>NC_072429.2:3760500-5014000 GCF_028878055.3 Symphalangus syndactylus
TTTGAACATATTCTTTTTTCCACTATTACCCACTTAGCGCTACGAATGTCCAGTTGCATTTTCTACAGACAGAGTGTTTCAAAACTGCTCAATCAAAAGTATGGTTTAACTCTGTTAGCTGAATGCTCAGATCAGAAAGAAGTTTCACAGAATGCTTCTGTGTAGTTTATATTTGAATATATTCCTTTTTCCACTACTACTCTCTTAGCGCTCCAAATGTCCAGTTGCATTTTCTACAGAAAGAGTGTTCAGATCTGCTCAATCAAAAGTATGGTTTAACTCTGTTAGCTGAATGCACAGATCAGAAAGAAGTTTCACAGAATGATTCTGTGTAGTTTATATTTGGAGACATTCCTTTTTCCACTATTACCCTCTTAGCGCTCCGAATCTCCACTTGCATTTTCTGCATAAAGAGTGTTTCAGAACGGCTCAATCAAAACTAAAGTTCAACTCTTTTAGTTGAACAAACAGAACAGAAAGAAGTTTCACACAATTCTTCTGTGTAGTTTTTATTTGTAGACATTCTTTTTCCCAATATAGGCCTCTTAGCGCTCAGAATGTCCAATTGCAGTTTCTACAGAAAGAGTGTTTCAGAACGGCTCAATCAAAAGTAAGGTTTAACTCTGTTAGTTGAATGCACAGAACAGAAAGGAGTTTCATACAATGCTTCTGTGTAGTTTATATTTGAACATATTCTTTTTTCCACTATTACCCACTTAGCGCTACGAATGTCCAGTTGCATTTTCTACAGACAGAGTGTTTCAAAACTGCTCAATCAAAAGTATGGTTTAACTCTGTTAGCTGAATGCTCAGATCAGAAAGAAGTTTCACAGAATGCTTCTGTGTAGTTTATATTTGAATATATTCCTTTTTCCACTACTACGCTCTTAGCGCTCCAAATGTCCAGTTGCATTTTCTACAGAAAGAGTGTTCAGATCTGCTCAATCAAAAGTATGGTTTAACTCTGTTAGCTGAATGCACAGATCAGAAAGAAGTTTCACCGAATGATTCTGTGTAGTTTATATTTGGAGACATTCCTTTTTCCACTATTACCCTCTTAGCGCTCCGAATCTCCACTTGCATTTTCTACAGAAAGAGTGTTTCAGAACGGCTCAATCAAAACTAAGGTTCAACTCTTTTAGTTGAACAAACAGAACAGAAAGAAGTTTCACACAATTCTTCTGTGTAGTTTTTATTTGTAGACATTCTTTTTCCCAATATAGGCCTCTTAGCGCTCAGAATGTCCAATTGCAGTTTCTACAGAAAGAGTGTTTCAGAACGGCTCAATCAAAAGTAAGGTTCAACTCTGTTAGTTGAATGCACAGAACAGAAAGAAGTTTCATACAATGCTTCTGTGTAGTTTATATTTGAACATATTCTTTTTTCCACTATTACCCACTTAGCGCTACGAATGTCCAGTTGCATTTTCTACAGACAGAGTGTTTCAAAACTGCTCAATCAAAAGTATGGTTTAACTCTGTTAGCTGAATGCTCAGATCAGAAAGAAGTTTCACAGAATGCTTCTGTGTAGTTTATATTTGAATATATTCCTTTTTACACTACTACGCTCTTAGCGCTCCAAATGTCCAGTTGCATTTTCTACAGAAAGAGTGTTCAGATCTGCTCAATCAAAAGTATCGTTTAACTCTGTTAGCTGAATGCACAGATCAGAAAGAAGTTTCACCGAATGATTCTGTGTAGTTTATATTTGAAGACATTCCTTTTTCCACTATTACCCTCTTAGCGCTCCGAATCTCCACTTGCATTTTCTACAAAAAGAGTGTTTCATAACTGCTCAATCAAAAATATGCTTTATCTCTGTTAACTGAATTTACAGATCAGAAATAAGTTTCACAGAATGCATCTGTGTAGTTTTTATTTGAAGATATTATTTTTCCCAATGTAAGCCTCTTAGCGCTTAGCATGTCCAATTGCAGTTTCCACAGAAAGAGTGTTTCAGAACGGCTCAATCAAAAGTAAGGTTCAACTCTGTTAGTTGAATGCACAGAACAGAAAGAAGTTTCACAGAATGCTACTGTGTAGTTTATATTTGCATATATTCCTTTTTCCACTATTACCCTCTTAGCGCTCCGAATGTCCACTTGCATTTTCTACAGAAAGAGTGTTCAGAACTGCGCAATCAAAAGTATGGTTTAACTCTGTTAGCTTAATGAACATATCAGAAATAAGTTTCACACAATGCTTCTGTGTAGTTTTTATTTGAAGATATTATTTTTCCCAATATAGGCCTCTTAGCGCTCAGAATGTCCAATTGCAGTTTCTACAGAAAGAGTGTTTCAGAAATGCTCAATCAAAAGTAAGGTTCAACTCTGTTAGTTGAATGCACAGAACAGAAAGAAGTTTCATACAATGCTTCTGTGTAGTTTATATTTGAACATATTCTTTTTTCCACTATTACCCACTTAGCGCTACGAATGTCCAGTTGCATTTTCTACAGACAGAGTGTTTCAAAACTGCTCAATCAAAAGTATGGTTTAACTCTGTTAGCTGAATGCTCAGATCAGAAAGAAGTTTCACAGAATGCTTCTGTGTGGTTTATATTTGTATATATTCCTTTTTCAACTACTACTCTCTTAGCGCTCCAAATGTCCAGTTGCATTTTCTACAGAAAGAGTGTTCAGATCTGCTCAATCAAAAGTATGGTTTAACTCTGTTAGCTGAATGCACAGATCAGAAAGAAGTTTCACAGAATGATTCTGTGTAGTTTATATTTGGAGACATTCCTTTTTCCACTATTACCCTCTTAGCGCTCCGAATCTCCACTTGCATTTTCTACAGAAAGAGTGTTTCAGAACGGCTCAATCAAAACTAAGGTTCAACTCTTTATTTGAACAAACAGAACAGAAAGAAGTTTCACACAATTCTTCTGTGTAGTTTTTATTTGTAGACATTCTTTTTCCCAATATAGGCCTCTTAGCGCTCAGAATGTCCAATTGCAGTTTCTACAGAAAGAGTGTTTCAGAACGGCTCAATCAAAAGTAAGGTTCAACTCTGTTAGTTGAATGCACAGAACAGAAAGAAGTTTCATACAATGCTTCTGTGTAGTTTATATTTGAACATAATCTTTTTTCCACTATTACCCACTTAGCGCTACGAATGTCCAGTTGCATTTTCTACAGACAGAGTGTTTCAAAACTGCTCAATCAAAAGTATGGTTTAACTCTGTTAGCTGAATGCTCAGATCAGAAAGAAGTTTCACAGAATGCTTCTGTGTAGTTTATATTTGAATATATTCCTTTTTCCACTACTACGCTCTTAGCGCTCCAAATGTCCAGTTGCATTTTCTACAGAAAGAGTGTTCAGATCTGCTCAATCAAAAGTATGGTTTAACTCTGTTAGCTGAATGCACAGATCAGAAAGAAGTTTCACCGAATGATTCTGTGTAGTTTATATTTGAAGACATTCCTTTTTCCACTATTACCCACTTAGCGCTCCGAATCTCCACTTGCATTTTCTACAAAAAGAGTGTTTCATAACTGCTCAATCAAAAATATGCTTTATCTCTGTTAACTGAATTTACAGATCAGAAATAAGTTTCACAGAATGCATCTGTGTAGTTTTTATTTGAAGATATTCTTTTTCCCAATGTAGGCCTCTTAGCGCTTAGCATGTCCAATTGCAGTTTCTACAGAAAGAGTGTTTCAGAACGGCTCAATCAAAAGTAAGGTTCAACTCTGTTAGTTGAATGCACAGAACAGAAAGAATTTTCACAGAATGCTACTGTGTAGTTTATATTTGAATATATTCCTTTTTCCACTATTACCCTCTTAGCGCTCCGAATGTCCACTTGCATATTCTACAGAAAGAGTGTTCAGGATTGCGCAATCAAAAGTATGGTTTAACTCTGTTAGCTTAATGAACATATCAGAAATAAGTTTCACACAATGCTTCTGTGTAGTTTTTATTTGAAGATATTATTTTTCCCAATATAGGCCTCTTAGCGCTCAGAACGTCCAATTGCAGTTTCTACAGAAAGAGTGTTTCAGTAAGGCTCAATCAAATGTAAGGTTCAACTCTGTTAGTTGAATGCACAGAACAGAAAGAAGTTTCATACAATGCTTCTGTGTAGTTTATATTTGAACATATTCTTTTTTCCACTATTACCCACTTAGCGCTACGAATGTCCAGTTGCATTTTCTACAGACAGAGTGTTTCAAAACTGCTCAATCAAAAGTATGGTTTAACTCTGTTAGCTGAATGCTCAGATCAGAAAGAAGTTTCACAGAATGCTTCTGTGTAGTTTATATTTGAATATATTCCTTTTTCCACTACTACTCTCTTAGCGCTCCAAATGTCCAGTTGCATTTTCTACAGAAAGAGTGTTCAGATCTGCTCAATCAAAAGTATGGTTTAACTCTGTTAGCTGAATGCACAGATCAGAAAGAAGTTTCACAGAATGATTCTGTGTAGTTTATATTTGGAGACATTCCTTTTTCCACTATTACCCTCTTAGCGCTCCGAATCTCCACTTGCATTTTCTGCATAAAGAGTGTTTCAGAACGGCTCAATCAAAACTAAAGTTCAACTCTTTTAGTTGAACAAACAGAACAGAAAGAAGTTTCACACAATTCTTCTGTGTAGTTTTTATTTGTAGACATTCTTTTTCCCAATATAGGCCTCTTAGCGCTCAGAATGTCCAATTGCAGTTTCTACAGAAAGAGTGTTTCAGAACGGCTCAATCAAAAGTAAGGTTTAACTCTGTTAGTTGAATGCACAGAACAGAAAGGAGTTTCATACAATGCTTCTGTGTAGTTTATATTTGAACATATTCTTTTTTCCACTATTACCCACTTAGCGCTACGAATGTCCAGTTGCATTTTCTACAGACAGAGTGTTTCAAAACTGCTCAATCAAAAGTATGGTTTAACTCTGTTAGCTGAATGCTCAGATCAGAAAGAAGTTTCACAGAATGCTTCTGTGTAGTTTATATTTGAATATATTCCTTTTTCCACTACTACGCTCTTAGCGCTCCAAATGTCCAGTTGCATTTTCTACAGAAAGAGTGTTCAGATCTGCTCAATCAAAAGTATGGTTTAACTCTGTTAGCTGAATGCACAGATCAGAAAGAAGTTTCACCGAATGATTCTGTGTAGTTTATATTTGGAGACATTCCTTTTTCCACTATTACCCTCTTAGCGCTCCGAATCTCCACTTGCATTTTCTACAGAAAGAGTGTTTCAGAACGGCTCAATCAAAACTAAGGTTCAACTCTTTTAGTTGAACAAACAGAACAGAAAGAAGTTTCACACAATTCTTCTGTGTAGTTTTTATTTGTAGACATTCTTTTTCCCAATATAGGCCTCTTAGCGCTCAGAATGTCCAATTGCAGTTTCTACAGAAAGAGTGTTTCAGAACGGCTCAATCAAAAGTAAGGTTCAACTCTGTTAGTTGAATGCACAGAACAGAAAGAAGTTTCATACAATGCTTCTGTGTAGTTTATATTTGAACATATTCTTTTTTCCACTATTACCCACTTAGCGCTACGAATGTCCAGTTGCATTTTCTACAGACAGAGTGTTTCAAAACTGCTCAATCAAAAGTATGGTTTAACTCTGTTAGCTGAATGCTCAGATCAGAAAGAAGTTTCACAGAATGCTTCTGTGTAGTTTATATTTGAATATATTCCTTTTTCCACTACTACTCTCTTAGCGCTCCAAATGTCCAGTTGCATTTTCTACAGAAAGAGTGTTCAGATCTGCTCAATCAAAAGTATGGTTTAACTCTGTTAGCTGAATGCACAGATCAGAAAGAAGTTTCACCGAATGATTCTGTGTAGTTTATATTTGAAGACATTCCTTTTTCCACTATTACCCTCTTAGCGCTCCGAATCTCCACTTGCATTTTCTACAAAAAGAGTGTTTCATAACTGCTCAATCAAAAATATGCTTTATCTCTGTTAACTGAATTTATAGATCAGAAATAAGTTTCACAGAATGCATCTGTGTAGTTTTTATTTGAAGATATTCTTTTTCCCAATGTAGGCCTCTTAGCGCTTAGCATGTCCAATTGCAGTTTATACAGAAAGAGTGTTTCAGAACGGCTCAATCAAAAGTAAGGTTCAATTCTGTTAGTTGAATGCACAGAACAGAAAGAATTTTCACAGAATGCTACTGTGTAGTTTATATTTGAATATATTCCTTTTTCCAGTATTATCCTCTAAGCGCTCCGAATGTCCACTTGCATTTTCTACAGAAAGAGTGTTCAGAACTGCGCAATCAAAAGTATGGTTTAACTCTGTTAGCTTAATGAACATATCAGAAATAAGTTTCACACAATGCTTCTGTGTAGTTTTTATTTGAAGATATTATTTTTCCCAATATAGGCCTCTTAGCGCTCAGAATGTCCAATTGCAGTTTCTACAGAAAGAGTGTTTCAGAAAGGCTCAATAAAAAGTAAGGTTCAACTCTGTTAGTTGAATGCACAGAACAGAAACTAGTTTCATACAATGCTTCTGTGTAGTTTATATTTGAACATATTCTTTTTTCCACTATTACCCACTTAGCGCTACGAATGTCCAGTTGCATTTTCTACAGACAGAGTGTTTCAAAACTGCTCAATCAAAAGTATGGTTTAACTCTGTTAGCTGAATGCTCAGATCAGAAAGAAGTTTCACAGAATGCTTCTGTGTATTTTATATTTGAATATATTCCTTTTTCCACTACTACGCTCTTAGCGCTCCAAATGTCCAGTTGCATTTTCTACAGAAAGAGTGTTCAGATCTGCTCAATCAAAAGTATGGTTTAACTCTGTTAGCTGAATGCACAGATCAGAAAGAAGTTTCACCGAATGATTCTGTGTAGTTTATATTTGGAGACATTCCTTTTTCCACTATTACCCTCTTAGCGCACCGAATCTCCACTTGCATTTTCTACAGAAAGAGTGTTTCAGAACGGCTCAATCAAAACGAAGGTTCAACTCTTTTAGTTGAACAAACAGAACAGAAAGAAGTTTCACACAATTCTTCTGGGTAGTTTTTTTTTGTAGACATTCTTTTACCCAATATAGGCCTCTTAGCGCTCAGAATGTCCAATTGCAGTTTCTACAGAAAGAGTGTTTCAGAACGGCTCAATCAAAAGTAAGGTTCAAATCTGTTAGTTGAATGCACAGAACAGAAAGAAGTTTCATACAATGCTTCTGTGTAGTTTATATTTGAACATATTCTTTTTTCCACTATTACCCACTTAGCGCTACGAATGTCCAGTTGCATTTTCTACAGACAGAATGTTTCAAAACTGCTCAATCAAAAGTATGGTTTAACTCTGTTAGCTGAATGCTCAGATCAGAAAGAAGTTTCACAGAATGCTTCTGTGTAGTTTATATTTGAATATATTCCTTTTTCCACTACTACTCTCTTAGCGCTCCAAATGTCCAGTTGCATTTTCTACAGAAAGAGTGTTCAGATCTGCTCAATCAAAAGTATGGTTTACCTCTGTTAGCTGAATGCACAGATCAGAAAGAAGTTTCACCGAATGATTCTGTGTAGTTTATATTTGAAGACATTCCTTTTTCCACTATTACCCTCTTAGCGCTCCGAATCTCCACTTGCATTTTCTACAAAAAGAGTGTTTCATAACTGCTCAATCAAAAATATGCTTTATCTCTGTTAACTGAATTTACAGATCAGAAATATGTTTCACAGAATGCATCTGTGTAGTTTTTATTTGAAGATATTCTTTTTCCCAATGTAGGCCTCTTAGAGCTTAGCATGTCCAATTGCAGTTTCTACAGAAAGAGTGTTTCAGAACGGCTCAATCAAAAGTAAGGTTCAACTCTGTTAGTTGAATGCACAGAACAGAAAGAATTTTCACAGAATGCTACTGTGTAGTTTATATTTGAATATATTCCTTTTTCCAGTATTACCCTCTTAGCGCTCCGAATGTCCACTTGCATTTTCTACAGAAAGAGTGTTCAGAACTGCGCAATCAAAAGTATGGTATAACTCTGTTAGCTTAATGAACATATCAGAAATAAGTTTCACACAATGCTTCTGTGTAGTTTTTATTTGAAGATATTATTTTTCCCAATATAGGCCTCTTAGCGCTCAGAATGTCCAATTGCAGTTTCTACAGAAAGAGTGTTTCAGAAAGTCTCAATCAAAAGTAAGGTTCAACTCTGTTAGTTGAATGCACAGAACAGAAAGAAGTTTCATACAATGCTTCTGTGTAATTTATATTTGAACATATACTTTTTTCCACTATTACCCACTTAGCGCTACGAATGTCCAGTTGCATTTTCTACAGACAGAGTGTTTCAAAACTGCTCAATCAAAAGTATGGTTTAACTCTGTTAGCTGAATGCTCAGATCAGAAAGAAGTTTCACAGAATGCTTCTGTGTAGTTTATATTTGAATATATTCCTTTTTCCACTACTACGCTCTTAGCGCTGCAAATGTCCAGTTGCATTTTCTACAGAAAGAGTGTTCAGATCTGCTCAATCAAAAGTATGGTTTAACTCTGTTAGCTGAATGCACAGATCAGAAAGAAGTTTCACCGAATGATTCTGTGTAGTTTATATTTGAAGACATTCCTTTTTCCACTATTACCCTCTTAGCGCTCCGAATCTCCACTTGCATTTTCTACAAAAAGAGTGTTTCATAACTGCTCAATCAAAAATATGCTTTATCTCTGTTAACTGAATTTACAGATCAGAAATAAGTTTCACAGAATGCATCTGTGTAGTTTTTATTTGAAGATATTCTTTTTCCCAATGTAGGCCTCTTAGAGCTTAGCATGTCCAATTGCAGTTTCTACAGAAAGAGGGTTTCAGAACGGCTCAATCAAAAGTAAGGTTCAACTCTGTTAGTTGAATGCACAGAACAGAAAGAATTTTCACAGAATGCTACTGTGTAGTTTATATTTGAATATATTCCTTTTTCCAGTATTACCCTCTTAGCGCTCCGAATGTCCACTTGCATTTTCTACAGAAAGAGTGTTTCAGAACGGCTCAATCAAAACTAAGGTTCAACTCTTTTAGTTGAACAAACAGAACAGAAAGGAGTTTCACACAATTCTTCTGTATAGTTTTTATTTTTAGACATTCTTTTTCCCTATATAGGCCTCTTTGCGCTCAGAATGTCCAATTGCAGTTTCTACAGAAAGAGTGTTTCAGAACGGCTCAATCAAAAGTAAGGTTCAACTCTGTTAGTTGAATGCACAGAACAGAAAGTAGTTTCATACAATGCTTCTGTGTAGTTTATATTTGAACATATTTTTTTTCCACTATTACCCACTTAGCGCTACGAATGTCCCGTTGCATTTTCTACAGACAGAGTGTTTCAAAACTGCTCAATCAAAAGTATGGTTTAACTCTGTTAGCTGAATGCTCAGATCAGAAAGAAGTTTCACAGAATGCTTCTGTGTAGTTTATATTTGAATATATTCCTTTTTCCACTACTACTCTCTTAGCGCTCCAAATGTCCAGTTGCATTTTCTACAGAAAGAGTGTTCAGATCTGCTCAATCAAAAGTATGGTTTAACTCTGTTAGCTGAATGCACAGATCAGAAAGAAGTTTCACCGAATGATTCTGTGTAGTTTATATTTGAAGACATTCCTTTTTCCACCATTACCCTCTTAGCGCTCCGAATCTCCACTTGCATTTTCTACAAAAAGAGTGTTTCATAACTGCTCAATCAAAAATATGCTTTATCTCTGTTAACTGAATTTACAGATCAGAAATAAGTTTCACAGAATGCATCTGTGTAGTTTTTATTTGAAGATATTCTTTTTCCCAATGTAGGCCTCTTAGCGCTTAGCATGTCCAATTGCAGTTTCTACAGAAAGAGTGTTTCAGAACGGCTCAATCAAAAGTAAGGTTCAACTCTGTTAGTTGAATGCACAGAACAGAAAGAATTTTCACAGAATGCTACTGTGTAGTTTATATTTGAATATATTCCTTTTTCCACTATTACCTTCTTAGCGCTCCGAATGTCCACTTGCATTTTCTACAGAAAGAGTGTTCAGAACTGCGCAATCAAAAGTATGGTTTAACTCTGTTAGCTTAATGAACATATCAGAAATAAGTTTCACACAATGCTTCTGTGTAGTTTTTATTTGAAGATATTATTTTTCCCAATAGAGGCCTCTTAGCGCTCAGAATGTCCAATTGCAGTTTCTACAGAAAGAGTGTTTCAGAAAGGCTCAATCAAAAGTAAGGTTCAACTCTGTTAGTTGAATGCACAGAACAGAAAGAAGTTTCATACAATGCTTCTGTGTAGTTTATATTTGAACATATTCTTTTTTCCACTATTACCCACTTAGCGCTACGAATGTCCAGTTGCATTTTCTACAGACAGAGTGTTTCAAAACTGCTCAATCAAAAGTATGGTTTAACTCTGTTAGCTGAATGCACAGATCAGAAAGATGTTTCACAGAATGATTCTGTGTAGTTTATATTTGAAGACATTCCTTTTGCCACTATTACCCTTTTAGCGCTCCGAATCTCCACTTGCATTTTCTACAGAAAGAGTGTTTCAGAACGGCTCAATCAAAACTAAGGTTCAACTCTTTTAGTTGAACAAACAGAACAGAAAGAAGTTTCACACAATTCTTCTGTGTAGTTTTTATTTGTAGACATTCTTTTTCCCAATATAGGCCTCTTAGCGCTCTGAATGTCCAATTGCAGTTTCTAAAGAAAGAGTGTTTCAGAACGGCTCAATGAAAAGTAAGGTTCAACTCTGTTAGTTGAATGCACAGAACAGAAAGTAGTTTCATACAATGCTTCTGTGTAGTTTATATTTGAACATATTCTTTTTTCCACTATTACCCACTTAGCGCTACGAATGTCCAGTTGCATTTTCTACAGACAGAGTGTTTCAAAACTGCTCAATCAAAAGTATGGTTTAACTCTGTTAGCTGAATGCTCAGATCAGAAAGAAGTTTCACAGAATGCTTCTGTGTAGTTTATATTTGAATATATTCCTTTTTCCACTACTACGCTCTTAGCGCTCCAAATGTCCAGTTGCATTTTCTACAGAAAGAGTGTTCAGATCTGCTCAATCAAAAGTATGTTTTAACTATGTTAGCTGAATGCACAGATCAGAAAGAAGTTTCACAGAATGATTCTGTGTAGTTTATATTTGGAGACATTCCTTTTTTCAATATTACCCTCTTAGCGCTCCGAATCTCCACTTGCATTTTCTACAGAAAGAGTGTTTCAGAACGGCTCAATCAAAACTAAGGTTCAACTCTTTTAGTTGAACAAACAGAACAGAAAGAAGTTTCACACAATTCTTCTGTGTAGTTTTTATTTGTAGACATTCTTTTTCCCAATATAGGCCTCTTAGCGCTCAGAATGTCCAATTGCAGTTTCTACAGAAAGAGTGTTTCAGATAGGCTCAATCAAAAGTAAGGTTCAACTCTGTTAGTTGAATGCACAGAACAGAAAGAAGTTTCATACAATGCTTCTGTGTAGTTTATATTTGAACATATTCTTTTTTCCACTATTACCCACTTAGCGCTACGAATGTCCAGTTGCATTTTCTACAGACAGAGTGTTTCAAAACTGCTCAATCAAAAGTATGGTTTAACTCTGTTAGCTGAATGCTCAGATCAGAAAGAAATTTCACAGAATGCTTCTGTGTAGTTTATATTTGAATATATTCCTTTTTCCACTATGACCCTTTTAGCGCTCCGAATCTCCACTTGCATTTTCTACAGAAAGAGTGTTTCAGAACGGCTCAATCAACACTAAAGTTCAACTCTTTTAGTTGAACAAACAGAACAGAAAGAAGTTTCACACAATTCTTCTGTGTAGTTTTTATTTGTAGATATTATTTTTCCCAATATAGGCCTCTTAGCGCTCAGAATGTCCAATTGCAGTTTCTACAGAAAGAGTGTTTCAGAACGGATCAATCAAAATTAAGGTTCAACTCTGGTAGTTGAATGCACAGAACAGAAAGAAGTTTCATACAATGCTTCTGTGTAGTTTATATTTGAACATATTCTTTTTTCCACTATTACCCACTTAGCGCTACGAATGTCCAGTTGCATTTTCTACAGACAGAGTGTTTCAAAACTGCTCAATCAAAAGTATGTTTTAACTCTGATAGCTGAATGCTCAGATCAGAAAGAAGTTTCACAGAATGCTTCTGTGTAGTTTATATTTGAATATATTCCTTTTTCCACTACTACGCTCTTAGCGCCCCAAATGTCCAGTTGCATTTTCTGCAGAAAGAGTGTTCAGATCTGCTCAATCAAAAGTATGGTTTAACTCTGTTAGCTGAATGCACAGATCTGAAAGAAGTTTCACCGAATGATTCTGTGTAGTTTATATTTGAAGAGTTTCCTTTTTCCACTATTCCCCACTTAGCGCTCCGAATCTCCATTTGCATTTTCTACAAAAAGATTGTTTCATAACTGCTCAATCAAAAATATGTTTTATCTCTGTTAACTGAATTTACAGATCAGAAATAAGTTTCACAGAATGCATCTGTGTAGTTTTTATTTGAAGATATTCTTTTTCCCAATGTAGGCCTCTTAGCGCTTAGCATGTCCAATTGCAGTTTCTACAGAAAGAGTGTTTCAGAACGGCTCAATCAAAAGTAAGGTTCAACTCTGTTAGTTGAATGCACAGAACAGAAAGAATTTTCACAGAATGCTACTGTGTAGTTTATATTTGAATATATTCCTTTTTCCACTATTACCCTCTTAGCGCTCCGAATGTCCACTTGCATTTTCTACAGAAAGAGTGTTCAGAACTGCGCAATCAAAAGTATGGTTTAACTCTGTTAGCTTAATGAACATATCAGAAATAAGTTTCACACAATGCTTCTGTGTAGTTTTTATTTGAAGATATTATTTTTCCCAATATAGTCCTCTTAGCGCTCAGAGTGTCCAATTGCAGTTTCTACAGAAAGAGTGTTTCAGAAAGGCTCAATCAAAAGTAAGGTTCAACTCTGTTAGTTGAATGCACAGAACAGAAAGAAGTTTCATACAATGCTTCTGTGTAGTTTATATTTGAACATATTATTTTTTCCACTATTACCCACTTAGCGCTAGGAATGTCCAGTTGCATTTTCTACAGACAGAGTGTTTCAAAACTGATCAATCAAAAGTATGGTTTAACTCTGTTAGCTGAATGCACAGATCAGAAAGATGTTTCACAGAATGATTCTGTCTAGTTTATATTTGAAGACATTCCTTTTTCCACTATTACCATTTTAGCGCTCCGAATCTCCACTTGCATTTTCTACAGAAAGAGTGTTTCAGAACGGCTCAATCAAAACTAAGGTTCAACTCTTTTAGTTGAACAAACAGAACAGAAAGAAGTTTCACACAATTCTTCTGTGTAGTTTTTATTTGTAGACATTATTTTTCCCAATATATGCCTCTTAGCGCTCAGAATGTCCAATTGCAGTTTCTACAGAAAGAGTGTTTCAGAACGGCTCAATCAAAAGTAAGGTTCAACTCTGTTAGTTGAATGCACAGAACAGAAAGAAGTTTCATACAATGATTCTGTGTAGTTTATATTTGAACATATTCATTTTCCACTATTACCCACTTAGCGCTACGAATGTCCAGTTGCATTTTCTACAGACAGAGTGTTTCAAAACTGCTCAATCAAAAGTATGGTTTAACTCTGATAGCTGAATGCTCAGATCCGAAAGAAGTTTCACAGAATGCTTCTGTGTAGTTTATATTTTAATATATTCATTTTTCCACTACTACGCTCTTAGCGCTCCAAATGTCCAGTTGCATTTTCTACAGAAAGAGTGTTCAGATCTGCTCAATCAAAAGTATGGTTTAACTCTGTTAGCTGAATGCACAGATCAGAAAGAAGTTTCACCGAATGATTCTGTGTAGTTTATATTTGAAAACATTCCTTTTTCCACTATTCCCCACTTAGCGCTCCGAATCTCCACTTGCATTTTCTACAAAAAGACTGTTTCATAACTGCTCAATCAAAAATATGTTTTATCTCTGTTAACTGAATTTACAGATCAGAAATAAGTTTCACAGAATGCATCTGTGTAGTTTTTATTTGAAGATATTCTTTTTCCCAATGTAGGCCTCTTAGCGCTTAGCATGTCCAATTGCAGTTTCTACAGAAAGAGTGTTTCAGAACGGCTCAATTAAAAGTAAGGTTCAACTCTGTTAGTTGAATGCACAGAACAGAAAGAATTTTCACAGAATGCTACTGTGTAGTTTATATTTGAATATATTCCTTTTTCCACTATTACCCTCTTAGCGCTCCGAATGTCCACTTGCATTTTCTACAGAAAGAGTGTTCAGAACTGCGCAATCAAAAGTATGGTTTAACTCTGTTAGCTTAATGAACATATCAGAAATAAGTTTCACACAATGCTTCTGTGTAGTTTTTATTTGGAGATGTTATTTTTCCCAATATAGGCCTCTTAGCGCTCAGAGTGTCCAATTGCAGTTTCTACAGAAAGAGTGTTTCAGAAAGGCTCAATCAAAAGTAAGGTTCAACTCTGTTAGTTGAATGCACAGAACAGAAAGAAGTTTCATACAATGCTTCTGTGTAGTTTATATTTGAACATATTCTTTTTTCCACTATTACCCACTTAGCGCTACGAATGTCCAGTTGCATTTTCCACAGACAGAGTGTTTCAAAACTGCTCAATCAAAAATATGGTTTAACTCTGTTAGCTGAATGCACAGATCAGAAAGATGTTTCACAGAATGATTCTGTGTAGTTTATATTTGAAGACATTCCTTTTTCCACTATTACCCTTTTAGCGCTCCGAATCTCCACTTGCATTTTCTACAGAAAGAGTGTTTCAGAACGGGTCAATCAAAACTAAGGTTCAACTCTTTTAGTTGAACAAACAGAACAGAAAGAAGTTTCACACAATTCTTCTGTGTAGTTTTTATTTGTAGACATTCTTTTTCCCAATATAGGCCTCTTAGCGCTCAGAATGTCCAATTGCAGTTTCTACAGAAAGAGTGTTTCAGAACGGCTCAATCAAAAGTAAGGTTCAACTCTGTTAGTTGAATGCACAGAACAGAAAGAAGTTTCATACAATGCTTCTGTGTAGTTTATATTTGAACATATTCTTTTTTCCACTATTACCCACTTAGCGCTACGAATGTCCAGTTGCATTTTCTACAGACAGAGTGTTTCAAAACTGCTCAATCAAAAGTATGGTTTAACTCTGTTATCTGAATGCTCAGATCAGAAAGAAGTTTCACAGAATGCTTCTGTGTAGTTTATATTTGAATATATTCCTTTTTCCACTACTACGCTCTTAGCGCTCCAAATGTCCAGTTGCATTTTCTACAGAAAGAGTGTTCAGATCTGCTCAATCAAAAGTATGGTTTAACTCTGTTAGCTGAATGCACAGATCAGAAAGAAGTTTCACAGAATGATTCTGTGTAGTTTATATTTGGAGACATTCCTTTTTTCACTATTACCCTCTTAGCGCTCCGAATCTCCACTTGCATTTTCTACAGAAAGAGTGTTTCAGAACGGCTCAATCAAAACTAAGGTTCAACTCTTTTAGTTGAACAAACAGAACAGAAAGAATTTTCACACAATTCTTCTGTGTAGTTTTTATTTGTAGACATTCTTTTTCCCAATATAGGCCTCTTAGCGCTCAGAATGTCCAATTGCAGTTTCTACAGAAAGAGTGTTTCAGAACGGCTCAATCAAAAGTAAGGTTCAACTCTGTTAGTTGAATGCACAGAACAGAAAGAAGTTTCATACAATGCTTCTGTGTAGTTTATATTTGAACATATTCTATTTTCCACTATTACCCACTTAGTGCTACGAATGTCCAGTTGCATTTTCTACAGACAGAGTGTTTCAAAACTGCTCAATCAAAAGTATGGTTTAATTCTGTTAGCTGAATGCTCAGATCAGAAAGAAGTTTCACAGAATGCTTCTGTGTAATTTATATTTGAATATATTCCTTTTTCCACTACTACGCTCTTAGCGCTCCAAATGTCCAGTTGCATTTTCTACAGAAAGAGTGTTCAGATCTGCCCAATCAAAAGTATGGTTTAACTCTGTTAGCTGCATGCACAGATCAGAAAGAAGTTTCACCGAATTATTCTGTGTAGTTTATATTTGAAGACATTCCTTTTTCCACTATTACCCTCTTAGCGCTCCGAATCTCCACTTGCATTTTCTACAAAAAGAGTGTTTCATAACTGCTCAATCAAAAATATGTTTTATCTCTGTTAACTGAATTTACAGATCAGAAATAAGTTTCACAGAATGCATCTGTGTAGTTTTTATTTGA
This sequence comes from Symphalangus syndactylus, assembly GCF_028878055.3. Classification (NCBI taxonomy): domain Eukaryota; kingdom Metazoa; phylum Chordata; class Mammalia; order Primates; family Hylobatidae; genus Symphalangus; species Symphalangus syndactylus. Next base: position 3,776,724 of record NC_072429.2, read on the forward strand.
AGATATTCTTTTTCCCAATGTAGGCCTCTTAGCGCTTAGCATGTTCAATTGCAGTTTCTACAGAAAGAGTGTTTCAGAACGGCTCAATCAAAAGTAAGGTTCAACTCTGTTAGTTGAATGCACAGAACAGAAAGAATTTTCACAGAATGCTACAGTGTAGTTTATATTTGAATATATTCTTTTTCCACTATTACCCTCTTAGCGCTCCGAATGTCCATTTGCATTTTCTACAGAAAGAGTGTTCAGAACTGCGCAATCAAAAGTATGGTTTAACTCTGTTAGCTTAATGAACATATCAGTAATAAGTTTCACACAATGCTTCTGTGTAGTTTTTATTTGAAGATATTATTTTTCCCAATATAGGCCTCTTAGCGCTCAGAATGTCCAATTGCAGTTTCTACAGAAAGAGTGTTTCAGAAAGGCTCAATCAAAAGTAAGGTTCAACTCTGTTAGTTGAATGCACAGAACAGAAAGAAGTTTCATACAATGCTTCTGTGTAGTTTATATTTGAACATATTCTTTTTTCAACTATTACCCGCTTAGCGCTACGAATGTCCAGTTGCATTTTCTACAGACAGAGTGTTTCAAAACTGCTCAATCAAAAGTATGGTTTAACTCTGTTAGCTGAATGGTCAGATCAGAAAGAAGTTTCACAGAATGCTTCTGTGTAGTTTATATTTGAATATATTCCTTTTTCCACTACTACGCTCTTAGCGCTCCAAATGTCCAGTTGCATTTTCTACAGAAAGAGTGTTCAGATCTGCTCAATCAAAAGTATGGTTTAACTCTGTTAGCTGAATGCACAGATCAGAAAGAAGTTTCACCGAATGATTCTGTGTAGTTTATATTTGAAAACATTCCTTTTTCCACTATTCCCCACTTAGCGCTCCGAATCTCCACTTGCATTTTCTACAAAAAGACTGTTTCATAACTGCTCAATCAAAAATATGTTTTATCTCTGTTAACTGAATTTACAGATCAGAAATAAGTTTCACAGAATGCATCTGTGTAGTTTTTATTTGAAGATATTCTTTTTCCCAATGTAGGCCTCTTAGCGCTTAGCATGTCCAATTGCAGTTTCTACAGAAAGAGTGTTTCAGAACGGCTCAATTAAAAGTAAGGTTCAACTCTGTTAGTTGAATGCACAGAACAGAAAGAATTTTCACAGAATGCTACTGTGTAGTTTATATTTGAATATATTCCTTTTTCCACTATTACCCTCTTAGCGCTCCGAATGTCCACTTGCATTTTCTACAGAAAGAGTGTTCAGAACTGCGCAATCAAAAGTATGGTTTAACTCTGTTAGCTTAATGAACATATCAGAAATAAGTTTCACAAAATGCTTCTGTGTAGTTTTTATTTGGAGATGTTATTTTTCCCAATATAGGCCTCTTAGCGCTCAGAGTGTCCAATTGCAGTTTCTACAGAAAGAGTGTTTCAGAAAGGCTCAATCAAAAGTAAGGTTCAACTCTGTTAGTTGAATGCACAGAACAGAAAGAAGTTTCATACAATGCTTCTGTGTAGTTTATATTTGAACATATTCTTTTTTCCACTATTACCCACTTAGCGCTACGAATGTCCAGTTGCATTTTCTACAGACAGAGTGTTTCAAAACTGCTCAATCAAAAATATGGTTTAACTCTGTTAGCTGAATGCACAGATCAGAAAGATGTTTCACAGAATGATTCTGTGTAGTTTATATTTGAAGACATTCCTTTTTCCACTATTACCCTTTTAGCGCTCCGAATCTCCACTTGCATTTTCTACAGAAAGAGTGTTTCAGAACGGGTCAATCAAAACTAAGGTTCAACTCTTTTAGTTGAACAAACAGAACAGAAAGAAGTTTCACACAATTCTTCTGTGTAGTTTTTATTTGTAGACATTCTTTTTCCCAATATAGGCCTCTTAGCGCTCAGAATGTCCAATTGCAGTTTCTACAGAAAGAGTGTTTCAGAACGGCTCAATCAAAAGTAAGGTTCAACTCTGTTAGTTGAATGCACAGAACAGAAAGAAGTTTCATACAATGCTTCTGTGTAGTTTATATTTGAACATATTCTTTTTTCCACTATTACCCACTTAGCGCTACGAATGTCCAGTTGCATTTTCTACAGACAGAGTGTTTCAAAACTGCTCAATCAAAAGTATGGTTTAACTCTGTTATCTGAATGCTCAGATCAGAAAGAAGTTTCACAGAATGCTTCTGTGTAGTTTATATTTGAATATATTCCTTTTTCCACTACTACGCTCTTAGCGCTCCAAATGTCCAGTTGCATTTTCTACAGAAAGAGTGTTCAGATCTGCTCAATCAAAAGTATGGTTTAACTCTGTTAGCTGAATGCACAGATCAGAAAGAAGTTTCACAGAATGATTCTGTGTAGTTTATATTTGGAGACATTCCTTTTTTCACTATTACCCTCTTAGCGCTCCGAATCTCCACTTGCATTTTCTACAGAAAGAGTGTTTCAGAACGGCTCAATCAAAACTAAGGTTCAACTCTTTTAGTTGAACAAACAGAACAGAAAGAAGTTTCACACAATTCTTCTGTGTAGTTTTTATTTGTAGACATTCTTTTTCCCAATATAGGCCTCTTAGCGCTCAGAATGTCCAATTGCAGTTTCTACAGAAAGAGTGTTTCAGAACGGCTCAATCAAAAGTAAGGTTCAACTCTGTTAGTTGAATGCACAGAACAGAAAGAAGTTTCATACAATGCTTCTGTGTAGTTTATATTTGAACATATTCTATTTTCCACTATTACCCACTTAGTGCTACGAATGTCCAGTTGCATTTTCTACAGACAGAGTGTTTCAAAACTGCTCAATCAAAAGTATGGTTTAATTCTGTTAGCTGAATGCTCAGATCAGAAAGAAGTTTCACAGAATGCTTCTGTGTAGTTTATATTTGAATATATTCCTTTTTCCACTACTACGCTCTTAGCGCTCCAAATGTCCAGTTGCATTTTCTACAGAAAGAGTGTTCAGATCTGCTCAATCAAAAGTATGGTTTAACTCTGTTAGCTGCATGCACAGATCAGAAAGAAGTTTCACCGAATGATTCTGTGTAGTTTATATTTGAAGACATTCCTTTTTCCACTATTACCCTCTTAGCGCTCCGAATCTCCACTTGCATTTTCTACAAAAAGAGTGTTTCATAACTGCTCAATCAAAAATATGTTTTATCTCTGTTAACTGAATTTACAGATCAGAAAAAAGTTTCACAGAATGCATCTGTGTAGTTTTTATTTGAAGATATTCTTTTTCCCAATGTAGGCCTCTTAGCGCTAAGCATGTCCAATTGCAGTTTCTACAGAAAGAGTGTTTCAGAACGGCTCCATCAAAAGTAAGGTTCAACTCTGTTAGTTGAATGCACAGAACAGAAAGAATTTTCACAGAATGCTACTGTGTAGTTTATATTTGAATATATTCCTTTTTCCACTATTACCCTCTTAGCGCTCCGAATGTCCACTTGCATTTTCTACAGGAAGAGTGTTCAGAACTGCGCAATCAAAAGTATGGTTTAACTCTGTTAGCTTAATGAACATATCAGAATTAAGTTTCACACAATGCTTCTGTGTAGTTTTTATTTGAAGATATTATTTTTCCCAATAGAGGCCTCTTAGCGCTCAGAATGTCCAATTGCAGTTTCTACAGAAAGAGTGTTTCAGAAAGGCTCAATCAAAAGTAAGGTTCAACTCTGTTAGTTGAATGCACAGAACAGAAAGAAGTTTCATACAATGCTTCTGTGTAGTTTATATTTGAACATATACTTTTTTCCACTATTACCCACTTAGCGCTACGAATGTCCAGTTGCATTTTCTACAGACAGAGTGTTTCAAAACTGCTCAATCAAAAGTATGGTTTAACTCTGTTAGCTGAATGCTCAGATCAGAAAGAAGTTTCACAGAATGCTTCTGTGTAGTTTATATTTGAATATATTCCTTTTTCCACTACTACGCTCTTAGCGCTCCAAATGTCCAGTTGCATTTTCTACAGAAAGAGTGTTTCATAACTGCTCCATCAAAAATATGTTTTATCTCTGTTAACTGAATTTACAGATCAGAAATAAGTTTCACAGAATGCATCTGTGTAGTTTTTATTTGAAGATATTCTTTTTCCCAATGTAGGCCTCTTAGCGCTTAGCATGTCCAATTGCAGTTTCTACAGAAAGAGTGTTTCAGAACGGCTCAATCAAAAGTAAGGTTCAACTCTGTTAGTTGAATGCACAGAACAGAAAGAATTTTCACAGAATGCTACTGTGTAGTTTATATTTGAATATATTCCTTTTTCCACTATTACCCTCTTAGCGCTCCGAATGTCCACTTGAATTTTCTACAGAAAGAGTGTTCAGAACTGCGCAATCAAAAGTATGGTTTAACTCTGTTAGCTTAATGAACATATCAGAAATAAGTTTCACACAATGCTTCTGTGTAGTTTTTATTTGAAGATATTATTTTTCCCAATAGAGGCCTCTTAGCGCTCAGAATGTCCAATTGCAGTTTCTACAGAAAGAGTGTTTCAGAAAGGCTCAATCAAAAGTAAGGTTCAACTCTGTTAGTTGAATGCACAGAACAGAAAGAAGTTTCATACAATGCTTCTGTGTAGTTTATTTTTGAACATATTCTTTTTTCCACTATTACCCACTTAGACCTACGAATGTCCAGTTGCATTTTCTACAGACAGAGTGTTTCAAAGCTGCTCAATCAAAAGTATGGTTTAACTCTGTTAGCTGAATGCTCAGATCAGAAAGAAGTTTCACAGAATGATTCTGTGTAGTTTATATTTGAATATATTCCTTTTTCCACTACTACTCTCTTATCGCTCCAAATGTCCAGTTGCATTTTCTACAGAAAGAGTGTTCAGATCTGCTCAATCAAAAGTATGGTTTAACTCTGTTAGCTGAATGCACAGATCAGAAAGAAGTTTCACCGAATGATTCTGTGTAGTTTATATTTGGAGACATTCCTTTTTCCACTATTACCCTCTTAGCGCTCCGAATCTCCACTTGCATTTTCTACAGAAAGAGTGTTTCAGAACGGCTCAATCAAAACTAAGGTTCAATTCTTTTAGTTGAACAAAGAGAACAGAAAGAAGTTTCACACAATTCCTCTGTGTAGTTTTTATTTGTAGACATTCTTTTTCCCAATATAGGCCTCTTAGCGCTCAGAATGTCCAATTGCAGTTTCTACAGAAAGAGTGTTTCAGAACGGCTCAATCAAAAGTAAGGTTCAACTCTGTTAGTTGAATGCACAGAACAGAAAGAAGTTTCATACAATGCTTCTGTGTAGTTTATATTTGAACATATTCTTTTTTCCACTATTACCCACTTAGCGCTACGAATGTCCAGTTGCATTTTCTACAGACAGAGTGTTTCAAAACTGCTCAATCAAAAGTATGGTTTAACTCTGTTAGCTGAATGCCTAGATCAGAAAGAAGTTTCACAGAATGCTTCTGTGTAGTTTATATTTGAATATATTCCTTTTTCCACTACTACGCTCTTAGCGCTCCAAATGTCCAGTTGCATTTTCTACAGAAAGAGTGTTCAGATCTGCTCAATCAAAAGTATGGTTTAACTCTGTTATCTCAATGCACAGATCAGAAAGAAGTTTCACCGAATGATTCTGTGTAGTTTATATTTGAAGACATTCCTTTTTCCACTATTACCCTCTTAGCGCTCCGAATCTCCACTTGAATTTTCTACAAAAAGAGTGTTTCATAACTGCTCAATCAAAAATATGTTTTATCTCTGTTAACTGAATTTACAGATCAGAAATAAGTTTCACAGAATGCATCTGTGTAGTTTTTATTTGAAGATATTCTTTTTCCCAATGTAGGCCTCTTAGCGATTAGCATGTCCAATTGCAGTTTCTACAGAAAGAGTGTTTCAGAACGGCTCAATCAAAAGTAAGGTTCAACTCTGTTAGTTGAACGCACAGAACAGAAAGAATTTTCACAGAATGCTACTGCTTAGTTTATATTTGAATATATTCCTTTTTCCACTATTACCCTCTTAGCGCTCCGAATGCCCACTTGCATTTTCTACAGAAAGAGTGTTCAGAACTGCGCAATCAAAAGTATGGTTTAACTCTGTTAGCTTAATGAACATATCAGAAATAAGTTTCACACAATGCTTCTGTGTAGTTTTTATTTGAAGGTATTATTTTTCCCAATATAGGCCTCTTAGCGCTCAGAATGTCCAATTGCAGTTTCTACAGAAAGAGTGTTTCAGAACGGCTCAATCAAAAGTAAGGTTCAACTCTGTTAGTTGAATGCACAGAACAGAAAGAAGTTTCATACAATGCATCTGTGTAGTTTATATTTGAACATATTCTTTTTTCCAGTATTACCCACTTAGCGCTACGAATGTCCAGTTGCATTTTCTACAGACAGAGTGTTTCAAAACTGCTCAATCAAAAGTATGGTTTAACTCTGTTAGCTGAATGCTCAGATCAGAAAGAAGTTTCACAGAATGCTTCTGTGTAGTTTATATTTGAATATATTCCTTTTTCCACTACTACTCTCTTAGCGCTCCAAATGTCCAGTTGTATTTTCTACAGAAAGAGTGTTCAGATCTGCTCAATCAAAAGTATGGTTTAACTCTGTTAGCTGAATGCACAGATCAGAAAGAAGATTCACAGAATGATTCTGTGTAGTTTATATTTGGAGACATTCCTTTTTCCACTATTACCCTCTTAGCGCTCCGAAACTCCACTTGCATTTTCTACAGAAAGAGTGTTTCAGAACGGCTCAATCAAAACTAAGGTTCAATTCTTTTAGTTGAACAAACAGAACAGAAAGAAGTTTCACACAATTCCTCTGTGTAGTTTTTATTTGTAGACATTCTTTTTCCCAATATAGGCCTCTTAGCGCTCAGAATGTCCAATTGCAGTTTCTACAGAAGGAGTGTTTCAGAACGGCTCAATCAAAAGTAAGGTTCAACTCTGTTAGTTGAATGAACAGAACAGAAAGAAGTTTCATACTATGCTTCTGTGTAGTTTATATTTGAACATATTCTTTTTTCCACTATTACCCACTTAGCGCTACGAATATCAAGTTGCATTTTCTACAGACAGAGTGTTTCAAAACTGCTCAATCAAAAGTATGGTTTAACTCTATTAGCTGAATGCTCAGATCAGAAAGAAGTTTCACAGAATGCTTCTGTGTAGTTTATATTTGAATATATTCCTTTTTCCACTACTACGCTCTAAGCGCTCCAAATGTCCAGTTACATTTTCTACAGAAAGAGTGTTCAGATCTGCTCAATCAAAAGTATGGTTTAACTCTGTTAGCTCAATGCACAGATCAGAAAGATGTTTCACCGAATGATTCTGTGTAGTTTATATTTGAAGACATTCCTTTTTCCACTATTACCCCCTTAGCGCTCCGAATCTCCACTTGCATTTTCTACAAAAAGAGTGTTTCATAACTGCTCAATCAAAAATATATTTTATCTCTGTTAACTGAATTTACAGATCAGAAATAAGTTTCACAGAATGCATCTGTGTAGTTTTTATTTGAAGATATTCTTTTTCCCAATGTAGGCCTCTTAGCGCTTAGCATGTCCAATTGCAGTTTCTACAGAAAGAGTGTTTCAGAACGGCTCAATCAAAAGTAAGGTTCAACACTGTTAGTTGAACGCACAGAACAGAAAGAATTTTCACAGAATGCTACTGTGTAGTTTATATTTGAATATATTCCTTTTTCCACTATTGCCCTCTTAGCGCTCCGAATGTCCACTTGAATTTTCTACAGAAAGAGTGTTCAGAACTGCGCAATCAAAAGTATGGTTTAACTCTGTTAGCTTAATGAACATATCAGAAATAAGTTTCACACAATGCTTCTGTGTAGTTTTTATTTGACGATATTATTTTTCCCAATAGAGGCCTCTTAGCGCTCAGAATGTCCAATTGCAGTTTCTACAGAAAGAGTGTTTCAGAAAGGCTCAATCAAAAGTCAGGTTCAACTCTGTTAGTTGAATGCACAGAACAGAAAGAAGTTTCATACAATGCTTCTGTGTAGTTTATATTTGAACATATTCATTTTTCCACTATTACCCACTTAGCGCTACGAATGTCCAGTTGCATTTTCTACAGACAGAGTTTTTCAAAACTGCTCAATCAAAAGTATGGTTTAACTCTGTTAGCTGAATGCTCAGATCGGAAAGAAGTTTCACAGAATGCTTCTGTGTAGTTTATATTTGAATATATTCCTTTTTCCACTACTACTCTCTTAGCGCTCCAAATGTCCAGTTGTATTTTCTACAGAAAGAGTGTTCAGATCTGCTCAATCAAAAGTATGGTTTAACTCTGTTAGCTGAATGCACAGATCAGAAAGAAGTTTCACAGAATGATTCTGTGTAGTTTATATTTGGAGACATTCCTTTTTCCACTATTACCCTCTTAGCGCTCCGAATCTCCACTTGCATTTTCTACAAAAAGAGTGTTTCATAACTGCTCAATCAAAAATATGTTTTATCTCTGTTAACTGAATTTACAGATCAGAAATAAGTTTCACAGAATGCATCTGTGTAGTTTTTATTTGAAGATATTCTTTTTCCCAATGTAGGCCTCTTAGCGCTTAGCATGTCCAATTGCAGTTTCTACAGAAAGAGTGTTTCAGAACGGCTCAATCAAAAGTAAGGTACAACTCTGTTAGTTGAACGCACAGAACAGAAAGAATTTTCACAGAATGCTACTGTGTAGTTTATATTTGAATATATTCCCTTTTCCACTATTACCCTCTTAGCGCTCCGAATGTCCACTTGCATTTTCTACAGAAAGAGTGTTCAGAACTGCGCAATCAAAAGTATGGTTTAACTCTGTTAGCTTAATGAACATATCAGAAATAAGTTTCACACAATGCTTCTGTGTAGTTTTTATTTGAAGGTATTATTTTTCCCAATATAGGCCTCTTAGCGCTCAGAATGTCCAATTGCAGTTTCTACAGAAAGAGTGTTTCAGAACGGCTCAATCAAAAGTAACGTTCAACTCTGTTAGTTGAATGCACAGAACAGAAAGTAGTTTCATACAATGCATCTGTGTAGTTTATATTTGAACATATTCTTTTTTCCAGTATTACCCACTTAGCGCTACGAATGTCCAGTTGCATTTTCTACAGACAGAGTGTTTCAAAACTGCTCAATCAAAAGTATGGTTTAACTCTGTTAGCTGAATGCTCAGATCAGAAAGAAGTTTCACAGAATGCTTCTGTGTAGTTTATATTTGAATATATTCCTTTTTCCACTACTACTCTCTTAGCGCTCCAAATGTCCAGTTGTATTTTCTACAGAAAGAGTGTTCAGATCTGCTCAATCAAAAGTATGGTTTAACTCTGTTAGCTGAATGCACAGATCAGAAAGTAGTTTCACAGAATGATTCTGTGTAGTTTATATTTGGAGACATTCCTTTTTCCACTATTACCCTCTTAGCACTCCGAATCTCCACTTGCATTTTCTACAGAAAGAGTGTTTCAGAACGGCTCAATCAAAACTAAGGTTCAATTCTTTTAGTTGAACAAACAGAACAGAAAGAAGTTTCACACAATTCCTCTGTGTAGTTTTTATTTGTAGACATTCTTTTTCCCAATATAGGCCTCTTTGCGCTCAGAATGTCCAATTGCAGTTTCTACAGAAAGAGTGTTTCAGAACGGCTCAATCAAAAGTAAGGTTCAACTCTGTTAGTTGAATGAACAGAACAGAAAGAAGTTTCATACAATGCTTCTGTGTAGTTTATATTTGAACATATTCTTTTTTCCAGTATTACCCACTTAGCACTACGAATATCCAGTTGCATTTTCTACAGACAGAGTGTTTCAAAACTGCTCAATCAAAAGTATGGTTTAACTCTGTTAGCTGAATGCTCAGATCAGAAAGAAGTTTCACAGAATGCTTCTGTGTAGTTTATATTTGAATATATTCCTTTTTCCACTACTAAGCTCTTAGCGCTCCAAATGTCCAGTTACATTTTCTACAGAAACAGTGTTCAGATCTGCTCAATCAAAAGTATGGTTTAACTCTGTTAGCTGAATGCACAGATCAGAAAGAAGTTTCACCGAATGATTCTGTGTAGTTTATATTTGAAGACATTCCTTTTTCCACTATTACCCTCTTAGCGCTCCGAATCTCCACTTGCATTTTCTACAAAAAGAGTGTTTCATAACTGCTCAATCAAAAATATATTTTATCTCTGTTAACTGAATTTACAGATCAGAAATAAGTTTCACAGAATGCATCTGTGTAGTTTTTATTTGAAGATATTCTTTTTCTCAATGTAGGCCTCTTAGCGCTTAGCATGTCCAATTGCAGTTTCTACAGAAAGAGTGTTTCAGAACGGCTCAATCAAAAGTAAGGTTCAACACTGATAGTTGAACGCACAGAACAGAAAGAATTTTCACAGAATGCTACTGTGTAGTTTATATTTGAATATATTCCTTTTTCCACTATTACCCTCTTAGCGCTCCGAATGTCCACTTGAATTTTCTACAGAAAGAGTGTTCAGAACTGCGCAATCAAAAGTATGGTTTAACTCTGTTAGCTTAATGAACATATCAGAAATAAGTTTCACACAATGCTTCTGTGTAGTTTTTATTTGAAGATATTATTTTTCCCAATAGAGGCCTCTTAGCGCTCAGAATGTCCAATTGCAGTTTCTACAGAAAGAGTGTTTCAGAAAGGCTCAATCAAAAGTAAGGTTCAACTCTGTTAGTTGAATGCACAGAACAGAAAGAAGTTTCATACAATGCTTCTGTGTAGTTTATATTTGAACATATTCTTTTTTCCACTATTACCCACTTAGCGCTACGAATGTCCAGTTGCATTTTCTACAGACAGAGTGTTTCAAAACTGCTCAATCAAAAGTATGGTTTAACTCTGTTAGCTGAATGCTCAGATCAGAAAGAAGTTTCACAGAATGCTTCTGTGTAGTTTATATTTGAATATATTCCTTTTTCCACTACTACTCTCTTAGCGCTCCAAGTGTCCAGTTGCATTTTCTACAGAAAGAGTGTTCAGATCTGCTCAATCAAAAGTATGGTTTAACTCTGTTAGCTGAATGCACAGATCAGAAAGAAGTTTCACAGAATGATTCTGTGTAGTTTATATTTGGAGACATTCCTTTTTCCACTATTACCCTCTTAGCGCTCCGAATCTCCACTTGCATTTTCTACAGAAAGAGTGTTTCAGAACGGCTCAATCAAAACTAAGGTTCAAATCTTTTAGTTGAACAAACAGAACAGAAAGAAGTTTCACAAAATTCTTCTGTGTAGTTTTTATTTGTAGACATTCATTTTCCCAATATAGGCCTCCTAGCGCTCAGAATGTCCAATTGCAGTTTTTACAGAAAGAGTGTTTCAGAACGGCTCAATCAAAAGTAAGGTTCAACTCTGTTAGTTGAATGCACAGAACAGAAAGTAGTTTCATACAATGCTTCTCTGTAGTTTATATTTGAACATATTCTTTTTTCCACTATTACCAACTTAGCCCTACGAATGTCCACTTGCATTTTCTACAGACAGAGTGTTTCAAAACTGCTCAATCAAAAGTATGGTTTAACTCTGTTAGCTGAATGCACAGATCAGAAAGAAGTTTCACAGAATGCTTCTGTGTAGTTTATATTTGAATATATTCCTTTTTCCACTACTACGCTCTTAGCGCTCCAAATGTCCAGTTGCATTTTCTACAGAAAGAGTGTTCAGATCTGCTCAATCAAAAGTATGGTTTAACTCTGTTAGCTGAATGCACAGATCAGAAAGAAGTTTCACCGAATGATTCTGTGTAGTTTATATTTGAAGACATTCCTTTTTCCACTATTACCCTCTTAGCGCTCCGAATCTCCACTTGCATTTTCTACAAAAAGAGTGTTTCATAACTGCTCAATCAAAAATATGTTTTATCTCTGTTAACTGAATTTACAGATCAGAAATAAGTTTCACAGAATGCATCTGTGTAGTTTTTATTTGAAGATATTCTTTTTCCCAATGTAGGCCTCTTAGCGCTTAGCATGTCCAATTGCAGTTTCTACAGAAAGAGTGTTTCAGAACGGCTCAATCAAAAGTAAGGTTCAACTCTGTTAGTTGAATGCACAGAACGGAAAGTATTTTCACAGAATGCTACTGTGTAGTTTATATTTGAATATATTCCTTTTTCCACTATTACCCTCTTAGCGCTCCGAATGTCCATTTGCATTTTCTACAGACAGAGTGTTTCAAAACTGCTCAATCAAAAGTATGGTTTAACTCTGTTAGCTGAATGCTCAGATCAGAAAGAAGTTTCACAGAATGCTTCAGTGTGGTTTATATTTGAATATATTCCTTTTTCCACTACTACCCTCTTAGCGCTCCAAATGTCCAGTTGCATTTTCTACAGAAAGAGTGTTCAGATCTGCTCAATCAAAAGTATGGTTTAAATCTGTTAGCTGAATGTACAGATAAGAAAGAAGTTTCACAGAATGATTCTTTGTAGTTTATATTTGGAGACATTCCTTTTTCCACTATTACCCTCTTATCGCTCCGAATCTCCACTTGCATTTTCTACAGAAAGAGTGTTTCAGAACGGCTCAATCAAAACTAAGGTTCAACTCTTTTAGTTGAACAAACAGAACAGAAAGAAGTTTCACACAATACTTCTGGGTAGTTTTTATTTGTAGACATTCATTTTCCCAATATAGGCCTCCTAGCTCTCAGAATGTCCAATTGCAGTTTCTACAGAAAGAGTGTTTCATAACGGCTCAATCACAAGTAAGGTTCAACTCTGTTAGTTGAATGCACAGAACAGAAAGGAGTTTCATACAATGCTTCTGTGTAGTTTATATTTGAACATATTCTTTTGTCCACTATTACCCACTTAGCACTACGAATGTCCAGTTGCATTTTCTACAGACAGAGTGTTTCAGAACTGCTCAATCAAAAGTATGGTTTAACTCTGTTAGCTGAATGCTCAGATCAGAAAGAAGTTTCACAGAATGCTTCTGTGTAGTTTATATTTGAATATATTCCTTTTTCCACTACTACGCTCTTAGCGCTCCAAATGTCCAGTTGCATTTTCTACAGAAAGAGTGTTCAGATTGGCTCCTTCAAAAGTATGGTTTAACTCTGTTAGCTGAATGCACAGATCAGAAAGAAGTTTCACCGAATGATTCTGTGTAGTTTATATTTGAAGACATTACTTTTTCCACCATTACCCTCTTAGCGCTCTGAATCTCCACTTGCATTTTCTACAAAAAGTGTGTTTCATAACTGCTCAATCAAAAACATGTTTTATCTCTGTTAACTGAATTTACAGATCAGAAATAAGTTTCACAGAATGCATCTGTGTAGTTTTTATTTGAAGATATTCTTTTTCCCAATGTAGGCCTCTTAGCGCTTAGCATGTCCAATTGCAGTTTCTACAGAAAGAGTGTTTCAGAACGGCTCAATCAAAAGTAAGGTTCAACTCTGTTAGTTGAATGCACAGAACAGAAAGAATTTTCACAGAATGCTACTGTGTAGTTTATATTTGAATATATTCCTTTTTCCACTATTACCCTCTTAGCGCTCCGAATGTCCAATTGCATTTTCTACAGAAAGAGTGTTCAGAACTGCGCAATCAAAAGTATGGTTTAACTATGTTAGCTTAATGAACATATCAGAAATAAGTTTCACACAATGCTTCTGTGTGGTTTTTATTTGAAGATATTATTTTTCCCAATAGAGGATTCTTAGCGCTCAGAATGTCCAATTGCAGTTTCTACAGAATGAGTGTTTCAGAAAGGCTCAATCAAAAGTAAGGATCAACTCTGTTAGTTGAATGCACAGAACAGAAAGAAGTTTCATACAATGCTTCTGGGTAGTTTATATTTGAACATATTCTTTTTTCCACTATTACCCACTTAACGCTACGAATGTCCAGTTGCATTTTCTACAGACAGAGTGTTTCAAAACTGCTCAATCAAAAGTATGGTTTAACTCTGTTAGCTGAATGCTCAGATCAGAAAGAAGTTTCACAGAATGATTCTGTGTAGTTTATATTTGAATATATTCCTTTTTCCACTACTACGCTCTTAGCGCTCTAAATGTCCAGTTGCATTTTCTACAGAAAGAGTGTTCAGATCTGCTCAATCAAAAGTATGGTTTAACTCTGTTAGCTGAATGCACAAATCAGAAAGAAGTTTCACAGAATGATTCTGTGTAGTTTATATTTGGAGACATTCCTTTTTCCACTATTACCCTCTTAGCGCTCCGAATCTCCACTTGCATTTTCTAAAGAAAGAGTGTTTCAGAAGGGCTCAATCAAAACTAAGGTTCAACTCTTTTAGTTGAACAAACAGAACAGAAAGAAGTTTCACACAATTCTTCTGTGTAGTTTTTATTTGTAGACATTCTTTTTCCCAATATAGGCCTCTTAGCGCTCAGAATGTCCAATTGCAGTTTCTACAGAAAGAGTGTTTCAGAACGGCTCAATCAAAAGTAAGGTTCAACTCTGTTAGTTGAATGCACAGAACAGAAAGAAGTTTCATACAATGCTTCTGTGTAGTTTATATTTGAACATATTCTTTTTTCCACTATTACCCACTTAGCGCTACGAATGTCCAGTTGCATTTTCTACAGACAGAGTGTTTCAAAACTGCTCAATCAAAGTATGGTTTAACTCTGTTAGCTGAATGCTCAGATCAGAAAGAAGTTTCACAGAATGCTTCTGTGTGGTTTATATTTGAATATATTCCTTTTTCCACTACTACTCTCTTAGCGCTCCAAATGTCCAGATGCATTTTCTACAGAAAGAGTGTTCAGATCTGCTCAATCAAAAGTATGGTTTAAATCTGTTAGCTGAATGCACAGATAAGAAAGAAGTTTCACAGAATGATTCTTTGTAGTTTATATTTGGAGACATTCCTTTTTCCACTATTACCCTCTTAGCGCTCCGAATCTCCACTTGCATTTTCTACAGAAAGAGTGTTTCAGAACGGCTCAATCAAAACTAAGGTTCAACTCTTTTAGTTGAACAAACAGAACAGAAAGAAGTTTCACACAATACTTCTGGGTAGTTTTTATTTGTAGACATTCATTTTCCCAATATAGGCCTCCTAGCTCTCAGAATGTCCAATTGCAGTTTCTACAGAAAGAGTGTTTCATAACGGCTCAATCACAAGTAAGGTTCAACTCTGTTAGTTGAATGCACAGAACAGAAAGGAGTTTCATACAATGCTTCTGTGTAGTTTATATTTGAACATATTCTTTTGTCCACTATTACCCACTTAGCGCTACGAATGTCCAGTTGCATTTTCTACAGACAGAGTGTTTCAGAACTGCTCAATCAAAAGTATGGTTTAACTCTGTTAGCTGAATGCTCAGATCAGAAAGAAGTTTCACAGAATGCTTCTGTGTAGTTTATATTTGAATATATTCCTTTTTCCACTACTACGCTCTTAGCGCTCTAAATGTCCAGTTGCATTTTCTACAGAAAGAGTGTTCAGATCTGCTCAATCAAAAGTATGGTTTAACTCTGTTAGCTGAATGCACAAATCAGAAAGAAGTTTCACAGAATGATTCTGTGTAGTTTATATTTGGAGACATTCCTTTTTCCACTATTACCCTCTTAGCGCTCCGAATCTCCACTTGCATTTTCTACAGAAAGAGTGTTTCAGAAGGGCTCAATCAAAACTAAGGTTCAACTCTTTTAGTTGAACAAACAGAACAGAAAGAAGATTCACACAATTCTTCTGTGTAGTTTTTATTTGTAGATATTCTTTTTCCCAATATAGGCCTCTTAGTGCTCAGAATGTCCAATTGCAGTTTCTACAGAAAGAGTGTTTCAGAACGGCTAAATCAAAAGTAAGGTTCAACTCTGTTAGTTGAATGCACAGAACAGAAAGAAGTTTCATACAATGCTTCTGTGTAGTTTATATTTGAACATATTCTTTTTTCCACTATTACCCACTTAGCGCTACGAATGTCCAGTTGCATTTTCTACAGACAGAGTGTTTCAAAACTGCTCAATCAAAAGTATGGTTTAACTCTGTTAGCTGAATGCTCAGATCAGAAAGAAGTTTCACAGAATGCTTCTGTGTAGTTTATATTTGAATATATTCCTTTTTCCACTACTACGCTCTTAGCGCTCCAAATGTCCAGTTGCATTTTCTACAGAAAGAGTGTTCAGATCGGCTCAATCAAAAGTATGGTTTAACTCTGTTAGCTGAATGCACAGATCAGAAAGAAGTTTCACCGAATGATTCTGTGTAGTTTATATTTGAAGACATTCCTTTTTCCACCATTACACTCTTAGCGCTCCGAATCTCCACTTGCATTTTCTACAAAAAGAGTGTTTCATAACTGCTCAATCAAAAATATGTTTATCTCTGTTAACTGAATTTACAGATCAGAAATAAGTTTCACAGAATGCATCTGTGTAGTTTTTATTTGAAGATATTCTTTTTCCCAATGTAGGCCTCTTAGCGCTTAGCATGTCCAATTGCAGTTTATACAGAAAGAGTGTTTCAGAACGGCTCAATCAAAAGTAAGGTTCAACTCTGTTAGTTGAATGCACAGAACAGAAAGAATTTTCACAGAATGCTACTGTGTAGTTTATATTTGAATATATTCCTTTTTCCACTCTTACCCTCTTAGCGCTCCGAATGTCCACTTGCATTTTCTACAGAAAGAGTGTTCAGAACTGCGCAATCAAAAGTATGGTTTAACTCTGTTAGCTTAATGAACATATCAGAAATAAGTTTCACACAATGCTTCTGTGTAGTTTTTATTTGAAGATATTATTTTTCCCAATAGAGGCCTCTTAGCGCTCAGAATGTCCAATTGCAGTTTCTACAGAAAGAGTGTTTCAGAACGGCTCAATCAAAAGTAAGGTTCAACTCTGTTAGTTGAATGCACAGAACAGAAAGGAGTTTCATACAATGCTTCTGTGTAGTTTATATTTGAACATATTCTTTTTTCCACTATTACCCACTTAGCGCTACGAATGTCCAGTTGCATTTTCTACAGACAGAGTGTTTCAAAACTGCACAATCAAAAGTATGGTTTAACTCTGTTAGCTGAATGCTCAGATCAGAAAGAAGTTTCACAGAATGCTTCTGTGTAGTTTATATTTGAATATATTCCTTTTTCCACTACTACGCTCTTAGCGCTCCAAATGTCCAGTTGCATTTTCTACAGAAAGAGTGTTCAGATCTGCTCAATCAAAAGTATGGTTTAACTCTGTTAGCTGAATGCACAGATCAGAAAGAAGTTTCACCGAATGATTCTGTGTAGTTTATATTTGAAGACATTCCTTTTTCCACTATTACCCCCTTAGCGCTCCGAATCTCCACTTGCATTTTCTACAAAAAGAGTGTTTCATAACTGCTCAATCAAAAATATGTTTTATCTCTGTTAACTGAATTTACAGATCAGAAATAAGTTTCACAGAATGCATCTGTGTAGTTTTTATTTGAAGATATTCTTTTTCCCAATGTAGGCCTCTTAGCGCTTAGCATGTCCAATTGCAGTTTCTACAGAAAGAGTGTTTCAGAACGGCTCAATCAAAAGTAAGGTTCAACTCTGTTAGTTGAATGCACAGAACAGAAAGAATTTTCACAGAATGCTACTGTGTAGTTTATATTTGAATATATTCCTTTTTCCACTATTACCTTCTTTGCGCTCCGAATGTCCACTTGCATTTTCTACAGAAAGAGTGTTCAGAACTGCGCAATCAAAAGTATGGTTTAACTCTGTTAGCTTAATGAACATATCAGAAATAAGTTTCACACAATGCTTCTGTGTAGTTTTTATTTGAAGATATATTTTTTCCCAATAGAGGCCTCTTAGCGCTCAGAATGTCCAATTGCAGTTTCTACAGAAAGAGTGTTTCAGAACGGCTCAATCAAAAGTAAAGTTCAACTCTGTTAGTTGAATGCACAGAACAGAAAGAAGTTTCATACAATGCTTCTGTGTAGTTTATATTTGAACATATTCTTTTGTCCACTATTACCCACTTAGCGCTACGAATGTCCAGTTGCATTTTCTACATACAGAGTGTTTCAAAACTGCTCAATCAAATGTATGGTTTAACTCTGTTAGCTGAATGCTCAGATCAGAAAGAAGTTTCACAGAATGCTTCTGTGTAGTTTATATTTGTATATATTCCTTTTTCCACTACTACGCTCTTAGCGCTCCAAATGTCCAGTTGCATTTTCTACAGAAAGTGTGTTCAGATCGGCTCAATCAAAAGTATGGTTTAACTCTGTTAGCTGAATGCACAGATCAGAAAGAAGTTTCACCGAATGATTCTGTGTAGTTTATATTTGAAGACATTCCTTTTTCCACCATTACCCTCTTAGCGCTCCGAATCTCCACTTGCATTTTCTACAAAAAGAGTGTTTCATAACTGCTCAATCAAAAATATGTTTTATCTCTGTTAACTGAATTTACAGATCAGAAATTAGTTTCACAGAATGCATCTGTGTAGTTTTTATTTGAAGATATTCTTTTTCCCAATGTAGGCCTCTTAGCGCTTAGCATGTCCAATTGCAGTTTCTACAGAAAGAGTGTTTCAGAACGGCTCAATCAAAAGTAAGGTTCAACTCTGTTAGTGGAATGCACAGAACAGAAAGAATTTTCACAGAATGCTACTGTGTAGTTTATATTTGAATATATTCCTTTTTCCACTATTACCCTCTTAGCGCTCCGAATGTCCACTTGCATTTTCTACAGAAAGAGTGTTCAGAACTGCGCAATCAAAAGTATGGTTTAACTCTGTTAGCTTAATGAACATATCAGAAATAATTTTCACACAATGCTTCTGTGTAGTTTTTATTTGAAGATATTATTTTTCCCAATAGAGGCCTCTTAGCGCTCAGAATGTCCAATTGCAGTTTCTACAGAAAGAGTGTTTCAGAAAGGCTCAATCAAAAGTAAGGTTCAACTCTGTAAGTTGAATGCACAGAACAGAAAGAAGTTTCATACAATGCTTCTGTGTAGTTTATATTTGAACATATTCTTTTTTCCACTATTACCCACTTAGCGCTACGAATGTCCAGTTGCATTTTCTACAGACAGAGTGTTTCAAAACTGCTCAATCAAAAGTATGGTTTAACTCTGTTAGCTGAATGCTCAGATCAGAAAGAAGTTTCACAGAATGCTTCTGTGTAGTTTATATTTGAATATATTCCTTTTTCCACTACTACGCTCTTAGCGCTCCAAATGTCCAGTTGCATTTTCTACAGAAAGAGTGTTCAGATCTGCTCAATCAAAAGTATGGTTTAACTCTGTTAGCTGAATGCACAGATCAGAAAGAAGTTTCACAGAATGATTCTGTGTAGTTTATATTTGGAGACATTCCTTTTTCCACTATTACCCTCTAAGCGCTCCGAATCTCCACTTGCATTTTCTACAGAAAGAGTGTTTCAGAACGGCTCAATCAAAACTAAGGTTCAACACTTTTAGTTGAACAAACAGAACAGAAAGAAGTTTCACACAATACTTCTGGGTAGTTTTTATTTGTAGACATTCATTTTCCCAATATAGGCCTCCTAGCTCTCAGAATGTCCAATTGCAGTTTCTACAGAAAGAGTGTTTCATAACGGCTCAATCACAAGTAAGGTTCAACTCTGTTAGTTGAATGCACAGAACAGAAAGGAGTTTCATACAATGCTTCTGTGTAGTTTATATTTGAACATATTCTTTTGTCCACTATTACCCACTTAGCGCTACGAATGTCCAGTTGCATTTTCTACAGACAGAGTGTTTCAGAACTGCTCAATCAAAAGTATGGTTTAACTCTGTTAGCTGAATGCTCAGATCAGAAAGAAGTTTCACAGAATGCTTCTGTGTAGTTTATATTTGAATATATTCCTTTTTCCACTACTACGCTCTTAGCGCTCTAAATGTCCAGTTGCATTTTCTACAGAAAGAGTGTTCAGATCTGCTCAATCAAAAGTATGGTTTAACTCTGTTAGCTGAATGCACAAATCAGAAAGAAGTTTCACAGAATGATTCTGTGTAGTTTATATTTGGAGACATTCCTTTTTCCACTATTACCCTCTTAGCGCTCCGAATCTCCACTTGCATTTTCTACAGAAAGAGTGTTTCAGAAGGGCTCAATCAAAACTAAGGTTCAACTCTTTTAGTTGAACAAACAGAACAGAAAGAAGATTCACACAATTCTTCTGTGTAGTTTTTATTTGTAGATATTCTTTTTCCCAATATAGGCCTCTTAGTGCTCAGAATGTCCAATTGCAGTTTCTACAGAAAGAGTGTTTCAGAACGGCTAAATCAAAAGTAAGGTTCAACTCTGTTAGTTGAATGCACAGAACAGAAAGAAGTTTCATACAATGCTTCTGTGTAGTTTATATTTGAACATATTCTTTTTTCCACTATTACCCACTTAGCGCTACGAATGTCCAGTTGCATTTTCTACAGACAGAGTGTTTCAAAACTGCTCAATCAAAAGTATGGTTTAACTCTGTTAGCTGAATGCTCAGATCAGAAAGAAGTTTCACAGAATGCTTCTGTGTAGTTTATATTTGAATATATTCCTTTTTCCACTACTACGCTCTTAGCGCTCCAAATGTCCAGTTGCATTTTCTACAGAAAGAGTGTTCAGATCGGCTCAATCAAAAGTATGGTTTAACTCTGTTAGCTGAATGCACAGATCAGAAAGAAGTTTCACCGAATGATTCTGTGTAGTTTATATTTGAAGACATTCCTTTTTCCACCATTACACTCTTAGCGCTCCGAATCTCCACTTGCATTTTCTACAAAAAGAGTGTTTCATAACTGCTCAATCAAAAATATGTTTATCTCTGTTAACTGAATTTACAGATCAGAAATAAGTTTCACAGAATGCATCTGTGTAGTTTTTATTTGAAGATATTCTTTTTCCCAATGTAGGCCTCTTAGCGCTTAGCATGTCCAATTGCAGTTTATACAGAAAGAGTGTTTCAGAACGGCTCAATCAAAAGTAAGGTTCAACTCTGTTAGTTGAATGCACAGAACAGAAAGAATTTTCACAGAATGCTACTGTGTAGTTTATATTTGAATATATTCCTTTTTCCACTCTTACCCTCTTAGCGCTCCGAATGTCCACTTGCATTTTCTACAGAAAGAGTGTTCAGAACTGCGCAATCAAAAGTATGGTTTAACTCTGTTAGCTTAATGAACATATCAGAAATAAGTTTCACACAATGCTTCTGTGTAGTTTTTATTTGAAGATATTATTTTTCCCAATAGAGGCCTCTTAGCGCTCAGAATGTCCAATTGCAGTTTCTACAGAAAGAGTGTTTCAGAACGGCTCAATCAAAAGTAAGGTTCAACTCTGTTAGTTGAATGCACAGAACAGAAAGGAGTTTCATACAATGCTTCTGTGTAGTTTATATTTGAACATATTCTTTTTTCCACTATTACCCACTTAGCGCTACGAATGTCCAGTTGCATTTTCTACAGACAGAGTGTTTCAAAACTGCACAATCAAAAGTATGGTTTAACTCTGTTAGCTGAATGCTCAGATCAGAAAGAAGTTTCACAGAATGCTTCTGTGTAGTTTATATTTGAATATATTCCTTTTTCCACTACTACGCTCTTAGCGCTCCAAATGTCCAGTTGCATTTTCTACAGAAAGAGTGTTCAGATCTGCTCAATCAAAAGTATGGTTTAACTCTGTTAGCTGAATGCACAGATCAGAAAGAAGTTTCACCGAATGATTCTGTGTAGTTTATATTTGAAGACATTCCTTTTTCCACTATTACCCCCTTAGCGCTCCGAATCTCCACTTGCATTTTCTACAAAAAGAGTGTTTCATAACTGCTCAATCAAAAATATGTTTTATCTCTGTTAACTGAATTTACAGATCAGAAATAAGTTTCACAGAATGCATCTGTGTAGTTTTTATTTGAAGATATTCTTTTTCCCAATGTAGGCCTCTTAGCGCTTAGCATGTCCAATTGCAGTTTCTACAGAAAGAGTGTTTCAGAACGGCTCAATCAAAAGTAAGGTTCAACTCTGTTAGTTGAATGCACAGAACAGAAAGAATTTTCACAGAATGCTACTGTGTAGTTTATATTTGAATATATTCCTTTTTCCACTATTACCTTCTTTGCGCTCCGAATGTCCACTTGCATTTTCTACAGAAAGAGTGTTCAGAACTGCGCAATCAAAAGTATGGTTTAACTCTGTTAGCTTAATGAACATATCAGAAATAAGTTTCACACAATGCTTCTGTGTAGTTTTTATTTGAAGATATATTTTTTCCCAATAGAGGCCTCTTAGCGCTCAGAATGTCCAATTGCAGTTTCTACAGAAAGAGTGTTTCAGAACGGCTCAATCAAAAGTAAAGTTCAACTCTGTTAGTTGAATGCACAGAACAGAAAGAAGTTTCATACAATGCTTCTGTGTAGTTTATATTTGAACATATTCTTTTGTCCACTATTACCCACTTAGCGCTACGAATGTCCAGTTGCATTTTCTACATACAGAGTGTTTCAAAACTGCTCAATCAAATGTATGGTTTAACTCTGTTAGCTGAATGCTCAGATCAGAAAGAAGTTTCACAGAATGCTTCTGTGTAGTTTATATTTGTATATATTCCTTTTTCCACTACTACGCTCTTAGCGCTCCAAATGTCCAGTTGCATTTTCTACAGAAAGTGTGTTCAGATCGGCTCAATCAAAAGTATGGTTTAACTCTGTTAGCTGAATGCACAGATCAGAAAGAAGTTTCACCGAATGATTCTGTGTAGTTTATATTTGAAGACATTCCTTTTTCCACCATTACCCTCTTAGCGCTCCGAATCTCCACTTGCATTTTCTACAAAAAGAGTGTTTCATAACTGCTCAATCAAAAATATGTTTTATCTCTGTTAACTGAATTTACAGATCAGAAATTAGTTTCACAGAATGCATCTGTGTAGTTTTTATTTGAAGATATTCTTTTTCCCAATGTAGGCCTCTTAGCGCTTAGCATGTCCAATTGCAGTTTCTACAGAAAGAGTGTTTCAGAACGGCTCAATCAAAAGTAAGGTTCAACTCTGTTAGTGGAATGCACAGAACAGAAAGAATTTTCACAGAATGCTACTGTGTAGTTTATATTTGAATATATTCCTTTTTCCACTATTACCCTCTTAGCGCTCCGAATGTCCACTTGCATTTTCTACAGAAAGAGTGTTCAGAACTGCGCAATCAAAAGTATGGTTTAACTCTGTTAGCTTAATGAACATATCAGAAATAATTTTCACACAATGCTTCTGTGTAGTTTTTATTTGAAGATATTATTTTTCCCAATAGAGGCCTCTTAGCGCTCAGAATGTCCAATTGCAGTTTCTACAGAAAGAGTGTTTCAGAAAGGCTCAATCAAAAGTAAGGTTCAACTCTGTAAGTTGAATGCACAGAACAGAAAGAAGTTTCATACAATGCTTCTGTGTAGTTTATATTTGAACATATTCTTTTTTCCACTATTACCCACTTAGCGCTACGAATGTCCAGTTGCATTTTCTACAGACAGAGTGTTTCAAAACTGCTCAATCAAAAGTATGGTTTAACTCTGTTAGCTGAATGCTCAGATCAGAAAGAAGTTTCACAGAATGCTTCTGTGTAGTTTATATTTGAATATATTCCTTTTTCCACTACTACGCTCTTAGCGCTCCAAATGTCCAGTTGCATTTTCTACAGAAAGAGTGTTCAGATCTGCTCAATCAAAAGTATGGTTTAACTCTGTTAGCTGAATGCACAGATCAGAAAGAAGTTTCACAGAATGATTCTGTGTAGTTTATATTTGGAGACATTCCTTTTTCCACTATTACCCTCTAAGCGCTCCGAATCTCCACTTGCATTTTCTACAGAAAGAGTGTTTCAGAAGGGCTCAATCAAAACTAAGGTTCAACTCTTTTAGTTGAACAAACAGAACAGAAAGAAGTTTCACACAATTCTTCTGTGTAGTGTTTATTTGTAGACATTCTTTTTCCCAATATAGGCCTCTTAGCGCTCAGAATGTCCAATTGCAGTTTCTACAGAAAGAGTGTTTCAGAACGGCTAAATCAAAAGTAAGGTTCAACTCTGTTAGTTGAATGCACAGAACAGAAAGAAGTTTCATACAATGCTTCTGTGTAGTTTATATTTGAACATATTCTTTTTTCCACTATTACCCACTTAGCGCTACGAATGTCCAGTTGCATTTTCTACAGACAGAGTGTTTCAAAACTGCTCAATCAAAAGTATGGTTTAACTCTGTTAGCTGAATGCTCAGATCAGAAAGAAGTTTCACAGAATGCTTCTGTGTAGTTTATATTTGAATATATTCCTTTTTCCACTACTACGCTCTTAGCGCTCCAAATGTCCAGTTGCATTTTCTACAGAAAGAGTGTTCAGATCTGCTCAATCAAAAGTATGGTTTAACTCTGTTAGCTGAATGCACAGATCAGAAAGAAGTTTCACCGAATGATTCTGTGTAGTTTATATTTGAAGACATTCCTTTTTCCACTATTACCCCCTTAGCGCTCCGAATCTCCACTTGCATTTTCTACAAAAAGAGTGTTTCATAACTGCTCAATCAAAAATATGTTTTATCTCTGTTAACTGAATTTACAGATCAGAAATAAGTTTCACAGAATGCATCTGTGTAGTTTTTATTTGAAGATATTCTTTTTCCCAATGTAGGCCTCTTAGCGCTTAGCATGTCCAATTGCAGTTTCTACAGAAAGAGTGTTTCAGAACGGCTCAATCAAACGTAAGATTCAACTCTGTTAGTTGAATGCACAGAACAGAAAGAATTTTCACAGAATGCTACTGTGTAGTTTATATTTGAATATATTCCTTTTTCCACTATTACCTTCTTTGCGCTCCGAATGTCCACTTGCATTTTCTACAGAAAGAGTGTTCAGAACTGCGCAATCAAAAGTATGGTTTAACTCTGTTAGCTTAATGAACATATCAGAAATAAGTTTCACACAATGCTTCTGTGTAGTTTTTATTTGAAGAAATATTTTTTCCCAATAGAGGCCTCTTAGCGCTCAGAATGTCCAATTGCAGTTTCTACAGAAAGAGTGTTTCAGAAAGGCTCAATCAAAAGTAAGGTTCAACTCTGTTAGTTGAATGCACAGAACAGAAAGAAGTTTCATACAATGCTTCTGTGTAGTTTATATTTGAACATATTATTTTTTCCACTATTACCCAATTAGCGCTACGAATGTCCAGTTGCATTTTCTACAGACACAGTGTTTCAAAACTGCTCAATCAAAAGTATGGTTTAACTCTGTTAGCTGAATGCTCAGATCAGAAAGAAGTTTCACAGAATGCTTCTGTGTAGTTTATATTTGAATATATTCCTTTTTCCACTACTACTCTCTTAGCGCTCCAAATGTCCAGTTGCATTTTCTACAGAAAGAGTGTTCAGATCTGCTCAATTAAAAGTATGGTTTAACTCTGTTAGCTGAATGCACAGATCAGAAAGAAGTTTCACAGAATGATTCTGTGCAGTTTATATTTGGAGACATTCCTTTATCCACTATTACCCTCTTAGCGCTCCGAATCTCCACTTGCATTTTCTACAGAAAGAGTGTTTCAGAACGGCTCAATCAAAACTAAGGTTCAACCCTTTTAGTTGAACAAACAGAACAGAAAGAAGTTTCACACAATTCTTCTGTGTAGTTTTTATTTGTAGACCTTCTTTTTCCCAATATAGGCCTCCTAGCGCTCAGAATGTCCAATTGCAGTTTCTACAGAAAGAGTGTTTCAGAACGGCTCAATCAAAAGTAAGGTTCAACTCTGTTAGTTGAATGCACAGAACAGAAAGAAGTTTCATACAATGCTTCTGTGTAGTTTATATTTGAACATATTCTTTTTTCCAGTATTACCCACTTAGCGCTACGAATGTCCAGTTGCATTTTCTACAGACAGAGTGTTTCAAAACTGCTCAATCAAAGGTATGGTTTAACTCTGTTAGCTGAATGCTCAGATCAGAAAGAAGTTTCACTGAATGCTTCTGTGTAGTTTATATGTGAATATATTCCTTTTTCCACTACTACGCTCTTAGCGCTCCAAATGTCCAGTTGCATTTTCTACAGAAAGAGTGTTCAGATCTGCTCAATCAAAAGTATGGTTTAACTCTGTTAGCTGAATGCACAGATCAGAAAGAAGTTTCACCGAATGATTCTGTGTAGTTTATATTTGAAGACATTCCTTTTTCCACTATTGCCCTCTTAGCGCTCAGAATCTCCACTTGCATTTTCTACGAAAAGAGTGTTTCATAACTGCTCAATCAAAAATATGTTTTATCTCTGTTAACTGAATTTACAGATCAGAAATAAGTTTCACAGAAAGCATCTGTGTAGTTTTTATTTGAAGATATTCTTTTTCCCAATGTAGGCCTCTTAGCGCTTAGCATGTCCAATTGCAGTTTCTACAGAAAGAGTGTTTCAGAACGGCTCTGTCAAAAGTAAGGTTCAACTCTTAGTTGAATGCACAGAACAGAAAGAAATTTCACAGAATGCTACTGTGTAGTTTATATTTGAATATATTAATTTTTCCACTATAACCCTCTTAGCGCTCCGAATGTCCACTTGCATTTTCTACAGAAAGAGTGTTCAGAACTGCGCAATCAAAAGTATGGTTTAACTCTGTTTTCTTAATGAACATATCAGAAATAAGTTTCACACAATGCTTCTGTGTAGTTTTTATTTGAAGATATTATATTTCCCAATAGAGGCCTCTTAGCGCTAAGAACGTCCAATTGCAGTTTCTACAGAAAGAGTGTTTCAGAAAGGCTCAATGAAAAGTAAGGTTCAACTCTGTTAGTTGAATGCACAGAACAGAAAGATGTTTCATACAATGCTTCTGTGTAGTTTATATTTGAACATATTCTTTTTTCCACTATTACCCACTTAGCGCTACGAATGTCCAGTTGCATTTTCTACAGACAGAGTGTTTCAAAACTGCTCAATCAAAGTATGGTTTAAATCTGTTAGCTTAATGCTCAGATCAGAAAGAAGTTTCACAGAATGCTTCTGTGTAGTTTATATGTGAATATATTCCTTTTTCCACTACTACGCTCTTAGCGCTCCAAATGTCCAGTTGCATTTTCTACAGAAAGAGTGTTCAGATCTGCTCAATCAAAAGTATGGTTTAACTCTGTTAGCTGAATGCACAGATCAGAAAGAAGTTTCAGAGAATGATTCTATGTAGTTTATATTTGAAGACATTCCTTTTTCCACTATTACCCTCTTAGCGCTCCGAATCTCCACTTGCATTTTCTACAAAAGGGTGTTTCATAACTGCTCAATCAAAAATATGTTTTATCTCTGTTAACTGAATTTACAGATCAGAAATAAGTTTCACAGAATGCATCTGTGTAGTTTTTATTTGAAGATATTCTTTTTCCCAATGTAGGCCTCTTAGCGCTTAGCATGTCCAATTGCAGTTTCTACAGAAAGAGTGTTTCAGAACGGCTCAATCAAAATTAAGGTTCAACTCTGTTAGTTGAATGCACAGAACAGAAAGAATGTTCACAGAATGCTACTGTGTAGTTTATATTTGAATATATTCCTTTTTCCACTATTACCCTCTTAGCGCTCCGAATGTCCACTTGCATTTTCTACAGAAAGAGTGTTCAGAACTGCGCAATCAAAAGTATGGTTTAACTCTGTTAGCTTAATGAACATATCAGAAATAAGTTTCACACAATGCTTCTGTGTAGCTTTTATTTGAAGATATTATTTTTCCCAATAGAGGCCTCTTAGCGCTCAGAATGTCCAATTGCAGTTTCTACAGAAAGAGTGTTTCAGAAAGGCTCAATCAAAAGTAAGGTTCAACTCTGTTAGTTGAATGCACAGAACAGAAAGAAGTTTCATACAATGCTTCTGTGTAGTTTATATTTGAACATATTCTTTTTTCCACTATTACCCACTTAGCGCTACGAATGTCCAGTTGCATTTTCTAAAGACCGAGTGTTTCAAAACTGCTCAATCAATTGTATGGTTTAACTCTGTTAGCTGAATGCTCAGATCAGAAAGAAGTTTCACAGAATGCTTCTGTGCATTTTATATTTGAATATATTCCTTTTTCGACTACTTCTCTCTTAGCGCTCCAAATGTCCAGTTGCATTTTCTACAGAAAGAGTGTTCAGATCTGCTCAATCAAAAGTATGGTTTAACTCTGTTAGCTGAATGCACAGTTCAGAAAGAAGTTTCACAGAATGATTCTGTGTAGTTTATATTTGGAGACATTCCTTTTTCCACTATTACCCTCTTATCGCTCCGAATCTCCACTTGCATTTTCTACAGAAAGAGTGTTTCAGAACGGCTCAATCAAAACTAAGGTTCAACTCTTTTTGTTGAACAAACAGAACAGAAAGAAGTTTCACACAATTCTTCTGTGTAGTTTTTATTTTTAGACATTCTTTTTCCCAATATAGGCCTCTTAGCGCTCAGAATGTCCAATTGCAGTTTCTACAGAAAGAGTATTTCAGAACGGCTCAATCAAAAGTAAGGTTCAACACTGTTAGTTGAATGCACAGAACAGAAAGAAGTTTCATACAATGCTTCTGTGTATTTTATATTTGAACATATTCTTTTGTCCACTATTACCCACTTAGCGCTACGAATGTCCAGTTGCATTTTCTACAGACAGAGTGTTTCAAAACTGCTCAATCAAAAGTATGGTTTAACTCTGTTAGCTGAATGCTCAGATCAGAAAGAAGTTTCACAGAATGCTTCTGTGTAGTTTATATTTGAATATATTCCTTTTTCCACTACTACGCTCTTAGCGCTCCAAATGTCCAGTTGCATTTTCTACAGAAAGAGTGTTCAGATCTGCTCAATCAAAAGTATGGTTTAACTCTGTTAGCTGAATGCACAGATCAGAAAGAAGTTTCACCGAATGATTCTGTGTAGTTTATATTTGTAGACATTCCTTTTTCCACTATTACCCCCTTAGCGCTCCGAATCTCCACTTGCATTTTCTACAAAAAGAGTGTTTCATAACTGCTCAATCAAAAATATGTTTTATCTCTGTTAACTGAATTTACAGATCAGAAATAAGTTTCACAGAATGCATCTGTGTAGTTTTTATTTGAAGATATTCTTTTTCCCAATGTAGGCCTCTTAGCGCTTAACATGTCCAATTGCAGTTTCTACACAAACAGTGTTTCAGAACGGCTCAATCAAAAGTAAGGTTCAACTCTGTTGGTTGAATGCACAGAACAGAAAGGATTTTCACAGAATGCTACTGTGTAGTTTATATTTGAATATATTCCTTTTTCCACTATTACACTCTTAGCGCTCCGAATGTCCCCTTGCATTTTCTACAGAAAGAGTGTTCAGAACTGCGCAATCAAAAGTATGATTTAACTCTGTTAGCTTAATGAACATATCAGAAATAAGTTTCAAACAATGCTTCTGTGTAGTTTTTATTTGAAGATACTATTTTTCCCAATAGAGGCCTCTTAGCGCTCAGAATGTCCAATTGCAGTTTCTACAGAAAGAGTGTTTCAGAACGGCTCAATCAAAAGTAAGGTTCAACTCTGTTAGTTGAGTGCACAGAACAGAAAGAAGTTTCATACAATGCTTCTGTGTAGTTTATATTTGAACATATTCTTTTGTCCACTATTTCCCACTTAGCGCTACGAATGTCCAGTTGCATTTTCTACAGACAGAGTGTTTCAAAACTGCTCAATCAAAAGTATGGTTTAACTCTGTTAGCTGAATGCTCAGATCAGAAAGTAGTTTCACAGAATGCTTCTGTGTAGTTTATATTTGAATATATTCCTTTTTCCACTACTACGCTCTTAGCGCTCCAAATGTCCAGTTGCATTTTCTACAGAAAGAGTGTTCAGATCTGCTCAATCAAAAGTATTGTTTAAGTCTGTTAGCTGAATGCAGAGATCAGAAAGAAGTTTCACCGAATGATTCTGTGTAGTTTATTTTATCTCTGTTAACTGAATTTACAGATCAGAAATAAGTTTCACAGAATGCATCTGTGTAGTTTTTATTTGAAGATATTCTTTTTCCCAGTGTAGGCCTCTTAGCGCTTAGCATGTCCAATTGCAGTTTCTACAGAAAGAGTGTTTCAGAACGGCTCAATCAAAAGTAAGTTTCAACTCTGTTAGTTGAATGCACACAACAGAAAGAATTTTCACAGAATGCTACTGTGTAGTTTATATTTGAATATATTCCTTTTTCCACTATTACCTTCTTAGCGCTCCGAATGTCCACTTGCATTTTCTACAGAAATAGTGTTCAGAACTGCGCAATCAAAAGTATGGTTTAACTCTGTTAGCTTAATGAACATATCAGAAATAAGTTTCACACAATGCTTCTGTGTAGTTTTTATTTGAAGATATTATTTTTCAGAATAGAGGCCTCTTAGCGCTCAGAATGTCCAATTGCAGTTTCTACAGAAAGTGAGTTTCAGAAAGGCTCAATCAAAAGTAAGGTTCAACTCTGTTAGTTGAATGCACAGAACAGAATGTAGTTTCATACAATGCTTCTGTGTAGTTTATATTTGAACATATTCTTTTTTCCACTATTACCCACTTAGCGCTACGAATCTCCAGTTGCATTTCCTACAGACAGAGTGTTTCAAAACTGCTCAATCAAAAGTATGGTTTAACTCTGTTAGCTGAATGCTCAGATCAGAAAGAAGTTTCACAGAATGATTCTGTGTAGTTTATATTTGGAGACATTCCTTTTTCCACTATTACCCTCTTAGCGCTCCCAATCTCCACTTGCATTTTCTACAGAATGAGTGTTTCAGAACGGCTCAATCAAAATTAAGGTTCAACTCTTTTAGTTGAACAAACAGAACAGAAAGAAGTTTCACACAATTCTTCTGTGTAGTTTTTATTTGTAGACATTCTTTTTCCCAATATAGGCCTCCTAGCGCTCAGAATGTCCAATTGCAGTTTCTACAGAAAGAGGGTTTCAGAATGGCTCAATCAAAAGTAAGGTTCAACTCTGTTAGTTGAATGCACAGAACAGAAAGAAGTTTCATACAATGCTTCTGTGTAGTTTATATTTGAACATATTCCTTTGTCCACTATTACCCACTTAGCGCTACGAATGTCCAGTTGCATTTTCTACAGACAGAGTGTTTCAAAAATGCTCAATCAAAAGTATGCTTTAACTCTGTTAGCTGAATGCTCAGATCAGAAAGAAGTTTCACAGAATGCTTCTGTGTAGTTTATATTTGAATATATTCCTTTTTCCACTACTACGCTCTTAGCGCTCCAAATGTCCAGTTGCATTATCTACAGAAAGAGTGTTCAGATCTGCTCAATCAAAAGTATGGTTTAACTCTGTTAGCTGAATGCACAGATCAGAAAGAAGTTTCACCGAATGATTCTGTGTAGTTTATATTTGAAGACATTCCTTTTTCCACTATTACCCTCTTAGCGCTCCGAATCTCCACTTGCATTTTCTACAAAAAGAGTGTTTCATATCTGCTCAATCAAAAATATGTTTTATCTCTGTTAACTGAATTTACAGATCAGAAATAAGTTTCACAGAATGCATCTGTGTAGTTTTTATTTGAAGATATTCTTTTTCCCAATGTAGGCCTCTTAGCGCTTAGCATGTCCAATTGCAGTTTCTACAGAAAGAGTGTTTCAGAACGGCTCAATCAAAAGTAAGGTTCAACTCTGTTAGTTGAATGCACAGAACAGAAAGAATTTTCACAGAATGCTACTGTGTAGTTTATATTTGAATATATTCCTTTTTCCACTATTCCCCTCTTAGCGCTCCGAATGTCCACTTGCATTTTCTACAGAAAGAGTGTTCAGAACTGCGCAATCAAAAGTATGGTTTAACTCTGTTAGCTTAATGAACATATCAGAAATAAGTTTCACACAATGCTTCTGTGTAGTTTTTATTTGAAGATAATATTTTTCCCAATAGAGTCCTCTTAGCGCTCAGAATGTCCAATTGCAGTTTCTACAGAAAGAGTGTTTCAGAAAGGCTCAATCAAAAGTAAGGTTCAACTCTGTTAGTTGAATGCACAGAACAGAAAGAAGTTTCATACAATGCTTCTGTGTAGTTTATATTTGAACATATTCTTTTTTCCACTATTACCCACTTAGCGCTACGAATGTCCACTTGCATTTTCTACAGACAGAGTGTTTCAAAACTGCTCAATCAAAAGTATGGTTTAACTCTGTTAGCTGAATGCTCAGATCAGAAAGAAGTTTCACAGAATGCTTCTGTGTAGTTTATATTTGAATATATTCCTTTTTCCACTACTACTCTCTTAGCGCTCCAAATGTCCAGTTGCATTTTCTACAGAAAGAGTGTTCAGATCTGCTCAATCAAAAGTGTGGTTTAACTCTGTTTGCTGAATGCACAGATCAGAAAGAAGTTTCACAGAATGATTCTGTGTAGTTTATATTTGGAGACATTCCTTTTTCCACTATTACCCACTTAGCGCTCCGAATCTCCACTTGCATTTTCTACAGAAAGAGTGTTTCAGAACGGCTCAATCAAAACTAAGGTTCAACACTTTTAGTTGAACAAACAGAACAGAAAGAAGTTTCACACAATTCTTCTGTGTAGTTTTTATTTGTAGACATTCTTTTTCCCAATATAGGCCTCTTAGCGCTCAGAATGTCCAATTGCAGTTTCTACAGAAAGAGTGTTTCAGAAAGGCTCAATCAAAAGTAAGGTTCAACTCTGTTAGTTGAATGCACAGAACAGAAAGAAGTTTCATACAATGCTTCTGTGTAGTTTATATTTGAACATATTTTTTTCCACTATTACCCACTTAGCGCTACGAATGTCCAGTTGCATTTTCTACAGACAGAGTGTTTCAAAACTGCTCAATCAAAAGTATGGTTTAACTCTGTTAGCTGAATGCTCAGATCAGAAAGAAGTTTCACAGAATGCTTCTGTGTAGTTTATATTTGAATATATTCCTTTTTCCACTACTACGCTCTTAGCGCTCCAAATGTCCAGTTGCATTTTCTACAGAAAGAGTGTTCAGATCTGCTCAATCAAAAGTATGGTTTAACTCTGTTAGCTGAATGCACAGATCAGAAAGAAGTTTCACCGAATGATTCTGTGTAGTTTATATTTGAAGACATTCCTTTTTCCACCATTACCCTCTTCGCGCTCCGAATCTCCATTTGCATTTTCTACAAAAAGAGTGTTTCATAACTGCTCAATCAAAAATATTTTTTATCTCTGTTAACTGAAGTTACATATCAGAAATAAGTTTCACAGAATTCATCTGTGTAGTTTTTATTTGAAGATATTCTTTTTCCCAATGTAGGCCTCTTAGCGCTTAGCATGTCCAATTGCAGTTTCTACAGAAAGAGTGTTTCAGAACGGCTCAATCAAAAGTAAGGTTCAACTCTGTTAGTTGAATGCACAGAACAGAAAGAATTTTCACAGAATGCTACTGTGTAGTTTATATTTGAATATATTCCTTTTTCCACTATTACCCTCTTAGCGCTCCGAATGTCCACTTGCATTTTCTACAGAAAGAGTGTTCAGAACTGCGCAATCAAAAGTATGGTTTAACTCTGTTAGCTTAATGAACATATCAGAAATAAGTTTCACACAATGCTTCTGTGTAGTTTTTATTTGAAGATATTATTTTTCCCAATATTGGCCTCTTAGCGCTCAGAATGTCCAATTGCAGTTTCTACAGAAAGAGTGTTTCAGAAAGGCTCAATCAAAAGTAAGGTTCAACTCTGTTAGTTGAATGCACAGAACAGAAAGATGTTTCATACAATGCTGCTGTGCAGTTTATATTTGAACATATTTTTTTCCACTATTACCCACTTAGCGCTACGAATGTCCAGTTGCATTTTCTACAGACAGAGTGTTTCAAAACTGCTCAATCAGCTGAGACTGCGCCACTGCACTCCAGCCTGGGCAACAGAGCAAGACTCCGTCTCAAAAAAAAAAAAAAAAAAAAAAAAAAAAAAAAAACTGCTCAATCAAAAGTATGGTTTAACTCTGTTAGCTGAATGCTCAGATCAGAAAGAAGTTTCACAGAATGCTTCTGTGTAGTTTATATTTGAATATATTCCTTTTTCCACTACTACGCTCTTAGCGCTCCAAATGTCCAGTTGCATTTTCTACAGAAAGAGTGTTCAGATCTGCTCAATCAAAAGTATGGTTTAACACTGTTAGCTGAATGCACAGATCAGAAAGAAGTTTCACCGAATGATTCTGTGTAGTTTATATTTGAAGACATTCCTTTTCCACTATTACCCTCTTAGCGCTCCGAATCTCCACTTGCATTTTCTACAAAAAGAGTGTTTCATAACTGCTCAATCAAAAATATGTTTTATCTCTGTTAACTGAATTTACAGATCAGAAATAAGTTTCACAGAATGTATCTGTGTAGTTTTTATTTGAAGATATTCTTTTTCCCAATGTAGGCCTCTTAGCGCTTAGCATGTCCAATTGCAGTTTCTACAGAAAGAGTGTTTCAGAACGGCTCAATCAAAAGTAAGGTTCAACTCTGTTAGTTGAATGCACAGAACAGAAAGAATTTTCACAGAATGCTACTGTGTAGTTTATATTTGAATATATTCCTTTTTCCACTATTCCCCTCTTGGCGCTCCGAATCTCCACTTGCATTTTCTACAAAAAGAGTGTTTCATAACTGCTCAATCAAAAATATGTTTTATCTCTGTTAACTGAATTTACAGATCAGAAATAAGTTTCACAGAATGCATCTGTGTAGTTTTTATTTGAAGATATTCTTTTTCCCAATGTAGGCCTCTTAGCGCTTAGCATGTCCAATTGCAGTTTCTACAGAAAGAGTGTTTCAGACGGGCTCAATCAAAAGTAAGGTTCAACTCTGTTAGTTGAATGCACAGAACAGAAAGAATTTTCACAGAATGCTACTGTGTAGTTTATATTTGAATATATTCCTTTTTCCACTATTACCCTCTTAGCGCTCCGAATGTCCACTTGCATTTTCTACAGAAAGAGTGTTCAGAACTGCGCAATCAAAATATGGTTTAACTCTGTTAGCTTAATGAACATATCAGAAATATGTTTCACACAATGCTTCTGTGTAGTTTTTATTTGAAGATATTATTTTTCCCAATAGAGGCCTCTTAGCGCTCAGAATGTCCAATTGCAGTTTCTACAGAAAGAGTGTTTCAGAAAGGCTCAATCAAAAGTAAGGTTCAACTCTGTTAGTTGAATGCACAGAACAGAAAGAAGTTTCATACAATGCTTCTGTGTAGTTTATATTTGAACATATTCTTTTTTCCACTATTACCCACTTAGCGCTACGAATGTCCAGTTGCATTTTCTACAGACAGAGTGTTTCAAAACTGCTCAATCAAAAGTATGGTTTAACTCTGTTAGCTGAATGCTCAGGTCAGAAAAAAGTTTCACAGAATGCTTCTGTGTAGTTTATATTTGAATATATAACTTTTTCCACTACTACTCTCTTAGCGCTCCAAATGTCCAGTTGCATTTTCTACAGAAAGAGTGTTCAGATCTGCTCAATCAAAAGTATGTTTTAACTCTGTTAGCTGAATGCACAGATCAGAAAGAAGTTTCACAGAATGATTCTGTGTAGTTTATATTTGGAGACATTATTTTTTCCATTATTACCCTCTTAGCGCTCCGAATCTCCACTTGCATTTTCTACAGAAAGAGTGTTTCAGAACGACTCAATCGAAACTTAGGTTCAACTCTTTTAGTTGAACAAACAGAACAGAAAGATGTTTCACACAATTCTTCTGTGTAGTTTTAATTTGTAGACATTCTTTTTCCCAATATAGGCCTCTTAGCGCCCAGAATGTCCAATTGCAGTTTCTACAGAAAGAGTGTTTCAGAACGGCTCAATCAAAAGTAAGGTTCAACTCTGTTAGTTGAATGCACAGAACAGAAAGAAGTTTCATACAATGCTTCTGTGTAGTTTATATTTGAACATATTCTTTTTTCCACTATTACCCACTTAGCGCTACGAATGTCCAGTTGCATTTTCTACAGACAGAGTGTTTCAAAACTGCTCAATCAAAAGTATGGTTTAACTCTGTTAGCTGAATGCTCAGATCAGAAAGAAGTTTCACAGAATGCTTCTGTGTAGTTTATATGTGAATATATTCCTTTTTCCACTACTACGCTCTTAGCGCTCCAAATGTCCAGTTTCATTTTCTACAGAAAGAGTGTTCAGATCTGCTCAATCAAAAGTATGGTTTAACTCTGTTAGCTGAATGCACAGATCAGAAAGAAGTTTCACCGAATGATTCTGTGTAGTTTATATTTGAAGACATTCCTTTTTCCACTATTACCCTCTTAGCGCTCCGAATCTCCACTTGCATTTTCTACAAAAAGAGTGTTTCATAACTGCTCAATCAAAAATATGTTTTATCTCTGTTAACTGAATTTACAGATCAGAAATATGTTTCACAGAATGCATCTGTGTAGTTTTTATTTGAAGATATTCTTTTTCCCAATGTAGGCCTCTTAGCGCTTAGCATGTCCAATTGCAGTTTCTACAGAAAGAGTGTTTCAGAACGGCTCAATCAAAAGTAAGGTTCAACTCTGTTAGTTGAATGCACAGAACAGAAAGAATTTTCACAGAATGCTACTGTGTAGTTTATATTTGAATATATTCCTTTTTCCACTACTACCCTCTTAGCGCTCCGAATGTCCACTTGCATTTTCTACAGAAAGAGTGTTCAGAACTGCGCAATCAAAAGTATGGTTTAACTCTGTTAGCTAAATGAACATATCAGAAATATGTTTCACACAATGCTTCTGTGTAGTTTTTATTTGAAGATATTATTTTTCCCAATAGAGGCCTCTTAGCGCTCAGAATGTCCAATTGCAGTTTCTACAGAAAGAGTGTTTCAGAAAGGCTAAATCAAAAGTAAGGTTCAACTCTGTTAGTTGAATGCACAGAACAGAAAGAAGTTTCATACAATGCTTCTGTGTAGTTTATATTTGAACATATTCTTTTGTCCACTATTACCCACTTAGCGCTACGAATGTCCAGTTGCATTTTCTACAGACAGAGTGTTTCAAAACTGCTCAATCAAAAGTATGGTTTAACTCTGTTAGCTGAATGCTCAGATCAGAAAGAAGTTTCACAGAATGCTTCTGTGTAGTTTATATTTGAATATATTCCTTTTTCCACTACTACTCTCTTAGCCCTCCAAATGTCCAGTTGCATTTTCTACAGAAAGAGTGTTCAGATCTGCTCAATCAAAAGTATGGTTTAACTCTGTTAGCTGAATGCACAGATCAGAAAGAAGTTTCACAGAATGATTCTGTGTAGTTTATATTTGGAGACATTCCTTTTTCCACTATTACCCTCTTAGCGCTCCGAATCTCCACTTGCATTTTCTACAGAAAGAGTGTTTCAGAACGGCTCAATCAAAACTAAGGTTCAACTCTTTTAGTTGAACAAACAGAACAGAAAGAAGTTTCACACAATTCTTCTGTGTAGTTTTTATTTGTAGACATTCTTTTTCCCAATATAGGCCTCTTAGCGCTCAGAATGTCCAAATGCAGTTTCTACAGAAAGAGTGTTTCAGAACGGCTCAATCAAAAGTAAGGTTCAACTCTGTTAGTTGAATGCACAGAACAGAAAGTATTTTCACAGAATGCTACTGTGTAGTTTATATTTGAATATATTACTTTTTCCACTATTACCCTCTTAGCGCTCCGAATGTCCACTTGCATTTTCTACAGAAAGAGTGTTCAGAACTGCGCAATCAAAAGTATGTTTTAACTCTGTTAGCTTAATGAACATATCAGAAATAAGTTTCACACAATGCTTCTGTGTAGTTTTTATTTGAAGATATTATTTTTCCCAATATTGGCCTCTTAGCGCTCAGAATGTCCAATTGCAGTTTCTACAGAAAGAGTGTTTCAGAAAGGCTCAATCAAAAGTAAGGTTCAACTCTGTTAGTTGAATGCACAGAACAGAAAGATGTTTCATACAATGCTGCTGTGCAGTTTATATTTGAACATATTTTTTTCCACTATTACCCACTTAGCGCTACGAATGTCCAGTTGCATTTTCTACAGACAGAGTGTTTCAAAACTGCTCAATCAAAAGTATGGTTTAACTCTGTTAGCTGAATGCTCAGATCAGAAAGAAGTTTCACAGAATGCTTCTGTGTAGTTTATATTTGAATATATTCCTTTTTCCACTACTACGCTCTTAGCGCTCCAAATGTCCAGTTGCATTTTCTACAGAAAGAGTGTTCAGATCTGCTCAATCAAAAGTATGGTTTAACACTGTTAGCTGAATGCACAGATCAGAAAGAAGTTTCACCGAATGATTCTGTGTAGTTTATATTTGAAGACATTCCTTTTCCACTATTACCCTCTTAGCGCTCCGAATCTCCACTTGCATTTTCTACAAAAAGAGTGTTTCATAACTGCTCAATCAAAAATATGTTTTATCTCTGTTAACTGAATTTACAGATCAGAAATAAGTTTCACAGAATGTATCTGTGTAGTTTTTATTTGAAGATATTCTTTTTCCCAATGTAGGCCTCTTAGCGCTTAGCATGTCCAATTGCAGTTTCTACAGAAAGAGTGTTTCAGAACGGCTCAATCAAAAGTAAGGTTCAACTCTGTTAGTTGAATGCACAGAACAGAAAGAATTTTCACAGAATGCTACTGTGTAGTTTATATTTGAATATATTCCTTTTTCCACTATTCCCCTCTTAGCGCTCCGAATCTCCACTTGCATTTTCTACAAAAAGAGTGTTTCATAACTGCTCAATCAAAAATATGTTTTATCTCTGTTAACTGAATTTACAGATCAGAAATAAGTTTCACAGAATGCATCTGTGTAGTTTTTATTTGAAGATATTCTTTTTCCCAATGTAGGCCTCTTAGCGCTTAGCATGTCCAATTGCAGTTTCTACAGAAAGAGTGTTTCAGACGGGCTCAATCAAAAGTAAGGTTCAACTCTGTTAGTTGAATGCACAGAACAGAAAGAATTTTCACAGAATGCTACTGTGTAGTTTATATTTGAATATATTCCTTTTTCCACTATTACCCTCTTAGCGCTCCGAATGTCCACTTGCATTTTCTACAGAAAGAGTGTTCAGAACTGCGCAATCAAAATATGGTTTAACTCTGTTAGCTTAATGAACATATCAGAAATATGTTTCACACAATGCTTCTGTGTAGTTTTTATTAGAAGATATTATTTTTCCCAATAGAGGCCTCTTAGCGCTCAGAATGTCCAATTGCAGTTTCTACAGAAAGAGTGTTTCAGAAAGGCTCAATCAAAAGTAAGGTTCAACTCTGTTAGTTGAATGCACAGAACAGAAAGAAGTTTCATACAATGCTTCTGTGTAGTTTATATTTGAACATATTCTTTTTTCCACTATTACCCACTTAGCGCTACGAATGTCCAGTTGCATTTTCTACAGACAGAGTGTTTCAAAACTGCTCAATCAAAAGTATGGTTTAACTCTGTTAGCTGAATGCTCAGGTCAGAAAAAAGTTTCACAGAATGCTTCTGTGTAGTTTATATTTGAATATATAACTTTTTCCACTACTACTCTCTTAGCGCTCCAAATGTCCAGTTGCATTTTCTACAGAAAGAGTGTTCAGATCTGCTCAATCAAAAGTATGTTTTAACTCTGTTAGCTGAATGCACAGATCAGAAAGAATTTTCACAGAATGATTCTGTGTAGTTTATATTTGGAGACATTATTTTTTCCACTATTACCCTCTTAGCGCTCCGAATCTCCACTTGCATTTTCTACAGAAAGAGTGTTTCAGAACGACTCAATCGAAACTTAGGTTCAACTCTTTTAGTTGAACAAACAGAACAGAAAGATGTTTCACACAATTCTTCTGTGTAGTTTTAATTTGTAGACATTCTTTTTCCCAATATATGCCTCTTAGCGCTCAGAATGTCCAATTGCAGTTTCTACAGAAAGAGTGTTTCAGAACGGCTCAATCAAAAGTAAGGTTCAACTCTGTTAGTTGAATGCACAGAACAGAAAGAAGTTTCATACAATGCTTCTGTGTAGTTTATATTTGAACATATTCTTTTTTCCACTATTACCCACTTAGCGCTACGAATGTCCAGTTGCATTTTCTACAGACAGAGTGTTTCAAAACTGCTCAATCAAAAGTATGGTTTAACTCTGTTAGCTGAATGCTCAGATCAGAAAGAAGTTTCACAGAATGCTTCTGTGTAGTTTATATGTGAATATATTCCTTTTTCCACTACTACGCTCTTAGCGCTCCAAATGTCCAGTTTCATTTTCTACAGAAAGAGTGTTCAGATCTGCTCAATCAAAAGTATGGTTTAACTCTGTTAGCTGAATGCACAGATCAGAAAGAAGTTTCACCGAATGATTCTGTGTAGTTTATATTTGAAGACATACCTTTTTCCACTATTACCCTCTTAGCGCTCCGAATCTCCACTTGCATTTTCTACAAAAAGAGTGTTTCATAACTGCTCAATCAAAAATATATTTTATCTCTGTTAACTGAATTTACAGATCAGAAATAAGTTTCACAGAATGCATCTGTGTAGTTTTTATTTGAAGATATTCTTTTTCCCAATGTAGGCCTCTTAGCGCTTAGCATGTCCAATTGCAGTTTCTACAGAAAGAGTGTTTCAGAACGGCTCAATCAAAAGTAAGGTTCAACTCTGTTAGTTGAATGCACAGAACAGAAAGAATTTTCACAGAATGCTACTGTGTAGTTTATATTTGAATATATTCCTTTTTCCACTACTACCCTCTTAGCGCTCCGAATGTCCACTTGCATTTTCTACAGAAAGAGTGTTCAGAACTGCGCAATCAAAAGTATGGTTTAACTCTGTTAGCTAAATGAACATATCAGAAATATGTTTCACACAATGCTTCTGTGTAGTTTTTATTTGAAGATATTATTTTTCCCAATAGAGGCCTCTTAGCGCTCAGAATGTCCAATTGCAGTTTCTACAGAAAGAGTGTTTCAGAAAGGCTAAATCAAAAGTAAGGTTCAACTCTGTTAGTTGAATGCACAGAACAGAAAGAAGTTTCATACAATGCTTCTGTGTAGTTTATATTTGAACATATTCTTTTGTCCACTATTACCCACTTAGCGCTACGAATGTCCAGTTGCATTTTCTACAGACAGAGTGTTTCAAAACTGCTCAATCAAAAGTATGGTTTAACTCTGTTAGCTGAATGCTCAGATCAGAAAGAAGTTTCACAGAATGCTTCTGTGTAGTTTATATTTGAATATATTCCTTTTTCCACTACTACTCTCTTAGCCCTCCAAATGTCCAGTTGCATTTTCTACAGAAAGAGTGTTCAGATCTGCTCAATCAAAAGTATGGTTTAACTCTGTTAGCTGAATGCACAGATCAGAAAGAAGTTTCACAGAATGATTCTGTGTAGTTTATATTTGGAGACATTCCTTTTTCCACTATTACCCTCTTAGCGCTCCGAATCTCCACTTGCATTTTCTACAGAAAGAGTGTTTCAGAACGGCTCAATCAAAACTAAGGTTCAACTCTTTTAGTTGAACAAACAGAACAGAAAGAAGTTTCACACAATTCTTCTGTGTAGTTTTTATTTGTAGACATTCTTTTTCCCAATATAGGCCTCTTAGCGCTCAGAATGTCCAAATGCAGTTTCTACAGAAAGAGTGTTTCAGAACGGCTCAATCAAAAGTAAGGTTCAACTCTGTTAGTTGAATGCACAGAACAGAAAGTATTTTCACAGAATGCTACTGTGTAGTTTATATTTGAATATATTACTTTTTCCACTATTACCCTCTTAGCGCTCCGAATGTCCACTTGCATTTTCTACAGAAAGAGTGTTCAGAACTGCGCAATCAAAAGTATGTTTTAACTCTGTTAGCTTAATGAACATATCAGAAATAAGTTTCACACAATGCTTCTGTGTAGTTTTTATTTGAAGATATTATTTTTCCCAATATTGGCCTCTTAGCGCTCAGAATGTCCAATTGCAGTTTCTACAGAAAGAGTGTTTCAGAAAGGCTCAATCAAAAGTAAGGTTCAACTCTGTTAGTTGAATGCACAGAACAGAAAGATGTTTCATACAATGCTGCTGTGCAGTTTATATTTGAACATATTTTTTTCCACTATTACCCACTTAGCGCTACGAATGTCCAGTTGCATTTTCTACAGACAGAGTGTTTCAAAACTGCTCAATCAAAAGTATGGTTTAACTCTGTTAGCTGAATGCTCAGATCAGAAAGAAGTTTCACAGAATGCTTCTGTGTAGTTTATATTTGAATATATTCCTTTTTCCACTACTACGCTCTTAGCGCTCCAAATGTCCAGTTGCATTTTCTACAGAAAGAGTGTTCAGATCTGCTCAATCAAAAGTATGGTTTAACACTGTTAGCTGAATGCACAGATCAGAAAGAAGTTTCACCGAATGATTCTGTGTAGTTTATATTTGAAGACATTCCTTTTCCACTATTACCCTCTTAGCGCTCCGAATCTCCACTTGCATTTTCTACAAAAAGAGTGTTTCATAACTGCTCAATCAAAAATATGTTTTATCTCTGTTAACTGAATTTACAGATCAGAAATAAGTTTCACAGAATGTATCTGTGTAGTTTTTATTTGAAGATATTCTTTTTCCCAATGTAGGCCTCTTAGCGCTTAGCATGTCCAATTGCAGTTTCTACAGAAAGAGTGTTTCAGAACGGCTCAATCAAAAGTAAGGTTCAACTCTGTTAGTTGAATGCACAGAACAGAAAGAATTTTCACAGAATGCTACTGTGTAGTTTATATTTGAATATATTCCTTTTTCCACTATTCCCCTCTTAGCGCTCCGAATCTCCACTTGCATTTTCTACAAAAAGAGTGTTTCATAACTGCTCAATCAAAAATATGTTTTATCTCTGTTAACTGAATTTACAGATCAGAAATAAGTTTCACAGAATGCATCTGTGTAGTTTTTATTTGAAGATATTCTTTTTCCCAATGTAGGCCTCTTAGCGCTTAGCATGTCCAATTGCAGTTTCTACAGAAAGAGTGTTTCAGACGGGCTCAATCAAAAGTAAGGTTCAACTCTGTTAGTTGAATGCACAGAACAGAAAGAATTTTCACAGAATGCTACTGTGTAGTTTATATTTGAATATATTCCTTTTTCCACTATTACCCTCTTAGCGCTCCGAATGTCCACTTGCATTTTCTACAGAAAGAGTGTTCAGAACTGCGCAATCAAAATATGGTTTAACTCTGTTAGCTTAATGAACATATCAGAAATATGTTTCACACAATGCTTCTGTGTAGTTTTTATTTGAAGATATTATGTTTCCCAATAGAGGCCTCTTAGAGCTCAGAATGTCCAATTGCAGTTTCTACAGAAAGAGTGTTTCAGAAAGGCTCAATCAAAAGTAAGGTTCAACTCTGTTAGTTGAATGCACAGAACAGAAAGAAGTTTCATACAATGCTTCTGTGTAGTTTATATTTGAACATATTCTTTTTTCCACTATTACCCACTTAGCGCTACGAATGTCCAGTTGCATTTTCTACAGACAGAGTGTTTCAAAACTGCTCAATCAAAAGTATGGTTTAACTCTGTTAGCTGAATGCTCAGGTCAGAAAAAAGTTTCACAGAATGCTTCTGTGTAGTTTATATTTGAATATATAACTTTTTCCACTACTACTCTCTTAGCGCTCCAAATGTCCAGTTGCATTTTCTACAGAAAGAGTGTTCAGATCTGCTCAATCAAAAGTATGTTTTAACTCTGTTAGCTGAATGCACAGATCAGAAAGAAGTTTCACAGAATGATTCTGTGTAGTTTATATTTGGAGACATTATTTTTTCCACTATTACCCTCTTAGCGCTCCGAATCTCCACTTGCATTTTCTACAGAAAGAGTGTTTCAGAACGACTCAATCAAAACTTAGGTTCAACTCTTTTAGTTGAACAAACAGAACAGAAAGATGTTTCACACAATTCTTCTGTGTAGTTTTAATTTGTAGACATTCTTTTTCCCAATATAGGCCTCTTAGCGCTCAGAATGTCCAATTGCAGTTTCTACAGAAAGAGTGTTTCAGAACGGCTCAATCAAAAGTAAGGTTCAACTCTGTTAGTTGAATGCACAGAACAGAAAGAAGTTTCATACAATGCTTCTGTGTAGTTTATATTTGAACATATTCTTTTTTCCACTATTACCCACTTAGCGCTACGAATGTCCAGTTGCATTTTCTACAGACAGAGTGTTTCAAAACTGCTCAATCAAAAGTATGGTTTAACTCTGTTAGCTGAATGCTCAGATCAGAAAGAAGTTTCACAGAATGCTTCTGTGTAGTTTATATGTGAATATATTCCTTTTTCCACTACTACGCTCTTAGCGCTCCAAATGTCCAGTTTCATTTTCTACAGAAAGAGTGTTCAGATCTGCTCAATCAAAAGTATGGTTTAACTCTGTTAGCTGAATGCACAGATCAGAAAGAAGTTTCACCGAATGATTCTGTGTAGTTTATATTTGAAGACATTCCTTTTTCCACTATTACCCTCTTAGCGCTCCGAATCTCCACTTGCATTTTCTACAAAAAGAGTGTTTCATAACTGCTCAATCAAAAATATATTTTATCTCTGTTAACTGA
Organism: Symphalangus syndactylus; assembly: GCF_028878055.3. NCBI lineage: Eukaryota > Metazoa > Chordata > Mammalia > Primates > Hylobatidae > Symphalangus > Symphalangus syndactylus. The sequence continues at coordinate 3,821,197 of NC_072429.2, forward strand.
ATTTACAGATCAGAAATAAGTTTCACAGAATGCATCTGTGTAGTTTTTATTTGAAGATATTATTTTTCCCAATGTAGGCCTCTTAGCGCTTAGCATGTCCAATTGCAGTTTCTACAGAAAGAGTGTTTCAGAACGGCTCAATCAAAAGTAAGGTTCAACTCTGTTAGTTGAATGCACAGAACAGAAAGTATTTTCACAGAATGCTACTGTGTAGTTTATATTTGAATATATTCCTTTTTCCACTATTACCCTCTTAGCGCTCCGAATGTCCACTTGCATTTTCTACAGAAAGAGTGTTCAGAACTGCGCAATCAAAAGTATGGTTTAACTCTGTTAGCTAAATGAACCTATCAGAAATAAGTTTCACACAATGCTTCTGTGTAGTTTTTATTTGAAGATATTATTTTTCCCAATAGAGGCCTCTTAGCGCTCAGAATGTCCAATTGCAGTTTCTACAGAAAGAGTGTTTCAGAAAGGCTAAATCAAAAGTAAGGTTCAACTCTGTTAGTTGAATGCACAGAACAGAAAGAAGTTTCATACAATGCTTCTGTGTAGTTTATATTTGAACATATTCTTTTGTCCACTATTACCCACTTAGCGCTACGAATGTCCAGTTGCATTTTCTACAGACAGAGTGTTTCAAAACTGCTCAATCAAAAGTATGGTTTAACTCTGTTAGCTGAATGCTCAGATCAGAAAGAAGTTTCACAGAATGCTTCTGTGTAGTTTATATTTGAATATATTCCTTTTTCCACTACTACTCTCTTAGCCCTCCAAATGTCCAGTTGCATTTTCTACAGAAAGAGTGTTCAGATCTGCTCAATCAAAAGTATGGTTTAACTCTGTTAGCTGAATGCACAGATCAGAAAGAAGTTTCACAGAATGATTCTGTGTAGTTTATATTTGGAGACATTCCTTTTTCCACTATTACCCTCTTAGCGCTCCGAATCTCCACTTGCATTTTCTACAGAAAGAGTGTTTCAGAACGGCTCAATCAAAACTAAGGTTCAACTCTTTTAGTTGAACAAACAGAACAGAAAGAAGTTTCACACAATTCTTCTGTGTAGTTTTTATTTGTAGACATTCTTTTTCCCAATATAGGCCTCTTAGCGCTCAGAATGTCCAAATGCAGTTTCTACAGAAAGAGTGTTTCAGAACGGCTCAATCAAAAGTAAGGTTCAACTCTGTTAGTTGAATGCACAGAACAGAAAGTATTTTCACAGAATGCTACTGTGTAGTTTATATTTGAATATATTCCTTTTTCCACTATTACCCTCTTAGCGCTCCGAATGTCCACTTGCATTTTCTACAGAAAGAGTGTTCAGAACTGCGCAATCAAAAGTATGTTTTAACTCTGTTAGCTTAATGAACATATCAGAAATAAGTTTCACACAATGCTTCTGTGTAGTTTTTATTTGAAGATATTATTTTTCCCAATATTGGCCTCTTAGCGCTCAGAATGTCCAATTGCAGTTTCTACAGAAAGAGTGTTTCAGAAAGGCTCAATCAAAAGTAAGGTTCAACTCTGTTAGTTGAATGCACAGAACAGAAAGATGTTTCATACAATGCTGCTGTGCAGTTTATATTTGAACATATTTTTTTCCACTATTACCCACTTAGCGCTACGAATGTCCAGTTGCATTTTCTACAGACAGAGTGTTTCAAAACTGCTCAATCAAAAGTATGGTTTAACTCTGTTAGCTGAATGCTCAGATCAGAAAGAAGTTTCACAGAATGCTTCTGTGTAGTTTATATTTGAATATATTCCTTTTTCCACTACTACGCTCTTAGCGCTCCAAATGTCCAGTTGCATTTTCTACAGAAAGAGTGTTCAGATCTGCTCAATCAAAAGTATGGTTTAACACTGTTAGCTGAATGCACAGATCAGAAAGAAGTTTCACCGAATGATTCTGTGTAGTTTATATTTGAAGACATTCCTTTTCCACTATTACCCCCTTAGCGCTCCGAATCTCCACTTGCATTTTCTACAAAAAGAGTGTTTCATAACTGCTCAATCAAAAATATGTTTTATCTCTGTTAACTGAATTTACAGATCAGAAATAAGTTTCACAGAATGTATCTGTGTAGTTTTTATTTGAAGATATTCTTTTTCCCAATGTAGGCCTCTTAGCGCTTAGCATGTCCAATTGCAGTTTCTACAGAAAGAGTGTTTCAGAACGGCTCAATCAAAAGTAAGGTTCAACTCTGTTAGTTGAATGCACAGAACAGAAAGAATTTTCACAGAATGCTACTGTGTAGTTTATATTTGAATATATTCCTTTTTCCACTATTCCTCTCTTAGCGCTCCGAATCTCCACTTGCATTTTCTACAAAAAGAGTGTTTCATAACTGCTCAATCAAAAATATGTTTTATCTCTGTTAACTGAATTTACAGATCAGAAATAAGTTTCACAGAATGCATCTGTGTAGTTTTTATTTGAAGATATTCTTTTTCCCAATGTAGGCCTCTTAGCGCTTAGCATGTCCAATTGCAGTTTCTACAGAAAGAGTGTTTCAGACGGGCTCAATCAAAAGTAAGGTTCAACTCTGTTAGTTGAATGCACAGAACAGAAAGAATTTTCACAGAATGCTACTGTGTAGTTTATATTTGAATATATTCCTTTTTCCACTATTACCCTCTTAGCGCTCCGAATGTCCACTTGCATTTTCTACAGAAAGAGTGTTCAGAACTGCGCAATCAAAATATGGTTTAACTCTGTTAGCTTAATGAACATATCAGAAATATGTTTCACACAATGCTTCTGTGTAGTTTTTATTTGAAGATATTATTTTTCCCAATAGAGGCCTCTTAGCGCTCAGAATGTCCAATTGCAGTTTCTACAGAAAGAGTGTTTCAGAAAGGCTCAATCAAAAGTAAGGTTCAACTCTGTTAGTTGAATGCACAGAACAGAAAGAAGTTTCATACAATGCTTCTGTGTAGTTTATATTTGAACATATTCTTTTTTCCACTATTACACACTTAGCGCTACGAATGTCCAGTTGCATTTTCTACAGACAGAGTGTTTCAAAACTGCTCAATCAAAAGAATGGTTTAACTCTGTTAGCTGAATGCTCAGGTCAGAAAAAAGTTTCACAGAATGCTTCTGTGTAGTTTATATTTGAATATATAACTTTTTCCACTACTACCCTCTTAGCGCTCCAAATGTCCAGTTGCATTTTCTACAGAAAGAGTGTTCAGATCTGCTCAATCAAAAGTATGTTTTAACTCTGTTAGCTGAATGCACAGATCAGAAAGAAGTTTCACAGAATGATTCTGTGCAGTTTATATTTGGAGACATTATTTTTTCCACTATTACCCTCTTAGCGCTCCGAATCTCCACTTGCATTTTCTACAGAAAGAGTGTTTCAGAACGACTCAATCAAAACTTAGGTTCAACTCTTTTAGTTGAACAAACAGAACAGAAAGATGTTTCACACAATTCTTCTGTGTAGTTTTAATTTGTAGACATTCTTTTTCCCAATATGGGCCTCTTAGCGCTCAGAATGTCCAATTGCAGTTTCTACAGAAAGAGTGTTTCAGAAAGGCTAAATCAAAAGTAAGGTTCAACTCTGTTAGTTGAATGCACAGAACAGAAAGAAGTTTCATACAATGCTTCTGTGTAGTTTATATTTGAACATATTCTTTTTTCCACTATTACCCACTTAGCGCTACGAATGTCCAGTTGCATTTTCTACAGACAGAGTGTTTCAAAACTGCTCAATCAAAGTATGGTTTAACTCTGTTAGCTGAATGCTCAGATCAGAAATAAGTTTCACAGAATGCTTCTGTGTAGTTTATATTTGAATATATTCCTTTTTCCACTACTACGCTCTTAGCGCTCCAAATGTCCAGTTGCATTTTCTACAGAAAGAGTGTTCAGATCTGCTCAATCAAAAGTATGGTTTAATTCTGTTAGCTGAATGCACAGATCAGAAAGAAGTTTCACCGAATGATTCTGTGTAGTTTATATTTGAAGACATTCCTTTTTCCACTATTACCCACTTAGCACTCCGAATCTCCTCTTGCATTTTCTACAAAAAGAGTGTTTCATAACTGCTCAATCAAAAATATGTTTTATCTCTGTTAACTGAATTTACAGATCAGAAATAAGTTTCACAGAATGCATCTGTGTAGTTTTTATTTGAAGATATACTTTTTCCCAATGTAGGCCTCTTAGCGCTTAGCATGTCCAATTGCAGTTTCTACAGAAAGAGTGTTTCAGAACGGCTCAGTCAAAAGTCAGGTTCAACTCTTAGTTGAATGCACAGAACAGAAAGAATTTTCACAGAATGCTACTGTGTAGTTTATATTTGAATATATTCCTTTTTCCACTATAACCCTCTTAGCGCTCCGAATGTCCACTTGCATTTTCTACAGAAAGAGTGTTCAGAACTGCGCAATCAAAAGTATGGTTTAACTCTGTTTGCTTAATGAACATATCAGAAATAAGTTTCACACAATGCTTCTGTGTAGTTTTTATTTGAAGATATTATTTTTCCCAATACAGGCCTCTTAGCGCTAAGAATGTCCAATTGCAGTTTCTACAGAAAGAGTGTTTCAGAAAGGCTCAATGAAAAGTAAGGTTCAACTCTGTTAGTTGAATGCACAGAACAGAAAGAAGTTTCATACAATGCTTCTGTGTAGTTTATATTTGAGCATATTCTTTTTTCCACTATTACCCACTTAGCGCTACGAATGTCCAGTTGCATTTTCTACAGACAGAGTGTTTCAAAACTGCTCAATCAAAGTATGGTTTAACTCTGTTAGCTTAATGCTCAGATCAGAAAGAAGTTTCACAGAATGCTTCTGTGTAGTTTATATGTGAATATATTCCTTTTTCCACTACTACGCTCTTAGCGCTCCAAATGTCCTGTTGCATTTTCTACAGAAAGAGTGTTCAGATCTGCTCAATCAAAAGTATGGTTTAACTCTGTTAGCTGAATGCACAGATCAGAAAGAAGTTTCAGAGAATGATTCTATGTAGTTTATATTTGAAGACATTCCTTTTTCCACTATTACCCTCTTAGCGCTCCGAATCTCCACTTGCATTTTCTACAAAAGGGTGTTTCATAACTGCTCAATCAAAGATATGTTTTATCTCTGTTAACTGAATTTACAGATCAGAAATAAGTTTCACAGAATGCATCTGTGTAGTTTTTATTTGAAGATATTCTTTTTCCCAATGTAGGCCTCTTAGCGCTTAGCATGTCCAATTGCAGTTTCTACAGAAAGAGTGTTTCAGAACGGCTCAATCAAAAGTAAGGTTCAACTCTGTTAGTTGAATGCACAGAACAGAAAGAATGTTCACAGAATGCTACTGTGTAGTTTATATTTGAATATATTCCTTTTTCCACAATTACCCTCTTAGCGCTCCGAATGTCCACTTGCATTTTCTACAGAAAGAGTGTTCAGAACTGCGCAATCAAAAGTATGGTTTAACTCTGTTTGCTTAATGAACATATCAGAAATAAGTTTCTCACAATGCTTCTGTGTAGTTTTTATTTGAAGATACTATTTTTCCCAATAGAGGCCTCTTAGCGCTCAGAATGTCCAATTGCAGTTTCTACAGAAAGAGTGTTTCAGAAAGGCTCAATAAAAGTAAGGTTCAACTCTGTTAGTTGAATGCACAGAACAGAAAGAAGTTTCATACAATGCTTCTGTGTAGTTTATATTTGAACATATTCTTTATTCCACTATTACCCACTTAGCGCTACGAATGTCCAGTTGCATTTTCTACAGACAGAGTGTTTCAAAACTGCTCAATCAAAAGTATGGTTTAACTCTGTTAGCTGAATGCTCAGATCAGAAAGAAGTTTCACAGAATGCTTCTGTGTAGTTTATATTTGAATATATTCCTTTTTCCACTACTACTCTCTTAGCGCTCCAAATGTCCAGTTGCATTTTCTACAGAAAGAGTGTTCAGATCTGCTCAATCAAAAGTGTGGTTTAACTCTGTTAGCTGAATGCACAGATCAGAAAGAAGTTTCACAGAATGATTCTGTGTAGTTTATATTTGGAGACACTTCTTTTTCCACTATTACCCTCTTAGCGCTCCGAATCTCCACTTGCATTTTCTACAGAAAGAGTGTTTCAGAACGGCTCAATCAAAATTAAGGTTCAACTCTTTTAGTTGAACAAACAGAACAGAAAGATGTTTCACACAATTCTTCTGTGTAGTTTTTATTTGTAGACATTCTTTTTCCCAATATAGGCCTCTTAGCGCTCAGAATGTCCAATTGCAGTTTCTACAGAAAGAGTGTTTCAGAATGGCTCAATCAAAAGTAAGGTTCAACTCTGTTAGTTGAGTGCACAGAACAGAAAGAAGTGTCATACAATGCTTCTGTGTAGTTTATATTTGAACATATTCTTTTGTCCACTATTACCCACTTAGCGCTACGAATGTCCAGTTGCATTTTCTACAGACAGAGTGTTTCAAAACTGCTCAATCAAAAGTATGGTTTAATTCTGTTAGCTGAATGCTCAGATCAGAAAGAAGTTTCACAGAATGCTTCTGTGTAGTTTATATTTGAATATATTCCTTTTTCCACTACTGCGCTCTTAGCGCTCCAAATGTCCAGTTGCATTTTCTACAGAAAGAGTGTTCAGATCTGCTCAATCAAAAGTATGGTTTAACTCTGTTAGCTGAATGCACAGATCAGAAAGAAGTTTCACCGAATGATTCTGTGTAGTTTATATTTGAAGACATTCCTTTTTCCACTATTACCCCCTTAGCGCTCCGAATCTCCACTTGCATTTTCTACAAAAAGAGTGTTTCATAACTGCTCAATCAAAAATATGTTTTATCTCTGTTAACTGAATTTACAGATCAGAAATAAGTTTCACAGAATGCATCTGTGTAGTTTTTATTTGAAGATATTCTTTTTCCCAATGTAGGCCTCTTAGCGCTTAGCATGTCCAATTGCAGTTTCTACAGAAAGAGTGTTTCAGAACGGCTCAATCAAAAGTAAGGTTCAACTCTGTTGGTTGAATGCACAGAACAGAAAGAATTTTCACAGAATGCTACTGTGTAGTTTATATTTGAATATATTCCTTTTTCCACTATTACCCTCTTAGCGCTCTGAATGTCCCCTTGCATTTTCTACAGAAAGAGTGTTCAGAACTGCGCAATCAAAAGTATGATTTAACTCTGTTAGCTTAATGAACATATCAGAAATAAGTTTCAAACAATGCTTCTGTGTAGTTTTTATTTGAAGATACTATTTTTCCCAATAGAGGCCTCTTAGCGCTCAGAATGTCCAATTGCAGTTTCTACAGAAAGAGTGTTTCAGAAAGGCTCAATAAAAGTAAGGTTCAACTCTGTTAGTTGAATGCACAGAACAGAAAGAAGTTTCATACAATGCTTCTGTGTAGTTAATATTTGAACATATTCTTTATTCCACTATTACCCACTTAGCGCTACGAATGTCCAGTTGCATTTTCTACAGACAGAGTGTTTCAAAACTGCTCAATCCAAAGTATGGTTTAACTCTGTTAGCTGAATGCTCAGATCAGAAAGAAGTTTCACAGAATGCTTCTGTGTAGTTTATATTTGAATATATTCCTTTTTCCACTACTACTCTCTTAGCGCTCTAAATGTCCAGTTGCATATTCTACAGAAAGCGTGTTCAGATCTGCTCAATCAAAAGTGTGGTTTAACTCTGTTAGCTGAATGCACAGATCAGAAAGAAGTTTCACAGAATGATTCTGTGTAGTTTATATTTGGAGACATTTCTTTTTCCACTATTACCCTCTTAGCGCTCCGAATCTCCACTTGCATTTTCTACAGAAAGAGTGTTTCAGAACGGCTCAATCAAAACTAAGGTTCAACTCTTTTAGTTGAACAAACAGAACAGAAAGATGTTTCACACAATTCTTCTGTGTAGTTTTTATTTGTAGACATTCTTTTTCCCAATATAGGCCTCTTAGCGCTCAGAATGTCCAATTGCAGTTTCTACAGAAAGAGTGTTTCAGAACGGCTCAATCAAAAGTAAGGTTCAACTCTGTTAGTTGAGTGCACAGAACAGAAAGAAGTTTCATACAATGCTTCTGTGTAGTTTATATTTGAACATATTCTTTTGTCCACTATTTCCCACTTAGCGCTACGAATGTCCAGTTGCATTTTCTACAGACAGAGTGTTTCAAAACTGCTCAATCAAAAGTATGGTTTAACTCTGTTAGCTGAATGCTCAGATCAGAAAGAAGTTTCACAGAATGCTTCTGTGTAGTTTATATTTGAATATATTCCTTTTTCCACTACTACGCTCTTAGCGCTCCAAATGTCCAGTTGCATTTTCTACAGAAAGAGTGTTCAGATCTGCTCAATCAAAAGTATGGTTTAACTCTGTTAGCTGAATGCACAGATCAGAAAGAAGTTTCACCGAATGATTCTGTGTAGTTTATTTTATCTCTGTTAACTGAATTTACAGATCAGAAATAAGTTTCACAGAATGCATCTGTGTAGTTTTTATTTGAAGATATTCTTTTTCCCAGTGTAGGCCTCTTAGCGCTTAGCATGTCCAATTGCAGTTTCTACAGAAAGAGTGTTTCAGAACGGCTCAATCAAAAGTAAGGTTCAACTCTGTTAGTTGAATGCACACAACAGAAAGAATTTTCACAGAATGCTACTGTGTAGTTTATATTTGAATATATTCCTTTTTCCACTATTACCTTCTTAGCGCTCCGAATGTCCACTTGCATTTTCTACAGAAAGAGTGTTCAGAACTGCGCAATCAAAAGTATGGTTTAACTCTGTTAGCTTAATGAACATATCAGAAATAAGTTTCACACAATGCTTCTGTGTAGTTTTTATTTGAAGATATTATTTTTCCCAATAGAGGCCTCTTAGCGCTCAGAATGTCCAATTGCAGTTTCTACAGAAAGACAGTTTCAGAAAGGCTCAATCAAAAGTAAGGTTCAACTCTGTTAGTTGAATGCACAGAACAGAAAGAAGTTTCATACAATGCTTCTGTGTAGTTTATATTTGAACATATTCTTTTTTCCACTATTACCCACTTAGCGCTACGAATGTCCAGTTGCATTTCCTACAGACAGAGTGTTTCAAAACTGCTCAATCAAAAGTATGGTTTAACTCTGTTAGCTGAATGCTCAGATCAGAAAGAAGTTTCACAGAATGATTCTGTGTAGTTTATATTTGGAGACATTCCTTTTTCCACTATTACCCTCTTAGCGCTCCCAATCTCCACTTGCATTTTCTACAGAATGAGTGTTTCAGAACGGCTCAATCAAAACTAAGGTTCAACTCCTTTAGTTGAACAAACAGAACAGAAAGAAGTTTCACACAATTCTTCTGTGTAGTTTTTATTTGTAGACATTCTTTTTCCCAATATAGGCCTCCTAGCGCTCAGAATGTCCAATTGCAGTTTCTACAGAAAGAGGGTTTCAGAACGGCTCAATCAAAAGTAAGGTTCAACTCTGTTAGTTGAATGCACAGAACAGAAAGAAGTTTCATACAATGCTTCTGTGTAGTTTATATTTGAACATATTCTTTTGTCCACTATTAGCCACTTAGCGCTACGAATGTCCAGTTGCATTTTCTACAGACAGAGTGTTTCAAAACTGCTCAATCCAAAGTATGGTTTAACTCTGTTAGCTGAATGCTCAGATCAGAAAGAAGTTTCACAGAATGCTTCTGTGTAGTTTATATTTGAATATATTCCTTTTTCCACTACTACGCTCTTAGCGCTCAAAATGTCCAGTTGCATTTTCTACAGAAAGAGTGTTCAGATCTGCTCAATCAAAAGTATGGTTTAAATCTGTTAGCTGAATGCACAGATCAGAAAGAAGTTTCACCGAATGATTCTGTGTAGTTTATATTTGAAGACATTCCTTTTTCCACTATTACCCTCTTAGCACTCCGAATCTCCACTTTCATTTTCTACAAAAAGCGTGTTTCATAACTGCTCAATCAAAAATATGTTTTATCTCTGTTAACTGAATTTACAGATCAGAAATAAGTTTCACAGAATGCATCTGTGTAGTTTTTATTTGAAGATATTCTTTTTCCCAATGTAGGTCTCTTAGCGCTTAGCATGTCCAATTGCAGTTTCTACAGAAAGAGTGTTTCAGAACGGCTCAATCAAAAGTAAGGTTCAACACTGTTAGTTGAATGCACAGAACAGAAAGAATTTTCACAGAATGCTACTGTGTAGTTTATATTTGAATATATTCCTTTTTCCACTATAACCCTCTTACCGCTCCGAATGTCCAGTTGCATTTTCTACAGAAAGAGTGTTCAGAACTGCGCAATCAAAAGTATGGTTTAACTCTGTTAGCTTAATGAACATATCAGAAATAAGTTTCAAACAATGCTTCTGTGTAGTTTTTATTTGAAGATATTTTTTTTCCCAATAGAGGCCTCTTATCGCTCAGAATGTCCAATTGCAGTTTCTACAGAAAGAGTGTTTCAGAAAGGCTCAATCAAAAGTAAGGTTCAACTCTGTTAGTTGAATGCACAGAACAGAAAGAAGTTTCATACAATGCTTCTGTGTAGGTTATATTTGAACATATTCTTTTTTCCACTATTACCCACTTAGCGCTACGAATGTCCAGTTGCATTTTCTACAGACAGAGTGTTTCAAAACTGCTCAATCAAAAGTATGGTTTAATTCTGTTAGCTGAATGCTCAGATCAGAAAGAAGTTTCACAGAATGCTTCTGTGTAGTTTATATTTGAATATATTCCTTTTTCCACTACTACGCTCTTAGCGCTCCAAATGTCCAGTTGCATTTTCTACAGAAAGAGTGTTCAGATCTGCTCAATCAAAAGTATGGTTTAACTCTGTTAGCTGAATGCACAGATCAGAAAGAAGTTTCACCGAATGATTCTGTGTAGTTTATATTTGAAGACATTCCTTTTTCCACTATTACCCCCTTAGCGCTCCGAATCTCCACTTGCATTTTCTACAAAAAGAGTGTTTCATAACTGCTCAATCAAAAATATGTTTTATCTCTCTTAACTGAATTTACAGATCAGAAATAAGTTTCACAGAATGCATCTGTGTAGTTTTTATTTGAAGATATTCTTTTTCCCAATGTAGGCCTCTTAGCGCTTAGCATGTCCAATTGCAGTTTCTACAGAAAGAGTGTTTCAGAACGGCTCAATCAAAAGTAAGGTTCAACTCTGTTGGTTGAATGCACAGAACAGAAAGAATTTTCACAGAATGCTACTGTGTAGTTTATATTTGAATATATTCCTTTTTCCACTATTACCCTCTTAGCGCTCTGAATGTCCCCTTGCATTTTCTACAGAAAGAGTGTTCAGAACTGCGCAATCAAAAGTATGATTTAACTCTGTTAGCTTAATGAACATATCAGAAATAAGTTTCAAACAATGCTTCTGTGTAGTTTTTATTTGAAGATACTATTTTTCCCAATAGAGGCCTCTTAGCGCTCAGAATGTCCAATTGCAGTTTCTACAGAAAGAGTGTTTCAGAAAGGCTCAATAAAAGTAAGGTTCAACTCTGTTAGTTGAATGCACAGAACAGAAAGAAGTTTCATACAATGCTTCTGTGTAGTTAATATTTGAACATATTCTTTATTCCACTATTACCCACTTAGCGCTACGAATGTCCAGTTGCATTTTCTACAGACAGAGTGTTTCAAAACTGCTCAACCCAAAGTATGGTTTAACTCTGTTAGCTGAATGCTCAGATCAGAAAGAAGTTTCACAGAATGCTTCTGTGTAGTTTATATTTGAATATATTCCTTTTTCCACTACTACTCTCTTAGCGCTCCAAATGTCCAGTTGCATTTTCTACAGAAAGCGTGTTCAGATCTGCTCAATCAAAAGTGTGGTTTAACTCTGTTAGCTGAATGCACAGATCAGAAAGAAGTTTCACAGAATGATTCTGTGTAGTTTATATTTGGAGACATTTCTTTTTCCACTATTACCCTCTTAGCGCTCCGAATCTCCACTTGCATTTTCTACAGAAAGAGTGTTTCAGAACGGCTCAATCAAAACTAAGGTTCAACTCTTTTAGTTGAACAAACAGAACAGAAAGATGTTTCACACAATTCTTCTGTGTAGTTTTTATTTGTAGACATTCTTTTTCCCAATATAGGCCTCTTAGCGCTCAGAATGTCCAATTGCAGTTTCTACAGAAAGAGTGTTTCAGAACGGCTCAATCAAAAGTAAGGTTCAACTCTGTTAGTTGAGTGCACAGAACAGAAAGAAGTTTCATACAATGCTTCTGTGTAGTTTATATTTGAACATATTCTTTTGTCCACTATTTCCCACTTAGCGCTACGAATGTCCAGTTGCATTTTCTACAGACAGAGTGTTTCAAAACTGCTCAATCAAAAGTATGGTTTAACTCTGTTAGCTGAATGCTCAGATCAGAAAGAAGTTTCACAGAATGCTTCTGTGTAGTTTATATTTGAATATATTCCTTTTTCCACTACTACGCTCTTAGCGCTCCAAATGTCCAGTTGCATTTTCTACAGAAAGAGTGTTCAGATCTGCTCAATCAAAAGTATGGTTTAACTCTGTTAGCTGAATGCACAGATCAGAAAGAAGTTTCACCGAATGATTCTGTGTAGTTTATTTTATCTCTGTTAACTGAATTTACAGATCAGAAATAAGTTTCACAGAATGCATCTGTGTAGTTTTTATTTGAAGATATTCTTTTTCCCAGTGTAGGCCTCTTAGCGCTTAGCATGTCCAATTGCAGTTTCTACAGAAAGAGTGTTTCAGAACGGCTCAATCAAAAGTAAGGTTCAACTCTGTTAGTTGAATGCACACAACAGAAAGAATTTTCACAGAATGCTACTGTGTAGTTTATATTTGAATATATTCCTTTTTCCACTATTACCTTCTTAGCGCTCCGAATGTCCACTTGCATTTTCTACAGAAAGAGTGTTCAGAACTGCGCAATCAAAAGTATGGTTTAACTCTGTTAGCTTAATGAACATATCAGAAATAAGTTTCACACAATGCTTCTGTGTAGTTTTTATTTGAAGATATTATTTTTCCCAATAGAGGCCTCTTAGCGCTCAGAATGTCCAATTGCAGTTTCTACAGAAAGACAGTTTCAGAAAGGCTCAATCAAAAGTAAGGTTCAACTCTGTTAGTTGAATGCACAGAACAGAAAGAAGTTTCATACAATGCTTCTGTGTAGTTTATATTTGAACATATTCTTTTTTCCACTATTACCCACTTAGCGCTACGAATGTCCAGTTGCATTTCCTACAGACAGAGTGTTTCAAAACTGCTCAATCAAAAGTATGGTTTAACTCTGTTAGCTGAATGCTCAGATCAGAAAGAAGTTTCACAGAATGATTCTGTGTAGTTTATATTTGGAGACATTCCTTTTTCCACTATTACCCTCTTAGCGCTCCCAATCTCCACTTGCATTTTCTACAGAATGAGTGTTTCAGAACGGCTCAATCAAAACTAAGGTTCAACTCTTTTAGTTGAACAAACAGAACAGAAAGAAGTTTCACACAATTCTTCTGTGTAGTTTTTATTTGTAGACATTCTTTTTCCCAATATAGGCCTCCTAGCGCTCAGAATGTCCAATTGCAGTTTCTACAGAAAGAGGGTTTCAGAACGGCTCAATCAAAAGTAAGGTTCAACTCTGTTAGTTGAATGCACAGAACAGAAAGAAGTTTCATACAATGCTTCTGTGTAGTTTATATTTGAACATATTCTTTTGTCCACTATTACCCACTTAGCGCTACGAATGTCCAGTTGCATTTTCTACAGACAGAGTGTCTCAAAACTGCTCAATCAAAAGTATGGTTTAACTCTGTTAGCTGAATGCTCAGATCAGAAAGAAGTTTCACAGAATGCTTCTGTGTAGTTTATATTTGAATATATTCCTTTTTCCACTACTACGCTCTTAGCGCTCAAAATGTCCAGTTGCATTTTCTACAGAAAGAGTGTTCAGATCTGCTCAATCAAAAGTATGGTTTAAATCTGTTAGCTGAATGCACAGATCAGAAAGAAGTTTCACCGAATGATTCTGTGTAGTTTATATTTGAAGACATTCCTTTTTCCACTATTACCCTCTTAGCACTCCGAATCTCCACTTTCATTTTCTACAAAAAGCGTGTTTCATAACTGCTCAATCAAAAATATGTTTTATCTCTGTTAACTGAATTTACAGATCAGAAATAAGTTTCACAGAATGCATCTGTGTAGTTTTTATTTGAAGATATTCTTTTTCCCAATGTAGGTCTCTTAGCGCTTAGCATGTCCAATTGCAGTTTCTACAGAAAGAGTGTTTCAGAACGGCTCAATCAAAAGTAAGGTTCAACTCTGTTAGTTGAATGCACAGAACGGAAAGAATTTTCACAGAATGCTACTGTGTAGTTTATATTTGAATATATTCCTTTTTCCACTATAACCCTCTTACCGCTCCGAATGTCCAGTTGCATTTTCTACAGAAAGAGTGTTCAGAACTGCGCAATCAAAAGTATGGTTTAACTCTGTTAGCTTAATGAACATATCAGAAATAAGTTTCAAACAATGCTTCTGTGTAGTTTTTATTTGAAGATATTTTTTTTCCCAATAGAGGCCTCTTATCGCTCAGAATGTCCAATTGCAGTTTCTACAGAAAGAGTGTTTCAGAAAGGCTCAATCAAAAGTAAGGTTCAACTCTGTTAGTTGAATGCACAGAACAGAAAGAAGTTTCATACAATGCTTCTGTGTAGGTTATATTTGAACATATTCTTTTTTCCACTATTACCCACTTAGCGCTACGAATGTCCAGTTGCATTTTCTACAGACAGAGTGTTTCAAAACTGCTCAATCAAAAGTATGGTTTAACTCTGTTAGCTGAATGCTCAGATCAGAAAGAAGTTTCACAGAATGCTTCTGTGTAGTTTATATTTGAATATATTCCTTTTTCCACTACTACGCTCTTAGCGCTCCAAATGTCCAGTTGCATTTTCTACCGAAAGAGTGTTCAGATCTGCTCAATCAAAAGTATGGTTTAACTCTGTTAGCTGAATGCACAGATCAGAAAGAAGTTTCACAGAATGATTCTGTGTAGTTTATATTTGGAGACATTCCTTTTTCCACTATTACCCTCTTAGCGCTCCGAATCTCCACTTGCATTTTCTAGAGAAAGAGTGTTTCAGAACGGCTCAATCAAAACTAAGGTTCAACTCTTTTAGTTGAACAAACAGAACAGAAAGAAGTTTCACACAATTCTTCTGTGTAGTTTTTATTTGTAGACATTCTTTTTCCCAATATAGGCCTCCTAGCGCTCAGAATGTCCAATTGCAGTTTCTACACAAAGAGTGTTTCAGAACGGCTCAGTCAAAAGTAAGGTTCAACTCTGTTAGTTGAATGCACAGAACAGAAAGAAGTTTCATACAATGCTTCTGTGTAGTTTATATTTGAACATATTCTTTTTTCCACTATTACCCACTTAGCGCTACGAATGTCCAGTTGCATTTTCTACAGACAGAGTGTTTCAAAACTGCTCAATCAAAAGTATCGTTTAACTCTGTTAGCTGAATGCTCAGATCAGAAAGAAGTTTCACAGAATGCTTCTGTGTAGTTTATATTTGAATATATTACTTTTTCCACTACTACGCTCTTAGCGCTCCAAATGTCCAGTTCCATTTTCTACAGAAAGAGTGTTCAGATCTGCTCAATCAAAAGTATGGTTTAACTCTGTTAGCTGAATGCACAGATCAGAAAGAAGTTTCACCGAATGATTCTGTGTAGTTTATATTTGAAGACATTCCTTTTTCCACTATTACCCTCTTAGCGCTCCGAATCTCCACTTGCATTTTCTACAAAAAGAGTGTTTCATAACTGCTCAATCAAAAATATGTTTTATCTCTGTTAACTGAATTTACAGATCAGAAATAAGTTTCACAGAATGCATCTGTGTAGTTTTTATTTGAAGATATTCTTTTTCCCAATGTAGGCCTCTTAGCGCTTAGCATGTCCAATTGCAGTTTCTACAGAAAGAGTGTTCAGGAACGGCTCAATCAAAAGTAAGGTTCAACTCTGTTAGTTGAATGCACAGAACAGAAAGAATTTACACAGAATGCTACTGTGTAGTTTATATTTGAATATATTCCTTTTTCCACTATTACCTTCTTAGCGCTCCGAATGTCCACTTGCATTTTCTACAGAAAGAGTGTTCAGAACTGCGCAATCAAAAGTA
The DNA here is from genome assembly GCF_028878055.3 of Symphalangus syndactylus. NCBI lineage: Eukaryota > Metazoa > Chordata > Mammalia > Primates > Hylobatidae > Symphalangus > Symphalangus syndactylus. Next base: position 3,837,342 of record NC_072429.2, read on the forward strand.
TGGTTTAACTCTGTTAGCTTAACGAACATATCAGAAATAAGTTTCACACAATGCTTCTGTGTAGTTTTTATTTGAAGATATTATTTTTCCCAATAGAGGCCTCTTAGCGCTCAGAATGTCCAATTGCAGTTTCTACAGAAAGACAGTTTCAGAAAGGCTCAATCAAAAGTAAGGTTCAACTCTGTTAGTTGAATGCACAGAACAGAAAGAAGTTTCATACAATGCTTCTGTGTAGTTTATATTTGAACATATTCTTTTTTCCACTATTACCCACTTAGCGCTACGAATGTCCAGTTGCATTTCCTACAGACAGAGTGTTTCAAAACTGCTCAATCAAAAGTATGGTTTAACTCTGTTAGCTGAATGCTCAGATCAGAAAGAAGTTTCACAGAATGATTCTGTGTAGTTTATATTTGGAGACATTCCTTTTTCCACTATTACCCTCTTAGCGCTCCCAATCTCCACTTGCATTTTCTACAGAATGAGTGTTTCAGAACGGCTCAATCAAAACTAAGGTTCAACTCTTTTAGTTGAACAAACAGAACAGAAAGAAGTTTCACACAATTCTTCTGTGTAGTTTTTATTTGTAGACATTCTTTTTCCCAATATAGGCCTCCTAGCGCTCAGAATGTCCAATTGCAGTTTCTACAGAAAGAGGGTTTCAGAACGGCTCAATCAAAAGTAAGGTTCAACTCTGTTAGTTGAATGCACAGAACAGAAAGAAGTTTCATACAATGCTTCTGTGTAGTTTATATTTGAACATATTCTTTTGTCCACTATTACCCACTTAGCGCTACGAATGTCCAGTTGCATTTTCTACAGACAGAGTGTCTCAAAACTGCTCAATCAAAAGTATGGTTTAACTCTGTTAGCTGAATGCTCAGATCAGAAAGAAGTTTCACAGAATGCTTCTGTGTAGTTTATATTTGAATATATTCCTTTTTCCACTACTACGCTCTTAGCGCTCAAAATGTCCAGTTGCATTTTCTACAGAAAGAGTGTTCAGATCTGCTCAATCAAAAGTATGGTTTAAATCTGTTAGCTGAATGCACAGATCAGAAAGAAGTTTCACCGAATGATTCTGTGTAGTTTATATTTGAAGACATTCCTTTTTCCACTATTACCCTCTTAGCACTCCGAATCTCCACTTTCATTTTCTACAAAAAGCGTGTTTCATAACTGCTCAATCAAAAATATGTTTTATCTCTGTTAACTGAATTTACAGATCAGAAATAAGTTTCACAGAATGCATCTGTGTAGTTTTTATTTGAAGATATTCTATTTCCCAATGTAGGTCTCTTAGCGCTTAGCATGTCCAATTGCAGTTTCTACAGAAAGAGTGTTTCAGAACGGCTCAATCAAAAGTAAGGTTCAACTCTGTTAGTTGAATGCACAGAACAGAAAGAATTTTCACAGAATGCTACTGTGTAGTTTATATTTGAATATATTCCTTTTTCCACTATAACCCTCTTACCGCTCCGAATGTCCAGTTGCATTTTCTACAGAAAGAGTGTTCAGAACTGCGCAATCAAAAGTATGGTTTAACTCTGTTAGCTTAATGAACATATCAGAAATAAGTTTCAAACAATGCTTCTGTGTAGTTTTTATTTGAAGATATTTTTTTTCCCAATAGAGGCCTCTTATCGCTCAGAATGTCCAATTGCAGTTTCTACAGAAAGAGTGTTTCAGAAAGGCTCAATCAAAAGTAAGGTTCAACTCTGTTAGTTGAATGCACAGAACAGAAAGAAGTTTCATGCAATGTTTCTGTGTAGGTTATATTTGAACATATTCTTTTTTCCACTATTACCCACTTAGCGCTACGAATGTCCAGTTGCATTTTCTACAGACAGAGTGTTTCAAAACTGCTCAATCAAAAGTATGGTTTAACTCTGTTAGCTGAATGCTCAGATCAGAAAGAAGTTTCACAGAATGCTTCTGTGTAGTTTATATTTGAATATATTCCTTTTTCCACTACTACGCTCTTAGCGCTCCAAATGTCCAGTTGCATTTTCTACCGAAAGAGTGTTCAGATCTGCTCAATCAAAAGTATGGTTTAACTCTGTTAGCTGAATGCACAGATCAGAAAGAAGTTTCACAGAATGATTCTGTGTAGTTTATATTTGGAGACATTCCTTTTTCCACTATTACCCTCTTAGCGCTCCGAATCTCCACTTGCATTTTCTAGAGAAAGAGTGTTTCAGAACGGCTCAATCAAAACTAAGGTTCAACTCTTTTAGTTGAACAAACAGAACAGAAAGAAGTTTCACACAATTCTTCTGTGTAGTTTTTATTTGTAGACATTCTTTTTCCCAATATAGGCCTCCTAGCGCTCAGAATGTCCAATTGCAGTTTCTACACAAAGAGTGTTTCAGAACGGCTCAGTCAAAAGTAAGGTTCAACTCTGTTAGTTGAATGCACAGAACAGAAAGAAGTTTCATACAATGCTTCTGTGTAGTTTATATTTGAACATATTCTTTTTTCCACTATTACCCACTTAGCGCTACGAATGTCCAGTTGCATTTTCTACAGACAGAGTGTTTCAAAACTGCTCAATCAAAAGTATCGTTTAACTCTGTTAGCTGAATGCTCAGATCAGAAAGAAGTTTCACAGAATGCTTCTGTGTAGTTTATATTTGAATATATTACTTTTTCCACTACTACGCTCTTAGCGCTCCAAATGTCCAGTTCCATTTTCTACAGAAAGAGTGTTCAGATCTGCTCAATCAAAAGTATGGTTTAACTCTGTTAGCTGAATGCACAGATCAGAAAGAAGTTTCACCGAATGATTCTGTGTAGTTTATATTTGAAGACATTCCTTTTTCCACTATTACCCTCTTAGCGCTCCGAATCTCCACTTGCATTTTCTACAAAAAGAGTGTTTCATAACTGCTCAATCAAAAATATGTTTTATCTCTGTTAACTGAATTTACAGATCAGAAATAAGTTTCACAGAATGCATCTGTGTAGTTTTTATTTGAAGATATTCTTTTTCCCAATGTAGGCCTCTTAGCGCTTAGCATGTCCAATTGCAGTTTCTACAGAAAGAGTGTTCAGGAACGGCTCAATCAAAAGTAAGGTTCAACTCTGTTAGTTGAATGCACAGAACAGAAAGAATTTACACAGAATGCTACTGTGTAGTTTATATTTGAATATATTCCTTTTTCCACTATTACCTTCTTAGCGCTCCGAATGTCCACTTGCATTTTCTACAGAAAGAGTGTTCAGAACTGCGCAATCAAAAGTATGGTTTAACTCTGTTAGCTTAACGAACATATCAGAAATAAGTTTCACACAATGCTTCTGTGTAGTTTTTATTTGAAGATATTATTTTTCCCAATAGAGGCCTCTTAGCGCTCAGAATGTCCAATTGCAGTTTCTACAGAAAGAGAGTTTCAGAAAGGCTCAATCAAAAGTAAGGTTCAACTCTGTTAGTTGAATGCACAGAACAGAAAGAAGTTTCATACAATGCTTCTGTGTAGTTTATATTTGAACATATTCTTTATTCCACTATTACCCACTTAGCGCTACGAATGTCCAGTTGCATTTTCTACAGACAGAGTGTTTCAAAACTGCTCAATCCAAAGTATGGTTTAACTCTGTTAGCTGAATGCTCAGATCAGAAAGAAGTTTCACAGAATGCTTCTGTGTAGTTTATATTTGAATATCTTCCTTTTTCCACTACTACTCTCTTAGCGCTCCAAATGTCCAGTTGCATTTTCTACAGAAAGCGTGTTCAGATCTGCTCAATCAAAAGTGTGGTTTAACTCTGTTAGCTGAATGCACAGATCAGAAAGAAGTTTCACAGAATGATTCTGTGTAGTTTATATTTGGAGACATTTCTTTTTCCACTATTACCCTCTTAGCGCTCCGAATCTCCACTTGCATTTTCTACAGAAAGAGTGTTTCAGAACGGCTCAATCAAAACTAAGGTTCAACTCTTTTAGTTGAACAAACAGAACAGAAAGATGTTTCACACAATTCTTCTGTGTAGTTTTTATTTGTAGACATTCTTTTTCCCAATATAGGCCTCTTAGCGCTCAGAATGTCCAATTGCCGTTTCTACAGAAAGAGTGTTTCAGAACGGCTCAATCAAAAGTAAGGTTCAACTCTGTTAGTTGAGTGCACAGAACAGAAAGAAGTTTCATACAATGCTTCTGTGTAGTTTATATTTGAACATATTCTTTTGTCCACTATTTCCCACTTAGCGCTACGAATGTCCAGTTGCATTTTCTACAGACAGAGTGTTTCAAAACTGCTCAATCAAAGTATGGTTTAACTCTGTTAGCTGAATGCTCAGATCAGAAAGAAGTTTCACCGAATGATTCTGTGTAGTTTATATTTGAAGACATTACTTTTTCCACTATTACCCTCTTAGCGCTCCGAATCTCCACTTGCATTTTCTACAAAAAGAGTGTTTCATAACTTCTAAATCAAAAATATGTTTTATCTCTGTTAACTGAATTTACAGATCAGAAATAAGTTTCACAGAATGCATCTGTGTAGTTTTTATTTGAAGATATTCTTTTTCCCAATGTAGACCTCTTAGCGCTTAGCATGTCCAATTGCAGTTTCTACAGAAAGAGTGTTTCAGAACGGCTCAATCAAAAGTAAGGTTCATCTCTGTTAGTTGAATGCACAGAACAGGAAGAATTTTCACAGAATGCTACTGTGTAGTTTATATTTGAATATATTCCTTTATCCACTATTACCCTCTTAGCGCTCCGAATGTCCACTTGCGTTTTCTACAGAAAGAGTGTTCAGAACTGCGCAATCAAAAGTATGGTTTAACTCTGTTAGCTTAATGAACATATCAGAAATAAGTTTCACACAATGCTTCTGTGCAGTTTTTATTTGAAGATATTATTTTTCCCAATATAGGCCTCTTAGCGCTCAGAATGTCCAATTGCAGTTTCTACAGAAAGAGTGTTTCAGAAAGGCCCAATCAAAAGTAAGGTTCAACTCTGTTAGTTGAATGCACAGAACAGAAAGAAGTTTCATACAATGCTTCTGTGTAGTTTATATTTGAACTTATTCTTTTTTCCACTATTACCCACTTAGCGCTACGAATGTCCAGTTGCATTTTCTACAGACAGAGTGTTTCAAAACTGCTCAATCAAAAGTATGGTTTAACTCTGTTAGCTGAATGCTCAGATCAGAAAGAAGTTTCACAGAATGCTTCTGTGTAGTTTATATTTGAATATATTCCTTTTTCCACTACTACGCTCTTAGCGCTCCAAATGTACAGTTGCATTTTCTACAGAAAGAGTGTTCAGATCTGCTCAATCAAAAGTATGCTTTAACTCTGTTAGCTGAATGCACAGATCAGAAAGAAGTTTCACCGAATGATTCTGTGTAGTTTATATTTGAAGACATTCCTTTTTCCACTATTACCCTCTTAGCACTCCGAATCTCCACTTGCATTTTCTACAAAAAGAGTGTTTCATAACTGCTCAATCAAAAATATGTTTTATCTCTGTTAACTGAATTTACAGATCAGAAATAAGTTTCACAGAATGCATCTGTGTAGTTTTTATTTGAAGATATTCTTTTTCCCAATGTAGGCCTCTTAGCGCTTAGCATGTCCAATTGCAGTTTCTACAGAAAGAGTGTTTCAGAACGGCTCAATCAAAAGTAAGGTTCAACTCTGTTAGTTGAATGCACAGAACAGAAAGAATTTTCACAGAATGCTACTGTGTAGTTTATATTTGAATATATTCCTTTTTCCACTATTACCCTCTTAGCGCTCCGAATGTCCACTTGCATTTTCTACAGAAAGAGTGTTCAGAACTGCGCAATCAAAAGTATGGTTTAACTCCGTTAGCTTAATGAACATATCAGAAATAAGTTTCACAAAATGCTTCTGTGTAGTTTTTATTTGAAGATATTATTTTTCCCAATAGAGGCCTCTTAGTGCTCAGAATGCCCAATTGCAGTTTCTACAGAAAGAGAGTTTCAGAAAGGCTCAATCAAAAGTAAGGTTCAACTCTGTTAGTTGAATGCACAGAACAGAAAGAAGTTTCATACAATGCTTCTGTGTAGTTTATATTTGAACATATTCTTTTTTCCACTATTACCCACTTAGCGCTACGAATGTCCAGTTGCATTTTCTACAGACAGAGTGTTTCAAAACTGCTCAATCAAAAGTATGGTTTAACTCTGTTAGCTGAATGCTCAGATCTGAAAGAAGTTTCACAGAATGCTTCTGTGTAGTTTATATTTGAATATATTCCTTTTTCCACTACTGCGCTCTTAGCGCTCCAAATGTCCAGTTGCATTTCCTACAGAAACAGTGTTCAGATCTGCTCAATCAAAAGTATGGTTTAACTCTGTTAGCTGAATGCACAGATCAGAAAGAAGTTTCACCGAATGATTCTGTGTAGTTTATATTTGAAGACATTCCTTTTTCCACTATTACCCTCTTAGCGCTCCGAATCTCCACTTGCATTTTCTACAAAAAGAGTGTTTCATAACTGCTCAACCAAAAATATGTTTTATCTCTGTTAACTGAATTTACAGATCAGAAATAAGTTTCACAGAATGCATCTGTGTAGTTTTTATTTGAAGATATTCTTTTTCCCAATGTAGGCCTCTTAGCGCTTAGCATGTCCAATTGCAGTTTCTACAGAAAGAGTGTTTCAGAACGGCTCAATCAAAAGTAAGGTTCAACTCTGTTAGTTGAATGCACAGAACAGAAAGAATTTTCAAAGAATGCTACTGTGTAGTTTATATTTGAATATATTCCTTTTTCCACTATAACCCTCTTACCGCTCCGAATGTCCACTTGCATTTTCTACAGAAAGAGTGTTCAGAACTGCGCAATCAAAATTATGGTTTAACTCTGTTAGCTTAATATACATATCAGAAATAAGTTTCACACAATGCTTCTGTGTAGTTTTTATTTGAAGATATTATTTTTCCCAATTGAGGCCTCTTAGCGCTCAGAATGCCCAATTGCAGTTTCTACAGAAAGAGTGTTTCAGAAAGGCTCAATCAAAAGTAAGGTTCAACTCTGTGAGTTGAATGCACAGAACAGAAGGAAGTTTCATACAATGCTTCTGTGTAGTTTATATTTGAACATATTCTTTTTTCCACTATTAGCCACTTAGCGCTACGAATGTCCAGTTGCATTTTCTACAGACAGAGAGTTTCAAACTGCTCAATCAAAAGTATGGTTTAACTCTGTTAGCTGAATGCTCAGATCAGAAAAAAGTTTCACAGAATGCTTCTGTGTAGTTTATATTTGAATATATTCCTTTTTCCACTACTACTCTCTTAGCGCTCCAAATGTCCAGTTGCATTTTCTACAGAAAGAGTGTTCAGATCTGCTCAATCAAAAGTATGGTTTAACTCTGTTAGCTGAATGCACAGATCAGAAAGAAGTTTCACAGAATGATTCTGTGTAGTTTATATTTGGAGACATTCCTTTTTCCACTATTACCCTCTTAGCGCTCCGAATCTCCACTTGCATTTTCTACAGAAAGAGTGTTTCAGAACGGCTCAATCAAAACTAAGGTTCAACTCTTTTAGTTGAACAAACAGAACAGAAAGAAGTTTCACACAATTCTTCTGTGTAGTTTTTATTTGAAGACATTCTTTTTCCCAATATAGGCCTCCTAGCGCTCAGAATGTCCAATTGCAGTTTCTACAGAAAGAGTGTTTCAGAATGGCTCAATCAAAAGTAAGGTTCAACTCTGTTAGTTGAATGCACAGAACAGAAAGAAGTTTCATACAATGCTTCTGTGTAGTTTATATTTGAACATATTCTTTTGTCCACTATTACCCACTTAGCGCTACGAATGTCCAGTTGCATTTTCTACAGACAGAGTGTTTCAAAACTGCTCAATCAAAAGTATGGTTTAACTCTGTTAGCTGAATGCTCAGATCAGAAAGAAGTTTCACAGAATGCTTCTCTGTAGTTTATATTTGAATATATTCCTTTTTCCACTACTACGCTCTTAGCGCTCCAAATGTCCAGTTGCATTTTCTACAGAAAGAGTGTTCAGATCTGCTCAATCAAAAGTATGTTTTAACTCTGTTAGCTGAATGCACAGATCAGAAAGAAGCTTCACCGAATGATTCTGTGTAGTTTATATTTGAAGACATTCCTTTTTCCACTATTACCCTCTTAGCGCTCCGAATCTCCACTTGCATTTTCTACAAAAAGAGTGTTTCATAACTGCTCAATCAAAAATATGTTTTATCTCTGTTAACTGAATTTACAGATCAGAAATAAGTTTCACAGAATGCATCTGTGTAGTTTTTATTTGAAGATATTCTTTTTCCCAATGTTGGCCTCTTAGCGCTTAGCATGTCCAATTGCAGTTTCTACAGAAAGAGTGTTTCAGAACGGCTCAATCAAAAGTAAGGTTCAACTCTGTTAGTTGAATGCACAGAACAGAAAGAATTTTCACAGAATGCTACTGTGTAGTTTATATTTGAATATATTCCTTTTTCCACTATTACCCTCTTAGCGCTCCGAATGTCCACTTGCATTTTCTACAGAAAGAGTGTTCAGAACTGCGCAATCAAAATTATGGTTTAACTCTGTTAGCTTAATGAACATATCAGAAATAAGTTTCACACAATGCTTCTGTGTAGTTTTTATTTGAAGATATTATTTTTCCCAATAGAGGCCTCTTAGCGCTCAGAATGTCCAATTGCAGTTTCTACAGAAAGAGTGTTTCAGAAAGGCTCAATCAAAAGTAAGGTTCAACTCTGTGAGTTGAATGCACAGAACAGAAAGAAGTTTCATACAATGCTTCTGTGTAGTTTATATTTGAACATATTCTTTTTTCCACTATTACCCACTTAGCGCTACGAATGTCCAGTTGCATTTTCTACAGACAGAATGTTTCAAAACTGCTCAATGAAAAGTATGGTTTAACTCTGTTAGCTGAATTCTCAGATCAGAAAGAATTTTCACAGAATGCTTCTGTGTAGTTTATATTTGAATATATTCCTTTTTCCACTACTACGCTCTTAGCGCTCCAAATGTCCAGTTGCATTTTCTGCAGAAAGAGTGTTCAGATCTGCTCAATCAAAAGTATGGTTTAACTCTGTTAGCTGAATGCACAGATCAGAAAGAAGTTTCACAGAATGATTCTGTGTAGTTTATATTTGGAGACATTCCTTTTTCCACTATTACCCTCTTAGCGCTCCCAATCTCCACTTGCATTTTCTACAGAAAGAGTGTTTCAGAACGGCTCAATCAAATCTAAGGTTCAACTCTTTTAGTTGAACAAACAGAACAGAAAGAAGTTTCACACAATTCTTCTGTGTAGTTTTTATTTGTAGACATTCTTTTTCCCAATATAGGCCTCCTAGCGCTCAGAATGTCCAATTGCAGTTTCTACAGAAAGAGTGTTTCAGAACGGCTCAATCAAAAGTAAGGTTCAACTCTGTTAGTTGAATACACAGAACAGAAAGAAGTTTCATACAATGCTTCTGTGTAGTTTATATTTGAACATATTCTTTTGTCCACTATTACCCACTTAGCGCTACGTATGTCCAGTTGCATTTTCTACAGACAGAGTGTTTCAAAACTGCTCAATCAAAAGTATGGTTTAACTCTGTTAGCTGAATGCTCAGATCAGAAAGAAGTTTCACAGAATGCTTCTGTGTAGTTTATATTTGAATATATTCCTTTTTCCACTACTACGCTCTTAGCGCTCCAAATGTCCAGTTGCATTTTCTACAGAAAGAGTGTTCAGATCTGCTCAATCAAAAGTATGGTTTAACTCTGTTAGCTGAAAGCACAGATCAGAAAGAAGTTTCACCGAATGATTCTGTGTAGTTTATATTTGAAGACATTCCTTTTTCCACTATTACCCTCTTAGCGCTCCGAATCTCCACTTGCAATTTCTACGAAAAGAGAGTTTCATAACTGCTCAATCAAAAATATGTTTTATCTCTGTTAACTGAATTTACAGATCAGAAATAAGTTTCACAGAATGCATCTGTGTAGTTTTTATTTGAAGATATTCTATTTCCCAATGTAGGCCTCTTAGCGCTTAGCATGTCCAATTGCAGTTTCTACAGAAAGAGTGTTTCAGAACGGCTCAATCAAAAGTAAGGTTCAACTCTGTTAGTTGAATGCACAGAACAGAAAGAATTTTCACAGAATGCTACTGTGTAGTTTATATTTGAATATATTCCTTTTTCCACTATTACCCTCTTAGCGCTCCGAATGTCCACTTGCATTTTCTACAGAAAGAGTGTTCAGAACTGCGCAATCAAAAGTATGGTTTAACTCTGTTAGCTTAATGAACATATCAGAAATAAGTTTCACACAATGCTTCTGTGTAGTTTTTATTTGAAGATATTATTTTTCCCAATAGAGGCCTCTTAGTGCTCAGAATGTCCAATTGCAGTTTCTACAGAAAGAGAGTTTCAGAAAGGCTCAATCAAAAGTAAGGTTCAACTCTGTTAGTTGAATGCACAGAACAGAAAGAAGTTTCATACAATGCTTCTGTGTAGTTTATATTTGAACATATTCTTTTTTCCACTATTACCCACTTAGCGCTACGAATGTCCAGTTGCATTTTCTACAGACAGAGTGTTTCAAAACTGCTCAATCAAAAGTATGGTTTAATTCTGTTAGCTGAATGCTCAGATCTGAAAGAAGTTTCACAGAATGCTTCTGTGTAGTTTATATTTGAATATATTCCTTTTTCCACTACTGCGCTCTTAGCGCACCAATTGTCCAGTTGCATTTCCTACAGAAAGAGTGTTCAGATCTGCTCAATCAAAAGTATGGTTTAACTCTGTTAGCTGAATGCACAGATCAGAAAGAAGTTTCACCGAATGATTCTGTGTAGTTTATATTTGAAGACATTCCTTTTTCCACTATTACCCTCTTAGCGCTCCGAATCTCCACTTGCATTTTCTACAAAAAGAGTGTTTCATAACTGCTCAACAAAAAATATGTTTTATCTCTGTTAACTGAATTTACAGATCAGAAATAAGTTTCACAGAATGCATCTGTGTAGTTTTTATTTGAAGATATTCTTTTTCCCAATGTAGGCCTCTTAGCGCTTAGCATGTCCAATTGCAGTTTCTACAGAAAGAGTGTTTCAGAACGGCTCAATCAAAAGTAAGGTTCAACTCTGTTAGTTGAATGCACAGAACAGAAAGAATTTTCACAGAATGCTACTGTGTAGTTTATATTTGAATATATTCCTTTTTCCACTATAACCCTCTTAGCGCTCCGAATGTCCACTTGCATTTTCTACAGAAAGAGTGTTCAGAACTGCGCAATCAAAATTATGGTTTAACTCTGTTAGCTTAATGAACATATCAGAAATAAGTTTCACACAATGCTTCTTTGTAGTTTTTATTTGAAGATATTATTTTTCCCAATAGAGGCCTCTTAGCGCTCAGAATGTCCAATTGCAGTTTCTACAGAAAGAGAGGTTCAGAAAGGCTCAATCAAAAGTAAGGTTCAACTCTGTGAGTTGAATGCACAGAACAGAAAGAAGTTTCATACAATGCTTCTGTGTAGTTTATATTTGAACATATTCTTTTTTCCACTATTAGCCACTTAGCGCTACGAATGTCCAGTTGCATTTTCTACAGACAGAGTGTTTCAAAACTGCTCAATCAAAAGTATGGTTTAACTCTGTTAGCTGAATGCTCAGATCAGAAAGAAGTTTCACAGAATGCTTCTGTGTAGTTTATATTTGAATATATTCCTTTTTCCACTACTACTCTCTTAGCGCTCCAAATGTCCAGTTGCATTTTCTACAGAAAGAGTGTTCAGATCTGCTCAATCAAAAGTATGGTTTAACTCTGTTAGCTGAATGCACAGATCAGAAAGAAGTTTCACAGAATGATTCTGTGTAGTTTATATTTGGAGACATTCCTTTTTCCACTATTACCCTCTTAGCGCTCCGAATCTCCGCTTGCATTTTCTACAGAAAGAGTGTTTCAGAACGGCTCAATCAAAACTAAGGTTCAACTCTTTTAGTTGAACAAACAGAACAGAAAGAAGTTCACACAATTCTTCTGTGTAGTTTTAATTTGTAGACATTCTTTTTCCCAATATAGGCCTCCTAGCGCTCAGAATGTCCAATTGCAGTTTCTACAGAAAGAGTGTTTCAGAACGGCTCAATCAAAAGTAAGGTTCAACTCTGTTAGTTGAATGCACAGAACAGAAAGAAGTTTCATACAATGCTTCTGTGTAGTTTATATTTGAACATATTCTTTTGTCCACTATTACCCACTTAGCGCTACGAATGTCCAGTTGCATTTTCTACAGACAGAGTGTTTCAAAACTGCTCAATCAAAAGTATGGTTTAAGTCTGTTAGCTGAATGCTCAGATAAGAAAGGAGTTTCACAGAATGCTTCTGTGTAGTTTATATTTGAATATATTCCTTTTTCCACTACTACGCTCTTAGCGCTCCAAATGTCCAGTTGCATTTTCTACAGAAAGAGTGTTCAGATCTGCTCAATCAAAAGTATGGTTTAACTCTGTTAGCTGAATGCACAGATCAGAAAGAAGTTTCACCGAATGATTCTGTGTAGTTTATATTTGAAGACATTCCTTTTTCCACTATTACCCTCTTAGCGCTCCGAATCTCCACTTGCATTTTCTACAAAAAGAGTGTTTCATAACTGCTCAATCAAAAATATGTTTTATCTCTGTTAACTGAATTTACAGATCAGAAATAAGTTTCACAGAATGCATCTGTGTAGTTTTTATTTGAAGATATTCTTTTTCCCAATGTAGGCCTCTTAGCGCTTAGCATGTCCAATTGCAGTTTCTACAGAAAGAGTATTTCAGAACGGCTCAATCAAAAGTAAGGTTCAACTCTGTTAGTTGAATGCACAGAACAGAAAGAATTTTCACAGAATGCTACTGTGTAGTTTATATTTGAATATATTCCTTTTTCCACTATTACCTTCTTAGCGCTCCGAATGTCCACTTGCATTTTCTACAGAAAGAGTGTTCAGAACTGCGCAATCAAAAGTATGGTTTAACTCTGTTAGCTTAATGAACATATCAGAAATAAGTTTCACACAATGCTTCTGTGTAGTTTTTATTTGAAGATATTATTTTTCCCAATAGAGGCCTCTTAGTGCTCAGAATGTCCAATTGCAGTTTCTACAGAAAGAGAGTTTCAGAAAGGCTCAATCAAAAGTAAGGTTCAACTCTGTTAGTTGAATGCACAGAACAGAAAGAAGTTTCATACAATGCTTCTGTGTAGTTTATATTTGAACATATTCTTTTTTCCACTATTACCCACTTAGCGCTACGAATGTCCAGTTGCATTTTCTACAGACAGAGTGTTTCAAAACTGCTCAATCAAAAGTATGGTTTAACTCTGTTAGCTGAATGCTCAGATCTGAAAGAAGTTTCACAAAATGCTTCTGTGTAGTTTATATTTGAATATATTCCTTTTTCCACTACTGCGCTCTTAGCGCTCCAAATGTCCAGTTGCATTTCCTACAGAAAGAGTGTTCAGATCTGCTCAATCAAAAGTATGGTTTAACTCTGTTAGCTGAATGCACAGATCAGAAAGAAGTTTCACCGAATGATTCTGTGTAGTTTATATTTGAAGACATTCCTTTTTCCACTATTACCCTCTTAGCGCTCCGAATCTCCACTTGCATTTTCTACAAAAAGAGTGTTTCATAACTGCTCAATCAAAAATATGTTTTATCTCTGTTAACTGAATTTACAGATCAGAAATAAGTTTCACAGAATGCATCTGTGTATTTTTTATTTGAAGATATTCTTTTTCCCAATGTAGGCCTCTTAGCGCTTAGCATGTCCAATTGCAGTTTCTACAGAAAGAGTGTTTCAGAACGGCTCAATCAAAAGTAGGGTTCAACTCTGTTAGTTGAATGCACAGAACAGAAAGAATTTTCACAGAATGCTACTGTGTAGTTTATATTTGAATATATTCCTTTTTCCACTATAACCCTCTCAGCGCTCCGAATGTCCACTTGCATTTTCTACAGAATGAGTGTTCAGAACTGCGCAATCAAAATTATGGTTTAACTCTGTTAGCTTAATGAACATATCAGAAATAAGTTTCACACAATGCTTCTGTGTAGTTTTTATTTCAAGATATTATTTTTCCCAATAGAGGCCTCTTAGCGCTCAGAATGTCCAATTGCAGTTTCTACAGAAAGAGTGTTTCAGAAAGGCTCAATCAAAAGTAAGGTTCAACTCTGTGAGTTGAATGCACAGAACAGAAAGAAGTTTCATACAATGCTTCTGTGTAGTTTATATTTGAACATATTCTTTTTTCCACTATTACCCACTTAGCGCTACGAATGTCCAGTTGCATTTTCTACAGACAGAATGTTTCAAAACTGCTCAATGAAAAGTATGGTTTAACTCTGTTAGCTGAATGCTCAGATCAGAAAGAAGTTTCACAGAATGCTTCTGTGTAGTTTATATTTGAATATATTCCTTTTTCCACTACTACGCTCTTAGCGCTCCAAATGTCCAGTTGCATTTTCTGCAGAAAGAGTGTTCAGATCTGCTCAATCAAAAGTATGGTTTAACTCTGTTAGCTGAATGCACAGATCAGAAAGAAGTTTCACAGAATGATTCTGTGTAGTTTATATATGGAGACATTCCTTTTTCCACTATTACCCTCTTAGCGCTCCCAATCTCCACTTGCATTTTCTACAGAAAGAGTGTTTCAGAACGGCTCAATCAAAACTAAGGTTCAACACTTTTAGTTGAACAAACAGAACAGAAAGAAGTTTCACACAATTCTTCTGTGTAGTTTTTATTTGTAGACATTCTTTTTCCCAATATAGGCCTCCTAGCGCTCAGAATGTCCAATTGCAGTTTCTACAGAAAGAGGGTTTCAGAACGGCTCAATCAAAAGTAAGGTTCAACTCTGTTAGTTGAATACACAGAACAGAAAGAAGTTTCACACAATGCTTCTGTGTAGTTTATATTTGAACATATTCTTTTTTCCACTATTACCCACTTAGCGCTACGAATGTCCAGTTGCATTTTCTACAGACAGAGTGTTTCAAAACTGCTCAATCAAAAGTATGGTTTAACTCTGTTAGCTGAATGCTCAGATCAGAAAGAAGTTTCACAGAATGCTTCTGTGTAGTTTATATTTGAATATATTCCTTTTTCCACTACTACTCTCTTAGCGCTCCAAATGTCCAGTTGCATTTTCTACAGAAAGAGTGCTCAGATCTGCTCAATCAAAAGTATGGTTTAACTCTGTTAGCTGAATGCACAGATCAGAAAGAAGTTTCACAGAATGATTCTGTGTAGTTTATATTTGGACACATTCCTTTTTCCACTATTACCCTCTTAGCGCTCCGAATCTCCACTTGCATTTTCTACAGAAAGAGTGTTTCAGAACGGCTCAATCAAAACTAAGGTTCAACTCTTTTAGTTGAACAAACAGAACAGAAAGATGTTTCACACAATTCTTCTGTGTAGTTTTTATTTGTAGACATTCTTTTTCCCTATATAGGCCTCTTAGCGCTCAGAATGTCCAATTGCAGTTTCTACAGAAAGAGTGTTTCAGAACGGCTCAATCAAAAGTAAGGTTCAACTCTGTTAGTTGAATGCACAGAACAGAAAGAAGTTTCATACAATGCTTCTGTGTAGTTTATATTTGAACATATTATTTTTTCCACTATTACCCACTTAGCGCTACGAATGTCCAGTTGCATTTTCTACAGACAGAGTGTTTCAAAACTGCTCAATCAAAAGTATGGTTTAACTCTGTTAGCTGAATGCTCAGATAAGAAAGAAGTTTCACAGAATGCTTCTGTGTAGTTTATATTTGAATATATTCCTTTTTCCACTACTACGCTCTTAGCGCTCCAAATGTCCAGTTGCATTTTCTACAGAAAGAGTGTTCAGATCTGCTCAATCAAAAGTATGGTTTAACTCTGTTAGCTGAAAGCACAGATCAGAAAGAAGTTTCACCGAATGATTCTGTGTAGTTTATATTTGAAGACATTCCTTTTTCCACTATTACCCTCTTAGCGCTCCGAATCTCCACTTGCAATTTCTACAAAAAGAGTGTTTCATAACTGCTCAATCAAAAATATGTTTTATCTCTGTTAACTGAATTTACAGATCAGAAATAAGTTTCACAGAATGCATCTGTGTAGTTTTTATTTGAAGATATTCTATTTCCCAATGTAGGCCTCTTAGCGCTTAGCATGTCCTATTGCAGTTTCTACAGAAAGAGTGTTTCAGAACGGCTCAATCAAAAGTAAGGTTCAACTCTGTTAGTTGAATGCACAGAACAGAAAGAATTTTCACAGAATGCTACTGTGTAGTTTATATTTGAATATATTCCTTTTTCCACTATTACCCTCTTAGCGCTCCGAATGTCCACTTGCATTTTCTACAGAAAGAGTGTTCAGAACTGCGCAATCAAAAGTATGGTTTAACTCTGTTAGCTTAATGAACATATCAGAAATAAGTTTCACACAATGCTTCTGTGTAGTTTTTATTTGAAGATATTATTTTTCCCAATTGAGGCCTCTTAGCGCTCAGAATGTCCAATTGCAGTTTCTACAGAAAGAGTGTTTCAGAAAGACTCAATCAAAAGTAAGGTTCAACTCTGTTAGTTGAATGCACAGAACAGAAAGAAGTTTCATACAATGCTTCTGTGTAGTTTATATTTGAACATATTCTTTTTTCCACTATTACCCACTTAGCGCTACGAATGTCCAGTTGCATTTTCTACAGACAGAGTGTTTCAAAACTGCTCAATCAAAAGTATGGTTTAACTCTGTTAGCTGAATGCTCAGATCAGAAAGAAGTTTCACAGAATGCTTCTGTGTAGTTTATATTTGAATATATTCCTTTTTCCACTACTACTCTCTTAGCGCTCCAAATGTCCAGTTGCATTTTCTACAGAAAGACTGTTCAGATCTGCTCAATCAAAAGTATGGTTTAACTCTGTTAGCTGAATGCACAGATCAGAAAGAAGTTTCACAGTATCATTCTGTGTAGTTTATATTTGGAGACATTCCTTTTTCCACTATTACCCTCTTAGCGCTCCCAATCTCCACTTGCATTTTCTACAGAAAGAGTGTTTCAGAACGGCTCAATCAAAACTAAGGTTCAACTCTTTTAGTTGAACAAACAGAACAGAAAGAAGTTTCACACAATTCTTCTGTGTAGTTTTTATTTGTAGACATTCTTTTTCCCAATATAGGCCTCCTAGCGCTCAGAATGTCCAATTGCAGTTTCTACAGAAAGAGGGTTTCAGAACGGCTCAATCAAAAGTAAGGTTCAACTCTGTTAGTTGAATACACAGAACAGAAAGAAGTTTCATACAATGCTTCTGTGTAGTTTATATTTGAACATATTCTTTTGTCCACTATTACCCACTTAGCGCTACGAATGTCCAGTTGCATTTTCTACAGACAGAGTGTTTCAAAACGGCTCAATCAAAAGTATGGTTTAACTCTGTTAGCTGAATGCTCAGATCAGAAAGAAGTTTCACAGAATGCTTCTGTGTAGTTTATATTTGAATATATTCCTTTTTCCACTACTACGCTCTTAGCGCTCCAAATGTCCAGTTGCATTTTCTACAGAAAGAGTGTTCAGATCTGCTCAATCAAAAGTATGGTTTAACTCTGTTAGCTGAAAGCACAGATCAGAAAGAAGTTTCACCGAATGATTCTGTGTAGTTTATATTTGAAGACAACCCTTTTTCCACTATTACCCTCTTAGCGCTCCGAATCTCCACTTGCAATTTCTACAAAAAGAGTGTTTCATAACTGCTCAATCAAAAATATGTTTTATCTCTGTTAACTGAATTTACAGATCAGAAATAAGTTTCACAGAATGCATCTGTGTAGTTTTTATTTGAAGATATTCTTTTTCCCAATGTAGGCCTCTTAGCGCTTAGCATGTCCAATTGCAGTTTCTACAGAAAGAGTGTTTCAGAACGGCTCAATCAAAAGTAAGGTTCAACTCTGTTAGTTGAATGCACAGAACAGAAAGAATTTTCACAGAATGCTACTGTGTAGTTTATATTTGAATATATTCCTTTTTCCACTATTACCCTCTTAGCGCTCCGAATGTCCACTTGCATTTTCTACAGAAAGAGTGTTCAGAACTGCGCAATCAAAAGTATGGTTTAACTCTGTTAGCTTAATGAACATATCAGAAATAACTTTCACACAATGCTTCTGTGTAGTTTTTATTTGAAGATATTATTTTTCCCAATTGAGGCCTCTTAGCGCTCAGAATGTCCAATTGCAGTTTCTACAGAAAGAGTGTTTCAGAAAGGCTCAATCAAAAGTAAGGTTCAACTCTGTTAGTTGAATGCACAGAACAGAAAGCAGTTTCATACAATGCTTCTGTGTAGTTTATATTTGAACTTATTCTTTCTTCCACTATTACCCACTTAGCGCTACGAATGTCCAGTTGCATTTTCTACAGACAGAGTGTTTCAAAACTGCTCAATCAAAAGTATGGTTTAACTCTGTTAGCTGAATGCTCAGATCAGAAAGAAGTTTCACAGAATTCTTCTGTGTAGTTTGTATTTGAATATATTCCTTTTTCCACTACTACTCTCTTAGCGCTCCAAATGTCCAGTTGCATTTTCTACAGAAAGAGTGTTCAGATCTGCTCAATCAAAAGTATGGTTTAACTCTGTTAGCTGAATGCACAGATCAGAAAGAAGTTTCACAGAATGATTCTGTGTAGTTTATATTTGGAGACATTCCTTTTTCCACTATGACCCTCTTAGCGCTCCGAATCTCCACTTGCATTTTCTACAGAAAGAGTGTTTCAGAACGGCTCAATCAAAACTAAGGTTCAACTCTTTTAGTTGAACAAACAGAACAGAAAGATGTTTCACACAATTCTTCTGTGTAGTTTTTATTTGTAGACATTCTTTTTCCCAATATAGGCCTCTTAGCGCTCAGAATGTCCAATTGCAGTTTCTACAGAAAGAGTGTTTCAGAAAGGCTCAATCAAAAGTAAGGTTCAACTCTGTTAGTTGAATGCACAGAACAGAAAGAAGTTTCATACAATGCTTCTGTGTAGTTTATATTTGAACATATTCTTTTTTCCACTATTACCCACTTAGCGCTACGAATGTCCAGTTGCATTTTCTACAGACAGAGTGTTTCAAAACTGCTCAATCAAAAGTATGGTTTAACTCTGTTAGCTGAATGCTCAGATCAGAAAGAAGTTTCACAGAATGCTTCTGTGTAGTTTATATTTGAATATATTCCTTTTTCCACTACTACGCTCTTAGCGCTCCAAATGTCCAGTTGCATTTTCTGCAGAAAGAGTGTTCAGATCTGCTCAATCAAAAGTATGGTTTAACTCTGTTAGCTGAATGCACAGATCAGAAAGAAGTTTCACAGAATGATTCTGTGTAGTTTATATTGGGAGACATTCCTTTTTCCACTATTACCCTCTTAGCGCTCCCAATCTCCACTTGCATTTTCTACAGAAAGAGTGTTTCAGACCGGCTCAATCAAAACTAAGGTTCAACTCTTTTAGTTGAACAAACAGAACAGAAATAAGTGTCACACAATTCTTCTGTGTAGTTTTTATTTGTAGACATTCTTTTTCCCAATATAGGCCTCCTAGCGCTCAGAATGTCCAATTGCAGTTTCTACAGAAAGAGTGTTTCAGAACGGCTCAATCAAAAGTAAGGTTCAACTCTGTTAGTTGAATACACAGAACAGAAAGAAGTTTCATACAATGCTTCTGTGTAGTTTATATTTGAACATATTCTTTTGTCCACTATTACCCACTTAGCGCTACGAATGTCCAGTTGCATTTTCTACATACAGAGAGTTTCAAAACTGCTCAATCAAAAGTATGGTTTAACTCTGTTAGCTGAATGCTCAGATCAGAAAGAAGTTTCACAGAATGCTTCTGTGTAGTTTATATTTGAATATATTCCTTTTTCCACTACTACGCTCTTAGCGCTCCAAATGTCCAGTTGCATTTTCTACAGAAAGAGTGTTCAGATCTGCTCAATCAAAAGTATGGTTTAACTCTGTTAGCTGAAAGCACAGATCAGAAAGAAGTTTCACCGAATGATTCTGTGTAGTTTATATTTGAACACATCCCTTTTTCCACTATTACCCTCTTAGCGCTCCGAATCTCCACTTGCAATTTCTACAAAAAGAGTGTTTCATAACTGCTCAATCAAAAATATGTTTTATCTCTGTTAACTGAATTTACAGATCAGAAATAAGTTTCACAGAATGCATCTGTGTAGTTTTTATTTGAAGATATTTTTTTCCCAATGTAGGCCTCTTAGCGCTTAGCATGTCCAATTGCAGTTTCTACAGAAAGAGTGTTTCAGAACGGCTCAATCAAAAGTAAGGTTCAACTCTGTTAGTTGAATGCACAGAACAGAAAGAATTTTCACAGAATGCTACTGTGTAGTTTATATTTGAATATATTCCTTTTTCCACTATTACCCTCTTAGCGCTCCGAATGTCCACTTGCATTTTCTACAGAAAGAGTGTTCAGAACTGCGCAATCAAAAGTATGGTTTAACTCTGTTAGCTTAATGAACATATCAGAAATAAGTTTCACACAATGCTTCTGTGTAGTTTTTATTTGAAGATATTATTTTTCCCAATTGAGGCCTCTTAGCGCTCAGAATGTCCAATTGCAGTTTCTACAGAAAGAGTGTTTCAGAAAGGCTCAATCAAAAGTAAGGTTCAACTCTGTTAGTTGAATGCACAGAACAGAAAGATGTTTCATACAATGCTTCTGTGTAGTTTATATTTGAACATATTCTTTTTTCCACTATTACCCACTTAGCGCTACGAATGTCCAGTTGCATTTTCTACAGACAGAGTGTTTCAAAACTGCTCAATCAAAAGTATGGTTTAACTCTGTTAGCTGAATGCTCAGATCAGAAAGAAGTTTCACAGAATGCTTCTGTGTAGTTTATATTTGAATATATTCCTTTTTCCACTACTACTCTCTTAGCGCTCCAAATGTCCAGTTGCATTTTCTACAGAAAGAGTGCTCAGATCTGCTCAATCAAAAGTATGGTTTAACTCTGTTAGCTGAATGCACAGATCAGAAAGAAGTTTCACAGAATGATTCTGTGTAGTTTATATTTGGACACATTCCTTTTTCCACTATTACCCTCTTAGCGCTCCGAATCTCCACTTGCATTTTCTACAGAAAGAGTGTTTCAGAACGGCTCAATCAAAACTAAGGTTCAACTCTTTTAGTTGAACAAACAGAACAGAAAGATGTTTCACACAATTCTTCTGTGTAGTTTTTATTTGTAGACATTCTTTTTCCCTATATAGGCCTCTTAGCGCTCAGAATGTCCAATTGCAGTTTCTACAGAAAGAGTGTTTCAGAACGGCTCAATCAAAAGTAAGGTTCAACTCTGTTAGTTGAATGCACAGAACAGAAAGAAGTTTCATACAATGCTTCTGTGTAGTTTATATTTGAACATATTATTTTTTCCACTATTACCCACTTAGCGCTACGAATGTACAGTTGCATTTTCTACAGACAGAGTGTTTCAAAACTGCTCAATCAAAAGTGTGGTTTAACTCTGTTAGCTGAATGCTCAGATAAGAAAGAAGTTTCACAGAATGCTTCTGTGTAGTTTATATTTGAATATATTCCTTTTTCCACTACTACGCTCTTAGCGCTCCAAATGTCCAGTTGCATTTTCTACAGAAAGAGTGTTCAGATCTGCTCAATCAAAAGTATGGTTTAATTCTGTTAGCTGAATGCACAGATCAGAAAGAAGTTTCACCGAATGATTCTGTGTAGTTTATATTTGAAGACATTCCTTTTTCCACTATTACCCTCTTAGCACTCAGAATATCCACTTGCATTTTCTACAAAAAGAGTGTTTCACAACTGCTCAATCAAAAATATGTTTTATCTCTGTTAACTGAATTTACAGATCAGAAATAAGTTTCACAGAATGCATCTGTGTAGTTTTTATTTGAAGATATTCTTTTTCCCAATGTAGGCCTCTTAGCGCTTAGCATGTCCAATTGCAGTTTCTACAGAAAGAGTGTTTCAGAACGGCTCAATCAAAAGTAAGGTTCAACTCTGTTAGTTGAATGCACAGAACAGAAAGAATTTTCACAGAATGCTACTGTGTAGTTTATATTTGAATATATTCCTTTTTCCACTATTACCCTCTTAGCGCTCCGAATGTCCACTTGCATTATCTACAGAAAGAGTGTTCAGAACTGCGCAATCAAAAGTATGGTTTAACTCTGTTAGCTTAATGAACATATCAGAAATATGTTTCACACAATGCTTCTGTGTAGTTTTTATTTGAAGATATTATTTTTCCCAATAGAGGCCCCTTAGCGCTCAGAATGTCCAATTGCAGTTTCTACAGAAAGAGTGTTTCAGAAAGGCTCAATCAAAAGTAAGGTTCAACTCTGTTAGTTGAATGCACAGAACAGAAAGAAGTTTCATACAATGCTTCTGTGTAGTTTATATTTGAACATATTCTTTTTTCCACTATTACCCACTTAGCGCTACGAATGTCCAGTTGCATTTTCTACAGACAGAGTGTTTCAAAACTGCTCAATCAAAAGTATGGTTTAACTCTGTTAGCTGAATGCTCAGATCAGAAAGAAGTTTCACAGAATGCTTCTGTGTAGTTTATATTTGAATATATTCCTTTTTCCACTACTACGCTCTTAGCGCTCCAAATGTCCAGTTGCATTTTCTACAGAAAGAGTGTTCAGATCTGCTCAATCAAAAGTACGGTTTAACACTGTTAGCTGAATGCACAGATCAGAAAGAAGTTTCACCGAATGATTCTGTGTAGTTTATATTTGAAGACATTCCTTTTTCCACTATTACCCTCTTAGCACTCCGAATCTCCACTTGCATTTTCTACAAAAAGAGTGTTTCATAACTGCTCAATCAAAAATATGTTTTATCTCTGTTAACTGAATTTACAGATCAGAAATAAGTTTCACAGAATGCATCTGTGTAGTTTTTATTTGAAGATATTCTTTTTCCCAATGTAGGCCTCTTAGCGCTTAGCATGTCCAATTGCAGTTTCTACAGAAAGAGTGTTTCAGAACGGCTCAATCAAAAGTAAGGTTCAACTCTGTTAGTTGAATGCACAGAACAGAAAGAATTTTCACAGAATGCTACTGTGTAGTTTATATTTGAATATATTCCTTTTTCCACTATTACCCTCTTAGCGCTCCGAATGTCCACTTGCATTTTCTACAGAAAGAGTGTTCAGAACTGCGCAATCAAAAGTATGGTTTAACTCTGTTAGCTTAATGAACATATCAGAAATAAGTTTCACACAATGCTTCTGTGTAGTTTTTATTTGAAGATATTATTTTTCCCAATAGAGGCCTCTTAGCGCTCAGAATGTCCAATTGCAGTTTCTACAGAAAGAGTGTTTCAGAAAGGCTCAATCAAAAGTAAGGTTCAACTCTGTTAGTTGAATGCACAGAACAGAAAGTAGTTTCATACAATGCTTCTGTGTAGTTTATATTTGAATATATTCTTTTTTCCACTATTACCCACTTAGCGCTACGAATGTCCAGTTGCATTTTCTACAGAAAGAGTGTTTCAAAACTGCTCAATAAAAAGTATGGTTTAACTCTGTTAGCTGAATGCTCAGATCAGAAAGAAGTTTCACAGAATGCTTCTGTGTAGTTTATATTTGAATATATTCCTTTTTCCACTACTACTCTCTTAGCGCTCCAAATGTCCAGTTGCATTTTCTACAGAAAGAGTGTTCAGATCTGCTCAATCAAAAGTATGGTTTAACTCTGTTAGCTGAATGCACAGATCAGAAAGAAGTTTCACAGAATGATTCTGTGTAGTTTATATTTGGAGACATTCCTTTTTCCACTATTACCCTCTTAGCGCTCCGAATCTCCACTTGCATTTTCTACAGAAAGAGTGTTTCAGAACGGCTCAATCAAAACTAAGGTTCAACTCTTTTAGTTGAACAAACAGAACAGAAAGAAGTTTCACACAATTCTTCTGTGTAGTTTTTATTTGTAGACATTCTTTTTCCCAATATAGGCCTCCTAGCGCTCAGAATGTCCAATTGCAGTTTCTACAGAAAGAGTGTTTCAGAACGGCTCAATCAAAAGTAAGGTTCAACTCTGTTAGTTGAATGCACAGAACAGAAAGAAGTTTCATACAATGCTTCTGTGTAGTTTATATTTGAACATATTCTTTTGTCCACTATTACCCACTTAGCGCTACGAATGTGCAGTTGCATTTTCTACAGACAGAGTGTTTCAAAACTGCTCAATCAAAAGTATGGTTTAACTCTGTTAGCTGAATGCTCAGATCAGATAGAAGTTTCACAGAATGCTTCTGTGTAGTTTATATTTGAATATATTCCTTTTTCCACTACTACGCTCTTAGCGCTCCAAATGTCCAGTTGCATTTTCTACAGAAAGAGTGTTCAGATCTGCTCAATCAAAAGTATGGTTTAACTCTGTTAGCTGAATGCACAGATCAGAAAGAAGTTTCACCGAATGATTCTGTGTAGTTTATATTTGAAGACATTCCTTTTTCCACTATTACCCTCTTAGCGCTCCGAATCTCCACTTGCATTTTCTACAAAAAGAGTGTTTCATAACTGCTCAATCAAAAATATGTTTTATCTCTGTTAACTGAATTTACAGATCAGAAATAAGTTTCACAGAATGCATCTGTGTAGTTTTTATTTGAAGATATTCTTTTTCCCAATGTAGGCCTCTTAGCGCTTAGCATGTCCAATTGCAGTTTCTACAGAAAGAGTGTTTCAGAACGGCTCAATCAAAAGTAAGGTTCAACTCTGTTAGTTGAATGCACAGAACAGAAAGAATTTTCACAGAATGCTACTGTGTAGTTTTTATTTGAATATATTCCTTTTTCCACTATTACCCTCTTAGCGCTCCGAATGTCCACTTGCATTATCTACAGAAAGAGTGTTCAGAACTGCGCAATCAAAAGTATGGTTTAACTCTGTTAGCTTAATGAACATATCAGAAATAAGTTTCACACAATGCTTCTGTGTAGTTTTTATTTGAGGATATTATTTTTCCCAATAGAGGCCTCTTAGCGCTCAGAATGTCCAATTGCAGTTTCTACAGAAAGAGTGTTTCAGAACGGCTCAATCAAAAGTAAGGTTCAACTCTGTTAGTTGAATGCACAGAACAGAAAGTAGTTTCATACAATGCTTCTGTGTAGTTTATATTTGAACATATTATTTTTTCCACTATTACCCACTTAGCGCTACGAATGTCCAGTTGCATTTTCTACAGACAGAGTGTTTCAAAACTGCTCAATCAAAAGTATGGTTTAACTCTGTTAGCTGAATGCTCAGATCAGAAAGAAGTTTCACAGAATGCTTCTGTGTAGTTTATATTTGAATATATTCCTTTTTCCACTACTACGCTCTTAGCGCTCCAAATGTCCAGTTGCATTTTCTACAGAAAGAGTGTTCCGATCTGCTCAATCAAATGTATGGTTTAACTCTGTTAGCTGAATGCACAGATCAGAAAGAAGTTTCACCGAATGATTCTGTGTAGTTTATATTTGAAGACATTCCTTTTTCCACTATTACCCTCTTAGCGCTCCGAATCTCCACTTGCATTTTCTACAAAAAGAGTGTTTCATAACTGCTCAATCAAAAATATGTTTTATCTCTGTTAACTGAATTTACAGATCAGAAATAAGTTTCACAGAATGCATCTGTGTAGTTTTTATTTGAAGATATTCTTTTTCCCAATGTAGGCCTCTTAGCGCTTAGCATGTCCAATTGCAGTTTCTACAGAAAGAGTTTTTCAGAACGGCTCAATCAAAAGTAAGGTTCAACTCTGTTAGTTGAATGCACAGAACAGTAAGAATTTTCACAGAATGCTACTGTGTAGTTTATATTTGAATATATTCCTTTTTCCACTATTACCCTCTTAGCGCTCCGAATGTCCACTTGCATTTTCTACAGAAAGAGTGTTCAGAACTGCGCAATCAAAAGTATGGTTTAACTCTGTTAGCTTAATGAACATATCAGAAATAAGTTTCACACAATGCTTCTGTGTAGTTTTTATTTGAAGATATTATTTTTCCCAATAGAGGCCTCTTAGCGCTCAGAATGTCCAATTGCAGTTTCTACAGAAAGAGTGTTTCAGAAAGGCTCAATCAAAAGTAAGGTTCAACTCTGTTAGTTGAATGCACAGAACAGAAAGAAGTTTCATACAATGCTTCTGTGTAGTTTATATTTGAACATATTCTTTATTCCACTATTACCCACTTAGCGCTACGAATGTCCAGTTGCATTTTCTACAGACAGAGTTTTTCAAAACTGCTCAATCAAAAGTATGGTTTAACTCTGTTAGCTGAATGCTCAGATCAGAAAGAAGTTTCACAGAATGCTTCTGTGTAGTTTATATTTGAATATATTCCTTTTTCCACTACTACGCTCTTAGCGCTCCAAATGTCCAGTTGCATTTTCTACAGAAAGAGTGTTCAGATCTGCTCAATCAAAAGTATGGTTTAACTCTGTTAGCTGAATGCACAGATCAGAAAGAAGTTTCACCGAATGATTCTGTGTAGTTTATATTTGAAGACATTCCTTTTTCCACTATTACCCTCTTAGCGCTCCGAATCTCCACTTGCATTTTCTACAGAAAGAGTGTTTCATAACTGCTCAATCAAAAATATGTTTTATCTCTGTTAACTGAATTTACAGATCAGAAATAAGTTTCACAGAATGCATCTGTGTAGTTTTTATTTGAAGATATTCTTTTTCCCAATGTAGGCCTCTTAGCGCTTAGCATGTCCAATTGCAGTTTCTACAGAAAGAGTGTTTCAGAACGGCTCAATCAAAAGTAAGGTTCAACTCTGTTAGCTGAATGCACAGAACAGAAAGAATTTTCACAGAATGCTACTGTGTAGTTTATATTTGAATATATACCTTTTTCCACTATTACCCTCTTAGCGCTCCGAATGTCCACTTGCATTTTCTACAGAAAGAGTGTTCAGAACTGCGCAATCAAAAGTATGGTTTAACTCTGTTAGCTTAATGAACATATCAGAAATATGTTTCACACAATGCTTCTGTGTAGTTTTTATTTGAAGATATTATTTTTCCCAATAGAGGCCTCTTAGCGCTCAGAATGTCCAATTGCAATTTCTACAGAAAGAGTGTCTCAGAAAGGCTCAATCAAAAGTAAGGTTCAACTCTGTTAGTTGAATGCACAGAACAGAAAGAAGTTTCATACAATGCTTCTGTGTAGTTTATATTTGAATATATTCTTTTTTCCACTATTACCCACTTAGCGCTTCGAATGTCCAGTTGCATTTTCTACAGACAGAGAGTTTCAAAACTGCTCAATCAAAAGTATGGTTTAACTCTGTTAGCTGAATGCTCAGATCAGAAAGAAGTTTCACAGAATGCTTCTGTGTAGTTTATATTTGAATATATTCCTTTTTCCACTACTACGCTCTTAGCGCTCCAAATGTCCAGTTGCATTTTCTACAGAAAGAGTGTTCAGATCTGCTCAATCAAAAGTACGGTTTAACACTGTTAGCTGAATGCACAGATCAGAAAGAAGTTTCACCGAATGATTCTGTGTAGTTTATATTTGAAGACATTCCTTTTTCCACTATTACCCTCTTAGCACTCCGAATCTCCACTTGCATTTTCTACAAAAAGAGTGTTTCATAACTGCTCAATCAAAAATATGTTTTATCTCTGTTAACTGAATTTACAGATCAGAAATAAGTTTCACAGAATGCATCTGTGTAGTTTTTATTTGAAGATATTCTTTTTCCCAATGTAGGCCTCTTAGCGCTTAGCATGTCCAATTGCAGTTTCTACAGAAAGAGTGTTTCAGAACGGCTCAATCAAAAGTAAGGTTCAACTCTGTTAGTTGAATGCACAGAACAGAAAGAATTTTCACAGAATGCTACTGTGTAGTTTATATTTGAATATATTCCTTTTTCCACTATTACCCTCTTAGCGCTCCGAATGTCCACTTGCATTTTCTACAGAAAGAGTGTTCAGAACTGCGCAATCAAAAGTATGGTTTAACTCTGTTATCTTAATGAACATATCAGAAATAAGTTTCACACAATGCTTCTGTGTAGTTTTTATTTGAAGATATTATTTTTCCCAATAGAGGCCTCTTAGCGCTCAGAATGTCCAATTGCAGTTTCTACAGAAAGAGTGTTTCAGAAAGGCTCAATCAAAAGTAAGGTTCAACTCTGTTAGTTGAATGCACAGAACAGTAAGAAATTTCATACAAAGCTTCTGTGTAGTTTATATTTGAACATATTCTTTTTTCCACTATTACCCACATAGCGCTACGAATGTCCAGTTGCATTTTCTACAGACAGAGTGTTTCAAAACTGCTCAATCAAAAGTATGGTTTAACTCTGTTAGCTGAATGCTCAGATCAGAAAGAAGTTTCACAGAATGCTTCTGTGTAGTTTATATTTGAATATATTCCTTTTTCCACTACTACTCTCTTAGCGCTCCAAATGTCCAGTTGCATTTTCTACAGAAAGAGTGTTCAGATCTGCTCAATCAAAAGTATGGTTTAACTCTGTTAGCTGAATGCACAGATCAGAAAGAAGTTTCACAGAATGATTCTGTGTAGTTTATATTTGGAGACATTCCTTTTTCCACTATTACCCTCTTAGCGCTCCGAATCTCCACTTGCATTTTCTACAGAAAGAGTGTTTCAGAACGGCTCAATCAAAACTAAGGTTCAACTCTTTTAGTTGAACAAACGGAACAGAAAGAAGTTTCACACAATTCTTCTGTGTAGTTTTTATTTGTAGACATTCTTTTTCCCAATATAGGCCTCCTAGCGCTCAGAATGTCCAATTGCAGTTTCTACAGAAAGAGTGTTTCAGAACGGCTCAATCAAAAGTAAGGTTCAACTCTGTTAGTTGAATGCACAGAACAGAAAGAAGTTTCATACAATGCTTCTGTGTAGTTTATATTTGAACATATTCTTTTGTCCACTATTACCCACTTAGCGCTACGAATGTCCAGTTGCATTTTCTACAGACAGAGTGTTTCAAAACTGCTCAATCAAAAGTATGGTTTAACTCTGTTAGCTGAATGCTCAGATCAGAAAGAAGTTTCACAGAATGCTTCTGTGTAGTTTATATTTGAATATATTCCTTTTTCCACTACTACGCTCTTAGCGCTCCAAACGTCCAGTTGCATTTTCTACAGAAAGAGTGTTCAGATCTGCTCAATCAAAAGTATGGTTTAACTCTGTTAGCTGAATGCACAGATCAGAAAGAAGTTTCACCGAATGATTCTGTGTAGTTTATATTTGAAGACATTCGTTTTTCCACTATTACCCTCTTAGCGCTCCGAATCTCCACTTGCATTTTCTACAAAAAGAGTGTTTCATAACTGCTCAATCAAAAATATGTTTTATCTCTGTTAACTGAATTTACAGATCAGAAATAAGTTTCACAGAATGCATCTGTGTAGTTTTTATTTGAAGATATTCTTTTTCCCAATGTAGGCCTCTTAGCGCTTAGCATGTCCAATTGCAGTTTCTACAGAAAGAGTGTTTCAGAACGGCTCAATCAAAAGTAAGGTTCAACTCTGTTAGTTGAATGCACAGAACAGAAAGAATTTTCACATAATGCTACTGTGTAGTTTATATTTGAATATATTCCTTTTTCCACTATTACCCTCTTAGCGCTCCGAATGTCCACTTGCATTTTCTACAGAAAGAGTGTTCAGAACTGCGCAATCAAAAGTATGGTTTAACTCTGTTAGCTTAATGAACATATCAGAAATAAGTTTCACACAATGCTTCTGTGTAGTTTTTATTTGAAGATATTATTTTTCCCAATAGAGGCCTCTTAGCGCTCAGAATGTCCAATTGCAGTTTCTACAGAAAGAGTGTTTCAGAAAGGCTCAATCAAAAGTAAGGTTCAACTCTGTTAGTTGAATGCACAGAACAGTAAGAAGTTTCATACAATGCTTCTGTGTAGTTTATATTTGAACATATTCTTTTTTCCACTATTACCCACTTAGCGCTACGAATGTCCAGTTGCATTTTCTACAGACAGAGGGTTTCAAAACTGCTCAATCAAAAGTATGGTTTAACTCTGTTAGCTGAATGCTCAGATCAGAAAGAAGTTTCACAGAATGCTTCTGTGTAGTTTATATTTGAATATATTCCTTTTTCCACTACTACTCTCTTAGCGCTCCAAATGTCCAGTTGCATTTTCTACAGAAAGAGTGTTCAGATCTGCTCAATCAAAAGTATGGTTTAACTCTGTTAGCTGAATGCACAGATCAGAAAGAAGTTTCACAGAATGATTCTGTGTAGTTTATATTTGGAGACATTCCTTTTTCCACTATTACCCTCTTAGCGCTCCGAATCTCCACTTGCATTTTCTACAGAAAGAGTGTTTCAGAACGGCTCAATCAAAACTAAGGTTCAACTCTTTTAGTTGAACAAACAGAACAGAAAGAAGTTTCACACAATTCTTCTGTGTAGTTTTTATTTGTAGACATTCTTTTTCCCAATATAGGCCTCCTAGCGCTCAGAATGTCCAATTGCAGTTTCTACAGAAAGAGTGTTTCAGAACGGCTCAATCAAAAGTAAGGTTCAACTCTGTTAGTTGAATGCACAGAACAGAAAGAAGTTTCATACAATGCTTCTGTGTAGTTTATATTTGAACATATTCTTTTATCCACTATTACCCACTTAGCGCTACGAATGTCCAGTTGCATTTTCTACAGACAGAGTGTTTCAAAACTGCTCAATCAAAAGTATGGTTTAACTCTGTTAGCTGAATGCTCAGATCAGAAAGAAGTTTCACAAAATGCTTCTGTGTAGTTTATATTTGAATATATTCCTTTTTCCACTACTACGCTCTTAGCGCTCCAAACGTCCAGTTGCATTTTCTACAGAAAGAGTGTTCAGATCTGCTCAATCAAAAGTATGGTTTAACTCTGTTAGCTGAATGCACAGATCAGAAAGAAGTTTCACCGAATGATTCTGTGTAGTTTATATTTGAAGACATTCCTTTTTCCACTATTACCCTCTTAGCGCTCCGAATCTCCACTTGCATTTTCTACAAAAAGAGTGTTTCATAACTGCTCAATCAAAAATATGTTTTATCTCTGTTAACTGAATTTACAGATCAGAAATAAGTTTCACAGAATGCATCTGTGTAGTTTTTATTTGAAGATATTATTTTTCCCAATGTAGGCCTCTTAGCGCTTAGCATGTCCAATTGCAGTTTCTACAGAAAGAGGTTTTCAGAACGGCTCAATCAAAAGTAAGGTTCAACTCTGTTAGTTGAATGCACAGAACAGTAAGAATTTTCACAGAATGCTACTGTGTAGTTTATATTTGAATATATTCCTTTTTCCACTATTACCCTCTTAGCGCTCCGAATGTCCACTTGCATTTTCTACAGAAAGAGTGTTCAGAACTGCGCAATCAAAAGTATGGTTTAACTCTGTTAGCTTAATGAACATATCAGAAATAAGTTTCACACAATGCTTCTGTGTAGTTTTTATTTGAAGATATTATTTTTCCCAATAGAGGCCTCTTAGCGCTCAGAATGTCCAATTGCAGTTTCTACAGAAAGAGTGTTTCAGAAAGGCTCAATCAAAAGTAAGGTTCAACTCTGTTAGTTGAATGCACAGAACAGAAAGAAGTTTCATACAATGCTTCTGTGTAGTTTATATTTGAACATATTCTTTATTCCACTATTACCCACTTAGCGCTACGAATGTCCAGTTGCATTTTCTACAGACAGAGTATTTCAAAACTGCTCAATCAAAAGTATGGTTTAACTCTGTTAGCTGAATGCTCAGATCAGAAAGAAGTTTCACAGAATGCTTCTGTGTAGTTTATATTTGAATATATTCCTTTTTCCACTACTACGCTCTTAGCGCTCCAAATGTCCAGTTGCATTTTCTACAGAAAGAGTGTTCAGATCTGCTCAATCAAAAGTATGGTTTAACTCTGTTAGCTGAATGCACAGATCAGAAAGAAGTTTCACCGAATGATTCTGTGTAGTTTATATTTGAAGACATTCCTTTTTCCACTATTACCCTCTTAGCGCTCCGAATCTCCACTTGCATTTTCTACAAAAAGAGTGTTTCATAACTGCTCAATCAAAAATATGTTTTATCTCTGTTAACTGAATTTACAGATCAGAAATAAGTTTCACAGAATGCATCTGTGTAGTTTTTATTTGAAGATATTCTTTTTCCCAATGTAGGCCTCTTAGCGCTTAGCATGTCCAATTGCAGTTTCTACAGAAAGAGTGTTTCAGAACGGCTCAATCAAAAGTAAGGTTCAACTCTGTTAGTTGAATGCACAGAACAGAAAGAATTTTCACAGAATGCTACTGTGTAGTTTATATTTGAATATATTCCTTTTTCCACTATTACCCTCTTAGCGCTCCGAATGTCCACTTGCATTTTCTACAGAAAGAGTGTTCAGAACTGCGCAATCAAAAGTATGGTTTAACTCTGTTATCTTAATGAACATATCAGAAATAAGTTTCACACAATGCTTCTGTGTAGTTTTTATTTGAAGATATTATTTTTCCCAATAGAGGCCTCTTAGCGCTCAGAATGTCCAATTGCAGTTTCTACAGAAAGAGTGTTTCAGAAAGGCTCAATCAAAAGTAAGGTTCAACTCTGTTAGTTGAATGCACAGAACAGTAAGAAATTTCATACAATGCTTCTGTGTAGTTTATATTTGAACATATTCTTTTTTCCACTATTACCCACATAGCGCTACGAATGTCCAGTTGCATTTTCTACAGACAGAGTGTTTCAAAACTGCTCAATCAAAAGTATGGTTTAACTCTGTTAGCTGAATGCTCAGATCAGAAAGAAGTTTCACAGAATGCTTCTGTGTAGTTTATATTTGAATATATTCCTTTTTCCACTACTACTCTCTTAGCGCTCCAAATGTCCAGTTGCATTTTCTACAGAAAGAGTGTTCAGATCTGCTCAATCAAAAGTATGGTTTAACTCTGTTAGCTGAATGCACAGATCAGAAAGAAGTTTCACAGAATGATTCTGTGTAGTTTATATTTGGAGACATTCCTTTTTCCACTATTACCCTCTTAGCGCTCCGAATCTCCACTTGCATTTTCTACAGAAAGAGTGTTTCAGAACGGCTCAATCAAAACTAAGGTTCAACTCTTTTAGTTGAACAAACGGAACAGAAAGAAGTTTCACACAATTCTTCTGTGTAGTTTTTATTTGTAGACATTCTTTTTCCCAATATAGGCCTCCTAGCGCTCAGAATGTCCAATTGCAGTTTCTACAGAAAGAGTGTTTCAGAACGGCTCAATCAAAAGTAAGGTTCAACTCTGTTAGTTGAATGCACAGAACAGAAAGAAGTTTCATACAATGCTTCTGTGTAGTTTATATTTGAACATATTCTTTTGTCCACTATTACCCACTTAGCGCTACGAATGTCCAGTTGCATTTTCTACAGACAGAGTGTTTCAAAACTGCTCAATCAAAAGTATGGTTTAACTCTGTTAGCTGAATGCTCAGATCAGAAAGAAGTTTCACAGAATGCTTCTGTGTAGTTTATATTTGAATATATTCCTTTTTCCACTACTACGCTCTTAGCGCTCCAAACGTCCAGTTGCATTTTCTACAGAAAGAGTGTTCAGATCTGCTCAATCAAAAGTATGGTTTAACTCTGTTAGCTGAATGCACAGATCAGAAAGAAGTTTCACCGAATGATTCTGTGTAGTTTATATTTGAAGACATTCGTTTTTCCACTATTACCCTCTTAGCGCTCCGAATCTCCACTTGCATTTTCTACAAAAAGAGTGTTTCATAACTGCTCAATCAAAAATATGTTTTATCTCTGTTAACTGAATTTACAGATCAGAAATAAGTTTCACAGAATGCATCTGTGTAGTTTTTATTTGAAGATATTCTTTTTCCCAATGTAGGCCTCTTAGCGCTTAGCATGTCCAATTGCAGTTTCTACAGAAAGAGTGTTTCAGAACGGCTCAATCAAAAGTAAGGTTCAACTCTGTTAGTTGAATGCACAGAACAGTAAGAATTTTCACAGAATGCTACTGTGTAGTTTATATTTGAATATATTCCTTTTTCCACTATTACCCTCTTAGCGCTCCGAATGTCCACTTGCATTTTCTACAGAAAGAGTGTTCAGAACTGCGCAATCAAAAGTATGGTTTAACTCTGTTAGCTTAATGAACATATCAGAAATAAGTTTCACACAATGCTTCTGTGTAGTTTTTATTTGAAGATATTATTTTTCCCAATAGAGGCCTCTTAGCGCTCAGAATGTCCAATTGCAGTTTCTACAGAAAGAGTGTTTCAGAAAGGCTCAATCAAAAGTAAGGTTCAACTCTGTTAGTTGAATGCACAGAACAGAAAGAAGTTTCATACAATGCTTCTGTGTAGTTTATATTTGAACATATTCTTTATTCCACTATTACCCACTTAGCGCTACGAATGTCCAGTTGCATTTTCTACAGACAGAGTATTTCAAAACTGCTCAATCAAAAGTATGGTTTAACTCTGTTAGCTGAATGCTCAGATCAGAAAGAAGTTTCACAGAATGCTTCTGTGTAGTTTATATTTGAATATATTACTTTTTCCACTACTACGCTCTTAGCGCTCCAAATGTCCAGTTGCATTTTCTACAGAAAGAGTGTTCAGATCTGCTCAATCAAAAGTATGGTTTAACTCTGTTAGCTGAATGCACAGATCAGAAAGAAGTTTCACCGAATGATTCTGTGTAGTTTATATTTGAAGACATTCCTTTTTCCACTATTACCCTCTTAGCGCTCCGAATCTCCACTTGCATTTTCTACAAAAAGAGTGTTTCATAACTGCTCAATCAAAAATATGTTTTATCTCTGTTAACTGAATTTACAGATCAGAAATAAGTTTCACAGAATGCATCTGTGTAGTTTTTATTTGAAGATATTCTTTTTCCCAATGTAGGCCTCTTAGCGCTTAGCATGTCCAATTGCAGTTTCTACAGAAAGAGTGTTTCAGAACGGCTCAATCAAAAGTAAGGTTCAACTCTGTTAGCTGAATGCACAGAACAGAAAGAATTTTCACAGAATGCTACTGTGTAGTTTATATTTGAATATATACCTTTTTCCACTATTACCCTCTTAGCGCTCCGAATGTCCACTTGCATTTTCTACAGAAAGAGTGTTCAGAACTGCGCAATCAAAAGTATGGTTTAACTCTGTTAGCTTAATGAACATATCAGAAATATGTTTCACACAATGCTTCTGTGTAGTTTTTATTTGAAGATATTATTTTTCCCAATAGAGGCCTCTTAGCGCTCAGAATGTCCAATTGCAGTTTCTACAGAAAGAGTGTTTCAGAAAGGCTCAATCAAAAGTAAGGTTCAACTCTGTTAGTTGAATGCACAGAACAGAAAGAAGTTTCATACAATGCTTCTGTGTAGTTTATATTTGAATATATTATTTTTTCCACTATTACCCACTTAGCGCTACGAATGTCCAGTTGCATTTTCTACAGACAGAGTGTTTCAAAACTGCTCAATCAAAAGTATGGTTTAACTCTTTTAGCTGAATGCTCAGATCAGAAAGAAGTTTCACAGAATGCTTCTGTGTAGTTTATATTTGAATATATTCCTTTTTCCACTACTACGCTCTTAGCGCTCCAAATGTCCAGTTGCATTTTCTATAGAAAGAGTGTTCAGATCTGCTCAATCAAAAGTACGGTTTAACACTGTTAGCTGAATGCACAGATCAGAAAGAAGTTTCACCGAATGATTCTGTGTAGTTTATATTTGAAGACATTCCTTTTTCCACTATTACCCTCTTAGCACTCCGAATCTCCACTTGCATTTTCTACAAAAAGAGTGTTTCATAACTGCTCAATCAAAAATATGTTTTATCTCTGTTAACTGAATTTACAGATCAGAAATAAGTTTCACAGAATGCATCTGTGTAGTTTTTATTTGAAGATATTCTTTTTCCCAATGTAGGCCTCTTAGCGCTTAGCATGTCCAATTGCAGTTTCTACAGAAAGAGTGTTTCAGAACGGCTCAATCAAAAGTAAGGTTCAACTCTGTTAGTTGAATGCACAGAACAGAAAGAATTTTCACAGAATGCTACTGTGTAGTTTATATTTGAATATATTCCTTTTTCCACTATTACCCTCTTAGCGCTCCGAATGTCCACTTGCATTTTCTACAGAAAGAGTGTTCAGAACTGCGCAATCAAAAGTATGGTTTAACTCTGTTAGCTTAATGAACATATCAGAAATAAGTTTCACACAATGCTTCTGTGTAGTTTTTATTTGAAGATATTATTTTTCCCAATAGAGACCTCTTAGCGCTCAGAATGTCGAATTGCAGTTTCTACAGAAAGAGTGTTTCAGAAAGGCTCAATCAAAAGTAAGGTTCAACTCTGTTAGTTGAATGCACAGAACAGATAGAAGTTTCATACAATGCTTCTGTGTAGTTTATATTTGAACATATTCTTTTTTCCACTATTACCCACTTAGCGCTACGAATGTCCAGTTGCATTTTCTACAGACAGAGTGTTTCAAAACTGCTCAATCAAAAGTATGGTTTAACTCTGTTAGCTGAATGCTCAGATCAGAAAGAAGTTTCACAGAATGCTTCTGTGTAGTTTATATTTGAATATATTCCTTTTTCCACTACTACTCTCTTAGCGCTCCAAATGTCCAGTTGCATTTTCTACAGAAAGAGTGTTCAGATCTGCTCAACCAAAAGTATGGTTTAACTCTGTTAGCTGAATGCACAGATCAGAAAGAAGTTTCACAGAATGATCCTGTGTAGTTTATATTTGGAGACATTCCTTTTTCCACTATTACCCTCTTAGCGCTCCGAATCTCCACTTGCATTTTCTACAGAAAGAGTGTTTCAGAACGGCTCAATCAAAACTAAGGTTCAACTCTTTTAGTTGAACAAACAGAACAGAAAGAAGTTTCACACAATTCTTCTGTGTAGTTTTTATTTGTAGACATTCTTTTTCCCAATATAGGCCTCCTAGCGCTCAGAATGTCCAATTGCAGTTTCTACAGAAAGAGTGTTTCAGAACGGCTCAATCAAAAGTAAGGTTCAACTCTGTTAGTTGAATGCACAGAACAGAAAGAAGTTTCATACAATGCTTCTGTGTAGTTTATATTTGAACATATTCTTTTGTCCACTATTACCCACTTAGCGCTACGAATGTCCAGTTGCATTTTCTACAGACAGAGTGTTTCAAAACTGCTCAATCAAAAGTATGGTTTAACTCTGTTAGCTGAATGCTCAGATCAGAAAGAAGTTTCACAGAATGCTTCTGTGTAGTTTATATTTGAATATATTACTTTTTCCACTACTACGCTCTTAGCGCTCCAAACGTCCAGTTGCATTTTCTACAGAAAGAGTGTTCACATCTGCTCAATCAAAAGTATGGTTTAACTCTGTTAGCTGAATGCACAGATCAGAAAGAAGTTTCACCGAATGATTCTGTGTAGTTTATATTTGAAGACATTCCTTTTTCCACTATTACCCTCTTAGCACTCTGAATCTCCACTTGCATTTTCTACAAAAAGAGTGTTTCATAACTGCACAATCAAAAATATGTTTTATCTCTGTTAACTGAATTTACAGATCAGAAATAAGATTCAGAGAATGCATCTGTGTAGTTTTTATTTGAAGATATTCTTTTTCCCAATGTAGGCCTCTTAGCGCTTAGCATGTCCAATTGCAGTTTCTACAGAAAGAGTGTTTCAGAACGGCTCAATCAAAAGTAAGGTTCAACTCTGTTAGTTGAATGCACAGAACAGAAAGAATTTTCACAGAATGCTACTGTGTAGTTTATATTTGAATATATTCCTTTTTCCACTATTACACTCTTAGCGCTCCGAATGTCCACTTGCATTTTCTACAGAAAGAGTGTTCAGAACTGCGCAACCAAAAGTATGGTTTAACTCTGTTAGCTTAATGAACATATCAGAAATATGTTTCACACAATGCTTCTGTGTAGTTTTTATTTGAAGATATTATTTTTCCCAATAGAGGCCTCTTAGCGCTCAGAATGTCCAATTGCAGTTTCTACAGAAAGAGTGTTTCAGAAAGGCTCAATCAAAAGTAAGGTTCAACTCTGTTAGTTGAATGCACAGAACAGAAAGAAGTTTCATACAATGCTTCTGTGTAGTTTATATTTGAACATATTCTCTTTTCCACTATTACCCACTTAGCGCTACGAATGTCAAGTTGCATTTTCTACAGACAGAGTGTTTCAAAACTGCTCAATCAAAAGTATGGTTTAACTCTGTTAGCTGAATGCTCAGATCAGAAAGAAGTTTCACAGAATGCTTCTGTGTAGTTTATATTTGAATATATTCCTTTTTCCACTACTACGCTCTTAGCGCTCCAAATGTCCAGTTGCATTTTCTACAGAAAGAGTGTTCAGATCTGCTCAATCAAAAGTATGGTTTAACTCTGTTAGCTGAATGCACAGATCAGAAAGAAGTTTCACCGAATGATTCTGTGTAGTTCATATTTGAAGACATTCCTTTTTCCACTATTACCCTCTTAGCGCTCCGAATCTCCACTTGCATTTTCTACAAAAAGAGTGTTTCATAACTGCTCAATCAAAAATATGTTTTATCTCTGTTAACTGAATTTACAGATCAGAAATAAGTTTCACAGAATGCATCTGTGTAGTTTTTATTTGAAGATATTCTTTTTCCCAATGTAGGCCTCTTAGCGCTTAGCATGTCCAATTGCAGTTTCTACAGAAAGAGTGTTTCAGAACGGCTCAATCAAAAGTAAGGTTCAAGTCTGTTAGTTGAATGCACAGAACAGAAAGTATTTTCACAGACTGCTACTGTGTAGTTTATATTTGAATATATTCCTTTTTCCACTATTACCCTCTTAGCGCTCCGAATGTCCACTTGCATTTTCTACAGAAAGAGAGTTCAGAACTGCGCAATCAAAAGTATGGTTTAACTCTGTTAGCTTAATGAACATATCAGAAATAAGTTTCACACAATGCTTCTGTGTAGTTTTTATTTGAAGATATTATTTTTCCCAATAGAGGCCTCTTAGCGCTCAGAATGTCCAATTGCAGTTTCTACAGAAAGAGTGTTTCAGAAAGGCTCAATCAAAAGTAAGGTTCAACTCTGTTAGTTGAATGCACAGAACAGAAAGAAGTTTCATACAATGCTTCTGTGTAGTTTATATTTGAACATATTCATTTTTCCACTATTACCCACTTAGCGCTACGAATGTCCAGTTGCATTTTCCACAGACAGAGTGTTTCAAAACTGCTCAATCAAAAGTATGGTTTAACTCTGTTAGCTGAATGCTCAGATCAGAAAGAAGTTTCACAGAATGCTTCTGTGTAGTTTATATTTGAATATATTCCTTTTTCCACTACTACTCTCTTAGCGCTCCAAATGTCCAGTTGCATTTTCTACAGAAAGAGTGTTCAGATCTGCTCAATCAAAAGTATGGTTTAACTCTGTTAGCTGAATGCACAGATCAGAAAGAAGTTTCACAGAATGATTCTGTGTAGTTTATATTTGGAGACATTCCTTTTTCCACTATTACCCTCTTAGCGCTCCGAATCTCCACTTGCAATTTCTACAGAAAGAGTGTTTCAGAACGGCTCAATCAAAACTAAGGTTCAACTCTTTTAGTTGAACAAACAGAACAGAAAGTAGTTTCACACAATTCTTCTGTGTAGTTTTTATTTGTAGACATTCTTTTTCCCAATATAGGCCTCCTAGCGCTCAGAATGTCCAATTGCAGTTTCTTCAGAAAGAGTGTTTCAGAACGGCTCAATCAAAAGTAAGGTTCAACCCTGTTAGTTGAATGCACAGAACAGAAAGAAGTTTCATGCAATGCTTCTGTGTAGTTTATATTTGAACATATTCTTTTGTCCACTATTACCCTCTTAGCGCTAAGAATGTCCAGTTGCATTTTCTACAGACAGAGTGTTTCAAAACTGCTCAATCAAAAGTATGGTTTAACTCTGTTAGCTGAATGCTCAGATCAGAAAGAAGTTTCACAGAATGCTTCTGTGTAGTTTATATTTGAATATATTCCTTTTTCCACTACTACGCTCTTAGCGCTCCAAATGTCCAGTTGCATTTTCTACAGAAAGAGTGTTCAGATCTGCTCAATCAAAAGTATGGTTTAACTCTGTTAGCTGAATGCACAGATCAGAAAGAAGTTTCACCGAATGATTCTGTGTAGTTTATATTTGAAGACATTCCTTTTTCCACTATTACCCTCTTAGCGCTCCGAATCTCCACTTGCATTTTCTACAAAAAGAGTGTTTCATAACTGCTCAATCAAAAATATGTTTTATCTCTGTTAACTGAATTTACAGATCAGAAATGTTTCACAGAATGCATCTGTGTAGTTTTTATTTGAAGATATTCTTTTTCCCAATGTAGGCCTCTTAGCGCTTAGCATGTCCACTTGCAGTTTCTACAGAAAGAGTGTTTCAGAACGGCTCAATCAAAAGTAAGGTTCAAGTCTGTTAGTTGAATGCACAGAACAGAAAGTATTTTCACAGAATGCTACTGTGTAGTTTATATTTGAATATATTCCTTTTTCCACTATTACCCTCTTAGCGCTCCGAATGTCCACTTGCATTTTCTACAGAAAGAGTGTTCAGAACTGCGCAATGAAAAGTATGGTTTAACTCTGTTAGCTTAATGAACATATCAGAAATAAGTTTCACACAATGCTTCCGTGTAGTTTTTATTTGAAGATATTATTTTTCCCAATAGAGGCCTCTTAGCGCTCAGAATGTCCAATTGCAGTTTCTACAGAAAGAGTGTTTCAGAAAGGCTCAATCAAAAGTAAGGTTCAACTCTGTTAGTTGAATGCACAGAACAGAAAGAAGTTTCATACAATGCTTCTGTGTAGTTTATATTTGAACATATTATTTTTTCCACTATTACGCACTTAGCGCTACGAATGTCCAGTTGCATTTTCTACAGACAGAGTGTTTCAAAACTGCTCAATCAAATGTATGGTTTAACTCTCTTAGCTGAATGCTCAGATCAGAAATAAGTTTCACAGAATGCTTCTGTGTAGTTTATATTTGAATATATTCCTTTTTCCACTACTACCCTCTTAGCGCTCCAAATGTCCAGTTGCATTTTCTACAGAAAGAGTGTTCAGATCTGCTCAATCAAAAATATGGTTTAACTCTGTTAGCTGAATGCGCAGATCAGAAAGAAGTTTCACCGAATGATTCTGTGTAGTTTATATTTGAAGACATTCCTTTTTCCACTATTACCCTCTTAGCGCTCCGAATCTCCTCTTGCATTTTCTACAAAAAGAGTGTTTCATAACTGCTCAATCAAAAATATGTTTTATCTCTGTTAACTGAATTTACAGATCAGAAATAAGTCTCACAGAATGCATCTGTGTAGTTTTTATTTGAAGATATTCTTTTTCCCAATGTAGGCCTCTTAGCGCTTAGCATGTCCAATTGCAGTTTCTACAGAAAGAGTTTTTCAGAACGGCTCAATCAAAAGTAAGGTTCAACACTGTTAGTTGAATGCACAGAACAGAAAGAATTTTCACAGAATGCTACTGTGTAGTTTATATTTGAATTTATTCCTTTTTCCACTATTACCCTCTTAGCGCTCCGAATGTCCACTTGCATTTTCTACAGAAAGAGTGTTCAGAACTGCGCAATCAAAAGTATGGTTTAACTCTGTTAGCTTAATGAACATATCAGAAATAAGTTTCACACAATGCTTCTGTGTAGTTTTTATTTGAAGATATTATTTTTCCCAATATAGGCCTCTTAGCGCTCAGAATGTCCAATTGCAGTTTCTACAGAAAGAGTGTTTCAGAAAGGCTCAATCAAAAGTAAGGTTCAACTCTGTTAGTTGAATGCACAGAACAGAAAGAAGTTTCATACAATGCTTCTGTGTAGTTTATATTTGAACATATTCTTTTTTCCACTATTACCCACTTAGCGCTACGAATGTCCAGTTGCATTTTCTACAGACAGAGTGTTTCAAAACTGCTCAATCAAAAGTATGGTTTAACTCTGTTAGCTGAATGCTCAGATCAGAAAGAAGTTTCACAGAATGCTTCTGTGTAGTTTATATTTGAATATATTCCTTTTTCCACTACTACCCTCTTAGAGCTCCAAATGTACAGTTGCATTTTCTACAGAAAGAATGTTCAGATCTGCTCAATCAAAAGTATGGTTTAACTCTGTTAACTGAATGCACAGATCAGAAAGAAGTTTCACCGAATGATTCTGTGTAGTTTATATGTGAAGACATTCCTTTTTCCACTATTACCCTCTTAGCGCTCCTAATCTCCACTTGCATTTCCTACAAAAAGAGTGTTTCATAACTGCTCAATCAAAAATATGTTTTATCTCTGTTAACTGAATTTACAGATCAGAAATAAGTTTCACAGAATGCATCTGTGTAGTTTTTATTTGAAGATATTTTTTTTCCCAATGTAGGCCTCTTAGCGCTTAGCATGTCCAATTGCAGTTTCTACAGAAAGAGTGTTTCAGAACGGCTCAATCAAAAGTAAGGTTCAACTCTGTTAGTTGAATGCACAGAA
The DNA here is from genome assembly GCF_028878055.3 of Symphalangus syndactylus. Taxonomy (NCBI): domain Eukaryota; kingdom Metazoa; phylum Chordata; class Mammalia; order Primates; family Hylobatidae; genus Symphalangus; species Symphalangus syndactylus. The sequence goes on from NC_072429.2 coordinate 3,879,871, forward strand.
CAGAAACAATTTTCACAGAATGCTACTGTGTAGTTTATATTTGAATATATTCCTTTTTCCACTATTACCCTCTTAGCGCTCCGAATGTCCACTTGCATTTTCTACAGAAAGAGTGTTCAGAACTGCGCAATCAAAAGTATGGTTTAACTCTGTTAGCTTAATGAACATATCAGAAATAAGTTTCACACAATGCTTCTGTGTAGTTTTTATTTGAAGATATTATTTTTCGCAATAGAGGCCTCTTAGCGCTCAGAATGTCCAATTGCAGTTTCTACAGAAAGAGTGTTTCAGAAAGGCTCAATCAAAAGTAAGGTTCAACTCTGTTAGTTGAATGCACAGAACAGAAAGAAGTTTCATACAATGCTTCTGTGTAGTTTATATTTGAACATATTCTTTTTTCCACTATTACCCACTTAGCGCTACGAATGTCCAGTTGCATTTTCTACAGACAGAGTGTTTCAAAACTGCTCAATCAAAAGTATGGTTTAACTCTGTTAGCTGAATGCTCAGATCAGAAAGAAGTTTCACAGAATGCTTCTGTGTAGTTTATGTTTGAATATATTCCTTTTTCCACTACTACTCTCTTAGCGCTCCAAATGTCCAGTTGCATTTTCTACAGAAAGAGTGTTCAGATCTGCTCAATCAAAAGTATGGTTTAACTCTGTTAGCTGAATGCACAGATCAGAAAGAAGTTTCACAGAATGATTCTGTGTAGTTTATATTTGGTGACATTCCTTTTTCCACTATTACCCTCTTAGCGCTCCGAATCTCCACTTGCATTTTCTACAGAAAGAGTGTTTCAGAACGGCTCAATCAAAACTAAGGTCCAACTCTTTTAGTTGAACAAAGAGAACAGAAAGAAGTTTCACACGATTCTTCTGTGTAGTTTTTATTTGTAGACATTCTTTTTCCCAATATAGGCCTCTTAGCGCTCAGAATGTCCAATTGCAGTTTCTACAGAAAGAGTGTTTCAGAACGGCTCAATCAAAAGTAAGGTTCAACTCCGTTAGTTGAATGCACAGAACAGAAAGAAGTTTCATACAATGCTTCTGTGTAGTTTATATTTGAACATATTCTTTTTTTCACTATTACCCACTTAGCGCTACGAATGTCAAGTTGCATTTTCTACAGACAGAGTGTTTCAAAACTGCTCAATCAAAAGTATGGTTTAACTCTGTTAGCTGAATGCTCAGATCAGAAAGAAGTTTCACAGAATGCTTCTGTGTAGTTTATATTTGAATATATTCCTTTTTCCACTACTACGCTCTTAGCGCTCCAAATGTCCAGTTGCATTTTCTACAGAAAGAGTGTTCAGATCTGCTCAATCAAAAATATGGTTTAACTCTGTTAGCTGAATGCGCAGATCAGAAAGAAGTTTCACCGAATGATTCTGTGTAGTTTATATTTGAAGACATTCCTTTTTCCACTATTACCCTCTTAGCGCTCCGAATCTCCTCTTGCATTTTCTACCAAAAGAGTGTTTCATAACTGCTCAATCAAAAATATGTTTTATCTCTGTTAACTGAATTTACAGATCAGAAATAAGTTTCACAGAATGCATCTGTGTAGTTTTTATTTGAAGATAATCTTTTTCCCAATGTAGGCCTCTTAGCGCTTAGCTTGTCCAATTGCAGTTTCTACAGAAAGAGTTTTTCAGAACGGCTCAATCAAAAGTAAGGTTCAACTCTGTTAGTTGAATGCACAGAACAGAAAGAATTTTCACAGAATGCTACTGTGTAGTTTATATTTGAATATATTCCTTTTTCCACTATTACCCTCTTAGCGCTCCGAATGTCCACTTGCATTTTCTACAGAAAGAGTGTTCAGAACTGCGCAATCAAAAGTATGGTTTAACTCTGTTAGCTTAATGAACATATCAGAAATAAGTTTCACACAATGCTTCTGTGTAGTTTTTATTTGAAGATATTATTTTTCCCAATAGAGGCCTCTTAGCGCTCAGAATGTCCAATTGCAGTTTCTACAGAAAGAGTGTTTCAGAAAGGCTCAATCAAAAGTAAGGTTCAACTCTGTTAGTTGAATGCACAGAACAGAAAGATGTTTCATACAATGCTTCTGTGTAGTTTATATTTGAACATATTCATTTTTCCACTATTACCCACTTAGCGCTACGAATGTCCAGTTGCATTTTCCACAGACAGAGTGTTTCAAAACTGCTCAATCAAAAGTATGGTTTAACTCTGTTAGCTGAATGCTCAGATCAGAAAGAAGTTTCACAGAATGCTTCTGTGTAGTTTATATTTGAATATATTCCTTTTTCCACTACTACTCTCTTAGCGCTCCAAATGTCCAGTTGCATTTTCTACAGAAAGAGTGTTCAGATCTGCTCAATCAAAAGTATGGTTTAACTCTGTTAGCTGAATGCACAGATCAGAAAGAAGTTTCACAGAATGATTCTGTGTAGTTTATATTTGGAGACATTCCTTTTTCCACTATTACCCTCTTAGCGCTCCGAATCTCCACTTGCAATTTCTACAGAAAGAGTGTTTCAGAACGGCTCAATCAAAACTAAGGTTCAACTCTTTTAGTTGAACAAACAGAACAGAAAGAAGTTTCACACAATTCTTCTGTGTAGTTTTTATTTGTAGACATTCTTTTTCCCAATATAGGCCTCCTAGCGCTCAGAATGTCCAATTGCAGTTTCTTCAGAAAGAGTGTTTCAGAACGGCTCAATCAAAAGTAAGGTTCAACCCTGTTAGTTGAATGCACAGAACAGAAAGGAGTTTCATGCAATGCTTCTGTGTAGTTTATATTTGAACATATTCTTTTGTCCACTATTACCCACTTAGCGCTAAGAATGTCCAGTTGCATTTTCTACAGACAGAGTGTTTCAAAACTGCTCAATCAAAAGTATGGTTTGACTCTGTTAGCTGAATGCTCAGATCAGAAAGAAGTTTCACAGAATGCTTCTGTGTAGTTTATATTTGAATATATTCCTTTTTCCACTACTACGCTCTTAGCGCTCCAAATGTCCAGTTGCATTTTCTACAGAAAGAGTGTTCAGATCTGCTCAATCAAAAGTATGGTTTAACTCTGTTAGCTGAATGCACAGATCAGAAAGAAGTTTCACCGAATGATTCTGTGTAGTTTATATTTGAAGACATTCCTTTTTCCACTATTACCCTCTTAGCGCTCCGAATCTCCACTTGCATTTTCTACAAAAAGAGTGTTTCATAACTGCTCAATCAAAAATATGTTTTATCTCTGTTAACTGAATTTACAGATCAGAAATGTTTCACAGAATGCATCTGTGTAGTTTTTATTTGAAGATATTCTTTTTCCCAATGTAGGCCTCTTAGCGCTTAGCATGTCCACTTGCAGTTTCTACAGAAAGAGTGTTTCAGAACGGCTCAATCAAAAGTAAGGTTCAAGTCTGTTAGTTGAATGCACAGAACAGAAAGTATTTTCACAGAATGCTACTGTGTAGTTTATATTTGAATATATTCCTTTTTCCACTATTACCCTCTTAGCGCTCCGAATGTCCACTTGCATTTTCTACAGAAAGAGTGTTCAGAACTGCGCAATGAAAAGTATGGTTTAACTCTGTTAGCTTAATGAACATATCAGAAATAAGTTTCACACAATGCTTCCGTGTAGTTTTTATTTGAAGATATTATTTTTCCCAATAGAGGCCTCTTAGCGCTCAGAATGTCCAATTGCAGTTTCTACAGAAAGAGTGTTTCAGAAAGGCTCAATCAAAAGTAAGGTTCAACTCTGTTAGTTGAATGCACAGAACAGAAAGAAGTTTCATACAATGCTTCTGTGTAGTTTATATTTGAACATATTCTTTTTTCCACTATTACCCACTTAGCGCTACGAATGTCCAGTTGCATTTTCTACAGACAGAGTGTTTCAAAACTGCTCAATCAAATGTATGGTTTAACTCTCTTAGCTGAATGCTCAGATCAGAAAGAAGTTTCACAGAATGCTTCTGTGTAGTTTATATTTGAATATATTCCTTTTTCCACTACTACGCTCTTAGCGCTCCAAATGTCCAGTTGCATTTTCTACAGAAAGAGTGTTCAGATCTGCTCAATCAAAATTATGGTTTAACTCTGTTAGCTGAATGCACAGATCAGAAAGAAGTTTCACCGAATGATTCTGTGTAGTTTATATTTGAAGACATTCCTTTTTCCACTATTACCCTCTTAGCGCTCCGAATCTCCTCTTGCATTTTCTACAGAAAGAGTGTTCAGATCTGCTCAATCAAAAATATGGTTTAACTCTGTTAGCTGAATGCGCAGATCAGAAAGAAGTTTCACCGAATGATTCTGTGTAGTTTATATTTGAAGACATTCCTTTTTCCACTATTACCCTCTTAGCGCTCCGAATCTCCTCTTGCATTTTCTACAAAATGAGTGTTTCATAACTGCTCAATCAAAAATATGTTTTATCTCTGTTAACTGAATTTACAGATCAGAAATAAGTTTCACAGAATGCATCTGTGTAGTTTTTATTTGAAGATATTCTTTTTCCCAATGTAGGCCTCTTAGCGCTTAGCATGTCCAATTGCAGTTTCTACAGAAAGAGTTTTTCAGAACGGCTCAATCAAAAGTAAGGTTCAACACTGTTAGTTGAATGCACAGAACAGAAAGTATTTTCACAGAATGCTACTGTGTAGTTTATATTTGAATTTATTCCTTTTTCCACTATTACCCTCTTAGCGCTCCGAATGTCCACTTGCATTTTCTACAGAAAGAGTGTTCAGAACTGCGCAATCAAAAGTATGGTTTAACTCTGTTAGCTTAATGAACATATCAGAAATAAGTTTCACACAATGCTTCTGTGTAGTTTTTATTTGAAGATATTATTTTTCCCAATATAGGCCTCTTAGCGCTCAGAATGTCCAATTGCAGTTTCTACAGAAAGAGTGTTTCAGAAAGGCTCAATCAAAAGTAAGGTTCAACTCTGTTAGTTGAATGCACAGAACAGAAAGAAGTTTCATACAATGCTTCTGTGTAGTTTATATTTGAACATATTCTTTTTTCCACTATTACCCACTTAGCGCTACGAATGCCCAGTTGCATTTTCTACAGACAGAGTGTTTCAAAACTGCTCAATCAAAAGTATGGTTTAACTCTGTTAGCTGAATGCTCAGATCAGAAAGAAGTTTCACAGAATGCTTCTGTGTAGTTTATATTTGAATATATTCCTTTTTCCACTACTACCCTCTTAGAGCTCCAAATGTACAGTTGCATTTTCTACAGAAAGAATGTTCAGATCTGCTCAATCAAAAGTATGGTTTAACTCTGTTAACTGAATGCACAGATCAGAAAGAAGTTTCACCGAATGATTCTGTGTAGTTTATATGTGAAGACATTCCTTTTTCCACTATTACCCTCTTAGCGCTCCTAATCTCCACTTGCATTTCCTACAAAAAGAGTGTTTCAGAACGGCTCAATCAAAACTAAGGTTCAACTCTTTTAGTTGAACAAAGAGAACAGAAAGAAGTTTCACACGATTCTTCTGTGTAGTTTTTATTTGTAGACATTCTTTTTCCCAATATAGGCCTCTTAGCGCTCAGAATGTCCAATTGCAGTTTCTACAGAAAGAGTGTTTCAGAACGGCTCAATCAAAAGTAAGGTTCAACTCCGTTAGTTGAATGCACAGAACAGAAAGAAGTTTCATACAATGCTTCTGTGTAGTTTATATTTGAACATATTCTTTTTTTCACTATTACCCACTTAGCGCTACGAATGTCAAGTTGCATTTTCTACAGACAGAGTGTTTCAAAACTGCTCAATCAAAAGTATGGTTTAACTCTGTTAGCTGAATGCTCAGATCAGAAAGAAGTTTCACAGAATGCTTCTGTGTAGTTTATATTTGAATATATTCCTTTTTCCACTACTACGCTCTTAGCGCTCCAAATGTCCAGTTGCATTTTCTACAGAAAGAGTGTTCAGATCTGCTCAATCAAAAATATGGTTTAACTCTGTTAGCTGAATGTGCAGATCAGAAAGAAGTTTCACCGAATGATTCTGTGTAGTTTATATTTGAAGACATTCCTTTTTCCACTATTACCCTCTTAGCGCTCCGAATCTCCTCTTGCATTTTCTACCAAAAGAGTGTTTCATAACTGCTCAATCAAAAATATGTTTTATCTCTGTTAACTGAATTTACAGATCAGAAATAAGTTTCACAGAATGCATCTGTGTAGTTTTTATTTGAAGATAATCTTTTTCCCAATGTAGGCCTCTTAGCGCTTAGCTTGTCCAATTGCAGTTTCTACAGAAAGAGTTTTTCAGAACGGCTCAATCAAAAGTAAGGTTCAACTCTGTTAGTTGAATGCACAGAACAGAAAGAATTTTCACAGAATGCTACTGTGTAGTTTATATTTGAATATATTCCTTTTTCCACTATTACCCTCTTAGCGCTCCGAATGTCCACTTGCATTTTCTACAGAAAGAGTGTTCAGAACTGCGCAATCAAAAGTATGGTTTAACTCTGTTAGCTTAATGAACATATCAGAAATAAGTTTCACACAATGCTTCTGTGTAGTTTTTATTTGAAGATATTATTTTTCCCAATATAGGCCTCTTAGCGCTCAGAATGTCCAATTGCAGTTTCTACAGAAAGAGTGTTTCAGAAAGGCTCTATCAAAAGTAAGGTTCAACTCTGTTAGTTGAATGCACAGAACAGAAAGAAGTTTCATACAATGCTTCTGTGTAGTTTATATTTGAACATATTCTTTTTTCCACTATTACCCACTTAGCGCTACGAATGTCCAGTTGCATTTTCTACAGACAGAGTGTTTCAAAACTGCTCAATCAAAAGTATGGTTTAACTCTGTTAGCTGAATGCTCAGATCAGAAAGAAGTTTCACAGAATGCTTCTGTGTAGTTTATATTTGAATATATTCCTTTTTCCACTACTACTCTCTTAGCGCTCCAAATGTCCAGTTGCATTTTCTACAGAAAGAGTGTTCAGATCTGCTCAATCAAAAGTATGGTTTAACTGTGTTAGCTGAATGCACAGATCAGAAAGAAGTTTCACAGAATGATTCTGTGTAGTTTATATTTGGTGACATTCCTTTTTCCACTATTACCCTCTTAGCGCTCCGAATCTCCACTTGCATTTTCCACAGAAAGAGTGTTTCAGAACGGCTCAATCAAAACTAAGGTTCAACTCTTTTAGTTGAACAAAGAGAGCAGAAAGAAGTTTCACACGATTCTTCTGTGTAGTTTTTATTTGTAGACATTCTTTTTCCCAATATAGGCCTCTTAGCGCTCAGAATGTCCAATTGCAGATTCTACAGAAAGAGTGTTTCAGAACGGCTCAATCAAAAGTAAGGTTCAACTCCGTTAGTTGAATGCACAGAACAGAAAGAAGTTTCATACAATGCTTCTGTGTAGTTTATATTTGAACATATTCTTTTTTTCACTATTACCCACTTAGCGCTACGAATGTCCAGTTGCATTTTCTACAGACAGAGTGTTTCAAAACTGCTCAATCAAAAGTATGGTTTAACTCTGTTAGCTGAATGCTCAGATCAGAAAGAAGTTTCACAGAATGCTTCTGTGTAGTTTATATTTGAATATATTCCTTTTTCCACTACTACGCTCTTAGCGCTCCAAATGTCCAGTTGCATTTTCTACAGAAAGAGTGTTCAGATCTGCTCAATCAAAAATATGGTTTAACTCTGTTAGCTGAATGCACAGATCAGAAAGAAGTTTCACAGAATGATTCTGTGTAGTTTATATTTGGAGACATTCCTTTTTCCACTATAATCCTCTTAGCGCTCCGAATCTCCACTTGCATTTTCTACAGAAAGAGTGTTTCAGAACGGCTCAATCAAAACTAAGGTTCAACTCTTTTAGTTGAACAAACAGAACAGAAAGAAGTTTCACACAATTCTTCTGTGTAGTTTTTATTTGTAGACATTATTTTTCCCAATATAGGTCTCTTAGCCCTCAGAATGTCCAATTGCAGTTTCTACAGAAAGAGTGTTTCAGAACGGCTCAATCAAAAGTAAGGTTCAAATCTGTTAGTTGAATGCACAGAACAGAAAGAAGTTTCATACAATGCTTCTGGGTAGTTTATATTTGAACATATTCTTTTTTCCACTATTACCCACTTAGCGCTACGAATGTCCTGTTGCATTTTCTACAGACAGAGTGTTTCAAAACTGCTCAATCAAAGTATGGTTTAACTCTGTTAGCTGAATGATCAGATCAGAAAGAAGTTTCACAGAATGCTTCTGTGTAGTTTATATTTGAATATATTCCTTTTTCCACTACTACGCTCTTAGCGCTCCAAATGTCCAGTTGCATTTTCTACAGAAAGAGTGTTCAGATCTGCTCAATCAAAAGTATGGTTTAACTCTGTTAGCTCAATGCACAGATCAGAAAGAAGTTTCACCGTATGATTCTGTGTAGTTTATATTTGAAGACATTCCTTTTTCCACTATTACCCTCTTAGCGCTCCGAATCTCCACTTGCATTTTCTACAAAAAGAGTGTTTCATAACTGCTCAATCAAAAATATGTTTTATCTCTGTTAACTGAATTTACAGATCAGAAATAAGTTTCACAGAATGCATCTGTTTAGTTTTTATTTGAAGATATTTTTTTCCCAATGTAGGCCTCTTAGCGCTTAGCATGTCCAATTGCATTTTCTACAGAAAGAGTGTTTCAGAAGGGCTCAATCAAAAGTAAGGTTCAACTCTGTTAGTTGAATGCACAGAACAGAAAGAATTTTCACAGAATGCTACTGTGTAGTTTATATTTGAATATATTCCTTTTTCCACTATTACCCTCTTAGCGCTCGGAATGTCCACTGGCATTTTCTACAGAAAGAGTGTTCAGAACTGCGCAATCAAAAGTATGGTTTAACTCTGTTAACTTAATGAACATATCAGAAATAAGTTTCACACAATGCTTCTGTGTAGTTTTTATTTGAAGATATTATTTTGCCCAATAGAGGCCTCTTAGCGCTCAGATTGTCCAATTGCAGTTTCTACAGAAAGAGTGTTTCAGAAAGGCTCAATCAAAAGTAAGGTTCAACTCTGTTAGTTGAATGCACAGAACAGAAAGAAGTTTCATACAATGCTTCTGTGTAGTTTATATTTGAACATATTCTTTTTTCCACTATTACCCACTTAGCGCTACGAATGTCCAGTTGCATTTTCTACAGACAGAGTGTTTCAAAACTGCTCAATCAAAAGTATGGTTTAACTCTGTTAGCTGAATGCTCAGATCAGAAAGAAGTTTCACAGAATGCTTCTGTGTAGTTTATATTTGAATATATTCCTTTTTCCACTATTACTCTCTTAGCGCTCCAAATGTCCAGTTGCATTTTCTACAGAAAGAGTGTTCAGATCTGCTCAATCAAAAATATGGTTTAACTCTGTTAGCTGAATGCACAGATCAGAAAGAAGTTTCACAGAATGATTCTGTGTAGTTTATATTTGGAGATATTCCTTTTTCCACTATAACCCTCTTAGCGCTCCGAATCTCCACTTGCATTTTCTACAGAAAGAGTGTTTCAGAACGGCTCAATCAAAACTAAGGTTCAACTCTTTTAGTTGAACAAACAGAACAGAAAGAAGTTTCACACAATTCTTCTGTGTAGTTTTTATTTGTAGACATTCTTTTTCCCAATATTGGCCTCTTAGCGCTCAGAATGTCCAATTGCAGTTTCTACAGAAAGAGTGTTTCAGAACGGCTCAATCAAAAGTAAGGTTCAACTCCGTTAGTTGAATGCACAGAACAGAAAGAAGTTTCATACAATGCTTCTGTGTAGTTTATATTTGAACATATTCTTTTTTCCACTATTACCCACTTAGCGCTACGAATGTCAAGTTGCATTTTCTACAGACAGAGTGTTTCAAAACTGCTCAATCAAAAGTATGGTTTAACTCTGTTAGCTGAATGCTCAGATCAGAAAGAAGTTTCACAGAATGCTTCTGTGTAGTTTATATTTGAATATATTCCTTTTTCCACTACTACGCTCTTAGCGCTCCAAATGTCCAGTTGCGTTTTCTACAGAAAGAGTGTTCAGATCTGCTCAATCAAAAATATGGTTTAACTCTGTTAGCTGAATGCACAGATCAGAAAGAAGTTTCACCGAATGATTCTGTGTAGTTTATATTTGAAGACATTCCTTTTTCCACTATTACCCTCTTAGCGCTCCGAATCTCCTCTTGCATTTTCTACAAAAAGAGTGTTTCATAACTGCTCAATCAAAAATATGTTTTATCTCTGTTAACTGAATTTACAGATCAGAAATAAGTTTCACAGAATGCATCTGTGTAGTTTTTATTTGAAGATATTCTTTTTCCCAATATAGGCCTCTTAGCGCTTAGCATGTCCAATTGCAGTTTCTACAGAAAGAGTTTTTCAGAACGGCTCAATCAAAAGTAAGGTTCAACTCTGTTAGTTGAATGCACAGAACAGAAAGTATTTTCACAGAATGCTACTGTGTAGTTTATATTTGAATATATTCCTGTTTCCACTATTACCCTCTTAGCGCTCCGAATGTCCACTTGCATTTTCTACAGAAAGAGTGTTCAGAACTGCGCAATCAAAAGTATGGTTTAACTCTGTTAGCTTAATGAACATATTAGAAATAAGTTTCACACAATGCTTCTGCGTAGTTTTTATTTGAAGATATTATTTTTCCCAATATAGGCCTCTTAGCGCTCAGAATGTCCAATTGCAGTTTCTACAGAAAGAGTGTTTCAGAAAGGCTCAATCAAATGTAAGGTTCAACTCTGTTAGTTGAATTCACAGAACAGAAAGTAGTTTCATACAATGCTTCTGTGTAGTTTATAATTGAACATATTCTTTTTTCCACTATTACCCACTTAGCGCTACGAATGTCCAGTTGCATTTTCTACAGACAGAGTGTTTCAAAACTGCTCAATCAAAAGTATGGTTTAACTCTGTTAGCTGAATGCTCAGATCAGAAAGAAGTTTCACAGAATGCTTCTGTGTAGTTTATATTTGAATATATTCCTTTTTCCACTACTACTCTCTTAGCGCTCCAAATGTCCAGTTGCATTTTCTACAGAAAGAGTGTTCAGATCCGCTCAATCAAAAATATGGTTTAACTCTGTTAGCTGAATGCACAGATCAGAAAGAAGTTTCACAGAATGATTCTGTGTAGTTTATATTTGGAGACATTCCTTTTTCCACTATAATCCTCTTAGCGCTCCGAATCTCCACTTGCATTTTCTACAGAAAGAGTGTTTCAGAACGGCTCAATCAAAACTAAGGTTCAACTCTTTTAGTTGAACAAACAGAACAGAAAGAAGTTTCACACAATTCTTCTGTGTAGTTTTTATTTGTAGACATTCTTTTTCCCAATATAGGTCTCTTAGCCCTCAGAATGTCCAATTGCAGTTTCTACAGAAAGAGTGTTTCAGAACGGCTCAATCAAAAGTAAGGTTCAACTCTGTTAGTTGAATGCACAGAACAGAAAGAAGTTTCATACAATGCTTCTGTGTAGTTTATATTTGAACATATTCTTTTTCCACTATTACCCACTTAGCGCTACGAATGTCCTGTTGCATTTTCTACAGACAGAGTGTTTCAAAACTGCTCAATCAAAGTATGGTTTAACTCTGTTAGCTGAATGATCAGATCAGAAAGAAGTTTCACAGAATGCTTCTGTGTAGTTTATATTTGAATATATTCCTTTTTCCACTACTACGCTCTTAGCGCTCCAAATGTCCAGTTGCATTTTCTACAGAAAGAGTGTTCAGATCTGCTCAATCAAAAGTATGGTTTAACTCTGTTAGCTCAATGCACAGATCAGAAAGAAGTTTCACCGTATGATTCTGTGTAGTTTATATTTGAAGACATTCCTTTTTCCACTATTACCCTCTTAGCGCTCCGAATCTCCACTTGCATTTTCTACAAAAAGAGTGTTTCATAACTGCTCAATCAAAAATATGTTTTATCTCTGTTAACTGAATTTACAGATCAGAAATAAGTTTCACAGAATGCATCTGTTTAGTTTTTATTTGAAGATATTTTTTTCCCAATGTAGGCCTCTTAGCGCTTAGCATGTCCAATTGCATTTTCTACAGAAAGAGTGTTTCAGAAGGGCTCAATCAAAAGTAAGGTTCAACTCTGTTAGTTGAATGCACAGAACAGAAAGAATTTTCACAGAATGCTACTGTGTAGTTTATATTTGAATATATTCCTTTTTCCACTATTACCCTCTTAGCGCTCGGAATGTCCACTGGCATTTTCTACAGAAAGAGTGTTCAGAACTGCGCAATCAAAAGTATGGTTTAACTCTGTTAACTTAATGAACATATCAGAAATAAGTTTCACACAATGCTTCTGTGTAGTTTTTATTTGAAGATATTATTTTTCCCAATAGAGGCCTCTTAGCGCTCAGAATGTCCAATTGCAGTTTCTACAGAAAGAGTGTTTCAGAAAGGCTCAATCAAAAGTAAGGTTCAACTCTGTTAGTTGAATGCACAGAACAGAAAGAAGTTTCATACAATGCTTCTGTGTAGTTTATATTTGAACATATTCTTTTTTCCACTATTACCCACTTAGCGCTACGAATGTCCAGTTGCATTTTCTACAGACAGAGTGTTTCAAAACTGCTCAATCAAAAGTATGGTTTAACTCTGTTAGCTGAATGCTCAGATCAGAAAGAAGTTTCACAGAATGTTTCTGTGTAGTTTATATTTGAATATATTCCTTTTTCCACTACTACTCTCTTAGCGCTCCAAATGTCCAGTTGCATTTTCTACAGAAAGAGTGTTCAGATCTGCTCAATCAAAAATATGGTTTAACTCTGTTAGCTGAATGCACAGATCAGAAAAAGTTTCACAGAATGATTCTGTGTAGTTTATATTTGGAGATATTCCTTTTTCCACTATAACCCTCTTAGCGCTCCGAATCTCCACTTGCATTTTCTACAGAAAGAGTGTTTCAGAACGGCTCAATCAAAACTAAGGTTCAACTCTTTTAGTTGAACAAACAGAACAGAAAGAAGTTTCACACAATTCTTCTGTGTAGTTTTTATTTGTAGACATTCTTTTTCCCAATATTGGCCTCTTAGCGCTCAGAATGTCCAATTGCAGTTTCTACAGAAAGAGTGTTTCAGAACGGCTCAATCAAAAGTAAGGTTCAACTCCGTTAGTTGAATGCACAGAACAGAAAGAAGTTTCATACAATGCTTCTGTGTAGTTTATATTTGAACATATTCTTTTTCCACTATTACCCACTTAGCGCTACGAATGTCCAGTTGCATTTTCTACAGACAGAGTGTTTCAAACCTGCTCAATCAAAAGTATGGTTTAACTCTGTTAGCTGAATGCTCAGATCAGAAAGAAGTTTCACAGAATGCTTCTGTGTAGTTTATATTTGAATATATTCCTTTTTCCACTACTACGCTCTTAGCGCTCCAAATGTCCAGTTGCATATTCTACAGAAAGAGTGTTCAGATCTGCTCAATCAAAAGTATGGTTTAACTCTGTTAGCTCAATGCACAGATCAGAAAGAAGTTTCACCGTATGATTCTGTGTAGTTTATATTTGAAGACATTCCTTTTTCCACTATTACCCTCTTAGCGCTCCGAATCTCCACTTGCATTTTCTACAAAAAGAGTGTTTCATAACTGCTCAATCAAAAATATGTTTTATCTCTGTTAACTGAATTTACAGATCAGAAATAAGTTTCACAGAATGCATCTGTTTAGTTTTTATTTGAAGATATTTTTTTCCCAATGTAGGCCTCTTAGCGCTTAGCATGTCCAATTGCATTTTCTACAGAAAGAGTGTTTCAGAAGGGCTCAATCAAAAGTAAGGTTCAACTCTGTTAGTTGAATGCACAGAACAGAAAGAATTTTCACAGAATGCTACTGTGTAGTTTATATTTGAATATATTCCTTTTTCCACTATTACCCTCTTAGCGCTCGGAATGTCCACTGGCATTTTCTACAGAAAGAGTGTTCAGAACTGCGCAATCAAAAGTATGGTTTAACTCTGTTAACTTAATGAACATATCAGAAATAAGTTTCACACAATGCTTCTGTGTAGTTTTTATTTGAAGATATTATTTTTCCCAATAGAGGCCTCTTAGCGCTCAGAATGTCCAATTGCAGTTTCTACAGAAAGAGTGTTTCAGAAAGGCTCAATCAAAAGTAAGGTTCAACTCTGTTAGTTGAATGCACAGAACAGAAAGAAGTTTCATACAATGCTTCTGTGTAGTTTATATTTGAACATATTCTTTTTTCCACTATTACCCACTTAGCGCTACGAATGTCCAGTTGCATTTTCTACAGACAGAGTGTTTCAAAACTGCTCAATCAAAAGTATGGTTTAACTCTGTTAGCTGAATGCTCAGATCAGAAAGAAGTTTCACAGAATGCTTCTGTGTAGTTTATATTTGAATATATTCCTTTTTCCACTACTACCCTCTTAGCGCTCCAAATGTACAGTTGCATTTTCTACAGAAAGAGTGTTCAGATCTGCTCAATCAAAAGTATGGTTTAACTCTGTTAGCTGAATGCACAGATCAGAAGAAAGTTTCACCGAATGATTCTGTGTAGTTTATATTTGAAGACATTCCTTTTTCCACTATTACCCTCTTAGCGCTCCGAATCTCCACTTGCATTTCCTACAAAAAGAGTGTTTCATAACTGCTCAATCAAAAATATGTTTTATCTCTGTTAACTGAATTTACAGATCAGAAATAAGTTTCACAGAATGCATCTGTGTAGTTTTTATTTGAAGATATTTTTTTTCCCAATGTAGGCCTCTTAGCGCTTAGCATGTCCAATTGCAGTTTCTACAGAAAGAGTGTTTCAGAACGGCTCAATCAAAATTAAGGTTCAACTCTGTTAGTTGAATGCACAGAACAGAAAGAATTTTCACAGAATGCTACTGTGTAGTTTATATTTGAATATATTCCTTTTTCCACTATTACCCTCTTAGCGCTCCGAATGTCCACTTGCATTTTCTACAGAAAGACTGTTCAGAACTGCGCAATCAAAAGTATGGTTTAACTCTGTTAGCTTAATGAACATATCAGAAATAAGTTTCACACAATGCTTCTGTGTAGTTTTTATTTGAAGATATTATTTTTCGCAATAGAGGCCTCTTAGCGCTCAGAATGTCCAATTGCAGTTTCTACAGAAAGAGTGTTTCAGAAAGGCTCAATCAAAAGTAAGGTTCAACTCTGTTAGTTGAATGCACAGAACAGAAAGAAGTTTCATACAATGCTTCTGTGTAGTTTATATTTGAACATATTCTTTTTTCCACTATTACCCACTTAGCGCTACGAATGTCCAGTTGCATTTCCTACAGACAGAGTGTTTCAAAACTGCTCAATCAAAAGTATGGTTTAACTCTGTTAGCTGAATGCTCAGATCAGAAAGAAGTTTCACAGAATGCTTCTGTGTAGTTTATATTTGAATATATTCCTTTTTCCACTACTACTCTCTTAGCGCTCCAAATGTCCAGTTGCATTTTCTACAGAAAGAGTGTTCAGATCTGCTCAATCCAAAGTATGGTTTAACTCTGTTAGCTGAATGCACAGATCAGAAAGAAGTTTCACAGAATGATTCTGTGTAGTTTATATTTGGTGACATTCCTTTTTCCACTATTACCCTCTTAGCGCTCCGAATCTCCACTTGCATTTTCCACAGAAAGAGTGTTTCAGAACGGCTCAATCAAAACTAAGGTTCAACTCTTTTAGTTGAACAAAGAGAACAGAAAGAAGTTTCACACGATTCTTCTGTGTAGTTTTTATTTGTAGACATTCTTTTTCCCAATATAGTCCTCTTAGCGCTCAGAATGTCCAATTGCAGTTTCCACAGAAAGAGTGTTTCAGAACGGCTCAATCAAAAGTAAGGTTCAACTCCGTTAGTTGAATGCACAGAACAGAAAGAAGTTTCATACAATGCTTCTGTGTAGTTTATATTTGAACATATTCTTTTTTTCACTATTACCCACTTAGCGCTACGAATGTCAAGTTGCATTTTCTACAGACAGAGTGTTTCAAAACTGCTCAATCAAAAGTATGGTTTAACTCTGTTAGCTGAATGCTCAGATCAGAAAGAAGTTTCACAGAATGCTTCTGTGTAGTTTATATTTGAATATATTCCTTTTTCCACTACTACACTCTTAGCGCTCCAAATGTCCAGTTGCATTTTCTACAGAAAGAGTGTTCAGATCTGCTCAATCAAAAATATGGTTTAACTCTGTTAGCTGAATGCGCAGATCAGAAAGAAGTTTCACCGAATGATTCTGTGTAGTTTATATTTGAAGACATTCCTTTTTCCACTATTACCCTCTTAGCGCTCCGAATCTCCTCTTGCATTTTCTACAAAAAGAGTGTTTCATAACTGCTCAATCAAAAATATGTTTTATCTCTGTTAACTGAATTTACAGATCAGAAATAAGTTTCACAGAATGCATCTGTGTAGTTTTTATTTGAAGATATTCTTTTTCCCAATGTAGGCCTCTTAGCGCTTAGCATGTCCAATTGCAGTTTCTACAGAAAGAGGTTTTCAGAACGGCTCAATCAAAAGTAAGGTTCAACTCTGTTAGTTGAATGCACAGAACAGAAAGAATTTTCACAGAATGCTACTGTGTAGTTTATATTTGAATATATTCCTTTTTCCACTATTACCCTCTTAGCGCTCCGAATGTCCACTTGCATTTTCTACAGAAAGAGTGTTCAGAACTGCGCAATCAAAAGTATGGTTTAACTCTGTTAGCTTAATGAACATATCAGAAATAAGTTTCACACAATGCTTCTGTGTAGTTTTTATTTGAAGATATTATTTTTCCCAATATAGGCCTCTTAGCGCTCAGAATGTACAATTGCAGTTTCTACAGAAAGAGTGTTTCAGAAAGGCTCAATCAAAAGTAAGGTTCAACTCTGTTAGTTGAATGCACAGAACAGAAAGAAGTTTCATACAATGCTTCTGTGTAGTTTATAATTGAACATATTCTTTTTTCCACTATTACCCACTTAGCGCTACGAATGTCCAGTTGCATTTTCTACAGACAGAGTGTTTCAAAACTGCTCAATCAAAAGTATGGTTTAACTCTGTTAGCTGAATGCTCAGATCAGAAAGAAGTTTCACAGAATGCTTCTGTGTAGTTTATATTTGAATATATTCCTTTTTCCACTACTACTCTCTTAGCGCTCCAAATGTCCAGTTGCATTTTCTACAGAAAGAGTGTTCAGATCTGCTCAATCAAAAATATGGTTTAACTCTGTTAGCTGAATGCACAGATCAGAAAGAAGTTTCACAGAATGATTCTGTGTAGTTTATATTTGGAGACATTCCTTTTTCCACTATAATCCTCTTAGCGCTCCGAATCTCCACTTGCATTTTCTACATAAAGAGTGTTTCAGAACGGCTCAATCAAAACTAAGGTTCAACTCTTTTAGTTGAACAAACAGAACAGAAAGAAGTTTCACACAATTCTTCTGTGTAGTTTTTATTTGTAGACATTCTTTTTCCCAATATAGGTCTCTTAGCCCTCAGAATGTCCAATTGCAGTTTCTACAGAAAGAGTTTTTCAGAACGGCTCAATCAAAAGTAAGGTTCAAATCTGTTAGTTGAATGCACAGAACAGAAAGAAGTTTCATACAATGCTGCTGTGTAGTTTATATTTGAACATATTCTTTTTTCCACTATTACCCACTTAGCGCTACGAATGTACTGTTGCATTTTCTACAGACAGAGTGTTTCAAAACTGCTCAATCAAAGTATGGTTTAACTCTGTTAGCTGAATGATCAGATCAGAAAGAAGTTTCACAGAATGCTTCTGTGTAGTTTATATTTGAATATATTCCTTTTTCCACTACTACGCTCTTAGCGCTCCAAATGTCCAGTTGCATTTTCTACAGAAAGAGTGTTCAGATCTGCTCAATCAAAAGTATGGTTTAACTCTGTTAGCTCAATGCACAGATCAGAAAGAAGTTTCACCGTATGATTCTGTGTAGTTTATATTTGAAGACATTCCTTTTTCCACTATTACCCTCTTAGCGCTCCGAATCTCCACTTGCATTTTCTACAAAAAGAGTGTTTCATAACTGCTCAATCAAAAATATGTTTTATCTCTGTTAACTGAATTTACAGATCAGAAATAAGTTTCACAGAATGCATCTGTTTAGTTTTTATTTGAAGATATTTTTTTCCCAATGTAGGCCTCTTAGCGCTTAGCATGTCAAATTGCATTTTCTACAGAAAGAGTGTTTCAGAAGGGCTCAATCAAAAGTAAGGTTCAACTCTGTTAGTTGAATGCACAGAACAGAAAGAATTTTCACAGAATGCTACTGTGTAGTTTATATTTGAATATATTCCTTTTTCCAATATTACCCTCTTAGCGCTCCGAATGTCCACTTGCATTTTCTACAGAAAGAGTGTTCAGAACTGCGCAATCAAAAGTATGGTTTAACTCTGTTAGCTTAATGAACATATCAGAAATAAGTTTCACACAATGCTTCTGTGTAGTTTTTATTTGAAGATATTATTTTTCCCAATAGAGGCCTCTTAGCGCTCAGAATGTCCAATTGCAGTTTCTACAGAAAGTGTGTTTCAGAAAGGCTCAATCAAAAGTAAGGTTCAACTCTGTTAGTTGAATGCACAGAACAGAAAGAAGTTTCATACAATGCTTCTGTGTAGTTTATATTTGAACATATTCTTTTTTCCACTATTACCCACTTAGTGCTACGAATGTTAGGTTGCATTTTCTACATACAGAGTGTTTCAAAACTGCTCAATCAAAAGTATGGTTTAACTCTGTTAGCTGAATGCTCAGATCAGAAAGAAGTTTCACAGAATGCTTCTGTGTAGTTTATATTTGAATATATTCCTTTTTCCACTACTACTCTCTTAGCGCTCCAAATGTCCAGTTGCATTTTCTACAGAAAGAGTGTTCAGATCTGCTCAATCAAAAGTATGGTTTAACTCTGTTAGCTGAATGCACAGATCAGAAAGAAGTTTCACAAAATAATTCTGTGTAGTTTATATTTGGAGACATTTCTTTTTCCACTATTACCTCTTAGCGCTCCGAATCTCCACTTGCATTTTCTACAGAAAGAGTGTTTCAGAACGGCTCAATCAAAACTAAGGTTCAACTCCTTTAGTTGAACAAACAGAACAGAAAGGAGTTTCACACAATTCTTCTGTGTAGTTTTTATTTGTACACATTCTTTTTCCCAATATAGGCCTCTTAGCGCTCAGAATGTCCAATTGCAGTTTCTACAGAAAGAGTGTTTCAGAACGGCTAAATCAAAAGTAAGGTTCAACTCTGTTAGTTGAATGCACAGAACAGAAAGAAGTTTCATACAATGCTTCTGTGTAGTTTATATTTGTACATATTCTTTTTTCCACTATTACCCACTTAGCGCTACGAATGTCCAGTTGCATTTTCTACAGACAGAGTGTTTCAAAACTGCTCAATCAAAAGTATGGTTTAACTCTGTTAGCTGAATGCTCAGATCAGAAAGAAGTTTCACAGAATGCTTCTGTGTAGTTTATATTTGAATATATTCCTTTTTCCACTACTACGCTCTTAGCGCTCCAAATGTCCAGTTGCATTTTCTACAGAAAGAGTGTTCAGATCTGCTCAATCAAAAGTATGGTTTAACTCTGTTAGCTGAATGCACAGATCAGAAAGAAGTTTCAGCGAATGATTCTGTGTAGTTTATATTTGAAGACATTCCTTTTTCCACTATTACCCTCTTAGCGCTCCGAATCTCCACTTGCATTTTCTACAAAAAGAGTGTTTCATAACTGCTCAATCAAAAATATGTTTTATCTCTGTTAACTGAATTTACAGATCAGAAATAAGTTTCACAGAATGCATCTGTGTAATTTTTATTTGAAGATATTCTTTTTCCCAATGTAGGCCTCTTAGCGCTTAGCATGTCCAATTGCAGTTTCTACAGAAAGAGTGTTTCAGAACGGCTCAATCAAAAGTAAGGTTCAACTCTGTTAGTTGAATGCACAGAACAGAAAGAATTTTCACAGAATGCTACTGTGTAGTTTATATTTGAATATATTCCTTTTTCCACTATTACCCTCTTAGCGCTCCGAATGTCCACTTGCATTTTCTACAGAAAGAGTGTTCAGAACTGCGCAATCAAAAGTATGGTTTAACTCTGTTAGCTTAATGAACATATCAGAAATAAGTTTCACACAATGCTTCTCTGTAGTTTTTATTTGAAGATATTATTTTTCCCAATAGAGGCCTCTTAGCGCTCAGAATGTCCAATTGCAGTTTCTACAGAAAGAGTGTTTCAGAAAGGCTCAATCAAAAGTAAGGTTCAACTCTGTTATTTGAATGCACAGAACAGAAAGAAGTTTCATACAATGCTTCTGTGTAGTTTATATTTGAACATACTCTTTTTTCCACTATTACCCACTTAGCGCTACGAATGTCCCGTTGCATTTTCTACAGACAGAGTGTTTCAAAACTGCTCAATCAAAAGTATGGTTTAACTCTGTTAGCTGAATGCTCAGATCGGAAAGAAGTTTCACAGAATGCTTCTGTGTAGTTTATATTTGAATATATTCCTTTTTCCACTACTACTCTCTTAGCGCTCCAAATGTCCAGTTGCATTTTCTACAGAAAGTGTGTTCAGATCTGCTCAATCAAAAGTATGGTTTAACTCTGTTAGCTGAATGCACAGATCAGAAAGAAGTTTCACAGAATGATTCTGTGTAGTTTATATTTGGAGACATTCCTTTTTCCACTATTACCCTCTTAGCGCTCCGAATCTCCACTTGCATTTTCTACATAAAGAGTGTTTCAGAACGGCTCAATCAAAGCTAAGGTTCAAATCTTTTAGTTGAACAAACAGAACAGAAAGAAGTTTCACACAATTCTTCTGTGTAGTTTTTATTTGTAGACATTCTTTTTCCCAATATAGGCCTCTTAGCGCTCAGAATGTCCAATTTCAGTTTCTACAGAAAGAGTGTTTCAGAACGGCTCAATCAAAAGTAAGGTTGAACTCTGTTAGTTGAATGCACAGAACAGAAAGAAGTTTCATACAATGCTTCTGTGTAGTTTATATTTGAACATATTCTTTTTTCCACTATTACCCACTTAGCGCTACGAATGTCCAGTTGCATTTTCTACAGACAGCGTGTTTCAAAACTGCTCAATCAAAAGTATGCTTTAACTCTGTTAGCTGAATGCTCAGATCAGAAATAAGTTTCACAGAATGCTTCTGTGTAGTTTATATTTGAATATATTCCTTTTTCCACTACTACGCTCTTAGCGCTCCAAATGTCCAGTTGCATTTTCTACAGAAAGAGTGTTCAGATCTGCTCAATCAAAATTATGGTTAAACTCTGTTAGCTGAATGCACAGATCAGAAAGAAGTTTCACCGAATGATTCTGTGTAGTTTATATTTAAGACATTCCTTTTTCCAATATTACCCTCTTAGCGCTCCGAATCTCCACTTGCATTTTCTACAAAAAGAGTGTTTCATAACTGCTCAATCAAAAATATGTTTTATCTCTGTTAACTGAATTTACAGATCAGAAATAAGTTTCACAGAATGCATCTGTGTAGTTTTTATTTGAAGATATTCTTTTTCCCAATGTAGGCCTCTTAGCGCGTAGCATGTCCAATTGCAGTTTCTACAGAAAGAGTGTTTCAGAACGGCTCAATCAAAAGTAAGGTTCAACTCTGTTAGTTGAATGCACAGAACAGAAAGTATTTTCACAGAATGCTACTGTGTAGTTTATATTTGAATACATTCCTTTTTCCACTATTACCCACTTAGCGCTCCGAATCTCCACTTGCATTTTCTACAGAAAGAGTGTTCAGAACTGCGCAATCAAAAGGATGGTTTAACTCTGTTAGCTTAATGAACATATCAGAAATAAGTTTCACACAATGCTTCTGTGTAGTTTTTATTTGAAGATATTATTTTTCCCAATTGAGGCCTCTTAGCGCTCAGAATGTCCAATTGCACTTTCTACAGAAAGAGTGTTTCAGAAAGGCTCAATCAAAAGTAAGGTTCAACTCTGTTAGTTGAATGCACAGAACAGAAAGAAGTTTCATACAATGCTTCTGTGTAGTTTATATTTGAACATATTCTTTTTTCCACTATTACCCACTTAGCGCTACGAATGTCCAGTTGCATTTTCTACAGACAGAGTGTTTCAAAACTGCTCAATCAAAAGTATGGTTTAATTCTGTTAGCTGAATGCTCAGATCTGAAAGAAGTTTCACAGAATGCTTCTGTGTAGTTTATATTTGAATATATTCCTTTTTCCACTACTACTCTCTTAGCGCTCCAAATGTCCAGTTGCATTTTCTACAGAAAGAGTGTTCAGATCTGCTCAATCAAAAGTATGGTTTATCTCTGTTAGCTGAATGCACAGATCAGAAAGAAGTTTCACAGAATGATTCTGTGTAGTTTATATTTGGAGACATTCCTTTTTCCACTATGACCCTCTTAGCGCTCCGAATCTCCACTTGCATTTTCTACAGAAAGAGTGTTTCAGAACGGCTCAATCAAAGCTAAGGTTCAACTCTTTTAGTTGAACAAACAGAACAGAAAGAAGTTTCACACAATTCTTCTGTGTAGTTTTTATTTGTAGATATTCTTTTTCCCAATATAGTCCTCCTAGCGCTCAGAATGTCCAATTGCAGTTTCTACAGAAAGAGTGTTTCAGAACGGCTCAATCAAAAGTAAGGTTCAACTCTGTTAGTTGAATGCACAGAACAGAAAGGAGTTTCATACAATGCTTCTGTGTAGTTTATATTTGAACATATTCTTTTTTCCACTATTACCCACTTAGCGCTACGAATGTCCAGTTCCATTTTCTACAGACAGAGTGTTTCAAAACTGCTCAATCAAAAGTACGGTTTAACTCTGTTAGCTGAATGCTCATATAAGAAAGAAATTTCACAGAATGCTTCTGTGTAGTTTATATTTGAATATATTCCTTTTTCCACTACTACGCTCTTAGCGCTCAAAATGTCCAGTTGCATTTTCTACAGAAAGAGTGTTCAGGTCTGCTCAATCAAAAGTATGGTTTAACTCTGTTAGCTGAATGCACAGATCAGAAAGAAGTTTCACCGAATGATTCTGTGTAGTTTATATTTGGAGACATTCCTTTTTCCACTATTACCATCTTAGCGCTCCGAATCTCCACTTGCAATTTCTACAAAAAGAGTGTTTCATAACTACTCAATCAAAAATATGTTTTATCTCTGTTAACTGAATTTACAGATCAGAAATAAGTTTCACAGAATGCATCTGTGTAGTTTTTATTTGAAGATATTCTTTTTCCCAATGTAGGCCTCTTAGCGCTTAGCATGTCCAATTGCAGTTTCTACAGAAAGAGTGTTTCAGAACGGCTCAATCAAAAGTAAGGTTCAACTCTGTTAGTTGAATGCACAGAACAGAAAGTATTTTCACAGAATGCTACTGTGTAGTTTATATTTGAATATATTCCTTTTTCCACTATTACCCACTTAGCGCTCCGAATCTCCACTTGCATTTTCTACAGAAAGAGTGTTCAGAACTGCGCAATCAAAAGGATGGTTTAACTCTGTTAGCTTAATGAACATATCAGAAATAAGTTTCACACAATGCTTCTGTGTAATTTTTATTTGAAGATATTATTTTTCCCAATTGAGGCCTCTTAGCGCTCAGAATGTCCAATTGCACTTTCTACAGAAAGAGTGTTTCAGAAAGGCTCAATCAAAAGTAAGGTTCAATTCTGTTATTTGAATGCACAGAACAGAAAGAAGTTTCATACAATGCTTCTGTGTCGTTTATGTTTGAACATATTCTTTTTTCCACTATTACCCACTTAGCGCTACGAATGTCCAGTTGCATTTTCTACAGACAGAGTGTTTCAAAACTGCTCAATCAAAAGTATGGTATAATTCTGTTAGCTGAATGCTCAGATCGGAAAGAAGTTTCACAGAATGCTTCTGTGTAGTTTATATTTGAATATATTCTTTTTTCCACTACTACTCTCTTAGCGCTCCAAATGTCCAGTTGCATTTTCTACAGAAAGAGTGTTCAGATCTGCTCAATCAAAAGTATGGTTTAACTCTGTTAGCTGAATGCACAGATCAGAAAGAAGTTTCACAGAATGACTCTGTGTAGTTTATATTTGGAGACATTCCTTTTTCCACTATTACCCTCTTAGCGCTCCGAATCTCCACTTGCATTTTCTACAGAAAGAGTGTTACAGAACGGCTCAATCAAAGCTAAGGTTCAACTCTTTTAGTTGAACAAACAGAACAGAAAGAAGTTTCACACAATTCTTCTGTGTAGTTTTTATTTGTAGACATTCTTTTTCCCAATATAGGCCTCCTAGCGCTCAGAATGTCCAATTGCAGTTTCTACAGAAAGAGTGTTTCAGAACGGCTCAATCAAAAGTAAGGTTCAACTCTGTTAGTTGAATGCACAGAACAGAAAGGAGTTTCATACAATGCTTCTGTGTAGTTTATATTTGAACATATTCTTTTTTCCACTATTACCCACTTAGCGCTACGAATGTCCAGTTGCATTTTCTACAGACAGAGTGTTTCAAAGCTGCTCAATCAAAAGTATGGTTTAACTCTGTTAGCTGAATGCTCATATCAGAAAGAAGTTTTACAGAATGCTTCTGTGTAGTTTATATTTGAATATATTCCTTTTTCCACTACTACGCTCTTAGCGCTCCAAATGTCCAGTTGCATTTTCTACAGAAAGAGTGTTCAGGTCTGCTCAATCAAAAGTATGGTTTAACTCTGTTAGCTGAATGCACAGATCAGAAAGAAGTTTCACCGAATGATTCTGTGTAGTTTATATTTTAATATATTCCTTTTTTAATCTACTACTCTCCTAGCGCTCCAAATATCCACTTGCATTTTCTACAGAAAGAGTGTTCAGATCTGCTCAATCAAAATTATGGTTAAACTCTGTTAGCTGAATGCACAGATCAGAAAGAAGTTTCACCGAATGATTCTGTGTAGTTTATATTTGAAGACATTCCTTTTTCCAATATTACCCTCTTAGCGCTCCGAATCTCCACTTGCATTTTCTACAAAAAGAGTGTTTCATAACTGCTCAATCAAAAATATGTTTTATCTCTGTTAACTGAATTTACAGATCAGAAATAAGTTTCACAGAATGCATCTGTGTAGTTTTTATTTGAAGATATTCTTTTTCCCAATGTAGGCCTCTTAGCGCGTAGCATGTCCAATTGCAGTTTCTACAGAAAGAGTGTTTCAGAACGGCTCAATCAAAAGTAAGGTTCAACTCTGTTAGTTGAATGCACAGAACAGAAAGTATTTTCACAGAATGCTACTGTGTAGTTTATATTTGAATACATTCCTTTTTCCACTATTACCCACTTAGCGCTCCGAATCTCCACTTGCATTTTCTACAGAAAGAGTGTTCAGAACTGCGCAATCAAAAGGATGGTTTAACTCTGTTAGCTTAATGAACATATCAGAAATAAGTTTCACACAATGCTTCTGTGTAGTTTTTATTTGAAGATATTATTTTTCCCAATTGAGGCCTCTTAGCGCTCAGAATGTCCAATTGCACTTTCTACAGAAAGAGTGTTTCAGAAAGGCTCAATCAAAAGTAAGGTTCAACTCTGTTAGTTGAATGCACAGAACAGAAAGAAGTTTCATACAATGCTTCTGTGTAGTTTATATTTGAACATATTCTTTTTTCCACTATTACCCACTTAGCGCTACGAATGTCCAGTTGCATTTTCTACAGACAGAGTGTTTCAAAACTGCTCAATCAAAAGTATGGTTTAATTCTGTTAGCTGAATGCTCAGATCTGAAAGAAGTTTCACAGAATGCTTCTGTGTAGTTTATATTTGAATATATTCCTTTTTCCACTACTACTCTCTTAGCGCTCCAAATGTCCAGTTGCATTTTCTACAGAAAGAGTGTTCAGATCTGCTCAATCAAAAGTATGGTTTATCTCTGTTAGCTGAATGCACAGATCAGAAAGAAGTTTCACAGAATGATTCTGTGTAGTTTATATTTGGAGACATTCCTTTTTCCACTATGACCCTCTTAGCGCTCCGAATCTCCACTTGCATTTTCTACAGAAAGAGTGTTTCAGAACGGCTCAATCAAAGCTAAGGTTCAACTCTTTTAGTTGAACAAACAGAACAGAAAGAAGTTTCACACAATTCTTCTGTGTAGTTTTTATTTGTAGATATTCTTTTTCCCAATATAGTCCTCCTAGCGCTCAGAATGTCCAATTGCAGTTTCTACAGAAAGAGTGTTTCAGAACGGCTCAATCAAAAGTAAGGTTCAACTCTGTTAGTTGAATGCACAGAACAGAAAGGAGTTTCATACAATGCTTCTGTGTAGTTTATATTTGAACATATTCTTTTTTCCACTATTACCCACTTAGCGCTACGAATGTCCAGTTCCATTTTCTACAGACAGAGTGTTTCAAAACTGCTCAATCAAAAGTACGGTTTAACTCTGTTAGCTGAATGCTCATATAAGAAAGAAATTTCACAGAATGCTTCTGTGTAGTTTATATTTGAATATATTCCTTTTTCCACTACTACGCTCTTAGCGCTCAAAATGTCCAGTTGCATTTTCTACAGAAAGAGTGTTCAGGTCTGCTCAATCAAAAGTATGGTTTAACTCTGTTAGCTGAATGCACAGATCAGAAAGAAGTTTCACCGAATGATTCTGTGTAGTTTATATTTGGAGACATTCCTTTTTCCACTATTACCATCTTAGCGCTCCGAATCTCCACTTGCAATTTCTACAAAAAGAGTGTTTCATAACTACTCAATCAAAAATATGTTTTATCTCTGTTAACTGAATTTACAGATCAGAAATAAGTTTCACAGAATGCATCTGTGTAGTTTTTATTTGAAGATATTCTTTTTCCCAATGTAGGCCTCTTAGCGCTTAGCATGTCCAATTGCAGTTTCTACAGAAAGAGTGTTTCAGAACGGCTCAATCAAAAGTAAGGTTCAACTCTGTTAGTTGAATGCACAGAACAGAAAGTATTTTCACAGAATGCTACTGTGTAGTTTATATTTGAATATATTCCTTTTTCCACTATTACCCACTTAGCGCTCCGAATCTCCACTTGCATTTTCTACAGAAAGAGTGTTCAGAACTGCGCAATCAAAAGGATGGTTTAACTCTGTTAGCTTAATGAACATATCAGAAATAAGTTTCACACAATGCTTCTGTGTAATTTTTATTTGAAGATATTATTTTTCCCAATTGAGGCCTCTTAGCGCTCAGAATGTCCAATTGCACTTTCTACAGAAAGAGTGTTTCAGAAAGGCTCAATCAAAAGTAAGGTTCAACTCTGTTATTTGAATGCACAGAACAGAAAGAAGTTTCATACAATGCTTCTGTGTCGTTTATGTTTGAACATATTCTTTTTTCCACTATTACCCACTTAGCGCTACGAATGTCCAGTTGCATTTTCTACAGACAGAGTGTTTCAAAACTGCTCAATCAAAAGTATGGTATAATTCTGTTAGCTGAATGCTCAGATCGGAAAGAAGTTTCACAGAATGCTTCTGTGTAGTTTATATTTGAATATATTCTTTTTTCCACTACTACTCTCTTAGCGCTCCAAATGTCCAGTTGCATTTTCTACAGAAAGAGTGTTCAGATCTGCTCAATCAAAAGTATGGTTTAACTCTGTTAGCTGAATGCACAGATCAGAAAGAAGTTTCACAGAATGACTCTGTGTAGTTTATATTTGGAGACATTCCTTTTTCCACTATTACCCTCTTAGCGCTCCGAATCTCCACTTGCATTTTCTACAGAAAGAGTGTTTCAGAACGGCTCAATCAAAGCTAAGGTTCAACTCTTTTAGTTGAACAAACAGAACAGAAAGAAGTTTCACACAATTCTTCTGTGTAGTTTTTATTTGTAGACATTCTTTTTCCCAATATAGGCCTCCTAGCGCTCAGAATGTCCAATTGCAGTTTCTACAGAAAGAGTGTTTCAGAACGGCTCAATCAAAAGTAAGGTTCAACTCTGTTAGTTGAATGCACAGAACAGAAAGGAGTTTCATACAATGCTTCTGTGTAGTTTATATTTGAACATATTCTTTTTTCCACTATTACCCACTTAGCGCTACGAATGTCCAGTTGCATTTTCTACAGACAGAGTGTTTCAAAGCTGCTCAATCAAAAGTATGGTTTAACTCTGTTAGCTGAATGCTCATATCAGAAAGAAGTTTTACAGAATGCTTCTGTGTAGTTTATATTTGAATATATTCCTTTTTCCACTAGTACGCTCTTAGCGCTCCAAATGTCCAGTTGCATTTTCTACAGAAAGAGTGTTCAGGTCTGCTCAATCAAAAGTATGGTTTAACTCTGTTAGCTGAATGCACAGATCAGAAAGAAGTTTCACCGAATGATTCTGTGTAGTTTATATTTTAATATATTCCTTTTTTAATCTACTACTCTCCTAGCGCTCCAAATGTCCACTTGCATTTTCTACAGAAAGGGTGTTCAGATCTGCTCAATCAAAAGTATGGTTTAACTCTGTTAGCTGAATGCACAGATCAGAAAGAAGTTTCACAGAATGATTCTGTGTAGTTTATATTTGGAGACATTCCTTTTTCCACTATTACCCTCTTAGCGCTCCGAATCTCCACTTGCATTTTCTACAGAAAGAGTGTTTCAGAACGGCTCAATCAAAACTAAGGTTCAACTATCTTAGTTGAACAAACAGAACAGAAAGAAGTTTCACACAATTCTTCTGTGTAGTTTTTATTTGTAGACATTCTTTTTCCCAATATAGGCCTCTTTGCGCTCAGAATGTCCAATTGCAGTTTCTACAGAAAGAGTGTTTCAGAACGGCTCAATCAAAAGTAAGGTTCAACTCTGTTAGTTGAATGCACAGAACAGAAAGAAGTTTCATACAATGCTTCTGTGTAGTTTATATTTGAACATATTTTTTTTTCCACTATTACCCACTTAGCGCTACGAATGTCCAGTTGCATTTTCTACAGACAGAGTGTTTCAAAACTGCTCAATCAAAAGTATGGTTTAACTCTGTTAGCTGAATGCTCAGATCAGGAAGAAGATTCACAGAATGCTTCTGTGTAGTTTATATTTGAATATATTCCTTTTTCCACTACTACGCTCTTAGCGCTCCAAATGTCCAGTTGCATTTTCTACAGAAAGAGTGTTCAGATCTGCTCAATCAAAAGTATGGTTTAACTCTGTTAGCTGAATGCACAGATCAGAAAGAAGTTTCACCGAATGCTTCTGTGTAGTTTATATTTGAAGACATTCCTTTTTCCACTAGTACCCTCTTAGAGCTCCGAATCTCCACTTGCATTTTCTACAAAAAGTGTGTTTCATAACTGCACAATCAAAAATATGTTTTATCTCTGTTAACTGATTTTACAGATCAGAAATAAGTTTCACAGAATGCATCTGTGTAGTTTTTATTTGAAGATATTCTTTTTCCCAATGTAGGCCTCTTAGCGCTTAGCATGTCCAATTGCAGTTTCTTCAGAAAGTGTGTTTCAGAACGGCTCAATCAAAAGTAAGGTTCAACTCTGTTAGTTGAATGCACAGAACAGAAAGAATTTTCACAGAATGCTAATGTGTAGTTTGTATTTGAATATATTCCTTTTTCCACTATTACCCTCTTAGCGCTCCGAATGTCCACTTGCATTTTCTACAGAAAGAGTGTTCAGAACTGCGCAATCAAAAGTATGGTTTAACTCTGTTAGCTTAATGAACATATCAGAAATAAGTTTCACACAATGCTTCTGTGTAGTTTTTATTTGAAGATATTATTTTTCCCAATAGAGGCCTCTTAGCGCTCAGAATGTCCAATTGCAGTTTCTACAGAAAGAGTGTTTCAGAAAGGCTCAATCAAAAGTAAGGTTCAACTCTGTTAGTTGAATGCACAGAACAGAAAGAAGTTTCATACAATGCTTCTGTGTAGTTTATATTTGAACATATTCTTTTTTCCACTATTACCCACTTAGCGCTACGAATGTCCAGTTGCATTTTCTACAGACAGAGCGTTTCAAAACTGCTCAATCAAAAGTATGGTTTAACTCTGTTAGCTGAATGCTCCAATGAGAAAGAAGTTTCACAGAATGCTTCTGTGTAGTTTATATTTGAATATATTCCTTTTTCCTCTACTACGCTCTTAGCGCTCCAAATGTCCAGTTGCATTTTCTACAGAAAGAGTGTTCAGATCTGCTCAATCAAAAGTATGGTTTAACTCTGTTAGCTGAATGCACAGATCAGAAAGAAGTTTCACCAAAGGATTCTGTGTAGTTTATATTTGAAGACATTCCTTTTTCCACTATTAACCTCTTAGCGCTCCGAATCTCCACTTGCATTTTCTACAAAAAGAGTGTTTCATAACTGCTCAATCAAAAATATGTTTTATCTCTGTTAACTGAATTTACAGATCAGAAATAAGTTTCACAGAATGCATCTGTGTAGTTTTTATTTGAAGATATTCTTTTTCCCAATGTAGGCCTCTTAGCGCTTAGCATGTCCAATTGCAGTTTCTACAGAAAGAGTGTTTCAGAACGGCTCAATCAAAAGTAAGGTTCAACTCTGTTAGTTGAATGCACAGAACAGAAAGAATTTTCACAGAATGCTACTGTGTAGTTTATATTTGAATATATTCCTTTTTCCACTATTACCCTCTTAGCGCTCCGAATGTCCACTTGCATTTTCTACAGAAAGAGTGTTCAGAACTGCGCAATCAAAAGTATGGTTTAACTCTGTTAGCTTAATGAACATATCAGAAATAAGTTTCACACAATGCTTCTGTGTAGTTTTTTTTGAAGATATTATTTTTCCAATAGAGGCCTCTTAGCGCTCAGAATGTCCATTTGCAGTTTCTACAGAAAGAGTGTTTCAGAAAGGCTCAATCAAAAGTAAGGTTCAACTCTGTTAGTTGAATGCACAGAACAGAAATAAGTTTCATACAATGCTTCTGTGTAGTTTATATTTGAACATATTCTTTTTTCCACTATTACCCACTTAGCGCTACGAATGTCCAGTTGCATTTTCTACAGACAGAGTGTTTCAAAACTGCTCAATCAAAAGTATGGTTTAACTCTGTTAGCTGAATGCTCAGATCAGAAAGAAGTTTCACAGAATGCTTCTGTGTAGTTTATATTTGAATATATTCCTTTTTCCACTACTACTCTCTTAGCGATCCAAATGTCCAGTTGCATTTTCTACAGAAAGAGTGTTCAGATCTGCTCAATCAAAAGTATGGTTTAACTCTGTTAGCTGAATGCACAGATCAGAAAGAAGTTTCACAGAATGATTCTGTGTAGTTTATATTTGGAAACATTCCTTTTTCCACTATTACCCTCTTAGCGCTCCGAATCTCCACTTGCATTTTCTACAGAAAGAGTGTTTCAGAACGGCTCAATCAAAACTAAGGTTCAACTCTTTTAGTTGAACAAACAGAACAGAAAGAAGTTTTACACAATTCTTCTGTGTAGTTTATATTTGCAGACAATCTTTTTCCCAATATAGGCCTCTTAGCGCTCAGAATGTCCAATTGCAGTTTCTACAGAAAGAGTGTTTCAGAACGGCTCAATCATAAGTAAGGTTCAAATCTGTTAGTTGAATGCACAGAACAGAAAGAAGTTTCATACAATGCTTCTGTGTAGTTTATATTTGAACATATTCTTTTTTCCACTATTACCCACTTAGCGCTACGAATGTCCAGTTGCATTTTCTACAGACAGAGTGTTTCAAAACTGCTCAATCAAAAGTATGGTTTAACTCTGTTAGCTGAATGCTCAGATCAGGAAGAAGTTTCACAGAATGCTTCTGTGTAGTTTATATTTGAATATATTCCTTTTTCCACTACTACGCTCTTAGCGCTCCAAATGTCCAGTTGCATTTTCTACAGAAAGAGTGTTCAGATCTGCTCAATCAAAAGTATGGTTTAACTCTGTTAGCTGAATGCACAGATCAGAAAGAAGTTTCACCGAATGCTTCTGTGTAGTTTATATTTGAAGACATTCCTTTTTCCACCAGTACCCTCTTAGAGCTCCGAATCTCCACTTGCATTTTCTACAAAAAGTGTGTTTCATAACTGCTCAATCAAAAATATGTTTTATCTCTGTTAACTGATTTTACAGATCAGAAATAAGTTTCACAGAATGCATCTGTGTAGTTTTTATTTGAAGATATTCTTTTTCCCAATGTAGGCCTCTTAGCGCTTAGCATGTCCAATTGCAGTTTCTACAGAAAGTGTGTTTCAGAAAGGCTCAATCAAAAGTAAGGTTCAACTCTGTTAGTTGAATGCACAGAACAGAAAGTATTTTCACAGAATGCTACTGTGTAGTTTATATTTGAATATCTTCCTTTTTCCACTATTACCCTCTTAGCGCTCCGAATGTCCACTTGCATTTTCTACAGAAAGAGTGTTCAGAACTGCGCAATCAAAAGTATGGTTTAACTCTGTTAGCTTAATGAACATATCAGAAATAAGTTTCACACAATGCTTCTGTGTAGTTTTTATTTGAAGATATTATTTTTCCCAATAGAGGCCTCTTAGCGCTCAGAATGTCCAATTGCAGTTTCTACAGAAAGAGAGTTTCAGAAAGGCTCAATCAAAAGTAAGGTTCAACTCTGTTAGTTGAATGCACAGAACAGAAAGAAGTTTCATACAATGCTTCTGTGTAGTTTATATTTGAACATATTCTTTTTTCCACTATTACCCACTTAGCGCTACGAATGTCCAGTTGCATTTTCTACAGACAGAGTGTTTCAAAACTGCTCAATCAAAAGTATGGTTTAACTCTGTTAGCTGAATGCTCCGATCAGAAAGAAGTTTCACAGAATGCTTCTGTGTAGTTTATATTTGAATATATTCCTTTTTCCTCTACTACGCTCTTAGCGCTCCAAATGTCCAGTTGCATTTTCTACAGAAAGAGTGTTCAGATCTGCTCAATCAAAAGTATGGTTTAACTCTGTTAGCTGAATGCACAGATCAGAAAGAAGTTTCACCAAATGATTCTGTGTAGTTTATATTTGAAGACATTCCTTTTTCCACTATTACCCTCTTAGCGCTCCGAATCTCCACTTGCATTTTCTACAAAAAGAGTGTTTCATAACTGCTCAATCAAAAATATGTTTTATCTCTGTTAACTGAATTTACAGATCAGAAATAAGTTTCACAGAATGCATCTGTGTAGTTTTTATTTGAAGATATTCTTTTTCCCAATGTAGGCCTCTTAGCGCTTAGCATGTCCAATTGCAGTTTCTACAGAAAGAGTGTTTCAGAACGGCTCAATCAAAAGTAAGGTTCAACTCTGTTAGTTGAATGCACAGAACAGAAAGAATTTTCACAGAATGCTACTGTGTAGTTTATATTTGAATATATTCCTTTTTCCACTATTACCCTCTTAGCGCTCCGAATGTCCACTTGCATTTTCTACAGAAAGAGTGTTCAGAACTGCGCAATCAAAAGTATGGTTTAACTATGTTAGCTTAATGAACATATCAGAAATAAGTTTCACACAATGCTTCTGTGTAGTTTTTTTTGAAGATATTATTTTTCCAATAGAGGCCTCTTAGCGCTCAGAATGTCCATTTGCAGTTTCTACAGAAAGAGTGTTTCAGAAAGGCTCAATCAAAAGTAAGGTTCAACTCTGTTAGTTGAATGCACAGAACAGAAAGAAGTTTCATACAATGCTTCTGTGTAGTTTATATTTGAACATATTCTTTTTTCCACTATTACCCACTTAGCTCTACGAATGTCCAGTTGCATTTTCTACAGACAGAGTGTTTCAAAACTGCTCAATCAAAAGTATGGTTTAACTCTGTTAGCTGAATGCTCAGATCAGAAAGAAGTTTCACAGAATGCTTCTGTGTAGTTTATATTTGAATATATTCCTTTTTCCACTACTACTCTCTTAGCGCTCCAAATGTCCAGTTGCATTTTCTACAGAAAGAGTGTTCAGATCTGCTCAATCAAAAGTATGGTTTAACTCTGTTAGCTGAATGCACAGATCAGAAAGAAGTTTCACACAATGATTCTGTGTAGTTTATATTTGGAAACATTCCTTTTTCCACTATTACCCTCTTATCGCTCCGAATCTCCACTTGCATTTTCTACAGAAAGAGTGTTTCAGAACGGCTCAATCAAAACTAAGGTTCAACTCTTTTAGTTGAACAAACAGAACAGAAAGAAGTTTTACACAATTCTTCTGTATAGTTTTTATTTGCAGACAATCTTTTTCCCAATATAGGCCTCTTAGCGCTCAGAATGTCCAATTGCAGTTTCTACAGAAAGAGTGTTTCAGAACGGCTCAATCATAAGTAAGGTTCAACTCTGTTAGTTGAATGCACAGAACAGAAAGAAGTTTCATACAAAGCTTCTGTGTAGTTTATATTTGAACATATTCTTTTTTCCACTATTACCCACTTAGCGCTACGAATGTCCAGTTGCATTTTCTACAGACAGAGTGTTTCAAAACTGCTCAATCAAAAGTATGGTTTAACTCTGTTAGCTGAATGCTCAGATCAGGAAGAAGTTTCACAGAATGCTTCTGTGTAGTTTATATTTGAATATATTCCTTTTTCCACTACTACGCTCTTAGCGCTCCAAATGTCCAGTTGCATTTTCTACAGAAAGAGTGTTCAGATCTGCTCAATCAAAAGTATGGTTTAACACTGTTAGCTGAATGCACAGATCAGAAAGAAGTTTCACCGAATGATTCTGTGTAGTTTATATTTGGAGACATTCCTTTTTCCACTATTACCATCTTAGCGCTCCGAATCTCCACTTGCAATTTCTACAAAAAGAGTGTTTCATAACTACTCAATCAAAAATATGTTTTATCTCTGTTAACTGAATTTACAGATCAGAAATAAGTTTCACAGAATGCATCTGTGTAGTTTTTATTTGAAGATATTCTTTTTCCCAATGTAGGCCTCTTAGCGCTTAGCATGTCCAATTGCAGTTTCTACAGAAAGAGTGTTTCAGAACGGCTCAATCAAAAGTAAGGTTCAACTCTGTTAGTTGAATGCACAGAACAGAAAGTATTTTCACAGAATGCTACTGTGTAGTTTATATTTGAATATATTCCTTTTTCCACTATTACCCACTTAGCGCTCCGAATCTCCACTTGCATTTTCTACAGAAAGAGTGTTCAGAACTGCGCAATCAAAAGGATGGTTTAAGTCTGTTAGCTTAATGAACATATCAGAAATAAGTTTCACACAATGCTTCTGTGTAATTTTTATTTGAAGATATTATTTTTCCCAATTGAGGCCTCTTAGCGCTCAGAATGTCCAATTGCACTTTCTACAGAAAGAGTGTTTCAGAAAGGCTCAATCAAAAGTAAGGTTCAACTCTGTTATTTGAATGCACAGAACAGAAAGAAGTTTCATACAATGCTTCTGTGTCGTTTATGTTTGAACATATTCTTTTTTCCACTATTACCCACTTAGCGCTACGAATGTCCAGTTGCATTTTCTACAGACAGAGTGTTTCAAAACTGCTCAATCAAAAGTATGGTATAATTCTGTTAGCTGAATGCTCAGATCGGAAAGAAGTTTCACAGAATGCTTCTGTGTAGTTTATATTTGAATATATTCTTTTTTCCACTACTACTCTCTTAGCGCTCCAAATGTCCAGTTGCATTTTCTACAGAAAGAGTGTTCAGATCTGCTCAATCAAAAGTATGGTTTAACTCTGTTAGCTGAATGCACAGATCAGAAAGAAGTTTCACAGAATGACTCTGTGTAGTTTATATTTGGAGACATTCCTTTTTCCACTATTACCCTCTTAGCGCTCCGAATCTCCACTTGCATTTTCTACAGAAAGAGTGTTTCAGAACGGCTCAATCAAAGCTAAGGTTCAACTCTTTTAGTTGAACAAACAGAACAGAAAGAAGTTTCACACAATTCTTCTGTGTAGTTTTTATTTGTAGACATTCTTTTTCCCAATATAGGCCTCCTAGCGCTCAGAATGTCCAATTGCAGTTTCTACAGAAAGAGTGTTTCAGAACGGCTCAATCAAAAGTAAGGTTCAACTCTGTTAGTTGAATGCACAGAACAGAAAGGAGTTTCATACAATGCTTCTGTGTAGTTTATATTTGAACATATTCTTTTTTCCACTATTACCCACTTAGCGCTACGAATGTCCAGTTGCATTTTCTACAGACAGAGTGTTTCAAAGCTGCTCAATCAAAAGTATGGTTTAACTCTGTTAGCTGAATGCTCATATCAGAAAGAAGTTTTACAGAATGCTTCTGTGTAGTTTATATTTGAATATATTCCTTTTTCCACTACTACGCTCTTAGCGCTCCAAATGTCCAGTTGCATTTTCTACAGAAAGAGTGTTCAGGTCTGCTCAATCAAAAGTATGGTTTAACTCTGTTAGCTGAATGCACAGATCAGAAAGAAGTTTCACCGAATGATTCTGTGTAGTTTATATTTTAATATATTCCTTTTTTAATCTACTACTCTCCTAGCGCTCCAAATGTCCACTTGCATTTTCTACAGAAAGGGTGTTCAGATCTGCTCAATCAAAAGTATGGTTTAACTCTGTTAGCTGAATGCACAGATCAGAAAGAAGTTTCACAGAATGATTCTGTGTAGTTTATATTTGGAGACATTCCTTTTTCCACTATTACCCTCTTAGCGCTCCGAATCTCCACTTGCATTTTCTACAGAAAGAGTGTTTCAGAACGGCTCAATCAAAACTAAGGTTCAACTATCTTAGTTGAACAAACAGAACAGAAAGAAGTTTCACACAATTCTTCTGTGTAGTTTTTATTTGTAGACATTCTTTTTCCCAATATAGGCCTCTTTGCGCTCAGAATGTCCAATTGCAGTTTCTACAGAAAGAGTGTTTCAGAACGGCTCAATCAAAAGTAAGGTTCAACTCTGTTAGTTGAATGCACAGAACAGAAAGAAGTTTCATACAATGCTTCTGTGTAGTTTATATTTGAACATATTTTTTTTTCCACTATTACCCACTTAGCGCTACGAATGTCCAGTTGCATTTTCTACAGACAGAGTGTTTCAAAACTGCTCAATCAAAAGTATGGTTTAACTCTGTTAGCTGAATGCTCAGATCAGGAAGAAGATTCACAGAATGCTTCTGTGTAGTTTATATTTGAATATATTCCTTTTTCCACTACTACGCTCTTAGCGCTCCAAATGTCCAGTTGCATTTTCTACAGAAAGAGTGTTCAGATCTGCTCAATCAAAAGTATGGTTTAACTCTGTTAGCTGAATGCACAGATCAGAAAGAAGTTTCACCGAATGCTTCTGTGTAGTTTATATTTGAAGACATTCCTTTTTCCACTAGTACCCTCTTAGAGCTCCGAATCTCCACTTGCATTTTCTACAAAAAGTGTGTTTCATAACTGCTCAATCAAAAATATGTTTTATCTCTGTTAACTGATTTTACAGATCAGAAATAAGTTTCACAGAATGCATCTGTGTAGTTTTTATTTGAAGATATTCTTTTTCCCAATGTAGGCCTCTTAGCGCTTAGCATGTCCAATTGCAGTTTCTTCAGAAAGTGTGTTTCAGAACGGC
Organism: Symphalangus syndactylus; assembly: GCF_028878055.3. Classification (NCBI taxonomy): domain Eukaryota; kingdom Metazoa; phylum Chordata; class Mammalia; order Primates; family Hylobatidae; genus Symphalangus; species Symphalangus syndactylus. The sequence continues at coordinate 3,917,363 of NC_072429.2, forward strand.
TCAATCAAAAGTAAGGTTCAACTCTGTTAGTTGAATGCACAGAACAGAAAGAATTTTCACAGAATGCTAATGTGTAGTTTGTATTTGAATATATTCCTTTTTCCACTATTACCCTCTTAGCGCTCCGAATGTCCACTTGCATTTTCTACAGAAAGAGTGTTCAGAACTGCGCAATCAAAAGTATGGTTTAACTCTGTTAGCTTAATGAACATATCAGAAATAAGTTTCACACAATGCTTCTGTGTAGTTTTTATTTGAAGATATTATTTTTCCCAATAGAGGCCTCTTAGCGCTCAGAATGTCCAATTGCAGTTTCTACAGAAAGAGTGTTTCAGAAAGGCTCAATCAAAAGTAAGGTTCAACTCTGTTAGTTGAATGCACAGAACAGAAAGAAGTTTCATACAATGCTTCTGTGTAGTTTATATTTGAACATATTCTTTTTTCCACTATTACCCACTTAGCGCTACGAATGTCCAGTTGCATTTTCTACAGACAGAGCGTTTCAAAACTGCTCAATCAAAAGTATGGTTTAACTCTGTTAGCTGAATGCTCCAATGAGAAAGAAGTTTCACAGAATGCTTCTGTGTAGTTTATATTTGAATATATTCCTTTTTCCTCTACTACGCTCTTAGCGCTCCAAATGTCCAGTTGCATTTTCTACAGAAAGAGTGTTCAGATCTGCTCAATCAAAAGTATGGTTTAACTCTGTTAGCTGAATGCACAGATCAGAAAGAAGTTTCACCAAAGGATTCTGTGTAGTTTATATTTGAAGACATTCCTTTTTCCACTATTAACCTCTTAGCGCTCCGAATCTCCACTTGCATTTTCTACAAAAAGAGTGTTTCATAACTGCTCAATCAAAAATATGTTTTATCTCTGTTAACTGAATTTACAGATCAGAAATAAGTTTCACAGAATGCATCTGTGTAGTTTTTATTTGAAGATATTCTTTTTCCCAATGTAGGCCTCTTAGCGCTTAGCATGTCCAATTGCAGTTTCTACAGAAAGAGTGTTTCAGAACGGCTCAATCAAAAGTAAGGTTCAACTCTGTTAGTTGAATGCACAGAACAGAAAGAATTTTCACAGAATGCTACTGTGTAGTTTATATTTGAATATATTCCTTTTTCCACTATTACCCTCTTAGCGCTCCGAATGTCCACTTGCATTTTCTACAGAAAGAGTGTTCAGAACTGCGCAATCAAAAGTATGGTTTAACTCTGTTAGCTTAATGAACATATCAGAAATAAGTTTCACACAATGCTTCTGTGTAGTTTTTTTTGAAGATATTATTTTTCCAATAGAGGCCTCTTAGCGCTCAGAATGTCCATTTGCAGTTTCTACAGAAAGAGTGTTTCAGAAAGGCTCAATCAAAAGTAAGGTTCAACTCTGTTAGTTGAATGCACAGAACAGAAAGAAGTTTCATACAATGCTTCTGTGTAGTTTATATTTGAACATATTCTTTTTTCCACTATTACCCACTTAGCGCTACGAATGTCCAGTTGCATTTTCTACAGACAGAGTGTTTCAAAACTGCTCAATCAAAAGTATGGTTTAACTCTGTTAGCTGAATGCTCAGATCAGAAAGAAGTTTCACAGAATGCTTCTGTGTAGTTTATATTTGAATATATTCCTTTTTCCACTACTACTCTCTTAGCGATCCAAATGTCCAGTTGCATTTTCTACAGAAAGAGTGTTCAGATCTGCTCAATCAAAAGTATGGTTTAACTCTGTTAGCTGAATGCACAGATCAGAAAGAAGTTTCACAGAATGATTCTGTGTAGTTTATATTTGGAAACATTCCTTTTTCCACTATTACCCTCTTAGCGCTCCGAATCTCCACTTGCATTTTCTACAGAAAGAGTGTTTCAGAACGGCTCAATCAAAACTAAGGTTCAACTCTTTTAGTTGAACAAACAGAACAGAAAGAAGTTTTACACAATTCTTCTGTGTAGTTTATATTTGCAGACAATCTTTTTCCCAATATAGGCCTCTTAGCGCTCAGAATGTCCAATTGCAGTTTCTACAGAAAGAGTGTTTCAGAACGGCTCAATCATAAGTAAGGTTCAAATCTGTTAGTTGAATGCACAGAACAGAAAGAAGTTTCATACAATGCTTCTGTGTAGTTTATATTTGAACATATTCTTTTTTCCACTATTACCCACTTAGCGCTACGAATGTCCAGTTGCATTTTCTACAGACAGAGTGTTTCAAAACTGCTCAATCAAAAGTATGGTTTAACTCTGTTAGCTGAATGCTCAGATCAGGAAGAAGTTTCACAGAATGCTTCTGTGTAGTTTATATTTGAATATATTCCTTTTTCCACTACTACGCTCTTAGCGCTCCAAATGTCCAGTTGCATTTTCTACAGAAAGAGTGTTCAGATCTGCTCAATCAAAAGTATGGTTTAACTCTGTTAGCTGAATGCACAGATCAGAAAGAAGTTTCACCGAATGCTTCTGTGTAGTTTATATTTGAAGACATTCCTTTTTCCACCAGTACCCTCTTAGAGCTCCGAATCTCCACTTGCATTTTCTACAAAAAGTGTGTTTCATAACTGCTCAATCAAAAATATGTTTTATCTCTGTTAACTGATTTTACAGATCAGAAATAAGTTTCACAGAATGCATCTGTGTAGTTTTTATTTGAAGATATTCTTTTTCCCAATGTAGGCCTCTTAGCGCTTAGCATGTCCAATTGCAGTTTCTACAGAAAGTGTGTTTCAGAAAGGCTCAATCAAAAGTAAGGTTCAACTCTGTTAGTTGAATGCACAGAACAGAAAGTATTTTCACAGAATGCTACTGTGTAGTTTATATTTGAATATATTCCTTTTTCCACTATTACCCTCTTAGCGCTCCGAATGTCCACTTGCATTTTCTACAGAAAGAGTGTTCAGAACTGCGCAATCAAAAGTATGGTTTAACTCTGTTAGCTTAATGAACATATCAGAAATAAGTTTCACACAATGCTTCTGTGTAGTTTTTATTTGAAGATATTATTTTTCCCAATAGAGGCCTCTTAGCGCTCAGAATGTCCAATTGCAGTTTCTACAGAAAGAGAGTTTCAGAAAGGCTCAATCAAAAGTAAGGTTCAACTCTGTTAGTTGAATGCACAGAACAGAAAGAAGTTTCATACAATGCTTCTGTGTAGTTTATATTTGAACATATTCTTTTTTCCACTATTACCCACTTAGCGCTACGAATGTCCAGTTGCATTTTCTACAGACAGAGTGTTTCAAAACTGCTCAATCAAAAGTATGGTTTAACTCTGTTAGCTGAATGCTCCGATCAGAAAGAAGTTTCACAGAATGCTTCTGTGTAGTTTATATTTGAATATATTCCTTTTTCCTCTACTACGCTCTTAGCGCTCCAAATGTCCAGTTGCATTTTCTACAGAAAGAGTGTTCAGATCTGCTCAATCAAAAGTATGGTTTAACTCTGTTAGCTGAATGCACAGATCAGAAAGAAGTTTCACCAAATGATTCTGTGTAGTTTATATTTGAAGACATTCCTTTTTCCACTATTACCCTCTTAGCGCTCCGAATCTCCACTTGCATTTTCTACAAAAAGAGTGTTTCATAACTGCTCAATCAAAAATATGTTTTATCTCTGTTAACTGAATTTACAGATCAGAAATAAGTTTCACAGAATGCATCTGTGTAGTTTTTATTTGAAGATATTCTTTTTCCCAATGTAGGCCTCTTAGCGCTTAGCATGTCCAATTGCAGTTTCTACAGAAAGAGTGTTTCAGAACGGCTCAATCAAAAGTAAGGTTCAACTCTGTTAGTTGAATGCACAGAACAGAAAGAATTTTCACAGAATGCTACTGTGTAGTTTATATTTGAATATATTCCTTTTTCCACTATTACCCTCTTAGCGCTCCGAATGTCCACTTGCATTTTCTACAGAAAGAGTGTTCAGAACTGCGCAATCAAAAGTATGGTTTAACTATGTTAGCTTAATGAACATATCAGAAATAAGTTTCACACAATGCTTCTGTGTAGTTTTTTTTGAAGATATTATTTTTCCAATAGAGGCCTCTTAGCGCTCAGAATGTCCATTTGCAGTTTCTACAGAAAGAGTGTTTCAGAAAGGCTCAATCAAAAGTAAGGTTCAACTCTGTTAGTTGAATGCACAGAACAGAAAGAAGTTTCATACAATGCTTCTGTGTAGTTTATATTTGAACATATTCTTTTTTCCACTATTACCCACTTAGCTCTACGAATGTCCAGTTGCATTTTCTACAGACAGAGTGTTTCAAAACTGCTCAATCAAAAGTATGGTTTAACTCTGTTAGCTGAATGCTCAGATCAGAAAGAAGTTTCACAGAATGCTTCTGTGTAGTTTATATTTGAAAATATTCCTTTTTCCACTACTACTCTCTTAGCGCTCCAAATGTCCAGTTGCATTTTCTACAGAAAGAGTGTTCAGATCTGCTCAATCAAAAGTATGGTTTAACTCTGTTAGCTGAATGCACAGATCAGAAAGAAGTTTCACACAATGATTCTGTGTAGTTTATGTTTGGAAACATTCCTTTTTCCACTATTACCCTCTTATCGCTCCGAATCTCCACTTGCATTTTCTACAGAAAGAGTGTTTCAGAACGGCTCAATCAAAACTAAGGTTCAACTCTTTTAGTTGAACAAACAGAACAGAAAGAAGTTTTACACAATTCTTCTGTGTAGTTTTTATTTGCAGACAATCTTTTTCCCAATATAGGCCTCTTAGCGCTCAGAATGTCCAATTGCAGTTTCTACAGAAAGAGTGTTTCAGAACGGCTCAATCATAAGTAAGGTTCAACTCTGTTAGTTGAATGCACAGAACAGAAAGAAGTTTCATACAAAGCTTCTGTGTAGTTTATATTTGAACATATTCTTTTTTCCACTATTACCCACTTAGCGCTACGAATGTCCAGTTGCATTTTCTACAGACAGAGTGTTTCAAAACTGCTCAATCAAAAGTATGGTTTAACTCTGTTAGCTGAATGCTCAGATCAGGAAGAAGTTTCACAGAATGCTTCTGTGTAGTTTATATTTGAATATATTCCTTTTTCCACTACTACGCTCTTAGCGCTCCAAATGTCCAGTTGCATTTTCTACAGAAAGAGTGTTCAGATCTGCTCAATCAAAAGTATGGTTTAACACTGTTAGCTGAATGCACAGATCAGAAAGAAGTTTCACCGAATGCTTCTGTGTAGTTTATATTTGAAGACATTCCTTTTTCCACTAGTACCCTCTTAGAGCTCCGAATCTCAACTTGCATTTTCTACAAAAAGTGTGTTTCATAACTGCTCAATCAAAAATATGTTTTATCTCTGTTAACTGATTTTACAGATCAGAAATAAGTTTCACAGAATGCATCTGTGTAGTTTTTATTTGAAGATATTCTTTTTCCCAATGTAGGCCTCTTAGCGCTTAGCATGTCCAATTGCAGTTTCTACAGAAAGTGTGTTTCAGAACGGCTCAATCAAAAGTAAGGTTCAACTCTGTTAGTTGAATGCACAGAACAGAAAGAATTTTCACAGAATGCTACTGTGTAGTTTATATTTGAATATATTCCTTTTTCCACTATTACCCTCTTAGCGCTCCGAATGTCCACTTGCATTTTCTACAGAAAGAGTGTTCAGAACTGCGCAATCAAAAGTATGGTTTAACTCTGTTAGCTTAATGAATATATCAGAAATAAGTTTCACACAATGCTTCTGTGTAGTTTTTATTTGAAGATATTATTTTTCCAAATAGAGGACTCTTAGCGCTCAGAATGTCCAATTGCAGTTTCTACAGAAAGAGTGTTTCAGAAAGGCTCAATCAAAACTAAGGTTCAACTCTGTTAGTTGAATGCACAGAACAGAAAGAAGTTTCATACAATGCTTCTGTGTAGTTTATATTTGAACATATTCTTTTTTCCACTATTACCCACTTAGCGCTACGAATGTCCAGTTGCATTTTCCACAGACAGAGTGTTTCAAAACTGCTCAATCAAAAGTATGGTTTAACTCTGTCAGCTGAATGCTCAGATCAGAAAGAAGTTTCACAGAATGCTTCTGTGTAGTTTATATGTGAATATATTCCTTTTTCCACTACTATGCTCTTAGCGCTCCAAATGTCCAGTTGCATTTTCTACAGAAAGAGTGTTCAGATCTGCTCAATCAAAAGTATGGTTTAACTCTGTTAGCTGAATGCACAGATCAGAAAGAAGTTTCACCGAATGATTCTGTGTAGTTTATATTTGAAGACATTCCTTTTTCCACTAGTACCCTCTTAGCGCTCCGAATCTCCACTTGCATTTTCTACAAAAAGAGTGTTTCATAACTGCTCAATCAAAAATATGTTTTATCTCTGTTAACTGAATTTACAGATCAGAAATAAGTTTCACAGAATGCATCTGTGTAGTTTTTATTTGAAGACATTCTTTTTCCCAATGTAGGCCTCTTAGCGCTTAGCATGTCCAATTGCAGTTTCTACAGAAAGAGTGTTTCAGAACGGCTCAATCAAAAGTAAGGTTCAACTCTGTTAGTTGAATGCACAGAACAGAAAGTATTTTCACAGAATGCTACTGTGTAGTTTATATTTGAATATATTCCTTTTTCAACTATTACCCTCTTAGCGCTCCGAATGTCCACTTGCAATTTCTACAGAAAGAGTGTTCAGAACTGCGCAATCAAAAGTATGGTTTAACTCTGTTAGCTTAATGAACATATCAGAAATAAGTTTCACACAATGCTTCTGCGTAGTTTTTATTTGAAGATATTATTTTTCCCAATAGAGGCCTCTTAGCGCTCAGAATGTCCAATTGCAGTTTCTACAGAAAGAGTGTTTCAGAAAGGCTCAATCAAAAGTAAGGATCAACTCTGTTAGTTGAATGCACAGAACAGAAAGAAGTTTCATACAATGCTTCTGTGTAGTTTATATTTGAACATATTCTTTTTTCCACTATTACCCACTTAGCGCTACGAATGTCCAGTTGCATTTTCTACAGACAGAGTGTTTCAAAACTGCTCAATCAAAAGTATGGTTTAACTCTGTTAGCTGAATGCTCAGATCAGAAAGAAGTTTCACAGAATGCTTCTGTGTAGTTTATATTTGAATATATTCCTTTTTCCACTACTACGCTCTTAGCGCTCCAAATGTCCAGTTGCATTTTCTACAGAAAGAGTGTTCAGATCTGCTCAATCAAAAGTATGGTTTAACTCTGTTAGCTGAATGCACAGATCAGAAAGAAGTTTCACCGAATGATTCTGTGTAGTTTATATTTGAAGACATTCCTTTTTCCACTATTACCCTCTTAGCGCTCCGAATCTCCACTTGCATTTTCTACAAAAAGAGTGTTTCATAACTGCTCAATCAAAAATATGTTTTATCTGTGTTAACTGAATTTACAGATCAGAAATAAGTTTCACAGAATGCATCTGTGTAGTTTTTATTTGAAGATATTCTTTTTCCCAATGTAGGCCTCTTAGCGCTTAGCATGTCCAATTGCAGTTTCTACAGAAAGAGTGTTTCAGAACGGCTCAATCAAAAGTAGGGTTCAACTCTGTTAGTTGAATGCACAGAACAGAAAGAATTTTCACAGAATGCTACTGTGTAGTTTATATTTGAATATATTCCTTTTTCCACTATTACCTTCTTAGCGCTCCGAATGTCCACTTGCATTTTCTACAGAAAGAGTGTTCAGAACTGCGCAATCAAAAGTATGGTTTAACTCTGTTAGCTTAATGAACATATCAGAAATAAGTTTCACACAATGCTTCTGTGTAGTTTTTATTTGAAGATATTATTTTTCCCAATAGAGGCCTCTTAGCGCTCAGAATGTCCAATTGCAGTTTCTACAGAAAGAGTGTTTCAGAACGGCTAAATCAAAAGTAAGGTTCAACTCTGTTAGTTGAATGCACTGAACAGAAAGAAGTTTCATACAATGCTTCTGTGTAGTTTATATTTGAACATATTCTTTTTTCCACTATTACCCACTTAGTGCTACGAATGTCCCGTTGCATTTTCTACAGACAGAGTGTTTCAAAACTGCTCAATCAAAAGTATGGTTTAACTCTGTTAGCTGAATGCTCAGATCAGAAAGAAGTTTCACAGAATGCTTCTGTGTAGTTTATATTTGAATATATTCCTTTTTCCACTACTACTCTCTTAGCGCTCCAAATGTCCAGTTGCATTTTCTACAGAAAGAGTGTTCAGATCTGCTCAATCAAAAGTATGGTTTAACTCTGTTAGCTGAATGCACAGATCAGAAAGAAGTTTCACAGAATGATTCTGTGTAGTTTATATTTGGAAACATTCCTTTTTCCACTATTACCCTCTTAGCGCTCCGAATCTCCACTTGCATTTTCTACAGAAAGAGTGTTTCAGAACGGCTCAATCAAAACTAAGGTTCAACTCTTTTAGTTGAACAAACAGAACAGAAAGAAGTTTTACACAATTCTTCTGTGTAGTTTTTATTTGCAGACAATCTTTTTCCCAATATAGGCCTCTTAGAGCTCAGAATGTCCAATTGCAGTTTCTACAGAAAGAGTGTTTCAGAGCGGCTCAATCATAAGTAAGGTTCAACTCTGTAAGTTGAATGCACAGAACAGAAAGAAGTTTCATACAATGCTTCTGTGTAGTTTATATTTGAACATATTCTTTTTTCCACTATTACCCACTTAGCGCTACGAATGTCCAGTTGCATTTTCTACAGACAGAGTGTTTCAAAACTGCTCAATCAAAAGTATGGTTTAACTCTGTTAGCTGAATGCTCAGATCAGGAAGAAGTTTCACAGAATGCTTCTGTGTAGTTTATATTTGAATATATTCCTTTTTCCACTACTACGCTGTTAGCGCTCAAAATGTCCAGTTGCATTTTCTACAGAAAGAGTGTTCAGATCTGCTCAATCAAAAGTATGGTTTAACTCTGTTAGCTGAATGCACAGATCAGAAAGAAGTTTCACCGAATGCTTCTGTGTAGTTTATATTTGAAGACATTCCTTTTTCCACTAGTACCCTCTTAGAGCTCCGAATCTCCACTTGCATTTTCTACAAAAAGAGGGTTTCATAACTGCTCAATCAAAAATATGTTTTATCTCTGTTAACTGATTTTACAGATCAGAAATAAGTTTCACAGAATGCATCTGTGTAGTTTTTATTTGAAGATATTCTTTTTCCCAATGTAGGCCTCTTAGCGCTTAGCATGTCCAATTGCAGTTTCTACAGAAAGTGTGTTTCAGAACGGCTCAATCAAAAGTAAGGTTCAACTCTGTCAGTTGAATGCACAGAACAGAAAGAATTTTCACAGAATGCTACTGTGTAGTTTATATTTGAATATATTCCTTTTTCCACTATTACCCTCTTAGCGCTCCGAATGTCCACTTGCATTTTCTACAGAAAGAGTGTTCAGAACTGCGCAATCAAAAGTATGGTTTAACTCTGTTAGCTTAATGAACATATCAGAAATAAGTTTCACACAATGCTTCTGTGTAGTTTTTATTTGAAGATATTATTTTTCCCAATAGAGGCCTCTTAGCGCTCAGAATGTCCAATTGCAGTTTCTACAGAAAGAGTGTTTCAGAAAGGCTCAATCAAAAGTAAGGTTCAACTCTGTTAGTTGAATGCACAGAACAGAAAGAAGTTTCATACAATGCTTCTGTGTAGTTTATATTTGAACATATTCTTTTTTCCACTATTACCCACTTAGCGCTACGAATGTCCAGTTGCATTTTCCACAGACAGAGTGTTTCAAAACTGCTCAATCAAAAGTATGGTTTAACTCTGTTAGCTGAATGCTCAGATCAGAAAGAAGTTTCACAGAATGCTTCTGTGTAGTTTATATTTGAATATATTCCTTTTTCCACTACTATGCTCTTAGCGCTCCAAATGTCCAGTTGCATTTTCTACAGAAAGAGTGTTCAGATCTGCTCAATCAAAAGTATGGTTTAACTCTGTTAGCTGAATGCACAGATCAGAAAGAAGTTTCACCGAATGATTCTGTGTAGTTTATATTTGAAGACATTCCTTTTTCCACTAGTACCCTCTTAGCGCTCCGAATCTCCACTTGCATTTTCTACAAAAAGAGTGTTTCATAACTGCTCAATCAAAAATATGTTTTATCTCTGTTAACTGAATTTACAGATCAGAAATAAGTTTCACAGAATGCATCTGTGTAGTTTTTATTTGAAGATATTCTTTTTCCCAATGTAGGCCTCTTAGCGCTTAGCATTTCCAATTGCAGTTTCTACAGAAAGAGTGTTTCAGAACGGCTCAATCAAAAGTAAGGTTCAACTCTGTTAGTTGAATGCACAGAACAGAAAGTATTTTCACAGAATGCTACTGTGTAGTTTATATTTGAATATATTCCTTTTTCAACTATTACACTCTTAGCGCTCCGAATGTCCACTTGCATTTTCTACAGAAAGAGTGTTCAGAACTGCGCAATCAAAAGTATGGTTTAAATCTGTTAGCTTAATGAACATATCAGAAATAAGTTTCACACAATGCTTCTGTGTAGTTTTTATTTGAAGATATTATTTTTCCCAATAGAGGCCTCTTAGCGCTCAGAATGTCCAATTGCAGTTTCTACAGAAAGAGTGTTTCAGAAAGGCTCAATCAAAAGTAAGGATCAACTCTGTTAGTTGAATGCACAGAACAGAAAGAAGTTTCATACAATGCTTCTGTGTAGTTTATATTTGAACATATTCTTTTTTCCACTATTACCCACTTAGTGCTACGAATGTCCCGTTGCATTTTCTACAGACAGAGTGTTTCAAAACTGCTCAATCAAAAGTATGGTTTAACTCTGTTAGCTGAATGCTCAGATCAGAAAGAAGTTTCACAGAATGCTTCTGTGTAGTTTATATTTGAATATATTCCTTTTTCCACTACTACTCTCTTAGCGCTCCAAATGTCCAGTTGCATTTTCTACAGAAAGAGTGTTCAGATCTGCTCAATCAAAAGTATGGTTTAACTCTGTTAGCTGAATGCACAGATCAGAAAGAAGTTTCACAGAATGATTCTGTGTAGTTTATATTTGGAAACATTCCTTTTTCCACTATTACCCTCTTAGCGCTCCGAATCTCCACTTGCATTTTCTACAGAAAGAGTGTTTCAGAACGGCTCAATCAAAACTAAGGTTCAACTCTTTTAGTTGAACAAACAGAACAGAAAGAAGTTTTACACAATTCTTCTGTGTAGTTTTTATTTGCAGACAATCTTTTTCCCAATATAGGCCTCTTAGAGCTCAGAATGTCCAATTGCAGTTTCTACAGAAAGAGTGTTTCAGAACGGCTCAATCATAAGTAAGGTTCAACTCTGTAAGTTGAATGCACAGAACAGAAAGAAGTTTCATACAATGCTTCTGTGTAGTTTATATTTGAACATATTCTTTTTTCCACTATTACCCACTTAGCGCTACGAATGTCCAGTTGCATTTTCTACAGACAGAGTGTTTCAAAACTGCTCAATCAAAAGTATGGTTTAACTCTGTTAGCTGAATGCTCAGATCAGGAAGAAGTTTCACAGAATGCTTCTGTGTAGTTTATATTTGAATATATTCCTTTTTCCACTACTACGCTGTTAGCGCTCAAAATGTCCAGTTGCATTTTCTACAGAAAGAGTGTTCAGATCTGCTCAATCAAAAGTATGGTTTAACTCTGTTAGCTGAATGCACAGATCAGAAAGAAGTTTCACCGAATGCTTCTGTGTAGTTTATATTTGAAGACATTCCTTTTTCCACTAGTACCCTCTTAGAGCTCCGAATCTCCACTTGCATTTTCTACAAAAAGAGGGTTTCATAACTGCTCAATCAAAAATATGTTTTATCTCTGTTAACTGATTTTACAGATCAGAAATAAGTTTCACAGAATGCATCTGTGTAGTTTTTATTTGAAGATATTCTTTTTCCCAATGTAGGCCTCTTAGCGCTTAGCATGTCCAATTGCAGTTTCTACAGAAAGTGTGTTTCAGAACGGCTCAATCAAAAGTAAGGTTCAACTCTGTCAGTTGAATGCACAGAACAGAAAGAATTTTCACAGAATGCTACTGTGTAGTTTATATTTGAATATATTCCTTTTTCCACTATTACCCTCTTAGCGCTCCGAATGTCCACTTGCATTTTCTACAGAAAGAGTGTTCAGAACTGCGCAATCAAAAGTATGGTTTAACTCTGTTAGCTTAATGAACATATCAGAAATAAGTTTCACACAATGCTTCTGTGTAGTTTTTATTTGAAGATATTATTTTTCCCAATAGAGGCCTCTTAGCGCTCAGAATGTCCAATTGCAGTTTCTACAGAAAGAGTGTTTCAGAAAGGCTCAATCAAAAGTAAGGTTCAACTCTGTTAGTTGAATGCACAGAACAGAAAGAAGTTTCATACAATGCTTCTGTGTAGTTTATATTTGAACATATTCTTTTTTCCACTATTACCCACTTAGCGCTACGAATGTCCAGTTGCATTTTCCACAGACAGAGTGTTTCAAAACTGCTCAATCAAAAGTATGGTTTAACTCTGTTAGCTGAATGCTCAGATCAGAAAGAAGTTTCACAGAATGCTTCTGTGTAGTTTATATTTGAATATATTCCTTTTTCCACTACTATGCTCTTAGCGCTCCAAATGTCCAGTTGCATTTTCTACAGAAAGAGTGTTCAGATCTGCTCAATCAAAAGTATGGTTTAACTCTGTTAGCTGAATGCACAGATCAGAAAGAAGTTTCACCGAATGATTCTGTGTAGTTTATATTTGAAGACATTCCTTTTTCCACTAGTACCCTCTTAGCGCTCCGAATCTCCACTTGCATTTTCTACAAAAAGAGTGTTTCATAACTGCTCAATCAAAAATATGTTTTATCTCTGTTAACTGAATTTACAGATCAGAAATAAGTTTCACAGAATGCATCTGTGTAGTTTTTATTTGAAGATATTCTTTTTCCCAATGTAGGCCTCTTAGCGCTTAGCATTTCCAATTGCAGTTTCTACAGAAAGAGTGTTTCAGAACGGCTCAATCAAAAGTAAGGTTCAACTCTGTTAGTTGAATGCACAGAACAGAAAGTATTTTCACAGAATGCTACTGTGTAGTTTATATTTGAATATATTCCTTTTTCAACTATTACCCTCTTAGCGCTCCGAATGTCCACTTGCATTTTCTACAGAAAGAGTGTTCAGAACTGCGCAATCAAAAGTATGGTTTAAATCTGTTAGCTTAATGAACATATCAGAAATAAGTTTCACACAATGCTTCTGTGTAGTTTTTATTTGAAGATATTATTTTTCCCAATAGAGGCCTCTTAGCGCTCAGAATGTCCAATTGCAGTTTCTACAGAAAGAGTGTTTCAGAAAGGCTCAATCAAAAGTAAGGATCAACTCTGTTAGTTGAATGCACAGAACAGAAAGAAGTTTCATACAATGCTTCTGTGTAGTTTATATTTGAACATATTCTTTTGTCCACTATTACCCACTTAGCGCTACGAATGTCCAGTTGCACTTTCTACAGACAGAGTGTTTCAAAACTGCTCAATCAAAAGTATGGTTTAACTCTGTTAGCTGAATGCTCAGATCAGAAAGAAGTTTCACAGAATGCTTCTGTGTAGTTTATATTTGAATATATTCCTTTTTCCACTACTACGCTCTTAGCGCTCCAAATGTCCAGTTGCATTTTCTACAGAAAGAGTGTTCAGATCTGCTCAATCAAAAGTATGGTTTAACTCTGTTAGCTGAATGCACAGATCAGAAAGAAGTTTCACCGAATGATTCTGTGTAGTTTATATTTGAAGACATTCCTTTTTCCACTATTACCCTCTTAGCGCTCCGAATCTCCACTTGCATTTTCTACAAAAAGAGTATTTCATAACTGCTCAATCAAAAATATGTTTTATCTCTGTTAACTGAATTTACAGATCAGAAATAAGTTTCACAGAATGCATCTGTGTAGTTTTTATTTGAAGATATTCTTTTTCCCAATGTAGGCCTCTTAGCGCTTAGCATGTCCAATTGCAGTTTCTACAGAAAGAGTGTTTCAGAACGGCTCAATCAAAAGTAAGGTTCAACTCTGTTAGTGGAATGCACAGAACAGAAAGAATTTTCACAGAATGCTACTGTGTAGTTTATATTTGAATATATTCCTTTTTCCACTATTACCCTCTTAGCGCTCCGAATGTCCACTTGCATTTTCTACAGAAAGAGTGTTCAGAACTGCGCAATCAAAAGTATGGTTTAACTCTGTTAGCTTAATGAACATATCAGAAATAAGTTTCACACAATGCTTCTGTGTAGTTTTTATTTGAAGATATTATTTTTCCCAATAGAGGCCTCTTAGCGCTCAGAATGTCCAATTGCAGTTTCTACAGAAAGAGTGTTTCAGAACGGCTCAATCAAAAGTAAGGTTCAACTCTGTTAGTTGAATGCACTGAACAGAAAGAAGTTTCATACAATGCTTCTGTGTAGTTTATATTTGAACATATTCTTTATTCCACTATTACCCACTTAGCGCTACGAATGTCCTGTTGCATTTTCTACAGACAGAGTGTTTCAAAACTGCTCAATCCAAAGTATGGTTTAACTCTGTTAGCTGAATACTCAGATCAGAAAGAAGTTTCACAGAATGCTTCTGTGTAGTTTATATTTGAATATATTCCTTTTTCCACTACTACTCTCTTAGCGCTCCAAATGTCCAGTTGCATTTTCTACAGAAAGAGTGTTCAGATCTGCTCAATCAAAAGTGTGTTTTAACTCTGTTAGCTGAATGCACAGATCAGAAAGAAGTTTCACAGAATGATTCTGTGTAGTTTATATTTGGAGACATTTCTTTTTCCACTATTACCCTCTTAGCGCTCCGAATCTCCACTTGCATTTTCTACAGAAAGAGTGTTTCAGAACGGCTCAATCAAAACTAAGGTTCAACTCTTTTAGTTGAACAAACAGAACAGAAAGATGTTTCACACAATTCTTCTGTGTAGTTTTTATTTGTAGACATTCTTTTTCCCAATATAGGCCTCTTAGCGCTCAGAATGTCCAATTGCAGTTTCTACAGAAAGAGTGTTTCAGAACGGCTCAATCAAAAGTAAGGTTCAACTCTGTTAGTTGAGTGCACAGAACAGAAAGAAGTTTCATACAATGCTTCTGTGTAGTTTATATTTGAACATATTCTTTTGTCCACTATTTCCCACTTAGCGCTACGAATGTCCAGTTGCATTTTCTACAGACAGAGTGTTTCAAAACTGCTCAATCAAAAGTATGGTTTAACTCTGTTAGCTGAATGCTCAGATCAGAAAGAAGTTTCACAGAATGCTTCTGTGTAGTTTATATTTGAATATATTCCTTTTTCCACTACTACGCTCTTAGCGCTCCAAATGTCCAGTTGCATTTTCTACAGAAAGAGTGTTCAGATCTGCTCAATCAAAAGTATTGTTTAACTCTGTTAGCTGAATGCACAGATCAGAAAGAAGTTTCACCGAATGATTCTGTGTAGTTTATTTTATCTCTGTTAACTGAATTTACAGATCAGAAATAAGTTTCACAGAATGCATCTGTGTAGTTTTTATTTGAAGATATTCTTTTTCCCAGTGTAGGCCTCTTAGCGCTTAGCATGTCCAATTGCAGTTTCTACAGAAAGAGTGTTTCAGAACGGCTCAATCAAAAGTAAGTTTCAACTCTGTTAGTTGAATGCACACAACAGAAAGAATTTTCACAGAATGCTACTGTGTAGTTTATATTTGAATATATTCCTTTTTCCACTATTACCTTCTTAGCGCTCCGAATGTCCACTTGCATTTTCTACAGAAAGAGTGTTCAGAACTGCGCAATCAAAAGTATGGTTTAACTCTGTTAGCTTAATGAACATATCAGAAATAAGTTTCACACAATGCTTCTGTGTAGTTTTTATTTGAAGATATTATTTTTCAGAATAGAGGCCTCTTAGCGCTCAGAATGTCCAATTGCAGTTTCTACAGAAAGTGAGTTTCAGAAAGGCTCAATCAAAAGTAAGGTTCAACTCTGTTAGTTGAATGCACAGAACAGAAAGTAGTTTCATACAATGCTTCTGTGTAGTTTATATTTGAACATATTCTTTTTTCCACTATTACCCACTTAGCGCTACGAATCTCCAGTTGCATTTCCTACAGACAGAGTGTTTCAAAACTGCTCAATCAAAAGTATGGTTTAACTCTGTTAGCTGAATGCTCAGATCAGAAAGAAGTTTCACAGAATGATTCTGTGTAGTTTATATTTGGAGACATTCCTTTTTCCACTATTACCCTCTTAGCGCTCCCAATCTCCACTTGCATTTTCTACAGAATGAGTGTTTCAGAACGGCTCAATCAAAATTAAGGTTCAACTCTTTTAGTTGAACAAACAGAACAGAAAGAAGTTTCACACAATTCTTCTGTGTAGTTTTTATTTGTAGACATTCTTTTTCCCAATATAGGCCTCCTAGCGCTCAGAATGTCCAATTGCAGTTTCTACAGAAAGAGGGTTTCAGAATGGCTCAATCAAAAGTAAGGTTCAACTCTGTTAGTTGAATGCACAGAACAGAAAGAAGTTTCATACAATGCTTCTGTGTAGTTTATATTTGAACATATTCTT
Source organism: Symphalangus syndactylus (assembly GCF_028878055.3). Taxonomy (NCBI): domain Eukaryota; kingdom Metazoa; phylum Chordata; class Mammalia; order Primates; family Hylobatidae; genus Symphalangus; species Symphalangus syndactylus. Next base: position 3,933,909 of record NC_072429.2, read on the forward strand.
TTGTCCACTATTACCCACTTAGCGCTACGAATGTCCAGTTGCATTTTCTACAGACAGAGTGTTTCAAAAATGCTCAATCAAAAGTATGCTTTAACTCTGTTAGCTGAATGCTCAGATCAGAAAGAAGTTTCACAGAATGCTTCTGTGTAGTTTATATTTGAATATATTCCTTTTTCCACTACTACGCTCTTAGCGCTCCAAATGTCCAGTTGCATTATCTACAGAAAGAGTGTTCAGATCTGCTCAATCAAAAGTATGGTTTAACTCTGTTAGCTGAATGCACAGATCAGAAAGAAGTTTCACCGAATGATTCTGTGTAGTTTATATTTGAAGACATTCCTTTTTCCACTATTACCCTCTTAGCGCTCCGAATCTCCACTTGCATTTTCTACAAAAAGAGTGTTTCATATCTGCTCAATCAAAAATATGTTTTATCTCTGTTAACTGAATTTACAGATCAGAAATAAGTTTCACAGAATGCATCTGTGTAGTTTTTATTTGAAGATATTCTTTTTCCCAATGTAGGCCTCTTAGCGCTTAGCATGTCCAATTGCAGTTTCTACAGAAAGAGTGTTTCAGAACGGCTCAATCAAAAGTAAGGTTCAACTCTGTTAGTTGAATGCACAGAACAGAAAGAATTTTCACAGAATGCTACTGTGTAGTTTATATTTGAATATATTCCTTTTTCCACTATTACCCTCTTAGCGCTCCGAATGTCCACTTGCATTTTCTACAGAAAGAGTGTTCAGAACTGCGCAATCAAAAGTATGGTTTAACTCTGTTAGCTTAATGAACATATCAGAAATAAGTTTCACACAATGTTTCTGTGTAGTTTTTATTTGAAGATATTATTTTTCCCAATAGAGTCCTCTTAGCGCTCAGAATGTCCAATTGCAGTTTCTACAGAAAGAGTGTTTCAGAAAGGCTCAATCAAAAGTAAGGTTCAACTCTGTTAGTTGAATGCACAGAACAGAAAGAAGTTTCAGACAATGCTTCTGTGTAGTTTATATTTGAACATATTCTTTTTTCCACTATTACCCACTTAGCGCTATGAATGTCCAGTTGCATTTTCTACAGACAGAGTGTTTCAAAACTGCTCAATCAAAAGTATGGTTTAACTCTGTTAGCTGAATGCTCAGATCAGAAAGAAGTTTCACAGAATGCTTCTGTGTAGTTTATATTTGAATATATTCCTTTTTCCACTACTACTCTCTTAGCGCTCCAAATGTCCAGTTGCATTTTCTACAGAAAGAGTGTTCAGATCTGCTCAATCAAAAGTGTGGTTTAACTCTGTTTGCTGAATGCACAGATCAGAAAGAAGTTTCACAGAATGATTCTGTGTAGTTTATATTTGGAGACATTCCTTTTTCCACTATTACCCACTTAGCGCTCCGAATCTCCACTTGCATTTTCTACAGAAAGAGTGTTTCAGAACGGCTCAATCAAAACTAAGGTTCAACACTTTTAGTTGAACAAACAGAACAGAAAGAAGTTTCACACAATTCTTCTGTGTAGTTTTTATTTGTAGACATTCTTTTTCCCAATATAGGCCTCTTAGCGCTCAGAATGTCCAATTGCAGTTTCTACAGAAAGAGTGTTTCAGAAAGGCTCAATCAAAAGTAAGGTTCAACTCTGTTAGTTGAATGCACAGAACAGAAAGAAGTTTCATACAATGCTTCTGTGTAGTTTATATTTGAACATATTTTTTTTCCACTATTACCCACTTAGAGCTACGAATGTCCAGTTGCATTTTCTACAGACAGAGTGTTTCAAAACTGCTCAATCAAAAGTATGGTTTAACTCTGTTAGCTGAATGCTCAGATCAGAAAGAAGTTTCACAGAATGCTTCTGTGTAGTTTATATTTGAATATATTCCTTTTTCCACTACTACGCTCTTAGCGCTCCAAATGTCCAGTTGCATTTTCTACAGAAAGAGTGTTCAGATCTGCTCAATCAAAAGTATGGTTTAACTCTGTTAGCTGAATGCACAGATCAGAAAGAAGTTTCACCGAATGATTCTGTGTAGTTTATATTTGAAGACATTCCTTTTTCCACTATTACCCTCTTAGCGCTCCGAATCTCCACTTGCATTTTCTACAAAAAGAGTGTTTCATAACTGCTCAATCAAAAATATGTTTTATCTCTGTTAACTGAATTTACAGATCAGAAATAAGTTTCACAGAATGCATCTGTGTAGTTTTTATTTGAAGATATTCTTTTTCCCAATGTAGGCCTCTTAGCGCTTAGCATGTCCAATTGCAGTTTCTACAGAAAGAGTGTTTCAGAACGGCTCAATCAAAAGTAAGGTTCAACTCTGTTAGTTGAATGCACAGAACAGAAAGGATTTTCACAGAATGCTACTGTGTAGTTTATATTTGAATATATTCCTTTTTCCACTATTACCCTCTTAGCGCTCCGAATCTCCACTTGCATTTTCTACAGAAAGAGTGTTCAGAACTGCGCAATCAAAAGTATGGTTTAACTCTGTTAGCTTAATGAACATATCAGAAATAAGTTTCACACAATGCTTCTGTGTAGTTTTTATTTGAAGATATTATTTTTCCCAATAGAGGCCTCTTAGCGCTCAGAATGTCCAATTGCAGTTTCTACAGAAAGAGTGTTTCAGAACGGCTCAATCAAAAGTAAGGTTCAACTCTGTTAGTTGAATGCACTGAACAGAAAGAAGTTTCATACAATGCTTCTGTGTAGTTTATATTTGAACATATTCTTTTTTCCACTATTACCCACTTAGCGCTACGAATGTCCCGTTGCATTTTCTACAGACAGAGTGTTTCAAAACTGCTCAATCAAAAGTATGGTTTAACTCTGTTAGCTGAATGCTCAGATCAGAAAGAAGTTTCACAGAATGCTTCTGTGTAGTTTTTATTTGAATATATTCCTTTTTCCACTACTACTCTCTTAGCGCTCCAAATGTCCAGTTGCATTTTCTACAGAAAGAGTGTTCAGATCAGCTCAATCAAAAGTATGGTTTAACTCTGTTAGCTGAATGCACAGATCAGAAAGAAGTTTCACAGAATGATTCTGTGTAGTTTATATTTGGAGACATTCCTTTTTCCACTATTACCCTCTTAGCGCTCCGAATCTCCACTTGCATTTTCTACAGAAAGAGTGTTTCAGAACGGCTCAATCAAAACTACGGTTCAACTCTTTTAGTTGAACAAACAGAACAGAAAGAAGTTTCACACAATTCTTCTGTGTAGTTTTTATTTGTAGACATTCTTTTTCCCAATATAGGCCTCTTAGCGCTCAGAATGTCCAATTGCAGTTTCTACAGAAAGAGTGTTTCAGAACGGCTCAATCAAAAGTAAGGTTCAACTCTGTTAGTTGAATGCACAGAACAGAAAGAAGTTTCATACAATGCTTCTGTGTAGTTTATATTTGAACATATTCTTTTTTCCACTATTACCCACTTAGCGCTACGAATGTCAAGTTGCATTTTCTACAGACAGAGTGTTTCAAAACTGCTCAATCAAAAGTATGGTTTAACTCTGTTAGCTGAATGCTCAGATCAGAAAGAAGTTTCACAGAATGCTTCTGTGTAGTTTATATTTGAATATATTCCTTTTTCCTCTACTACGCTCTTAGCGCTCCAAATGTCCAGTTGCATTTTCTACAGAAAGAGTGTTCAGATCTGCTCAATCAAAAGTATGGTTTAACTCTGTTAGCTGAATGCACAGATCAGAAAGAAGTTTCACCGAATGATTCTGTGTAGTTTATATTTGAAGACATTCCTTTTTCCACTATTACCCACTTAGCGCTCCGAATCTCCACTTGCATTTTCTACAAAAAGAGTGTTTCATAACTGCTCAATCAAAAATATGTTTTATCTCTGTTAACTGAATTTACAGATCAGAAATAAGTTTCACAGAATGCATCTGTGTAGTTTTTATTTGAAGATATTCTTTTTCCCAATGTAGGCCTCTTAGCGCTTAGCATGTCCAATTGCAGTTTCTACAGAAAGAGTGTTTCAGAACGGCTCAATCAAAAGTAAGGTTCAACTCTGTTAGTTGAATGCACAGAACAGAAAGAATTTTCACAGAATGCTACTGTGTAGTTTATATTTGAATATATTCCTTTTTCCACTATTACCCTCTTAGCGCTCCGAATGTCCATTTGCATTTTCTACAGAAAGAGTGTTCAGAACTGCGCAATCAAAAGTATGGTTTAACTCTGTTAGCTTAATGAACATATCAGAAATAAGTTTCACACAATGCTTCTGTGTAGTTTTTATTTGAAGATATTATTTTTCCAATAGAGGCCTCTTAGCGCTCAGAATGTCCATTTGCAGTTTCTACAGAAAGAGTGTTTCAGAAAGGCTCAATCAAAAGAAAGGTTCAACTCTGTTAGTTGAATGCACAGAACAGAAAGAAGTTTCATACAATGCTTCTGTGTAGTTTATATTTGAACATATTCTTTTTTCCACTATTACCCACTTAGCGCTACGAATGTCCAGTTGCATTTTCTATAGACAGAGTGTTTCAAAACTGCTCAATCAAAAGTATGGTTTAACTCTGTTAGCTGAATGCTCAGATCAGAAAGAAGTTTCACAGAATGCTTCTGTGTAGTTTATATTTGAATATATTCCTTTTTCCACTACTACTCTCTTAGCGCTCCAAATGTCCATTTGCATTTTCTACAGAAAGAGTGTTCAGATCTGCTCAATCAAAAGCATGGTTTAACTCTGTTAGCTGAATGCACTGATCAGAAAGAAGTTTCACAGAATGATTCTGTGTAGTTTATATTTGGAAACATTCCTTTTTCCACTATTACCCTCTTAGCGCTCCGAATCTCCACTTGCATTTTCTACAGAAAGAGTGTTTCAGAACGGCTCAATCAAAACTAAGGTTCAACTCTTTTAGTTGAACAAACAGAACAGAAAGAAGTTTTACACAATTCTTCTGTGTAGTTTTTATTTGCAGACAATCTTTTTCCCAATATAGGCCTCTTAGCGCTCAGAATGTCCAATTGCAGTTTCTACAGAAAGAGTGTTTCAGAACGGCTCAATCAAAAGTAAGGTTCAACTCTGTTAGTTGAATGCACAGAACAGAAAGAAGTTTCATACAATGCTTCTGTGTAGTTTATATTTGAACATATTCTTTTTTCCACTATTACCCACTTAGCGCTACGAATGTCCAGTTGCATTTTCTACAGACAGACTGTTTCAAAACTGCTCAATCAAAAGTATGGTTTAACTCTGTTAGCTGAATGCTCAGATCAGGAAGAAGTTTCACAGAATGCTTCTGTGTAGTTTATATTTGAATATATTCCTTTTTCCACTACTACGCTCTTAGCGCTCCAAATGTCCAGTTGCATTTTCTACAGAAAGAGTGTTCAGATCTGCTCAATCAAAAGTATGGTTTAACTCTGTTAGCTGAATGCACAGATCAGAAAGAAGTTTCACCGAATGCTTCTATGTAGTTTATATTTGAAGACATTCCTTTTTCCACTAGTACCCTCTTAGAGCTCCGAATCTCCACTTGCATTTTCTACAAAAAGAGTGTTTCATAACTGCTCAATCAAAAATATGTTTTATCTCTGTTAACTGATTTTACAGATCAGAAATAAGTTTCACAGAATGCATCTGTGTAGTTTTTATTTGAAGATATTCTTTTTCCCAATGTAGGCCTCTTAGCGCTTAGCATGTCCAATTGCAGTTTCTACAGAAAGTGTGTTTCAGAACGGCTCAATCAAAAGTAAGGTTCAACTCTGTTAGTTGAATGCACAGAACAGAAAGAATTTTCACAGAATGCTACTGTGTAGTTTATATTTGAATATATTCATTTTTCCACTATTACCCTCTTAGCGCTCCGAATGTCCACTTGCATTTTCTACAGAAAGAGTGTTCAGAACTGCGCAATCAAAAGTATGGTTTAACTCTGTTAGCTTAATGAACATATCAGAAATAAGTTTCACACAATGCTTCTGTGTAGTTTTTATTTGAAGATATTATTTTTCCAATAGAGGCCTCTTAGCGCTCAGAATGTCCATTTGCAGTTTCTACAGAAAGAGTGTTTCAGAAAGGCTCAATCAAAAGAAAGGTTCAACTCTGTTAGTTGAATGCACAGAACAGAAAGAAGTTTCATACAATGCTTCTGTGTAGTTTATATTTGAACATATTCTTTTTTCCACTATTACCCACTTAGCGCTACGAATGTCCAGTTGCATTTTCTATAGACAGAGTGTTTCAAAACTGCTCAATCAAAAGTATGGTTTAACTCTGTTAGCTGAATGCTCAGATCAGAAAGAAGTTTCACAGAATGCTTCTGTGTAGTTTATATTTGAATATATTCCTTTTTCCACTACTACTCTCTTAGCGCTCCAAATGTCCATTTGCATTTTCTACAGAAAGAGTGTTCAGATCTGCTCAATCAAAAGCATGGTTTAACTCTGTTAGCTGAATGCACTGATCAGAAAGAAGTTTCACAGAATGATTCTGTGTAGTTTATATTTGGAAACATTCCTTTTTCCACTATTACCCTCTTAGCGCTCCGAATCTCCACTTGCATTTTCTACAGAAAGAGTGTTTCAGAACGGCTCAATCAAAACTAAGGTTCAACTCTTTTAGTTGAACAAACAGAACAGAAAGAAGTTTTACACAATTCTTCTGTGTAGTTTTTATTTGCAGACAATCTTTTTCCCAATATAGGCCTCTTAGCGCTCAGAATGTCCAATTGCAGTTTCTACAGAAAGAGTGTTTCAGAACGGCTCAATCAAAAGTAAGGTTCAACTCTGTTAGTTGAATGCACAGAACAGAAAGAAGTTTCATACAATGCTTCTGTGTAGTTTATATTTGAACATATTCTTTTTTCCACTATTACCCACTTAGCGCTACGAATGTCCAGTTGCATTTTCTACAGACAGAGTGTTTCAAAACTGCTCAATCAAAAGTATGGTTTAACTCTGTTAGCTGAATGCTCAGATCAGGAAGAAGTTTCACAGAATGCTTCTGTGTAGTTTATATTTGAATATATTCCTTTTTCCACTACTACGCTCTTAGCGCTCCAAATGTCCAGTTGCATTTTCTACAGAAAGAGTGTTCAGATCTGCTCAATCAAAAGTATGGTTTAACTCTGTTAGCTGAATGCACAGATCAGAAAGAAGTTTCACCGAATGCTTCTATGTAGTTTATATTTGAAGACATTCCTTTTTCCACTAGTACCCTCTTAGAGCTCCGAATCTCCACTTGCATTTTCTACAAAAAGAGTGTTTCATAACTGCTCAATCAAAAATATGTTTTATCTCTGTTAACTGATTTTACAGATCAGAAATAAGTTTCACAGAATGCATCTGTGTAGTTTTTATTTGAAGATATTCTTTTTCCCAATGTAGGCCTCTTAGCGCTTAGCATGTCCAATTGCAGTTTCTACAGAAAGTGTGTTTCAGAACGGCTCAATCAAAAGTAAGGTTCAACTCTGTTAGTTGAATGCACAGAACAGAAAGAATTTTCACAGAATGCTACTGTGTAGTTTATATTTGAATATATTCATTTTTCCACTATTACCCTCTTAGCGCTCAGAATGTCCACTTGCATTTTCTACAGAAAGAGTGTTCAGAACTGCGCAATCAAAAGTATGGTTTAACTCTGTTAGCTTAATGAACATATCAGAAATAAGTTTCACACAATGCTTCTGTGTAGTTTTTATTTGAAGATATTATTTTTCCCAATAGAGTCCTCTTAGCGCTCAGAATGTCCAATTGCCGTTTCTACAGAAAGAGTGTTTCAGAAAGGCTCAATCAAAAGTAAGGTTCAACTCTGTTAGTTGAATGCACAGAACAGAAAGAAGTTTCACAATGATTCTGTTTAGTTTATATTTGAACATATTCTTTTTTCCACTATTACCCACTTAGCGCTACGAATGTCCAGTTGCATTTTCTACAGACAGAGTGTTTCAAAACTGCTCAATCAAAAGTTTGGTTTAACTCTGTTAGCTGAATGCTCAGATCAGAAAGAAGTTTCACAGAATGCTTCTGTGTAGTTTATATTTGAATATATTCCTTTTTCCACTACTACGCTCTTAGCGCTCCAAATGTCCAGTTGCATTTTCTACAGAAAGAGTGTTCAGATCTGCTCAATCAAAAGTATGGTTTAACTCTGTTAGCTGAATGCACAGATCAGAAAGAAGTTTCACAGAATGATTCTGTGTAGTTTATATTTGGAGGCATTCCTTTTTCCACTATTACCCTCTTAGCGCTCCGAATCTCCACTTTCATTTTCTACAGAAAGAGTGTTTCAGAACGACTCAATCAAAACTAAGGTTCAACTCTTTTAGTTGAACAAACAGAACAGAAAGAAGTTTCACACAATTCTTCTGTGTAGTTTTTATTTGTAGACATTCTTTTTCCCAATATAGGCCTCTTAGCGCTCAGAATGTCCAATTGCAGTTTCTACAGAAAGAGTGTTTCAGAACGGCTCAATCAAAAGTAAGGTTCAACTCTGTTAGTTGAATGCACAGAACAGAAAGAAGTTTCATACAATGCTTCTGTGTAGTTTATATTTGTACATATTCTTTTTTCCACTATTACCCACTTAGCGCTAAGAATGTCCAGTTGCATTTTCTACAGACTGAGTGTTTCAAAACTGCTCAATCAAAAGTATGGTTTAACTCTGTTAGCTGAATGCTCAGATCAGAAAGAAGTTTCACAGAATGCTTCTGTGTAGTTTATATTTGAATATATTCCTTTTTCCACTACTACGCTCTTAGCGCTCCAAATGTCCAGTTGCATTTTCTACAGAAAGAGTGTTCAGATCTACTCAATCAAAAGTATGGTTTAACTCTGTTAGCTGAATGCACAGATCAGAAGGAAGTTTCACCGAATGATTCTTTGTAGTTTATATTTGAAGACATTCCTTTTTCCACTAGTACCCTCTTAGCGCTCCGAATCTCCACTTGCATTTTCTACAAAAAGAGTGTTTCATAACTGCTCAATCAAAAATATGTTTTATCTCTGTTAACTGAGTTTACAGATCAGAAATAAGTTTCACAGAATGCATCTGTGTAGTTTTTATTTGAAGATATTAATTTTCCAAATGTAGGCCTCTTAGCGCTTAGCATGTCCAATTGCAGTTTTTACAGAAAGAGTTTTTCAGAACGGCTCAATCAAAAGTAAGGTTCAACTCTGTTAGTTGAATGCACAGAACAGAAAGTATTTTCACAGAATGCTACTGTGTAGTTTATATTTGAATATATTCCTTTTTCCACTATTACCCTCTTAGCGCTCCGAATGTCCACTTGCATTTTCTACAGAAAGAGTGTTCAGAACTGCGCAATCAAAAGTATGGTTTAACTCTGTTAGCTTAATGAACATATCAGAAATATGTTTCACACAATGCTTCTGTGTAGTTTTTATTTGAAGTTATTATTTTTCCCAATAGAGTCCTCTTAGCGCTCAGAATGTCCAATTGCAGTTTCTACAGAAAGAGTGTTTCAGAAAGGCTCAATCAAAAGTAAGGTTCAACTCTGTTAGTTGAATGCACAGAACAGAAAGAAGTTTCACAATGATTCTGTTTAGTTTATATTTGAACATATTCTTTTTTCCACTATTACCCACTTAGCGCTACGAATGTCCAGTTGCATTTTCTACAGACAGAGTGTTTCAAAACTGCTCAATCAAAAGTTTGGTTTAACTCTGTTAGCTGAATGCTCAGATCAGAAAGAAGTTTCACAGAATGCTTCTGTGTAGTTTATATTTGAATATATTCCTTTTTCCACTACTACGCTCTTAGCGCTCCAAATGTCCAGTTGCATTTTCTACAGAAAGAGTGTTCAGATCTGCTCAATCAAAAGTATGGTTTAACTCTGTTAGCTGAATGCACAGATCAGAAAGAAGTTTCACAGAATGATTCTGTGTAGTTTATATTTGGAGGCATTCCTTTTTCCACTATTACCCTCTTAGCGCTCCGAATCTCCACTTTCATTTTCTACAGAAAGAGTGTTTCAGAACGACTCAATCAAAACTAAGGTTCAACTCTTTTAGTTGAACAAACAGAACAGAAAGAAGTTTCACACAATTCTTCTGTGTAGTTTTTATTTGTAGACATTCTTTTTCCCAATATAGGCCTCTTAGCGCTCAGAATGTCCAATTGCAGTTTCTACAGAAAGAGTGTTTCAGAACGGCTCAATCAAAAGTAAGGTTCAACTCTGTTAGTTGAATGCACAGAACAGAAAGAAGTTTCATACAATGCTTCTGTGTAGTTTATATTTGTACATATTCTTTTTTCCACTATTACCCACTTAGCGCTAAGAATGTCCAGTTGCATTTTCTACAGACTGAGTGTTTCAAAACTGCTCAATCAAAAGTATGGTTTAACTCTGTTAGCTGAATGCTCAGATCAGAAAGAAGTTTCACAGAATGCTTCTGTGTAGTTTATATTTGAATATATTCCTTTTTCCACTACTACGCTCTTAGCGCTCCAAATGTCCAGTTGCATTTTCTACAGAAAGAGTGTTCAGATCTACTCAATCAAAAGTATGGTTTAACTCTGTTAGCTGAATGCACAGATCAGAAGGAAGTTTCACCGAATGATTCTTTGTAGTTTATATTTGAAGACATTCCTTTTTCCACTAGTACCCTCTTAGCGCTCCGAATCTCCACTTGCATTTTCTACAAAAAGAGTGTTTCATAACTGCTCAATCAAAAATATGTTTTATCTCTGTTAACTGAGTTTACAGATCAGAAATAAGTTTCACAGAATGCATCTGTGTAGTTTTTATTTGAAGATATTAATTTTCCAAATGTAGGCCTCTTAGCGCTTAGCATGTCCAATTGCAGTTTCTACAGAAAGAGTTTTTCAGAACGGCTCAATCAAAAGTAAGGTTCAACTCTGTTAGTTGAATGCACAGAACAGAAAGTATTTTCACAGAATGCTACTGTGTAGTTTATATTTGAATATATTCCTTTTTCCACTATTACCCTCTTAGCGCTCCGAATGTCCACTTGCATTTTCTACAGAAAGAGTGTTCAGAACTGCGCAATCAAAAGTATGGTTTAACTCTGTTAGCTTAATGAACATATCAGAAATAAGTTTCACACAATGCTTCTGTGTAGTTTTTATTTGAAGTTATTATTTTTCCCAATAGAGTCCTCTTAGCGCTCAGAATGTCCAATTGCAGTTTCTACAGAAAGAGTGTTTCAGAACGGCTCAATCAAAAGTAAGGTTCAACTCTGTTAGTTGAATGCACAGAACAGAAAGAAGTTTCATACAATGCTTCTGTGTAGTTTATATTTGAACATATTCTTTTTTCCACTATTACCCACTTAGCGCTACGAATGTCCAGTTGCATTTTCTACAGACAGAGTGTTTCAAAACTGCTCAATCAAAAGTTTGGTTTAACTCTGTTAGCTGAATGCTCAGATCAGAAAGAAGTTTCACAGAATGCTTCTGTGTAGTTTATATTTGAATATATTCCTTTTTCCACTACTACTCTCTTAGCGCTCCAAATGTCCAGTTGCATTTTCTACAGAAAGAGTGTTCAGATCTGCTCAATCAAAAGTATGGTTTAACTCTGTTAGCTGAATGCACAGATCAGAAAGAAGTTTCACAGAATGATTCTGTGTAGTTTATATTTGGAGACATTCCTTTTTCCACTATTACCCTCTTAGCGCTCCGAAACTCGACTTGCATTTTCTACAGAAAGAGTGTTTCAGAACGGCTCAATCAAAACTAAGGTTCAACTCTTTTAGTTGAACAAACAGAACAGAAATAAGTTTCACACAATTCTTCTGTGTAGTTTTTATTTGTAGACATTCTTTTTCCCAATATAGGCCTCTTAGCGCTCAGAATGTCCAATTGCAGTTTCTACAGAAAGAGTGTTTCAGAACGGCTCAATCAAAAGTAAGGTTCAACTCTGTTAGTTGAATGCACAGAACAGAAAGAAGTTTCATACAATGCTTCTGTGTAGTTTATAATTGAACATATTATTTTTTCCACTATTACCCACTTAGCGCTACGAATGTCCAGTTGCATTTTCTACAGACAGAGTGTTTCAAAACTGCTCAATCAAAAGTATGGTTTAATTCTGTTAGCTGAATGCTCAGATCAGAAAGAAGTTTCACAGAATGCTTCTGTGTAGTTTATATTTGAATATATTCCTTTTTCCACTACTAATCTCTTAGCGCTCCAAATGTCCAGTTGCATTTTCTACAGAAAGAGTGTTCAGATCTGCTCAATCAAAAGTATGGTTTAACTCTGTTAGCTGAATGCACAGATCAGAAAGAAGTTTCACAGAATGATTCTGTGTACTTTATATGTGGAGACATTCCTTTTTCCACTATTACCCTCTTAGCGCTCCGAATCTCCACTTGCATTTTCTACAAAAAGAGTGTTTCATAACTGCTCAATCAAAAATATGTTTTATCTCTGTTAACTGAATTTTCAGATCAGAAATAAGTTTCACAGAATGCATCTGTGTAGTTTTTATTTGAAGATATTCTTTTTCCCAATGTAGGCCTCTTAGCGCTTAGCATGTCCAATTGCAGTTTCTACAGAAAGAGTGTTTCAGAACGGCTCAATCAAAAGTAAGGTTCAACTCTGTTAGTTGAATGCACAGAACAGAAAGAATTTTCACAGAATGCTACTGTGTAGTTTATATTTGAATATATTCCTTTTTCCACTATTACCCTCTTAGCGCTCCGAATGTCCACTTGCATTTTCTACAGAAAGAGTGTTCAGAACTGCGCAATCAAAAGTATGGTTTAACTCTGTTAGCTTAATGAACATATCAGAAATAAGTTTCACACAATGCTTCTGTGTAGTTTTTATTTGAAGATATTATTTTTCCAATAGAGGCCTCTTAGCGCTCAGAATGTCCATTTGCAGTTTCTACAGAAAGAGTGTTTCAGAAAGGCTCAATCAAAAGAAAGGTTCAACTCTGTTAGTTGAATGCACAGAACAGAAAGAAGTTTCATACAATGCTTCTGTGTAGTTTATATTTGAACATATTCTTTTTTCCACTATTACCCACTTAGCGCTACGAATGTCCAGTTGCATTTTCTATAGACAGAGTGTTTCAAAACTGCTCAATCAAAAGTATGGTTTAACTCTGTTAGCTGAATGCTCAGATCAGAAAGAAGTTTCACAGAATGCTTCTGTGTAGTTTATATTTGAATATATTCCTTTTGCCACTACTACTCTCTTAGCGCTCCAAATGTCCATTTGCATTTTCTACAGAAAGAGTGTTCAGATCTGCTCAATCAAAAGCATGGTTTAACTCTGTTAGCTGAATGCACTGATCAGAAAGAAGTTTCACAGAATGATTCTGTGTAGTTTATATTTGGAAACATTCCTTTTTCCACTATTACCCTCTTAGCGCTCCGAATCTCCACTTGCATTTTCTACAGAAAGAGTGTTTCAGAACGGCTCAATCAAAACTAAGGTTCAACTCTTTTAGTTGAACAAACAGAACAGAAAGAAGTTTTACACAATTCTTCTGTGTAGTTTTTATTTGCAGACAATCTTTTTCCCAATATAGGCCTCTTAGCGCTCAGAATGTCCAATTGCAGTTTCTACAGAAAGAGTGTTTCAGAACGGCTCAATCAAAAGTAAGGTTCAACTCTGTTAGTTGAATGCACAGAACAGAAAGAAGTTTCATACAATGCTTCTGTGTAGTTTATATTTGAACATATTCTTTTTTCCACTATTACCCACTTAGCGCTACGAATGTCCAGTTGCATTTTCTACAGACAGAGTGTTTCAAAACTGCTCAATCAAAAGTATGGTTTAACTCTGTTAGCTCAATGCTCAGATCGGAAAGAAGTTTCACAGAATGCTTCTGTGTAGTTTATATTTGAATATATTCCTTTTTCCACTACTACGCTCTTAGCGCTCCAAATGTCCAGTTGCATTTTCTACAGAAAGAGTGTTCAGATCTGCTCAATCAAAAGTATGGTTTAACTCTGTTAGCTGAATGCACAGATCAGAAAGAAGTTTCACCGAATGCTTCTATGTAGTTTATATTTGAAGACATTCCTTTTTCCACTAGTACCCTCTTAGAGCTCCGAATCTCCACTTGCATTTTCTACAAAAAGAGTGTTTCATAACTGCTCAATCAAAAATATGTTTTATCTCTGTTAACTGATTTTACAGATCAGAAATAAGTTTCACAGAATGCATCTGTGTAGTTTTTATTTGAAGATATTCTTTTTCCCAATGTAGGCCTCTTAGCGCTTAGCATGTCCAATTGCAGTTTCTACAGAAAGTGTGTTTCAGAACGGCTCAATCAAAAGTAAGGTTCAACTCTGTTAGTTGAATGCACAGAACAGAAAGAATTTTCACAGAATGCTACTGTGTAGTTTATAATTGAATATATTCATTTTTCCACTATTACCCTCTTAGCGCTCCGAATGTCCACTTGCATTTTCTACAGAAAGAGTGTTCAGAACTGCGCAATCAAAAGTATGGTTTAACTCTGTTAGCTTAATGAACATATCAGAAATAAGTTTCACACAATGCTTCTGTGTAGTTTTTATTTGAAGATATTATTTTTCCCAATAGAGTCCTCTTAGCGCTCAGAATGTCCAATTGCCGTTTCTACAGAAAGAGTGTTTCAGAAAGGCTCAATCAAAAGTAAGGTTCAACTCTGTTAGTTGAATGCACAGAACAGAAAGAAGTTTCACAATGATTCTGTTTAGTTTATATTTGAACATATTCTTTTTTCCACTATTACCCACTTAGCGCTACGAATGTCCAGTTGCATTTTCTACAGACAGAGTGTTTCAAAACTGCTCAATCAAAAGTTTGGTTTAACTCTGTTAGCTGAATGCTCAGATCAGAAAGAAGTTTCACAGAATGCTTCTGTGTAGTTTATATTTGAATATATTCCTTTTTCCACTACTACGCTCTTAGCGCTCCAAATGTCCAGTTGCATTTTCTACAGAAAGAGTGTTCAGATCTGCTCAATCAAAAGTATGGTTTAACTCTGTTAGCTGAATGCACAGATCAGAAAGAAGTTTCACAGAATGATTCTGTGTAGTTTATATTTGGAGGCATTCCTTTTTCCACTATTACCCTCTTAGCGCTCCGAATCTCCACTTTCATTTTCTACAGAAAGAGTGTTTCAGAACGACTCAATCAAAACTAAGGTTCAACTCTTTTAGTTGAACAAACAGAACAGAAAGAAGTTTCACACAATTCTTCTGTGTAGTTTTTATTTGTAGACATTCTTTTTCCCAATATAGGCCTCTTAGCGCTCAGAATGTCCAATTGCAGTTTCTACAGAAAGAGTGTTTCAGAACGGCTCAATCAAAAGTAAGGTTCAACTCTGTTAGTTGAATGCACAGAACAGAAAGAAGTTTCATACAATGCTTCTGTGTAGTTTATATTTGTACATATTCTTTTTTCCACTATTACCCACTTAGCGCTAAGAATGTCCAGTTGCATTTTCTACAGACTGAGTGTTTCAAAACTGCTCAATCAAAAGTATGGTTTAACTCTGTTAGCTGAATGCTCAGATCAGAAAGAAGTTTCACAGAATGCTTCTGTGTAGTTTATATTTGAATATATTCCTTTTTCCACTACTACGCTCTTAGCGCTCCAAATGTCCAGTTGCATTTTCTACAGAAAGAGTGTTCAGATCTACTCAATCAAAAGTATGGTTTAACTCTGTTAGCTGAATGCACAGATCAGAAGGAAGTTTCACCGAATGATTCTTTGTAGTTTATATTTGAAGACATTCCTTTTTCCACTATTACCCTCTTAGCGCTCCGAATCTCCACTTGCATTTTCTACAAAAAGAGTGTTTCATAACTGCTCAATCAAAAATATGTTTTATCTCTGTTAACTGAATTTTCAGATCAGAAATAAGTTTCACAGAATGCATCTGTGTAGTTTTTATTTGAAGATATTCTTCTTCCCAATGTAGGCCTCTTAGCGCTTAGCATGTCCAATTGCAGTTTCTACAGAAAGAGTGTTTCAGAACGGCTCAATCAAAAGTAAGGTTCAACTCTGTTAGTTGAATGCACAGAACAGAAAGAATTTTCACAGAATGCTACTGTGTAGTTTATATTTGAATATATTCCTTTTTCCACTATTACCCTCTTAGCGCTCCGAATGTCCACTTGCATTTTCTACAGAAAGAGTGTTCAGAACTGCGCAATCAAAAGTATGGTTTAACTCTGTTAGCTTAATGAACATATCAGAAATAAGTTTCACACAATGCTTCTGTGTAGTTTTTATTTGAAGATATTATTTTTCCCAATAGAGGCCTCTTAGCGCTCAGAATGTCCAATTGCAGTTTCTACAGAAAGAGTGTTTCAGAAAGGCTCAATCAAAAGTAAGGTTCAACTCTGTTAGTTGAATGCACAGAACAGAAAGAAGTTTCATACAATGCTTCTGTGTAGTTTATATTTGAACATATTCTTTTTTCCACTATTACCCACTTAGCGCTATGAATGTCCAGTTGCATTTTCTACAGACAGAGTGTTTCAAAACTGCTCAATCAAAAGTATGGTTTAACTCTGTTAGCTGAATGCTCAGATCAGAAAGAAGTTTCACAGAATGATTCTGTGTAGCTTATATTTGGATATATTACTTTTTCCACTACTACTCTCTTAGCGCTCCAAATGTCCAGTTGCATTTTCTACAGAAAGAGTGTTCAGATCTGCTCAATCAAAAGTATGGTTTAATTCTGTTAGCTGAATGCACAGATCAGAAAGAAGTTTCACAGAATGATTCTGTGTAGTTTATATTTGGAGACATTCCTTTTTCCACTATTACCCTCTTAGCGCTCCGAATGTCCACTTGCATTTTCTACAGAAAGAGTGTTTCAGAACGGCTCAATCAAAACTAAGGTTCAACTCTTTTAGTTGAACAAACAGAACAGAAAGTAGTTTCACACAATTCTTCTGTGTAGTTTTTATTTGTAGACATTCTTTTTCCCAATATAGGCCTCTTGGCGCTCAGAATGTCCAATTGCAGTTTCTACAGAAAGAGTGTTTCAGAACGGCTCAATCAAAAGTAAGGTTGAACTCTGTTAGTTGAATGCACAGAACAGAAAGAAGTTTCATACAATGCTTCTGTGTAGTTTATATTTGAACATATTCTTTTTTCCACTATTACCCACTTAGCGCTACGAATGTCCAGTTGCATTTTCTACAGACAGAGTGTTTCAAAACTGCTCAATCAAAAGTATGGTTTAACTCTGTTAGCTGAATGCTCAGATCAGAAAGAAGTTTCACAGAATGCTTCTGTGTAGTTTATATTTGAATATATTCCTTTTTCCACCACTATTCTCTTAGCGCTCCAAATGTCCAGTTGCATTTTCTACAGAAAGAGTGTTCAGATCTGCTCAATCAAAAGTATGGTTTAACTCTGTTAGCTGAATGCACAGATCAGAAAGAAGTTTCACCGAATGATTCTGTGTAGTTTATATTTGAAGACATTCCTTTTTCCACTATTACCCTCTTAGCGCTCCGAATCTCCACTTGTATTTTCTACAAAAAGAGTGTTTCATAACTGCTCAATCAAAAATATGTTTTATCTCTGTTAACTGAATTTACAGATCAGAAATAAGTTTCACAGAATGCATCTGTGTAGTTTTTATTTGAAGATATTCTTTTTCCCAAAGTAGGCCTCTTAGCGCTTAGCATGTCCAATTGCAGTTTCTACAGAAAGAGTGTTTCAGAACGGCTCAATCAAAAGTAAGGCTCAACTCTGTTAGTTGAATGCACAGAACAGAAAGAATTTTCACAGAATGCTACTGTGTAGTTTATATTTGAATATAGTCCTTTTTCCACTATTAAACTCTTAGCGCTCCGAATGACCACTTGCATTTTCTACAGAAAGAGGGTTCAGCACTGCGCAATCAAAAGTATGGTTTAACTCTGTTAGCTTAATGAACATATCAGAAATAAGTTTCACACAATGCTTCTGTGTAGTTTTTATTTGAAGATATTATTTTTCCCAATAGAGGCCTCTTAGCGCTCAGAATGTCCAATTGCAGTTTCTACAGAAAGAGTGTTTCAGAAAGGCTCAATCAAACGTAAGGTTCAACTCTGTTAGTTGAATGCACAGAACAGAAAGAAGTTTCATACAATGCTTCTGTGTAGTTTATATTTGAACATATTCTTTTTTCCACTATTACCCACTTAGCGCTACGAATGTCCAGTTGCATTTTCTACAGACAGAGTGTTTCAAAACTGCTCAATCAAAAGTATGGTTTAACTCTGTTAGCTGAATGCTCAGATCAGAAAGAAGTTTCACAGAATGCTTCTGTGTAGTTTATATTTGAATATATTCCTTTTTCCACTTCTACTCTCTTAGCGCTCCAAATGTCCAGTTGCATTTTCTACAGAAGGAGTGTTCAGATCTGCTCAATCAAAAGTATGGTTTAACTCTGTTAGCTGAATGCACAGATCAGAAAGAAGTTTCACAGAATGATTCTGTGTAGTTTATATTTGGAGACATTCCTTTTTCCACTATTACCCTCTTAGCGCTCCGAATCTCCACTTGCATTTTCTACAGAAAGAGTGTTTCAGAACGGCTCAATCAAAACTAAGGTTCAACTCTTTTAGTTGAACAAACAGAACAGAAAGAAGTTTCACACAATTCTTCTGTGTAGTTTTTATTTGTAGACATTCTTTTTCCAAATATAGGCCTCTTAGCGCTCAGAATGTCCAATTGCAGTTTCTACAGAAAGAGTGTTTCAGAACGGCTCAATCAAAAGTAAGGTTCAACTCTGTTAGTTGAATGCACAGAACAGAAAGAAGTTTCATACAATGCTTCTGTGTAGTTTATATTTGAACATATTTTTTTTTCCACTATTACCCATTTAGCGCTACGAATGTCCAGTTGCATTTTCTACAGACAGAGTGTTTCAAAACTGCTCAATCAAATGTATGGTTTAACTCTGTTAGCTGAATGCTCAGATCAGAAAGAAGTTTCACAGAATGCTTCTGTGTAGTTTATATTTGAATATATTCCTTTTTCCACTACTACGCTCTTAGCGCTCCAAATGTCCAGTTGCATTTTCTACAGAAAGAGTGTTCAGATCTGCTCAATCAAAAGTATGGTTTAACTCTGTTAGCTGAATGCACAGATCAGAAAGAAATTTCACCGAATGATTCTGTGTAGTTTATATTTGAAGACATTCCTTTTTCCACTATTACCCTCTTAGCGCTCCGAATCTCCACTTGCATTTTCTACAAAAAGAGTGTTTCATAACTGCTCAATCAAAAATATGTTTTATCTCTGTTAACTGAATTTACAGATCAGAAATAAGTTTCACAGAATGCATCTGTGTAGTTTTTATTTGAAGATATTCTTTTTCCCAATGTAGGCCTCTTAGCGCTTAGCATGTCCAATTGCAGTTTCTACAGAAAGAGTGTTTCAGAACGGCTCAATCAAAAGGAAGGTTCAACTCTGTTAGTTGAATGCACAGAACAGAAAGAATTTTCACAGAATGCTACTGTGTAGTTTATATTTGAATATATTCCTTTTTCCACTATTACCCTCTTAGCGCTCCGAATGTCCACTTGCATTTTCTACAGAAAGAGTGTTCAGAACTGCGCAATCAAAAGTATGGTTTAACTCTGTTAGCTTAATGAACATATCAGAAATAAGTTTCACACAATGCTTCTGTGTAGTTTTTATTTGAAGATATTCTTTTTCCCAATAGAGGCCTCTTAGCGCTCAGAATGTCCAATTGCAGTTTCTACAGAAAGAGTGTTTCAGAAAGGCTCAATCAAAAGTAAGGTTCAACTCTGTTAGTTGAATGCACAGAAGAGAAAGAAGTTTCATACAATGCTTCTGTGTAGTTTATATTTGAACATATTCTTTTTTCCACTATTACCCACTTAGCGCTACGAATGTCCAGTTGCATTTTCTACAGACAGAGTGTTTCAAAACTGCTCAATCAAAAGTATGGTTTAACTCTGTTAGCTGAATGCTCAGATCAGAAAGAAGTTTCACAGAATGCTTCTGTGTAGTTTATATTTGAATATATTCCTTTTTCCACTACTACGCTCTTAGCGCTCCAAATGTCCAGTTGCATTTTCTACAGAAAGAGGGTTCAGATCTGCTCAATCAAAAGTATGCTTTAACTCTGTTAGCTGAATGCACAGATCAGAAAGAAGTTTTACCGAATGATTCTGTGTAGTTTATATTTGAAGACATTCCTTTTTCCACTGTTACCCTCTTAGCGCTCGGAATCTCCACTTGCCTTTTCTACAAAAAGAGTGTTTCATAACTGCTCAATCAAAAATATGTTTTATCTCTGTTAACTGAATTTACAGATCAGAGATAAGTTTCACAGAATGCATCTGTGTAGTTTTTATTTGAAGAGATTCTTTTTCCCAAAGTAGGCCTCTTAGCGCTTAGCATGTCCAATTGCAATTTCTACAGAAAGAGTGTTTCAGAATGGCTCAATCAAAAGTAAGGTTCAACTCTGTTAGTTGAATGCACAGAACAGAAAGGATTTTCCCAGAATGCTATTGTGTAGTTTATCTTTGAATATATTCCTTTTTCCACTATTACCCTCTTAGCGCTCCGAATGTCCACTTGCATTTTCTACAGAAAGAGGGTTCAGCACTGCGCAATCAAAAGTATGGTTTAACTCTGTTAGCTTAATGAACATATCAGAAATAAGTTTCACACAATGCTTCTGTGTAGTTTTTATTTGAAGATATTATTTTTCCCTATAGAGGCCTCTTAGCGCTCAGAATGTCCAATTGCAGTTTCTACAGAAAGAGTGTTTCAGAAAGGCTCAATCAAAAGTAAGGTTCAACTCTGTTAGTTGAATGCACAGAACAGAAAGAAGTTTCATACAATGCTTCTGTGTAGTTTATATTTGAACATATTCTTTTTTCCACTATTACCCACTTAGCCCTACGAATGTCCAGTTGCATTTTCTACAGACAGAGAGTTTCAAAACTGCTCAATCAAAAGTATGGTTTAACTCTGTTAGCTCAATGCTCAGATCAGAAAGAAGTTTGACAGAATGCTTCTGTGTAGTTTATATTTGAATATATTCCTTTTTCCACTACTACTCTCTTAGCGCTCCAAATGTACAGTTGCATTTTCTACAGAAAGAGTGTTCAGATCTGCTCAATCAAAAGTATGGTTTAACTCTGTTAGCTGAATGCACAGATCAGAAACAAGTTTCACAGAATGATTCTGTGTAGTTTATATTTTGAGACATTCCTTTTTCCACTATTACCCTCTTAGCGCTCCGAATCTCCACTTGCATTTTCTACAGAAAGAGTGTTTCAGAACGGCTCAATCAAAACTAAGGTTCAACTCTTTTAGTTGAACAAACAGAACAGAAAGAAGTTTCACACAATTCTTCTGTGTAGTTTTTATTTGTAGACATTCTTTTTCCCAATATAGGCCTCTTAGCGCTCAGAATGTCCAATTGCAGTTTCTACAGAAAGAGTGTTTCAGAACGGCTCAATCAAAAGTAAGGTTCAACTCTGTTAGTTGAATGCACAGAACAGAAAGAAGTTTCATACAATGCTTCTGTGTAGTTTATATTTGAACATATTCTTTTTTCCACTATTACCCATTTAGCGCTACGAATGTCTAGTTGCATTTTCTACAGACAGAGTGTTTCAAAACTGCTCAATCAAATGTATGGTTTAACTCTGTTAGCTGAATGCTCAGATCAGAAAGAAGTTTCACAGAATGCTTCTGTGTAGTTTATATTTGAATATATTCCTTTTTCCACTACTACGCTCTTAGCGATCCAAATGTCCAGTTGCATTTTCTACAGAAAGAGTAGTCAAATCTGCTCAATCAAAAGTATGGTTTAACACTGTTAGCTGAATGCACAGATCAGAAAGAAGTTTCACCGAATGATTCTGTGTAGTTTATATTTGAAGACATTCCTTTTTCCACTATTACCCTCTTAGCGCTCCGAATCTCCCCTTGCATTTTCTACAAAAAGAGTGTTTCATAACTGCTCAATCAAAAATATGTTTTATCTCTGTTAACTGAATTTACAGATCAGAAATAAGTTTCACAGAATGCATATGTGTAGTTTTTATTTGAAGAGATTCTTTTTCCCAATGTAGGCCTCTTAGCGCTTAGCATGTCCAATTGCAGTTTCTACAGAAAGAGTGTTTCAGAACGGCTCAATCAAAAGTAAGGTTCAACTCTGTTAGTTGAATGCACAGAACAGAAAGAATTTTCACAGAATGCTACTGTGTAGATTATATTTGAATATATTTCTTTTTCCACTATTACCCTCTTAGCGCTCCGAATGTCCACTTGCATTTTCTACAGAAAGAGTGTTCAGAACTGCGCAATCAAAAGTATGGTTTAACTCTGTTAGCTTAATGAACATATCAGAAATAAGTTTCACACAATGCTTCTGTGTAGTTTTTATTTGAAGATATTATTTTTCCCAATAGAGGCCTCTTAGCGCTCAGAATGTCCAATTGCAGTTTCTACAGAAAGAGTGTTTCAGAAAGGCTCAATCAAAAGTAAGGTTCAACTCTGTTAGTTGAATGCACAGAACAGAAAGAAGTTTCATACAATGCTTCTGTGTAGTTTATATTTGAACATATTCTTTTTTCCACTATTACCCACTTAGCGCTACGAATGTCCAGTTGCATTTTCTACAGACAGAGTGTTTCAAAACTGCTCAATCAAAAGTATGGTTTAACTCTGTTAGCTGAATGCTCAGATCAGAAAAAAGTTTCACAGAATGCTTCTGTGTAGTTTATATTTGAATATATTCCTTTTTCCACTATTACCCTCTTAGCGCTCCGAATGTCCACTTGCATTTTCTACAGAAAGAGTGTTCAGATCTGCTCAATCAAAAGTATGGTTTAACTCTGTTAGCTGAATGCACAGATCGGAAATAAGTTTCACAGAATGATTCTGTGTAGTTTATATTTGGAGACTTTCCTTTTTCCACTATTCCCCTCTTAGCGCTCCGAATCTCCACTTGCATTTTCTACAGAAAGAGTGTTTCAGAACGGCTCAATCAAAACTAAGGTTCAACTCTTTTAGTTGAACAAACAGAACAGAAAGAAGTTTCACACAATTCTTCTGTGTAGTTTTTATTTGTAGACATTCTTTTTCCCAATATAGGCCTCTTAGCGCTCAGAATGTCCAATTGCAGTTTCTACAGAAAGAGTGTTTCAGAACGGCTCAATCAAAAGTAAGGTTCAACTCTGTTAGTTGAATGCACAGAACAGAAAGAAGTTTTATACAATGCTTCTGGGTAGTTTATATTTGAACATATTCTTTTTTCCACTATTACCCATTTAGCGCTACGAATGTCCAGTTGCATTTTCTACAGACAGAGTGTTTCAAAACTGCTCAATCAAATGTATGGTTTAACTCTGTTAGCTGAATGCTCAGATCAGAAAGAAGTTTCACAGAATGCTTCTGTGTAGTTTATATTTGAATATATTCCTTTTTCCACTACTACGCTCTTAGCGCTCCAAATGTCCAGTTGCATTTTCTACAGAAAGAGTGTTCAGATCTGCTCAATCAAAAGTATGGTTTAACTCTGTTAGCTGAATGCACAGATCAGAAAGAAATTTCACCGAATGATTCTGTGTAGTTTATATTTGAAGACATTCCTTTTTCCACTATTACCCTCTTAGCGCTCCGAATCTCCACTTGCATTTTCTACAAAAAGAGTGTTTCATAACTGCTCAATCAAAAATATGTTTTATCTCTGTTAACTGAATTTACAGATCAGAAATAAGTTTCACAGAATGCATCTGTGTAGTTTTTATTTGAAGATATTCTTTTTCCCAATGTAGGCCTCTTAGCGCTTAGCATGTCCAATTGCAGTTTCTACAGAAAGAGTGTTTCAGAACGGCTCAATCAAAAGTAAGGTTCAACTCTGTTAGTTGAATGCACAGAACAGAAAGAATTTTCACAGAATGCTACTGTGTAGTTTATATTTGAATATATTCCTTTTTCCACTATTACCCTCTTAGCGCTCCGAATGTCCACTTGCATTTTCTACAGAAAGAGTGTTCAGAACTGCGCAATCAAAAGTATGGTTTAACTCTGTTAGCTTAATGAACATATCAGAAATAAGTTTCACACAATGCTTCTGTGTAGTTTTTATTTGAAGATATTCTTTTTCCCAATAGAGGCCTCTTAGCGCTCAGAATGTCCAATTGCAGTTTCTACAGAAAGAGTGTTTCAGAAAGGCTCAATCAAAAGTAAGGTTCAACTCTGTTAGTTGAATGCACAGAACAGAAAGAAGTTTCATACAATGCTTCTGTGTAGTTTATATTTGAACATATTCTTTTTTCCACTATTACCCACTTAGCGCTACGAATGTCCAGTTGCATTTTCTACAGACAGAGTGTTTCAAAACTGCTCAATCAAAAGTATGGTTTAACTCTGTTAGCTGAATGCTCAGATCAGAAAGAAGTTTCACAGAATGCTTCTGTGTAGTTTATATTTGAATATATTCCTTTTTCCACTACTACGCTCTTAGCGCTCCAAATGTCCAGTTGCATTTTCTACAGAAAGAGTGTTCAGATCTGCTCAAACAAAAGTATGGTTTAACTCTGTTAGCTGAATGCACAGATCAGAAAGAAGTTTCACCGAATGATTCTGTGTAGTTTATATTTGAAGACATTCCATTTTCCACTATTACCCTCTTAGCGCTCCGAATCTCCACTTGCATTTTCTACAAAAAGAGTGTTTCATAACTGCTCAATCAAAAATATGTTTTATCTCTGTTAACTGAATTTACAGATCAGAAATAAGTTTCACAGAATGCATCTGTGTAATTTTTATTTGAAGATATTCTTTTTCCCAATGTAGGCCTCTTAGCGCTTAGCATGTCCAATTGCAGTTTCTACAGAAAGAGTGTTTCAGAACGGCTCAATCAAAAGTAAGGTTCAACTCTGTTAGTTGAATGCACAGAAGAGAAAGAAGTTTCACAGAATGCTACTGTGTAGTTTATATTTGAATATATTCCTTTTTCCACTATTACCCTGTTAGCGCTCCGAATGTCCACTTGCATTTTCTGCAGAAAGAGTGTTCAGAACTGCGCAATCAAAAGTATGGTTTAACTCTGTTAGCTTAATGAACATATCAGAAATAAGTTTCACACAATGCTTCTGTGTAGTTTTTATTTGAAGATATTATTTTTCCCAATATAGGCCTCTTAGCGCTCAGAATGTCCAATTGCAGTTTCTACAGAAAGAGTGTTTCAGAAAGGCTCAATCAAAAGTAAGGTTCAACTCTGTTAGTTGAATGCACAGAACAGAAAGAAGTTTCATACAATGCTTTTGTGTAGTTTATATTTGAACATATTCTTTTTTCCACTATTACCCACTTAGCGCTACGAATGTCCAGTTGCATTTTCTACAGACAGAGTGTCTCAAAACTGCTCAATCAAAAGTATGGTTTAACTCTGTTAGCTGAATGCTCAGATCAGAAAAAGTTTCACAGAATGCTTCTGTGTAGCTTATATTTGAATATATTCCTTTTTCCACTACTACGCTCTTAGCGCTCCAAATGTCCAGTTGCATTTTCTACAGAAAGAGTGTTCAGATCTGCTCAATCAAAAGTATGATTTAATTCTGTTAGCTGAATGCACAGATCAGAAAGAAGTTTCACCGAATGATTCTGTGTAGTTTATATTTGAAGACATTCCTTTTTCCACTATTACCCTCTTAGCGCTCCGAATCTCCACTTGCATTTTCTACAAAAAGAGTGTTTCATAACTGCTCAATCAAAAATATGTTTTATCTCTGTTAACTGAATTTACAGATCAGAAATAAGTTTCACAGAATGCATCTGTGTACTTTTTATTTGAAGATATTCTTTTTCCCAATGTAGGCCTCTTAGCGCTTAGCATGTCCAATTGCAGTTTCTACAGAAAGAGTGTTTCAGAACGGCTCAATCAAAAGTAAGGTTTAACTCTGTTAGTTGAATGCACAGAACAGAAAGAATTTTCACAGAATGCTACTGTGTAGTTTATATTTGAATATATTCCTTTCTCCACTATTACCCTCTTAGCACTACGAATGTCCACTTGCATTTTCTACAGAAAGTGTGTTCAGAACTGCACAATCAAAAGTGTGGTTTAACTCTGTTAGCTTAATGAACATATCAGAAATAAGTTTCACACAATGCTTCTGTGTAGTTTTTATTTGAAGATATTATTTTTCCCAATAGAGGAATCTTAGTGCTCAGAATGTCCAATTGCAGTTTCTACAGAAAGAGTGTTTCAGAAAGGCTCAATCAAAAGTAAGGTTCAACTCTGTTAGTTGAATGCACAGAACAGAAAGAAGTTTCATACAATGCTTCTGTGTAGTTTATATTTGAACATATTCTTTTTTCCACTATTACCCACTTGGCGCTACGAATGTCCAGTTGCATTTTCTACAGACAGAGTGTTTCAAAACTGCTCAATCAAAAGTATGGTTGAACTCTGTTAGCTGAATGCTCAGATCAGAAAGAAGTTTCACAGAATGCTTCTGTGTAGTTTATATTTGAATATATTCCTTTTTCCACTACTACGCTCTTAGCGCTCCAAATGTCCAGTTGCATTTTCTACAGAAAGAGTGTTCAGATCTGCTCAATCAAAAGTATGGTTTAACTCTGTTAGCTGAATGCACAGATCAGAAAGAAGTTTCACCGAATGATTCTGTGTAGTTTATATTTGAAGACATTCCTTTTTCCACTATTACCCTCTTAGCGCTCCGAATCTCCACTTGCATTTTCTACAAAAAGAGTGTTTCATAACTGCTCAATCAAAAATATGTTTTATCTCTGTTAACTGAATTTACAGATCAGAAATAAGTTTCACAGAATGCATCTGTGTAGTTTTTATTTGAAGATATTCTTTTTCCCAATGTAGGCCTCTTAGCGCTTAGCATGTCCAATTGCAGTTTCTACAGAAAGAGTGTTTCAGAACGGCTCAATCAAAAGTAAGGTTCAACTCTGTTAGTTGAATGCACAGAACAGAAAGAATTTTCACAGAATGCTACTGTGTAGTTTATATTTGAATATATTCCTTTCTCCACTATTAACCTCTTAGCGCTACGAATGTCCACTTGCATTTTCTACAGAAAGAGTGTTCAGAACTGCGCAATCAAAAGTATGGTTTAACTCTGTTAGCTTAATGAACATATCAGAAATAAGTTTCACACAATGCTTCTGTGTAGTTTTTATTTGAAGATATTATTTTTCCCAATATAGGCCTCTTAGCGCTCAGAATGTCCAATTGCAGTTTCTACAGAAAGAGTGTTTCAGAAAGGCTCAATCAAAACTAAGTTTCAACTCTGTTAGTTGAATGCACAGAACAGAAAGAAATTTCAAACAATGCTTCTGTGTAGTTTATATTTGAACATATTCTTTTTTCCACTATTACCCACGTGGCGCTACGAATGTCCAGTTGCATTTTCTACAGACAGAGTGTTTCAAAACTGCTCAATCAAAAGTATGGTTTAACTCTGTTAGCTGAATGCTCAGATCAGAAAGAAGTTTCACAGAATGCTTCTGTGTAGTTTATATTTGAATATATTCCTTTTTCCACTACTACTCTCTTAGCGCTCCAAATGTCCAGTTGCATTTTCTACAGAAAGAGTGTTCAGATCTGCTCAATCAAAAGTATGGTTTAACTCTGTTAGCTGAATGCACAGATCAGAAAGAAGTTTCACAGAATGATTCTGTGTAGTTTATATTTGGAGACATTCCTTTTTCCACTATTACCCTCTTAGCGCTCTGAATCTCCACTTGCATTTTCTACAGAAAGAGTGTTTCAGAACGGCTCAATCAAAACTATAGTTCAACTCTTTTAGTTGAACAAACCGAACAGAAAGAAGTTTCACACAATTCTTCTGTGTAGTTTTTATTTGTAGACATTCTTTTTCCCAATATAGGCCTCTTAACGCTCAGAATGTCCAATTGCAGTTTCTACAGAAAGAGTGTTTCAGAACGGCTCAATCAAAAGTAAGGTTCAACTCTGTTAGTTGAATGCACAGAACAGAAAGAAGTTTCATACAATGCTTCTGTGTAGTTTATATTTGAACATATTCTTTTTTCCACTATTACCCACTTAGCGCTACGAATGTCCAGTTGCATTTTCTACAGACAGAGGGTTTCAAAACTGCTCAATCAAAAGTATGGTTTAACTCTGTTAGCTGAATGCTCAGATCAGAAAGAAGTTTCACAGAATGCTTCTGTGTAGTTTATATTTGAATATATTCCTTTTTCCACTACTACGCTCTTAGCGCTCCAAATGTCCAGTTGCATTTTCTACAGAAAGAGTGTTCAGATCTGCTCAATCAAAAGTATGGTTTAACTCTGTTAGCTGAATGCACAGATCAGAAAGAAGTTTCACCGAATGATTCTGTGTAGTTTATATTTGAAGACATTCCTTTTTCCACTATTACCCTCTTAGCGCTCCGAATCTCCACTTGCATTTTCTACAAAAAGAGTGTTTCATAACTGCTCAATCAAAAATATGTTTTATCTCTGTTAACTGAATTTACAGATCAGAAATAAGTTTCACAGAATGCATCTGTGTAGTTTTTATTTGAAGATATTCTTTTTCCCAATGTAGGCCTCTTAGCGCTTAGCATGTCCAATTGCAGTTTCTACAGAAAGAGTGTTTCAGAACGGCTCAATCAAAAGTAAGGTTCATCTCTGTTAGTTGAATGCACAGAACAGAAAGAAGTTTCATACAATGCTTCTGTGTAGTTTATATTTGAACATATTCCTTTTTCCACTATTACCCACTTAGCGCTACGAATGTCCAGTTGCATTTTCTACAGACAGAGTGTTTCAAAACTGCTCAATCAAAAGTATGGTTTAACTCTGTTAGCTGAATGCTCAGATCAGAAAGAAGTTTCACAGAATGCTTCTGTGTAGTTTATATTTGAATATATTCCTTTTTCCACTAATACGCTCTTAGCGCTCCAAATGTGCAGTTGCATTTTCTACAGAAAGAGTGTTCAGATCTGCTCAATCAAAAGTATGGTTTAACTCTGTTAGCTGAATGCACAGATCAGAAAGAAGTTTCACCGAATGATTCTGTGTAGTTTATATTTGAAGACATTCCATTTTCCACTATTACCCTCTTAGCGCTCCGAATCTCCACTTGCATTTTCTACAAAAAGAGTGTTTCATAACTGCTCAATCAAAAATATGTTTTATCTCTGTTAACTGAATTTACAGATCAGAAATAAGTTTCACAGAATGCATCTGTGTAATTTTTATTTGAAGATATTCTTTTTCCCAATGTAGGCCTCTTAGCGCTTAGCATGTCCAATTGCAGTTTCTACAGAAAGAGTGTTTCAGAACGGCTCAATCAAAAGTAAGGTTCAACTCTGTTAGTTGAATGCACAGAAGAGAAAGAAGTTTCACAGAATGCTACTGTGTAGTTTATATTTGAATATATTCCTTTTTCCACTATTACCCTGTTAGCGCTCCGAATGTCCACTTACATTTTCTGCAGAAAGAGTGTTCAGAACTGCGCAATCAAAAGTATGGTTTAACTCTGTTAGCTTAATGAACATATCAGAAATAAGTTTCACACAATGCTTCTGTGTAGTTTTTATTTGAAGATATTATTTTTCCCAATATAGGCCTCTTAGCGCTCAGAATGTCCAATTGCACTTTCTACAGAAAGAGTGTTTCAGAAAGGCTCAATCAAAAGTAAGGTTCAACTCTGTTAGTTGAATGCACAGAACAGAAAGAAGTTTCATACAATGCTTTTGTGTAGTTTATATTTGAACATATTCTTTTTTCCACTATTACCCACTTAGCGCTACGAATGTCCAGTTGCATTTTCTACAGACAGAGTGTCTCAAAACTGCTCAATCAAAAGTATGGTTTAACTCTGTTAGCTGAATGCTCAGATCAGAAAGAAGTTTCACAGAATGCTTCTGTGTAGTTTATATTTGAATATATTCCTTTTTCCACTACTACGCTCTTAGCGCTCCAAATGTCCAGTTGCATTTTCTACAGAAAGAGTGTTCAGATCTGCTCAATCAAAAGTATGGTTTAACTCTGTTAGCTGAATGCACAGATCAGAAAGAAGTTTCACCGAATGATTCTGTGTAGTTTATATTTGAAGACATTCCTTTTTCCACTATTACCCTCTTAGCGCTCCGAATCTCCACTTGTATTTTCTACAAAAAGAGTGTTTCATAACTGCTCAATCAAAAATATGTTTTATCTCTGTTAACTGAATTTACAGATCAGAAATAAGTTTCACAGAATGCATCTGTGTAGTTTTTATTTGAAGATATTCTTTTTCCCAAAGTAGGCCTCTTAGCCCTTAGCATATCCAATTGCAGTTTCTACAGAAAGAGTGTTTCAGAACGGCTCAATCAAAAGTAAGGTTCAACTCTGTTAGTTGAATGCACAGAACAGAAAGAATTTTCACAGAATGCTACTGTGTAGTTTATATTTGAATATAGTCCTTTTTCCACTATTACCCTCTTAGCGCTCAGAATGTCCACTTGCATTTTCTACAGAAAGAGGGTTCAGCACTGCGCAATCAAAAGTATGGTTTAACTCTGTTAGCTTAATGAACATATCAGAAATAAGTTTCACACAATGCTTCTGTGTAGTTTTTATTTGAAGATATTATTTTTCCCAATAGAGGCCTCTTAGCGCTCAGAATGTCCAATTGCAGTTTCTACAGAAAGAGTGTTTCAGAAAGGCTCAATCAAAAGTAAGGTTCAACTCTGTTAGTTGAATGCACAGAACAGAAAGAAGTTTCATACAATGCTTCTGTGTAGTTTATATTTGAACATATTCTTTTTTCCACTATTACCCACTTAGCGCTACGAATGTCCAGTTGCATTTTCTACAGACAGAGTGTTTCAAAACTGCTCAATCAAAAGTATGGTTTAACTCTGTTAGCTGAATGCTCAGATCAGAAAGAAGTTTCACAGAATGCTTCTGTGTAGTTTATATTTGAATATATTCCTTTTTCCACTACTACTCTCTTAGCGCTCCAAATGTCCAGTTGCATTTTCTACAGAAAGAGTGTTCAGATCTGCTCAATCAAAAGTATGGTTTAACTCTGTTAGCTGAATGCACAGATCAGAAAGAAGTTTCACAGAATGATTCTGTGTAGTTTATATTTGGAGACATTCCTTTTTCCACTATTACCCTCTTAGCGCTCCGAATCTCCACTTGCATTTTCTACAGAAAGAGTGTTTCAGAACGGCTCAATCAAAACTAAGGTTCAACTCTTTTAGTTGAACAAACAGAACAGAAAGAAGTTTCACACAATTCTTCTGTGTAGTTTTTATTTGTAGACATTCTTTTTCCCAATATAGGCCTCTTAGCGCTCAGAATGTCCAATTGCAGTTTCTACAGAAAGAGTGTTTCAGAACGGCTCAATCAAAAGTAAGGTTGAACTCTGTTAGTTGAATGCACAGAACAGAAAGAAGTTTCATACAATGCTTCTGTGTAGTTTATATTTGAACATATTCTTTTTTCCACTATTACCCACTTAGCGCTACGAATGTCCAGTTGCATTTTCTACAGACAGAGTGTTTCAAAACTGCTCAATCAAAAGTATGGTTTAACTCTGTTAGCTGAATGCTCAGATCAGAAAGAAGTTTCACAGAATGCTTCTGTGTAGTTTATATTTGAATATATTCCTTTTTCCACTACTACGCTCTTAGCGCTCCAAATGTCCAGTTGCATTTTCTACAGAAAGAGTGTTCAGATCTGCTCAATCAAAAGTATGGTTTAACTCTGTTAGCTGAATGCACAGATCAGAAAGAAGTTTCACCGAATGATTCTGTGTAGTTTATATTTGAAGACATTCCTTTTTCCACTATTACCCACTTAGCGCTCGGAATCTCCACTTGCCTTTTCTACAAAAAGAGTGTTTCATAACTGCTCAATCAAAAATATGTTTTATCTCTGTTAACTGAATTTACAGATCAGAGATAAGTTTCACAGAATGCATCTGTGTAGTTTTTATTTGAAGAGATTCTTTTTCCCAATGTAGGCCTCTTAGCGCTTAGCATGTCCAATTGCAGTTTCTACAGAAAGAGTGTTTCAGAACGGCTCAATCAAAAGTAAGGTTCAACTCTGTTAGTTGAATGCACAGAACAGAAAGAATTTTCACAGAATGCTACTGTGTAGTTTATATTTGAATATATTCCTTTTTCCACTATTACCCTCTTAGCGTTCCGAATGTCCACTTGCATTTTCTACAGAAAGAGGGTTCAGCACTGCGCAATCAAAAGTATGGTTTAACTCTGTTAGCTTAATGAACATATCAGAAATAAGTTTCACACAACGCTTCTGTGTAGTTTTTATTTGAAGATATTATTTTTCCCTATAGAGGCCTCTTAGCGCTCAGAATGTCCAATTGCAGTTTCTACAGAAAGAGTGTTTCAGAAAGGCTCAATCAAATGTAAGGTTCAACTCTGTTAGTTGAATGCACAGAACAGAAAGAAGGTTCATACAATGCTTCTGTGTAGTTTATATTTGAACATATTCTTTTTTCCACTATTACCCACTTAGCCCTACGAATGTCCAGTTGCATTTTCTACAGACAGAGTGTTTCAAAACTGCTCAATCAAAAGTATGGTTTAACTCTGTTAGCTCAATGCTCAGATCAGAAAGAAGTTTCACAGAATGCTTCTGTGTAGTTTATATTTGAATATATTCCTTTTTCCACTACTACTCTCTTAGCGCTCCAAATGTCCAGTTGCATTTTCTACAGAAAGAGTGTTCAGATCTGCTCAATCAAAAGTATGGTTTAACTCTGTTAGCTGAATGCACAGATCAGAAAGAAGTTTCACAGAATGATTCTGTGTAATTTATATTTGGAGACATTCCTTTTTCCACTATTACCCTCTTAGCGCTCTGAATCTCCACTTGCATTTTCTACAGAAAGAGTGTTTCAGAACGGCTCAATCAAAACTAAAGTTCAACTCTTTTAGTTGAACAAACAGAACAGAAAGAAGTTTCACACAATTCTTCTGTGTAGTTTTTATTTGTAGACATTCTTTTTCCCAATATAGGCCTCTTAGCGCTCAGAATGTCCAATTGCAGTTTCTACAGAAAGAGTGTTTCAGAACGGCTCAATCAAAAGTAAGGTTGAACTCTGTTAGTTGAATGCACAGAACAGAAAGAAGTTTCATACAATGCTTCTGTGTAGTTTATATTTGAACATATTCTTTTTTCCACTATTACCCACTTAGCGCTCCGAATGTCCACTTGCATTTTCTACAGAAAGAGGGTTCAGCACTGCGCAATCAAAAGTATGGTTTAACTCTGTTAGCTTAATGAACATATCAGAAATAAGTTTCACACAACGCTTCTGTGTAGTTTTTATTTGAAGATATTATTTTTCCCTATAGAGGCCTCTTAGCGCTCAGAATGTCCAATTGCAGTTTCTACAGAAAGAGTGTTTCAGAAAGGCTCAATC
Organism: Symphalangus syndactylus; assembly: GCF_028878055.3. Classification (NCBI taxonomy): domain Eukaryota; kingdom Metazoa; phylum Chordata; class Mammalia; order Primates; family Hylobatidae; genus Symphalangus; species Symphalangus syndactylus. The sequence goes on from NC_072429.2 coordinate 3,967,262, forward strand.
AAATGTAAGGTTCAACTCTGTTAGTTGAATGCACAGAACAGAAAGATGGTTCATACAATGCTTCTGTGTAGTTTATATTTGAACATATTCTTTTTTCCACTATTACCCACTTAGCCCTACGAATGTCCAGTTGCATTTTCTACTGACAGAGTGTTTCAAAACTGCTCAATCAAATGTATGGTTTAACTCAGTTAGCTCAATGCTCAGATCAGAAAGAAGTTTCACAGAATGCTTCTGTGTAGTTTATATTTGAATATATTCCTTTTTCCACTACTACTCTCTTAGCGCTCCAAATGTCCAGTTGCATTTTCTACAGAAACAGTGTTCAGATCTGCTCAATCAAAAGTATGGTTTAACTCTGTTAGCTGAATGCACAGATCAGAAAGAAGTTTCACAGAATGATTCTGTGTAGTTTATATTTGGAGACATTCCTTTTTCCACTATTACCCTCTTAGCGCTCCGAATCTCCACTTGCATTTTCTACAGAAAGAGTGTTTCAGAACGGCTCAATCAAAACTAAAGTTCAACTCTTTTAGTTGAACAAACAGAACAGAAAGAAGTTTCACACAATTCTTCTGTGTAGTTTTTATTTGTAGACATTCTTTTTCCCAATATAGGCCTCTTAGCGCTCAGAATGTCCAATTGCAGTTTCTACAGAAAGAGTGTTTCAGAACGGCTCAATCAAAAGTAACGTTGAACTCTGTTAGTTGAATGCACAGAACAGAAAGAAGTTTCATACAATGCTTCTGTGTAGTTTATATTTGAACATATTCTTTTTTCCACTATTACCCACTTAGCGCTACGAATGTCCAGTTGCATTTTCTACAGACAGAGTGTTTCAAAACTGCTCAATCAAAAGTATGGTTTAACTCTGTTAGCTGAATGCTCAGATCAGAAAGAAGTTTCACAGAATGCTTCTGTGTAGTTTATACTTGAATATATTCCTTTTTCCACTACTACGCTCTTAGCGCTCCAAATGTCCAGTTGCATTTTCTACAGAAAGAGTGTTCAGATCTGCTCAATCAAAAGTATGGTTTAACTCTGTTAGCTGAATGCACAGATCAGAAAGAAGTTTCACCGAATGATTCTGGGTAGTTTATATTTGAAGACATTCCTTTTTCCACTATTACCCTCTTAGCGCTCCGAATCTCCACTTGCATTTTCTACAAAAAGAGTGTTTCATAACTGCTCAATCAAAAATATGTTTTATCTCTGTTAACTGAATTTACAGATCAGAGATAAGTTTCACAGAATGCATCTGTGTAGTTTTTATTTGAAGATATTCTTTTTCCCAAAGTAGGCCTCTTATTGCTTAGCATGTCCAATTGCAGTTTCTACAGAAAGAGTGTTTCAGAACGGCTCAATCAAAAGTAAGGTTCAACTCTGTTAGTTGAATGCACAGAACAGAAAGAATTTTCACAGAATGCTACTGTGTAGTTTATATTTGAATATAGTCCTTTTTCCACTATTACCCTCTTAGTGCTCCGAATGTCCACTTGCATTTTCTACAGAAAGAGGGTTCAGCACTGCGCAATCAAAAGTATGGTTTAACTCTGTTAGCTTAATGAACATATCAGAAATAAGTTTCACACAATGTTTCTGTGTAGTTTTTATTTGAAGATATTATTTTTCCCAATAGAGGCCTCTTAGCGCTCAGAATGTCCAATTGCAGTTTCTACAGAAAGAGTGTTTCAGAAAGGCTCAATCAAAAGTAAGGTTCAACTCTGTTAGTTGAATGCACAGAACAGAAAGAAGTTTCATACAATGCTTCTGTGTACTTTATATTTGAACATATTCTTTTTTCCACTATTACCCACTTAGCGCTACGAATGTCCAGTTGCATTTTCTACAGACAGAGTGTTTCAAAACTGCTCAATCAAAAGTATGGTTTAACTCTGTTAGCTGAATGCTCAGATCAGAAAGAAGTTTCACAGAATGCTTCTGTGTAGTTTATATTTGAATATATTCCTTTTTCCACTACTACTCTCTTAGCGCTCCAAATGTCCAGTTGCATTTTCTACAGAAACAGTGTTCAGATCTGCTCAATCAAAAGTATGGTTTAACTCTGTTAGCTGAATGCACAGATCAGAAAGAAGTTTCACAGAATGATTCTGTGTAGTTTATATTTGGAGACATTCCTTTTTCCACTATTACCCTCTTAGCGCTCCGAATCTCCACTTGCATTTTCTACAGAAAGAGTGTTTCAGAACGGCTCAATCAAAACTAAGGTTCAACTCTTTTAGTTGAACAAACAGAACAGAAAGAAGTTTCACACAATTCTTCTGTGTAGTTTTTATTTGTAGACATTCTTTTTCCCAATATAGGCCTCTTAGCGCTCAGAATGTCCAATTGCAGTTTCTACAGAAAGAGTGTTTCAGAACGGCTCAATCAAAAGTAAGGTTGAACTCTGTTAGTTGAATGCACAGAACAGAAAGAAGTTTCATACAATGCTTCTGTGTAGTTTATATTTGAACATATTCTTTTTTCCACTATTACCCACTTAGCGCTACGAATGTCCAGTTGCATTTTCTACAGACAGAGTGTTTCAAAACTGCTCAATCAAAAGTATGGTTTAACTCTGTTAGCTGAATGCTCAGATCAGAAAGAAGTTTCACAGAATGCTTCTGTGTAGTTTATACTTGAATATATTCCTTTTTCCACTACTACGCTCTTAGCGCTCCAAATGTCCAGTTGCATTTTCTACAGAAAGAGTGTTCAGATCTGCTCAATCAAAAGTATGGTTTAATTCTGTTAGCTGAATGCACAGATCAGAAAGAAGTTTCACCGAATGATTCTGTGTAGTTTATATTTGAAGACATTCCTTTTTCCACTATTACCCTCTTAGCGCTCCGAATCTCCACTTGTATTTTCTACAAAAAGAGTGTTTCATAACTGCTCAATCAAAAATATGTTTTATCTCTGTTAACCGAATTTACAGATCAGAAATAAGTTTCACACAATGCTTCTGTGTAGTTTTTATTTGAAGATATTCTTTTTCCCAAAGTAGGCCTCTTGGCGCTTAGCATGTCCAATTGCAGTTTCTACAGAAAGAGTGTTTCAGAACGGCTCAATCAAAAGTAAGGTTCAACTCTGTTAGTTGAATGCACAGAACAGAAAGAATTTTCACAGAATGCTACTGTGTAGTTTATATTTGAATATAGTCCTTTTTCCACTATTACCCTCTTAGCGCTCCGAATGTCCACTTGCATTTTCTACAGAAAGAGGGTTCAGCACTGCGCAATCAAAAGTATGGTTTAACTCTTTTAGCTTAATGAACATATCAGAAATAAGTTTCACACAATGCTTCTGTGTAGTTTTTATTTGAAGATATTATTTTTCCCAATAGAGGCCTCTTAGCGCTCAGAATGTCCAATTGCAGTTTCTACAGAAAGAGTGTTTCAGAAAGGCTCAATCAAAAGTAAGGTTCAACTCTGTTAGTTGAATGCACAGAACAGAAAGAAGTTTCATACAATGCTTCTGTGTAGTTTATATTTGAACATATTCTTTTTTCCACTATTACCCACTTAGCGCTACGAATGTCCAGTTGCATTTTCCACAGACAGAGTGTTTCAAAACTGCTCAATCAAAAGTATGGTTTAACTCTGTTAGCTGAATGCTCAGATCAGAAAGAAGTTTCACAGAATGCTTCTGTGTAGTTTATATTTGAATATATTCCTTTTTCCACTACTACTCTCTTAGCGCTCCAACTGTCCAGTTGCATTTTCTACAGAAAGAGTGTTCAGATCTGCTCAATCAAAAGTATGTTTTAACTCTGTTAGCTGAATGCACAGATCAGAAAGAAGTTTCACAGAATGATTCTGTGTAGTTTATATTTGGAGACATTCCTTTTTCCACTATTACCCTCTTAGCGCTCCGAATCTCCACTTGCATTTTCTACAGAAAGAGTGTTTCAGAACGGCTCAATCAAAACTAAGGTTCAACTCTTTTAGTTGAACAAACAGAACAGAAAGAAGTTTCACACAATTCTTCTGTGTAGTTTTTATTTGTAGACATTCTTTTTCCCAATATAGGCCTCTTAGCGCTCAGAATGTCCAATTGCAGTTTCTACAGAAAGAGTGTTTCAGAACGGCTCAATCAAAAGTAAGGTTGAACTCTGTTAGTTGAATGCACAGAACAGAAAGTAGTTTCATACAATGCTTCTGTGTAGTTTATATTTGAACATATTCTTTTTTCCACTATTACCCACTTAGCGCTACGAATGTCCAGTTGCATTTTCTACAGACAGAGTGTTTCAAAACTGCTCAATCAAAAGTATGGTTTAACTCTGTTAGCTGAATGCTCAGATCAGAAAGAAGTTTCACAGAATGCTTCTGTGTAGTTTATACTTGAATATATTCCTTTTTCCACTACTACGCTCTTAGCGCTCCAAATGTCCAGTTGCATTTTCTACAGAAAGAGTGTTCAGATCTGCTCAATCAAAAGTATGGTTTAACTCTGTTAGCTGAATGCACAGATCAGAAAGAAGTTTCACCGAATGATTCTGTGTAGTTTATATTTGAAGACATTACTTTTTCCACTATTACCCTCTTTGCGCTCCGAATCTCCACTTGCATTTTCTACAAAAAGAGTGTTTCATAACTGCTCAATCAAAAATATGTTTTATCTCTGTTAACTGAATTTACAGATCAGAAATAAGTTTCACAGAATGCATCTGTGTAGTTTTTATTTAAAGATATTCTTTTTCCCAAAGTAGGCCTCTTAGCGCTTAGCATGTCCAATTGCAGTTTCTACAGAAAGAGTGTTTCAGAACGGCTCAATCAAAAGTAAGGTTCAACTCTGTTAGTTGAATGCACAGAACAGAAAGAATTTTCACAGAATGCTACTGTGTAGTTTATATTTGAATATAGTCCTTTTTCCACTATTACCCTCTTAGCGCTCCGAATGTCCACTTGCATTTTCTACAGAAAGAGGGTTCAGCACTGCGCAATCAAAAGTATGGTTTAACTCTGTTAGCTTAATGAACATATCAGAAATAAGTTTCACACAATGCTTCTGTGTAGTTTTTATTTGAAGATATTATTTTTCCCAATAGAGGCCTCTTAGCGCTCAGAATGTCCAATTGCAGTTTCTACAGAAAGAGTGTTTCAGAAAGGCTCAATCAAAAGTAAGGTTCAACTCTGTTAGTTGAATGCACAGAACAGAAAGAAGTTTCATACAATGCTTCTGTGTAGTTTATATTTGAACATATTCTTTTTTCCACTATTACCCACTTAGCGCTACGAATGTCCAGTTGCATTTTCTACAGACAGCGTGTTTCAAAACTGCTCAATCAAATTATGGTTTAACTCTGTTAGCTGAATGCTCAGATCAGAAAGAAGTTTCACAGAATGCTTCTGTGTAGTTTATATTTGAATATATTCCTTTTTCCACTACTACTCTCTTAGCGCTACAAATGTGCAGTTGCATTTTCTACAGAAAGAGTGTTCATATCTGCTCAATCAAAAGTATGGTTTAACTCTGTTAGCTGAATGCACAGATCAGAAAGAAGTTTCACAGAATGATTCTGTGTAGTTTATATTTGAAGACATTCCTTTTTCCACTATTACCCTCTTAGCGCTCCGAATCTCCACTTGCATTTTCTACAGAAAGAGTGTTTCAGAACGGCTCAATCAAAACTAAGGTGCAACTCTTTTAGTTGAACAAACAGAACAGAAAGAAGTTTCACACAATTCTTCTGTGTAGTTTTTATTTGTAGACATTCTTTTTCCCAATATAGGCCTCTTAGCGCTCAGAATGTCCAATTGCAGTTTCTACAGAAAGAGTGTTTCAGAACGGCTCAATCAAAAGTAAGGTTGAACTCTGTTAGTTGAATGCACAGAACAGAAAGAAGTTTCATACAATGCTTCTGTGTAGTTTATATTTGAACATATTCTTTTTTCCACTATTACCCACTTAGCGCTACGAATGTCCAGTTGCATTTTCTACAGACAGAGTGTTTCAAAACTGCTCAATCAAAAGTATGGTTTAACTCTGTTAGCTGAATGCTCAGATCAGAAAGAAGTTTCACAGAATGCTTCTTTGTAGTTTATACTTGAATATATTACTTTTTCCACTACTACGCTCTTAGCGCTCCAAATGTCCAGTTGCATTTTCTACAGAAAGAGTGTTCAGGTCTGCTCAATCAAAAGTATGGTTTAACTCTGTTAGCTGAATGCACAGATCAGAAAGAAGTTTCACCGAATGATTCTGTGTAGTTTATATTTGAAGACATTCCTTTTTCCACTATTACCCTCTTAGCGCTCCGAATCTCCACTTGCATTTTCTACAAAAAGAGTGTTTCATAACTGCTCAATCAAAAATATGTTTTATCTCTGTTAACTGAATTTACAGATCAGAAATAAGTTTCACACAATGCTTCTGTGTAGTTTTTATTTGAAGATATTCTTTTTCCCAAAGTAGGCCTCTTAGCGCTTAGCATGTCCAATTGCAGTTTCTACAGAAAGAGTGTTTCAGAACGGCTCAATCAAAAGTAAGGTTCAACTCTGTTAGTTGAATGCACAGAACAGAAAGAATTTTCACAGAATGCTACTGTGTAGTTTATATTTGAATATATTCCTTTTTCCACTATTACCCTCTTAGCGTTCCGAATGTCCACTTGCATTTTCTACAGAAAGAGGGTTCAGCACTGCGCAATCAAAAGTATGGTTTAACTCTGTTAGCTTAATGAACATATCAGAAATAAGTTTCACACAACGCTTCTGTGTAGTTTTTATTTGAAGATATTATTTTTCCCTATAGAGGCCTCTTAGCGCTCAGAATGTCCAATTGCAGTTTCTACAGAAAGAGTGTTTCAGAAAGGCTCAATCAAATGTAAGGTTCAACTCTGTTAGTTGAATGCACAGAACAGAAAGAAGGTTCATACAATGCTTCTGTGTAGTTTATATTTGAACATATTCTTTTTTCCACTATTACCCACTTAGCCCTACGAATGTCCAGTTGCATTTTCTACAGACAGAGTGTTTCAAAACTGCTCAATCAAAAGTATGGTTTAACTCTGTTAGCTCAATGCTCAGATCAGAAAGAAGTTTCACAGAATGCTTCTGTGTAGTTTATATTTGAATATATTCCTTTTTCCACTACTACTCTCTTAGCGCTCCAAATGTCCAGTTGCATTTTCTACAGAAAGAGTGTTCAGATCTGCTCAATCAAAAGTATGGTTTAACTCTGTTAGCTGAATGCACAGATCAGAAAGAAGTTTCACAGAATGATTCTGTGTAATTTATATTTGGAGACATTCCTTTTTCCACTATTACCCTCTTAGCGCTCCGAATCTCCACTTGCATTTTCTACAGAAAGAGTGTTTCAGAACGGCTCAATCAAAACTAAAGTTCAACTCTTTTAGTTGAACAAACAGAACAGAAAGAAGTTTCACACAATTCTTCTGTGTAGTTTTTATTTGTAGACATTCTTTTTCCCAATATAGGCCTCTTAGCGCTCAGAATGTCCAATTGCAGTTTCTACAGAAAGAGTGTTTCAGAACGGCTCAATCAAAAGTAAGGTTCAACTCTGTTAGTTGAATGCACAGAACAGAAAGAAGTTTCATACAATGCTTCTGTGTAGTTTATATTTGAACATATTCTTTTTTCCACTATTACCCACTTAGCGCTCCGAATGTCCACTTGCATTTTCTACAGAAAGAGGGTTCAGCACTGCGCAATCAAAAGTATGGTTTAACTCTGTTAGCTTAATGAACATATCAGAAATAAGTTTCACACAACGCTTCTGTGTAGTTTTTATTTGAAGATATTATTTTTCCCTATAGAGGCCTCTTAGCGCTCAGAATGTCCAATTGCAGTTTCTACAGAAAGAGTGTTTCAGAAAGGCTCAATCAAATGTAAGGTTCAACTCTGTTAGTTGAATGCACAGAACAGAAAGATGGTTCATACAATGCTTCTGTGTAGTTTATATTTGAACATATTCTTTTTTCCACTATTACCCACTTAGCCCTACGAATGTCCAGTTGCATTTTCTACTGACAGAGTGTTTCAAAACTGCTCAATCAAATGTATGGTTTAACTCAGTTAGCTCAATGCTCAGATCAGAAAGAAGTTTCACAGAATGCTTCTGTGTAGTTTATATTTGAATATATTCCTTTTTCCACTACTACTCTCTTAGCGCTCCAAATGTCCAGTTGCATTTTCTACAGAAACAGTGTTCAGATCTGCTCAATCAAAAGTATGGTTTAACTCTGTTAGCTGAATGCACAGATCAGAAAGAAGTTTCACAGAATGATTCTGTGTAGTTTATATTTGGAGACATTCCTTTTTCCACTATTACCCTCTTAGCGCTCCGAATCTCCACTTGCATTTTCTACAGAAAGAGTGTTTCAGAACGGCTCAATCAAAACTAAAGTTCAACTCTTTTAGTTGAACAAACAGAACAGAAAGAAGTTTCACACAATTCTTCTGTGTAGTTTTTATTTGTAGACATTCTTTTTCCCAATATAGGCCTCTTAGCGCTCAGAATGTCCAATTGCAGTTTCTACAGAAAGAGTGTTTCAGAACGGCTCAATCAAAAGTAACGTTGAACTCTGTTAGTTGAATGCACAGAACAGAAAGAAGTTTCATACAATGCTTCTGTGTAGTTTATATTTGAACATATTCTTTTTTCCACTATTACCCACTTAGCGCTACGAATGTCCAGTTGCATTTTCTACAGACAGAGTGTTTCAAAACTGCTCAATCAAAAGTATGGTTTAACTCTGTTAGCTGAATGCTCAGATCAGAAAGAAGTTTCACAGAATGCTTCTGTGTAGTTTATACTTGAATATATTCCTTTTTCCACTACTACGCTCTTAGCGCTCCAAATGTCCAGTTGCATTTTCTACAGAAAGAGTGTTCAGATCTGCTCAATCAAAAGTATGGTTTAACTCTGTTAGCTGAATGCACAGATCAGAAAGAAGTTTCACCGAATGATTCTGGGTAGTTTATATTTGAAGACATTCCTTTTTCCACTATTACCCTCTTAGCGCTCCGAATCTCCACTTGCATTTTCTACAAAAAGAGTGTTTCATAACTGCTCAATCAAAAATATGTTTTATCTCTGTTAACTGAATTTACAGATCAGAGATAAGTTTCACAGAATGCATCTGTGTAGTTTTTATTTGAAGATATTCTTTTTCCCAAAGTAGGCCTCTTATTGCTTAGCATGTCCAATTGCAGTTTCTACAGAAAGAGTGTTTCAGAACGGCTCAATCAAAAGTAAGGTTCAACTCTGTTAGTTGAATGCACAGAACAGAAAGAATTTTCACAGAATGCTACTGTGTAGTTTATATTTGAATATAGTCCTTTTTCCACTATTACCCTCTTAGTGCTCCGAATGTCCACTTGCATTTTCTACAGAAAGAGGGTTCAGCACTGCGCAATCAAAAGTATGGTTTAACTCTGTTAGCTTAATGAACATATCAGAAATAAGTTTCACACAATGCTTCTGTGTAGTTTTTATTTGAAGATATTATTTTTCCCAATAGAGGCCTCTTAGCGCTCAGAATGTCCAATTGCAGTTTCTACAGAAAGAGTGTTTCAGAAAGGCTCAATCAAAAGTAAGGTTCAACTCTGTTAGTTGAATGCACAGAACAGAAAGAAGTTTCATACAATGCTTCTGTGTACTTTATATTTGAACATATTCTTTTTTCCACTATTACCCACTTAGCGCTACGAATGTCCAGTTGCATTTTCTACAGACAGAGTGTTTCAAAACTGCTCAATCAAAAGTATGGTTTAACTCTGTTAGCTGAATGCTCAGATCAGAAAGAAGTTTCACAGAATGCTTCTGTGTAGTTTATATTTGAATATATTCCTTTTTCCACTACTACTCTCTTAGCGCTCCAAATGTCCAGTTGCATTTTCTACAGAAACAGTGTTCAGATCTGCTCAATCAAAAGTATGGTTTAACTCTGTTAGCTGAATGCACAGATCAGAAAGAAGTTTCACAGAATGATTCTGTGTAGTTTATATTTGGAGACATTCCTTTTTCCACTATTACCCTCTTAGCGCTCCGAATCTCCACTTGCATTTTCTACAGAAAGAGTGTTTCAGAACGGCTCAATCAAAACTAAGGTTCAACTCTTTTAGTTGAACAAACAGAACAGAAAGAAGTTTCACACAATTCTTCTGTGTAGTTTTTATTTGTAGACATTCTTTTTCCCAATATAGGCCTCTTAGCGCTCAGAATGTCCAATTGCAGTTTCTACAGAAAGAGTGTTTCAGAACGGCTCAATCAAAAGTAAGGTTGAACTCTGTTAGTTGAATGCACAGAACAGAAAGAAGTTTCATACAATGCTTCTCTGTAGTTTATATTTGAACATATTCTTTTTTCCACTATTACCCACTTAGCGCTACGAATGTCCAGTTGCATTTTCTACAGACAGAGTGTTTCAAAACTGCTCAATCAAAAGTATGGTTTAACTCTGTTAGCTGAATGCTCAGATCAGAAAGAAGTTTCACAGAATGCTTCTGTGTAGTTTATACTTGAATATATTCCTTTTTCCACTACTACGCTCTTAGCGCTCCAAATGTCCAGTTGCATTTTCTACAGAAAGAGTGTTCAGATCTGCTCAATCAAAAGTATGGTTTAATTCTGTTAGCTGAATGCACAGATCAGAAAGAAGTTTCACCGAATGATTCTGTGTAGTTTATATTTGAAGACATTCCTTTTTCCACTATTACCCTCTTAGCGCTCCGAATCTCCACTTGTATTTTCTACAAAAAGTGTGTTTCATAACTGCTCAATCAAAAATATGTTTTATCTCTGTTAACCGAATTTACAGATCAGAAATAAGTTTCACACAATGCTTCTGTGTAGTTTTTATTTGAAGATATTCTTTTTCCCAAAGTAGGCCTCTTGGCGCTTAGCATGTCCAATTGCAGTTTCTACAGAAAGAGTGTTTCAGAACGGCTCAATCAAAAGTAAGGTTCAACTCTGTTAGTTGAATGCACAGAACAGAAAGAATTTTCACAGAATGCTACTGTGTAGTTTATATTTGAATATAGTCCTTTTTCCACTATTACCCTCTTAGCGCTCCGAATGTCCACTTGCATTTTCTACAGAAAGAGGGTTCAGCACTGCGCAATCAAAAGTATGGTTTAACTCTTTTAGCTTAATGAACATATCAGAAATAAGTTTCACACAATGCTTCTGTGTAGTTTTTATTTGAAGATATTATTTTTCCCAATAGAGGCCTCTTAGCGCTCAGAATGTCCAATTGCAGTTTCTACAGAAAGAGTGTTTCAGAAAGGCTCAATCAAAAGTAAGGTTCAACTCTGTTAGTTGAATGCACAGAACAGAAAGAAGTTTCATACAATGCTTCTGTGTAGTTTATATTTGAACATATTCTTTTTTCCACTATTACCCACTTAGCGCTACGAATGTCCAGTTGCATTTTCCACAGACAGAGTGTTTCAAAACTGCTCAATCAAAAGTATGGTTTAACTCTGTTAGCTGAATGCTCAGATCAGAAAGAAGTTTCACAGAATGCTTCTGTGTAGTTTATATTTGAATATATTCCTTTTTCCACTACTACTCTCTTAGCGCTCCAACTGTCCAGTTGCATTTTCTACAGAAAGAGTGTTCAGATCTGCTCAATCAAAAGTATGTTTTAACTCTGTTAGCTGAATGCACAGATCAGAAAGAAGTTTCACAGAATGATTCTGTGTAGTTTATATTTGGAGACATTCCTTTTTCCACTATTACCCTCTTAGCGCTCCGAATCTCCACTTGCATTTTCTACAGAAAGAGTGTTTCAGAACGGCTCAATCAAAACTAAGGTTCAACTCTTTTAGTTGAACAAACAGAACAGAAAGAAGTTTCACACAATTCTTCTGTGTAGTTTTTATTTGTAGACATTCTTTTTCCCAATATAGGCCTCTTAGCGCTCAGAATGTCCAATTGCAGTTTCTACAGAAAGAGTGTTTCAGAACGGCTCAATCAAAAGTAAGGTTGAACTCTGTTAGTTGAATGCACAGAACAGAAAGTAGTTTCATACAATGCTTCTGTGTAGTTTATATTTGAACATATTCTTTTTTCCACTATTACCCACTTAGCGCTACGAATGTCCAGTTGCATTTTCTACAGACAGAGTGTTTCAAAACTGCTCAATCAAAAGTATGGTTTAACTCTGTTAGCTGAATGCTCAGATCAGAAAGAAGTTTCACAGAATGCTTCTGTGTAGTTTATACTTGAATATATTCCTTTTTCCACTACTACGCTCTTAGCGCTCCAAATGTCCAGTTGCATTTTCTACAGAAAGAGTGTTCAGATCTGCTCAATCAAAAGTATGGTTTAACTCTGTTAGCTGAATGCACAGATCAGAAAGAAGTTTCACCGAATGATTCTGTGTAGTTTATATTTGAAGACATTACTTTTTCCACTATTACCCTCTTTGCGCTCCGAATCTCCACTTGCATTTTCTACAAAAAGAGTGTTTCATAACTGCTCAATCAAAAATATGTTTTATCTCTGTTAACTGAATTTACAGATCAGAAATAAGTTTCACAGAATGCATCTGTGTAGTTTTTATTTAAAGATATTCTTTTTCCCAAAGTAGGCCTCTTAGCGCTTAGCATGTCCAATTGCAGTTTCTACAGAAAGAGTGTTTCAGAACGGCTCAATCAAAAGTAAGGTTCAACTCTGTTAGTTGAATGCACAGAACAGAAAGAATTTTCACAGAATGCTACTGTGTAGTTTATATTTGAATATAGTCCTTTTTCAACTATTACCCTCTTAGCGCTCCGAATGTCCACTTGCATTTTCTACAGAAAGAGGGTTCAGCACTGCGCAATCAAAAGTATGGTTTAACTCTGTTAGCTTAATGAACATATCAGAAATAAGTTTCACACAATGCTTCTGTGTAGTTTTTATTTGAAGATATTATTTTTCCCAATAGAGGCCTCTTAGCGCTCAGAATGTCCAATTGCAGTTTCTACAGAAAGAGTGTTTCAGAAAGGCTCAATCAAAAGTAAGGTTCAACTCTGTTAGTTGAATGCACAGAACAGAAAGAAGTTTCATACAATGCTTCTGTGTAGTTTATATTTGAACATATTCTTTTTTCCACTATTACCCACTTAGCGCTACGAATGTCCAGTTGCATTTTCTACAGACAGCGTGTTTCAAAACTGCTCAATCAAATTATGGTTTAACTCTGTTAGCTGAATGCTCAGATCAGAAAGAAGTTTCACAGAATGCTTCTGTGTAGTTTATATTTGAATATATTCCTTTTTCCACTACTACTCTCTTAGCGCTACAAATGTGCAGTTGCATTTTCTACAGAAAGAGTGTTCAGATCTGCTCAATCAAAAGTATGGTTTAACTCTGTTAGCTGAATGCACAGATCAGAAAGAAGTTTCACAGAATGATTCTGTGTAGTTTATATTTGAAGACATTCCTTTTTCCACTATTACCCTCTTAGCGCTCCGAATCTCCACTTGCATTTTCTACAGAAAGAGTGTTTCAGAACGGCTCAATCAAAACTAAGGTGCAACTCTTTTAGTTGAACAAACAGAACAGAAAGAAGTTTCACACAATTCTTCTGTGTAGTTTTTATTTGTAGACATTCTTTTTCCCAATATAGGCCTCTTAGCGCTCAGAATGTCCAATTGCAGTTTCTACAGAAAGAGTGTTTCAGAACGGCTCAATCAAAAGTAAGGTTGAACTCTGTTAGTTGAATGCACAGAACAGAAAGAAGTTTCATACAATGCTTCTGTGTAGTTTATATTTGAACATATTCTTTTTTCCACTATTACCCACTTAGCGCTACGAATGTCCAGTTGCATTTTCTACAGACAGAGTGTTTCAAAACTGCTCAATCAAAAGTATGGTTTAACTCTGTTAGCTGAATGCTCAGATCAGAAAGAAGTTTCACAGAATGCTTCTTTGTAGTTTATACTTGAATATATTACTTTTTCCACTACTACGCTCTTAGCGCTCCAAATGTCCAGTTGCATTTTCTACAGAAAGAGTGTTCAGGTCTGCTCAATCAAAAGTATGGTTTAACTCTGTTAGCTGAATGCACAGATCAGAAAGAAGTTTCACCGAATGATTCTGTGTAGTTTATATTTGAAGACATTCCTTTTTCCACTATTACCCTCTTAGCGCTCCGAATCTCCACTTGTATTTTCTACAAAAAGAGTGTTTCATAACTGCTCAATCAAAAATATGTTTTATCTCTGTTAACTGAATTTACAGATCAGAAATAAGTTTCACACAATGCTTCTGTGTAGTTTTTATTTGAAGATATTCTTTTTCCCAAAGTAGGCCTCTTAGCGCTTAGCATGTCCAATTGCAGTTTCTACAGAAAGAGTGTTTCAGAACGGCTCAATCAAAAGTAAGGTTCAACTCTGTTAGTTGAATGCACAGAACAGAAAGAATTTTCACAGAATGCTACTGTGTAGTTTATATTTGAATATAGTCCTTTTTCCACTATTACCCTCTTAGCGCTCCGAATGTCCACTTGCATTTTCTACAGAAAGAGGGTTCAGCACTGCGCAATCAAAAGTATGGTTTAACTCTGTTAGCTTAATGAACATATCAGAAATAAGTTTCACACAATGCTTCTGTGTAGTTTTTATTTGAAGATATTATTTTTCCCAATAGAGGCCTCTTAGCGCTCAGAATGTCCAATTGCAGTTTCTACAGAAAGAGTGTTTCAGAAAGGCTCAATCAAATGTAAGGTTCAACTCTGTTAGTTGAATGCACAGAACAGAAAGAAGTTTCATACAATGCTTCTGTGTAGTTTATATTTCAACATATTCTTTTTTCCACTATTACCCACTTAGCGCTACGAATGTCCAGTTGCATTTTCTACAGACAGAGTGTTTCAAAACTGCTCAATCAAAAGTATGGTTTAACTCTGTTAGCTGAATGCTCAGATCAGAAAGAAGTTTCACAGAATGCTTCTGTGTAGTTTATATTTGAATATATTCCTTTTTCCACTACTACTCTCTTAGCGCTCCAAATGTCCAGTTGCATTTTCTACGGAAAGAGTGTTCAGATCTGCTCAATCAAAAGTATGGTTTAACTCTGTTAGCTGAATGCACAGATCAGAAAGAAGTTTCACAGAATGATTCTGTGTAGTTTATATTTGGAGACATTCCTTTTTCCACTATTACCCTCTTAGCGCTCCGAATCTCCACTTGCATTTTCTACAGAAAGAGTGTTTCAGAACGGCTCAATCAAAACTAAGGTGCAACTCTTTTAGTTGAACAAACAGAACAGAAAGAAGTTTCACACAATTCTTCTGTGTAGTTTTTATTTGTAGACATTCTTTTTCCCAATATAGGCCTCTTAGCGCTCAGAATGTCCAATTGCAGTTTCTACAGAAAGAGTGTTTCAGAACGGCTCAATCAAAAGTAAGGTTGAACCCTGTTAGTTGAATGCACAGAACAGAAAGTAGTTTCATACAATGCTTCTGTGTAGTTTATATTTGAACATATTCTTTTTTCCACTATTACCCACTTAGCGCTACGAATGTCCAGTTGCATTTTCTACAGACAGAGTGTTTCAAAACTGCTCAATCAAAAGTATGGTTTAACTCTGTTAGCTGAATGCTCAGATCAGAAAGAAGTTTCACAGAATGCTTCTGTGTAGTTTATACTTGAATATATTCCTTTTTCCACTACTACGCTCTTAGCGCTCCAAATGTCCAGTTGCATTTTCTACAGAAAGAGTGTTCAGATCTGCTCAATCAAAAGTATGGTTTAACTCTGTTAGCTGAATGCACAGATCAGAAAGAAGTTTCACCGAATGATTCTGTGTAGTTTATATTTGAAGACATTCCTTTTTCCACTATTACCCTCTTAGCGCTCCGAATCTCCACTTGTATTTTCTACAAAAAGAGTGTTTCATAACTGCTCAATCAAAAATATGTTTTATCTCTGTTAACTGAATTTACAGATCAGAAATAAGTTTCACACAATGCTTCTGTGTAGTTTTTATTTGAAGATATTCTTTTTCCCAAAGTAGGCCTCTTAGCGCTTAGCATGTCCAATTGCAGTTTCTACAGAAAGAGTGTTTCAGAACGGCTCAATCAAAAGTAAGGTTCAACTCTGTTAGTTGAATGCACAGAACAGAAAGAATTTTCACAGAATGCTACTGTGTAGTTTATATTTGAATATAGTCCTTTTTCCACTATTACCCTCTTAGCGCTCCGAATGTCCACTTGCATTTTCTACAGAAAGAGGGTTCAGCACTGCGCATTCAAAAGTATGGTTTAACTCTGTTAGCTTAATGAACATATCAGAAATAAGTTTCACACAATGCTTCTGTGTAGTTTTTATTTGAAGATATTATTTTTCCCAATAGAGGCCTCTTAGCGCTCAGAATGTCCAATTGCAGTTTCTACAGAAAGAGTGTTTCAGAAAGGCTCAATCAAAAGTAAGGTTCAACTCTGTTAGTTGAATGCACAGAACAGAAAGAAGTTTCATACAATGCTTCTGTGTAGTTTATATTTGAACATATTCTTTTTTCCACTATTACCCACTTAGCGCTACGAATGTCCAGTTGCATTTTCTACAGACAGAGTGTTTCAAAACTGCTCAATCAAAAGTATGGTTTAACTCTGTTAGCTGAATGCTCAGATCAGAAAGAAGTTTCACAGAATGCTTCTGTGTAGTTTATATTTGAATATATTCCTTTTTCCACTACTACTCTCTTAGCGCTCCAAATGTCCAGTTGCATTTTCTACGGAAAGAGTGTTCAGATCTGCTCAATCAAAAGTATGGTTTAACTCTGTTAGCTGAATGCACAGATCAGAAAGAAGTTTCACAGAATGATTCTGTGTAGTTTATATTTGGAGACATTCCTTTTTCCACTATTACCCTCTTAGCGCTCCGAATCTCCACTTGCATTTTCTACAGAAAGAGTGTTTCAGAACGGCTCAATCAAAACTAAGGTGCAACTCTTTTAGTTGAACAAACAGAACAGAAAGAAGTTTCACACAATTCTTCTGTGTAGTTTTTATTTGTAGACATTCTTTTTCCCAATATAGGCCTCTTAGCGCTCAGAATGTCCAATTGCAGTTTCTACAGAAAGAGTGTTTCAGAACGGCTCAATCAAAAGTAAGGTTGAACCCTGTTAGTTGAATGCACAGAACAGAAAGAAGTTTCATACAATGCTTCTGTGTAGTTTATATTTGAACATATTCTTTTTTCCACTATTACCCACTTAGCGCTACGAATGTCCAGTTGCATTTTCTACAGACAGAGTGTTTCAAAACTGCTCAATCAAAAGTATGGTTTAACTCTGTTAGCTGAATGCTCAGATCAGAAAGAAGTTTCACAGAATGCTTCTGTGTAGTTTATACTTGAATATATTCCTTTTTCCACTACTACGCTCTTAGCGCTCCAAATGTCCAGTTGCATTTTCTACAGAAAGAGTGTTCAGATCTGCTCAATCAAAAGTATGGTTTAACTCTGTTAGCTGAATGCACAGATCAGAAAGAAGTTTCACCGAATGATTCTGTGTAGTTTATATTTGAAGACATTCCTTTTTCCACTATTACCCTCTTAGCGCTCCGAATCTCCACTTGTATTTTCTACAAAAAGAGTGTTTCATAACTGCTCAATCAAAAATATGTTTTATCTCTGTTAACTGAATTTACAGATCAGAAATAAGTTTCACACAATGCTTCTGTGTAGTTTTTATTTGAAGATATTCTTTTTCCCAAAGTAGGCCTCTTAGCGCTTAGCATGTCCAATTGCAGTTTCTACAGAAAGAGTGTTTCAGAACGGCTCAATCAAAAGTAAGGTTCAACTCTGTTAGTTGAATGCACAGAACAGAAAGAATTTTCACAGAATGCTACTGTGTAGTTTATATTTGAATATAGTCCTTTTTCCACTATTACCCTCTTAGCGCTCCGAATGTCCACTTGCATTTTCTACAGAAAGAGGGTTCAGCACTGCGCATTCAAAAGTATGGTTTAACTCTGTTAGCTTAATGAACATATCAGAAATAAGTTTCACACAATGCTTCTGTGTAGTTTTTATTTGAAGATATTATTTTTCCCAATAGAGGCCTCTTAGCGCTCAGAATGTCCAATTGCAGTTTCTACAGAAAGAGTGTTTCAGAAAGGCTCAATCAAAAGTAAGGTTCAACTCTGTTAGTTGAATGCACAGAACAGAAAGAAGTTTCATACAATGCTTCTGTGTAGTTTATATTTGAACATATTCTTTTTTCCACTATTACCCACTTAGCGCTACGAATGTCCAGTTGCATTTTCTACAGACAGAGTGTTTCAAAACTGCTCAATCAAAAGTATGGTTTAACTCTGTTAGCTGAATGCTCAGATCAGAAAGAAGTTTCACAGAATGCTTCTGTGTAGTTTATATTTGAATATATTCCTTTTTCCACTACTACTCTCTTAGCGCTCCAAATGTCCAGTTGCATTTTCTACGGAAAGAGTGTTCAGATCTGCTCAATCAAAAGTATGGTTTAACTCTGTTAGCTGAATGCACAGATCAGAAAGAAGTTTCACAGAATGATTCTGTGTAGTTTATATTTGGAGACATTCCTTTTTCCACTATTACCCTCTTAGCGCTCCGAATCTCCACTTGCATTTTCTACAGAAAGAGTGTTTCAGAACGGCTCAATCAAAACTAAGGTGCAACTCTTTTAGTTGAACAAACAGAACAGAAAGAAGTTTCACACAATTCTTCTGTGTAGTTTTTATTTGTAGACATTCTTTTTCCCAATATAGGCCTCTTAGCGCTCAGAATGTCCAATTGCAGTTTCTACAGAAAGAGTGTTTCAGAACGGCTCAATCAAAAGTAAGGTTGAACCCTGTTAGTTGAATGCACAGAACAGAAAGAAGTTTCATACAATGCTTCTGTGTAGTTTATATTTGAACATATTCTTTTTTCCACTATTACCCACTTAGCGCTACGAATGTCCAGTTGCATTTTCTACAGACAGAGTGTTTCAAAACTGCTCAATCAAAAGTATGGTTTAACTCTGTTAGCTGAATGCTCAGATCAGAAAGAAGTTTCACAGAATGCTTCTGTGTAGTTTATACTTGAATATATTCCTTTTTCCACTACTACGCTCTTAGCGCTCCAAATGTCCAGTTGCATTTTCTACAGAAAGAGTGTTCAGATCTGCTCAATCAAAAGTATGGTTTAACTCTGTTAGCTGAATGCACAGATCAGAAAGAAGTTTCACCGAATGATTCTGTGTAGTTTATATTTGAAGACATTCCTTTTTCCACTATTACCCTCTTAGCGCTCCGAATCTCCACTTGTATTTTCTACAAAAAGAGTGTTTCATAACTGCTCAATCAAAAATATGTTTTATCTCTGTTAACTGAATTTACAGATCAGAAATAAGTTTCACACAATGCTTCTGTGTAGTTTTTATTTGAAGATATTCTTTTTCCCAAAGTAGGCCTCTTAGCGCTTAGCATGTCCAATTGCAGTTTCTACAGAAAGAGTGTTTCAGAACGGCTCAATCAAAAGTAAGGTTCAACTCTGTTAGTTGAATGCACAGAACAGAAAGAATTTTCACAGAATGCTACTGTGTAGTTTATATTTGAATATAGTCCTTTTTCCACTATTACCCTCTTAGCGCTCCGAATGTCCACTTGCATTTTCTACAGAAAGAGGGTTCAGCACTGCGCAATCAAAAGTATGGTTTAACTCTGTTAGCTTAATGAACATATCAGAAATAAGTTTCACACAATGCTTCTGTGTAGTTTTTATTTGAAGATATTATTTTTCCCAATAGAGGCATCTTAGCGCTCAGAATGTCCAATTGCAGTTTCTACAGAAAGAGTGTTTCAGAAAGGCTCAATCAAAAGTAAGGTTCAACTCTGTTAGTTGAATGCACAGAACAGAAAGAAGTTTCATACAATGCTTCTGTGTAGTTTATATTTGAACATATTCTTTTTTCCACTATTACCCACTTAGCGCTACGAATGTCCAGTTGCATTTTCTACAGACAGAGTGTTTCAAAACTGCTCAATCAAAAGTATGGTTTAACTCTGTTAGCTGAATGCTCAGATCAGAAAGAAGTTTCACAGAATGCTTCTGTGTAGTTTATATTTGAATATATTCCTTTTTCCACTACTACTCTCTTAGCGCTCCAAATGTCCAGTTGCATTTTCTACGGAAAGAGTGTTCAGATCTGCTCAATCAAAAGTATGTTTTAACTCTGTTAGCTGAATGCACAGATCAGAAAGAAGTTTCACAGAATGATTCTGTGTAGTTTATATTTGGAGACATTCCTTTTTCCACTATTACCCTCTTAGCGCTCCGAATCTCCACTTGCATTTTCTACAGAAAGAGTGTTTCAGAACGGCTCAATCAAAACTAAGGTTCAACTCTTTTAGTTGAACAAACAGAACAGAAAGAAGTTTCACACAATTCTTCTGTGTAGTTTTTATTTGTAGACATTCTTTTTCCCAATATAGGCCTCTTAGCGCTCAGAATGTCCAATTGCAGTTTCTACAGAAAGAGTGTTTCAGAACGGCTCAATCAAAAGTAAGGTTGAACTGTTAGTTGAATGCACAGAACAGAAAGAAGTTTCATACAATGCTTCTGTGTAGTTTATATTTGAACATATTCTTTTTTCCACTATTACCCACTTAGCGCTACGAATGTCCAGTTGCATTTTCTACAGACAGAGTGTTTCAAAACTGCTCAATCAAAAGTATGGTTTAACTCTGTTAGCTGAATGCTCAGATCAGAAAGAAGTTTCACAGAATGATTCTGTGTAGTTTATACTTGAATATATTCCTTTTTCCACTACTACGCTCTTAGCACTCCAAATGTCCAGTTGCATTTTCTACAGAAAGAGTGTTCAGATCTGCTCAATCAAAAGTATGGTTTAACTCTGTTAGCTGAATGCACAGATCAGAAAGAAGTTTCACCGAATGATTCTGTGTAGTTTATATTTGAAGACATTCCTTTTTCCACTATTACCCTCTTAGCGCTCCGAATCTCCACTTGTATTTTCTACAAAAAGAGTGTTTCATAACTGCTCAATCAAAAATATGTTTTATCTCTGTTAACTGAATTTACAGATCAGAAATATGTTTCACACAATGCTTCTGTGTAGTTTTTATTTGAAGATATTCTTTTTCCCAAAGTAGGCCTCTTAGCGCTTAGCATGTCCAATTGCAGTTTCTACAGAAAGAGTGTTTCAGAACGGCTCAATCAAAAGTAAGGTTCAACTCTGTTAGTTGAATGCACAGAACAGAAAGTATTTTCACAGAATGCTACTGTGTAGTTTATATTTGAATATAGTCCTTTTTCCACGATTACCCTCTTAGCGCTCCGAATGTCCTCCTGCATTTTCTACAGAAAGAGGGTTCAGCACTGCGCAATCAAAAGTATGGTTTAACTCTGTTAGCTTAATGAACATATCAGAAATAAGTTTCACACAATGCTTCTGTGTAGTTTTTATTTGAAGATATTATTTTTCCCAATAGAGGCCTCTTAGCGCTCAGAATGTCCAATTGCAGTTTCTACAGAAAGAGTGTTTCAGAAAGGCTCAATCAAAAGTAAGGTTCAACTCTGTTAGTTGAATGCACAGAACAGAAAGAAGTTTCATACAATGCTTCTGTGTAGTTTATATTTGAACATATTCTTTTTTCCACTATTACCCACTTAGCGCTACGAATGTCCAGTTGCATTTTCTACAGACAGAGTGTTTCAAAACTGCTCAATCAAAAGTATGGTTTAACTCTGTTAGCTGAATGCTCAGATCAGAAAGAAGTTTCACAGAATGCTTCTGTGTAGTTTATATTTGAATATATTCCTTTTTCCACTACTACTCTCTTAGCGCTCCAAATGTGCAGTTGCATTTTCTACAGAAAGAGTGTTCAGATCTGCTCAATCAAAAGTATGGTTTAACTTTGTTAGCTGAATGCACAGATCAGAAAGAAGTTTCACAGAATGATTCTGTGTAGTTTATATTTGAAGACATTCCTTTTTCCACTATTACCCTCTTAGCGCTCCGAATCTCCACTTGCATTTTCTACAGAAAGAGTGTTTCAGAACGGCTCAATCAAAACTAAGGTTCAACTCTTTTAGTTGAACAAACAGAACAGAAAGAAGTTTCACACAATTCTTCTGTGTAGTTTTTATTTGTAGACATTCTTTTTCCCAATATAGGCCTCTTAGCGCTCAGAATGTCCAATTGCAGTTTCTACAGAAAGAGTGTTTCAGAACGGCTCAATCAAAAGTAAGGTTCAACTCTGTTAGTTGAATGCACAGAACAGAAAGAAGTTTCATACAATGCTTCTGTGTAGTTTATATGTGAACATATTTTTTTTCCACTATTACCCACTTAGCGCTACGAATGTCCAGTTGCATTTTCTACAGACAGAGTGTTTCAAAACTGCTCAATCAAAAGTATGGTTTAACTCTGTTAGCTGAATGCTCAGATCAGAAAGAAGTTTCACAGAATGCTTCTGTGTAGTTTATATTTGAATATATTCCTTTTTCCACTACTACGCTCTTAGCGCTCCAAATGTCCAGTTGCATTTTCTACAGAAAGAGTGTTCAGATCTGCTCAATCAAAAGTATGGTTTAACTCTGTTAGCTGAATGCACAGATCAGAAAGAAGTTTCACCGAATGATTCTGTGTAGTTTATATTTGAAGACATTCCTTTTTCCACTATTATCCTCTTAGCGCTCGGAATCTCCACTTGCCTTTTCTACAAAAAGAGTGTTTCATAACTGCTCAATCAAAAATATGTTTTATCTCTGTTAACTGAATTTACAGATCAGAGATAAGTTTCACAGAATGCATCTGTGTAGTTTTTATTTGAAGATATTCTTTTTCCCAATGTAGGCCTCTTAGCGCTTAGCATGTCCAATTGCAGTTTCTACAGAAAGAGTGTTTCAGAACGGCTCAATCAAAAGTAAGGTTCAACTCTGTTAGTTGAATGCACAGAACAGAAAGAATTTTCACAGAATGCTACTGTGTAGTTTATATTTGAATATATTCCTTTTTCCACTATTACCCTCTTAGCGCTCCGAATGTACACTTGCATTTTCTACAGAAAGAGTGTTCAGAACTGCGCAATCAAAAGTATGGTTTAACTCTGTTAGCTTAATGAACATATCAGAAATAAGTTTCACACAATGCTTCTGTGTAGTTTTTATTTGAAGATATTATTTTTCCCAATAGAGGCCTCTTAGCGCTCAGAATGTCCAATTGCAGTTTCTACAGAAAGAGTGTTTCAGAAAGGCTCAATCAAAAGTAAGGTTCAACTCTGTTAGTTGAATGCACAGAACAGAAAGGTGTTTCATACAATGCTTCTGTGTAGTTTATATTTGAACATATTCTTTTTTCCACTATTACCCACTTAGCGCTACGAATGTCCAGTTGCATTTTCTACAGACAGAGTGTTTCAAAACTGCTCAATCAAAAGTATGGTTTAACTCTGTTAGCTGAATGCTCAGATCAGAAAGAAGTTTCACAGAATGCTTCTGTGTAGTTTATATTTGAATATATTCCTTTTTCCACTACTACGCTCTTAGCGCTCCAAATGTCCAGTTGCATTTTCTACAGAAAGAGTGTTCAGATCTGCTCAATCAAAAGTATGGTTTAACTCTGTTAGCTGAATGCACAGATCAGAAAGAAGTTTCACCGAATGATTCTGTGTAGTTTATATTTGAAGACATTCCTTTTTCCACTATTACCCTCTTAGCGTGCGGAATCTCGACTTGCCTTTTCTACAAAAAGAGTGTTTCATAACTGCTCAATCATAAATATGTTTTATCTCTGTTAACTGAATTTACAGATCAGAGATAAGTTTCACAGAATGCATCTGTGTAGTTTTTATTTGAAGAGATTCTTTTTCCCAATGTAGGCCTCTTAGCGCTTAGCATGTCCAATTGCAGTTTCTACAGAAAGAGTGTTTCAGAACGGCTCAATCAAAAGTAAGGTTCAACTCTGTTAGTTGAATGCACAGAACAGAAAGTATTTTCACAGAATGCTACTGTGTAGTTTATATTTGAATATATTCCTTTTTCCACTATTACCCTCTTAGCGCTCCGAATGTCCACTTGCATTTTCTACAGAAAGAGGGTTCTGCACTGCGCAATCAAAAGTATGGTTTAACTCTGTTAGCTTAATGAACATATCAGAAATAAGTTTCACACAATGCTTCTGTGTAGTTTTTATTTGAAGATATTATTTTTCCCTATAGAGGCCTCTTAGCGGTCAGAATGTCCAATTGCAGTTTCTACAGAAAGAGTGTTTCAGAAAGGCTCAATCAAAAGTAAGGTTCAACTCTGTTAGTTGAATGCACAGAACAGAAAGAAGTTTCATACAATGCTTCTGTGCAGTTTATATTTGAATATATTCTTTTTTCCACTATTACCCACTTAGCCCTACGAATGTCCAGTTGCATTTTCTACAGACAGAGTGTTTCAAAACTGCTCAATCAAAAGTATGGTTTAACTCTGTTAGCTCAATGCTCAGATCAGAAAGAAGTTTCACAGAATGCTTCTGTGTAGTTTATATTTGAATATATTCCTTTTTCCACTACTACTCTCTTAGCGCTCCAAATGTACAGTTGCATTTTCTACAGAAAGAGTGTTCAGATCTGCTCAATCAAAAGTATGGTTTAACACTGTTAGCTGAATGCAAAGATCAGAAACAAGTTTCACAGAATGATTCTGTGTAGGTTATATTTGGAGACATTCCTTTTTCCACTATTACCCTCTTAGCGCTCCGAATCTCCACTTGCATTTTCTACAGAAAGAGTGTTTCAGAACGGCTCAATCAAAACTAAGGTTCAACACTTTTAGTTGAACAAACAGAACAGAAAGAAGTTTCATACAATTCTTCTGTGTAGTTTTTATTTGTAGACATTCATTTTCCCAATATAGGCCTCTTAGCGCTCAGAATGTCCAATTGAAGTTTCTACAGAAAGAGTGTTTCAGAACGGCTCAATCAAAAGTAAGGTTCAACTCTGTTAGTTGAATGCACAGAACAGAAAGAAGTTTCATACAATGCTACTGTGTAGTTTATATTTGAACATATTCTTTTTTCCACTATTACCCATTTAGCGCTACGAATGTCTAGTTGCATTTTCTACAGACAGAGTGTTTCAAAACTGCTAAATCAAATGTATGGTTTAACTCTGTTAGCTGAATGCTCAGATCAGAAAGAAGTTTCACAGAATGCTTCTGTGTAGTTTATATTTGAATATATTCCTTTTTCCACTACTACGCTCTTAGCGCTCCAAATGTCCAGTTGCATTTTCTACAGAAAGAGTGGTCAGATCTGCTCAATCAAAAGTATGGTTTAACTCTGTTAGCTGAATGCACAGATCAGAAAGAAGTTTCAGCGAATGATTCTGTGTAGTTTATATTTGAAGACATTCCTTTTTCCACTATTACCCTCTTAGCGTGCGGAATCTCGACCTGCCTTTTCTACAAAAAGAGTGTTTCATAACTGCTCAATCAAAAATATGTTTTATCTCTGTTAACTGAATTTACAGATCAGAGATAAGTTTCACAGAATGCCTCTGTGTAGTTTTTATTTGAAGATATTCTTTTTCCCAATGTAGGCCTCTTAGCGCTTAGCATGTCCAATTGCAGTTTCTACAGAAAGAGTGTTTCAGAACGGCTCAATCAAAAGTAAGGTTCAACTCTGTTAGTTGAATGCACAGAACAGAAAGAATTTTCACAGAATGCTACTGTGTAGTTTATATTTGAATATATTCCTTTTTCCACTATTACCCTCTTAGCGCTCCGAATGTCCACTTGCATTTTCTACAGAAAGAGGGTTCTGCACTGCGCAATCAAAAGTATGGTTTAACTCTGTTAGCTTAATGAACATATCAGAAATAAGTTTCACACAATGCTTCTGTGTAGTTTTTATTTGAAGATATTATTTTTCCCTATAGAGGCCTCTTAGCGGTCTGAATGTCCAATTGCAGTTTCTACAGAAAGAGTGTTTCAGAAAGGCTCAATCAAAAGTAAGGTTCAACTCTGTTAGTTGAATGCACAGATCAGAAAGAAGTTTCATACAATGCTTCTGTGCAGTTTATATTTGAATATATTCTTTTTTCCACTATTACCCACTTAGCCCTACGAATGTCCAGTTGCATTTTCTACAGACAGAGTGTTTCAAAACTGCTCAATCAAAAGTATGGTTTAACTCTGTTAGCTCAATGCTCAGATCGGAAAGAAGTTTCACAGAATGCTTCTGTGTAGTTTATATTTGAATATATTCCTTTTTCCACTACTACACTCTTAGCGCTCCAAATGTCCACTTGCATTTTCTACAGAAAGAGTGTTAAGATCTCCTCAATCAAAAGTATGGTTTAACTCTGTTAGCTGAATTCACAGATCAGAAAGAAGTTTCACCGAATGATTCTGTGTAGTTTATATTTGGAGACATTCCTTTTTCCACTATTACCCTCTTAGCGCTCCGAATCTCCACTTGCCTTTTCTACAAAAAGAGTGTTTCATAACTGCTCAATCAAAAATATGTTTTATCGCTGTTAACTGAATTTACAGATGAGAGATAAGTTTCACAGAATGCATCTGTGTAGTTTTTATTTGAAGAGATTCTTTTTCCCAATGTAGGCCTCTTAGCGCTTAGCATGTCCAATTGCAGTTTCTACAGAAAGAGTGTTTCAGAACGGCTCAATCAAAAGTAAGGTTCAACTCTGTTAGTTGAATGCACAGAACAGAAAGAATTTTCACAGAATGCTACTGTGTAGTTTATATTTGAATATATTCCTTTTTCCACTATTACCCTCTTAGCGCTCCGAATGTACACTTGCATTTTCTACAGAAAGAGGGTTCTGCACTGCGCAATCAAAAGTATGGTTTAAGTCTGTTAGCTTAATGAACATATCAGAAATAAGTTTCACACAATGCTTCTGTGTAGTTTTTATTTGAAGATATTATTTTTCCCTATAGAGGCCTCTTAGCGGTCAGAATGTCCAATTGCAGTTTCTACAGAAAGAGTGTTTCAGAAAGGCTCAATCAAAAGTAAGGTTCAACTCTGTTAGTTGAATGCACAGAACAGAAAGAAGTTTCATACAATGATTCTGTGCAGTTTATATTTGAATATATTCTTTTTTCCACTATTACCCACTTAGCCCTACGAATGTCCAGTTGCATTTTCTACAGACAGAGTGTTTCAAAACTGCTCAATCAAAAGTATGGTTTAACTCTGTTAGCTGAATGCTCAGATCAGAAAGAAGTTTCACAGAATGCTTCTGTGTAGTTTATATTTGAATATATTCCTTTTTCCACTACTACTCTCTTAGCGCTCCAAATGTACAGTTGCATTTTCTACAGAAAGAGTGTTCAGATCTGCTCAATCAAAAGTATGGTTTAACTCTGTTAGCTGAATGCACAGATCAGAAAGAAGTTTCACAGAATGATTCTGTGTAGTTTATATTTGGAGACATTCCTTTTTCCACTATTACCCTCTTAGCGCTCCGAATCTCCACTTGCATTTTCTACAGAAAGAGTGTTTCAGAACGGCTCAATCAAAACTAAGGTTCAACTCTTTTAGTTGAACAAACAGAACAGAAAGAAGTTTCACACAATTCTTCTGTGTAGTTTTTATTTGTAGACATTCTTTTTCCCAATATAGGCCTCTTAGCGCTCAGAATGTCCAATTGCAGTTTCTACAGAAAGAGTGTTTCAGAACGGCTCAATCAAAAGTAAGGTTCAACTCTGTTAGTTGAATGCACAGAACAGAAAGAAGTTTCATACAATGCTTCTGTGTAGTTTATATTTGAACATATTCTTTTTTCCACTATTACCCACTTAGCGCTACGAATGTCCAGTTGCATTTTCTACAGACAGAGTGTTTCAAAACTGCTCAATCAAAAGTATGGTTTAACTCTGTTAGCTGAATGCTCAGATCAGAAAGAAGTTTCACAGAATGCTTCTGTGTAGTTTATATTTGAATATATTCCTTTTTCCACTACTACGCTCTTAGCGCTCCAAATGTCCAGTTGCATTTTCTACAGAAAGAGTGTTCAGATCTGCTCAATCAAAAGTATGGTTTAACTCTGTTAGCTGAATGCACAGATCAGAAAGAAGTTTCACCGAATGATTCTGTGTAGTATATATTTGAAGATATTCCTTTTTCCTCTATTACCCTCTTAGCGCTCGGAAACTCCACTTGCATTTTCTACAAAAAGAGTGTTTTATAACTGCTCAATCAAAAATATATTTTATCTCTGTTAACTGAATTTACAGATCAGAAATAAGTTTCACAGAATGCATCTGTGTAGTTTTTATTTGAAGAGATTCTTTTTCCCAATGTAGGCCTCTTAGCGCTTAGCATGTCCAATTGCAGTTTCTACAGAAAGAGTGTTTCAGAACGGCTCAATCAAAAGTAAGGTTCAACTCTGTTAGTTGAATGCACAGAAAAGAAAGAATTTTCACAGAATTCTACTGTGTAGTTTATATTTGAATATATTCCTTTTTCCACTATTACCCTCTTAGCGCTGCGAAAGTCCACTTGCATTTTCTACAGAAAGAGTGTTCAGAACTGCGCAATCAAAAGTATGGTTTAACTCTGTTAGCTTAATGAACATATCAGAAATAAGATTCACACAATTCTTCTGTGCAGTTTTTATTTGAAGATATTATTTTTCCCCATATAGGCCTCTTAGCGCTCAGAATGTCCAATTGCAGTTTCTACAGAAAGAGTGTTTCAGAAAGGCTCAATCAAAAGTAAGGTTCAACTCTGTTAGTTGAATGCACAGAACAGAAAGAAGTTTCATACAATGCCTCTGTGTAGTTTATATTTGAACATATTATTTTTTCCACTAATACCCACTTAGCGCTACGAATGTCCAGTTGCATTTTCTACAGACAGAGTGTTTCAAAACTGCTCTATCAAAAGTATGGTTTAACTCTGTTACCTGAATGCTCAAATCAGAAAGAAGTTTCACAGAATACTTCGGTGTAGTTTATATTTGAATATATTCCTTTTTCCACTACTACTCTCTTAGCGCTCCAAATGTCCAGTTGCATTTTCTACAGAAAGAGTGTTCAGATCTGCTCAATCAAAAGTATGGTTTAACTCTGTTAGCTGAATGCACAGATCGGAAAGAAGTTTCACAGAATGATTCTGTGTAGTTTATATTTGGAGACATTCCTTTTTCCACTATTACCCTCTTAGTGCTCCGAATCTCCACTTGCATTTTCTACAGAAAGAGTGTTTCAGAACGGCTCAATCAAAACTAAGGTTCAACTCTTTTAGTTGAACAAACAGAACAGAAAGAAGTTTCACACAATTCTTCTGTGTAGTTTTTATTTGTAGACATTCTTTTTCCCAATATAGGCCTCTTAGCGCTCAGAATGTCCAATTGCAGTTTCTACAGAAGGAGTGTTTCAGAACGGCTCAATCAAAAGTAAGGTTCAACCCTGTTAGTTGAATGCACTGAACAGAAAGAAGTTTCATACAATGCTTCTGTGTAGTTTATATTTGAACATATTCTTTTTTCCACTATTACCCACTTAGCGCTACGAATGTCCAGTTGCATTTTCTACAGACAGATTGTTTCAAAACTGCTCAATCAAAAGTATGGTTTAACTCTGTTAGCTGAATGCTCAGATCAGAAAGAAGTTTCACAGAATGCTTCTGTGTAGTTTAAATTTGAATATATTCCTTTTTCCACTACTACGCTCTTAGCGCTCCAAATGTCCAGTTGCATTTTCTACAGAAAGAGTGTTCACATCTGCTCAATCAAAAGTATGGTTTAACTCTGTTAGCTGAATGCACAGATCAGAAAGAAGTTTCACCGAATGATTCTGTGTAGTTTATATTTGAAGACATTCCTTTTTCCACTATTACCCTCTTAGCGCTCCGAATCTCCACTTGTATTTTCTACAAAAAGAGTGTTTCATAACTGCTCAATCAAAAATATGTTTTATCTCTGTTAACTGAATTTACAGATCAGAAATAAGTTTCACAGAATGCATCTGTGTAGTTTTCATTTGAAGATATTCTTTTTCCCAAAGTAGGCCTCTTAGCGCTTAGCATGTCCAATTGCAGTTTCTACAGAAAGAGTGTTTCAGAACGGCTCAATCAAAAGTAAGGTTCAACTCTGTTAGTTGAATGCACAGAACAGAAAGTATTTTCACAGAATGCTACTGTGTAGTTTATATTTGAATATAGTCCTTTTTCCACTATTACCCTCTTAGCGCTCCGAATGTCCACTTGCATTTTCTACAGAAAGAGGGTTCAGAACTGCGCAATCAAAACTATGGTTTAACTCTGTTAGCTTAATGAACATATCAGAAATAAGATTCACACAATGCTTCTGTGAATTTTTTATTTGAAGATATTATTTTTCCCAATAGAGACCTCTTAGCGCTCAGAATTTCCAATTGCAGTTTCTACAGAAATAGTGTTTCAGAAAGGCTCAATCAAAAGTAAGGTTCAACTCTGTTAGTTGAATGCACAGAACAGAAAGAAGTTTCATACAATGCTTCTGTGTAGTTTATATTTGAAC
The DNA here is from genome assembly GCF_028878055.3 of Symphalangus syndactylus. Lineage (NCBI taxonomy): Eukaryota > Metazoa > Chordata > Mammalia > Primates > Hylobatidae > Symphalangus > Symphalangus syndactylus. Next base: position 3,997,725 of record NC_072429.2, read on the forward strand.
ATATTCTTTTTTCCACTATTACCCACTTAGCGCTACGAATGTCCAGTTGCATTTTCTACAGACACAGTGTTTCAAAACTGCTCAATCAAAAGTATGGTTTAACTCTGTTAGCTGAATGCTCAAATCAGAAAGAAGTTTCACAGAATGCTTCTGTGTAGTTTATATTTGAATATATTCCTTTTTCCACTACTACTCTCTTAGCGCTCCAAATGTCCAGTTGCATTTTCTACAGAAAGAGTGTTCAGATCTGCTCAATCAAAAGTATGGTTTAACTCTGTTAGCTGAATGCACAGATCGGAAAGAAGTTTCACAGAATGATTCTGTGTAGTTTATATTTGGAGACATTCCTTTTTCCACTATTACCCTCTTAGCGCTCCGAATCTCCACTTGCATTTTCTACAGAAAGAGTGTTTCAGATCGGCTCAATCAAAACTAAGGTTCAACTCTTTTAGTTGAACAAACAGAACAGAAAGAAGTTTCACACAATTCTTCTGTGTAGTTTTTATTTGTAGACATTCTTTTTCCCAATATAGGCCTCTTAGCGCTCAGAATGTCCAATTGCAGTTTCTACAGAAAGAGTGTTTCAGAACGGCTCAATCAAAAGTAAGGTTCAACTCTGTTAGTTGAATGCACAGAACAGAAAGAAGTTTCATACAATGCTTCTGTGTAGTTTATATTTGAACGTATTCTTTTTTCCACTATTACCCACTTAGCGCTACGAATGTCCAGTTGCATTTTCTACAGACAGAGTGTTTCAAAACTGCTCAATCAAAAGTATGGTTTAACTCTGTTGGCTGAATGCACAGATCAGAAAGAAGTTTCACCGAATGATTCTGTGTAGTTTATATTTGAAGACATTCCTTTTTCCACTATTACCCACTTAGCGCTCCGAATCTCCACTTGCATTTTCTACAAAAAGAGTGTTTCATAACTGCTCAATCAAAAATATGTTTTATCTCTGTTAACTGAATTTACAGATCAGAAATAAGTTTCAGGGAATGCATCTGTGTAGTTTTTATTTGAAGATATTTTTTTCCCAATGTAGGCCTCTTAGCGCTTAGCATGTCCAATTGCAGTTTCTACAGAAAGAGTGTTTCAGAACGGCTCAATCAAAAGTAAGGTTCAAATCTGTTAGTTGAATGCACAGAACAGAAAGAATTTTCACAGAATGCTACTGTGTAGTTTATATTTGAATATATTCCTTTTTCCACTATTACCCTCTTAGCGCTCCGAATGTCCACTTGCATTTTCTACAGAAAGAGTGTTCAGAACTGCGCAATCAAAAGTATGGTTTAACTCTGTTAGCTTAATGAACATATCAGAAATAAGTTTCACACAATGCTTCTGTGTAGTTTTTATTTGAAGATATTATTTTTCCCAATATAGGCCTCTTAGCGCTCAGAATGTCCAATTGCAGTTTCTACAGAAAGAGTGTTTCAGAAAGGCTCAATCAAAAGTAAGGTTCAACTCTGTTAGTTGAATGCACAGAACAGAAAGAAGTTTCATACAATGCTTCTGTGTAGTTTATATTTGAACATATTCTTTTTTCCACTATTACCCACTTAGCACTACGAATGTCCAGTTGCATTTTCTACAGACAGAGTGTTTCAAAACTGCTCAATCAAAAGTATGGTTTAACTCTGTCAGCTGAATGCTCAGATCAGAAAGAAGTTTCACAGAATGCTTCTGTGTAGTTTATATTTGAATATATTCCTTTTTCCACTACTACTCTCTTAGCGCTCCAAAAGTCCAGTTGCATTTTCTACAGACAGAGTTTTCAGATCTGCTCAATCAAAAGTATGGTTTAACTCTGTTAGCTGAATGCACAGATCAGAAAGAAGTTTCACAAAATGATTCTGTGTAGTTTATATTTGGAGACATTCCTTTCTCCACTATTACCCTCTTAGCGCTCCGAATCTCCACTTGCATTTTCTACAGAAAGAGTGTTTCAGAACGGCTCAATCAAAACTAAGGTTCAACTCTTTTAGTTGAACAAACAGAACAGAAAGAAGTTTCACACAATCCTTCTGTGTAGTTTTTATTTGTAGACATTCTTTTTCCCAATATAGGCCTCTTAGAGCTCAGAATGTCCAATTGCAGTTTCTACAGAAAGAGTGTTTCAGAACGGCTCAATCAAAAGTAAGGTTCAACTCTGTTAGTTGAATGCACAGAACAGAAAGAACTTTCATACAATGCTTCTGTGTAGTTTATATTTGAACATATTCTTTTTTCCACTATTACCCACTTAGCGCTACGAATGTCCAGTTGCATTTTCTACAGACAGAGTGTTTCAAAACTGCTCAATCAAAAGTATGGTTTAACCCTTTTAGCTGAATGCTCAGATCAGAAAGAAGTTTCACAGAATGCTTCTGTGTAGTTCATATTTGAATATATTCCTTTTTCCACTACTACGCTCTTAGCGCTCCAAATGTCCAGTTGCATTTTCTACAGAAAGAGTGTTCAGATCTGCTCAATCAAAAGTATGGTTTAACTCTGTTAGCTGAATGCACAGATCAGAAAGAAGTTTCACCGAATGATTCTGTGTAGTTTATATTTGAAGACATTCTTTTTTCCACTATTACCCCCTTAGCGCTCCGAATCTCCACTTGCATTTTCTTCAAAAAGAGTGTTTCATAACTGTTCAACCAAAAATATGTTTTATCTCTGTTAACTGAATTTACAGATCAGAAATAAGTTTCACAGAATGCATCTGTGTAGTTTTTATTTGAAGATATTCTTTTTCCCAATGTAGGCCTCTTAGCGCTTAGCATGTCCAATTGCAGTTTCTACAGAAAGAGTATTCAGAACGGCTCAATCAAATGTAAGGTTCAACTCTGTTAGTTGAATGCACAGAACAGAAAGTATTCTCACAGAATGCTACTGTGTAGTTTATATTTGAATATATTCCTTTTTCCACTATTACCATCTTAGCGCTCCGAATGTCCACTTGCATTTTCTGCAGAAAGAGTGTTCAGAACTGCGCAATCAAAAGTATGGTTTAACTCTGTTAGCTTAATGAACATATCAGAAATAAGTTTCACACAATGCTTCTGGGTAGTTTTTATTTGAAGATATTATTTTTCCCAATATAGGCCTCTTAGCGCTCAGAATGTCCAATTGCAGTTTCTACAGAAAGAGTGTTTCAGAAAGGCTCAATCAAATGTAAGGTTCAACTCTGTTAGTTGAATGCACAGAACAGAAAGAAGTTTCATACAATGCTTCTGTGTAGTTTATATTTGAGCATATTCTTTTTTCCACTATTACCCACTTAGCGCTACGAATGTCCAGTTGCATTTTCTACAGACAGAGTGTTTCAAAACTGCTCAATCAAAAGTATGGTTTAACTCTGTTAGCTGAATGCTCAGATCAGAAAGAAGTTTCACAGAATGCTTCTGTGTAGTTTATATTTGAATATATTCCTTTTTCCACTACTACTCTCTTAGGGCTCCAAATGTCCAGTTGCATTTTCTACAGAAAGAGTGTTCAGATCTGCTCAATCAAAAGTATGGTTTAACTCGGTTAGCTGAATGCACAGATCAGAAAGAAGTTTCACAGAATGACTCTGTGTAGTTTATATTTGGAGACATTCCTTTTTCCACTATTACCCGCTTAGCGCTCCGAATCTCCACTTGCATTTTCTACAGAAAGAGTGTTTCAGAACGGCTCAATCAAAACAAAGGTTCAACTCTTTTAGTTGAACAAACAGAACAGAAAGAAGTTTCACACAATTCTTCTGTGTAGTTTTTATTTGTAGACATTCTTTTTCCCAATATAGGCCTCTTAGCGCTCAGAATGTCCAATTGCAGTTTCTACAGAAAGAGTGTTTCAGAACGGCTCAATCAAAAGTAAGGTTCAACTCTGTTAGTTGAATGCACAGAACAGAAAGAAGTTTCATACAATGCTTCTGTGTAGTTTATATTTGAACATATTCTTTTTTCCACTATTACCCACTTAGCGCTACGAATGTCCAGTTGCATTTTCTACAGACAGAGTGTTTCAAAACTGCTCAATCAAAAGTATGGTTTAATTCTGTTAGCTGAATGCGCAGATCAGAAAGAAGTTTCACAGAATGCTTCTGTGTAGTTTATATTTGAATATATTCCTTTTTCCACTACTACGCTCTTAGCGCTCCAAATGTCCAGTTGCATTTTCTACAGAAAGAGTGTTCAGATCTGCTCAATCAAAAGTATGGTTTAACTCTGTGAGCTGAATGCACAGATCAGAAAGAAGTTTCACCGAATGATTCTGTGTAGTTTATATTTGAAGACATTCCTTTTTCCACTATTACCCTCTTAGCGCTCCGAATCTCCACTTGCATTTTCTACAAAAAGAGTGTTCCATAACTGCTCAATCAAAAATATGTTTTATCTCTGTTAACTGAATTTACAGATCAGAAATAAGTTTCACAGAATGCATCTGTGTAGTTTTTATTTGAAGATATTCTTTTTCCCAATGTAAGCCTCTTAGCGCTTAGCATGTCCAATTGCAGTTTCTACAGAAAGAGTGTTTCAGAACGGCTCAATCAAAAGTAAGGTTCAACTCTGTTAGTTGAATGCACAGAACAGAAAGAAGTTTCACAGAATGCTACTGTGTAGTTTATATTTGAATATATTCCTTTTTCCAATATTACCCTCTAAGCGCTCCGAATGTCCAGTTGCATTTTCTGCAGAAAGAGTGTTTCAAAACTGCTCAATCAAAAGTATGGTTTAACTCTGTTAGCTGAATGCTCAGATCAGAAAGAAGTTTCACAGAATGCTTCTGTGTAGTTTATATTTGAATATATTCCTTTTTCCACTACTACTCTCTTAGCGCTCCAAATGTCCAGTTGCATTTTCTACAGAAAGAGTGTTCAGATCTGCTCAATCAAAAGTATGGTTTAAATCTGTTAGCTGAATGCACAGATCAGAAAGAAGTTTCACCGAATGATTCTGTGTAGTTTATATTTGAAGACATTCCTTTTTCCACTATTACCCTCTAGCGTTCCGAATCTCCACTTGTATTTTCTACAAAAAGAGTGTTTCATAACTGCTCAATCAAAAATATGTTTTATCCCTGTTAACTGAATTTACAGATCAGAAATAAGATTCACAGAATGCATCTGTGTAGTTTTTATTTGAAGATATTCTTTTTCCCAATGTAGGCCTCTTAGCGCTTAGCATGTCCAATTGCAGTTTCTACAGAAAGAGTGTTTCAGAACGGCTCAATCAAAAGTTAGGTTCAAATCTGTTAGTTGAATGCACAGAACAGAAAGAATTTTCACAGAATGCTACTGTGTAGTTTATATTTGAATATATTCCTTTTTCCACTATTACCATCTTAGCGCTCCGAATGTCCACTTGCATTTTCTGCAGAAAGAGTGTTCAGAACTGCGCAATCAAAAGTATGGTTTAACTCTGTTAGCTTAATGAACATATCAGAAATAAGTTTCACACAATGCTTCTGTGTAGTTTTTATTTGAAGATCTTGTTTTTCCCAATATAGGCCTCTTAGCGCTGAGAATGTCCAATTGCAGTTTCTACAGAAAGAGTGTTTCAGAAAGGCTCAATCAAAAGTAAGGTTCAACTCTGTTAGTTGAATGCACAGAACAGAAAGAAGTTTCATACAATGCTTTTGTGTAGTTTATATTTGAACATATTCTTTTTTCCACTATTACCAACTTAGCGCTACGAATGTCCAGTTGCATTTTCTACAGACAGAGTGTTTCAAAACTGCTCAATCAAAAGTATGGTTTAACTCTGTTAGCTGAATGCTCAGATCAGAAAGAAGTTTCACAGAATGCTTCTGTGTAGCTTATATTTGAATATATTCCTTTTTCCACTACTACTCTCTTAGCGCTCCAAAAGTCCAGTTGCATTTTCTACAGAAAGAGTGTTCAGATCTGCTCAATCAAAAGTATGGTTTAACTCTGTTAGCTGAATGCACAGATCAGAAAGAAGTTTCACAAAATGATTCTGTGTAGTTTATATTTGGAGACATTCCTTTCTCCACTATTACCCTCTTAGAGCTCCGAATCTCCACTTGCATTTTCTACAGAAAGAGTGTTTCAGAACGGCTCAATCAAAACTAAGGTTCAACTCTTTTAGTTGAACAAACAGAACAGAAAGGAGTTTCACACAATTCTTCTGTGTAGTTTTTATTTGTAGACATTCTTTTTCCCAATATAGGCCTCTTAGAGCTCAGAATGTCCAATTGCAGTTTCTACAGATAGAGTGTTTCAGAACGGCTCAATCAAAAGTAAGGTTCAACTCTGTTAGTTGAATGCACAGAACAGAAAGAAGTTTCATACAATGCTTCTGTGTAGTTTATATTTGAACATATTCTTTTTTCCACTATTACCCACTTAGCGCTACGAATGTCCTGTTGCATTTTCTACAGACAGAGTGTTTCAAAACTGCTCAATCAAAAGTATGGTTTAACTCTGTTAGCTGAATGCTCAGATCAGAAAGAAGTTTCACAGAATGCTTCTGTGTAGTTTATATTTGAATATATTCCTTTTTCCACTACTACGCTCTTAGCGCTCCAAATGTCCAGTTGCATTTTCTACAGAAAGAGTGTTCAGATCTGCTCAATCAAAAGTATGGTTTAACTCTGTGAGCTGAATGCACAGATCAGAAAGAAGTTTCACCGAATGATTCTGTGTAGTTTATATTTGAAGACATTCCTTTTTCCACTATTACCCTCTTAGCGCTCCGAATCTCCACTTGCATTTTCTACAAAAAGAGTGTTCCATAACTGCTCAATCAAAAATATGTTTTATCTCTGTTAACTGAATTTACAGATCAGAAATAAGTTTCACAGAATGCATCTGTGTAGTTTTTATTTGAAGATATTCTTTTTCCCAATGTAGGCCTCTTAGCGCTTAGCATGTCCAATTGCAGTTTCTACAGAAAGAGTGTTTCAGAACGGCTCAATCAAAAGTAAGGTTCAACTCTGTTAGTTGAATGCACAGAACAGAAAGAAGTTTCACAGAATGCTACTGTGTAGTTTATATTTGAATATATTCCTTTTTCCAATATTACCCTCTAAGCGCTCCGAATGTCCACTTGCATTTTCTGCAGAAAGAGTGTTTCAAAACTGCTCAATCAAAAGTATGGTTTAACTCTGTTAGCTGAATGCTCAGATCAGAAAGAAGTTTCACAGAATGCTTCTGTGTAGTTTATATTTGAATATATTCCTTTTTCCACTACTACTCTCTTAGCGCTCCAAATGTCCAGTTGCATTTTCTACAGAAAGAGTGTTCAGATCTGCTCAATCAAAAGTATGGTTTAACTCTGTTAGCTGAATGCACAGATCAGAAAGAAGTTTCACCGAATGATTCTGTGTAGTTTATATTTGAAGACATTCCTTTTTCCACTATTACCCTCTAGCGTTCCGAATCTCCACTTGTATTTTCTACAAAAAGAGTGTTTCATAACTGCTCAATCAAAAATATGTTTTATCTCTGTTAACTGAATTTACAGATCAGAAATAAGTTTCACAGAATGCATCTGTGTAGTTTTTATTTGAAGATATTATTTTTCCCAATGTAGGCCTCTTAGCGCTTAGCATGTCCAATTGCAGTTTCTACAGAAAGAGTGTTTCAGAACGGCTCAATCAAAAGTTAGGTTCAAATCTGTTAGTTGAATGCACAGAACAGAAAGGATTTTCACAGAATGCTACTGTGTAGTTTATATTTGAATATATTCCTTTTTCCACTATTACCATCTTAGCGCTCCGAATGTCCACTTGCATTTTCTGCAGAAAGAGTGTTCAGAACTGCGCAATCAAAAGTATGGTTTAACTCTGTTAGCTTAATGAACATATCAGAAATAAGTTTCACACAATGCTTCTGTGTAGTTTTTATTTGAAGATCTTGTTTTTCCCAATATAGGCCTCTTAGCGCTGAGAATGTCCAATTGCAGTTTCTACAGAAAGAGTGTTTCAGAACGGCTCAATCAAAAGTAAGGTTCAACTCTGTTAGTTGAATGCACAGAACAGAAAGAAGTTTCACAGAATGCTACTGTGTAGTTTATATTTGAATATATTCCTTTTTCCAATATTACCCTCTAAGCGCTCCGAATGTCCACTTGCATTTTCTGCAGAAAGAGTGTTTCAAAACTGCTCAATCAAAAGTATGGTTTAACTCTGTTAGCTGAATGCTCAGATCAGAAAGAAGTTTCACAGAATGCTTCTGTGTAGTTTATATTTGAATGTATTCCTTTTTCCACTACTACTCTCTTAGCGCTCCAAATGTCCAGTTGCATTTTCTACAGAAAGAGTGTTCAGATCTGCTCAATCAAAAGTATGGTTTAACTCTGTTAGCTGAATGCACAGATCAGAAAGAAGTTTCACCGAATGATTCTGTGTAGTTTATATTTGAAGACATTCCTTTTTCCAATATTACCCTCTAGCGTTCCGAATCTCCACTTGTATTTTCTACAAAAAGAGTGTTTCATAACTGCTCAATCAAAAATATGTTTTATCTCTGTTAACTGAATTTACAGATCAGAAATAAGTTTCACAGAATGCATCTGTGTAGTTTTTATTTGAAGATATTCTTTTTCCCAATGTAGGCCTCTTAGCGCTTAGCATGTCCAATTGCAGTTTCTACAGAAAGAGTGTTTCAGAACGGCTCAATCAAAAGTTAGGTTCAAATCTGTTAGTTGAATGCACAGAACAGAAAGAATTTTCACAGAATGCTACTGTGTAGTTTATATTTGAATATATTCCTTTTTCCACTATTACCATCTTAGCGCTCCGAATGTCCACTTGCATTTTCTGCAGAAAGAGTGTTCAGAACTGCGCAATCAAAAGTATGGTTTAACTCTGTTAGCTTAATGAACATATCAGAAATAAGTTTCACACAATGCTTCTGTGTAGTTTTTATTTGAAGATCTTTTTTTTCCCAATATAGGCCTCTTAGCGCTGAGAATGTCCAATTGCAGTTTCTACAGAAAGAGTGTTTCAGAAAGGCTCAATCAAAAGTAAGGTTCAACTCTGTTAGTTGAATGCACAGAACAGAAAGAAGTTTCATACAATGCTTTTGTGTAGTTTATATTTGAACATATTCTTTTTTCCACTATTACCCACTTAGCGCTACGAATGTCCAGTTGCATTTTCTACAGACAGAGTGTTTCAAAACTGCTCAATCAAAAGTATGGTTTAACTCTGTTAGCTGAATGCTCAGATCAGAAAGAAGTTTCACAGAATGCTTCTGTGTAGCTTATATTTGAATATATTCCTTTTTCCACTACTACTCTCTTAGCGCTCCAAAAGTCCAGTTGCATTTTCTACAGAAAGAGTGTTCAGATCTGCTCAATCAAAAGTATGGTTTAACTCTGTTAGCTGAATGCACAGATCAGAAAGAAGTTTCACAAAATGATTCTGTGTAGTTTATATTTGGAGACATTCCTTTCTCCACTATTACTCTCTTAGAGCTCCGAATCTCCACTTGCATTTTCTACAGAAAGAGTGTTTCAGAACGGCTCAATCAAAACTAAGGTTCAACTCTTTTAGTTGAACAAACAGAACAGAAAGGAGTTTCACACAATTCTTCTGTGTAGTTTTTATTTGTAGACATTCTTTTTCCCAATATAGGCCTCTTAGAGCTCAGAATGTCCAATTGCAGTTTCTACAGAAAGAGTGTTTCAGAACGGCTCAATCAAAAGTAAGGTTCAACTCTGTTAGTTGAATGCACAGAACAGAAAGAAGTTTCATACAATGCTTCTGTGTAGTTTATATTTGAACATATTCTTTTTTCCACTATTACCCACTTAGCGCTACGAATGTCCTGTTGCATTTTCTACAGACAGAGAGTTTCAATACTGCTCAATCAAAAGTATGGTTTAACTCTGTTAGCTGAATGCTCAGATCAGAAAGAAGTTTCACAGAATGCTTCTGTGTAGTTTATATTTGAATATATTCCTTTTTCCACTACTACGCTCTTAGCGCTCCAAATGTCCAGTTGCATTTCCTACAGAAAGAGTGTTCAGATCTGCTCAATCAAAAGTATGGTTTAACTCTGTTAGCTGAATGCACAGATCAGAAAGAAGTTTCACCGAATGATTCTGTGTAGTTTATATTTGAAGACATTCCTTTTTCCACTATTACCCTCTAGCGCTCCGAATCTCCACTTGCATTTTCTACGAAAAGAGTGTTTCATAACTGCTCAATCAAAAATATGTTTTATCTCTGTTAACTGAATTTACAGATCAGAAATAAGTTTCACAGAATGCATCTGTGTAGTTTTTATTTGAAGATATTCTTTTTCCCAATGTAGGCCTCTTAGAGCTTAGCATGTCCAATTGCAGTTTCTACAGAAAGAGTGTTTCAGAACGGCTCAATCAAAAGTAAGGTTCAAATCTGTTAGTTGAATGCACAGAACAGAAAGAATTTTCACAGAATGCTACTGTGTAGTTTATATTTGAATATATTCCTTTTTCCACTATTACCATCTTAGCGCTCCGAATGTCCACTTGCATTTTCTGCAGAAAGAGTGTTCAGAACTGCGCAATCAAAAGTATGGTTTAACTCTGTTAGGTTAATGAACATATCAGAAATAAGTTTCACACAATGCTTCTGTGTAGTTTTTATTTGAAGATATTTTTTTTCCCAATATAGGCCTCTTAGCGCTCAGAATGTCCAATTGCAGTTTCTACAGAAAGAGTGTTTCAGAAAGGCTCAATCAAAAGTAAGGTTCAACTCTGTTAGTTGAATGCACAGAACAGAAAGAAGTTTCATACAATGCTTCTGTGTAGTTTATATTTGAACATATTCTTTTTTCCACTATTACCCACTTAGCGCTACGAATGTCCAGTTGCATTTTCTACAGACAGAGTGTTTCAAAACTGCTCAATCAAAAGTATGGTTTAACTCTGTTAGCTGAATGCTCAGATCAGAAAGAAGTTTCACAGCATGCTTCTGTGTAGTTTATATTTGAATATATTCCTTTTTCCACTACTACGCTCTTAGCGCTCCAAATGTCCAGTTGCATTTTCTACAGAAAGAGTGTTCAGATCTGCTCAATCAGAAGTATGGTTTAACTCTGTTAGCTGAATGCACAGATCAGAAAGAAGTTTCACCGAATGATTCTGTGTAGTTTATATTTGAAGACCTTCCTTTTTCCACTATTACCCTCTTAGCGCTCCGAATCTCCACTTGCATTTTCTACAAAAAGAGTGTTTCATAACTGCTCAATCAAAAATATGTTTTATCTCTGTTAACTGAATTTACAGATCAGAAATAAGTTTCAGAGAATGCATCTGTGTAGTTTTTATTTGAAGATATTTTTTTCCCAATGTAGGCCTCTTAGCGCTTAGCATGTCCAATTGCAGTTTCTACAGAAAGAGTGTTTCAGAACGGCTCAATCAAAAGTAAGGTTCAACTCTGTTAGTTGAATGCACAGAAGAGAAAGAATTTTCACAGAATGCTACTGTGTAGTTTATATTTGAATATATTCCTTTTTCCACTATTACCCTCTTAGCGCTCCGAATGTCCACTTGCATTTTCTACAGAAAGAGTGTTCAGAACTGCGCAATCAAAAGTATTTTTTAACTCTGTTAGCTTAATGAACATATCAGAAATAAGTTTCACACAATGCTTCTGTGTAGTTTTTATTTGAAGATATTATTTTTCCCAATATAGGCCTCTTAGCGCTCAGAATGTCCAATTGCAGTTTCTACAGAAAGAGTGTTTCAGAAAGGCTCAATCAAAAGTAAGGTTCAACTCTGTTAGTTGAATGCACAGAACAGAAAGAAGTTTCATACAATGCTTCTGTGTAGTTTATATTTGAATATATTATTTTTTCCACTATTACCCACTTAGCGCTACGAATGTCCAGTTGCATTTTCTACAGACAGAGTGTTTCAAAACTGCTCAATCAAAAGTATGGTTTAACTCTGTTAGCTGAATGCTCAGATCAGAAAGAAGTTTCACAGAATGCTTCTGTGTAGTTTATATTTGAATATATTCCTTTTTCCACTACTACTCTCTTAGCGCTCCAAATGTCCAGTTGCATTTTCTACAGAAAGAGTGTTCAGATCTGCTCAATCAAAAGTATGTTTTAACTCTGTTAGCTGAATGCACAGATCAGAAAGAAGTTTCACAGAATGATTCTGTGTAGTTTATATTTGGAGACATTCCTTTTTCCACTATTACCCTCTTAGCGCTCCGAATCTCCACTTGCATTTTCTACAGAAAGAGTGTTTCAGAACGGCTCAATCAAAACTAAGGTTCAACTCTTTTAGTTGAACAAACAGAACAGAAAGAAGTTTCACACAATTCTTCTGTGTAGTTTTTATTTGTAGACATTCTTTTTCCCAATATAGGCCTCTTAGCGCTCAGAATGTCCAATTGCAGTTTCTACAGAAAGAGTGTTTCAGAACGGCTCAATCAAAAGTAAGGTTCAACTCTGTTAGTTGAATGCACAGAACAGAAAGAAGTTTCATACAATGCTTCTGTGTAGTTTATATTTGAACATATTATTTTTCCACTATTACCCACTTAGCGCTACGAATGTCCAGTTGCATTTTCTACAGAGAGAGTGTTTCAAAACTGCTCAATCAAAAGTATGGTTTAACTCTGTTAGCTGAATGCTCAGATCAGAAAGAAGTTTCACAGAATGCTTCTGTGTAGTTTATATTTGAATATATTCCTTTTTCCACTACTACGCTCTTAGCGCTCCAAATGTCCAGTTGCATTTTCTACAGAAAGAGTGTTCAGATCTGCTCAATCAAAAGTATGGTTTAACTCTGTTAGCTGAATGCACAGATCAGAAAGAAGTTTCACCGAATGATTCTGTGTAGTTTATATTTGAAGACATTCCTTTTTCCACTATTACCCTCTTAGCGCTCCGAATCTCCACTTGCATTTTCTACAAAAAGAGTGTTTCATAACTGCTCAATCAAAAATATGTTTTATCTCTGTTAACTGAATTTACAGATCAGAAATAAGTTTCACAGAATGCATCTGTGTAGTTTATATTTGAAGATATTCTTTTTCCCAATGTAGGCCTCTTAGCGCTTAGCATGTCCAATTGCAGTTTCTACAGAAAGAGTGTTTCAGAACGGCTCAATCAAAAGTAAGGTTCAACTCTGTTAGTTGAATGCACAGAACAGAAAGAATTTTCACAGAATGCTACTGTGTAGTTTATATTTGAATATATTCCTTTTTCCAATATTACCCTCTTAGCGCTCCGAATGTCCACTTGAATTTTCTACAGAAAGAGTGTTCAGAACTGCGCAATCAAAAGTATGGTTTAACTCTGTTAGCTTAATGAACATATCAGAAATAAGTTTCACACAATGCTTCTGTGTAGTTTTTATTTGAAGATATTATTTTTCCCAATATAGGCCTCTTAGCGCTCAGAATGTCCAATTGCAGTTTCTACAGAAAGAGTGTTTCAGAAAGGCTCAATCAAAAGTCAGGTTCAACTCTGTTAGTTGAATGCACAGAACAGAAAGAAGTTTCATACAATGCTTCTGTGTAGTTTATATTTGAACATATTATTTTTTCCACTATTACCCACTTAGCGCTACGAATGTCCAGTTGCATTTTCTACAGACAGAGTGTTTCAAAACTGCTCAATCAAAAGTATGGTTTAACTCTGTTAGCTGAATGCTCAGATCAGAAAGAAGTTTCACAGAATGATTCTGTGTAGTTTATATTTGGAGACATTCCTTTTTCCACTATTACCCTCTTAGCGCTCCGAATCTCCACTTGCATTTTCTACAGAAAGAGTGTTTCAGAACGGCTCAATCAAAACTAAGGTTCAACTCTTTTAGTTGAACAAACAGAACAGAAAGAAGTTTCACACAATTCTTCTGTGTAGTTTTTATTTGTAGACATTCTTTTTCCCAATATAGGCCTCTTAGCGCTCAGAATGTCCAATTGCAGTTTCTACAGAAAGAGTGTTTCAGAACGGCTCAATCAAAAGTAAGGTTCAACTCTGTGAGTTGAATGCACAGAACAGAAAGAAGTTTCATACAATGCTTCTGTGTAGTTTATATTTGAACATATTCTTTTTTCCACTATTACCCACTTAGCGCTACGCATGTCCAGTTGCATTTTCAACAGACAGAGTGTTTCAAAACTGCTCAATCAAAAGTATGGTTTAACTCTGTTAGCTGAATGCTCAGATCAGAAAGAAGTTTCACAGAATGCTTCTGTGTAGTTTATATTTGAATATATTACTTTTTCCACTACTACGCTCTTAGTGCTCAAAATGTCCAGTTGCATTTTCTACAGAAAGAGTGTTCAGATCTGCTCAATCAAAAGTATGGTTTAACTCTGTTAGCTGAATGCACAGATCAGAAAGAAGTCTCACCGAATGATTCTGTGTAGTTTATATTTGAAGACATTCCTTTTTCCACTATTACCCTCTTAGCGCTCCGAATCTCCACTTGCATTTTCTACAAAAAGAGTGTTTCATAACTGCTCAATCAAAAATATGTTTTATCTCTGTTAACTGAATTTACAGATCAGAAATAAGTTTCACAGAATGCATCTGTGTAGTTTTTATTTGAAGATATTCTTTTTCCCAATGTAGGCCTCTTAGCGCTTAGCATGTCCAATTGCAGTTTCTACAGAAAGAGTGTTTCAGAACGGCTCAATCAAAAGTAAGGTTCAACTCTGTTAGTTGAATGCACAGAACAGAAAGAAGCTTCACAGAATGCTACTGTGTAGTTTATATTTGAATATATTCCTTTTTCCACTATTACCCTCTTAGCGCTCCGAATGTCCACTTGCATTTTCTGCAGAAAGAGTGTTCAGAACTGCGCAATCAAAAGTATGGTTTAACTCTGTTAGCTTAATGAACATATCAGAAATAAGTTTCACACAATGCTTCTGTGTAGTTTTTATTTGAAGATATTTTTTTTCCCAATATAGGCCTCTTAGCGCTCAGAATGTCCAATTGCAGTTTCTACAGAAAGAGTGTTTCAGAAAGGCTCAATCAAAAGTCAGGTTCAACTCTGTTAGTTGAATGCACAGAACAGAAAGAAGTTTCATACAATGCTTCTGTGTAGTTTATATTTGAACATATTCTTTTTTCCACTATTACCCACTTAGCGCTACGAATGTCCAGTTGCATTTTCTACAGACAGAGTGTTTCAAAACTGCTCAATCAAAAGTATGGTTTAACTCTGTTAGCTGAATGCTCAGATCAGAAAGAAGTTTCACAGAATGCTTCTGTGTAGTTTATATTTGAATATATTCCTTTTTCCACTACTACGCTCTTAGCGCTCCAAATGTCCAGTTGCATTTTCTACAGAAAGAGTGTTCAGATCTGCTCAATCAAAAGTATGGTTTAACTCTGTTAGCTGAATGCACAGATCAGAAAGAAGTTTCACCGAATGATTCTGTGTAGTTTATATTTGAAGACATTCCTTTTTCCACTATTACCCTCTTAGCGCTCCGAATCTCCACTTGCATTTTCTACAAAAAGAGTGTTTCATAACTGCTCAATCAAAAATATGTTTTATCTCTGTTAACTGAATTTACAGATCAGAAATAAGTTTCACAGAATGCATCTGTGTAGTTTTTATTTGAAGATATTCTTTTTCCCAATGTAGGCCTCTTAGCGCTTAGCATGTCCAATTGCAGTTTCTACAGAAAGAGTGTTTCAGAACGGCTCAATCAAAAGTAAGGTTCAACTCTGTTAGTTGAATGCACAGAACAGAAAGTATTTTCACAGAATGCTACTGTGTAGTTTATATTTGAATATATTCCTTTTTCCACTATTACCCTCTTAGCGCTCCGAATGTCCACTTGTATTTTCTACAGAAAGAGTGTTCAGAACTGCGCAATCAAAAGTATGGTTTAACTCTGTTAGCTTAATGAACATATCAGAAATAAGTTTCACACAATGCTTCTGTGTAGTTTTTATTTGAAGATATTATTTTTCCCAATATAGGCCTCTTAGCGCTCAGAATGTCCAATTGCAGTTTCTACAGAAAGAGTGTTTCAGAAAGGCTCAATCAAAAGTAAGGTTCAAATCTGTTAGTTGAATGCACAGAACAGAAAGAAGTTTCATACAATGCTTCTGTGTAGTTTATATTTGAACATATTCTTTTTTCCACTATTACCCACTTAGCGCTACGAATGTCCAGTTGCATTTTCTACAGACAGAGTGTTTCAAAACTGCTCAATCAAAAGTATGGTTTAACTCTGTTAGCTGAATGCTCAGATCAGAAAGAAGTTTCACAGCATGCTTCTGTGTAGTTTATATTTGAATATATTCCTTTTTCCACTACTACTCTCTTAGCGCTCCAAATGTCCAGTTGCATTTTCTACAGAAAGAGTGTTCAGATCTGCTCAATCAGAAGTATGGTTTAACTCTGTTAGCTGAATGCACAGATCAGAAAGAAGTTTCACCGAATGATTCTGTGTAGTTTATATTTGAAGACATTCCTTTTTCCACTATTACCCTCTTAGCGCTCCGAATCTCCACTTGCATTTTCTACAAAAAGAGTGTTTCATAACTGCTCAATCAAAAATATGTTTTATCTCTGTTAACTGAATTTACAGATCAGAAATAAGTTTCACAGAATGCATCTGTGTAGTTTTTATTTGAAGATATTATTTTTCCCAATGTAGGCCTCTTAGCGCTTAGCATGTCCAATTGCAGTTTCTACAGAAAGAGTGTTTCAGAACGGCTCAATCAAAAGTAAGGTTCAACTCTGTTAGTTGAATGCACAGAAGAGAAAGAATTTTCACAGAATGCTACTGTGTAGTTTATATTTGAATATATTCCTTTTTCCACTATTACCCTCTTAGCGCTCCGAATGTCCACTTGCATTTTCTACAGAAAGAGTGTTCAGAACTGCGCAATCAAAAGTATTTTTTAACTCTGTTAGCTTAATGAACATATCAGAAATAAGTTTCACACAATGCTTCTGTGTAGTTTTTATTTGAAGATATTATTTTTCCCAATATAGGCCTCTTAGCGCTCAGAATGTCCAATTGCAGTTTCTACAGAAAGAGTGTTTCAGAAAGGCTCAATCAAAACTAAGGTTCAACTCTGTTAGTTGAATGCACAGAACAGAAAGAAGTTTCATACAATGCTTCTGTGTAGTTTATATTTGAACATATTATTTTTTCCACTATTACCCACTTAGCGCTACGAATGTCCAGTTGCATTTTCTACAGACAGTGTGTTTCAAAACTGCTCAATCAAAAGTATGGTTTAACTCTGTTAGCTGAATGCTCAGATCAGAAAGAAGTTTCACAGAATGCTTCTGTGTAGTTTATATTTGAATATATTCCTTTTTCCACTACTACTCTCTTAGCGCTCCAAATGTCCAGTTGCATTTTCTACAGAAAGAGTGTTCAGATCTGCTCAATCAAAAGTATGTTTTAACTCTGTTAGCTGAATGCACAGATCAGAAAGAAGTTTCACAGAATGATTCTGTGTAGTTTATATTTGGAGAAATTCCTTTTTCCACTATTACCCTCTTAGCGCTCCGAATCTCCACTTGCATTTTCTACAGAAAGAGTGTTTCAGAACGGCTCAATCAAAACTAAGGTTCAACTCTTTTAGTTGAACAAACAGAACAGAAAGAAGTTTCACACAATTCTTCTGTGTAGTTTTTATTTGTAGACATTCTTTTTCCCAATATAGGCCTCTTAGCGCTCAGAATGTCCAATTGCAGTTTCTACAGAAAGAGTGTTTCAGAACGGCTCAATCAAAAGTAAGGTTCAACTCTGTTAGTTGAATGCACAGAACAGAAAGAAGTTTCATACAATGCTTCTGTGTAGTTTATATTTGAACATATTATTTTTCCACTATTACCCACTTAGCGCTACGAATGTCCAGTTGCATTTTCTACAGAGAGAGTGTTTCAAAACTGCTCAATCAAAAGTATGGTTTAACTCTGTTAGCTGAATGCTCAGATCAGAAAGAAGTTTCACAGAATGCTTCTGTGTAGTTTATATTTGAATATATTCCTTTTTCCACTACTACGCTCTTAGCGCTCCAAATGTCCAGTTGCATTTTCTACAGAAAGAGTGTTCAGATCTGCTCAATCAAAAGTATGGTTTAACTCTGTTAGCTGAATGCACAGATCAGAAAGAAGTTTCACCGAATGATTCTGTGTAGTTTATATTTGAAGACATTCCTTTTTCCACTATTACCCTCTTAGCGCTCCGAATCTCCACTTGCATTTTCTACAAAAAGAGTGTTTCATAACTGCTCAATCAAAAATATGTTTTATCTCTGTTAACTGAATTTACAGATCAGAAATAAGTTTCACAGAATGCATCTGTGTAGTTTATATTTGAAGATATTCTTTTTCCCAATGTAGGCCTCTTAGCGCTTAGCATGTCCAATTGCAGTTTCTACAGAAAGAGTGTTTCAGAACGGCTCAATCAAAAGTAAGGTTCAACTCTGTTAGTTGAATGCACAGAACAGAAAGAATTTTCACAGAATGCTACTGTGTAGTTTATATTTGAATATATTCCTTTTTCCACTATTACCCTCTTAGCGCTCCGAATGTCCACTTGCATTTTCTACAGAAAGAGTGTTCAGAACTGCGCAATCAAAAGTATGGTTTAACTCTGTTAGCTTAATGAACATATCAGAAATAAGTTTCACACAATGCTTCTGTGTAGTTTTTATTTGAAGATATTATTTTTCCCAATATAGGCCTCTTAGCGCTCAGAATGTCCAATTGCAGTTTCTACAGAAAGAGTGTTTCAGAAAGGCTCAATCAAAAGTCAGGTTCAACTCTGTTAGTTGAATGCACAGAACAGAAAGAAGTTTCATACAATGCTTCTGTGTAGTTTATATTTGAACATATTATTTTTTCCACTATTACCCACTTAGCGCTACGAATGTCCAGTTGCATTTTCTACAGACAGAGTGTTTCAAAACTGCTCAATCAAAAGTATGGTTTAACTCTGTTAGCTGAATGCTCAGATCAGAAAGAAGTTTCACAGAATGATTCTGTGTAGTTTATATTTGGAGACATTCCTTTTTCCACTATTACCCTCTTAGCGCTCCGAATCTCCACTTGCATTTTCTACAGAAAGAGTGTTTCAGAACGGCTCAATCAAAACTAAGGTTCAACTCTTTTAGTTGAACAAACAGAACAGAAAGAAGTTTCACACAATTCTTCTGTGTAGTTTTTATTTGTAGACATTCTTTTTCCCAATATAGGCCTCTTAGCGCTCAGAATGTCCAATTGCAGTTTCTACAGAAAGAGTGTTTCAGAACGGCTCAATCAAAAGTAAGGTTCAACTCTGTTAGTTGAATGCACAGAACAGAAAGAAGTTTCATACAATGCTTCTGTGTAGTTTATATTTGAACATATTATTTTTCCACTATTACCCACTTAGCGCTACGAATGTCCAGTTGCATTTTCTACAGAGAGAGTGTTTCAAAACTGCTCAATCAAAAGTATGGTTTAACTCTGTTAGCTGAATGCTCAGATCAGAAAGAAGTTTCACAGAATGCTTCTGTGTAGTTTATATTTGAATATATTACTTTTTCCACTACTACGCTCTTAGTGCTCAAAATGTCCAGTTGCATTTTCTACAGAAAGAGTGTTCAGATCTGCTCAATCAAAAGTATGGTTTAACTCTGTTAGCTGAATGCACAGATCAGAAAGAAGTCTCACCGAATGATTCTGTGTAGTTTATATTTGAAGACATTCCTTTTTCCACTATTACCCTCTTAGCGCTCCGAATCTCCACTTGCATTTTCTACAAAAAGAGTGTTTCATAACTGCTCAATCAAAAATATGTTTTATCTCTGTTAACTGAATTTACAGATCAGAAATAAGTTTCACAGAATGCATCTGTGTAGTTTTTATTTGAAGATATTCTTTTTCCCAATGTAGGCCTCTTAGCGCTTAGCATGTCCAATTGCAGTTTCTACAGAAAGAGTGTTTCAGAACGGCTCAATCAAAAGTAAGGTTCAACTCTGTTAGTTGAATGCACAGAACAGAAAGAAGCTTCACAGAATGCTACTGTGTAGTTTATATTTGAATATATTCCTTTTTCCACTATTACCCTCTTAGCGCTCCGAATGTCCACTTGCATTTTCTGCAGAAAGAGTGTTCAGAACTGCGCAATCAAAAGTATGGTTTAACTCTGTTAGCTTAATGAACATATCAGAAATAAGTTTCACACAATGCTTCTGTGTAGTTTTTATTTGAAGATATTTTTTTTCCCAATATAGGCCTCTTAGCGCTCAGAATGTCCAATTGCAGTTTCTACAGAAAGAGTGTTTCAGAAAGGCTCAATCAAAAGTCAGGTTCAACTCTGTTAGTTGAATGCACAGAACAGAAAGAAGTTTCATACAATGCTTCTGTGTAGTTTATATTTGAACATATTCTTTTTTCCACTATTACCCACTTAGCGCTACGAATGTCCAGTTGCATTTTCTACAGACAGAGTGTTTCAAAACTGCTCAATCAAAAGTATGGTTTAACTCTGTTAGCTGAATGCTCAGATCAGAAAGAAGTTTCACAGAATGCTTCTGTGTAGTTTATATTTGAATATATTCCTTTTTCCACTACTACGCTCTTAGCGCTCCAAATGTCCAGTTGCATTTTCTACAGAAAGAGTGTTCAGATCTGCTCAATCAAAAGTATGGTTTAACTCTGTTAGCTGAATGCACACATCAGAAAGAAGTTTCACCGAATGATTCTGTGTAGTTTATATTTGAAGACATTCCTTTTTCCACTATTACCCTCTTAGCGCTCCGAATCTCCACTTGCATTTTCTACAAAAAGAGTGTTTCATAACTGCTCAATCAAAAATATGTTTTATCTCTGTTAACTGAATTTACAGATCAGAAATAAGTTTCACAGAATGCATCTGTGTAGTTTTTATTTGAAGATATTCTTTTTCCCAATGTAGGCCTCTTAGCGCTTAGCATGTCCAATTGCAGTTTCTACAGAAAGAGTGTTTCAGAACGGCTCAATCAAAAGTAAGGTTCAACTCTGTTAGTTGAATGCACAGAACAGAAAGTATTTTCACAGAATGCTACTGTGTAGTTTATATTTGAATATATTCCTTTTTCCACTATTACCCTCTTAGCGCTCCGAATGTCCACTTGTATTTTCTACAGAAAGAGTGTTCAGAACTGCGCAATCAAAAGTATGGTTTAACTCTGTTAGCTTAATGAACATATCAGAAATAAGTTTCACACAATGCTTCTGTGTAGTTTTTATTTGAAGATATTATTTTTCCCAATATAGGCCTCTTAGCGCTCAGAATGTCCAATTGCAGTTTCTACAGAAAGAGTGTTTCAGAAAGGCTCAATCAAAAGTAAGGTTCAACTCTGTTAGTTGAATGCACAGAACAGAAAGAAGTTTCATACAATGCTTCTGTGTAGTTTATATTTGAACATATTCTTTTTTCCACTATTACCCACTTAGCGCTACGAATGTCCAGTTGCATTTTCTACAGACAGAGTGTTTCAAAACTGCTCAATCAAAAGTATGGTTTAACTCTGTTAGCTGAATGCTCAGATCAGAAAGAAGTTTCACAGCATGCTTCTGTGTAGTTTATATTTGAATATATTCCTTTTTCCACTACTACTCTCTTAGCGCTCCAAATGTCCAGTTGCATTTTCTACAGAAAGAGTGTTCAGATCTGCTCAATCAGAAGTATGGTTTAACTCTGTTAGCTGAATGCACAGATCAGAAAGAAGTTTCACCGAATGATTCTGTGTAGTTTATATTTGAAGACATTCCTTTTTCCACTATTACCCTCTTAGCGCTCCGAATCTCCACTTGCATTTTCTACAAAAAGAGTGTTTCATAACTGCTCAATCAAAAATATGTTTTATCTCTGTTAACTGTATTTACAGATCAGAAATAAGTTTCCCAGAATGCATCTGTGTAGTTTTTATTTGAAGATATTATTTTTCCCAATGTAGGCCTCTTAGCGCTTAGCATGTCCAATTGCAGTTTCTACAGAAAGAGTGTTTCAGAACGGCTCAATCAAAAGTAAGGTTCAACTCTGTTAGTTGAATGCACAGAAGAGAAAGAATTTTCACAGAATGCTACTGTGTAGTTTATATTTGAATATATTCCTTTTTCCACTATTACCCTCTTAGCGCTCCGAATGTCCACTTGCATTTTCTACAGAAAGAGTGTTCAGAACTGCGCAATCAAAAGTATTTTTTAACTCTGTTAGCTTAATGAACATATCAGAAATAAGTTTCACACAATGCTTCTGTGTAGTTTTTATTTGAAGATATTATTTTTCCCAATATAGGCCTCTTAGCGCTCAGAATGTCCAATTGCAGTTTCTACAGAAAGAGTGTTTCAGAAAGGCTCAATCAAAACTAAGGTTCAACTCTGTTAGTTGAATGCACAGAACAGAAAGAAGTTTCATACAATGCTTCTGTGTAGTTTATATTTGAACATATTATTTTTTCCACTATTACCCACTTAGCGCTACGAATGTCCAGTTGCATTTTCTACAGACAGTGTGTTTCAAAACTGCTCAATCAAAAGTATGGTTTAACTCTGTTAGCTGAATGCTCAGATCAGAAAGAAGTTTCACAGAATGCTTCTGTGTAGTTTATATTTGAATATATTCCTTTTTCCACTACTACTCTCTTAGCGCTCCAAATGTCCAGTTGCATTTTCTACAGAAAGAGTGTTCAGATCTGCTCAATCAAAAGTATGTTTTAACTCTGTTAGCTGAATGCACAGATCAGAAAGAAGTTTCACAGAATGATTCTGTGTAGTTTATATTTGGAGAAATTCCTTTTTCCACTATTACCCTCTTAGCGCTCCGAATCTCCACTTGCATTTTCTACAGAAAGAGTGTTTCAGAACGGCTCAATCAAAACTAAGGTTCAACTCTTTTAGTTGAACAAACAGAACAGAAAGAAGTTTCACACAATTCTTCTGTGTAGTTTTTATTTGTAGACATTCTTTTTCCCAATATAGGCCTCTTAGCGCTCAGAATGTCCAATTGCAGTTTCTACAGAAAGAGTGTTTCAGAAAGGCTCAATCAAAAGTAAGGTTCAACTCTGTTAGTTGAATGCACAGAACAGAAAGAAGTTTCATACAATGCTTCTGTGTAGTTTATATTTGAACATATTATTTTTCCACTATTACCCACTTAGCGCTACGAATGTCCAGTTGCATTTTCTACAGACAGAGTGTTTCAAAACTGCTCAATCAAAAGTATGGTTTAACTCTGTTAGCTGAATGCTCAGATCAGAAAGAAGTTTCACAGAATGCTTCTGTGTAGTTTATATTTGAATATATTCCTTTTTCCACTACTACGCTCTTAGCGCTCCAAATGTCCAGTTGCATTTTCTACAGAAAGAGTGTTCAGATCTGCTCAATCAAAAGTATGGTTTAACTCTGTTAGCTGAATGCACAGATCAGAAAGAAGTTTCACCGAATGATTCTGTGTAGTTTATATTTGAAGACATTCCTTTTTCCACTATTACCCTCTTAGCGCTCCGAATCTCCACTTGCATTTTCTACAAAAAGAGTGTTTCATAACTGCTCAATCAAAAATATGTTTTATCTCTGTTAACTGAATTTACAGATCAGAAATAAGTTTCACAGAATGCATCTGTGTAGTTTATATTTGAAGATATTCTTTTTCCCAATGTAGGCCTCTTAGCGCTTAGCATGTCCAATTGCAGTTTCTACAGAAAGAGTGTTTCAGAACGGCTCAATCAAAAGTAAGGTTCAACTCTGTTAGTTGAATGCACAGAACAGAAAGAATTTTCACAGAATGCTACTGTGTAGTTTATATTTGAATATATTCCTTTTTCCACTATTACCCTCTTAGCGCTCCGAATGTCCACTTGTATTTTCTACAGAAAGAGTGTTCAGAACTGCGCAATCAAAAGTATGGTTTAACTCTGTTAGCTTAATGAACATATCAGAAATAAGTTTCACACAATGCTTCTGTGTAGTTTTTATTTGAAGATATTATTTTTCCCAATATAGGCCTCTTAGCGCTCAGAATGTCCAATTGCAGTTTCTACAGAAAGAGTGTTTCAGAAAGGCTCAATCAAAAGTCAGGTTCAACTCTGTTAGTTGAATGCACAGAACAGAAAGAAGTTTCATACAATGCTTCTGTGTAGTTTATATTTGAACATATTATTTTTTCCACTATTACCCACTTAGCGCTACGAATGTCCAGTTGCATTTTCTACAGACAGAGTGTTTCAAAACTGCTCAATCAAAAGTATGGTTTAACTCTGTTAGCTGAATGCTCAGATCAGAAAGAAGTTTCACAGAATGATTCTGTGTAGTTTATATTTGGAGACATTCCTTTTTCCACTATTACCCTCTTAGCGCTCCGAATCTCCACTTGCATTTTCTACAGAAAGAGTGTTTCAGAACGGCTCAATCAAAACTAAGGTTCAACTCTTTTAGTTGAACAAACAGAACAGAAAGAAGTTTCACACAATTCTTCTGTGTAGTTTTTATTTGTAGACATTCTTTTTCCCAATATAGGCCTCTTAGCGCTCAGAATGTCCAATTGCAGTTTCTACAGAAAGAGTGTTTCAGAACGGCTCAATCAAAAGTAAGGTTCAACTCTGTTAGTTGAATGCACAGAACAGAAAGAAGTTTCATACAATGCTTCTGTGTAGTTTATATTTGAGCATATTATTTTTCCACTATTACCCACTTAGCGCTACGAATGTCCAGTTGCATTTTCTACAGAGAGAGTGTTTCAAAACTGCTCAATCAAAAGTATGGTTTAACTCTGTTAGCTGAATGCTCAGATCAGAAAGAAGTTTCACAGAATGCTTCTGTGTAGTTTATATTTGAATATATTACTTTTTCCACTACTACGCTCTTAGTGCTCCAAATGTCCAGTTGCATTTTCTACAGAAAGAGTGTTCAGATCTGCTCAATCAAAAGTATGGTTTAACTCTGTTAGCTGAATGCACAGATCAAAAAGAAGTCTCACCGAATGATTCTGTGTAGTTTATATTTGAAGACATTCCTTTTTCCACTATTACCCTCTTAGCGCTCCGAATCTCCACTTGCATTTTCTACAAAAAGAGTGTTTCATAACTGCTCAATCAAAAATATGTTTTATCTCTGTTAACTGAATTTACAGATCAGAAATAAGTTTCACAGAATGCATCTGTGTAGTTTTTATTTGAAGATATTCTTTTTCCCAATGTAGGCCTCTTAGCACTTAGCATGTCCAATTGCAGTTTCTACAGAAAGAGTGTTTCAGAACGGCTCAATCAAAAGTAAGGTTCAACTCTGTTAGTTGAATGCACAGAACAGAAAGAAGTTTCATACAATGCTTCTGTGTAGTTTATATTTGAACATATTATTTTTTCCACTATTACCCACTTAGCGCTACGAATGTCCAGTTGCATTTTCTACAGACAGAGTGTTTCAAAACTGCTCAATCAAAAGTATGGTTTAACTCTGTTAGCTGAATGCTCAGATCAGAAAGAAGTTTCACAGAATGCTTCTGTGTAGTTTATATTTGAATATATTCCTTTTTCCACTACTACTCTCTTAGCGCTCCAAATGTCCAGTTGCATTTTCTACAGAAAGAGTGTTCAGATCTGCTCAATCAAAAGTATGTTTTAACTCTGTTAGCTGAATGCACAGATCAGAAAGAAGTTTCACAGAATGATTCTGTGTAGTTTATATTTGGAGACATTCCTTTTTCCACTATTACCCTCTTAGCGCTCCGAATCTCCACTTGCATTTTCTACAGAAAGAGTGTTTCAGAACGGCTCAATCAAAACTAAGTTTCAACTCTTTTAGTTGAACAAACAGAACAGAAAGAAGTTTCACACAATTCTTCTGTGTAGTTTTTATTTGTAGACATTCTTTTTCCCAATATAGGCCTCTTAGCGCTCAGAATGTCCAATTGCAGTTTCTACAGAAAGAGTGTTTCAGAACGGCTCAATCAAAAGTAAGGTTCAACTCTGTTAGTTGAATGCACAGAACAGAAAGAAGTTTCATACAATGCTTCTGTGTAGTTTATATTTGAACATATTATTTTTCCACTATTACCCACTTAGCGCTACGAATGTCCAGTTGCATTTTCTACAGAGAGAGTGTTTCAAAACTGCTCAATCAAAAGTATGGTTTAACTCTGTTAGCTGAATGCTCAGATCAGAAAGAAGTTTCACAGAATGCTTCTGTGTAGTTTATATTTGAATATATTCCTTTTTCCACTACTACGCTCTTAGCGCTCCAAATGTCCAGTTGCATTTTCTACAGAAAGAGTGTTCAGATCTGCTCAATCAAAAGTATGGTTTAACTCTGTTAGCTGAATGCACAGATCAGAAAGAAGTTTCACCGAATGATTCTGTGTAGTTTATATTTGAAGACATTCCTTTTTCCACTATTACCCTCTTAGCGCTCCGAATCTCCACTTGCATTTTCTACAAAAAGAGTGTTTCATAACTGCTCAATCAAAAATATGTTTTATCTCTGTTAACTGAATTTACAGATCAGAAATAAGTTTCACAGAATGCATCTGTGTAGTTTTTATTTGAAGATATTCTTTTTCCCAATGTAGGCCTCTTAGCGCTTAGCATGTCCAATTGCAGTTTCTACAGAAAGAGTGTTTCAGAACGGCTCAATCAAAAGTAAGGTTCAACTCTGTTAGTTGAATGCACAGAACAGAAAGAATTTTCACAGAATGCTACTGTGTAGTTTATATTTGAATATATTCCTTTTTCCACTATTACTCTCTTAGCGCTCCGAATGTCCACTTGTATTTTCTACAGAAAGAGTGTTCAGAACTGCGCAATCAAAAGTATGGTTTAACTCTGTTAGCTTAATGAACATATCAGAAATAAGTTTCACACAATGCTTCTGTGTAGATTTTATTTGAAGATATTATTTTTCCCAATATAGGCCTCTTAGCGCTCAGAATGTCCAATTGCAGATTCTACAGAAAGAGTGTTTCAGAAAGGCTCAATCAAAAGTCAGGTTCAACTCTGTTAGTTGAATGCACAGAACAGAAAGAAGTTTCATACAATGCTTCTGTGTAGTTTATATTTGAACATATTATTTTTTCCACTATTACCCACTTAGCGCTACGAATGTCCAGTTGCATTTTCTACAGACAGAGTGTTTCAAAACTGCTCAATCAAAAGTATGGTTTAACTCTGTTAGCTGAATGCTCAGATCAGAAAGAAGTTTCACAGAATGATTCTGTGTAGTTTATATTTGGAGACATTCCTTTTTCCACTATTACCCTCTTAGCGCTCCGAATCTCCACTTGCATTTTCTACAGAAAGAGTGTTTCAGAACGGCTCAATCAAAACTAAGGTTCAACTCTTTTAGTTGAACAAACAGAACAGAAAGAAGTTTCACACAATTCTTCTGTGTAGTTTTTATTTGTAGACATTCTTTTTCCCAATATAGGCCTCTTAGCGCTCAGAATGTCCAATTGCAGTTTCTACAGAAAGAGTGTTTCAGAACGGCTCAATCAAAAGTAAGGTTCAACTCTGTGAGTTGAATGCACAGAACAGAAAGAAGTTTCATACAATGCTTCTGTGTAGTTTATATTTGAACATATTCTTTTTTCCACTATTACCCACTTAGCGCTACGAATGTCCAGTTGCATTTTCTACAGACAGAGTGTTTCAAAACTGCTCAATCAAAAGTATGGTTTAACTCTGTTAGCTGAATGCTCAGATCAGAAATAAGTTTCACAGAATGCTTCTGTGTAGTTTATATTTGAATATATTCCTTTTTCCACTACTACGCTCTTAGCGCTCCAAATGTCCAGTTGCATTTTCTACAGAAAGAATTTTCAGATCTGCTCAATCAAAAGTATGGTTTAACTCTGTTAGCTGAATGCACAGATCAGAAAGAGGTTTCACCGAATGATTCTGTGTAGTTTATATTTGAAGACATTCCTTTTTCCACTATTACCAACTTAGCGCTCCGAATCTCCACTTGCATTTTCTACAAAAAGAGTGTTTCATAACTGCTCAATCAAAAATATGTTTTATCTCTGTTAACTGAATTTACAGATCAGAAATAAGTTTCACAGAATGCATCTGTGTAGTTTTTATTTGAAGATATTCTTTTTCCCAATGTAGGCCTCTTAGCGCTTAGCATGTCCAATTGCAGTTTCTACAGAAAGAGTGTTTCAGAACGGCTCAATCAAAAGTAAGGTTCAACTCTGTTAGTTGAATGCACAGAACAGAAAGTATTTTCACAGAATGCTACTGTGTAGTTTATATTTGAATATATTCCTTTTTCCACTATTACCATCTTAGCGCTCCGAATGTCCACTTGCATTTTCTGCAGAAAGAGTGTTCAGAACTGCGCAATCAAAAGTATGGTTTAACTCTGTTAGCTTAATGAACATATCAGAAATAAGTTTCACACAATGCTTCTGGGTAGTATTTATTTGAAGATATTATTTTTCGCAATATAGGCCTCTTAGCGCTCAGAATGTCCAATTGCAGTTTCTACAGAAAGAGTGTTTCAGAAATGCTCAATCAAAAGTAAGGTTCAACTCTGTTAGTTGAATGCACAGAACAGAAAGAAGTTTCATACAATGCTTCTGTGTAGTTTATATTTGAGCATATTCTTTTTTCCACTATTACCCACTTAGCGCTACGAATGTCCAGTTGCATTTTCTACAGACAGAGTGTTTCAAAACTGCTCAATCAAAAGTATGGTTTAACTCTGTTAGCTGAATGCTCAGATCACAAAGAAGTTTCACAGAATGCTTCTGTGTAGTTTATATTTGAATATATTCCTTTTTCCACTACTACGCTCTTAGCGCTCCAAATGTCCAGTTGCATTTTCTACAGAAAGAGTGTTCAGATCTGCTCAATCAAAAGTATGGTTTAACTCTGTTAGCTGAATGCACAGATCAGAAAGAAGTTTCACAGAATGATTCTGTGTAGTTTATATTTGGAGACATTCCTTTTTCCACTATTACCCTCTTAGCTCTCCGAATCTCCACTTGCATTTTCTACAGAAAGTGTGTTTCAGAACGGCTCAATCAAAACTAAGGTTCAGCTCTTTTAGTTGAACAAACAGAACAGAAAGAAGTTTCACACAATTCTTCTGTGTAGTTTTTATTTGTAGACATTCTTTTTCCCAATATAGGCCTCTTAGCGCTCAGAATGTCCAATTGCAGTTTCTACAGAAAGAGTGTTTCAGAACGGCTCAATCAAAAGTAAGGTTCAACTCTGTGAGTTGAATGCACAGAACAGAAAGAAGTTTCATACAATGCTTCTGTGTAGTTTATATTTGAACATATTCTTTTTTCCACTATTACCCACTTAGCGCTACGAATGTCCAGTTGCATTTTCTACAGACAGAGTGTTTCAAAATTGCTCAATCAAAAGTATGGTTTAACTCTGTTAGCTGAATGCTCAGATCAGAAAGAAGTTTCACAGAATGCTTCTGTGTAGTTTATATTTGAATATATTCCTTTTTCCACTACTACGCTCTTAGCGCTCCAAATGTCCAGTTGCATTTTCTACAGAAAGAGTGTTCAGATCTGCTCAATCAAAAGTATGGTTTAACTCTGTTAGCTGAATGTACAGATCAGAAAGAAGTTTCACCGAATGATTCTGTGTAGTTTATATTTGAAGACATTCCTTTTTCCACTATTACCCTCTTAGCGCTCCGAATCTCCACTTGCATTTTCTACAAAAAGAGTGTTTCATAACTGCTCAATCAAAAATATGTTTTATCTCTGTTAACTGAAATTACAGATCAGAAATAAGTTTCACAGAATGCATCTGTGTAGTGTTTATTTTAAGATATTCTTTTTCCCAATGTAGGCCTCTTAGCGCTTAGCATGTCCAATTGCAGTTTCTATAGAAAGAGTGTTTCAGAACGGCTCAATCAAAAGTAAGGTTCAACTCTGTTAGTTGAATGCACAGAACAGAAAGAAGCTTCACAGAATACTACTGTGTAGTTTATATTTGAATATATTCCTTTTTCCACTATTACCCTCTTAGCGCTCCGAATGTCCACTTGCATTTTCTGCAGAAAGAGTGTTCAGAACTGCGCAATCAAAAGTATGGTTTAACTCTGTTAGCTTAATGAACATATCAGAAATAAGTTTCACACAATGCTTCTGTGTAGTTTTTATTTGAAGATATTCTTTTTCCCAATAGAGGCCTCTTAGCGCTCAGAATGTCCAATTGCAGTTTCTACAGAAAGAGTGTTTCAGAACGGCTCAATCAAAAGTAAGGTTCAACTCTGTTAGTTGAATGCACAGAACAGATAGAAGTTTCATACAATGCTTCTGTGTAGTTTATATTTGAACATATTCTTTTTTCCACCATTACCCACTTAGCGCTACGAATGTCCAGTTGCATTTTCTACAGACAGAGTGTTTCAAAACTGCTCAATCAAAAGTATGGTTTAACTCTGTTAGCTGAATGCTCAGATCAGAAAGAAGTTTCACAGAATGCTTCTGTGTAGTTTATATTTGAATATATTACTTTTTCCACTACTACGCTCTTAGTGCTCCAAATGTCCAGTTGCATTTTCTACAGAAAGAGTGTTCAGATCTGCTCAATCAAAAGTATGGTTTAACTCTGTTAGCTGAATGCACAGATCAGAAAGAAGTTTCACCGAATGATTCTGTGTAGTTTATATTTGAAGACATTCCTTTTTCCACTATTACCCTCTTAGCGCTCCGAATCTCCACTTGCATTTTCTACAAAAAGAGTGTTTCATAACTGCTCAATCAAAAATATGTTTTATCTCTGTTAACTGAATTTACAGATCAGAAATAAGTTTCACAGAATGCATCTGTGTAGTTTTTATTTGAAGATATTCTTTTTCCCAATGTAGGCCTCTTAGTGCTTAGCATGTCCAATTGCAGTTTCTACAGAAAGAGTGTTTCAGAACGGCTCAATCTAAACTAAGGTTCAACTCTTTTAGTTGAACAAACAGAACAGAAAGAAGTTTCACACAATTCTTCTGTGTAGTTTTTATTTGTAGATATTCTTTTTCCCAATATAGGCCTCTTAGCGCTCAGAATGTCCAATTGCAGTTTCTACAGAAAGAGTGTTTCAGAACGGCTCAATCAAAAGTAAGGTTCAACTCTGTGAGTTGAATGCACAGAACAGAAAGTATTTTCACAGAATGCTACTGTGTAGTTTATATTTGAATATATTCCTTTTTCCACTATTACCATCTTAGCGCTCCGAATGTCCACTTGCATTTTCTGCAGAAAGAGTGTTCAGAACTGCGCAATCAAAAGTATTGTTTAACTCTGTTAGCTTAATGAACATATCAGAAATACGTTTCACACAATGCTTCTGGGTAGTATTTATTTGAAGATATTATTTTTCCCAATATAGGCCTCTTAGCGCTCAGAATGTCCAATTGCAGTTTCTACAGAAAGAGTGTTTCAGAAATGCTCAATCAAAAGTAAGGTTCAACTCTGTTAGTTGAATGCACAGAACAGAAAGAAGTTTCATACAATGCTTCTGTGTAGTTTATATTTGAGCATATTCTTTTTTCCACTATTACCCACTTAGCGCTACGAATGTCCAGTTGCATTTTCTACAGACAGAGTGTTTCAAAACTGCTCAATCAAAAGTATGGTTTAACTCTGTTAGCTGAATGCTCAGATCACAAAGAAGTTTCACAGAATGCTTCTGTGTAGTTTATATTTGAATATATTCCTTTTTCCACTACTACGCTCTTAGCGCTCCAAATGTCCAGTTGCATTTTCTACAGAAAGAGTGTTCAGATCTGCTCAATCAAAAGTATGGTTTAACTCTGTTAGCTGAATGCACAGATCAGAAAGAAGTTTCACAGAATGATTCTGTGTAGTTTATATTTGGAGACATTCCTTTTTCCACTATTACCCTCTTAGCTCTCCGAATCTCCACTTGCATTTTCTACAGAAAGAGTGTTTCAGAACGGCTCAATCAAAACTAAGGTTCAACTCTTTTAGTTGAACAAACAGAACAGAAAGAAGTTTCACACAATTCTTCTGTGTAGTTTTTATTTGTAGATATTCTTTTTCCCAATATAGGCCTCTTAGCGCTCAGAATGTCCAATTGCAGTTTCTACAGAAAGAGTGTTTCAGAACGGCTCAATCAAAAGTAAGGTTCAACTCTGTGAGTTGAATGCACAGAACAGAAAGTATTTTCACAGAATGCTACTGTGTAGTTTATATTTGAATATATTCCTTTTTCCACTATTACCATCTTAGCGCTCCGAATGTCCACTTGCATTTTCTGCAGAAAGAGTGTTCAGAACTGCGCAATCAAAAGTATGGTTTAACTCTGTTAGCTTAATGAACATATCAGAAATACGTTTCACACAATGCTTCTGGGTAGTATTTATTTGAAGATATTATTTTTCCCAATATAGGCCTCTTAGCGCTCAGAATGTCCAATTGCAGTTTCTACAGAAAGAGTGTTTCAGAAATGCTCAATCAAAAGTAAGGTTCAACTCTGTTAGTTGAATGCACAGAACAGAAAGAAGTTTCATACAATGCTTCTGTGTAGTTTATATTTGAGCATATTCTTTTTTCCACTATTACCCACTTAGCGCTACGAATGTCCAGTTGCATTTTCTACAGACAGAGTGTTTCAAAACTGCTCAATCAAAAGTATGGTTTAACTCTGTTAGCTGAATGCTCAGATCACAAAGAAGTTTCACAGAATGCTTCTGTGTAGTTTATATTTGAATATATTCCTTTTTCCACTACTACGCTCTTAGCGCTCCAAATGTCCAGTTGCATTTTCTACAGAAAGAGTGTTCAGATCTGCTCAATCAAAAGTATGGTTTAACTCTGTTAGCTGAATGCACAGATCAGAAAGAAGTTTCACAGAATGATTCTGTGTAGTTTATATTTGGAGACATTCCTTTTTCCACTATTACCCTCTTAGCTCTCCGAATCTCCACTTGCATTTTCTACAGAAAGAGTGTTTCAGAACGGCTCAATCAAAACTAAGGTTCAGCTCTTTTAGTTGAACAAACAGAACAGAAAGAAGTTTCACACAATTCTTCTGTGTAGTTTTTATTTGTAGACATTCTTTTTCCCAATATAGGCCTCTTAGCGCTCAGAATGTCCAATTGCAGTTTCTACAGAAAGAGTGTTTCAGAACGGCTCAATCAAAAGTAAGGTTCAACTCTGTTAGTTGAATGCACAGAACAGAAAGAAGTTTCATACAATGCTTCTGTGTAGTTTATATTTGAACATATTCTTTTTTCCACTATTACCCACTTAGCGCTACGAATGTCCAGTTGCATTTTCTACAGACAGAGTGTTTCAAAACTGCTCAATCAAAAGTATGGTTTAACTCTGTTAGCTGAATGCTCAGATCAGAAAGAAGTTTCACAGAATGCTTCTGTGTAGTTTATATTTGAATATATTCCTTTTTCCACTACTACGCTCTTAGCGCTCCAAATGTCCAGTTGCATTTTCTACAGAAAGAGTGTTCAGATCTGCTCAATCAAAAGTATGGTTTAACTCTGTTAGCTGAATGTACAGATCAGAAAGAAGTTTCACCGAATGATTCTGTGTAGTTTATATTTGAAGACATTCCTTTTTCCACTATTACCCTCTTAGCGCTCCGAATCTCCACTTGCATTTTCTACAAAAAGAGTGTTTCATAACTGCTCAATCAAAAATATGTTTTATCTCTGTTAACTGAATTTACAGATCAGAAATAAGTTTCAGAGAATGCATCTGTGTAGTTTTTATTTGAAGATATTCTTTTTCCCAATGTAGGCCTCTTATCGCTTAGCATGTCCAATTGCAGTTTCTACAGAAAGAGTGTTTCAGAACGGCTCAATCAAAAGTAAGGTTCAACTCTGTTAGTTGAATGCACAGAACAGAAAGAAGCTTCACAGAATGCTACTGTGTAGTTTATATTTGAATATATTCCTTTTTCCACTATTACCCTCTTAGCGCTCCGAATGTCCACTTGCATTTTCTGCAGAAAGAGTGTTCAGAACTGCGCAATCAAAAGTATGGTTTAACTCTGTTAGCTTAATGAACATATCAGAAATAAGTTTCACACAATGCTTCTGTGTAGTTTTTATTTGAAGATATTCTTTTTCCCAATAGAGGCCTCTTAGCGCTCAGA
Organism: Symphalangus syndactylus; assembly: GCF_028878055.3. Taxonomy (NCBI): domain Eukaryota; kingdom Metazoa; phylum Chordata; class Mammalia; order Primates; family Hylobatidae; genus Symphalangus; species Symphalangus syndactylus. Next base: position 4,031,722 of record NC_072429.2, read on the forward strand.
ATGTCCAATTGCAGTTTCTACAGAAAGAGTGTTTCAGAACGGCTCAATCAAAAGTAAGGTTCAACTCTGTTAGTTGAATGCACAGAACAGATAGAAGTTTCATACAATGCTTCTGTGTAGTTTATATTTGAACATATTCTTTTTTCCACCATTACCCACTTAGCGCTACGAATGTCCTGTTGCATTTTCTACAGACAGAGTGTTTCAAAACTGCTCAATCAAAAGTATGGTTTAACTCTGTTAGCTGAATGCTCAGATCAGAAAGAAGTTTCACAGAATGCTTCTGTGTAGTTTATATTTGAATATATTACTTTTTCCACTACTACGCTCTTAGTGCTCCAAATGTCCAGTTGCATTTTCTACAGAAAGAGTGTTCAGATCTGCTCAATCAAAAGTATGGTTTAACTCTGTTAGCTGAATGCACAGATCAGAAAGAAGTTTCACCGAATGATTCTGTGTAGTTTATATTTGAAGACATTCCTTTTTCCACTATTACCCTCTTAGCGCTCCGAATCTCCACTTGCATTTTCTACAAAAAGAGTGTTTCATAACTGCTCAATCAAAAATATGTTTTATCTCTGTTAACTGAATTTACAGATCAGAAATAAGTTTCACAGAATGCATCTGTGTAGTTTTTATTTGAAGATATTGTTTTTCCCAATGTAGGCCTCTTAGCGCTTAGCATGTCCAATTGCAGTTTCTACAGAAAGAGTGTTTCAGAACGGCTCAATCAAAAGTAAGGTTCAACTCTGTTAGTTGAATGCACAGAACAGAAAGAAGCTTCACACAATGCTACTGTGTAGTTTATATTTGAATATATTCCTTTTTCCACTATTAGCCTCTTAGCGCTCCGAATGTCCACTTGCATTTTCTGCAGAAAGAGTGTTCAGAACTGCGCAATCAAAAGTATGGTTTAACTCTGTTAGCTTAATGAACATATCAGAAATAAGTTTCACACAATGCTTCTGTGTAGTTTTTATTTGAAGATATTCTTTTTCCCAATAGAGGCCTCTTAGCGCTCAGAATGTCCAATTGCAGTTTCTACAGAAAGAGTGTTTCAGAACGGCTCAATCAAAAGTAAGGTTCAACTGTTAGTTGAATGCACAGAACAGATAGAAGTTTCATACAATGCTTCTGTGTAGTTTATATTTGAACATATTCTTTTTTCCACCATTACCCACTTAGCGCTACGAATGTCCAGTTGCATTTTCTACAGACAGAGTGTTTCAAAACTGCTCAATCAAAAGTATGGTTTAAATCTGTTAGCTGAATGCTCAGATCAGAAAGAAGTTTCACAGAATGCTTCTGTGTAGTTTATATTTGAATATATTCCTTTTTCCACTACTACGCTCTTAGCGCTCCAAATGTAAAGTTGCATTTTCTACAGAAAGAGTGTTCAGATCTGCTCAATCAAAAGTACGGTTTAACTCTGTTAGCTGAATGCACAGATCAGAAAGAAGTTTCACCGAATGATTCTGTGTAGTTTATATTTGAAGACATTCCTTTTTCCACTATTACCCTCTTAGCGCTCCGAATCTCCACTTGCATTTTCTACAAAAAGAGTGTTTCATAACTGCTCAATCAAAAATATGTTTTATCTCTGTTAACTGAATTTACAGATCAGAAATAAGTTTCACAGAATGCATCTGTGTAGTTTTTATTTGAAGATATTCTTTTTCCCAATGTAGGCCTCTTAGCGCTTAGCATGTCCAATTGCAGTTTCTACAGAAAGAGTGTTTCAGAACGGCTCAATCAAAAGTAAGTTTCAACTCTGTTAGTTGAATGCACAGAACAGAAAGAATTTTCACAGAATGCTACTGTGTAGTTTATATTTGAATATATTCCTTTTTCCACTCTTACCCTCTTAGCGCTCCGAATGTCCACATGTATTTTCTACAGAAAGAGTGTTCAGAACTGCGCAATCAAAAGTATGGTTTAACTCTGTTAGCTTAATGAACATATCAGAAATAAGTTTCACACAATGCTTCTGTGTAGTTTTTATTTGAAGATATTATTTTTCCCAATATAGGCCTCTTAGCGCTCAGAATGTCCAATTGCAGTTTCTACAGAAAGAGTGTTTCAGAAAGGCTCAATCAAAAGTAAGGTTCAACTCTGTTAGTTGAATGCACAGAACAGAAAGAAGTTTCATACAATGCTTCTGTGTAGTTTATATTTGAACATATTCTTTTTTCCACTATTACCCACTTAGCGCTACGAATGTCCAGTTGCATTTTCTACAGACAGAGTGTTTCAAAACTGCTCAATCAAAAGTATGGTTTAACTCTGTTAGCTGAATGCTCAGATCAGAAAGAAGTTTCACAGAATGATTCTGTGTAGTTTATATTTGGAGACATTCCTTTTTCCACTATTACCCTCTTAGCGCTCCGAATCTCCACTTGCATTTTCTACAGAAAGAGTGTTTCAGAACGGCTCAATCAAAACTAAGGTTCAACTCTTTTAGTTGAACAAACAGAACAGAAAGAAGTTTCACACAATTCTTCTGTGTAGTTTTTATTTGTAGACATTCTTTTTCCCAATATAGGCCTCTTAGCGCTCAGAATGTCCAATTGCAGTTTCTACAGAAAGAGTGTTTCAGAACGGCTCAATCAAAAGTAAGGTTCAACTCTGTTAGTTGAATGCACAGAACAGAAAGAAGTTTCATACAATGCTTCTGTGTAGTTTATATTTGAACATATTCTTTTTTCCACTATTACCCACTTAGCGCTACGAATGTCCAGTTGCATTTTCTACAGACAGAGTGTTTCAAAACTGCTCAATCAAAAGTATGGTTTAACTCTGTTAGCTGAATGCTCAGATCAGAAAGAAGTTTCACAGAATGCTTCTGTGTAGTTTATATTTGAATATATTCCTTTTTCCACTACTACGCTCTTAGCGCTCCAAATGTCCAGTTGCATTTTCTACAGAAAGGGTTTTCAGATCTGCTCAATCAAAAGTATGGTTTAACTCTGTTAGCTGAATGCACAGATTAGAAAGAGGTTTCACCGAATGATTCTGTGTAGTTTATATTTGAAGACATTCCTTTTTCCAGTATTACCCACTTAGCGCTCCGAATCTCCACTTGCATTTTCTACAAAAAGAGTGTTTCATAACTGCTCAATCAAAAATATGTTTTATCTCTGTTAACTGAATTTACAGATCAGAAATAAGTTTCACAGAATGCATCTGTGTAGTTTTTATTTGACGATATTCTTTTTCCCAATGTAGGCCTCTTAGCGCTTAGCATGTCCAATTGCAGTTTCTACAGAAAGAGTGTTTCAGAACGGCTCAATCAAAAGTAAGGTTCAACTCTCTTAGTTGAATGCACAGAACAGAAAGTATTTTCACAGAATGCTACTGTGTAGTTTATATTTGAATATATTCCTTTTTCCACTATTACCATCTTAGCGCTCCGAATGTCCACTTGCATTTTCTGCAGAAAGAGTGTTCAGAACTGCGCAATCAAAAGTATGGTTTAACTCTGTTAGCTTAATGAACATATCAAAAATAAGTTTCACACAATGCTTCTGGGTAGTATTTATTTGAAGATATTATTTTTCCCAATATAGGCCTCTTAGCGCTCAGAATGTCCAATTGCAGTTTCTACAGAAAGAGTGTTTCAGAAATGCTCAATCAAAAGTAAGGTTCAACTCTGTTAGTTGAATGCACAGAACAGAAAGAAGTTTCATACAATGCTTCTGTGTAGTTTATATTTGAACATATTATTTTTCCACTATTACCCACTTAGCGCTACGAATGTCCAGTTGCATTTTCTACAGAGAGAGTGTTTCAAAACTGCTCAATCAAAAGTATGGTTTAACTCTGTTAGCTGAATGCTCAGATCAGAAAGAAGTTTCACAGAATGCTTCTGTGTAGTTTATATTTGAATATATTCCTTTTTCCACTACTACGCTCTTAGCGCTCCAAATGTCCAGTTGCATTTTCTACAGAAAGAGTGTTCAGATCTGCTCAATCAAAAGTATGGTTTAACTCTGTTAGCTGAATGCACAGATCAGAAAGAAGTTTCACCGAATGATTCTGTGTAGTTTATATTTGAAGACATTCCTTTTTCCACTATTACCCTCTTAGCGCTCCGAATCTCCACTTGCATTTTCTTCAAAAAGAGTGTTTCATAACTGCTCAATCAAAAATATGTTTTATCTCTGTTAACTGAATTTACAGATCAGAAATAAGTTTCACAGAATGCATCTGTGTAGTTTTTATTTGAAGATATTCTTTTTCCCAATGTAGGCCTCTTAGCGCTTAGCATGTCCAATTGCAGTTTCTACAAAAAGAGTGTTTCAGAACGGCTCAATCAAAAGTAAAGTTCAACTCTGTTAGTTGAATGCACAGAACAGAAAGAATTTTCACAGAATGCTACTGTGTAGTTTATATTTGAATATATTCCTTTCTCCACTATTACCCTCTTAGCGCTCTGAATGTCCACTTGTATTTTCTACAGAAAGAGTGTTCAGAACTGCGCAATCAAAAGTATGGTTTAACTCTGTTAGCTTAATGAACATATCAGTAATAAGTTTCACACAATGCTTCTGTGTAGTTTTTATTTGAAGATATTATTTTTCCCAATATAGGCCTCTTAGCGCTCAGAATGTCCAATTGCAGTTTCTACAGAAAGAGTGTTTCAGAAAGGCTCAATCAAAAGTCAGGTTCAACTCTGTTAGTTGAATGCACAGAACAGAAAGAAGTTTCATACAATGCTTCTGTGTAGTTTATATTTGAACATATTATTTTTTCCACTATTACCCACTTAGCGCTACGAATGTCCAGTTGCATTTTCTACAGACAGAGTGTTTCAAAACTGCTCAATCAAAAGTATGGTTTAACTCTGTTAGCTGAATGCTCAGATCAGAAAGAAGTTTCACAGAATGATTCTGTGTAGTTTATATTTGGAGACATTCCTTTTTCCACTATTACCCTCTTAGCGCTCCGAGTCTCCACTTGCATTTTCTACAGAAAGAGTGTTTCAGAACGGCTCAATCAAAACTAAGGTTCAACTCTTTTAGTTGAACAAACAGAACAGAAAGAAGTTTCACACAATTCTTCTGTGTAGTTTTTATTTGTAGACATTCTTTTTCCCAATATAGGCCTCTTAGCGCTCAGAATGTCCAATTGCAGTTTCTACAGAAAGAGTGTTTCAGAAATGCTCAATCAAAAGTAAGGTTCAACTCTGTTAGTTGAATGCACAGAACAGAAAGAAGTTTCATACAATGCTTCTGTGTAGTTTATATTTGAACATATTATTTTTCCACTATTACCCACTTAGCGCTACGAATGTCCAGTTGCATTTTCTACAGACAGAGTGTTTCAAAACTGCTCAATCAAAAGTATGGTTTAACTCTGTTAGCTGAATGCTCAGATCAGAAAGAAGTTTCACAGAATGCTTCTGTGTAGTTTATATTTGAATATATTCCTTTTTCCACTACTACGCTCTTAGCGCTCCAAATGTCCAGTTGCATTTTCTACAGAAAGAGTGTTCAGATCTGCTCAATCAAAAGTATGGTTTAACTCTGTTAGCTGAATGCACAGATCAGAAAGAAGTTTCACCGAATGATTCTGTGTAGTTTATATTTGAAGACATTCCTTTTTCCACTATTACCCTCTTAGCGCTCCGAATCTCCACTTGCATTTTCTTCAAAAAGAGTGTTTCATAACTGCTCAATCAAAAATATGTTTTATCTCTGTTAACTGAATTTACAGATCAGAAATAAGTTTCAGAGAATGCATCTGTGTAGTTTTTATTTGAAGATATTCTTTTTCCCAATGTAGGCCTCTTAGCGCTTAGCATGTCCAATTGCAGTTTCTACAAAAAGAGTGTTTCAGAACGGCTCAATCAAAAGTAAAGTTCAACTCTGTTAGTTGAATGCACAGAACAGAAAGAATTTTCACAGAATGCTACTGTGTAGTTTATATTTGAATATATTCCTTTCTCCACTATTACCCTCTTAGCGCTCTGAATGTCCACTTGTATTTTCTACAGAAAGAGTGTTCAGAACTGCGCAATCAAAAGTATGGTTTAACTCTGTTAGCTTAATGAACATATCAGTAATAAGTTTCACACAATGCTTCTGTGTAGTTTTTATTTGAAGATATTATTTTTCCCAATATAGGCCTCTTAGCGCTCAGAATGTCCAATTGCAGTTTCTACAGAAAGAGTGTTTCAGAAAGGCTCAATCAAAAGTCAGGTTCAACTCTGTTAGTTGAATGCACAGAACAGAAAGAAGTTTCATACAATGCTTCTGTGTAGTTTATATTTGAACATATTATTTTTTCCACTATTACCCACTTAGCGCTACGAATGTCCAGTTGCATTTTCTACAGACAGAGTGTTTCAAAACTGCTCAATCAAAAGTATGGTTTAACTCTGTTAGCTGAATGCTCAGATCAGAAAGAAGTTTCACAGAATGATTCTGTGTAGTTTATATTTGGAGACATTCCTTTTTCCACTATTACCCTCTTAGCGCTCCGAGTCTCCACTTGCATTTTCTACAGAAAGAGTGTTTCAGAACGGCTCAATCAAAACTAAGGTTCAACTCTTTTAGTTGAACAAACAGAACAGAAAGAAGTTTCACACAATTCTTCTGTGTAGTTTTTATTTGTAGACATTCTTTTTCCCAATATAGGCCTCTTAGCGCTCAGAATGTCCAATTGCAGTTTCTACAGAAAGAGTGTTTCAGAACGGCTCAATCAAAAGTAAGGTTCAACTCTGTTAGTTGAATGCACAGAACAGAAAGAAGTTTCATACAATGCTTCTGTGTAGTTTATATTTGAACATATTCTTTTTTCCACTATTACCCACTTAGCGCTACGAATGTCCAGTTGCATTTTCTACAGACAGAGTGTTTCAAAACTGCTCAATCAAAAGTATGGTTTAACTCTGTTAGCTGAATGCTCAGATCAGAAAGAAGTTTCACAGAATGCTTCTGTGTAGTTTATATTTGAATATATTCCTTTTTCCACTACTACGCTCTTAGCGCTCCAAATGTCCAGTTGCATTTTCTACAGAAAGAGTGTTCAGATCTGCTCAATCAAAAGTATGGTTTAACTCTGTTAGCTGAATGTACAGATCAGAAAGAAGTTTCACCGAATGATTCTGTGTAGTTTATATTTGAAGACATTCCTTTTTCCACTATTACCCTCTTAGCGCTCCGAATCTCCACTTGCATTTTCTACAAAAAGAGTGTTTCATAACTGCTCAATCAAAAATATGTTTTATCTCTGTTAACTGAATTTACAGATCAGAAATAAGTTTCAGAGAATGCATCTGTGTAGTTTTTATTTGAAGATATTCTTTTTCCCAATGTAGGCCTCTTATCGCTTAGCATGTCCAATTGCAGTTTCTACAGAAAGAGTGTTTCAGAACGGCTCAATCAAAAGTAAGGTTCAACTCTGTTAGTTGAATGCACAGAACAGAAAGAAGCTTCACAGAATGCTACTGTGTAGTTTATATTTGAATATATTCCTTTTTCCACTATTACCCTCTTAGCGCTCCGAATGTCCACTTGCATTTTCTGCAGAAAGAGTGTTCAGAACTGCGCAATCAAAAGTATGGTTTAACTCTGTTAGCTTAATGAACATATCAGAAATAAGTTTCACACAATGCTTCTGTGTAGTTTTTATTTGAAGATATTCTTTTTCCCAATAGAGGCCTCTTAGCGCTCAGAATGTCCAATTGCAGTTTCTACAGAAAGAGTGTTTCAGAACGGCTCAATCAAAAGTAAGGTTCAACTCTGTTAGTTGAATGCACAGAACAGATAGAAGTTTCATACAATGCTTCTGTGTAGTTTATATTTGAACATATTCTTTTTTCCACCATTACCCACTTAGCGCTACGAATGTCCTGTTGCATTTTCTACAGACAGAGTGTTTCAAAACTGCTCAATCAAAAGTATGGTTTAACTCTGTTAGCTGAATGCTCAGATCAGAAAGAAGTTTCACAGAATGCTTCTGTGTAGTTTATATTTGAATATATTACTTTTTCCACTACTACGCTCTTAGTGCTCCAAATGTCCAGTTGCATTTTCTACAGAAAGAGTGTTCAGATCTGCTCAATCAAAAGTATGGTTTAACTCTGTTAGCTGAATGCACAGATCAGAAAGAAGTTTCACCGAATGATTCTGTGTAGTTTATATTTGAAGACATTCCTTTTTCCACTATTACCCACTTAGCGCTCCGAATCTCCACTTGCATTTTCTACAAAAAGAGTGTTTCATAACTGCTCAATCAAAAATATGTTTTATCTCTGTTAACTGAATTTACAGATCAGAAATAAGTTTCACAGAATGCATCTGTGTAGTTTTTATTTGAAGATATTGTTTTTCCCAATGTAGGCCTCTTAGCGCTTAGCATGTCCAATTGCAGTTTCTACAGAAAGAGTGTTTCAGAACGGCTCAATCAAAAGTAAGGTACAACTCTGTTAGTTGAATGCACAGAACAGAAAGAAGCTTCACACAATGCTACTGTGTAGTTTATATTTGAATATATTCCTTTTTCCACTATTACCCTCTTAGCGCTCCGAATGTCCACTTGCATTTTCTGCAGAAAGAGTGTTCAGAACTGCGCAATCAAAAGTATGGTTTAACTCTGTTAGCTTAATGAACATATCAGAAATAAGTTTCACACAATGCTTCTGTGTAGTTTTTATTTGAAGATATTCTTTTTCCCAATAGAGGCCTCTTAGCGCTCAGAATGTCCAATTGCAGTTTCTACAGAAAGAGTGTTTCAGAACGGCTCAATCAAAAGTAAGGTTCAACTGTTAGTTGAATGCACAGAACAGATAGAAGTTTCATACAATTCTTCTGTGTAGTTTATATTTGAACATATTCTTTTTTCCACCATTACCCACTTAGCGCTACGAATGTCCAGTTGCATTTTCTACAGACAGAGTGTTTCAAAACTGCTCAATCAAAAGTATGGTTTAACTCTGTTAGCTGAATGCTCAGATCAGAAAGAAATTTCACAGAATGCTTCTGTGTAGTTTATATTTGAATATATTCCTTTTTCCACTACTACGCTCTTAGCGCTCCAAATGTCCAGTTGCATTTTCTACAGAAAGAGTGTTCAGATCTGCTCAATCAAAAGTACGGTTTAACTCTGTTAGCTGAATGCACAGATCACAAAGAAGTTTCACCGAATGATTCTGTGTAGTTTATATTTGAAGACATTCCTTTTTCCACTATTACCCTCTTAGCGCTCCGAATCTCCACTTGCATTTTCTACAAAAAGAGTGTTTCATAACTGCTCAATCAAAAATATGTTTTATCTCTGTTAACTGAATTTACAGATCAGAAATAAGTTTCACAGAATGCATCTGTGTAGTTTTTATTTGAAGATATTCTTTTTCCCAATGTAGGCCTCTTAGCGCTTAGCATGTCCAATTGCAGTTTCTACAGAAAGAGTGTTTCAGAACGGCTCAATCAAAAGTAAGGTTCAACTCTGTTAGTTGAATGCACAGAACAGAAAGAATTTTCACAGAATGCTACTGTGTAGTTTATATTTGAATATATTCCTTTTTCCACTCTTACCCTCTTAGCGCTCCGAATGTCCACATGTATTTTCTACAGAAAGAGTGTTCAGAACTGCGCAATCAAAAGTATGGTTTAACTCTGTTAGCTTAATGAACATATCAGAAATAAGTTTCACACAATGCTTCTGTGTAGTTTTTATTTGAAGATATTATTTTTCCCAATATAGGCCTCTTAGCGCTCAGAATGTCCAATTGCAGTTTCTACAGAAAGAGTGTTTCAGAAAGGCTCAATCAAAAGTAAGGTTCAACTCTGTTAGTTGAATGCACAGAAGAGAAAGAAGTTTCATACAATGCTTCTGTGTAGTTTATATTTGAACATATTATTTTTTCCACTATTACCCACTTAGCGCTACGAATGTCCAGTTGCATTTTCTACAGACAGAGTGTTTCAAAACTGCTCAATCAAAAGTATGGTTTAACTCTGTTAGCTGAATGCTCAGATCAGAAAGAAGTTTCACAGAATGATTCTGTGTAGTTTATATTTGGAGACATTCCTTTTTCCACTATTACCCTCTTAGCGCTCCGAATCTCCACTTGCATTTTCTACAGAAAGAGTGTTTCAGAACGGCTCAATCAAAACTAAGGTTCAACTCTTTTAGTTGAACAAACAGAACAGAAAGAAGTTTCACACAATTCTTCTGTGTAGTTTTTATTTGTAGACATTCTTTTTCCCAATATAGGCCTCTTAGCGCTCAGAATGTCCAATTGCAGTTTCTACAGAAAGAGTGTTTCAGAACGGCTCAATCAAAAGTAAGGTTCAACTCTGTTAGTTGAATGCACAGAACAGAAAGAAGTTTCATACAATGCTTCTGTGTAGTTTATATTTGAACATATTCTTTTTTCCACTATTACCCACTTAGCGCTACGAATGTCCAGTTGCATTTTCTACAGACAGAGTGTTTCAAAACTGCTCAATCAAAAGTATGGTTTAACTCTGTTAGCTGAATGCTCAGATCAGAAAGAAGTTTCACAGAATGCTTCTGTGTAGTTTATATTTGAATATATTCCTTTTTCCACTACTACGCTCTTAGCGCTCCAAATGTCCAGTTGCATTTTCTACAGAAAGAGTTTTCAGATCTGCTCAATCAAAAGTATGGTTTAACTCTGTTAGCTGAATGCACAGATTAGAAAGAGGTTTCACCGAATGATTCTGTGTAGTTTATATTTGAAGACATTCCTTTTTCCAGTATTACCCACTTAGCGCTCCGAATCTCCACTTGCATTTTCTACAAAAAGAGTGTTTCATAACTGCTCAATCAAAAATATATTTTATCTCTGTTAACTGAATTTACAGATCAGAAATAAGTTTCACAGAATGCATCTGTGTAGTTTTTATTTGAAGATATTCTTTTTCCCAATGTAGGCCTCTTAGCGCTTAGCATGTCCAATTGCAGTTTCTACAGAAAGAGTGTTTCAGAACGGCTCAATCAAAAGTAAGGTTCAACTCTCTTAGTTGAATGCACAGAACAGAAAGTATTTTCACAGAATGCTACTGTGTAGTTTATATTTGAATATATTCCTTTTTCCACTATTACCATCTTAGCGCTCCGAATGTCCACTTGCATTTTCTGCAGAAAGAGTGTTCAGAACTGCGCAATCAAAAGTATGGTTTAACTCTGTTAGCTTAATGAACATATCAGAAATAAGTTTCACACAATGCTTCTGGGTAGTATTTATTTGAAGATATTATTTTTCCCAATATAGGCCTCTTAGCGCTCAGAATGTCCAATTGCAGTTTCTACAGAAAGAGTGTTTCAGAAATGCTCAATCAAAAGTAAGGTTCAACTCTGTTAGTTGAATGCACAGAACAGAAAGAAGTTTCATACAATGCTTCTGTGTAGTTTATATTTGAACATATTATTTTTCCACTATTACCCACTTAGCGCTACGAATGTCCAGTTGCATTTTCTACAGAGAGAGTGTTTCAAAACTGCTCAATCAAAAGTATGGTTTAACTCTGTTAGCTGAATGCTCAGATCAGAAAGAAGTTTCACAGAATGCTTCTGTGTAGTTTATATTTGAATATATTCCTTTTTCCACTACTACGCTCTTAGCGCTCCAAATGTCCAGTTGCATTTTCTACAGAAAGAGTGTTCAGATCTGCTCAATCAAAAGTATGGTTTAACTCTGTTAGCTGAATGCACAGATCAGAAAGAAGTTTCACCGAATGATTCTGTGTAGTTTATATTTGAAGACATTCCTTTTTCCACTATTACCCTCTTAGCGCTCCGAATCTCCACTTGCATTTTCTTCAAAAAGAGTGTTTCATAACTGCTCAATCAAAAATATGTTTTATCTCTGTTAACTGAATTTACAGATCAGAAATAAGTTTCACAGAATGCATCTGTGTAGTTTTTATTTGAAGATATTCTTTTTCCCAATGTAGGGCTCTTAGCGCTTAGCATGTCCAATTGCAGTTTCTACAGAAAGAGTGTTTCAGAACGGCTCAATCAAAAGTAAGGTTCAACTCTGTTAGTTGAATGCACAGAACAGAAAGAATTTTCACAGAATGCTACTGTGTAGTTTATATTTGAATATATTCCTTTTTCCACTCTTACCCTCTTAGCGCTCCGAATGTCCACATGTATTTTCTACAGAAAGAGTGTTCAGAACTGCGCAATCAAAAGTATGGTTTAACTCTGTTAGCTTAATGAACATATCAGAAATAAGTTTCACACAATGCTTCTGTGTAGTTTTTATTTGAAGATATTATTTTTCCCAATATAGGCCTCTTAGCGCTCAGAATGTCCAATTGCAGTTTCTACAGAAAGAGTGTTTCAGAAAGGCTCAATCAAAAGTAAGGTTCAACTCTGTTAGTTGAATGCACAGAAGAGAAAGAAGTTTCATACAATGCTTCTGTGTAGTTTATATTTGAACATATTATTTTTTCCACTATTACCCACTTAGCGCTACGAATGTCCAGTTGCATTTTCTACAGACAGAGTGTTTCAAAACTGCTCAATCAAAAGTATGGTTTAACTCTGTTAGCTGAATGCTCAGATCAGAAAGAAGTTTCACAGAATGATTCTGTGTAGTTTATATTTGGAGACATTCCTTTTTCCACTATTACCCTCTTAGCTCTCCGAATCTCCACTTGCATTTTCTACAGAAAGAGTGTTTCAGAACGGCTCAATCAAAACTAAGGTTCAGCTCTTTTAGTTGAACAAACAGAACAGAAAGAAGTTTCACACAATTCTTCTGTGTAGTTTTTATTTGTAGACATTCTTTTTCCCAATATAGGCCTCTTAGCGCTCAGAATGTCCAATTGCAGTTTCTACAGAAAGAGTGTTTCAGAATGGCTCAATCAAAAGTAAGGTTCAACTCTGTTAGTTGAATGCACAGAACAGAAAGAAGCTTCACAGAATGCTACTGTGTAGTTTATATTTGAATATATTCCTTTTTCCACTATTACCCTCTTAGCGCTCCGAATGTCCACTTGCATTTTCTGCAGAAAGAGTGTTCAGAACTGCGCAATCAAAAGTATGGTTTAACTCTGTTAGCTTAATGAACATATCAGAAATAAGTTTCACACAATGCTTCTGTGTAGTTTTTATTTGAAGATATTCCTTTTCCCAATAGAGGACTCTTAGCGCTCAGAATGTCCAATTGCAGTTTCTACAGAAAGAGTGTTTCAGAACGGCTCAATCAAAAGTAAGGTTCAACTCTGTTAGTTGAATGCACAGAACAGATAGAAGTTTCATACAATGCTTCTGTGTAGTTTATATTTGAACATATTCTTTTTTCCACCATTACCCACTTAGCGCTACGAATGTCCAGTTGCATTTTCTACACACAGAGTGTTTCAAAACTGCTCAATCAAAAGTATGGTTTAACTCTGTTAGCTGAATGCTCAGATCAGAAAGAAGTTTCACAGAATGCTTCTGTGTAGTTTATATTTGAATATATTACTTTTTCCACTACTACGCTCTTAGTGCTACAAATGTCCAGTTGCATTTTCTACAGAAAGAGTGTTCAGATCTGCTCAATCAAAAGTATGGTTTAACTCTGTTAGCTGAATGCACAGATCAGAAAGAAGTTTCACCGAATGATTCTGTGTAGTTTATATTTGAAGACATTCCTTTTTCCACTATTACCCTCTTAGCGCTCCGAATCTCCACTTGCATTTTCTACAAAAAGAGTGTTTCATAACTGCTCAATCAAAAATATGTTTTATCTCTGTTAACTGAATTTACAGATCAGAAATAAGTTTCACAGAATGCATCTGTGTAGTTTTTATTTGAAGATATTCTTTTTCCCAATGTAGGCCTCTTAGCGCTTAGCATGTCCAATTGCAGTTTCTACAGAAAGAGTGTTTCAGAACGGCTCAATCAAAAGTAAGGTTCAACTCTGTTAGTTGAATGCACAGAACAGAAAGAAGCTTCACAGAATGCTACTGTGTAGTTTATATTTGAATATATTCCTTTTTCCACTATTACCCTCTTAGCGCTCCGAATGTCCACTTGCATTTTCTGCAGAAAGAGTGTTCAGAACTGCGCAATCAAAAGTATGGTTTAACTCTGTTAGCTTAATGAACATATCAGAAATAAGTTTCACACAATGCTTCTGTGTAGTTTTTATTTGAAGATATTCCTTTTCCCAATAGAGGACTCTTAGCGCTCAGAATGTCCAATTGCAGTTTCTACAGAAAGAGTGTTTCAGAACGGCTCAATCAAAAGTAAGGTTCAACTCTGTTAGTTGAATGCACAGAACAGATAGAAGTTTCATACAATGCTTCTGTGTAGTTTATATTTGAACATATTCTTTTTTCCACCATTACCCACTTAGCGCTACGAATGTCCAGTTGCATTTTCTACACACAGAGTGTTTCAAAACTGCTCAATCAAAAGTATGGTTTAACTCTGTTAGCTGAATGCTCAGATCAGAAAGAAGTTTCACAGAATGCTTCTGTGTAGTTTATATTTGAATATATTACTTTTTCCACTACTACGCTCTTAGTGCTACAAATGTCCAGTTGCATTTTCTACAGAAAGAGTGTTCAGATCTGCTCAATCAAAAGTATGGTTTAACTCTGTTAGCTGAATGCACAGATCAGAAAGAAGTTTCACCGAATGATTCTGTGTAGTTTATATTTGAAGACATTCCTTTTTCCACTATTACCCTCTTAGCGCTCCGAATCTCCACTTGCATTTTCTACAAAAAGAGTGTTTCATAACTGCTCAATCAAAAATATGTTTTATCTCTGTTAACTGAATTTACAGATCAGAAATAAGTTTCACAGAATGCATCTGTGTAGTTTTTATTTGAAGATATTCTTTTTCCCAATGTAGGCCTCTTAGCGCTTAGCATGTCCAATTGCAGTTTCTACAGAAAGAGTGTTTCAGAACGGCTCAATCAAAAGTAAGGTTCAACTCTGTTAGTTGAATGCACAGAACAGAAAGAAGCTTCACAGAATGCTACTGTGTAGTTTATATTTGAATATATTCCTTTTTCCACTATTACCCTCTTAGCGCTCCGAATGTCCACTTGCATTTTCTGCAGAAAGAGTGTTCAGAACTGCGCAATCAAAAGTATGGTTTAACTCTGTTAGCTTAATGAACATATCAGAAATAAGTTTCACACAATGCTTCTGTGTAGTTTTTATTTGAAGATATTCCTTTTCCCAATAGAGGACTCTTAGCGCTCAGAATGTCCAATTGCAGTTTCTACAGAAAGAGTGTTTCAGAACGGCTCAATCAAAAGTAAGGTTCAACTCTGTTAGTTGAATGCACAGAACAGATAGAAGTTTCATACAATGCTTCTGTGTAGTTTATATTTGAACATATTCTTTTTTCCACCATTACCCACTTAGCGCTACGAATGTCCAGTTGCATTTTCTACACACAGAGTGTTTCAAAACTGCTCAATCAAAAGTATGGTTTAACTCTGTTAGCTGAATGCTCAGATCAGAAAGAAGTTTCACAGAATGCTTCTGTGTAGTTTATATTTGAATATATTACTTTTTCCACTACTACGCTCTTAGTGCTACAAATGTCCAGTTGCATTTTCTACAGAAAGAGTGTTCAGATCTGCTCAATCAAAAGTATGGTTTAACTCTGTTAGCTGAATGCACAGATCAGAAAGAAGTTTCACCGAATGATTCTGTGTAGTTTATATTTGAAGACATTCCTTTTTCCACTATTACCCTCTTAGCGCTCCGAATCTCCACTTGCATTTTCTACAAAAAGAGTGTTTCATAACTGCTCAATCAAAAATATGTTTTATCTCTGTTAACTGAATTTACAGATCAGAAATAAGTTTCACAGAATGCATCTGTGTAGTTTTTATTTGAAGATATTCTTTTTCCCAATGTAGGCCTCTTAGCGCTTAGCATGTCCAATTGCAGTTTCTACAGAAAGAGTGTTTCAGAACGGCTCAATCAAAAGTAAGGTTCAACTCTGTTAGTTGAATGCACAGAACAGAAAGAAGCTTCACAGAATGCTACTGTGTAGTTTATATTTGAATATATTCCTTTTTCCACTATTACCCTCTTAGCGCTCCGAATGTCCACTTGCATTTTCTGCAGAAAGAGTGTTCAGAACTGCGCAATCAAAAGTATGGTTTAACTCTGTTAGCTTAATGAACATATCAGAAATAAGTTTCACACAATGCTTCTGTGTAGTTTTTATTTGAAGATATTCCTTTTCCCAATAGAGGACTCTTAGCGCTCAGAATGTCCAATTGCAGTTTCTACAGAAAGAGTGTTTCAGAACGGCTCAATCAAAAGTAAGGTTCAACTCTGTTAGTTGAATGCACAGAACAGATAGAAGTTTCATACAATGCTTCTGTGTAGTTTATATTTGAACATATTCTTTTTTCCACCATTACCCACTTAGCGCTACGAATGTCCAGTTGCATTTTCTACACACAGAGTGTTTCAAAACTGCTCAATCAAAAGTATGGTTTAACTCTGTTAGCTGAATGCTCAGATCAGAAAGAAGTTTCACAGAATGCTTCTGTGTAGTTTATATTTGAATATATTACTTTTTCCACTACTACGCTCTTAGTGCTACAAATGTCCAGTTGCATTTTCTACAGAAAGAGTGTTCAGATCTGCTCAATCAAAAGTATGGTTTAACTCTGTTAGCTGAATGCACAGATCAGAAAGAAGTTTCACCGAATGATTCTGTGTAGTTTATATTTGAAGACATTCCTTTTTCCACTATTACCCTCTTAGCGCTCCGAATCTCCACTTGCATTTTCTACAAAAAGAGTGTTTCATAACTGCTCAATCAAAAATATGTTTTATCTCTGTTAACTGAATTTACAGATCAGAAATAAGTTTCACAGAATGCATCTGTGTAGTTTTTATTTGAAGATATTCTTTTTCCCAATGTAGGCCTCTTAGCGCTTAGCATGTCCAATTGCAGTTTCTACAGAAAGAGTGTTTCAGAACGGCTCAATCAAAAGTAAGGTTCAACTCTGTTAGTTGAATGCACAGAACAGAAAGAAGCTTCACAGAATGCTACTGTGTAGTTTATATTTGAATATATTCCTTTTTCCACTATTACCCTCTTAGCGCTCCGAATGTCCACTTGCATTTTCTGCAGAAAGAGTGTTCAGAACTGCGCAATCAAAAGTATGGTTTAACTCTGTTAGCTTAATGAACATATCAGAAATAAGTTTCACACAATGCTTCTGTGTAGTTTTTATTTGAAGATATTCCTTTTCCCAATAGAGGACTCTTAGCGCTCAGAATGTCCAATTGCAGTTTCTACAGAAAGAGTGTTTCAGAACGGCTCAATCAAAAGTAAGGTTCAACTCTGTTAGTTGAATGCACAGAACAGATAGAAGTTTCATACAATGCTTCTGTGTAGTTTATATTTGAACATATTCTTTTTTCCACCATTACCCACTTAGCGCTACGAATGTCCAGTTGCATTTTCTACACACAGAGTGTTTCAAAACTGCTCAATCAAAAGTATGGTTTAACTCTGTTAGCTGAATGCTCAGATCAGAAAGAAGTTTCACAGAATGCTTCTGTGTAGTTTATATTTGAATATATTACTTTTTCCACTACTACGCTCTTAGTGCTACAAATGTCCAGTTGCATTTTCTACAGAAAGAGTGTTCAGATCTGCTCAATCAAAAGTATGGTTTAACTCTGTTAGCTGAATGCACAGATCAGAAAGAAGTTTCACCGAATGATTCTGTGTAGTTTATATTTGAAGACATTCCTTTTTCCACTATTACCCTCTTAGCGCTCCGAATCTCCACTTGCATTTTCTACAAAAAGAGTGTTTCATAACTGCTCAATCAAAAATATGTTTTATCTCTGTTAACTGAATTTACAGATCAGAAATAAGTTTCACAGAATGCATCTGTGTAGTTTTTATTTGAAGATATTCTTTTTCCCAATGTAGGCCTCTTAGCGCTTAGCATGTCCAATTGCAGTTTCTACAGAAAGAGTGTTTCAGAACGGCTCAATCAAAAGTAAGGTTCAACTCTGTTAGTTGAATGCACAGAACAGAAAGAAGCTTCACAGAATGCTACTGTGTAGTTTATATTTGAATATATTCCTTTTTCCACTATTACCCTCTTAGCGCTCCGAATGTCCACTTGCATTTTCTGCAGAAAGAGTGTTCAGAACTGCGCAATCAAAAGTATGGTTTAACTCTGTTAGCTTAATGAACATATCAGAAATAAGTTTCACACAATGCTTCTGTGTAGTTTTTATTTGAAGATATTCCTTTTCCCAATAGAGGACTCTTAGCGCTCAGAATGTCCAATTGCAGTTTCTACAGAAAGAGTGTTTCAGAACGGCTCAATCAAAAGTAAGGTTCAACTCTGTTAGTTGAATGCACAGAACAGATAGAAGTTTCATACAATGCTTCTGTGTAGTTTATATTTGAACATATTCTTTTTTTCACCATTACCCACTTAGCGCTACGAATGTCCAGTTGCATTTTCTACACACAGAGTGTTTCAAAACTGCTCAATCAAAAGTATGGTTTAACTCTGTTAGCTGAATGCTCAGATCAGAAAGAAGTTTCACAGAATGCTTCTGTGTAGTTTATATTTGAATATATTACTTTTTCCACTACTACGCTCTTAGTGCTACAAATGTCCAGTTGCATTTTCTACAGAAAGAGTGTTCAGATCTGCTCAATCAAAAGTATGGTTTAACTCTGTTAGCTGAATGCACAGATCAGAAAGAAGTTTCACCGAATGATTCTGTGTAGTTTATATTTGAAGACATTCCTTTTTCCACTATTACCCTCTTAGCGCTCCGAATCTCCACTTGCATTTTCTACAAAAAGAGTGTTTCATAACTGCTCAATCAAAAATATGTTTTATCTCTGTTAACTGAATTTACAGATCAGAAATAAGTTTCACAGAATGCATCTGTGTAGTTTTTATTTGAAGATATTCTTTTTCCCAATGTAGGCCTCTTAGCGCTTAGCATGTCCAATTGCAGTTTCTACAGAAAGAGTGTTTCAGAACGGCTCAATCAAAAGTAAGGTTCAACTCTGTTAGTTGAATGCACAGAACAGAAAGAAGCTTCACAGAATGCTACTGTGTAGTTTATATTTGAATATATTCCTTTTTCCACTATTACCCTCTTAGCGCTCCGAATGTCCACTTGCATTTTCTGCAGAAAGAGTGTTCAGAACTGCGCAATCAAAAGTATGGTTTAACTCTGTTAGCTTAATGAACATATCAGAAATAAGTTTCACACAATGCTTCTGTGTAGTTTTTATTTGAAGATATTCCTTTTCCCAATAGAGGACTCTTAGCGCTCAGAATGTCCAATTGCAGTTTCTACAGAAAGAGTGTTTCAGAACGGCTCAATCAAAAGTAAGGTTCAACTCTGTTAGTTGAATGCACAGAACAGATAGAAGTTTCATACAATGCTTCTGTGTAGTTTATATTTGAACATATTCTTTTTTCCACCATTACCCACTTAGCGCTACGAATGTCCAGTTGCATTTTCTACACACAGAGTGTTTCAAAACTGCTCAATCAAAAGTATGGTTTAACTCTGTTAGCTGAATGCTCAGATCAGAAAGAAGTTTCACAGAATGCTTCTGTGTAGTTTATATTTGAATATATTACTTTTTCCACTACTACGCTCTTAGTGCTACAAATGTCCAGTTGCATTTTCTACAGAAAGAGTGTTCAGATCTGCTCAATCAAAAGTATGGTTTAACTCTGTTAGCTGAATGCACAGATCAGAAAGAAGTTTCACCGAATGATTCTGTGTAGTTTATATTTGAAGACATTCCTTTTTCCACTATTACCCTCTTAGCGCTCCGAATCTCCACTTGCATTTTCTACAAAAAGAGTGTTTCATAACTGCTCAATCAAAAATATGTTTTATCTCTGTTAACTGAATTTACAGATCAGAAATAAGTTTCACAGAATGCATCTGTGTAGTTTTTATTTGAAGATATTCTTTTTCCCAATGTAGGCCTCTTAGCGCTTAGCATGTCCAATTGCAGTTTCTACAGAAAGAGTGTTTCAGAACGGCTCAATCAAAAGTAAGGTTCAACTCTGTTAGTTGAATGCACAGAACAGAAAGAAGCTTCACAGAATGCTACTGTGTAGTTTATATTTGAATATATTCCTTTTTCCACTATTACCCTCTTAGCGCTCCGAATGTCCACTTGCATTTTCTGCAGAAAGAGTGTTCAGAACTGCGCAATCAAAAGTATGGTTTAACTCTGTTAGCTTAATGAACATATCAGAAATAAGTTTCACACAATGCTTCTGTGTAGTTTTTATTTGAAGATATTCCTTTTCCCAATAGAGGACTCTTAGCGCTCAGAATGTCCAATTGCAGTTTCTACAGAAAGAGTGTTTCAGAACGGCTCAATCAAAAGTTAGGTTCAACTCTGTTAGTTGAATGCACAGAACAGATAGAAGTTTCATACAATGCTTCTGTGTAGTTTATATTTGAACATATTCTTTTTTCCACCATTACCCACTTAGCGCTACGAATGTCCAGTTGCATTTTCTACACACAGAGTGTTTCAAAACTGCTCAATCAAAAGTATGGTTTAACTCTGTTAGCTGAATGCTCAGATCAGAAAGAAGTTTCACAGAATGCTTCTGTGTAGTTTATATTTGAATATATTACTTTTTCCACTACTACGCTCTTAGTGCTACAAATGTCCAGTTGCATTTTCTACAGAAAGAGTGTTCAGATCTGCTCAATCAAAAGTATGGTTTAACTCTGTTAGCTGAATGCACAGATCAGAAAGAAGTTTCACCGAATGATTCTGTGTAGTTTATATTTGAAGACATTCCTTTTTCCACTATTACCCTCTTAGCGCTCCGAATCTCCACTTGCATTTTCTACAAAAAGAGTGTTTCATAACTGCTCAATCAAAAATATGTTTTATCTCTGTTAACTGAATTTACAGATCAGAAATAAGTTTCACAGAATGCATCTGTGTAGTTTTTATTTGAAGATATTCTTTTTCCCAATGTAGGCCTCTTAGCGCTTAGCATGTCCAATTGCAGTTTCTACAGAAAGAGTGTTTCAGAACGGCTCAATCAAAAGTAAGGTTCAACTCTGTTAGTTGAATGCGCAGAACAGAAAGAAGCTTCACAGAATGCTACTGTGTAGTTTATATTTGAATATATTCCTTTTTCCACTATTACCCTCTTAGCGCTCCGAATGTCCACTTGCATTTTCTGCAGAAAGAGTGTTCAGAACTGCGCAATCAAAAGTATGGTTTAACTCTGTTAGCTTAATGAACATATCAGAAATAAGTTTCACACAATGCTTCTGTGTAGTTTTTATTTGAAGATATTCCTTTTCCCAATAGAGGACTCTTAGCGCTCAGAATGTCCAATTGCAGTTTCTACAGAAAGAGTGTTTCAGAACGGCTCAATCAAAAGTAAGGTTCAACTCTGTTAGTTGAATGCACAGAACAGATAGAAGTTTCATACAATGCTTCTGTGTAGTTTATATTTGAACATATTCTTTTTTCCACCATTACCCACTTAGCGCTACGAATGTCCAGTTGCATTTTCTACACACAGAGTGTTTCAAAACTGCTCAATCAAAAGTATGGTTTAACTCTGTTAGCTGAATGCTCAGATCAGAAAGAAGTTTCACAGAATGCTTCTGTGTAGTTTATATTTGAATATATTACTTTTTCCACTACTACGCTCTTAGTGCTACAAATGTCCAGTTGCATTTTCTACAGAAAGAGTGTTCAGATCTGCTCAATCAAAAGTATGGTTTAACTCTGTTAGCTGAATGCACAGATCAGAAAGAAGTTTCACCGAATGATTCTGTGTAGTTTATATTTGAAGACATTCCTTTTTCCACTATTACCCTCTTAGCGCTCCGAATCTCCACTTGCATTTTCTACAAAAAGAGTGTTTCATAACTGCTCAATCAAAAATATGTTTTATCTCTGTTAACTGAATTTACAGATCAGAAATAAGTTTCACAGAATGCATCTGTGTAGTTTTTATTTGAAGATATTCTTTTTCCCAATGTAGGCCTCTTAGCGCTTAGCATGTCCAATTGCAGTTTCTACAGAAAGAGTGTTTCAGAACGGCTCAATCAAAAGTAAGGTTCAACTCTGTTAGTTGAATGCACAGAACAGAAAGAAGCTTCACAGAATGCTACTGTGTAGTTTATATTTGAATATATTCCTTTTTCCACTATTACCCTCTTAGCGCTCCGAATGTCCACTTGCATTTTCTGCAGAAAGAGTGTTCAGAACTGCGCAATCAAAAGTATGGTTTAACTCTGTTAGCTTAATGAACATATCAGAAATAAGTTTCACACAATGCTTCTGTGTAGTTTTTATTTGAAGATATTCCTTTTCCCAATAGAGGACTCTTAGCGCTCAGAATGTCCAATTGCAGTTTCTACAGAAAGAGTGTTTCAGAACGGCTCAATCAAAAGTAAGGTTCAACTCTGTTAGTTGAATGCACAGAACAGATAGAAGTTTCATACAATGCTTCTGTGTAGTTTATATTTGAACATATTCTTTTTTCCACCATTACCCACTTAGCGCTACGAATGTCCAGTTGCATTTTCTACACACAGAGTGTTTCAAAACTGCTCAATCAAAAGTATGGTTTAACTCTGTTAGCTGAATGCTCAGATCAGAAAGAAGTTTCACAGAATGCTTCTGTGTAGTTTATATTTGAATATATTACTTTTTCCACTACTACGCTCTTAGTGCTACAAATGTCCAGTTGCATTTTCTACAGAAAGAGTGTTCAGATCTGCTCAATCAAAAGTATGGTTTAACTCTGTTAGCTGAATGCACAGATCAGAAAGAAGTTTCACCGAATGATTCTGTGTAGTTTATATTTGAAGACATTCCTTTTTCCACTATTACCCTCTTAGCGCTCCGAATCTCCACTTGCATTTTCTACAAAAAGAGTGTTTCATAACTGCTCAATCAAAAATATGTTTTATCTCTGTTAACTGAATTTACAGATCAGAAATAAGTTTCACAGAATGCATCTGTGTAGTTTTTATTTGAAGATATTCTTTTTCCCAATGTAGGCCTCTTAGCGCTTAGCATGTCCAATTGCAGTTTCTACAGAAAGAGTGTTTCAGAACGGCTCAATCAAAAGTAAGGTTCAACTCTGTTAGTTGAATGCACAGAACAGAAAGAAGCTTCACAGAATGCTACTGTGTAGTTTATATTTGAATATATTCCTTTTTCCACTATTACCCTCTTAGCGCTCCGAATGTCCACTTGCATTTTCTGCAGAAAGAGTGTTCAGAACTGCGCAATCAAAAGTATGGTTTAACTCTGTTAGCTTAATGAACATATCAGAAATAAGTTTCACACAATGCTTCTGTGTAGTTTTTATTTGAAGATATTCCTTTTCCCAATAGAGGACTCTTAGCGCTCAGAATGTCCAATTGCAGTTTCTACAGAAAGAGTGTTTCAGAACGGCTCAATCAAAAGTAAGGTTCAACTCTGTTAGTTGAATGCACAGAACAGATAGAAGTTTCATACAATGCTTCTGTGTAGTTTATATTTGAACATATTCTTTTTTCCACCATTACCCACTTAGCGCTACGAATGTCCAGTTGCATTTTCTACACACAGAGTGTTTCAAAACTGCTCAATCAAAAGTATGGTTTAACTCTGTTAGCTGAATGCTCAGATCAGAAAGAAGTTTCACAGAATGCTTCTGTGTAGTTTATATTTGAATATATTACTTTTTCCACTACTACGCTCTTAGTGCTACAAATGTCCAGTTGCATTTTCTACAGAAAGAGTGTTCAGATCTGCTCAATCAAAAGTATGGTTTAACTCTGTTAGCTGAATGCACAGATCAGAAAGAAGTTTCACCGAATGATTCTGTGTAGTTTATATTTGAAGACATTCCTTTTTCCACTATTACCCTCTTAGCGCTCCGAATCTCCACTTGCATTTTCTACAAAAAGAGTGTTTCATAACTGCTCAATCAAAAATATGTTTTATCTCTGTTAACTGAATTTACAGATCAGAAATAAGTTTCACAGAATGCATCTGTGTAGTTTTTATTTGAAGATATTCTTTTTCCCAATGTAGGCCTCTTAGCGCTTAGCATGTCCAATTGCAGTTTCTACAGAAAGAGTGTTTCAGAACGGCTCAATCAAAAGTAAGGTTCAACTCTGTTAGTTGAATGCACAGAACAGAAAGAAGCTTCACAGAATGCTACTGTGTAGTTTATATTTGAATATATTCCTTTTTCCACTATTACCCTCTTAGCGCTCCGAATGTCCACTTGCATTTTCTGCAGAAAGAGTGTTCAGAACTGCGCAATCAAAAGTATGGTTTAACTCTGTTAGCTTAATGAACATATCAGAAATAAGTTTCACACAATGCTTCTGTGTAGTTTTTATTTGAAGATATTCCTTTTCCCAATAGAGGACTCTTAGCGCTCAGAATGTCCAATTGCAGTTTCTACAGAAAGAGTGTTTCAGAACGGCTCAATCAAAAGTAAGGTTCAACTCTGTTAGTTGAATGCACAGAACAGATAGAAGTTTCATACAATGCTTCTGTGTAGTTTATATTTGAACATATTCTTTTTTCCACCATTACCCACTTAGCGCTACGAATGTCCAGTTGCATTTTCTACACACAGAGTGTTTCAAAACTGCTCAATCAAAAGTATGGTTTAACTCTGTTAGCTGAATGCTCAGATCAGAAAGAAGTTTCACAGAATGCTTCTGTGTAGTTTATATTTGAATATATTACTTTTTCCACTACTACGCTCTTAGTGCTACAAATGTCCAGTTGCATTTTCTACAGAAAGAGTGTTCAGATCTGCTCAATCAAAAGTATGGTTTAACTCTGTTAGCTGAATGCACAGATCAGAAAGAAGTTTCACCGAATGATTCTGTGTAGTTTATATTTGAAGACATTCCTTTTTCCACTATTACCCTCTTAGCGCTCCGAATCTCCACTTGCATTTTCTACAAAAAGAGTGTTTCATAACTGCTCAATCAAAAATATGTTTTATCTCTGTTAACTGAATTTACAGATCAGAAATAAGTTTCACAGAATGCATCTGTGTAGTTTTTATTTGAAGATATTCTTTTTCCCAATGTAGGCCTCTTAGCGCTTAGCATGTCCAATTGCAGTTTCTACAGAAAGAGTGTTTCAGAACGGCTCAATCAAAAGTAAGGTTCAACTCTGTTAGTTGAATGCACAGAACAGAAAGAAGCTTCACAGAATGCTACTGTGTAGTTTATATTTGAATATATTCCTTTTTCCACTATTACCCTCTTAGCGCTCCGAATGTCCACTTGCATTTTCTGCAGAAAGAGTGTTCAGAACTGCGCAATCAAAAGTATGGTTTAACTCTGTTAGCTTAATGAACATATCAGAAATAAGTTTCACACAATGCTTCTGTGTAGTTTTTATTTGAAGATATTCCTTTTCCCAATAGAGGACTCTTAGCGCTCAGAATGTCCAATTGCAGTTTCTACAGAAAGAGTGTTTCAGAACGGCTCAATCAAAAGTAAGGTTCAACTCTGTTAGTTGAATGCACAGAACAGATAGAAGTTTCATACAATGCTTCTGTGTAGTTTATATTTGAACATATTCTTTTTTCCACCATTACCCACTTAGCGCTACGAATGTCCAGTTGCATTTTCTACACACAGAGTGTTTCAAAACTGCTCAATCAAAAGTATGGTTTAACTCTGTTAGCTGAATGCTCAGATCAGAAAGAAGTTTCACAGAATGCTTCTGTGTAGTTTATATTTGAATATATTACTTTTTCCACTACTACGCTCTTAGTGCTACAAATGTCCAGTTGCATTTTCTACAGAAAGAGTGTTCAGATCTGCTCAATCAAAAGTATGGTTTAACTCTGTTAGCTGAATGCACAGATCAGAAAGAAGTTTCACCGAATGATTCTGTGTAGTTTATATTTGAAGACATTCCTTTTTCCACTATTACCCTCTTAGCGCTCCGAATCTCCACTTGCATTTTCTACAAAAAGAGTGTTTCATAACTGCTCAATCAAAAATATGTTTTATCTCTGTTAACTGAATTTACAGATCAGAAATAAGTTTCACAGAATGCATCTGTGTAGTTTTTATTTGAAGATATTCTTTTTCCCAATGTAGGCCTCTTAGCGCTTAGCATGTCCAATTGCAGTTTCTACAGAAAGAGTGTTTCAGAACGGCTCAATCAAAAGTAAGGTTCAACTCTGTTAGTTGAATGCACAGAACAGAAAGAAGCTTCACAGAATGCTACTGTGTAGTTTATATTTGAATATATTCCTTTTTCCACTATTACCCTCTTAGCGCTCCGAATGTCCACTTGCATTTTCTGCAGAAAGAGTGTTCAGAACTGCGCAATCAAAAGTATGGTTTAACTCTGTTAGCTTAATGAACATATCAGAAATAAGTTTCACACAATGCTTCTGTGTAGTTTTTATTTGAAGATATTCCTTTTCCCAATAGAGGACTCTTAGCGCTCAGAATGTCCAATTGCAGTTTCTACAGAAAGAGTGTTTCAGAACGGCTCAATCAAAAGTAAGGTTCAACTCTGTTAGTTGAATGCACAGAACAGATAGAAGTTTCATACAATGCTTCTGTGTAGTTTATATTTGAACATATTCTTTTTTCCACCATTACCCACTTAGCGCTACGAATGTCCAGTTGCATTTTCTACACACAGAGTGTTTCAAAACTGCTCAATCAAAAGTATGGTTTAACTCTGTTAGCTGAATGCTCAGATCAGAAAGAAGTTTCACAGAATGCTTCTGTGTAGTTTATATTTGAATATATTACTTTTTCCACTACTACGCTCTTAGTGCTACAAATGTCCAGTTGCATTTTCTACAGAAAGAGTGTTCAGATCTGCTCAATCAAAAGTATGGTTTAACTCTGTTAGCTGAATGCACAGATCAGAAAGAAGTTTCACCGAATGATTCTGTGTAGTTTATATTTGAAGACATTCCTTTTTCCACTATTACCCTCTTAGCGCTCCGAATCTCCACTTGCATTTTCTACAAAAAGAGTGTTTCATAACTGCTCAATCAAAAATATGTTTTATCTCTGTTAACTGAATTTACAGATCAGAAATAAGTTTCACAGAATGCATCTGTGTAGTTTTTATTTGAAGATATTCTTTTTCCCAATGTAGGCCTCTTAGCGCTTAGCATGTCCAATTGCAGTTTCTACAGAAAGAGTGTTTCAGAACGGCTCAATCAAAAGTAAGGTTCAACTCTGTTAGTTGAATGCACAGAACAGAAAGAAGCTTCACAGAATGCTACTGTGTAGTTTATATTTGAATATATTCCTTTTTCCACTATTACCCTCTTAGCGCTCCGAATGTCCACTTGCATTTTCTGCAGAAAGAGTGTTCAGAACTGCGCAATCAAAAGTATGGTTTAACTCTGTTAGCTTAATGAACATATCAGAAATAAGTTTCACACAATGCTTCTGTGTAGTTTTTATTTGAAGATATTCCTTTTCCCAATAGAGGACTCTTAGCGCTCAGAATGTCCAATTGCAGTTTCTACAGAAAGAGTGTTTCAGAACGGCTCAATCAAAAGTAAGGTTCAACTCTGTTAGTTGAATGCACAGAACAGATAGAAGTTTCATACAATGCTTCTGTGTAGTTTATATTTGAACATATTCTTTTTTCCACCATTACCCACTTAGCGCTACGAATGTCCAGTTGCATTTTCTACACACAGAGTGTTTCAAAACTGCTCAATCAAAAGTATGGTTTAACTCTGTTAGCTGAATGCTCAGATCAGAAAGAAGTTTCACAGAATGCTTCTGTGTAGTTTATATTTGAATATATTACTTTTTCCACTACTACGCTCTTAGTGCTACAAATGTCCAGTTGCATTTTCTACAGAAAGAGTGTTCAGATCTGCTCAATCAAAAGTATGGTTTAACTCTGTTAGCTGAATGCACAGATCAGAAAGAAGTTTCACCGAATGATTCTGTGTAGTTTATATTTGAAGACATTCCTTTTTCCACTATTACCCTCTTAGCGCTCCGAATCTCCACTTGCATTTTCTACAAAAAGAGTGTTTCATAACTGCTCAATCAAAAATATGTTTTATCTCTGTTAACTGAATTTACAGATCAGAAATAAGTTTCACAGAATGCATCTGTGTAGTTTTTATTTGAAGATATTCTTTTTCCCAATGTAGGCCTCTTAGCGCTTAGCATGTCCAATTGCAGTTTCTACAGAAAGAGTGTTTCAGAACGGCTCAATCAAAAGTAAGGTTCAACTCTGTTAGTTGAATGCACAGAACAGAAAGAAGCTTCACAGAATGCTACTGTGTAGTTTATATTTGAATATATTCCTTTTTCCACTATTACCCTCTTAGCGCTCCAAATGTCCACTTGCATTTTCTGCAGAAAGAGTGTTCAGAACTGCGCAATCAAAAGTATGGTTTAACTCTGTTAGCTTAATGAACATATCAGAAATAAGTTTCACACAATGCTTCTGTGTAGTTTTTATTTGAAGATATTCCTTTTCCCAATAGAGGACTCTTAGCGCTCAGAATGTCCAATTGCAGTTTCTACAGAAAGAGTGTTTCAGAACGGCTCAATCAAAAGTAAGGTTCAACTCTGTTAGTTGAATGCACAGAACAGATAGAAGTTTCATACAATGCTTCTGTGTAGTTTATATTTGAACATATTCTTTTTTCCACCATTACCCACTTAGCGCTACGAATGTCCAGTTGCATTTTCTACACACAGAGTGTTTCAAAACTGCTCAATCAAAAGTATGGTTTAACTCTGTTAGCTGAATGCTCAGATCAGAAAGAAGTTTCACAGAATGCTTCTGTGTAGTTTATATTTGAATATATTACTTTTTCCACTACTACGCTCTTAGTGCTACAAATGTCCAGTTGCATTTTCTACAGAAAGAGTGTTCAGATCTGCTCAATCAAAAGTATGGTTTAACTCTGTTAGCTGAATGCACAGATCAGAAAGAAGTTTCACCGAATGATTCTGTGTAGTTTATATTTGAAGACATTCCTTTTTCCACTATTACCCTCTTAGCGCTCCGAATCTCCACTTGCATTTTCTACAAAAAGAGTGTTTCATAACTGCTCAATCAAAAATATGTTTTATCTCTGTTAACTGAATTTACAGATCAGAAATAAGTTTCACAGAATGCATCTGTGTAGTTTTTATTTGAAGATATTCTTTTTCCCAATGTAGGCCTCTTAGCGCTTAGCATGTCCAATTGCAGTTTCTACAGAAAGAGTGTTTCAGAACGGCTCAATCAAAAGTAAGGTTCAACTCTGTTAGTTGAATGCACAGAACAGAAAGAAGCTTCACAGAATGCTACTGTGTAGTTTATATTTGAATATATTCCTTTTTCCACTATTACCCTCTTAGCGCTCCGAATGTCCACTTGCATTTTCTGCAGAAAGAGTGTTCAGAACTGCGCAATCAAAAGTATGGTTTAACTCTGTTAGCTTAATGAACATATCAGAAATAAGTTTCACACAATGCTTCTGTGTAGTTTTTATTTGAAGATATTCCTTTTCCCAATAGAGGACTCTTAGCGCTCAGAATGTCCAATTGCAGTTTCTACAGAAAGAGTGTTTCAGAACGGCTCAATCAAAAGTAAGGTTCAACTCTGTTAGTTGAATGCACAGAACAGATAGAAGTTTCATACAATGCTTCTGTGTAGTTTATATTTGAACATATTCTTTTTTCCACCATTACCCACTTAGCGCTACGAATGTCCAGTTGCATTTTCTACACACAGAGTGTTTCAAAACTGCTCAATCAAAAGTATGGTTTAACTCTGTTAGCTGAATGCTCAGATCAGAAAGAAGTTTCACAGAATGCTTCTGTGTAGTTTATATTTGAATATATTACTTTTTCCACTACTACGCTCTTAGTGCTACAAATGTCCAGTTGCATTTTCTACAGAAAGAGTGTTCAGATCTGCTCAATCAAAAGTATGGTTTAACTCTGTTAGCTGAATGCACAGATCAGAAAGAAGTTTCACCGAATGATTCTGTGTAGTTTATATTTGAAGACATTCCTTTTTCCACTATTACCCTCTTAGCGCTCCGAATCTCCACTTGCATTTTCTACAAAAAGAGTGTTTCATAACTGCTCAATCAAAAATATGTTTTATCTCTGTTAACTGAATTTACAGATCAGAAATAAGTTTCACAGAATGCATCTGTGTAGTTTTTATTTGAAGATATTCTTTTTCCCAATGTAGGCCTCTTAGCGCTTAGCATGTCCAATTGCAGTTTCTACAGAAAGAGTGTTTCAGAACGGCTCAATCAAAAGTAAGGTTCAACTCTGTTAGTTGAATGCACAGAACAGAAAGAAGCTTCACAGAATGCTACTGTGTAGTTTATATTTGAATATATTCCTTTTTCCACTATTACCCTCTTAGCGCTCCGAATGTCCACTTGCATTTTCTGCAGAAAGAGTGTTCAGAACTGCGCAATCAAAAGTATGGTTTAACTCTGTTAGCTTAATGAACATATCAGAAATAAGTTTCACACAATGCTTCTGTGTAGTTTTTATTTGAAGATATTCCTTTTCCCAATAGAGGACTCTTAGCGCTCAGAATGTCCAATTGCAGTTTCTACAGAAAGAGTGTTTCAGAACGGCTCAATCAAAAGTAAGGTTCAACTCTGTTAGTTGAATGCACAGAACAGATAGAAGTTTCATACAATGCTTCTGTGTAGTTTATATTTGAACATATTCTTTTTTCCACCATTACCCACTTAGCGCTACGAATGTCCAGTTGCATTTTCTACACACAGAGTGTTTCAAAACTGCTCAATCAAAAGTATGGTTTAACTCTGTTAGCTGAATGCTCAGATCAGAAAGAAGTTTCACAGAATGCTTCTGTGTAGTTTATATTTGAATATATTACTTTTTCCACTACTACGCTCTTAGTGCTACAAATGTCCAGTTGCATTTTCTACAGAAAGAGTGTTCAGATCTGCTCAATCAAAAGTATGGTTTAACTCTGTTAGCTGAATGCACAGATCAGAAAGAAGTTTCACCGAATGATTCTGTGTAGTTTATATTTGAAGACATTCCTTTTTCCACTATTACCCTCTTAGCGCTCCGAATCTCCACTTGCATTTTCTACAAAAAGAGTGTTTCATAACTGCTCAATCAAAAATATGTTTTATCTCTGTTAACTGAATTTACAGATCAGAAATAAGTTTCACAGAATGCATCTGTGTAGTTTTTATTTGAAGATATTCTTTTTCCCAATGTAGGCCTCTTAGCGCTTAGCATGTCCAATTGCAGTTTCTACAGAAAGAGTGTTTCAGAACGGCTCAATCAAAAGTAAGGTTCAACTCTGTTAGTTGAATGCACAGAACAGAAAGAAGCTTCACAGAATGCTACTGTGTAGTTTATATTTGAATATATTCCTTTTTCCACTATTACCCTCTTAGCGCTCCGAATGTCCACTTGCATTTTCTGCAGAAAGAGTGTTCAGAACTGCGCAATCAAAAGTATGGTTTAACTCTGTTAGCTTAATGAACATATCAGAAATAAGTTTCACACAATGCTTCTGTGTAGTTTTTATTTGAAGATATTCCTTTTCCCAATAGAGGACTCTTAGCGCTCAGAATGTCCAATTGCAGTTTCTACAGAAAGAGTGTTTCAGAACGGCTCAATCAAAAGTAAGGTTCAACTCTGTTAGTTGAATGCACAGAACAGATAGAAGTTTCATACAATGCTTCTGTGTAGTTTATATTTGAACATATTCTTTTTTCCACCATTACCCACTTAGCGCTACGAATGTCCAGTTGCATTTTCTACACACAGAGTGTTTCAAAACTGCTCAATCAAAAGTATGGTTTAACTCTGTTAGCTGAATGCTCAGATCAGAAAGAAGTTTCACAGAATGCTTCTGTGTAGTTTATATTTGAATATATTACTTTTTCCACTACTACGCTCTTAGTGCTACAAATGTCCAGTTGCATTTTCTACAGAAAGAGTGTTCAGATCTGCTCAATCAAAAGTATGGTTTAACTCTGTTAGCTGAATGCACAGATCAGAAAGAAGTTTCACCGAATGATTCTGTGTAGTTTATATTTGAAGACATTCCTTTTTCCACTATTACCCTCTTAGCGCTCCGAATCTCCACTTGCATTTTCTACAAAAAGAGTGTTTCATAACTGCTCAATCAAAAATATGTTTTATCTCTGTTAACTGAATTTACAGATCAGAAATAAGTTTCACAGAATGCATCTGTGTAGTTTTTATTTGAAGATATTCTTTTTCCCAATGTAGGCCTCTTAGCGCTTAGCATGTCCAATTGCAGTTTCTACAGAAAGAGTGTTTCAGAACGGCTCAATCAAAAGTAAGGTTCAACTCTGTTAGTTGAATGCACAGAACAGAAAGAAGCTTCACAGAATGCTACTGTGTAGTTTATATTTGAATATATTCCTTTTTCCACTATTACCCTCTTAGCGCTCCGAATGTCCACTTGCATTTTCTGCAGAAAGAGTGTTCAGAACTGCGCAATCAAAAGTATGGTTTAACTCTGTTAGCTTAATGAACATATCAGAAATAAGTTTCACACAATGCTTCTGTGTAGTTTTTATTTGAAGATATTCCTTTTCCCAATAGAGGACTCTTAGCGCTCAGAATGTCCAATTGCAGTTTCTACAGAAAGAGTGTTTCAGAACGGCTCAATCAAAAGTAAGGTTCAACTCTGTTAGTTGAATGCACAGAACAGATAGAAGTTTCATACAATGCTTCTGTGTAGTTTATATTTGAACATATTCTTTTTTCCACCATTACCCACTTAGCGCTACGAATGTCCAGTTGCATTTTCTACACACAGAGTGTTTCAAAACTGCTCAATCAAAAGTATGGTTTAACTCTGTTAGCTGAATGCTCAGATCAGAAAGAAGTTTCACAGAATGCTTCTGTGTAGTTTATATTTGAATATATTACTTTTTCCACTACTACGCTCTTAGTGCTACAAATGTCCAGTTGCATTTTCTACAGAAAGAGTGTTCAGATCTGCTCAATCAAAAGTATGGTTTAACTCTGTTAGCTGAATGCACAGATCAGAAAGAAGTTTCACCGAATGATTCTGTGTAGTTTATATTTGAAGACATTCCTTTTTCCACTATTACCCTCTTAGCGCTCCGAATCTCCACTTGCATTTTCTACAAAAAGAGTGTTTCATAACTGCTCAATCAAAAATATGTTTTATCTCTGTTAACTGAATTTACAGATCAGAAATAAGTTTCACAGAATGCATCTGTGTAGTTTTTATTTGAAGATATTCTTTTTCCCAATGTAGGCCTCTTAGCGCTTAGCATGTCCAATTGCAGTTTCTACAGAAAGAGTGTTTCAGAACGGCTCAATCAAAAGTAAGGTTCAACTCTGTTAGTTGAATGCACAGAACAGAAAGAAGCTTCACAGAATGCTACTGTGTAGTTTATATTTGAATATATTCCTTTTTCCACTATTACCCTCTTAGCGCTCCGAATGTCCACTTGCATTTTCTGCAGAAAGAGTGTTCAGAACTGCGCAATCAAAAGTATGGTTTAACTCTGTTAGCTTAATGAACATATCAGAAATAAGTTTCACACAATGCTTCTGTGTAGTTTTTATTTGAAGATATTCCTTTTCCCAATAGAGGACTCTTAGCGCTCAGAATGTCCAATTGCAGTTTCTACAGAAAGAGTGTTTCAGAACGGCTCAATCAAAAGTAAGGTTCAACTCTGTTAGTTGAATGCACAGAACAGATAGAAGTTTCATACAATGCTTCTGTGTAGTTTATATTTGAACATATTCTTTTTTCCACCATTACCCACTTAGCGCTACGAATGTCCAGTTGCATTTTCTACACACAGAGTGTTTCAAAACTGCTCAATCAAAAGTATGGTTTAACTCTGTTAGCTGAATGCTCAGATCAGAAAGAAGTTTCACAGAATGCTTCTGTGTAGTTTATATTTGAATATATTACTTTTTCCACTACTACGCTCTTAGTGCTACAAATGTCCAGTTGCATTTTCTACAGAAAGAGTGTTCAGATCTGCTCAATCAAAAGTATGGTTTAACTCTGTTAGCTGAATGCACAGATCAGAAAGAAGTTTCACCGAATGATTCTGTGTAGTTTATATTTGAAGACATTCCTTTTTCCACTATTACCCTCTTAGCGCTCCGAATCTCCACTTGCATTTTCTACAAAAAGAGTGTTTCATAACTGCTCAATCAAAAATATGTTTTATCTCTGTTAACTGAATTTACAGATCAGAAATAAGTTTCACAGAATGCATCTGTGTAGTTTTTATTTGAAGATATTCTTTTTCCCAATGTAGGCCTCTTAGCGCTTAGCATGTCCAATTGCAGTTTCTACAGAAAGAGTGTTTCAGAACGGCTCAATCAAAAGTAAGGTTCAACTCTGTTAGTTGAATGCACAGAACAGAAAGAAGCTTCACAGAATGCTACTGTGTAGTTTATATTTGAATATATTCCTTTTTCCACTATTACCCTCTTAGCGCTCCGAATGTCCACTTGCATTTTCTGCAGAAAGAGTGTTCAGAACTGCGCAATCAAAAGTATGGTTTAACTCTGTTAGCTTAATGAACATATCAGAAATAAGTTTCACACAATGCTTCTGTGTAGTTTTTATTTGAAGATATTCCTTTTCCCAATAGAGGACTCTTAGCGCTCAGAATGTCCAATTGCAGTTTCTACAGAAAGAGTGTTTCAGAACGGCTCAATCAAAAGTAAGGTTCAACTCTGTTAGTTGAATGCACAGAACAGATAGAAGTTTCATACAATGCTTCTGTGTAGTTTATATTTGAACATATTCTTTTTTCCACCATTACCCACTTAGCGCTACGAATGTCCAGTTGCATTTTCTACACACAGAGTGTTTCAAAACTGCTCAATCAAAAGTATGGTTTAACTCTGTTAGCTGAATGCTCAGATCAGAAAGAAGTTTCACAGAATGCTTCTGTGTAGTTTATATTTGAATATATTACTTTTTCCACTACTACGCTCTTAGTGCTACAAATGTCCAGTTGCATTTTCTACAGAAAGAGTGTTCAGATCTGCTCAATCAAAAGTATGGTTTAACTCTGTTAGCTGAATGCACAGATCAGAAAGAAGTTTCACCGAATGATTCTGTGTAGTTTATATTTGAAGACATTCCTTTTTCCACTATTACCCTCTTAGCGCTCCGAATCTCCACTTGCATTTTCTACAAAAAGAGTGTTTCATAACTGCTCAATCAAAAATATGTTTTATCTCTGTTAACTGAATTTACAGATCAGAAATAAGTTTCACAGAATGCATCTGTGTAGTTTTTATTTGAAGATATTCTTTTTCCCAATGTAGGCCTCTTAGCGCTTAGCATGTCCAATTGCAGTTTCTACAGAAAGAGTGTTTCAGAACGGCTCAATCAAAAGTAAGGTTCAACTCTGTTAGTTGAATGCACAGAACAGAAAGAAGCTTCACAGAATGCTACTGTGTAGTTTATATTTGAATATATTCCTTTTTCCACTATTACCCTCTTAGCGCTCCGAATGTCCACTTGCATTTTCTGCAGAAAGAGTGTTCAGAACTGCGCAATCAAAAGTATGGTTTAACTCTGTTAGCTTAATGAACATATCAGAAATAAGTTTCACACAATGCTTCTGTGTAGTTTTTATTTGAAGATATTCCTTTTCCCAATAGAGGACTCTTAGCGCTCAGAATGTCCAATTGCAGTTTCTACAGAAAGAGTGTTTCAGAACGGCTCAATCAAAAGTAAGGTTCAACTCTGTTAGTTGAATGCACAGAACAGATAGAAGTTTCATACAATGCTTCTGTGTAGTTTATATTTGAACATATTCTTTTTTCCACCATTACCCACTTAGCGCTACGAATGTCCAGTTGCATTTTCTACACACAGAGTGTTTCAAAACTGCTCAATCAAAAGTATGGTTTAACTCTGTTAGCTGAATGCTCAGATCAGAAAGAAGTTTCACAGAATGCTTCTGTGTAGTTTATATTTGAATATATTACTTTTTCCACTACTACGCTCTTAGTGCTACAAATGTCCAGTTGCATTTTCTACAGAAAGAGTGTTCAGATCTGCTCAATCAAAAGTATGGTTTAACTCTGTTAGCTGAATGCACAGATCAGAAAGAAGTTTCACCGAATGATTCTGTGTAGTTTATATTTGAAGACATTCCTTTTTCCACTATTACCCTCTTAGCGCTCCGAATCTCCACTTGCATTTTCTACAAAAAGAGTGTTTCATAACTGCTCAATCAAAAATATGTTTTATCTCTGTTAACTGAATTTACAGATCAGAAATAAGTTTCACAGAATGCATCTGTGTAGTTTTTATTTGAAGATATTCTTTTTCCCAATGTAGGCCTCTTAGCGCTTAGCATGTCCAATTGCAGTTTCTACAGGAAGAGTGTTTCAGAACGGCTCAATCAAAAGTAAGGTTCAACTCTGTTAGTTGAATGCACAGAACAGAAAGAAGCTTCACTGAATGCTACTGTGTAGTTTATATTTGAATATATTCCTTTTTCCACTATTACCCTCTTAGCGCTCCGAATGTCCACTTGCATTTTCTGCAGAAAGAGTGTTCAGAACTGCGCAATCAAAAGTATGGTTTTACTCTGTTAGCTTAATGAACATATCAGAAATAAGTTTCACACAATTCTTCTGTGTACTTTTTATTTGAAGATATTATTTTTCGCCATATAGGCCTCTTAGCGCTCAGAATGACAATTGCAGTTTCTACAGAAAGAGTGTTTCAGAAAGGCTCAATCAACATTAAGGTTCAACTCTGTTAGTTGAATGCACAGAACAGAAAGAAGTTTCATACAATGCTTCTGTGTAGTTTATATTTGAACATATTCTTTTTTCCACTATTACCCACTTAGCACTACGAATGTCCAGTTGCATTTTCTACAGACAGAGTGTTTCAAAACTGCTCAATCAAAAGTATGGTTTAACTCTGTTAGCTGAATGCTCAGATCAGAAAGAAGTTTCACAGAATGCTTCTGTGTAGTTTATATTGGAATATATTCCTTTTTCCACTACTACTCTCTTAGCGCTCCAAATGTCCAGTTGCATTATCTACAGAAAGAGTGTTCAGATCTGCTCAATCAAAAGGATGGTTTAACTCTGTTAGCTGAATGCACAGATCAGAAAGAAGTTTCACAGAATGATTCTGTCTAGTTTATATTTGGAGACATTCCTTTTTCCACTATTACCCTCTTAGCGCTCCGAATCTCCACTTGCATTTTCTACAGAAAGAGTGTTTCAGAACGGCTCAATCAAAACTAAGGTTCAGCTCTTTTAGTTCAACAAACAGAACAGAAAGAAGTTTCACACAATTCTTCTGTGTAGTTTTTATTTGTAGACATTCTTTTTCCCAATATAGGCCTCTTAGCGCTCAGAATGTCCAATTGCAGTTTCTACAGAAAGAGTGTTTCAGAACGGCTCAATCAAAAGTAAGGTTCAACTCTGTTATTTGAATGCACAGAACAGAAAGAAGCTTCACAGAATGCTACTGTGTAGTTTAGATTTGAATATATTCCTTTTTCCACTATTACCCTCTTAGCGCTCCGAATGTCCACTTGCATTTTCTGCAGAAAGAGTGTTCAGAACTGCGCAATCAAAAGTATGGTTTAACTCTGTTAGCTTAATGAACATATCAGAAATAAGTTTCACACAATGCTTCTGTGTAGTTTTTATTTGAAGATATTCTTTTTCCCAATAGAGGCCTCTTAGCGCTCAGAATGTCCAATTGCAGTTTCTACATAAAGAGTGTTTCAGAAAGGCTCAATCAAAAGTAAGGTTCAACTCTGTTAGTTGAATGCACAGAACAGAAAGAAGTTTCATACAATGCTTCTGTGTAGTTTATATTTGAACATATTCTTTTTTCCACTATTACCCACTTAGCGCTACGAATGTCCAGTTGCATTTTCTACAGACAGAGTGTTTCAAAACTGCTCAATCAAAAGTATGGTTTAACTCTGTTATCTGAATGCTCAGATCAGAAAGAAGTTTCACAGAATGCTTCTGTGTAGTTTATATTTGAATATATTACTTTTTCCACTACTACGCTCTTAGCGCTCCAAATGTCCAGTTGCATTTTCTACAGAAAGAGTGTTCAGATCTGCTCAATCAAAAGTATGGTTTAACTCTGTTAGCTGAATGCACAGATCAGAAAGAAGTTTCACCGAATGATTCTGTGTAGTTTATATTTGAAGACATTCCTTTTTCCACTATTACCCTCTTAGCGCTCCGAATCTCCACTTGCATTTTCTACAAAAAGATTGTTTCATAACTGCTCAATCAAAAATATGTTTTATCTCTGTTAACTGAATTTACAGATCAGAAATAAGTTTCACAGAATGCATCTGTGTAGTTTTTATTTGAAGATATTCTTTTTCCCAATGTAGGCCTCTTAGCGCTTAGCATGTCCAATTGCAGTTTCTAGAGAAAGAGTGTTTCAGAACGGCTCAATCAAAAGTAAGGTTCAACTCTGTTAGTTGAATGCACAGAACAGAAAGAAGTTTCACAGAATGCTACTGTGTAGTTTATATTTGAATATATTCCTTTTTCCACTATTACCCTCTTAGCGCTCCGAATGTCCAGTTGCATTTTCTGCAGAAAGAGTGTTCAGAACTGCGCAATCAAAAGTATGGTTTAACTCTGTTAGCTTAATGAACATATCAGAAATAAGTTTCACACAATGCTTATGTGTAGTTTTTATTTGAAGATATTATTTTTCCCAATATAGGCCTCTTAGCGCTCAGAATGTCCAATTGCAGTTTCTACAGAAAGAGTGTTTCAAAAAGGCTCAATCAACAATAAGGTTCAACTCTGTTAGTTGAATGCACAGAACAGAAAGAAGTTTCATACAATGCTTCTGTGTAGTTTATATTTGAACATATTCTTTTTTCCACTATTACCACTTAGCGCTACGAATGTCCAGTTGCATTTTCTACAGAAAGAGTGTTCAGATCTGCTCAATCAAAAGTATGGTTTAACTCTGTTAGCTGAATGCACAGATCAGAAAGAAGTTTCACAGAATGATTCTGTGTAGTTTATAATTGGAGACATTCCTTTTTCCACTATTACCCTCTTAGCGCTCCGAATCTCCACTTGCATTTTCTACAGAAAGAGTGTTTCAGAACGGCTCAATCAAAACTAAGGTTCAGCTCTTTTAGTTGAACAAACAGAACAGAAAGAAGTTTCACACAATTCTTCTGTGTAGTTTTTATTTGTAGACATTCTTTTTCCCAATATAGGCCTCTTAGCGCTCAGAATGTCCAATTGCAGTTTCTACAGAAAGAGTGTTTCAGAACGGCTCAATCAAAAGTAAGGTTCAACTCTGTTAGTTGAATGCACAGAACAGAAAGAAGTTTCATACAATGCTTCTGTGTAGTTTATATTTGAATATATTCTTTTTTCCACTATTACCCACTTAGCGCTAGGAATGTCCAGTTGCATTTTCTACAGACAGAGTGTTTCAAAACTGCTCAATCAAAAGTATGGTTTAACTCTGTTAGCTGAATGCTCAGATCAGAAAGAAGTTTCACAGAATGCTTCTGTGTAGTTTATATTTGAATATATTACTTTTTCCACTACTACGCTCTTAGCGCTCCAAATGTCCAGTTGCATTTTCTACAGAAAGAGTGTTCAGATCTGCTCAATCAAAAGTATGGTTTAACTCTGTTAGCTGAATGCACAGATCAGAAAGAAGTTTCACCGAATGATTCTGTGTAGTTTATATTTGACGACATTCCTTTTTCCACTATTACCCTCTTAGCGATCCGAATCTCCACTTGCATTTTCTACCAAAAGAGTGTTTCATAACTGCTCAATCAAAAATATGTTTTATCTCTGTTAACTGAATTTACAGATCAGAAATAAGTTTCACAGAATGCATCTGTGTAGTTTTTATTTGAAGATATTCTTTTTCCCAATGTAGGCCTCTTAGCGCTTAGCATGTCCAATTGCAGTTTCTACAGAAAGAGTGTTTCAGAACGGCTCAATCAAAAGTAAGGTTCAACTCTGTTAGTTGAATGCACAGAACAGAAAGAAGCTTCACAGAATGCTACTGTGTAGTTTATATTTGAATATATTCCTTTTTCCACCATTACCCTCTTAGCTCTCCGAATGTCCACTTGCATTTTCTGCAGAAAGAGTGTTCAGAACTGCGCAATCAAAAGTATGGTTTAACTCTGTTAGCTTAATGAACATATCAGAAATAAGTTTCACACAATGCTTCTGTGTAGTTTTTATTTGAAGATATTCTTTTTCCCTATAGAGGCCTCTTAGCGCTCAGAATGTCCAATTGCAGTTTCTACAGAAAGAGTGTTTCAGAACGGCTCAATCAAAGTAAGGTTCAACTCTGTTAGTTCAATGCACAGAACAGAAAGAAGTTTCATACAATGCTTCTGTGTAGTTTATATTTGAACATATTCTTTTTTCCACTATTACCCACTTAGCGCTACGAATGTCCAGTTGCATTTTGTACAGACAGAGTGTTTCAAAACTGCTCAATCAAAAGTATGGTTTAACTCTGTTAGCTGAATGCTCAGATCAGAAAGAAGTTTCACAGAATGCTTCTGTGTAGTTTATATTTGAATATATTCCTTTTTCCACTACTAAGCTCTTAGCGCTCCAAATGTCCAGTTGCATTTTCTACAGAAAGAGTGTTCAGATCTGCTCAATCAAAAGTATGGTTTAACTCTGTTAGCTGAATGCACAGATCAGAAAGAAGTTTCACCGAATGATTCTGTGTAGTTTATATTTGAAGACAGTCCTTTTTCCACTATTACCCTCTTAGCGCTCCGAATCTCCACTTGCATTTTCTACAAAAAGAGTGTTTCATAACTGCTCAATCAAAAATATGTTTTATCTCTGTTAACTGAATTTACAGATCAGAAATAAGTTTCACAGAATGCATCTGTGTAGTTTTTATTTGAAGATATTCTTTTTCCCAATGTAGGCCTCTTAGCGCTTAGCATGTCCAATTGCAGTTTCTACAGAAACAGTGTTTCAGAACGGCACAATCAA
Organism: Symphalangus syndactylus; assembly: GCF_028878055.3. Lineage (NCBI taxonomy): Eukaryota > Metazoa > Chordata > Mammalia > Primates > Hylobatidae > Symphalangus > Symphalangus syndactylus. Next base: position 4,072,728 of record NC_072429.2, read on the forward strand.
AAGTAAGGTTCAACTCTGTTAGTTGAATGCACAGAACAGAAAGAAGTTTCACAGAATGCTACTGTGTAGTTTATATTTGAATATATTCCTTTTTCCACTATTAACCTCTTAGCGCTCCGAATGTCCACTTGCATTTTCTGCAGAAAGAGTGTTCAGCACTGCGCAATCAAAAGTATGGTTTAACTCTGTTAGCTTAATGAACATATCAGAAATAAGTTTCACAAAATGCTTCTGTGTAGTTTTTATTTGAAGATATTATTTTTCCCAATAGAGGCCTCTTAGCGCTCAGAATGTCCAATTGCAGTTTCTACAGAAAGAGAGTTTGAGAAAGGCTCAATCAAAAGTAAGGTTCAACTCTGTTAGTTGAATGCACAGAACAGAAAGAAGTTTCATACAATGCTTCTGTGTAGTTTATATTTGAACATATTCTTTTTTCCACTATTACCCACTTAGCGCTACGAATGTCCAGTTGCATTTTCTACAGACAGAGTGTTTCAAAACTGCTCAATCAAAAGTATGGTTTAACTCTGTTAGCTGAATGCTCAGATCAGAAAGAAGTTTCACAGAATGCTTCTGTGTAGTTTATATTTGAATATATTCCTTTTTCCACTACTACTCTCTTAGCGCTCCAAATGTCCAGTTGCATTTTCTACAGAAAGAGTGTTCAGATATGCTCAATCAAAAGGATGGTTTAACTCTGTTAGCTGAATGCACAGATCAGAAAGAAGTTTCACAGAATGATTCTGTGTAGTTTATATTTGGAGACATTCCTTTTTCCACTATTACCCTCTTAGCGCTCCGAATCTCCACTTGCATTTTCTACAGAAAGAGTGTTTCAGAACGGCTCAATCAAAACTAAGGTTCAGCTCTTTTAGTTGAACAAACAGAACAGAAAGAAGTTTCACACAATTCTTCTGTGTAGTTTTTATTTGTAGACATTCTTTTTCCCAATATAGGCCTCTTAGCGCTCAGAATGTCCAATTGCAGTTTCTACAGAAAGAGTGTTTCAGAACGGCTCAATCAAAAGTAAGGTTCAACTCTGTTAGTTGAATGCACAGAACAGAAAGAAGTTTCATACAATGCTTCTGTGTAGTTTATATTTGAATATATTCTTTTTTCCACTATTACCCACTTAGCGCTAGGAATGTCCAGTTGCATTTTCTACAGACAGAGTGTTTCAAAACTGCTCAATCAAAAGTATGGTTTAACTCCGTTAGCTGAATGCTCAGATCAGAAAGAAGTTTCACAGAATTCTTCTGTGTAGTTTATATTTGAATATATTACTTTTTCCACTACTACGCTCTTAGCGCTCCAAATGTCCAGTTGCATTTTCTACAGAAAGAGTGTTCAGATCTGCACAATCAAAAGTATGGTTTAACTCTGTTAGCTGAATGCACAGATCAGAAAGAAGTTTCACCGAATGATTCTGTGTAGTTTATATTTGACGACATTCCTTTTTCCACTATTACCCTCTTAGCGATCCGAATCTCCACTTGCATTTTCTACCAAAAGAGTGTTTCATAACTGCTCAATCAAAAATATGTTTTATCTCTGTTAACTGAATTTACAGATCAGAAATAAGTTTCACAGAATGCATCTGTGTAGTTTTTATTTGAAGATATTCTTTTTCCCAATGTAGGCCTCTTAGCGCTTAGCATGTCCAATTGCAGTTTCTACAGAAAGAGTGTTTCAGAACGGCTCAATCAAAAGTAAGGTTCAACTCTGTTAGTTGAATGCACAGAAAAGAAAGAAGCTTCACAGAATACTACTGTGTAGTTTATATTTGAATATATTCCTTTTTCCACTATTACCCTCTTAGCTCTCCGAATGTCCACTTGCATTTTCTGCAGAAAGAGTGTTCAGAACTGCGCAATCAAAAGTATGGTTTAACTCTGTTAGCTTAATGAACGTATCAGAAATAAGTTTCACACAATGCTTCTGTGTAGTTTTTATTTGAAGATATTCTTTTTCCCTATAGAGGCCTCTTAGCGCTCAGAATGTCCAATTGCAGTTTCTACAGAAAGAGTGTTTCAGAACGGCTCAATCAAAAGTAAGGTTCAACTCTGTTAGTTGAATCCACAGAACAGAAAGAAGTTTCATACAATGCTTCTGTGTAGTTTATATTTGAACATATTCTTTTTTCCACTATTACCCACTTAGCGCTACGAATGTCCAGTTGCAGTTTCTACAGACAGAGTGTTTCAAAACTGCTCAATCAAAAGTATGGTTTAACTCTGTTAGCTGAATGCTCAGATCAGAAAGAAGTTTCACAGAATGCTTCTGTGTAGTTTATATTTGAATATATTCCTTTTTCCACTACTACGCTCTTAGCGCTCCAAATGTCCAGTTGCATTTTCTACAGAAAGAGTGTTCAGATCTGCTCAATCAAAAGTATGGTTTAACTCTGTTAGCTGAATGCACAGATCAGAAAGAAGTTTCACCGAATGATTCTGTGTAGTTTATATTTGAAGACAGTCCTTTTTCCACTATTACCCTCTTAGCGCTCCGAATCTCCACTTGCATTTTCTACAAAAAGAGTGTATCATAACTGCTCAATCAAAAATATGTTTTATCTCTGTTAACTGAATTTACAGATCAGAAATAAGTTTCACAGAATGCATCTGTGTAGTTTTTATTTGAAGATATTCTTTTTCCCAATGTAGGCCTCTTAGCGCTTAGCATGTCCAATTGCAGTTTCTACAGAAAGAGTGTTTCAGAACGGCACAATCAAAAGTAAGGTTCAACTCTGTTAGTTGAATGCACAGAACAGAAAGAAGTTTCACAGAATGCTACTGTGTAGTTTATATTTGAATATATTCCTTTTTCCACTATTACCCTCTTAGCCCTCCGAATGTCCACTTGCATTTTCTGCAGAAAGAGTGTTCAGCACTGCGCAATCAAAAGTATGGTTTAACTCTGTTAGCTTAATGAACATATCAGAAATAAGTTTCACAAAATGCTTCTGTGTAGTTTTTATTTGAAGATATTATTTTTCCCAATAGAGGCCTCTTAGCGCTCAGAATGTCCAATTGCAGTTTCTACAGAAAGAGTGATTCAGAAAGGCTCAATCAAAAGTAAGGTTCAACTCTGTTAGTTGAATGCACAGAACAGAAAGTAGTTTCATACAATGCTTCTGTGTAGTTTATATTTGAACATATTCTTTTTTCCACTATTACCCACTTAGCGCTACGAATGTCCAGTTGCATTTTCTACAGACAGAGTGTTTCAAAACTGCTCAATCAAAAGTATGGTTTAACTCTGTTAGCTGAATGCTCAGATCAGAAAGAAGTTTCACAGAATGCTTCTGTGTAGTTTATATTTGAATATATTCCTTTTTCCACTACTACTCTCTTAGCGCTCCAAATGTCCAGTTGCATTTTCTACAGAAAGGGTGTTCAGATCTGCTCAATCAAAAGTATGGTTTAACTCTGTTAGCTGAATGCACAGATCAGAAAGAAGTTTCACAGAATGATTCTGTGTAGTTTATATTTGGAGACGTTCCTTTTTCCACTATTACCCTCTAAGCGCTCCGAATCTCCACCTGCATTTTCTACAGAAAGAGTGTTTCAGAACGGCTCAATCAAAACTAAGGTTCAACTCTTTTAGTTGAACAAACAGAATAGAAAGAAGTTTTACACAATTCTTCTGTGTAGTTTTTATTTGTAGACATTCTTTTTCCCAATATAGGCCTCCTAGCGCTCAGAATGTCCAATTGCAGTTTCTACAGAAAGAGTATTTCAGAACGGCTCAATCATAAGTAAGGTTCAACTCTGTTAGTTGAATGCACAGAACAGAAAGAAGTTTCATACAATGCTTCTGTGTAGTTTATATTTGAACATATTCTTTTTTCCACTATTACCCACTTAGCGCTACGAATGTCCAGTTGCATTTTCTACAGACAGAGTGTTTCAAAACTGCTCAATCCAAAGTATGGTTTAACTCTGTTAGCTGAATGCTCAGATCAGAAAGAAGTTTCACAGAATGCTTCTGTGTAGTTTATATTTGAATACATTCCTTTTTCCACTACTACTCTCTTAGCGCTCCAAATGTCCAGTTGCATTTTCTACAGAAAGAGTGTTCAGATCTGCTCAATCAAAAGTATGGTTTAACTCTGTTAGCTGAATGCACAGATCAGAAAGAAGTTTCACCGAATGATTCTGTTTAGTTTATATTTGAAGACATTCCTTTTTCCACTATTACCCTCTTAGCGCTCCGAATCTCCACTTGCATTTTCTACAAAAAGAGTGTTTCATAACTGCTCAATCAAAAATATGTTTTATCTCTGTTAACTGAATTTACAGATCAGAAATAAGTTTCACAGAATGCATCTGTGTAGTTTTTATTTGAAGATATTCTTTTTCCCAATGTAGGCCTCTTAGCGCTTAGCATGTCCAATTGCAGTTTCTACAGAAAGAGTGTTTCAGAACGGCTCAATCAAAAGTAAGGTTCAACTCTGTTAGTTGAATGCACAGAACAGAAAGAATTTTCACAGAATGCTACTGTGTAGTTTATATTTGAATATACTCTTTTTTCCACTATTACCCTCTTAGCGCTCCGAATGTCCACTTGCATTTTCTACAGAAAGAGTGTTCAGAACTGCGCAATCAATAGTATGGATTAACTCTGTTAGCTTAATGAACATATCAGAAATAAGTTTCACAAAATGCTTCTGTGTAGTTTTTATTTGAAGATATTATTTTTCCCAATAGAGGCCTCTTAGCACTCAGAATGTCCAATTGCAGTTTCTACAGAAAGAGTGTTTCAGAAAGGCTCAATCAAAAGTAAGGTTCAACTCTGTTAGTTGAATGCACAGAACAGAAAGAAGTTTCATACAATGCTTCTGTGTAGTTTATATTTGAACATATTCTTTTTTCCACTATTACCCACTTAGCGCTACGAATGTCCAGTTGCATTTTCTACAGACAGAGTGTTTCAAAACTGCTCAATCAAAAGTATGGTTTAACTCTGTTAGCTGAATGCACAGATCAGAAAGTAGTTTCACAGAATGATTCTGTGTAGTTTATATTTGGAGACATTCCTTTTTCCACTATTACCCCCTTAGCGCTCCGAATCTCCACTTGCATTTTCTACAGAAAGAGTGTTTCAGAACGGCTCAATCAAAACTAAGGTTCAGCTCTTTTAGTTGAACAAAGAGAACTGAAAGAAGTTTCACACAATTCTTCTGTGTAGTTTTTATTTGTAGACATTCTTTTTCCCAATATAGGCCTCCTAGCGCTCAGAATGTCCAATTGCAGTTTCTACAGAAAGAGTGTTGCAGAACGGCTCAATCAAAAGTAAGGTTCAACTCTGTTAGTTGAATGCACAGAACAGAAAGAAGTTTCATACAATGCTTCTGTGTAGTTTATATTTGAAAATATTCTTTTTTCCACTATTACCCACTTAGCGCTACGAATGTCAAGTTGCATTTTCTACAGACAGAGTGTTTCAAAACTGCTCAATCAAAAGTATGGTTTAACTCTGTTAGCTGAATGCTCAGATCAGAAAGAAGTTTCACAGAATGCTTCTGTGTAGTTTATATTTGAATATATTCCTTTTTCCACTACTACGCTCTTAGCGCTCCAAATGTCCAGTTGCATTTTCTACAGAAAGAGTGCTCAGATCTGCTCAATCAAAAGTATGGTTTAATTCTGTTAGCTGAATGCACAGATCAGAATGAAGTTTCACCGAATTATTCTGTGTAGTTTATATTTGAAGACATTCCTTTTTCCACTATTACCCTCTTAGCGCTCTGAATGTCCACTTGCATTTTCTACAGAAAGAGTGTGTCAGAACGGCTCAAACAAAACTAAGGTTCAACTCTTTTAGTTGAACAAACAGAACAGAAAGAAGTTTCACACAATTCTTCTGTGTAGTTTTTATTTGTAGATATTCTTTTTCCCAATGTAGGCCTCTTAGCGCTTAGCATGTCCAATTGCAGTTTCTACAGAAAGAGTGTTTCAGAACGGCTCAATCAAAAGTAAGGTTCAACTCTGTTAGTTGAATGCACAGAACAGAAAGAATTTTCACAGAATGCTACTGTGTAGTTTATATTTGAATATACTCTTTTTTCCACTATTACCCTCTTAGCGCTCCGAATGTCCACTTGCATTTTCTACAGAAAGAGTGTTCTGAACTGCGCAATCAAAAGTATGATTTAACTCTGTTAGCTTAATGAACATATCAGAAATAAGTTTCACACAATGCTTCTGTGTAGTTTTTATTTGAAGATATTATTTTTCCCAATAGAGGCCTCTTAGCGCTCAGAATGTCCAATTGCAGTTTCTACAGAAAGAGTGTTTCAGAAAGGCTCAATCAAAAGTAAGGTTCAACTCTGTTAGTTGAATGCACAGAACAGAAAGAATTTTCACAGAATGCTACTGTGTAGTTTATATTTGAATATACTCTTTTTTCCACTATTACCCTCTTAGCGCTCCGAATGTCCACTTGCATTTTCTACAGAAAGAGTATTCAGAACTGCGCAATCAAAAGTATGGATTAACTCTGTTAGCTTAATGAACATATCAGAAATAAGTTTCACACAATGCTTCTGTGTAGTTTTTATTTGAAGATATTATTTTTCCCTATAGAGGCCTCTTAGCACTCAGAATGTCCAATTGCAGTTTCTACAGAAAGAGTGTTTCAGAAAGGCTCAATCAAACGTAAGGTTCAACTCTGTTAGTTGAATGCACAGAACAGAAAGAAGTTTCATACAATGCTTCTGTGTAGTTTATATTTGAACGTATTCTTTTTTCCACTATTACCCACTTAGCGCTACGAATGTCCAGTTGCATTTTCTACAGACAGAGTGTTTCAAAACTGCTCAATCAAAAGTATGGTTTAACTCTGTTAGCTGAATGCACAGATCAGAAAGAAGTTTCACAGAATGATTGTGTGTAGTTTATATTTGGAGACATTCCTTTTTCCACTATTACCCTCTTAGCGCTCCGAATCTCCACTTTCATTTTCTACAGAAAGACTGTTTCAGAACGGCTCAATCAAAGCTAAGGTTCAACTCTTTTAGTTGAACAAACAGAACAGAAAGAAGTTTCACACAATTCTTCTGTGTAGTTTTTATTTGTAGACATTTTTTTCCCAGTATAGGCCTCCTAGCGCTCAGAATGTTCAATTGCAGTTTCTACAGAAAGAGTGTTTCAGAACGGCTCAATCAAAAGTAAGGTTCAACTCTGTTGGTTGAATGCACAGAACAGAAAGAAGTTTCATACAATGCTTCTGTGTAGTTTATATTTGAACATATTCTTTTTTCCACTATTACCCACTTAGCGCTACGAATGTCAAGTTGCATTTTCTACAGACAGAGTGTTTCAAAACTGCTCAATCAAAAGTTTGGTTTAACTCTGTTAGCTGAATGCTCAGATCAGAAAGAAGTTTCACAGAATGCCTCTGTGTAGTTTATATTTGAATATATTCCTTTTTCCACTACTACGCTCTTAGCGCTCCAAATGTCCAGTTGCATTTTCTACAGAAAGAGTGTTCAGATCTGCTCAATCAAAAGTATGGTTTAACTCTGTTAGCTGAATGCACAGATCAGAAAGAAGTTTCACAGAATGATTCTGTGTAGTTTATATTTGGAGACATTCCTTTTTCCACTATTACCCTCTTAGCGCTCCGAATCTCCACTTGCATTTTCTACAGAAAGAGTGTTTCAGAACGGCTCAATCAAAACTAAGGTTCAACTCTTTTAGTTGAACAAACAGAACAGAAAGAAGTTTCACACAATTCTTCTGTGTAGTTTTATTTGTAGACATTCTTTTTCCCAATATAGGCCTCCTAGCGCTCAGAAGGTCCAATGGCAGTTTATACAGAAAGAGTGTTTCAGAACGCCTCAATCAAAAGTAAGGTTCAACTCTGTTAGTTGAATGCACAGAACAGAAAGAATTTTCACAGAATGCTACTGTGTAGTTTATATTTGAGTATATTCCCTTTTCCACTATTACCCTCTTAGCGCTCCGAATGTCCACTTGCATTTTCTACAGAAAGAGTGTTCAGAACTGCGCAATCAAAAGTATGGTTTAACTCTGTTAGCTTAATGAACATATCAGAAATAAGTTTCACACAATTCTTCTGTGTAGTTTTTATTTGAAGATATTATTTTTCCCAATAGACGCCTCTTAGCGCTCAGAATGTACAATTGCAGTTTCTACAGAAAGAGTGTTTCAGAAAGGCTCAATCAAAAGTAAGGTTCAACTCTGTTAGTTGAATGCACAGAACAGAAAGAAGTTTCATACAATGCTTCTGTGTAGTTTATATTTGAACATATTCTTTTTTCCACTATTACCCACTTGGCGCTACGAATGTCCAGTTGCATTTTCTACAGACAGAGTGTTTCAAAACTGCTCAATCTAAAGTATGGTTTAACTCTGTTAGCTGAATGCTCAGATCAGAAAGAAGTTTCACAGAATGCTTCTGTGTAGTTTATATTTGAATATATTCCTTTTTCCACTACTACTCTCTTAGCGCTCCAAATGTCCAGTTGCATTTTCTACAGAAAGAGTGTTCAGATCTGCTCAATCAAAAGTATGGTTTAACTCTGTTAGCTGAATGCACAGATCAGAAAGATGTTTCACAGAATGATTCTGTGTAGTTTATATTTGGAGACATTCCTTTTTCCACTATTAACCTCTTAGCGCTCCGAATTTCCACTTGCGTTTTCTACAGAAAGAGTGTTTCAGAACGGCTCAATCAAAACTAAGGTTCAACTCTTTTAGTTGAACAAACAGAACAAAAAGAAGTTTCACACAATTCTTCTGTGTAGTTTTTATTTGTAGACATTCTTTTTCCCAATATAGGCCTCCTAGCGCTCAGAATGTCCAATTGCAGTTTCTACAGAAAGAGTGTTTCAGAACGGCTCAATCAAAAGTAAGGTTCAACTCTGTTAGTTGAATGCACAGAACAGAAAGAAGTTTCATACAATGCTTCTGTGTAGTTTATATTTGAACATATTATTTTTTCCACTATTACCCACTTAGCGCTACGAATGTCAAGTTGCATTTTCTACAGACAGAGTGTTTCAAAACTGCTCAATCAAAAGTATGGTTTAACTCTGTTAGCTGAATGCTCAGATCAGAAAGAAGTTTCACAGAATGCTTCTGTGTAGTTTATATTTGAATATATTCCTTTTTCCACTACTACGCTCTTAGCGCTCCAAATGTCCAGTTGCATTTTCTACAGAAAGAGTGTTCAGATCTGCTCAATCAAAAGTATGGTATAATTCCGTTAGCTGAATGCACAGATCAGAAAGAAGTTTCACCGAATGATTCTGTGTAGTTTATATTTGAAGACATTCCTTTTTCAACTATTACCCACTTAGCGCTCCGAATCTCCACTTGCATTTTCTACAAAAAGAGTGTTTCATAACTGGTCAATCAAAAATATGTTTTATCTCTGTTAACTGAATTTACAGGTCAGAAATAAGTTTCACAGAATGCATCTGTGTAGTTTTTATTTGAAGATATTCTTTTTCCCAATGTAGGCCTGTTAGCGCTTAGCATGTCCAATTGCAGTTTCTACAGAAAGAGTGTTTCAGAACGGCTCAATCAAAAGTAAGGTTCAACTCTGTTAGTTGAATGCACAGAACAGAAAGAATTTTCACAGAATGCTACTGTGTAGTTTATATTTGAATATATTCCTTTTTCCACTATTACCCTCTTAGCGCTCCAAATGTCCACTTGCATTTTCTACAGAAAGAGTGTTCAGAACTGCGCAATCAAAAGTATGGTTTAACTCTGTTAGCTTAATGAACATATCAGAAATATGTTTCACACAATGCTTCTGTGTAGTTTTTATTTGAAGATATTATTTTTCCCAATAGAGGCCTCTTAGCGCTCAGAATGTCCAATTGCAGTTTCTACAGAAAGAGAGTTTCAGAAAGGCTCAATCAAAAGTAAGGTTCAACTCTGTTAGTTGAATGCACAGAACAGAAAGAAGTTTCATACAATGCTTCTGTGTAGTTTATATTTGAACATATTATTTTTTCCACTATTACCCACTTAGCGCTACGAATGTCCAGTTGCATTTTCTACAGACAGAGTGTTTCAAAACTGCTCAATCAAAAGTATGGTTTAACTCTGTTAGCTGAATGCTCAGATCAGAAAGAAGTTTCACAGAATGCTTCTGTGTAGTTTATATTTGAATATATTCCTTTTTCCACTACTACTCTCTTAGCGCTCCAAATGTCCAGTTGCATTTTCTACAGAAAGAGTGTTCAGATCTGCTCAATCAAAAGTATGGTTTAACTCTGTTAGCTGAATGCACAGATCAGAAAGAAGTTTCACAGAATGATTCTGTGTAGTTTATATTTGGAGACATTCCTTTTTCCACTATTACCCTCTTAGCGCTCCGAATCTCCACTTGCATTTTCTACAGAAAGAGTGTTTCAGAACGGCTCAATCAAAACTAAGGTTCAACTCTTTTAGTTGAACAAACAGAACAGAAAGAAGTTTCCCACAATTCTTCTGTGTAGTTTTTATTTGTAGACATTCTTTTTCCCAATATAGGCCTCCTAGCGCTCAGAATGTCCAATTGCAGTTTCTACAGAAAGAGTGTTTCAGAATGGCTCAATCAAAAGTAAGGTTCAACTCTGTTAGTTGAATGCACAGAACAGAAAGAAGTTTCATACAATGCTTCTGTGTAGTTTATATTTGAACATATTCTTTTTTCCACTATTACCCACTTAGCGCTACGAATGTCCAGTTGCATTTTCTACAGACAGAGTGTTTCAAAACTGCTCAATCAAAAGTATGGTTTAACTCTGTTAGCTGAATGCTCAGATCAGAAAAAGTTTCACAGAATGCTTCTGTGTAGTTTATATTTGAATATATTCCTTTTTCCACTACTACGCTCTTAGCGCTCCAAATGTCCAGTTGCATTTTCTACAGAAAGAGTGTTCAGATCTGCTCAATCAAAAGTATGGTTTAACTCTGTTAGCTGAATGCACAGATCAGAAAGAAGTTTCACCGAATGATTCTGTGTAGTTTATATTTGAAGACATTCCTTTTTCCACTATTACCCTCTTAGCGCTCCGAATCTCCACTTGCATTTTCTACAAAAAGAGTGTTTCATAACTGCTCAATCAAAAATATGTTTTATCTCTGTTAACTGAATTTACAGATCAGAAATAAGTTTCACAGAATGCATCTGTGTAGTTTTTATTTGAAGATATTCTTTTTCCCAATGTAGGCCTCTTAGCGCTTAGCATGTCCAATTGCAGTTTCTACAGAAAGAGTGTTTCAGAACGGCTCAATCAAAAGTAAGGTTCAACTCTGTTAGTTGAATGCACAGAACAGAAAGAATTTTCACAGAATGCTACTGTGTAGTTTATATTTGAATATATTCATTTTTCCACTATTACCCTCTTAGCGCTCCGAATGTCCACTTGCATTTTCTACAGAAAGAGTGTTCAGAACTGCACAATCAAAAGTATGGTTTAACTCTGTTAGCTTAATGAACATATCAGAAATAAGTTTCACACAATGCTTCTGTGTAGTTTTTATTTGAAGATATTATTATTCCCAATAGAGGCCTCTTAGCGCTCAGAATGTCCAATTGCAGTTTCTACAGAAAGAGTGTTTCAGAAAGGCTCAATCAAAAGTAAGGTTCAACTCTGTTAGTTGAATGCACAGAACAGAAAGAAGTTTCATACAATGCTTCTGTGTAGTTTATATTTGAACATATTATTTTTTCCACTATTACCCACTTAGCGCTACGAATGTCCAGTTGCATTTTCTACAGACAGAGTGTTTCAAAACTGCTCAATCAAAAGTATGGTTTAACTCTGTTAGCTGAATGCTCAGATCAGAAAGAAGTTTCACAGAATGCTTCTGTGTAGTTTATATTTGAATATATTCCTTTTTCCACTACTACTCTCTTAGCGCTCCAAATGTCCAGTTGCATTTTCTACAGAAAGAGTGTTCAGATCTGCTCAATCAAAAGTATGGTTTAACTCTGTTAGCTGAATGCACAGATCAGAAAGAAGTTTCACAGAATGATTCTGTGTAGTTTATATTTGGAGACATTCCTTTTTCCACTATTACCCTCATAGCGCTCCGAATCTCCACTTGCATTTTCTACAGAAAGAGTGTTTCAGAACGGCTCAATCAAAACTAAGGTTCAACTCTTTTAGTTGAACAAACAGAACAGAAAGAAGTTTCACACAATTCTTCTGTGTAGTTTTTATTTGTAGACATTCTTTTTCCCAATATAGGCCTCCTAGCGCTCAGAATGTCCAATTGCAGTTTCTACAGAAAGAGTGTTTCAGAACGGCTCAATCAAAAGTAAGGTTCAACTCTGTTAGTTGAATGCACAGAACAGAAAGAAGTTTCATATAATGCTTCTGTGTAGTTTATATTTGAACATATTATTTTTTCCACTATTACCCACTTAGCGCTACGAATGTCCAGTTGCATTTTCTACAGACAGAGTGTTTCAAAACTGCTCAATCAAAAGTATGGTTTAACTCTGTTAGCTGAATGCTCAGATCAGAAAGAAGTTTCACCGAATGATTCTGTGTAGTTTATATTTGAAGACATTCCTTTTTCCACTATTACCCTCTTAGCGCTCCGAATCTCCACTTGCATTTTCTACAAAAAGAGTGTTTCATAACTGCTCAATCAAAAATATGTTTTATCTCTGTTAACTGAATTTACAGATCAGAAATAAGTTTCACAGAATGCATCTGTGTAGTGTTTATTTTAAGATATTCTTTTTCCCAATGTAGGCCTCTTAGCGCTTAGCATGTCCAATTGCAGTTTCTATAGAAAGAGTGTTTCAGAACGGCTCAATCAAAAGTAAGGTTCAACTCTGTTAGTTGAATGCACAGAACAGAAAGAAGCTTCACAGAATACTACTGTGTAGTTTATATTTGAATATATTCCTTTTTCCACTATTACCCTCTTAGCGCTCCGAATGTCCACTTGCATTTTCTGCAGAAAGAGTGTTCAGAACTGCGCAATCAAAAGTATGGTTTAACTCTGTTAGCTTAATGAACATATCAGAAATAAGTTTCACACAATGCTTCTGTGTAGTTTTTATTTGAAGATATTCTTTTTCCCAATAGAGGCCTCTTAGCGCTCAGAATGTCCAATTGCAGTTTCTACAGAAAGAGTGTTTCAGAACGGCTCAATCAAAAGTAAGGTTCAACTCTGTTAGTTGAATGCACAGAACAGATAGAAGTTTCATACAATGCTTCTGTGTAGTTTATATTTGAACATATTCTTTTTTCCACCATTACCCACTTAGCGCTACGAATGTCCAGTTGCATTTTCTACAGACAGAGTGTTTCAAAACTGCTCAATCAAAAGTATGGTTTAACTCTGTTAGCTGAATGCTCAGATCAGAAAGAAGTTTCACAGAATGCTTCTGTGTAGTTTATATTTGAATATATTACTTTTTCCACTACTACGCTCTTAGTGCTCCAAATGTCCAGTTGCATTTTCTACAGAAAGAGTGTTCAGATCTGCTCAATCAAAAGTATGGTTTAACTCTGTTAGCTGAATGCACAGATCAGAAAGAAGTTTCACCGAATGATTCTGTGTAGTTTATATTTGAAGACATTCCTTTTTCCACTATTACCCTCTTAGCGCTCCGAATCTCCACTTGCATTTTCTACAAAAAGAGTGTTTCATAACTGCTCAATCAAAAATATGTTTTATCTCTGTTAACTGAATTTACAGATCAGAAATAAGTTTCACAGAATGCATCTGTGTAGTTTTTATTTGAAGATATTCTTTTTCCCAATGTAGGCCTCTTAGTGCTTAGCATGTCCAATTGCAGTTTCTACAGAAAGAGTGTTTCAGAACGGCTCAATCAAAACTAAGGTTCAACTCTTTTAGTTGAACAAACAGAACAGAAAGAAGTTTCACACAATTCTTCTGTGTAGTTTTTATTTGTAGATATTCTTTTTCCCAATATAGGCCTCTTAGCGCTCAGAATGTCCAATTGCAGTTTCTACAGAAAGAGTGTTTCAGAACGGCTCAATCAAAAGTAAGGTTCAACTCTGTGAGTTGAATGCACAGAACAGAAAGTATTTTCACAGAATGCTACTGTGTAGTTTATATTTGAATATATTCCTTTTTCCACTATTACCATCTTAGCGCTCCGAATGTCCACTTGCATTTTCTGCAGAAAGAGTGTTCAGAACTGCGCAATCAAAAGTATTGTTTAACTCTGTTAGCTTAATGAACATATCAGAAATACGTTTCACACAATGCTTCTGGGTAGTATTTATTTGAAGATATTATTTTTCCCAATATAGGCCTCTTAGCGCTCAGAATGTCCAATTGCAGTTTCTACAGAAAGAGTGTTTCAGAAATGCTCAATCAAAAGTAAGGTTCAACTCTGTTAGTTGAATGCACAGAACAGAAAGAAGTTTCATACAATGCTTCTGTGTAGTTTATATTTGAGCATATTCTTTTTTCCACTATTACCCACTTAGCGCTACGAATGTCCAGTTGCATTTTCTACAGACAGAGTGTTTCAAAACTGCTCAATCAAAAGTATGGTTTAACTCTGTTAGCTGAATGCTCAGATCACAAAGAAGTTTCACAGAATGCTTCTGTGTAGTTTATATTTGAATATATTCCTTTTTCCACTACTACGCTCTTAGCGCTCCAAATGTCCAGTTGCATTTTCTAAAGAAAGAGTGTTCAGATCTGCTCAATCAAAAGTATGGTTTAACTCTGTTAGCTGAATGCACAGATCAGAAAGAAGTTTCACAGAATGATTCTGTGTAGTTTATATTTGGAGACATTCCTTTTTCCACTATTACCCTCTTAGCTCTCCGAATCTCCACTTGCATTTTCTACAGAAAGAGTGTTTCAGAACGGCTCAATCAAAACTAAGGTTCAACTCTTTTAGTTGAACAAACAGAACAGAAAGAAGTTTCACACAATTCTTCTGTGTAGTTTTTATTTGTAGATATTCTTTTTCCCAATATAGGCCTCTTAGCGCTCAGAATGTCCAATTGCAGTTTCTACAGAAAGAGTGTTTCAGAACGGCTCAATCAAAAGTAAGGTTCAACTCTGTGAGTTGAATGCACAGAACAGAAAGTATTTTCACAGAATGCTACTGTGTAGTTTATATTTGAATATATTCCTTTTTCCACTATTACCATCTTAGCGCTCCGAATGTCCACTTGCATTTTCTGCAGAAAGAGTGTTCAGAACTGCGCAATCAAAAGTATGGTTTAACTCTGTTAGCTTAATGAACATATCAGAAATACGTTTCACACAATGCTTCTGGGTAGTATTTATTTGAAGATATTATTTTTCCCAATATAGGCCTCTTAGCGCTCAGAATGTCCAATTGCAGTTTCTACAGAAAGAGTGTTTCAGAAATGCTCAATCAAAAGTAAGGTTCAACTCTGTTAGTTGAATGCACAGAACAGAAAGAAGTTTCATACAATGCTTCTGTGTAGTTTATATTTGAGCATATTCTTTTTTCCACTATTACCCACTTAGCGCTACGAATGTCCAGTTGCATTTTCTACAGACAGAGTGTTTCAAAACTGCTCAATCAAAAGTATGGTTTAACTCTGTTAGCTGAATGCTCAGATCACAAAGAAGTTTCACAGAATGCTTCTGTGTAGTTTATATTTGAATATATTCCTTTTTCCACTACTACGCTCTTAGCGCTCCAAATGTCCAGTTGCATTTTCTACAGAAAGAGTGTTCAGATCTGCTCAATCAAAAGTATGGTTTAACTCTGTTAGCTGAATGCACAGATCAGAAAGAAGTTTCACAGAATGATTCTGTGTAGTTTATATTTGGAGACATTCCTTTTTCCACTATTACCCTCTTAGCTCTCCGAATCTCCACTTGCATTTTCTACAGAAAGAGTGTTTCAGAACGGCTCAATCAAAACTAAGGTTCAGCTCTTTTAGTTGAACAAACAGAACAGAAAGAAGTTTCACACAATTCTTCTGTGTAGTTTTTATTTGTAGACATTCTTTTTCCCAATATAGGCCTCTTAGCGCTCAGAATGTCCAATTGCAGTTTCTACAGAAAGAGTGTTTCAGAACGGCTCAATCAAAAGTAAGGTTCAACTCTGTTAGTTGAATGCACAGAACAGAAAGAAGTTTCATACAATGCTTCTGTGTAGTTTATATTTGAACATATTCTTTTTTCCACTATTACCCACTTAGCGCTACGAATGTCCAGTTGCATTTTCTACAGACAGAGTGTTTCAAAACTGCTCAATCAAAAGTATGGTTTAACTCTGTTAGCTGAATGCTCAGATCAGAAAGAAGTTTCACAGAATGCTTCTGTGTAGTTTATATTTGAATATATTCCTTTTTCCACTACTACGCTCTTAGCGCTCCAAATGTCCAGTTGCATTTTCTACAGAAAGAGTGTTCAGATCTGCTCAATCAAAAGTATGGTTTAACTCTGTTAGCTGAATGTACAGATCAGAAAGAAGTTTCACCGAATGATTCTGTGTAGTTTATATTTGAAGACATTCCTTTTTCCACTATTACCCTCTTAGCGCTCCGAATCTCCACTTGCATTGTCTACAAAAAGAGTGTTTCATAACTGCTCAATCAAAAATATGTTTTATCTCTGTTAACTGAATTTACAGATCAGAAATAAGTTTCAGAGAATGCATCTGTGTAGTTTTTATTTGAAGATATTCTTTTTCCCAATGTAGGCCTCTTATCGCTTAGCATGTCCAATTGCAGTTTCTACAGAAAGAGTGTTTCAGAACGGCTCAATCAAAAGTAAGGTTCAACTCTGTTAGTTGAATGCACAGAACAGAAAGAAGCTTCACAGAATGCTACTGTGTAGTTTATATTTGAATATATTCCTTTTTCCACTATTACCCTCTTAGCGCTCCGAATGTCCACTTGCATTTTCTGCAGAAAGAGTGTTCAGAACTGCGCAATCAAAAGTATGGTTTAACTCTGTTAGCTTAATGAACATATCAGAAATAAGTTTCACACAATGCTTCTGTGTAGTTTTTATTTGAAGATATTCTTTTTCCCAATAGAGGCCTCTTAGCGCTCAGAATGTCCAATTGCAGTTTCTACAGAAAGAGTGTTTCAGAACGGCTCAATCAAAAGTAAGGTTCAACTCTGTTAGTTGAATGCACAGAACAGATAGAAGTTTCATACAATGCTTCTGTGTAGTTTATATTTGAACATATTCTTTTTTCCACCATTACCCACTTAGCGCTACGAATGTCCTGTTGCATTTTCTACAGACAGAGTGTTTCAAAACTGCTCAATCAAAAGTATGGTTTAACTCTGTTAGCTGAATGCTCAGATCAGAAAGAAGTTTCACAGAATGCTTCTGTGTAGTTTATATTTGAATATATTACTTTTTCCACTACTACGCTCTTAGTGCTCCAAATGTCCAGTTGCATTTTCTACAGAAAGAGTGTTCAGATCTGCTCAATCAAAAGTATGGTTTAACTCTGTTAGCTGAATGCACAGATCAGAAAGAAGTTTCACCGAATGATTCTGTGTAGTTTATATTTGAAGACATTCCTTTTTCCACTATTACCCTCTTAGCGCTCCGAATCTCCACTTGCATTTTCTACAAAAAGAGTGTTTCATAACTGCTCAATCAAAAATATGTTTTATCTCTGTTAACTGAATTTACAGATCAGAAATAAGTTTCACAGAATGCATCTGTGTAGTTTTTATTTGAAGATATTGTTTTTCCCAATGTAGGCCTCTTAGCGCTTAGCATGTCCAATTGCAGTTTCTACAGAAAGAGTGTTTCAGAACGGCTCAATCAAAAGTAAGGTTCAACTCTGTTAGTTGAATGCACAGAACAGAAAGAAGCTTCACACAATGCTACTGTGTAGTTTATATTTGAATATATTCCTTTTTCCACTATTACCCTCTTAGCGCTCCGAATGTCCACTTGCATTTTCTGCAGAAAGAGTGTTCAGAACTGCGCAATCAAAAGTATGGTTTAACTCTGTTAGCTTAATGAACATATCAGAAATAAGTTTCACACAATGCTTCTGTGTAGTTTTTATTTGAAGATATTCTTTTTCCCAATAGAGGCCTCTTAGCGCTCAGAATGTCCAATTGCAGTTTCTACAGAAAGAGTGTTTCAGAACGGCTCAATCAAAAGTAAGGTTCAACTGTTAGTTGAATGCACAGAACAGATAGAAGTTTCATACAATGCTTCTGTGTAGTTTATATTTGAACATATTCTTTTTTCCACCATTACCCACTTAGCGCTACGAATGTCCAGTTGCATTTTCTACAGACAGAGTGTTTCAAAACTGCTCAATCAAAAGTTTGGTTTAACTCTGTTAGCTGAATGCTCAGATCAGAAAGAAGTTTCACAGAATGCTTCTGTGTAGTTTATATTTGAATATATTCCTTTTTCCACTACTACGCTCTTAGCGCTCCAAATGTCCAGTTGCATTTTCTACAGAAAGAGTGTTCAGATCTGCTCAATCAAAAGTACGGTTTAACTCTGTTAGCTGAATGCACAGATCAGAAAGAAGTTTCACCGAATGATTCTGTGTAGTTTATATTTGAAGACATTCCTTTTTCCACTATTACCCTCTTAGCGCTCCGAATCTCCACTTGCATTTTCTACAAAAAGAGTGTTTCATAACTGCTCAATCAAAAATATGTTTTATCTCTGTTAACTGAATTTACAGATCAGAAATAAGTTTCACAGAATGCATCTGTGTAGTTTTTATTTGAAGATATTCTTTTTCCCAATGTAGGCCTCTTAGCGCTTAGCATGTCCAATTGCAGTTTCTACAGAAAGAGTGTTTCAGAACGGCTCAATCAAAAGTAAGTTTCAACTCTGTTAGTTGAATGCACAGAACAGAAAGAATTTTCACAGAATGCTACTGTGTAGTTTATATTTGAATATATTCCTTTTTCCACTCTTACCCTCTTAGCGCTCCGAATGTCCACATGTATTTTCTACAGAAAGAGTGTTCAGAACTGCGCAATCAAAAGTATGGTTTAACTCTGTTAGCTTAATGAACATATCAGAAATAAGTTTCACACAATGCTTCTGTGTAGTTTTTATTTGAAGATATTATTTTTCCCAATATAGGCCTCTTAGCGCTCAGAATGTCCAATTGCAGTTTCTACAGAAAGAGTGTTTCAGAAAGGCTCAATCAAAAGTAAGGTTCAACTCTGTTAGTTGAATGCACAGAACAGAAAGAAGTTTCATACAATGCTTCTGTGTAGTTTATATTTGAACATATTCTTTTTTCCACTATTACCCACTTAGCGCTACGAATGTCCAGTTGCATTTTCTACAGACAGAGTGTTTCAAAACTGCTCAATCAAAAGTATGGTTTAACTCTGTTAGCTGAATGCTCAGATCAGAAAGAAGTTTCACAGAATGATTCTGTGTAGTTTATATTTGGAGACATTCCTTTTTCCACTATTACCCTCTTAGCGCTCCGAATCTCCACTTGCATTTTCTACAGAAAGAGTGTTTCAGAACGGCTCAATCAAAACTAAGGTTCAACTCTTTTAGTTGAACAAACAGAACAGAAAGAAGTTTCACACAATTCTTCTGTGTAGTTTTTATTTGTAGACATTCTTTTTCCCAATATAGGCCTCTTAGCGCTCAGAATGTCCAATTGCAGTTTCTACAGAAAGAGTGTTTCAGAACGGCTCAATCAAAAGTAAGGTTCAACTCTGTTAGTTGAATGCACAGAACAGAAAGAAGTTTCATACAATGCTTCTGTGTAGTTTATATTTGAACATATTCTTTTTTCCACTATTACCCACTTAGCGCTACGAATGTCCAGTTGCATTTTCTACAGACAGAGTGTTTCAAAACTGCTCAATCAAAAGTATGGTTTAACTCTGTTAGCTGAATGCTCAGATCAGAAAGAAGTTTCACAGAATGCTTCTGTGTAGTTTATATTTGAATATATTCCTTTTTCCACTACTACGCTCTTAGCGCTCCAAATGTCCAGTTGCATTTTCTACAGAAAGAGTTTTCAGATCTGCTCAATCAAAAGTATGGTTTAACTCTGTTAGCTGAATGCACAGATTAGAAAGAGGTTTCACCGAATGATTCTGTGTAGTTTATATTTGAAGACATTCCTTTTTCCAGTATTACCCACTTAGCGCTCCGAATCTCCACTTGCATTTTCTACAAAAAGAGTGTTTCATAACTGCTCAATCAAAAATATGTTTTATCTCTGTTAACTGAATTTACAGATCAGAAATAAGTTTCACAGAATGCATCTGTGTAGTTTTTATTTGACGATATTCTTTTTCCCAATGTAGGCCTCTTAGCGCTTAGCATGTCCAATTGCAGTTTCTACAGAAAGAGTGTTTCAGAACGGCTCAATCAAAAGTAAGGTTCAACTCTCTTAGTTGAATGCACAGAACAGAAAGTATTTTCACAGAATGCTACTGTGTAGTTTATATTTGAATATATTCCTTTTTCCACTATTACCATCTTAGCGCTCCGAATGTCCACTTGCATTTTCTGCAGAAAGAGTGTTCAGAACTGCGCAATCAAAAGTATGGTTTAACTCTGTTAGCTTAATGAACATATCAAAAATAAGTTTCACACAATGCTTCTGGGTAGTATTTATTTGAAGATATTATTTTTCCCAATATAGGCCTCTTAGCGCTCAGAATGTCCAATTGCAGTTTCTACAGAAAGAGTGTTTCAGAAATGCTCAATCAAAAGTAAGGTTCAACTCTGTTAGTTGAATGCACAGAACAGAAAGAAGTTTCATACAATGCTTCTGTGTAGTTTATATTTGAACATATTATTTTTCCACTATTACCCACTTAGCGCTACGAATGTCCAGTTGCATTTTCTACAGAGAGAGTGTTTCAAAACTGCTCAATCAAAAGTATGGTTTAACTCTGTTAGCTGAATGCTCAGATCAGAAAGAAGTTTCACAGAATGCTTCTGTGTAGTTTATATTTGAATATATTCCTTTTTCCACTACTACGCTCTTAGCGCTCCAAATGTCCAGTTGCATTTTCTACAGAAAGAGTGTTCAGATCTGCTCAATCAAAAGTATGGTTTAACTCTGTTAGCTGAATGCACAGATCAGAAAGAAGTTTCACCGAATGATTCTGTGTAGTTTATATTTGAAGACATTCCTTTTTCCACTATTACCCTCTTAGCGCTCCGAATCTCCACTTGCATTTTCTTCAAAAAGAGTGTTTCATAACTGCTCAATCAAAAATATGTTTTATCTCTGTTAACTGAATTTACAGATCAGAAATAAGTTTCACAGAATGCATCTGTGTAGTTTTTATTTGAAGATATTCTTTTTCCCAATGTAGGCCTCTTAGCGCTTAGCATGTCCAATTGCAGTTTCTACAGAAAGAGTGTTTCAGAACGGCTCAATCAAAAGTAAAGTTCAACTCTGTTAGTTGAATGCACAGAACAGAAAGAATTTTCACAGAATGCTACAGTGTAGTTTATATTTGAATATATTCCTTTCTCCACTATTACCCTCTTAGCGCTCTGAATGTCCACTTGTATTTTCTACAGAAAGAGTGTTCAGAACTGCGCAATCAAAAGTATGGTTTAACTCTGTTAGCTTAATGAACATATCAGTAATAAGTTTCACACAATGCTTCTGTGTAGTTTTTATTTGAAGATATTATTTTTCCCAATATAGGCCTCTTAGCGCTCAGAATGTCCAATTGCAGTTTCTACAGAAAGAGTGTTTCAGAAAGGCTCAATCAAAAGTCAGGTTCAACTCTGTTAGTTGAATGCACAGAACAGAAAGAAGTTTCATACAATGCTTCTGTGTAGTTTATATTTGAACATATTATTTTTTCCACTATTACCCACTTAGCGCTACGAATGTCCAGTTGCATTTTCTACAGACAGAGTGTTTCAAAACTGCTCAATCAAAAGTATGGTTTAACTCTGTTAGCTGAATGCTCAGATCAGAAAGAAGTTTCACAGAATGATTCTGTGTAGTTTATATTTGGAGACATTCCTTTTTCCACTATTACCCTCTTAGCGCTCCGAGTCTCCACTTGCATTTTCTACAGAAAGAGTGTTTCAGAACGGCTCAATCAAAACTAAGGTTCAACTCTTTTAGTTGAACAAACAGAACAGAAAGAAGTTTCACACAATTCTTCTGTGTAGTTTTTATTTGTAGACATTCTTTTTCCCAATATAGGCCTCTTAGCGCTCAGAATGTCCAATTGCAGTTTCTACAGAAAGAGTGTTTCAGAACGGCTCAATCAAAAGTAAGGTTCAACTCTGTTAGTTGAATGCACAGAACAGAAAGAAGTTTCATACAATGCTTCTGTGTAGTTTATATTTGAACATATTCTTTTTTCCACTATTACCCACTTAGCGCTACGAATGTCCAGTTGCATTTTCTACAGACAGAGTGTTTCAAAACTGCTCAATCAAAAGTATGGTTTAACTCTGTTAGCTGAATGCTCAGATCAGAAAGAAGTTTCACAGAATGCTTCTGTGTAGTTTATATTTGAATATATTCCTTTTTCCACTACTACGCTCTTAGCGCTCCAAATGTCCAGTTGCATTTTCTACAGAAAGAGTGTTCAGATCTGCTCAATCAAAAGTATGGTTTAACTCTGTTAGCTGAATGTACAGATCAGAAAGAAGTTTCACCGAATGATTCTGTGTAGTTTATATTTGAAGACATTCCTTTTTCCACTATTACCCTCTTAGCGCTCCGAATCTCCACTTGCATTTTCTACAAAAAGAGTGTTTCATAACTGCTCAATCAAAAATATGTTTTATCTCTGTTAACTGAATTTACAGATCAGAAATAAGTTTCAGAGAATGCATCTGTGTAGTTTTTATTTGAAGATATTCTTTTTCCCAATGTAGGCCTCTTATCGCTTAGCATGTCCAATTGCAGTTTATACAGAAAGAGTGTTTCAGAACGGCTCAATCAAAAGTAAGGTTCAACTCTGTTAGTTGAATGCACAGAACAGAAAGAAGCTTCACAGAATGCTACTGTGTAGTTTATATTTGAATATATTCCTTTTTCCACTATTACCCTCTTAGCGCTCCGAATGTCCACTTGCATTTTCTGCAGAAAGAGTGTTCAGAACTGCGCAATCAAAAGTATGGTTTAACTCTGTTAGCTTAATGAACATATCAGAAATAAGTTTCACACAATGCTTCTGTGTAGTTTTTATTTGAAGATATTCTTTTTCCCAATAGAGGCCTCTTAGCGCTCAGAATGTCCAATTGCAGTTACTACAGAAAGAGTGTTTCAGAACGGCTCAATCAAAAGTAAGGTTCAACTCTGTTAGTTGAATGCACAGAACAGATAGAAGTTTCATACAATGCTTCTGTGTAGTTTATATTTGAACATATTCTTTTTTCCACCATTACCCACTTAGCGCTACGAATGTCCTGTTGCATTTTCTACAGACAGAGTGTTTCAAAACTGCTCAATCAAAAGTATGGTTTAACTCTGTTAGCTGAATGCTCAGATCAGAAAGAAGTTTCACAGAATGCTTCTGTGTAGTTTATATTTGAATATATTACTTTTTCCACTACTACGCTCTTAGTGCTCCAAATGTCCAGTTGCATTTTCTACAGAAAGAGTGTTCAGATCTGCTCAATCAAAAGTATGGTTTAACTCTGTTAGCTGAATGCACAGATCAGAAAGAAGTTTCACCGAATGATTCTGTGTAGTTTATATTTGAAGACATTCCTTTTTCCACTATTACCCACTTAGCGCTCCGAATCTCCACTTGCATTTTCTACAAAAAGAGTGTTTCATAACTGCTCAATCAAAAATATGTTTTATCTCTGTTAACTGAATTTACAGATCAGAAATAAGTTTCACAGAATGCATCTGTGTAGTTTTTATTTGAAGATATTGTTTTTCCCAATGTAGGCCTCTTAGCGATTAGCATGTCCAATTGCAGTTTCTACAGAAAGAGTGTTTCAGAACGGCTCAATCAAAAGTAAGGTACAACTCTGTTAGTTGAATGCACAGAACAGAAAGAAGCTTCACACAATGCTACTGTGTAGTTTATATTTGAATATATTCCTTTTTCCACTATTACCCTCTTAGCGCTCCGAATGTCCACTTGCATTTTCTGCAGAAAGAGTGTTCAGAACTGCGCAATCAAAAGTATGGTTTAACTCTGTTAGCTTAATGAACATATCAGAAATAAGTTTCACACAATGCTTCTGTGTAGTTTTTATTTGAAGATATTCTTTTTCCCAATAGAGGCCTCTTAGCGCTCAGAATGTCCAATTGCAGTTTCTACAGAAAGAGTGTTTCAGAACGGCTCAATCAAAAGTAAGGTTCAACTGTTAGTTGAATGCACAGAACAGATAGAAGTTTCATACAATGCTTCTGTGTAGTTTATATTTGAACATATTCTTTTTTCCACCATTACCCACTTAGCGCTACGAATGTCCAGTTGCATTTTCTACAGACAGAGTGTTTCAAAACTGCTCAATCAAAAGTATGGTTTAACTCTGTTAGCTGAATGCTCAGATCAGAAAGAAGTTTCACAGAATGCTTCTGTGTAGTTTATATTTGAATATATTCCTTTTTCCACTACTACGCTCTTAGCGCTCCAAATGTCCAGTTGCATTTTCTACAGAAAGAGTGTTCAGATCTGCTCAATCAAAAGTACGGTTTAACTCTGTTAGCTGAATGCACAGATCACAAAGAAGTTTCACCGAATGATTCTGTGTAGTTTATATTTGAAGACATTCCTTTTTCCACTATTACCCTCTTAGCGCTCCGAATCTCCACTTGCATTTTCTACAAAAAGAGTGTTTCATAACTGCTCAATCAAAAATATGTTTTATCTCTGTTAACTGAATTTACAGATCAGAAATAAGTTTCACAGAATGCATCTGTGTAGTTTTTATTTGAAGATATTCTTTTTCCCAATGTAGGCCTCTTAGCGCTTAGCATGTCCAATTGCAGTTTCTACAGAAAGAGTGTTTCAGAACGGCTCAATCAAAAGTAAGGTTCAACTCTGTTAGTTGAATGCACAGAACAGAAAGAATTTTCACAGAATGCTACTGTGTAGTTTATATTTGAATATATTCCTTTTTCCACTCTTACCCTCTTAGCGCTCCGAATGTCCACATGTATTTTCTACAGAAAGAGTGTTCAGAACTGCGCAATCAAAAGTATGGTTTAACTCTGTTAGCTTAATGAACATATCAGAAATAAGTTTCACACAATGCTTCTGTGTAGTTTTTATTTGAAGATATTATTTTTCCCAATATAGGCCTCTTAGCGCTCAGAATGTCCAATTGCAGTTTCTACAGAAAGAGTGTTTCAGAAAGGCTCAATCAAAAGTAAGGTTCAACTCTGTTAGTTGAATGCACAGAAGAGAAAGAAGTTTCATACAATGCTTCTGTGTAGTTTATATTTGAACATATTATTTTTTCCACTATTACCCACTTAGCGCTACGAATGTCCAGTTGCATTTTCTACAGACAGAGTGTTTCAAAACTGCTCAATCAAAAGTATGGTTTAACTCTGTTAGCTGAATGCTCAGATCAGAAAGAAGTTTCACAGAATGATTCTGTGTAGTTTATATTTGGAGACATTCCTTTTTCCACTATTACCCTCTTAGCGCTCCGAATCTCCACTTGCATTTTCTACAGAAAGAGTGTTTCAGAACGGCTCAATCAAAACTAAGGTTCAACTCTTTTAGTTGAACAAACAGAACAGAAAGAAGTTTCACACAATTCTTCTGTGTAGTTTTTATTTGTAGACATTCTTTTTCCCAATATAGGCCTCTTAGCGCTCAGAATGTCCAATTGCAGTTTCTACAGAAAGAGTGTTTCAGAACGGCTCAATCAAAAGTAAGGTTCAAATCTGTTAGTTGAATGCACAGAACAGAAAGAAGTTTCATACAATGCTTCTGTGTAGTTTATATTTGAACATATTCTTTTTTCCACTATTACCCACTTAGCGCTACGAATGTCCAGTTGCATTTTCTACAGACAGAGTGTTTCAAAACTGCTCAATCAAAAGTATGGTTTAACTCTGTTAGCTGAATGCTCAGATCAGAAAGAAGTTTCACAGAATGCTTCTGTGTAGTTTATATTTGAATATATTCCTTTTTCCACTACTACGCTCTTAGCGCTCCAAATGTCCAGTTGCATTTTCTACAGAAAGAGTTTTCAGATCTGCTCAATCAAAAGTATGGTTTAACTCTGTTAGCTGAATGCACAGATTAGAAAGAGGTTTCACCGAATGATTCTGTGTAGTTTATATTTGAAGACATTCCTTTTTCCAGTATTACCCACTTAGCGCTCCGAATCTCCACTTGCATTTTCTACAAAAAGAGTGTTTCATAACTGCTCAATCAAAAATATATTTTATCTCTGTTAACTGAATTTACAGATCAGAAATAAGTTTCACAGAATGCATCTGTGTAGTTTTTATTTGAAGATATTCTTTTTCCCAATGTAGGCCTCTTAGCGCTTAGCATGTCCAATTGCAGTTTCTACAGAAAGAGTGTTTCAGAACGGCTCAATCAAAAGTAAGGTTCAACTCTCTTAGTTGAATGCACAGAACAGAAAGTATTTTCACAGAATGCTACTGTGTAGTTTATATTTGAATATATTCCTTTTTCCACTATTACCATCTTAGCGCTCCGAATGTCCACTTGCATTTTCTGCAGAAAGAGTGTTCAGAACTGCGCAATCAAAAGTATGGTTTAACTCTGTTAGCTTAATGAACATATCAGAAATAAGTTTCACACAATGCTTCTGGGTAGTATTTATTTGAAGATATTATTTTTCCCAATATAGGCCTCTTAGCGCTCAGAATGTCCAATTGCAGTTCCTACAGAAAGAGTGTTTCAGAAATGCTCAATCAAAAGTAAGGTTCAACTCTGTTAGTTGAATGCACAGAACAGAAAGAAGTTTCATACAATGCTTCTGTGTAGTTTATATTTGAACATATTATTTTTCCACTATTACCCACTTAGCGCTACGAATGTCCAGTTGCATTTTCTACAGAGAGAGTGTTTCAAAACTGCTCAATCAAAAGTATGGTTTAACTCTGTTAGCTGAATGCTCAGATCAGAAAGAAGTTTCACAGAATGCTTCTGTGTAGTTTATATTTGAATATATTCCTTTTTCCACTACTACGCTCTTAGCGCTCCAAATGTCCAGTTGCATTTTCTACAGAAAGAGTGTTCAGATCTGCTCAATCAAAAGTATGGTTTAACTCTGTTAGCTGAATGCACAGATCAGAAAGAAGTTTCACCGAATGATTCTGTGTAGTTTATATTTGAAGACATTCCTTTTTCCACTATTACCCTCTTAGCGCTCCGAATCTCCACTTGCATTTTCTTCAAAAAGAGTGTTTCATAACTGCTCAATCAAAAATATGTTTTATCTCTGTTAACTGAATTTACAGATCAGAAATAAGTTTCACAGAATGCATCTGTGTAGTTTTTATTTGAAGATATTCTTTTTCCCAATGTAGGGCTCTTAGCGCTTAGCATGTCCAATTGCAGTTTCTACAGAAAGAGTGTTTCAGAACGGCTCAATCAAAAGTAAGGTTCAACTCTGTTAGTTGAATGCACAGAACAGAAAGAATTTTCACAGAATGCTACTGTGTAGTTTATATTTGAATATATTCCTTTCTCCACTATTACCCTCTTAGCGCTCTGAATGTCCACTTGTATTTTCTACAGAAAGAGTGTTCAGAACTGCGCAATCAAAAGTATGGTTTAACTCTGTTAGCTTAATGAACATATCAGAAATAAGTTTCACACAATGCTTCTGTGTAGTTTTTATTTGAAGATATTATTTTTCCCAATATAGGCCTCTTAGCGCTCAGAATGTCCAATTGCAGTTTCTACAGAAAGAGTGTTTCAGAAAGGCTCAATCAAAAGTCAGGTTCAACTCTGTTAGTTGAATGCACAGAACAGAAAGAAGTTTCATACAATGCTTCTGTGTAGTTTATATTTGAACATATTATTTTTTCCACTATTACCCATTAGCGCTACGAATGTCCAGTTGCATTTTCTACAGACAGAGTGTTTCAAAACTGCTCAATCAAAAGTATGGTTTAACTCTGTTAGCTGAATGCTCAGATCAGAAAGAAGTTTCACAGAATGATTCTGTGTAGTTTATATTTGGAGACATTCCTTTTTCCACTATTACCCTCTTAGCTCTCCGAATCTCCACTTGCATTTTCTACAGAAAGAGTGTTTCAGAACGGCTCAATCAAAACTAAGGTTCAGCTCTTTTAGTTGAACAAACAGAACAGAAAGAAGTTTCACACAATTCTTCTGTGTAGTTTTTATTTGTAGACATTCTTTTTCCCAATATAGGCCTCTTAGCGCTCAGAATGTCCAATTGCAGTTTCTACAGAAAGAGTGTTTCAGAATGGCTCAATCAAAAGTAAGGTTCAACTCTGTTAGTTGAATGCACAGAACAGAAAGAAGCTTCACAGAATGCTACTGTGTAGTTTATATTTGAATATATTCCTTTTTCCACTATTACCCTCTTAGCGCTCCGAATGTCCACTTGCATTTTCTGCAGAAAGAGTGTTCAGAACTGCGCAATCAAAAGTATGGTTTAACTCTGTTAGCTTAATGAACATATCAGAAATAAGTTTCACACAATGCTTCTGTGTAGTTTTTATTTGAAGATATTCCTTTTCCCAATAGAGGACTCTTAGCGCTCAGAATGTCCAATTGCAGTTTCTACAGAAAGAGTGTTTCAGAACGGCTCAATCAAAAGTAAGGTTCAACTCTGTTAGTTGAATGCACAGAACAGATAGAAGTTTCATACAATGCTTCTGTGTAGTTTATATTTGAACATATTCTTTTTTCCACCATTACCCACTTAGCGCTACGAATGTCCAGTTGCATTTTCTACACACAGAGTGTTTCAAAACTGCTCAATCAAAAGTATGGTTTAACTCTGTTAGCTGAATGCTCAGATCAGAAAGAAGTTTCACAGAATGCTTCTGTGTAGTTTATATTTGAATATATTACTTTTTCCACTACTACGCTCTTAGTGCTACAAATGTCCAGTTGCATTTTCTACAGAAAGAGTGTTCAGATCTGCTCAATCAAAAGTATGGTTTAACTCTGTTAGCTGAATGCACAGATCAGAAAGAAGTTTCACCGAATGATTCTGTGTAGTTTATATTTGAAGACATTCCTTTTTCCACTATTACCCTCTTAGCGCTCCGAATCTCCACTTGCGTTTTCTACAAAAAGAGTGTTTCATAACTGCTCAATCAAAAATATGTTTTATCTCTGTTAACTGAATTTACAGATCAGAAATAAGTTTCACAGAATGCATCTGTGTAGTTTTTATTTGAAGATATTCTTTTTCCCAATGTAGGCCTCTTAGCGCTTAGCATGTCCAATTGCAGTTTCTACAGAAAGAGTGTTTCAGAACGGCTCAATCAAAAGTAAGGTTCAACTCTGTTAGTTGAATGCACAGAACAGAAAGAAGCTTCACAGAATGCTACTGTGTAGTTTATATTTGAATATATTCCTTTTTCCACTATTACCCTCTTAGCGCTCCGAATGTCCACTTGCATTTTCTGCAGAAAGAGTGTTCAGAACTGCGCAATCAAAAGTATGGTTTAACTCTGTTAGCTTAATGAACATATCAGAAATAAGTTTCACACAATGCTTCTGTGTAGTTTTTATTTGAAGATATTCCTTTTCCCAATAGAGGACTCTTAGCGCTCAGAATGTCCAATTGCAGTTTCTACAGAAAGAGTGTTTCAGAACGGCTCAATCAAAAGTAAGGTTCAACTCTGTTAGTTGAATGCACAGAACAGATAGAAGTTTCATACAATGCTTCTGTGTAGTTTATATTTGAACATATTCTTTTTTCCACCATTACCCACTTAGCGCTACGAATGTCCAGTTGCATTTTCTACACACAGAGTGTTTCAAAACTGCTCAATCAAAAGTATGGTTTAACTCTGTTAGCTGAATGCTCAGATCAGAAAGAAGTTTCACAGAATGCTTCTGTGTAGTTTATATTTGAATATATTACTTTTTCCACTACTACGCTCTTAGTGCTACAAATGTCCAGTTGCATTTTCTACAGAAAGAGTGTTCAGATCTGCTCAATCAAAAGTATGGTTTAACTCTGTTAGCTGAATGCACAGATCAGAAAGAAGTTTCACCGAATGATTCTGTGTAGTTTATATTTGAAGACATTCCTTTTTCCACTATTACCCTCTTAGCGCTCCGAATCTCCACTTGCATTTTCTACAAAAAGAGTGTTTCATAACTGCTCAATCAAAAATATGTTTTATCTCTGTTAACTGAATTTACAGATCAGAAATAAGTTTCACAGAATGCATCTGTGTAGTTTTTATTTGAAGATATTCTTTTTCCCAATGTAGGCCTCTTAGCGCTTAGCATGTCCAATTGCAGTTTCTACAGAAAGAGTGTTTCAGAACGGCTCAATCAAAAGTAAGGTTCAACTCTGTTAGTTGAATGCACAGAACAGAAAGAAGCTTCACAGAATGCTACTGTGTAGTTTATATTTGAATATATTCCTTTTTCCACTATTACCCTCTTAGCGCTCCGAATGTCCACTTGCATTTTCTGCAGAAAGAGTGTTCAGAACTGCGCAATCAAAAGTATGGTTTAACTCTGTTAGCTTAATGAACATATCAGAAATAAGTTTCACACAATGCTTCTGTGTAGTTTTTATTTGAAGATATTCCTTTTCCCAATAGAGGACTCTTAGCGCTCAGAATGTCCAATTGCAGTTTCTACAGAAAGAGTGTTTCAGAACGGCTCAATCAAAAGTAAGGTTCAACTCTGTTAGTTGAATGCACAGAACAGATAGAAGTTTCATACAATGCTTCTGTGTAGTTTATATTTGAACATATTCTTTTTTCCACCATTACCCACTTAGCGCTACGAATGTCCAGTTGCATTTTCTACACACAGAGTGTTTCAAAACTGCTCAATCAAAAGTATGGTTTAACTCTGTTAGCTGAATGCTCAGATCAGAAAGAAGTTTCACAGAATGCTTCTGTGTAGTTTATATTTGAATATATTACTTTTTCCACTACTACGCTCTTAGTGCTACAAATGTCCAGTTGCATTTTCTACAGAAAGAGTGTTCAGATCTGCTCAATCAAAAGTATGGTTTAACTCTGTTAGCTGAATGCACAGATCAGAAAGAAGTTTCACCGAATGATTCTGTGTAGTTTATATTTGAAGACATTCCTTTTTCCACTATTACCCTCTTAGCGCTCCGAATCTCCACTTGCATTTTCTACAAAAAGAGTGTTTCATAACTGCTCAATCAAAAATATGTTTTATCTCTGTTAACTGAATTTACAGATCAGAAATAAGTTTCACAGAATGCATCTGTGTAGTTTTTATTTGAAGATATTCTTTTTCCCAATGTAGGCCTCTTAGCGCTTAGCATGTCCAATTGCAGTTTCTACAGAAAGAGTGTTTCAGAACGGCTCAATCAAAAGTAAGGTTCAACTCTGTTAGTTGAATGCACAGAACAGAAAGAAGCTTCACAGAATGCTACTGTGTAGTTTATATTTGAATATATTCCTTTTTCCACTATTACCCTCTTAGCGCTCCGAATGTCCACTTGCATTTTCTGCAGAAAGAGTGTTCAGAACTGCGCAATCAAAAGTATGGTTTAACTCTGTTAGCTTAATGAACATATCAGAAATAAGTTTCACACAATGCTTCTGTGTAGTTTTTATTTGAAGATATTCCTTTTCCCAATAGAGGACTCTTAGCGCTCAGAATGTCCAATTGCAGTTTCTACAGAAAGAGTGTTTCAGAACGGCTCAATCAAAAGTAAGGTTCAACTCTGTTAGTTGAATGCACAGAACAGATAGAAGTTTCATACAATGCTTCTGTGTAGTTTATATTTGAACATATTCTTTTTTCCACCATTACCCACTTAGCGCTACGAATGTCCAGTTGCATTTTCTACACACAGAGTGTTTCAAAACTGCTCAATCAAAAGTATGGTTTAACTCTGTTAGCTGAATGCTCAGATCAGAAAGAAGTTTCACAGAATGCTTCTGTGTAGTTTATATTTGAATATATTACTTTTTCCACTACTACGCTCTTAGTGCTACAAATGTCCAGTTGCATTTTCTACAGAAAGAGTGTTCAGATCTGCTCAATCAAAAGTATGGTTTAACTCTGTTAGCTGAATGCACAGATCAGAAAGAAGTTTCACCGAATGATTCTGTGTAGTTTATATTTGAAGACATTCCTTTTTCCACTATTACCCTCTTAGCGCTCCGAATCTCCACTTGCATTTTCTACAAAAAGAGTGTTTCATAACTGCTCAATCAAAAATATGTTTTATCTCTGTTAACTGAATTTACAGATCAGAAATAAGTTTCACAGAATGCATCTGTGTAGTTTTTATTTGAAGATATTCTTTTTCCCAATGTAGGCCTCTTAGCGCTTAGCATGTCCAATTGCAGTTTCTACAGAAAGAGTGTTTCAGAACGGCTCAATCAAAAGTAAGGTTCAACTCTGTTAGTTGAATGCACAGAACAGAAAGAAGCTTCACAGAATGCTACTGTGTAGTTTATATTTGAATATATTCCTTTTTCCACTATTACCCTCTTAGCGCTCCGAATGTCCACTTGCATTTTCTGCAGAAAGAGTGTTCAGAACTGCGCAATCAAAAGTATGGTTTAACTCTGTTAGCTTAATGAACATATCAGAAATAAGTTTCACACAATGCTTCTGTGTAGTTTTTATTTGAAGATATTCCTTTTCCCAATAGAGGACTCTTAGCGCTCAGAATGTCCAATTGCAGATTCTACAGAAAGAGTGTTTCAGCAAGGCTCAATCAAAAGTAAGGTTCAACTCTGTTAGTTGAATGCACAGAACAGAAAGTAGTTTCATACAATGCTTCTGTGTAGTTTATATTTGAACATATTCTTTTTTCCACTATTACCCACTTAGCGCTACGAATGTCCAGTTGCATTTTCTACAGACAGAGTGTTTCAAAACTGCTCAATCAAAAGTATGGTTTAACTCTGTTAGCTGAATGCTCAGATCAGAAAGAAGTTTCACAGAATGCTTCTGTGTAGTTTATATTTGAATATATTCCTTTTTCCACTATTACCCACTTAGCGCTCCAAATGTCCAGTTGCATTTTCTACAGAAAGAGTGTTCAGATCTGCTCAATCAAAAGTATGGTTTAACTCTGTTAGCTGAATGCACAGATCAGAAAGAAGTTTCACCGAATGATTCTGTGTAGTTTATATTTGAAGATACTCCTTTTTCCACTATTACCCTCTTAGTGCTCCGAATCTCCACTTGCATTTTCTACAGAAAGAGTGTTTCATAACTGCTCAATCAAAAATATGTTTTATCTCTGTTAACTGAATTTACAGATCAGAAATAAGTTTCACAGAATGCATCTGTGTAGTTTTTATTTGAAGATATTCTTTTTCCCAATGTAGGCCTCTTAGCGCTTAGCATGTCCAATTGCAGTTTCTACAGAAAGAGTGTTTCAGAACGGCTCAATCAAAAGTAAGGTTCAACTCTGTTAGTTGAATGCACAGAACAGAAAGAATTTTCACAGAATGCTACTGTGTAGTTTATATTTGAATATAGTCCTTTTTCCACTATTACCCTCTTAGCGCTCCGAATGTCCACTTGCATTTTCTACAGAAAGAGTGTTCAGAACTGCGCAATCAAAAGTATGCTTTAACTCTGTTAGCTTAATGAACATATCAGAAATAAGTTTCACACAATGCTTCTGTGTAGTTTTTATTTGAAGATATTATTTTCCCAATAGAGGCCTCTTAGCGCTCAGAATGTCCAATTGCAGTTTCTACAGAAAGAGTGTTTCAGAAAGGCTCAATCAAAAGTAAGGTTCAACTCTGTTAGTTGAATGCACAGAACAGAAAGAAGTTTCATACAATGCTTCTGTGTAGTTCATATTTGAACATATTCTTTTTTCCACTATTACCCACTTAGCGTTACGAATGTCCAGTTGCATTTTCTACAGACAGAGTGTTTCAAAACTGCTCAATCAAAAGTATGGTTTAACTCTGTTAGCTGAATGCTCAGATCAGAAAGAAGTTTCACAGAATGCTTCTGTGTAGTTTATATTTGAATATATTTCTTTTTTCACTACTACGCTCTTAGCGCTCCAAATGTCCAGTTGCATTTTCTACAGAAAGAGTGTTCAGATCTGCTCAATCAAAAGTATGGTTTAACTCTGTTAGCTGAATGCACAGATCAGAAAGAAGTTTCACAGAATGATTCTGTGTAGTTTATATTTGGAGACATTCCTTTTTCCACTATTACCCTCATAGCGTTCCGAATCTCCACTTGCATTTTCTACAGAAAGAGTGTTTCAGAACGGCTCAATCAAAACTAAGGTTCAACTCTTTTAGTTGAACAAACAGAACAGAAAGAAGTTTCACACAATTCTTCTGTGTAGTTTTTATTTGTAGACATTCTTTTTCCCAATATAGGCCTCCTAGCGCTCAGAATGTCCAATTGCAGTTTCTACAGAAAGAGTGTTTCAGAACGGCTCAATCAAAAGTAGGGTTCAACTCTGTTAGTTGAATGCACAGAACAGAAAGAAGTTTCATACAATGCTTCTGTGTAGTTTATATTTGAACATATTCTTTTTTCCACTATTACCCACTTAGCGCTACGAATGTCCAGTTGCATTTTCTACAGACAGAGTGTTTCAAAACTGCTCAATCAAAAGTATGGTTTAACTCTGTTAGCTGAATGCTCAGATCAGAAAGAAGTTTCACAGAATGCTTCTGTGTAGTTTAAATTTGAATATATTTCTTTTTTCACTACTACGCTCTTAGCGCTCCAAATGTCCAGTTGCATTTTCTACAGAAAGAGTGTTCAGATCTGCTCAATCAAAAGTATGGTTTAACTCTGTTAGCTGAATGCACAGATCAGAAAGAAGTTTCACAGAATGATTCTGTGTAGTTTATATTTGGAGACATTCCTTTTTCCACTATTACCCTCATAGCGCTCCGAATCTCCACTTGCATTTTCTACAGAAAGAGTGTTTCAGAACGGCTCAATCAAAACTAAGGTTCAACTCTTTTAGTTGAACAAACAGAACAGAAAGAAGTTTCACACAATTCTTCTGTGTAGTTTTTATTTGTAGACATTCTTTTTCCCAATATAGGCCTCCTAGCGCTCAGAATGTCCAATTGCAGTTTCTACAGAAAGAGTGTTTCAGAACGGCTCAATCAAACGTAAGGTTCAACTCTGTTAGTTGAATGCACAGAACAGAAAGTAGTTTCATACAATGCTTCTGTGTAGTTTATATTTGAACATATTCTTTTTTCCACTATTACCCCCTTAGCGCTACGAATGTCCAGTTGCATTTTCTACAGACAGAGTGTTTCAAAACTGCTCAATCAAAAGTATGGTTTAACTCTGTTAGCTGAATGCTCAGATCAGAAAGTAGTTTCACAGAATGCTTCTGTGTAGTTTATATTTGAATATATTCCTTTTTCCACTATTACCCACTTAGCGCTCCAAATGTCCAGTTGCATTTTCTACAGAAAGAGTGTTCAGATCTGCTCAATCAAAAGTATGGTTTAACTCTGTTAGCTGAATGCACAGATCAGAAAGAAGTTTCACCGAATGATTCTGTGTAGTTTATATTTGAAGATATTCCTTTTTCCACTATTACCCTCTTAGCGCTCCCAATCTCCACTTGCATTTTCTACAGAAAGAGTGTTTCATAACTGCTCAATCAAAAATATGTTTTATCTCTGTTAACTGAATTTACAGATAAGAAATAAGTTTCACAGAATGCATCTTTGTAGTTTTTATTTGAAGATATCCTTTTTCCCAATGTAGGCCTCTTAGCGCTTATCATGTCCAATTGCAGTTTCTACAGAAAGAGTGTTTCAGAACGGCTCAATCAAAAGTAAGGTTCAACTCTGTTAGTTGAATGCACAGAACAGAAAGAATTTTCACAGAATGCTACTGTGTGGTTTATATTTGAATATATTCCTTTTTCCACTATTACCCTCTTAGCGCTCCGAATGTCCACTTGCATTTTCTACAGAAAGAGTGTTCAGAACTGCGCAATCAAAAGTATGGTTTAACTCTGTTAGCTTAATGAACATATCAGAAATAAGTTTCACACAATGCTTCTGTGTAGTTTTTATTTGAAGATATTATTTTCCCAATAGAGGCCTCTTAGCGCTCAGAATGTCCAATTGCAGTTTCTACAGAAAGAGTGTTTCAGAAAGGCTCAATCAAAAGTAAGGTTCAACTCTGTTAGTTGAATACACAGAACAGAAAGGTGTTTCATACAATGCTTCTGTGTAGTTTATATTTGAACATATTCTTTTTTCCACTATTACCCACTTAGCGCTACGAATGTCCAGTTGCATTTTCTACAGACAGAGTGTTTCAAAACTGCTCAATCAAAAGTATGGTTTAACTCTGTTAGCTGAATGCTCAGATCAGAAAGAAGTTTCACAGAATGCTTCTGTGTAGTTTATATTTGAATATATTCCTTTTTCCACTACTACTCTCTTAGCGCTCCAAATGTCCAGTTGCATTTTCTACAGAAAGAGTGTTCAGATCTGCTCAATCAAAAGTATGGTTTAACTCTGTTAGCTGAATGCACAGATCAGAAAGAAGTTTCACAGAATGATTCTGTGTAGTTTATATTTGGAGACATTCCTTTTTCCACTATTACCCTCTTAGCGTTCCGAATCTCCACTTGCATTTTCTACAGAAAGAGTGTTTCAGAACGGCTCAATCAAAACTAAGGTTCAACTCTTTTAGTTGAACAAACAGAACAGAAAGAAGTTTCACACAATTCTTCTGTGTAGTTTTTATTTGTAGACATTCTTTTTCCCAATATAGGCCTCCTAGCGCTCAGAATGTCCAATTGCAGTTTCTACAGAAAGAGTGTTTCAGAACGGCTCAATCAAAAGTAGGGTTCAACTCTGTTAGTTGAATGCACAGAACAGAAAGAAGTTTCATACAATGCTTCTGTGTAGTTTATATTTGAACATATTCTTTTTTCCACTATTACCCACTTAGCGCTACGAATGTGCAGTTGCATTTTCTACAGACAGAGTGTTTCAAAACTGCTCAATCAAAAGTATGGTTTAACTCTGTTAGCTGAATGCTCAGATCAGAAAGAAGTTTCACAGAATGCTTCTGTGTAGTTTATATTTGAATATATTTCTTTTTTCACTACTACGCTCTTAGCGCTCCAAATGTCCAGTTGCATTTTCTACAGAAAGAGTGTTCAGATCTGCTCAATCAAAAGTATGGTTTAACTCTGTTAGCTGAATGCACAGATCAGAAAGAAGTTTCACAGAATGATTCTGTGTAGTTTATATTTGGAGACATTCCTTTTTCCACTATTACCCTCATAGCGTTCCGAATCTCCACTTGCATTTTCTACAGAAAGAGTGTTTCAGAACGGCTCAATCAAAACTAAGGTTCAACTCTTTTAGTTGAACAAACAGAACAGAAAGAAGTTTCACACAATTCTTCTGTGTAGTTTTTATTTGTAGACATTCTTTTTCCCAATATAGGCCTCCTAGCGCTCAGAATGTCCAATTGCAGTTTCTACAGAAAGAGTGTTTCAGAACGGCTCAATCAAAAGTAGGGTTCAACTCTGTTAGTTGAATGCACAGAACAGAAAGAAGTTTCATACAATGCTTCTGTGTAGTTTATATTTGAACATATTCTTTTTTCCACTATTACCCACTTAGCGCTACGAATGTCCAGTTGCATTTTCTACAGACAGAGTGTTTCAAAACTGCTCAATCAAAAGTATGGTTTAACTCTGTTAGCTGAATGCTCAGATCAGAAAGAAGTTTCACAGAATGCTTCTGTGTAGTTTAAATTTGAATATATTTCTTTTTTCACTACTACGCTCTTAGCGCTCCAAATGTCCAGTTGCATTTTCTACAGAAAGAGTGTTCAGATCTGCTCAATCAAAAGTATGGTTTAACTCTGTTAGCTGAATGCACAGATCAGAAAGAAGTTTCACAGAATGATTCTGTGTAGTTTATATTTGGAGACATTCCTTTTTCCACTATTACCCTCATAGCGCTCCGAATCTCCACTTGCATTTTCTACAGAAAGAGTGTTTCAGAACGGCTCAATCAAAACTAAGGTTCAACTCTTTTAGTTGAACAAACAGAACAGAAAGAAGTTTCACACAATTCTTCTGTGTAGTTTTTATTTGTAGACATTCTTTTTCCCAATATAGGCCTCCTAGCGCTCAGAATGTCCAATTGCAGTTTCTACAGAAAGAGTGTTTCAGAACGGCTCAATCAAACGTAAGGTTCAACTCTGTTAGTTGAATGCACAGAACAGAAAGTAGTTTCATACAATGCTTCTGTGTAGTTTATATTTGAACATATTCTTTTTTCCACTATTACCCCCTTAGCGCTACGAATGTCCAGTTGCATTTTCTACAGACAGAGTGTTTCAAAACTGCTCAATCAAAAGTATGGTTTAACTCTGTTAGCTGAATGCTCAGATCAGAAAGTAGTTTCACAGAATGCTTCTGTGTAGTTTATATTTGAATATATTCCTTTTTCCACTATTACCCACTTAGCGCTCCAAATGTCCAGTTGCATTTTCTACAGAAAGAGTGTTCAGATCTGCTCAATCAAAAGTATGGTTTAACTCTGTTAGCTGAATGCACAGATCAGAAAGAAGTTTCACCGAATGATTCTGTGTAGTTTATATTTGAAGATATTCCTTTTTCCACTATTACCCTCTTAGCGCTCCGAATCTCCACTTGCATTTTCTACAGAAAGAGTGTTTCATAACTGCTCAATCAAAAATATGTTTTATCTCTGTTAACTGAATTTACAGATAAGAAATAAGTTTCACAGAATGCATCTTTGTAGTTTTTATTTGAAGATATCCTTTTTCCCAATGTAGGCCTCTTAGCGCTTATCATGTCCAATTGCAGTTTCTACAGAAAGAGTGTTTCAGAACGGCTCAATCAAAAGTAAGGTTCAACTCTGTTAGTTGAATGCACAGAACAGAAAGAATTTTCACAGAATGCTACTGTGTGGTTTATATTTGAATATATTCCTTTTTCCACTATTACCCTCTTAGCGCTCCGAATGTCCACTTGCATTTTCTACAGAAAGAGTGTTCAGAACTGCGCAATCAAAAGTATGGTTTAACTCTGTTAGCTTAATGAACATATCAGAAATAAGTTTCACACAATGCTTCTGTGTAGTTTTTATTTGAAGATATTATTTTCCCAATAGAGGCCTCTTAGCGCTCAGAATGTCCAATTGCAGTTTCTACAGAAAGAGTGTTTCAGAAAGGCTCAATCAAAAGTAAGGTTCAACTCTGTTAGTTGAATACACAGAACAGAAAGATGTTTCATACAATGCTTCTGTGTAGTTTATATTTGAACATATTCTTTTTTCCACTATTACCCACTTAGCGCTACGAATGTCCAGTTGCATTTTCTACAGACAGAGTGTTTCAAAACTGCTCAATCAAAAGTATGGTTTAACTCTGTTAGCTGAATGCTCAGATCAGAAAGAAGTTTCACAGAATGCTTCTGTGTAGTTTATATTTGAATATATTCCTTTTTCCACTACTACTCTCTTAGCGCTCCAAATGTCCAGTTGCATTTTCTACAGAAGGAGTGTTCAGATCTGCTCAATCAAAAGTATGGTTTAACTCTGTTAGCTGAATGCACAGATCAGAAAGAAGTTTCACAGAATGATTCTGTGTAGTTTATATTTGGAGACATTCCTTTTTCCACTATTACTCTCTTAGCGTTCCGAATCTCCACTTGCATTTTCTACAGAAAGAGTGTTTCAGAACGGCTCAATCAAAACTAAGGTTCAACTCTTTTAGTTGAACAAACAGAACAGAAAGAAGTTTCACACAATTCTTCTGTGTAGTTTTTATTTGTAGACATTCTTTTTCCCAATATAGGCCTCCTAGCGCTCAGAATGTCCAATTGCAGTTTCTACAGAAAGAGTGTTTCAGAACGGCTCAATCAAAAGTAGGGTTCAACTCTGTTAGTTGAATGCACAGAACAGAAAGAAGTTTCATACAATGCTTCTGTGTAGTTTATATTTGAACATATTCTTTTTTCCACTATTACCCACTTAGCGCTACGAATGTCCAGTTGCATTTTCTACAGACAGAGTGTTTCAAAACTGCTCAATCAAAAGTATGGTTTAACTCTGTTAGCTGAATGCTCAGATCAGAAAGAAGTTTCACAGAATGCTTCTGTGTAGTTTAAATTTGAATATATTTCTTTTTTCACTACTACGCTCTTAGCGCTCCAAATGTCCAGTTGCATTTTCTACAGAAAGAGTGTTCAGATCTGCTCAATCAAAAGTATGGTTTAACTCTGTTAGCTGAATGCACAGATCAGAAAGAAGTTTCACAGAATGATTCTGTGTAGTTTATATTTGGAGACATTCCTTTTTCCACTATTACCCTCATAGCGCTCCGAATCTCCACTTGCATTTTCTACAGAAAGAGTGTTTCAGAACGGCTAAATCAAAACTAAGGTTCAACTCTTTTAGTTGAACAAACAGAACAGAAAGAAGTTTCACACAATTCTTCTGTGTAGTTTTTATTTGTAGACATTCTTTTTCCCAATATAGGCCTCCTAGCGCTCAGAATGTCCAATTGCAGTTTCTACA
Organism: Symphalangus syndactylus; assembly: GCF_028878055.3. Lineage (NCBI taxonomy): Eukaryota > Metazoa > Chordata > Mammalia > Primates > Hylobatidae > Symphalangus > Symphalangus syndactylus. Next base: position 4,113,315 of record NC_072429.2, read on the forward strand.
GAAAGAGTGTTTCAGAACGGCTCAATCAAACGTAAGGTTCAACTCTGTTAGTTGAATGCACAGAACAGAAAGAAGTTTCATACAATGCTTCTGTGTAGTTTATATTTGAACATATTCTTTTTTCCACTATTACCCACTTAGCGCTACGAATGTCCAGTTGCATTTTCTACAGACACAGTGTTTCAAAACTGCTCAATCAAAAGTATGGTTTAACTCTGTTAGCTGAATGCTCAGATCAGAAAGAAGTTTCACAGAATGCTTCTGTGTAGTTTATATTTGAATATATTTCTTTTTTCACTACTACGCTCTTAGCGCTCCAAATGTCCAGTTGCATTTTCTACAGAAAGAGTGTTCAGATCTGCTCAATCAAATGTATGGTTGAACTCTGTTCGCTGAATGCACAGATCAGAAAGAAGTTTCACAGAATGATTCTGTGTAGTTTATATTTGGAGACATTCCTTTTTCCACTATTACCCTCATAGCGCTCCGAATCTCCACTTGCATTTTCTACAGAAAGAGTGTTTCAGAACGGCTCAATCAAAACTAAGGTTCAACTCTTTTAGTTGAACAAACAGAACAGAAAGAAGTTTCACACAATTCTTCTGTGTAGTTTTTATTTGTAGACATTCTTTTTCCCAATATAGGCCTCCTAGCGCTCAGAATGTCCAATTGCAGTTTCTACAGAAAGAGTGTTTCAGAACGTCTCAATCAAAAGTAAGGTTCAACTCTGTTAGTTGAATGCACAGAACAGAAAGAAGTTTCATACAATGCTTCTGTGTAGTTTATATTTGAACATATTCTTTTTTCCACTATTACCCACTTAGCGCTACGAATGTCCAGTTGCATTTTCTACAGACAGAGTGTTTCAAAACTGCTCAATCAAAAGTATGGTTTAACTCTGTTAGCTGAATGCTCAGATCAGAAAGAAGTTTCACAGAATGCTTCTGTGTAGTTTATATGTGAATAGATTCCTTTTTCCACTACTAACTCTTAGCGCTCCAAATGTCCAGTTGCATTTTCTACAGAAAGAGAGTTCAGATCTGCTCAATCAAAAGTATGGTTTAACTCTGTTAGCTGAATGCACAGATCAGAAAGAAGTTTCACCGAATGATTCTGTGTAGTTTATATTTGAAGACATTCCTTTTTCCACTATTACCCTCTTAGCGCTCCGAATCTCCACTTGCATTTTCTACAAAAAGAGTGTTTCATAACTGCTCAATCAAAAATATGTTTTATCTCTGTTAACTGAATTTACAGATCAGAAATAAGTTTCACAGAATGCATCTGTGTAGTTTTTATTTGAAGATATGCTTTTTCCCAATGTAGGCCTCTTAGCGCTTAGCATGTCCAATTGCAGTTTGTACAGAAAGAGTGTTTCAGAACGGCTCAATCAAAAGTAAGGTTCAACTCTGTTAGTTGAATGCACAGAACAGAAAGAATTTTCACAGAATGCAACTGTGTAGTTTATATTTGAATATATTCCTTTTTCCACTATTACCCTCTTAGCGCTCCGAATGTCCACTTGCATTTTCTACAGAAAGAGTGTCCAGAACTGCGCAATCAAAAGTATGGTTTAACTCTGTTAGCTTACTGAACATATCAGAAATAAGTTTCACACAATGCTTCTCTGTAGTTTTTATTTGAAGATATTATTTTTCCCAATAGAGGCCTCTTAGCGCTCAGAATGTCCAATTGCAGTTTCTACAGAAAGAGTGTTTCAGAACGGCTCAATCAAATCTAAGTTTCAACTCTTTTAGTTGAACAAACAGAACAGAAAGAAGTTTCACACAATTCTTCTGTGTAGTTTTTATTTGTAGACATTCTTTCTCCCAATATAGGCCTCCTAGCGCTCAGAATGTCCAATTGCAGTTTCTACAGAAAGAGTGTTTCAGAACGGCTCAATCAAAAGTAAGGTTCAACTCTGTTAGTTGAATGCACAGAACAGAAAGAAGTTTCATACAATGCTTCTGTGTAGTTTATATTTGAACATATTCTTTTTTCCACTATTACCCACTTAGCGCTACGAATGTCCAGTTGCATTTTCTACAGACAGAGTGTTTCAAAACTGCTCAATCAAAAGTATGGTTTAACTCTGTTAGCTGAATGCTCAGATGAGAAAGAAGTTTCACAGAATGCTTCTGTGTAGTTTATATTTGAATATATTCCTTTTTCCACTACTACACTGTTAGCGCTCCAAATGTCCAGTTGCATTTTCTACAGAAAGAGTGTTTCATAACTGCTCAATCAAAAATATATTTTATCTCTGTTAACTGAATTTACAGATCAGAAATAAGTTTAACAGAATGCATCTTTGTAGTTTTTATATGAAGATATTCTTTTTCCCAATGTAGGCCTCTTAGCGCTTAGCATGTCCAATTGCAGTTTCTACAGAAAGAGTGTTTCAGAACGGCTCAATCAAAAGTAAGGTTCAACTCTGTTAGTTGAATGCACAGAACAGAAAGAAGTTTCATACAATGCTTCTGTGTAGTTTATATTTGCACATATTCTTTTTTCCACTATTACCCACTTAGCGCTACGAATGTCCAGTTGCGTTTTCTACAGACAGAGTGTTTCAAAACTGCTCAATCAAAAGTATGTGTTAACTCTGTTAGCTGAATGCTCAGATCAGAAAGAAGTTTCACAGAATGCTTCTGTGTAGTTTATATTTGAATATATTCCTTTTTCCACTACTACCCTCTTAGCGCTCCAAATGTCCAGTTGCATTTTCTACAGAAAGAGTGTTCAGATCTGCTCAATCAAAAGTATGGTTTAACACTGTTAGCTGAATGCACAGATCAGAAACAAGTTTCACAGAATGATTTTGTGTAGTTTATATTTGAAGACATTCCTTTTTCCACTATTACCCTCTTAGCGCTCCGAATCTCCACTTGCATTTTCTACAGAAAGAGTGTTTCAGAATGGCTCAATCAAAACTAAGGTTCAACTCTTTTAGTTGAATGAACAGAACAGAAAGAAGTTTCACAGAATGCTTCTGTGTAGTTTTTATTTGTAGATATTCTTTTTCCCAATATAGGCCTCTTAGCGCTCAGAATGTCCAATTGCAGTTTCTACAGAAAGAGTGTTTCAGAACGGCTCAATCAAAATTAAGGTTCAACCCTGGCAGTTGAGTGCACAGAACAGAAAGAAGTTTCACAGAATGCTTCTGTGTAGTTTATATTTGAATATATTCCTTTTTCCACTATTACCCTCTTAGCGCTCCGAATGTCCACTTGCATTTTCTACAGAAAGAGTGTTCTGAACTGCGCAATCAAAAGTATCGTTTAACTCTGTTAGCTGAATGCACATATCGGAAATAAGTTTCAAACAATGCTTCTGTGTAGTTTTTATTTGAAGATATTTTTATTCCCAATATAGGCCTCTTAGCGCTCAGAATGTCCAATTGCAGTTTCTACGGAAAGAGTGTTTCAGAACGGCTCAATCAAAAGTAAGGTTCAACTCTGTTAGTTGAATGCACAGAACAGAAAAAGTTTCATACAATATTTCTGTGTAGTTTATATTTGAACCTACTCTTTTTTCCACTATTACCCACTTAGCGCTACGAATGTCCAGTTGCATTTTCTACAGACAGAGTGTTTCAAAACTGCTCAATCAAAAGTATGGTTTAACTCTGTTAGCTGAATGCTCAGATCAGAAAGATGTTTCACAGAATGCTTCTGTGCAGTTTATATTTGAATATATTCCTTTTTCCACTACTACCCTCTTAGCGCTCCAAATGTCCAGTTGCATTTTCTACAGAAAGAGTGTTCAGATCTGCTCAATCAAAAGTATAGTTTAACTCTGTTAGCTTAATGCACAGATCAGAAAGAAGTTTCACAGAATGATTCTGTGTAGTTTATATTTGAAGATATTCCTTTTTCCACTATTACCCTCTTAGCGCTACGAATCTCCACTTGCATTTTCTACAGAAAGAGTGTTTCAGAACAGCTCAATCAAAACTAAGGTTCAACTCTCTTTGATGAATGAACAGAACAGAAAGAAGTTTCACAGAATGCTTCTGTGTAGTTTTTATTTGTAGATATTCTTTTTCCCAATATAGGCCTCTTAGCGCTCAGAATGTCCAATTGCAGTTTCTACAGAAAGAGTGTTTCAGAACGGCTCAATCAAAATTAAGGTTCAATCCTGGTAGTTGAATGCACAGAACAGAAAGAAGTTTCACAGAATGCTTCTGTGTAGTTTATATTTGAATATATTCCTTTTTCCACTATTACCCTCTTAGCGCTCCGAATGTCCACTTACATTTTCTACAGAAAGAGTGTTCTGAACTGAGCAATCAAAAGTATGGTTTAACTCTGTTAGCTGAATGCACATATCAGAAATAAGTTTCAAACAATGCTTCTGTGTAGTTTTTATTTGAAGATATTATTATTCCCAATATAGGCCTCTCAGCGCTCAGAATGTCCAATTGCAGTTTCTACAGAAAGAGTGTTTCAGAACGCCTCAATCAAATGTCAGGTTCAGCTCTCTTAGTTGAATGCACAGAACAGAAAGAAGTTTCACAGAATGCTTCTGTGTAGTATTTAGTTGAAGATACTCCTTTTTGGACTATTACCCACTTAGCGCTCCGAATATCCACTGGCAGTTTCTACACAAAGTGTGTTTCAGAACTGCTCCTTCGAAAGTAAGGCTCAACTCTGTTAGTTGAATGCGGAGAACAGAAAGGGGTTTCAGAGAATGCTTCTGTGTAGTTTTTAATTGGAGATATTCCTTTTTCCTCTCTTACAATCTTAGCGTTCCGAATGTCCACTTGCATTTTCTACAAAAAGAGTGTTTCATAACTGCTCAATCAAAAATATGGTTTAGCTCTGTTAACTGAATTTACATATCAGAAATAAGTTTCAGAGAATGTATCTGTGTAGTTTTTATTTGAAGATATTCTTTTTCCCAATGTAGGCCTCTTAGCGCTTAGAATGTCCAATTGCAGTTTCTACAGAAAGAGTGTTTCAGAACGGCTCAATCAAAAGTAAGGTTCAACTCTGTTAGTTGCATGCACAGAACAGAAAAAAGTTTCGCCGAATGCTACTGTGTAGTTTATATTTGAATATATTCCTTGTTCCACTATTACCTTCTTAGCGCTCCGAATGTCCACTTGCATTTTCTACAGAAAGAGTGTTCGGAACTGCGCAATCAAAAGTATGGTTTAACTCTGTTCGCTGAATGCACATATCAGAAATAAGTTTCACACAATGCTTCTGTGTAGTTTTTATTTGAAGATGTTATTTTTCCCAATATAGGCCTCTTAGCGCTCAGAATGTCCAATTGCAGTTTCTACGGAAAGAGTGTTTCAGAACGGCTCAATCAAAGGTAAGGTTCAACTCTGTTAGTTGAATGCACAGAACAGAAAGAAGTTTCATACAATGTCTCTGTGTAGTTTATATTTGAACATATTATTTTTTCCACTATTACCCACTTAGCGCTACGAATGTCCAGTTGCATTTTCTACAGACAGAGTGTTTCAAAACTGCTCAATCAAAAGTATGGTTTAACTCTGTTAGCTGAATGCTAAGATAAGAAAGAAGTTTCACTGAATGCTTCTGTGTAGTTTATATTTGAATATATTCCTTTTTCCACTACTACCCTCTTAGCGCTCCAAATGTCCAGTTGCATTTTCTACAGAAAGAGTGTTCAGATCTGCTCAATCAAAAGTATAGTTTAACTCTGTTAGCTGAATGCACAGATCAGAAAGAAGTTTCACAGAATGATTCTGTGTAGTTTATATTTGAAGACATTCCTTTTTCCACTATTACCCTCTTAGCGCTCCGAATCTCCACTTGCATTTTCTACAGAAAGAGTGTTTCAGAACGGATCAATCAAAACTAAGGTTCAACTCTTTTAGTTGAATGAACAGAACAGAAAGAAGTTTCACAGAATGCTTCTGTGTAGTTTTTATTTGTAGATATTCTTTTTCCCAATATAGGCCTCTTAGCGCTCAGAATGTCCAATTGCAGTTTCTACAGAAAGAGTGTTTCAGAACGGCTCAATCAAAAGTAAGGTTCAACCCTGGTAGTTGAATGCACAGAACAGGAAGAAGTTTCACAGAATGCTTCTGTGTAATTTATATTTGAATATATTCCTTTTTCCACTATTACCCTCTTAGCGCTCCGAATGTCCACTTGCATTTTCTACAGAAAGAGTGTTCGGAACTGCGCAATCAAAAGTATGGTTTAACTCTGTTAGCTGAATGCACATATCAGAAATAAGTTTCACACAATGCTTCTGTGTAGTTTTTATTTGAAGATATTATTTTTCCTAATATAGGCCTCTTAGCGCTCAGAATGTCCAATTGCAGTTTCTACGGAAAGAGTGTTTCAGAACGGCTCAATCAAAAGTAAGGTTCAACTCTGTTATTTAAATGCACAGAACAGAAAGAAGTTTCATACAATGCTTCTGTGTAGTTTATATTTGAACATATTATTTTTTCCACTATTACCCACTTAGCGCTACGAATGTCCAGTTGCATTTTCTACAGACAGAGTGTTTCAAAACTGCTCAATCAAAAGTATGGTTTAACTCTGTTAGCTGAATGCTCAGATCAGAAAAAGTTTCACAGAATGCTTCTGTGTAGTTTATATTTGAATATATTCCTTTTTCCACTACTACCCTCTTAGCGCTCCAAATGTCCAGTTGCATTTTCTACAGAAAGAGTGTTCAGATCTGCTCAATCAAAAGTATGGTTTAACTCTGTTACCTGAATGCACAGGTCAGAAAGAAGTTTCACAGAATGATTCTGTGTAGTTTATATTTGAAGACATTCCTTTTTCCACTATTACCCTCTTAGCGCTCCGAATCTCCACTTGCATTTTCTACAGAAAGAGTGTTTCAGAACGGCTCAATCAAAACTAAGGTTCAACTCTTTTAGTTGAATGAACAGAACAGAAAGAAGTTTCACAGAATGCTTCTGTGTAGTTTTATTTGTAGATATTCTTTTTCCCAATATAGGCCTCTTAGCGCTCAGAATGTCCAATTGCAGTTTCTACAGAAAGAGTGTTTCAGAACGGCTCAATCAAAATTAAGGTTCAAACCTGGTAGTTGAATGCACAGAACAGAAAGAAATTTCACAGAATGCTTCTGTGTAGTTTATATTTGAATATATTCCTTTTTCCACTATTACCCTCCTAGCGCTCCGAATGTCCACTTGCATTTTTTACAGAAAGAGTGTTCTGAACTGCGCAATCAAAATTATGGTTTAACTCTGTTTGCTGAATGCACATATCAGAAATAAGTTTCAAACAATGCTTCTGTGTAGTTTTTATTTGTAGATATTATTATTCCCAATATAGGCCTCTTAGCGCTCAGAATGTCCAATTGCAGTTTCTACAGAAAGAGTGTTTCAGAACGGCTCAATCAAAATTAAGGTTCAACCCTGGTAGTTGAATGCACAGAACAGAAAGAAGTTTCACAGAATGCTTCTGTGTAGTATTTAGTTGAAAATACTCCTTTTTGGACTATTACCCACTTAGCGTTCCGAATATCCACTGGCAGTTTCTACACAAAGAGTGTTTCAGAACTGCTCCTTCAAAAGTAAGGCTCAACTCTGTTAGTTGAATGCGGAGAACAGAAAGGGGTTTCAGAGAATGCTTCTGTGTAGTTTTTAATTGGAGATATTCCTTTTTCCTCTATTACAATCTTAGCGCTCCGAATGTCCACTTGCATTTTCTACAAAAAGAGTGCTTCATAACTGCTCAATCAAAAATATGGTTTAGCTCTTTTAACTGAATTTACAGATCAGAAATAAGTTTCACAGAATGCATCTGTGTAGTTTTTATTTGAAGATATTCTTTTTCCCAATGTAGGCCTCTTAGCCCTTAGAATGTAAAATTGCAGTTTCTACAGAAAGAGTGTTTCAGAACGGCTCAATCAAAAGTAAGGTTCAACTCTGTTAGTTGAATGCACAGAACAGAAAGAATTTTCACAGAATGCTACTGTGTAGTTTATATTTGAATATATTCCTTTTTCCACTATTACCCTCTTAGCGCTCCGAATGTCCACTTGCATTTTCTACAGAAAGAGTGTTCGGAACTGCGCAATCAAAAGTATGGTTTAACTCTGTTAGGTGAATGCACATATCAGAAATAAGTCTCACACAATGCTTCTGTGTAGTTTTTATTTGAAGATATTATTTTTCCCAATATAGGCCTCTTAGCGCTCAGAATGTCCAATTGCATTTTCTACAGAAAGAGTGTTTCAGAACGGCTCAATCAAAAGTAAGGTTCAACTCTGTTAGTTGAATGCACAGAACAGAAAGAAGTTTTATACAATGCTTCTGTGTAGTTTATATTTGAACATATTCTTTTTTCCACTATTACCCACTTAGCGCTACAAATGTCCAGTTGCATTTTCTACAGACAGTGTTTCAAAACTGCTCAATCAAAAGTATGGTTTAACTCTGTTAGCTGAATGCTCAGATCAGAAAGAAGTTTCACAGAATGCTTCTGTGTAGTTTATATTTGAATATATTCCTTTTCCACTACTATCCTCTTAGCGCTCCAAATATCCAGTTGCATTTTCTACAGAAAGAGTGTTCAGATCTGCTCAATCAAAAGTATGGTTTAACTCTGTTAGCTGAATGCACAGATCAGAAAGAAGTTTCACCGAATGATTCTGTGTAGTTTATATTTGAAGACATTCCTTTTTCCACTATTACCCTCTTAGCGCTCCGAATCTCCACTTACATTTTCTATAGAAAGAGTGTTTCAGAACGGCTCAATCAAAACTAAGGTTCAACACTTTTAGTTGAATGAACAGAACAGAAAGTAGTTTCACAGAATGCTTCTGTGTAGTTTTTATTTGTAGATATTCTCTTTCCCAATATAGGCCTCTTAGCGCTCAGAATGTCCAATTGCAGTTTCTACAGAAAGAGTGTTTCAGAACGGCTCAATCAAAACTAAGGTTGAACACTTTTAGTTGAATGAACAGAACAGAAAGAAGTTTCACAGAATGCTACTGTGTAGTTTATATTTGAATATATTCCTTTTTCCAATCTTACCCTCATAGCGCTCCGAATGTCCACTTGCATTTTCCACAGAAAGAGTGTTCTGAACTGCGCAATCAAAAGTATGGTTTCACTCTGTTAGCTGAATGCACATATCAGAAATAAGTTTCAAACAATGCTTCTGTGTAGTTTTTATTTGAAGACATTATTTTTCCCAATATAGGCCTCTTAGCACTCAGAATGTCCAATTCCAGTTTCTACAGAAAGAGTGTTTCAGAACGGCTCAATCAAATGTAAGGTTCAACTCTCTTAGTTGAATGCACAGAACAGAAAGAAGTTTCACAGAATGCTTCTGTGTAGTATTTAGTTGAAGATACTCCTTTTTGGACTATTACCCACTTAGCGCTCCGAATATCCACTGGCAATTTCTACACAAAGAGTGTTTCATAACTGCTCAAACATAAGTGTGGTTTAACCCTGTTAGGTGAATGCACAGATCAGAAAGAAGTTTCACAGAATTCTTCTGGGTAGTTTATATTTGAAGATATTCCATTTTTCACTATTATCCACTTAGCGCTCTGAATCTCCAGTTGCATTATCTACAGAAAGATTGTTTCAGAACTGCTCAATCAAAAGAATGGTTTAACTCTGTTAGCTGAATGCACAGAACAGAAAGAAGTTTCACAGAATGCTGTGGTGTAATGTTTATATGAAGATATTCTTTTTACCAATATAGGCCTCTTAGCGCTCAGAATGTCCAATTGCAGTTTCTACAGAAAGGGTGTTTCAGAAAAGCTCAATCAAAAGTAAGGTTCAACTATGTTAGTTGAATGCACAGAACAAAAAGAAGTTTCACAGAATGCTTCTGTGTAGTTTATATTTGAATATATTGCTTTTTCCAATACTACCCTCTTAGCGCTCCAAATGTCCAGTTGCATTTTCTACAGAAAGAGTGTTCAGAACTGCTCAATCAAATGTATGATTTAACTCTCTTAGCTGAATGCACAGATTAGAAAGAAGTTGCACAGGATGCTTCTGTGTAGTTTTTATTTGAAGATATACTTTTTCCCAATATACGCCTCTAGCGCTCAGATTGTCTAATTGCAGTTTCTACACAAAGAGTGTTTCAGAACTGCTCCTTCAAAAGTAGGGCTCAACTCTGTTATTTGAATGCACAGAACAGAAAGTAGTTTCACAGAATGCTTCTCTGTAATTCATATTTGACGATATTACTTTTTCCACTATTACCCACTTAGAGCTCCGAATGTCCACTTGCATTTTCTACAGAAAGAGTGTTCAGAACTGCTCAATCAAAAGTATGGTTTAACTCTGTTAGTTGAATGCACAGATCAGAAAGAAGTTTCACAGAATTCTTCTGTGTAGTTTTTATTTGAAGATATTCCTTTTTCCAATATAGGTCTCTTAGCGCTCAGAATGTCCAATTGCAGTATCTGCAGAAAGAGAGTTTCAGAACTGCTCCATCAAAAGTAAGGTTCAATACTGTTAGTTGAATGCACGGAACAGAAAGAAGTTTCAGAGAATGCTTCTGTGTAGTTTATATTTGAAGATATTCCTTTTTTCACTATCACCCTCTTAGCGCTCCGAATCACCACTTGCATTTTCTACAGAAAGAGTGTTTCAGAACGGCTCAATCAAAAGTAAGGTTCAACTCTTTTAGTTGAATGCACAGAACAGAAAGAAGTTTCACAGAATGCTTCTCTGTAGTATTTAGTTATAGATATTCCTTTTTCAACTATTACCCTCTTAGCGTTCCGAATGTCCACTGGCAGTTTCTACACAATGAGTGTTTCAGAACAGCTCCTTCAAAGTAAGGCTCAAATCTGTTAGTTGAATTCAGAGAATAGAAAAGAGTTTCAGAGAATGCTTCTGTGTAGTTTTAATTTGGGGATATTCCTTTTTCCACTAATACAATCTTAGCGCTCCGAATGTCCACTTGCATTTTCTACAGAAAGAGTTTCTCATAAATTCTCAATCAAAAGTATCGTTTAACTCTGTTAGCTGAATGCACAGATCAGAAATAAGTTTCACAGAATGCTTCTGATTAGTTTTTATTTGGAGATATTCTTTTTCCCAATATAGGCCACTTAGTGCTCAGATTGTCCAATTGCAGTTTCTACAGAATGAGTGTTTCAGAAGGCTCAATCAAAAGTAAGGTTCAACTCTGTTAGTTGAATGCACAGAACAGAAAGAAGTTTCACAGAATGCTTCTGTGTAGTTTATATTTGAATGTATTTCTTTTTCCACTATTACCATCTTAGCGCTCCGAATGTCCACTTGCATTTTCTACAGAAAGAGGGTTTCAGAACGGTTCCATCAAAAGTAAGGTTCTACTCTGTTACTTGAATGCACAGAACAGCAAGAAGTTTCACAGAATACTTCTGTGTAGTTTATATTTGAATATATTCCTTTTTCCAGTATTACCCTCTTAGTGCTCCGAATGTCCACTTGCATTTTCTACAGAAAGAGTGTTCAGAACGGCTCAATCAAAAGTATGGTTTTACTCTGTTATTTGAATGCACATAACAGAAATAAGTTTCACAGAATCCTTCCGTGTAGTATTTTGTTGAAGATATTCCTTTTTCGACTATTATCCTCTTAGCTCTCCGAATGTCCAATTTCAGTTTCTACACAAAGAGTGTTTCAGAACTGCTCCTTCAAAAGTAGGGCTCAACTCTGTTAGTTGAATGCAGAGAACAGAAAGTAGTTACACAGAATGCCTCTGTGTAGTTTATATTTGAATATATTCCCTTTTTCAGTATTACCCTCTTAGCGCTCCGAATGTCCACTTGCATTTTCTACAGAAAGAGTGTTCAGAACTGCTCAATCAAAAGTATGGTTTAACTCGGTTAGCTGAATGCACAGATCAGAAAGAATTTTCACAGAATGCTTCTGTGTACTTTTTATTTGAAGATATTCCTTTCTCCAATATAGGAGCCTTAGCGCTCAGTATGTCCAATTGCAGTATCTACAGAAAGAGTGTTTCTGAACTGCTCAATCAAATGTAAGGTTCAACTCTGTTAGTTGAATGAACGGAACAGAAAGAAGTTTCATAGAATGCTTCTGTGTAGTTTATATTTGAAGATGTTCCTTTTTCCACTATTACCTTCTAAGCGCTCCGAATGTCCACTTGCATTTTCTACAGAAAGAGTGTTTCCGAACTGCTCAATCAAAAGTATGGTTTAATTCTGTTAGCTGAATGCACAGATCAGTACGAAGTTTCACGGAATGCTTCTGTGTAGTTTTTATTTGAAGATAGTCCTTTTTCCAATATAGGCCTCTTAGCGCTCCGAATATCCAATTGCAGTTTCTACAGAAAGAGTGTTTCAGAATGGCTCAATCAAAAGTAGGGTTCAACTCTTTTAGTTGAATGCACAGAACAGAAAGTAGCTTCACAGAATGCTTCTGTGTAGTATTTATTTGAATATATTCCTTTTTCCACTATTACCCTCTTAGCGCTCCGAATGTCCACTTGCAGTTTCTACAGAAAGAGTGTTTCAGGACTGCTCCTTCAAAAATAAGGCTCAACCCTGTTAGTTGAAAGCAGAGAACAGAAACAAGTTTCAGAGAATGCCTCTGTGTAGTTTTTATTTGAAGATATTCCTTTTTCCACAATTACCATCTTAGCGCACCGAATGACCACTTGCATTTTCTACAGAAAGAGTGTTTCAGAACTGCTAAATCAAAAGTATCGTTTAACTCTGTTAGCTGAATGCACAGATAAGAAAGAAGTTTCACAGAATGCATCTGTTTAGTTTTTATTTTAAGATATTCTTTATCCCAATATAGGCATCATAGCGCTCAGTATGTTAAATTGCAGTTTCTACAGAAAGAGTGTTTCAGAACGGCTCAATCAAAAGTAAGGTTCAACTCTGTTAGTTGAATGCACAGAACAAAAAGAAGTTTCACAGAATGCTTCTCAGTAGTTTATATTTGAATATATTCCTTTTTCCACTATTACCCTCTTAGCGCTCCGAATGTCCACTTGCATTTTCTACATAAAGAGTGTTCAGAACGGCTCAATCAAAAATATGGTTTTACTCTGTTAGTTAAATGCACATATCAGAAATAAGTTTCAGAGGAGGCTTCTGTGTAGTATTTAGTTGAAGATATTCCTTTTTTGAATATTAACCTCTTAGCGCTCCGAATGTCCACTGGCAGTTTCTACACAAAGAGTTTTTCAGAACTGCTCCTTCAAAAGTAATGCTCAACACTGTAAGTTGAATGCAGAGAACAGAAAGAAGTTTCACAGAATGCTTCTGTGTAGTTTATATTTGAATATATTCCTTTTTTCAGTATTACCCTCTTAGCGCTCCGAATGTCCACCTGCATTTTCTACAAAAAGAGTGTTCAGAACTGCTCAATCAAAAGTATGGTTTATCTCTGTTAGCTGAATGCACATATCAGTACGAAGTTTCACAGAATGCTTCTGTGTAGTTTTTATTTGAAGATAGTCCTTTTTCAAATATAGGCCTCTTAGCGCTCCGAATATCCAATTGCAGTTTCTACAGAAAGAGTGTTTCAGAACGGCAAAATGAAAAGTAGGATTCAACACTTTTAGTTGAATTCACAGAACAGAAAGTAGTTTCACAGATTGCTTCTGTGTAGTATTTATTTGAAGGTATTCCTTTTTCCACTATTACCCTAGTAGCGCTCGGAATGTCCACTTGCAGTTTCTACAGAAAGTGTGTTTCAGGGCTGCTCCTTCAAAAATAAGGCTCAACTCTGTTAGTTGAATGCAGAGAACAGAAAGAAGTTTCAGAGAATGCCTCTGTGTAGTTTTTATTTGAAGATATTACTTTTTCCACAATTACCAACTTAGCGCACCGAATGTCCACTTGCATTTTCTACAGAAAGAGTGTTTCAGAACTGCTAAATCAAATGTATCATTTAATTCTGTTAGCTGAATGCACAGATCAGAAAGTAGTTTCAGAGAATGCATCTCTGTAGTTTTTATTTGAAGATATTATTTTTCTCAATATAGGACTCTTAGCGTTCAGAAATCCAATTACACTTTGTACAGAAAGTGTGTTTCAGAACTGCTCAATCAAAATTAAGGTTCAACTCTGTTAGTTGAATGCACAGAACAGAATGTAGTTTCACAGAATGCTTCTGTGTAGTTTATATTTGAATATATTCCATTTTCCACTATTACCCACTTAGCGCTCTGAATGTCCAGTTGCATTTTCTACAGAAAGAGTGTTTCAGAACTGCTCAATCAAAAGTATGGTTTAACTCTGTTAGCTGAATGCAGAGATCAGAAAGAAGCTTCACAGAATGCTGCTGTGTAGTGTTTATATGAAGATATTCTTTTTACCAATATAGGCCTCTTAGATCTCCGAATGTCCACTTGCATTTTCTACAGAAAGTGTGTTCAGAACTGCTCTATCAAAAGTATGGTTTAACTGTGTTAGGTGAATGCACAGATCAGAAATAAGTTTCACAGAATTCTTCTGTGTAGTTTATATTTGAAGATATTCCATTTTCCACTATTACCCACTTAGCGCTCTGAATGTCCAGTTGCATTTTCTACAGAAAGAGTGTTTCAGAACTGCTCAATCAAAAGTATGGTTTAACTCTGTTAGCTGAATGCACAGATCAGAAAGAAGTTTCACAGAATGCTGCTGTGTAGTGTTTATATGAAGATATTCTTTTTACCAATATAGGCCTCTTAGCGCTCAGAATGTCCAATTGCATTTTCTACAGAAAGAGTGTTTCAGAAAGGCTCAATCAAAAGTAAGGTTCAACTATGTTAGTTGAATGCACAGAACAGAAACAAGTTTCACAGAATGCTTCTGTGTAGTTTATATTTGAATATATTCCTTTTTGCACTACTACCCTCTTAGCGCTCCAAATGTCCTGTTGTATTTTCTACAGAAAGAGTGTTCAGAACTGATCAATCAAATGTATGATTTAACTCTGTTAGCTGAATGCACAGATCAGAAAAAGTGTCACAGAATGCTTCTGTGTAGTTTTTATTTGAAGATATTCTTTTTCCCAATATAGGCCTCTTATCGCTCAGATTGTCCAATTGAATTTTCTACAGAAAGAGTGTTTCAGAATGGCTCTATCAAAAGTAAGGTTCAACTCTGTTATTTGAATGCACAGAACAGAAAGTAGTTTCACAGAATGCTTGTCTGTAGTTCTTATTTGACGATATTACTTTTTCCACTATTACCCTCTTAGAGCTCCGAATGTCCACTTGCATTTTCTACAGAAAGAGTGTTCAGAACTGCTCAATCAAAAGTATGGTTTAACTCTGTTAGTTGAATGCACAGATCAGAAAGAAGTTTCACAGAATTCTTCTGTGTAGTTTTTATTTGAAGATATTCCTTTTTCCAATATAGGACTCTTAGCGTTCAGAATTTCCAATTGCAGTATCTACAGAAAGAGAGTTTCAGAACTGGTCAATCAAAAGTAAGGTTCAATATTGTTAGTTGAATGCAAGGAACAGAAAGAAGTTCTACAGAATGCTTCTGTGTAGTTTATATTTGAAGATATTCCTTTTTCCTCTATTACCCTCTTAGCGCTCCGAATCACCACTTGCATTTTCTACAGAAAGAGTGTTTCAGAACGGCTCAATGAAAAGTAAGGTTCAACTCTTTTAGTTGAATGCACAGAAAAGAAAGAAGTTTCACAGAATGCTTCTGTTTATTATTTAGTTGAAGATATTCCTTTTTCGACTATTACCCTCTTAGCGTTCCGAATGTCCACTGGCAGTTTCTACACAAAGAGTGTTTCAGAACAGCTCCTTCAAAAGTAAGGCTCAACTCTGTTAGTTTAATGCAGAGAACAGAAAGGAGTTTCAGAGAATGCTTCTGTGTAGTTTTTATTTAGGGATATTCCTTTTTCCACTATTACAATCTTAGCGCTCCTAATGTCCACTTGCATTTCCTACAGAAACAGTGTTTAATAACTGCTCAATCAAAAGTATGGTTTAACTCTGTTAGCTGAATGCACAGATCAGAAATAAGTTTCACAGAATTCTTCTGAGTAGTTTTTATTTGGAGATATTCTTTTTCCCAATATAGGCCACTTAGCGCTCAGAATGTCCAATTGCGATTTCTACAGAATGAGTGTTTCAGGACGGCTCAATCAAAAGTAAGGTTCAACTCTGTTAGTTGAATGCACAGAACAGAAAGAAGTTTCACAGAATTCTTCTGTGTAGTTTATATTTGAATATATTCCTTTTTCCTGTATTACCTTCTTAGTGCTCCGAATGTCCACTTGCATTTTCTTCAGAAAGAGTGTTCATAATGGCTCAATCAAAAGTATGGTTTTACTCTGTTAGTTGAATGCACATATCAGAAATAAGTTTCACAGAATGCTTCTGTGTAGTATTTAGCTGAAGATATTCCTTTTTCGACTTTTATCCTCTTAGCTCTCCGAATGTCCAATTTCAGTTTCTACACAAAGAGTGTTTCGGAACTGCTCCTTCAAAAGTAAGGCTCAACTCTGTTAGTTGAATGCAGAGAACAGAAAGAAGTTGCAGAGAACAGAAAGAAATTTCACAGAATGCTTCTGTTTACTTTATATTTGAATATATTCCTTTTTCCACTACTACCCTCTTAGCGCTGCAAATGTCCAGTTGCATTTTCTACAGAAAGAGTGTTCAGAACTGCTCAATCAGAAGTACGGTTTAACTCTGTTAGCTGAATGCACAGATCAGAAAGATGTTTCACAGAATGATTCTGTGTAGTTTATATTTGAAGATATTCCTTTCTGTTCTCTGCATTAAAATCAATCAAAAAATTATATTGAAATTGAAATACTGAATTTTATACTAAAGACAAGGCATACAACTGAAAATGAAATTTTCCAGGTGAAAATTTCCAAATCATAAATATGTAGGGACAAAAAACTTTATTTATAAAGAAAAAGATAATTCTAATTAATTGATGATTCCAAGGTTTACAACTTTAAAAATAAATATTATCTTTGAAGTAAAGTCCATTTAAATTATTTATGCCGCCAAAATTCTAGTAATTGTATATGTATATCATGTGAACTTTTTCGAGAAATATGGAATTGGAAATGTTAGAGTATTATGCGGAAAAAATCACCTAAAGGAAAAAATTATCTCCTCATGAAATATTACTTTAGCCACTTTGACAGGGGCAGGTTAAAGAACACTTAATGCACATCAATATGATTAGGAGATGCGCGCTTAGAAATACGTTATCATTGAAAAGAGAATTGTATTATCAGGTTTGCAGGGGCCCTTCTTATCCTTCATATTTATGTAACTTTGTCATCTATAGAAAGATTATAAGAATTTTAAAAATAGCTGATAGTTAAGAAACATCACCATAACACTGTGCTGAATGCATAATAAAACATTTCCCTTCTCTCTAAAAGCCTTTTAAAATTATGTACCATAATCAGTATGGCCAGCAGAGGGTCATTTCCATGTTCAAGTTCCTCTGTTTCTCGAGGGTGAGAATCCTTCTATAGTCTTCTGAGGGTGACACTGTAGTGTTTTCTTAGCCTGATTATTTTTATCTATTTTTTCCGATCCTTTCCTTTGTATATTTACATTTTACATATTGAAAGTTATTTTTTCAAATATTTTATATGCAAATTTACAAAGTACAACGACTGTACATTAAAATAACTTATTTATGCCATATGGAAGATTAAATATAATTTTACAATATCTAATATTGATTGTTTAGTTTCTAATCATTGATACTTGACATGATTTTTCCCAGCATACCTCAAAATATTCTTCAAAATCCTGCGAATTAATTCCTGTAACACTTCTGAGGTGTATTAATAAGCTAGAGATGTAAAGAAGATTTGCAGAGAAAATTAGGTTCCCAAATTAGAAATTTTGTCCCACTATCGACTAGAAACCTCTTGAAATGATCAAAAACAATAATAATGCATGTCATAGAGGAAAACCAATAAGGCTGCTGCAGCATGACTACCTCTGTGACCTCATACAAGTTACGTGTGGGTCCCTACTTCTGTGACCTCAGACAAGTTACGTGTGGGTCCGCACTTATTTTCTTCATCTCTAATAAATATTTGACAAATCTCATTTTCAAAAGTCTTTTAAGGCCTATCCACCTTTATTTTTCAGATGGAGTTTTGCTCTCATTGCCCAGGCTGCAGTGCAATGTCATGGTCTCGGCTCACACAACCTCCGACTCCCGGGTTCATGTGATTCTCCTGCCTCCACCTCCTGAGTAGCTGGGATTACAGGTGCGCAACACAACGCCCAGCTAATTTTTTGTATTTTTAGTAGAGATGGGGTTTCACCATGTTGGTCAGGCTGGTCTTGAACTCCCGACCTCAGGTGATCTGCACGCCTCGGCCTCTCAAAGTGCTGGGATTACAGGCATGAGCAACCGCGGCCTGTGAGGGCTTTCTACTTTTAAGATGTCAGGACGTATAGCCTGGGAGGTAAATGGTAGTATATATATACATATATATATATATATATATACATATATATATATATGTATATATATATACACACACACACTGTATATATATACATATATACGGTATATTATACTATATATACATATATACTGAATATTATACTCTATATATACATATCTACTGTATATTATATGTATATATATATATATACACATACACACATACACACATACACACATGAGACAGAGAGAAGAGATAGACAATTTCATGTGAAAATATAAACTGTTAACATAATATTTTGCTTCTCTGAGGAATATTTAGCATTGTTCTCAATCTTCTCTGCAGAATTTAAGCATTTTTCTCAGAACTCACCAGATAGAATGAGGGAGGGGCCATATGATACGAGCCAGAGATGAAGGGAGAACAATAGAGAGGGTGCTTTGGGAAAAATAGTACAGTAAGGCTAGGGAATACTTCTCTCCAACAAAAAGACCAAGGTCACAGCTGTATCTCTTCAGAAGCCAAACTTTCTTTTAAAATGTCAATTTCCATCTATTTCTTGCTTCACAGACATTCCATTCATTGCTGGATTTCAAATAAAGCCTTTCCATGTGCAACCTTTCTATAGAAAAAGAGAAATATGGGGGACAGTACAGTCTAAGAAGTGATTAAGAATATCTAGTGGACTTTCCCAGACTGTAAATCTTTACATATATCTGAGCCTAATGAGGTGATTTATTGTGCTATAATGCACAGTGAACTATACAGATGCTTCTTTTTGATCATGCTGCAGAATGGAACTAAATACTAAATACCAAATAGCACTCCCATGATTCTTATACATGTCATTCATATGGCATATTTATGCTTTTTTATATAGCAATTCTTATTCTTAGCTCTTAGGCAATTACGGAATCTTTTTGTCATTTTAATAATCATGCTCCATTTGAGTTATGCAAGGTAGAAATTCTAAGTAGAAAATCTTGTTTTTATTGAAAGTTTTTAGTAAACATTTTGGAAAAAGTCTGTTTTTTGATGCTACTTCTGCACACTTTCTCAACATGATATTACTTGGTATTGTCCTTATTAACCATAGTACACCATATTCTGCAAATGTTAGAGAGGGTTAAAAATCAGTCATGTATAAGTAAAGCTAATGAAATAGAAAGGAAACCATATTTAGGAAATGGAAGGCAGAAGCAAATGTATTAACCGTGAGTTAGAAACGGTTTAGTCTTTGGAATGAAGCAGCAAGAGTTTAAAAATCTGGTTTGTGATTCACTAGCTTTGTGACCTTGGAGAATTACTTCAGATTTCTGAGTATCAGTTTAGTAGGTGATATCAATTGCAACTTCGCAGAAATATCACAAGTATTAAATAAAGGACTTAGTATCTGGGAGAGCATAGAAAATTACTAATAGTTACATTTTTGTTAATATTACCGTTATTATTATCATACGTATAGTATTTTCTTTCACTGACAATGCATTTAGGACATAAGGAGAACTATAG
The DNA here is from genome assembly GCF_028878055.3 of Symphalangus syndactylus. Lineage (NCBI taxonomy): Eukaryota > Metazoa > Chordata > Mammalia > Primates > Hylobatidae > Symphalangus > Symphalangus syndactylus. The sequence continues at coordinate 4,133,185 of NC_072429.2, forward strand.
AACAGTGCTTCTCCAACTTAAATGCAGAGCATGAATCACCTGGAGTTTTGTCAAAATGCGAATTCTGACTCAGTAGCCCTGCAAACTAAGGAAATCTTGATAATGCTGGTGCTGCTAGTTCACCAACAGACCACACGTTTTGCAACAGCTATATAGAATGTCCTGTTTCTTTTTTTAATCACAAAACATGGCAAGCTCTAAAATAAAGCAGAATAACAGATTTAAATGTTAATACTCATGTCCTCAATTTATAATTTCTCCCTCCCTAACAATGGTATAATTCTGATTAAAAATTAGCAAAGAAAAAAATGGAAATTAATCTTCCTATGTTTATTCTTTTAACAAATTCTGTGTGATTACTACTGGGTTACTTGCTGTAGGAAATAGAAAAATTGCTTTGACATAGATCCTCAAGAATCTGTCCCACTACAAGCTTCTTTTTGTAGGAAGCTAAAAGATTTATAAAAATAACCATAATTAAAGAGACAAATGAAGAAGTGCAATGAAAGACGTAGGGAAAGTGCTAGAGGAGTTCGGGGTGGAGGAAAATTATCCTATAATAATATCTATGCGTAACATTATGCTATCTTCCCTAACCAGCGCTTGACCAGATTGTCACAGTGAACTTTGGTCCTTTCTTATATCTTAGTTTTGGTTCCCACATCCTTCTGTTTGGGGAAGTTCTTGTTTTCCTCATGTAATGACAACAACACTTAAACAATGTATACTAGATAAAAGGAACTATATTGCTTTATTTACATAGTTAATTTAATTTGTACAATGAACTATGAAGTAATCAGCATTATTTCCTTCATTTTACATATGAGAAAATGGAGAATCAGCGACATTGAATCATCTCAAGTTTCTAAAATATCCACTCTCACCAGGCTGTTTACCCTGTTTTTGTCTGTATGCTGCTATAACAAAATGCCACAGATTGAGTAATTCATAAAAAACAGAAATGTATTTCTCACAGTTCTGGGGCTGAGAAGTCCGAAATCAAGGCAGTGGAGATTTGGCAGTTGGTCCCGAGGTGGCACCTTCTTGCTTCGTCTTCACGTGACAAAAGTGGGCAAAAACGGACAATGTAACGACATGGCAGAAGAGACTGAGGAGCCCGGCATTCCTCTAAAGCATCTTTTACGAGGACGTTTATCTCATTCATGAGGGTGGATCCTTCTTCATTTAATCACTTAACCAAAAGCCCCATCTCTTGATGTCATTGTCCTGGGATTTTAGTTTCAACATACAAACTTTGGATGGGCACATAGGTTCAAATCATAGCACCCTCCAAATTATAATGCCTCTCTCATGCCTGTTCTCCTTGAAGTACCCTCTGGTTTTGCTCTCTTCATTCTTGCCATCACAGTTAACCCTTCAGTTCCATTTCTTTAAGTAATCTCTAAATTTGTAAGATGGTTCCATCTTTTTTTTTGTATATGGCAGTCTCTCAAACATATTTGTCATATGAACTAAGCAGGTAAATATGTAAATGCCAGCTAAATTTTAGTGAATGATATAATGGCCTAAAGTTGTATCTACCCTTCAGCCAAATATATTTACTTTTAGTAGCAATCTCCTGTCATATACAAAGTCACGACTCTAGGGGTAAACATTTTAGCCTGTGGGTAAGATGTAAAGCAGTGGTATGTTATAGTGACAACTCACTGTCATAGCACTGGGACATGCTTCTCTATCTGCTACAAATTGAATCAACAAAATATATATGATTTTGTCAGATTTAAATGTATGCTCCTGTTAGTAAAATAAAAGTATGGGAAAACTTTACGGAGTAGATTTAATAGAAATGTTTTCCTGAGTTATCTGCCTTCTTTATTTTTATGTTATGCTTTAAGTCTATGGTCAATGTATAGAGCTATGATTGATGTGCTTTTCCAATTCTGTTCAGATCAGACAGGTTAATTTTCTTCTTTTAAATCTTCTTGAATTTTGTCTAACACTTTTTGTTCCAATTTCTTACTAGATTATACTCCCTTCCCTAACTGCTTCATGATTACTTATACACAAACAATATTATGATATTGACACATTGAATTCATTTTAGGTGATGATTTTGGTCATAAACATGAGCAGGTTGTGAAGTGTTTCAGCCATCCCAGGGCATGGCTGTGAGTCCCTTGTCTAATGTTTCAAAAAAATCTTGAATTTGTGATGCTGTGATGGTCCCTCAGATATTCTTACACACATCTTTGCCCCTTGTTCCCTCTAACTTTCCTCTTCTGATAAAAAAGCAAACACTGCCAAACTCAAATGGAATTACATTTTGATGCAAGTGTCACTATGCAATGGTTGCCAATAAAAGTACACAAGGAATTTCATTATGGTGAATTAAAGGCAAACAGACTTCAGAGAAATGAGCACGAACATGAAAATGGCGCATGGTACGCGGATCTCACTGGAAAGTCATTCGGTACACAATGTTTTCACTAGAAAAATCCATTAGCTTTAGCTAGAAATTGAAATTACTTTGTAGGAAATCAGAATAAAATATGTGAAAACATTATATTCTGTGCAAGATTAATACCACGCCTGGTGTTGAAAGGTTTGTGGTCTTGCTTCGACGATGCTAAAAGGTCAGAAACCACAAAGATGCATATGTGTTGTCGTTTGCACAGTTACTAATTTTTCTCATTATTTCCATAATGCGATGTGCTGTTTCAACAGAGAAACCCTCTGGAGAGTGGCTTGCACTGTTTTCAGGCAGCTCTTTTGCTTTCATGTTTTGGCCTTGGCCAGGGAATTCAGACAGACTTTTCAGTTATTTTCGACAAGAATGTATTCATTGATTGTTTTAAATAATAATAAATAGATTTTAAAATTACTGTACATTACTGCACTTTAAACGCCATGAGGTCAAGGACTCTAAAGTCTGGACATCATTGTATACCCTACATCTTGCACAAGGTTTAGAAAAAATGGCATGGACACCTATTTTTTGAATCAATAAATGAATACATAAAAGAATTCCAAACTCTAGTCCAAGGTTTTAGATTAATAATGTATTAAAATGCGTAAAATTTATAGACAAAACTCTTCTTATTTAGAAGTTTATTCTTTAGTTGGAGAGATAAAATATATGCACATAAAAGCTTAAGGAAAAATAATAAGGGTTTTGAAGTACTTACTATGTGAAAAATTTAGCATAAATCTTACATCCATTTATTTAACACATTTTATACGTTGCATTATTTATATATAGTGCTGATTGGTAGAATTCATATGTGAACGGAACTATAAAAATTTTGAGGATAAGCACTAGAAACACAGAATAAATAGAGTGTTAACATGCAAAACACAGAAATACTTAAATTGACTAGGTGAAAGAAAAGATTTCTGGTTCCATGTACACTGATTATTGAGGGATGAGTATGACATTATTATGCCAGAATCAATAAATATTTTAAATAGGGAGAAAACTATAATTATATATCTTTGTGTTCAACAGGAGTAGCAGTACTGATAAAGTAGAAGTTTGTTATACCTTTTTTATAGTCTTTTAAAGTTGTTTATAAATAAAATCTACTCTTAGTTAATTAATGGTTGATGTTCATTGAAGTGTTTTCAAATTTTTGACCTCTGAATTGCCTTGTACATATGGAGAAATAAAGCTTGCCTAGCATAATTTCTTGAGTGGAGAATGAATGATCTGGATAGATTTGTTGACAATATGTCTGTACTTATTTTATTAATTCTTTAACCTTCATGAAGAAAAATATAAAAGTCATATTCTAGTATTTTATACCATGGAAAAAATGTCTTATCCTTTTCCTAAGGAAAAATACATCATGACACAAAAGTAAAGTTAATTAAATTACTTACTTTATTAATTAACTGTCTATTATTTCTATGGGTTGAAGTAAATTTGATACTCAATGCTATTTAATCTAATTCTAAAAGCTTGAATGAGTAATGATTTTTTCATGTAAGGTTAGTTGAAATAAATTATCACTGATTTTCAGATTTAATATTAATTAGCTATTGCATATTCTTAATGGGAAATAAGTGTTTAAAAAGCCCTTTTTGGTTGCGAAAAGACCACGCCCATTGTAGACTTCTTAGAATACATCACATCTGGCCTCCTTTTTAGAGTGGGGAATTCAACTCATAAGTGGCTGGACATTGATTCTGAACATTTTGAACATTATTTGCCTGTCTTCACTCATACTGGTTGCTGTTCTTTTATAAGTAATCACCATGTTTAGCATGCACTTGAACTATTGTTACTTAGGGTGCTTGACTATTTACAAGTCTCACTAGGATTCTAGGTATTCATTAGTCTCGTGGTGTGTATTTGCTGATGGTCCTATTATCTTTGTTGGTTCAGTTACACAGTACCATCCAAGATGCTGCAACACATTATACACAGGCTATGGGTTGTGGGAGCTACAGATTTCAGTTATTATTTAGGCTCAGAAACTTAGAATCTCTGCAAGGTTGGACATGATCCTTAGTCTTGTTTTAAGACCGTCTTGTTTTAAAAGTTAAACCCAAATTCTTAAAATATAGAATAGGGGTGCTAGTAGTGCTCACAGAATTGTAGTAAAGATCAGCTGGGAAAGAAGAGCCTATTAAACAGAGCCTGGTATTTAATAAGTATCAGCTGCCTTCAATTAGGAATCTGTGTTGTCATGATTAGAAGATTGCTGGTTTATTTTACAGATCTGTAAGTATAGCCAAAATATGTCAAAATAACCACCAGAAAGAATCATATACCGTCCCTTGAACATTTCATCCCTAGAATCTAGCCAGATTAGCATCTCTATACTGGCAATACTGTTAACACAGATTGTGCTCAAACCCCTCATTGACTTTTCAGCACCTGTAAATTACTGGAGATTTAGGAAGAAGTCTGGGGTTATGGCTTAGTTAAGCTGAGTGGCCAGAAAGTGTGAGATGCTGGATGCCTCCTCCAGTTCATTTCTCCAGCCGCCGCACCAGGCGTATCCATAGCTCCGCTCCCGGGAGCTCGTCTCCGGCGTGGGGTGTGTGCGCACCCCTGGCCGGGCGGAGCCTGGAGCCTGCTCATTAGCAGCGCGGGCAGCTCGTGCGCCCGCAGGAGGGAGGCGGAAGCACAGCCCTGAGCCGCCAGCAGGAGGAGGGAGCGCGGCGGCTGCAGGCAGGGGAGGGAGAGGAAAGAACGGAGGGACGGTTCCCGGACAGAGCGGGAGGAATCGGGGAGCGGCCAGTCCAGGGGGAGCTGCTCCGCTGCGCTGCGCTCGTTATTCACAGGACGCGGCGGCGCTTCCCGGGGCCGCTTCCCGGTCCCCTGGGTGGAGGCTGCCATCTAAACCTGACTCCAGGTGAGTTCCCCAAAGAGGCGAAGCGAGGGGTCTCGAACCAGAGACTTGGAACTGGCGAGGCTGCTCGGCTCCCCAAGCGCTGCTGCCTTGACATTTCCCGATTCACGGGAGGTTTTGGGGGCGGCTGCACAGGCTGGAGGGGCGGATGGGCGGTTGCGATCCTCAGCCGGCGTGGGGGCGTTCGGGAGGAATTAGCTTCAGTGAACCGGGTTTTAGGAGATGTCCGCAAGGCACGCGCTATGTACGCGTTTCTAGACGAGCTTTTGAGACAGAAATTTGGCTTCCCGGATGCCCGTTTTGGCCTTCTGTCCTTCCTTTTGCTTGCCTCATGCCCAATTTTCCAAGCCGAGGAAAGGACTGGAAGGGCGTGGAAGTAGGAGGTCTGGGCACAGCATTCGGCAGGGCAGCCCTGGTCTCCAAGTTTGGGGGTGGGGGGTGGGACTCTTTTCCTTTCAGCCTAATTTACCAGGGGAAAACCCGCAGAGCACCTTGAGGTGCCTTTGCTCCGCACCCTCCATAAGCTTATTAGAGGGAACTTGAGGCTCGCTAGACAACCTGTGACAGGTGACGGCAATTTAGCTTAAAAGCCATGTTGGTTCACTTCGTCTCCTCTTTATCCTTTGTTGCAAAATTGATACCTTTTTGGATTTCTTTAACAGCACAAAGTTTAAGTGGCCGGCTGACAGGAAATATTTCTTTTGAAAATGCTATGAGAAAAGTGATGAGTTAACGTTGAGAGAAAGGCAACTTTATTTTCTCGGAAGAACTTTGGGGAAAGAGATTGATAGGGAAATTCTGGGCATGAAATTATGGACATTTCCCACAGAACTTCCTTCATTTATTTATTTTTTTACATTTCCTTCATTTTTTTTTTAATCGTGTGTGTGTGTATCAGAGAGACAAAATTCGTTGGAGGTATTAGGACTTTATTTGGTTTAGAAGTTTCTTTCTTACTAATAGCACTAATTTGTGATCTTCATGATTATAAGAATTTACTAAGTGTTTTGCTTTTAGGTGTTTTGGGTCTGTTTTTTAAAAAAATTCAATACTTACTTTGTGGGCCTTGCTGAATACCTCTCAATAAAATCGGTGGGCATACAGTTAGTGACATGACCCCTGTGGATTTAATAGCAGGTAAGTATACAAATGATAAGTTTAGGAAATAAATGTCAGAATCAACATTTAGGTGTGAAATTGAAATATCTTTCAAATATTTACCAAACTCTCTTATAGGATCCAATGTCATTTTATGGTCAAGAGAGCTTAAAGGTTTCTCAGATTGAGATATATGTATCTACTTTGTTAATCCAAATGTAATGTTTTATTTTGTTCTTTAATGACTGTTTGAATTCAACAAATAAAACTTGCATATTTAATGGAAGGTTCTTTCACATATATTACTTCTCCAATTTTTAATATAAATTTAAGGAGAAAAGCAATATTCCATTTTGTAGATGAAGAGACTGTGTCACAGAAGTATTACTTTACCTAGATTTCTGTAATTATTATGTTATAAACTTAGAAATTACATATTATTCTGGAACATATAAAATATATGAATGTTATAAACCATAAGAATTCAGACCTATGCTATTTAACTTCAAGTTTAGTTCTTTACCCAAACAATTGCATGACTACATTGAGACTACTGAAGTAATTATATATGAACACGCTATACGAAAAAATACTTAAAACATTTCTTATTTTTGTCGTTTCTCTTTGATATAAAATATACTATAATTTAATGGAGTTATATTCCATATTTAGATGCTCCTAACTTCCAAATAACACCTAAACTCCTAAAAACTGACCTGTGTCCTTCTTAATAGAAGTGGCTTGACCGGGAGACCCAATTTTTACTAAGAATATTCTTGGGATAATTTATGTCTTATAATCAAGATAAAGACAGGCCACATTTAGTTGTATTTTTAAACCACTTAGTGTGAAGTTGCAACGCAGACATAACTTGCTTTCAGGCTACACTGCCAGCTTTGCAGTGAATAGTCTTTAAGATTCCGTGGAAACATTGGCAGATATAGCTAATGTCTATCTGATGTAGGATTTATGAGAAAAGGAGAGGTAGAAACTCAATGCTCTTATATTTCATATGTGACCACATTCATAAAACTTTATTGATAAGTACTTTGTTGTCTGACACGGGCTGATACAAATAGGCTTCTTCAAGAGTTGAGGAAGAAAACTAAATCCCTATAATACAGCCTTTTTCCTCCTTTTCTTTCTTAAGCGGTAATAGTTGATCCTAGCTTTTGTGTGTCTATGCATGCTCAATACAGTTAGGGGTATAAGGAGAAGTTAAGCAAGAATATTGAATGCTAGCTAGGAAAGTTTTTGGAGTCTCAAATACTTTGGAACGATTTTTCACATTATATACATAAAATTCCTAGTTACATTTGGGAACTAAGTATATTATACACAACTTTGCATCTGATTACAGGATTCCCTGTACATTTATAGCTCAGGTATTCTGGAAAGAGTCAAGATAATTAGTTTTATGGCTCTTGCCCGTGTGACCTGTTTCTTTCTGGTCCTGATATTAAAAGGATGACTTAAATTTTCTGGAATGTCAAAATTTTCTCTTCCCTTGGATCCTACAAAATACTTCAAGCAGTGTATGTGTGATACTCGCTGTCATTCCAACATTTCCAATCCTCCTGAGAATGCTAAACAATGCCCTAGATTTCTTCCTTTGTAATTCTTTCAGATAGAGGGTTAGCTGAGTTAGGAAGAAAGGAGAGAGGGAGAGAAGAAGAGAGATGACATTTTATCCCTCAGGAAAGAACAAGACCAATTGTATTCCTAATTTAGAAATATTATTCTACAAACATTCCTGAACAAGAGGGCTTTGCATATACATTAAAGCAGAATACCTAGTCAACTTCTAGTTGTGCCATGTAGTGAAACGGAAGTAAGATGAGCAGGCCGAGATCATTTTTGTTGGAGAACTGAGACCACATGAAATAGGTAACAGAGTTACCCCAACTGGGGGGCAAGAGGACTTGAAAGTTTCCTCCATAAATTTGCAGTTAGTACAGGGCTGCTCCAGTGATCAGAGTCATGAATGCCCTAGAGTGTCTGTATAACCCTGTACACAGGCTGAGACAGCTCTAACGGCCCAGAAAAGCCTCTGGACAGAATCACTGCACCCTTGGACATTGTCCGACCGCATGTATGAGAATAGTGAGTGCTGAGGAGTTGTGGGTAGCTCGGTACAACTCTTGCTAAAGGAGTGTCATCAACATTCATTGCTGAAAGTGAATTTTTTCATTCACATATGTGATGCCTATTAGGTCATGATTTCTTGGATACCAATTTGTACAAGATATGAATTAATTTTTGAACATCCTTTCTTAAAAGTACCATGTTCATATAGTTGCTCATTTTAATATGAGTAGTTCAGATGGGACATAATAGAGTAAGGAAATGATTGAACATCCTAAGATCTAGTGTATATACCTTTGTTCATGATGAGATTCATCCCCTGTCCCCCTTTGTAGTGACACTGATGGCATAAGGAGTATTAGATGAAATTTAATGCAGAAAACAATGGGATATATGAATGGTAGATATGGTTGACAACCACCATTTTCACTGAAGTTGTTTCAAAGCAAAGAAATTTGGGATAAATTCATTTTATTTGCTCCTGAAGGGTAATTAGGAATAAGTAGGAATTGTGAAGAGGCTGTAGTGTTGACATTAAGAGAAGTTTTTGATTCTTAAAATAGGATATATTACACAAGAGTGAACAAACAGAAGATACTGAACAAATATTCTGTCATAAGTAAGTGATGGATTATTCGGACTTGTTGAACTATGTTTTTAAATGTATTATTTAAATATTTAAATATTATTAAAACCTTAAATAATATTTAAATATTATAAAAGTTGTAGAAAATTATGTTTTCAATACAAATATACACTTATAAGCTATATTGTAGATATGGGAGTAAACAATGCAATTTTTTTTAACTGAGTGAAAAATTTAGTTTTTTAAAATTCCAAATGGAGCTAACAGCTTAGTGTGATACATATTTTGAATTTCAAAATTTGTAACCAAATAGGACAAATGTGTTGAACTGTACTTTTCTTGAAGAACCGTGATAAGAATGAGCGGTGAAAAAATTACAGCATACTTACCAGGGATCAAATACTTGCTTAGGGTTAATAAGAAAAATCTCAGCAAACGCTAGAAATGAGGTACACGATCTATCAGAGACCCATGATTAAAGTGGTATCTTGTTAGGTATATGAGCTTCAAAAGAAACGGCATAGCTTCACTTTACCCCAGTTGCTTCTTTTGTAAAACGGGGAGACTAAGAGTGTGGTAACTCAAAATCCTTTGTTAATGATTTTCTTCTTAGAACAGTGCCAGGTCCAATTAGGATTAGATTGCTATTTTTATTATTGATATTTGCCCTAGTTCTGCCTTTTATTGACTGTGTGAAATTGGTGAAGATCCCTTTCTGAAGCTTTGTTTCTTACCTACAAGCTGGGAATAGAATACTTGCTATGAAGAGTGGTTGTTAGTACATTAGAAAGGCTGGATATTTGTTGATATAAGGGGCTCAGCGCATGGTAGAAATTTGATAGCATTTTTTTCTTGCCCTCCCATGTATTACTGTGGAGACATCCCACATATTATGTCCAAGTTTTTATTTTCCCCTCAAATGCAATGTCAAGCACAAAACATTCCCATCTCCCAATTCTCTTCTGATGTTCTACAACCATTAAAGTATAGAAAACTAGAATGAGTGTTTTTATAACTTTTGCTGTACTTAAGCATGTGGAGAGAAGAGCGCTAGATCACAGGACACACTTTGATAGGAAAAGGGAAATATTTACACTGCAAACAACTTTCTCCTCATGCTTAACAGTTTTATGCTGTCATTCTGTCAGCACCAAGTGAGATTTTTCTATTTAAATAGTTTTCTATTTGTGGTATGATAATTCATGTATGGACTTCATGTAACTAACATAAATATAATGGATGGTTGAGAAGTGGTTTATTTTTACCAAGAGGAAAAAATGTGTACACGATTTTTTAAAATATTGCTTTGAAAATATTTAAAATTAATTTTGATTCAGTTGGTGGAAGATAGCGTCACAAATTCACTGCTAGTGGTATTCTTGAGAAGTAATGTTTGAATTTTCTAGGTATTGTCCCCAGACTGGCTTAAAAGAATTTAATTTTAGATGTAAATTTTCTGCTTAACATGGAAGATTTTCCCTGAAAATATTAGCTTCATCAGATACATAGTTGCTTAGGGGTAGCTGCATGGAATTATGGGAAGAGTGAAATAGAAAAAAATTTTCATGTCTAAGTTATACATACTGGTGTAATCATATTGATTGGATGATAATGATAATTACAGCAATAATGTGATTGAAAGGGTAAGCAAGTAACATATACTACAGTTACTAATATAATCCTGTGATTGAGTTTACCACTTCGTTTCTCTTTCCTGGAAACCCTTAAGTTTGTCACTATTGCACTTTATTTCCTTTGCTTATTGTAGTGGTGTATTAGTTGTATTACTGCTGCTATAACAAATTACGACACATTTACATAACTTAACACATATTTATTGTCTTGCAGTTTCAAAGGTCAGAAGTCCAAAATCACTTTAATATGGCTAAGTCAATGTGTCTGCAGTGTGGGTTCCTTCTGGAGGTGCTGAGGGGAGAATCCATTCTCTTGCATTTTCTGCTTCTGGTGGCACCTGTCTTCATTGTCTTTTCCCCATTCCTCCATTTTCAAGGTGCGTTGCTTTTATTTCTGTTTCTGTCTCCGCGCTGTCTCCTCCTTTAACTTTGAGTCCTTCTCTCCACTTCATCTAAGGACTCCTGTGATTACTTTGGACTCACGTGGATGATCTGGGATAATCACCTTGTCTCCAGATCCTTAAATGAATCGTATCTACAAGTCCTTTGGCTGTGTAAGGCAGCACATTCCCAGGGCCGGGAGATTAGGTGAAGAACATCTTTTGGGACTATTATGCAGCCTATCACAAGTGGTAATATCACTTTTATGCCTTGAGACCCTGAAATTAATGTACTTGCTTACGCATGGAAAAACAATGTATCTGTGGGGGTAACAGTTTATTTTTGAACCATTAGAAGGTATTGATGGGGAAGTTTTCATCTGACAACAGATACTGATAAATTAAATACCCTTAGATTTGTCAAAACTAGCTTTAGTAAAATATAAGTAAAAGTATTTGCACTGCTAGGGTCAAAAATATTAATTAAACCCATTATTTATCAAGGCCAAGTCCTGGATTAGTTAGGTTTAAATTAACCTAGAACATTATCTTCCATAGTGCTTAATTGTGAAGCTTAGTTCTTGTTGACAAAAGCTCATCCATATAAGAAAGCATCGAAAGGTTGGTGTTTTTTAACCTTTGCAGAATATAACTTTTCAAAGGGATGTTAGACAGTAGTTCCATCACAATTGATGCAGTTCACAGACATTCTTTGTGAATATTTTATCTCATGAGTTATATCTATGACACTAATCATAGACTTCTAGAAGAAATTTAGCAATGGTCATGTCAGCCTTTCAAATCTTTCTGTAACCTAGAAGAGGATCATTGCATAAGATAGATTCATTTTCCCCTTTATTCCATTGTTGCCAGAGAGAACTTGAAATGCCCTGTTCAAATTAATTTAATGCAAATGAATTCTTGCTGCCTCACAAGTAGTTTGTCCTTCATTTTTCTTAAAATTAGATTGAAAATGGATGTGACCTGCTTTACTGGTTGTTGTGCAGGAAGCGTTGTCCTTCCTGAAAGCTCCCTCAGTTGTCAAAATGAAGCCATTAAGAGTAAAGTAAATTATATTATCTGATCATAGTATCACAATTGACCTTAAAACAATAAATTTTATAATCAGTGCAAATTGCTGAATAGTGTTTGCAGTTGTAGAAATTTCAAAGGAAACCCTGGTTGAGATACAAAGCTGCTATAATCATTTTTAAAATCTTTGTTTTTCTTTTACTTTGGAACAGTAGTGCAGTAAGTACTTTTGCCTTATTGTTCTCTCTGCCTTCCAGAAACCCTCATTCAAATATTCTAAGTTTTTAAGTCTTTTTCATTTCTTTTAATATTGTAACATTTAACAATGTCAAAGAAAGTATAATTTTTCTGGAAATCAAGCTAAAAATAAAGAGAAGCCGATGTAAATGAACACCAAATTAACAAGATTGATTAGGAAAAGTAATTTTTGAAAAGGGCCCAAAATCCCTTTGCACATAAATGCAAAAGAATTTAGTGAAAGAAGGTGAAACTGGAGTAAAGAACTCTACGGATGCGTAAGTAACTCTTAATAAGAATGAGTAACGTACATGCATATCTTTAGCTCCCAGTTTCAGAGATACAGTAGTTGTACAACAAATGGTCCTTTCCTGCTCTTAAGGAAGCCTCTCCTCCTCCAGCCATGCCATTCCTCAGAGCAAGCTCTTCCACTGAGTTTTCAGCAACCATAAGTAAGAAGGATGGTACGATAGGCTGCGTGTACATATGGCCCTCATTAGCAGGCCAACTGTTCCTTTTGCCCACCCACATCACTGGGGACATATGGCGTTACTTTGACTGTTGAAACAAGTGTGTGTGGACATATCTTGGTATGAGTAAAAGACTGTTGATTGTCTTTCTCTTGTCGCTCGTGCAACCGTCTCCTTGTGGAGATCGTATTATCCATAACACTAGATTTGAGGATGATAAATGACGTTGTTATTATTAACTGAATTTGCCTCTCTAGTTTGATCACAAAACCAGCGAATGTTTGCTTATGGAACATGTAAAGCTTATAGAAGACGGAAAGCTTACAGAAAGAAATGATGGCTTTTCTAAGCATAAGAGTCAGGTCTTTTTCAATCAAAAACTAACTCATTCAAAAATTCAAGAGTTCTGTAAAACCAGAACAGCAGAGGTTTCAGAAATGCTATTGAGATCATTTATTATAAAATAGCCATTAATGAAATGTAATAGTGAGTCTGTTGTTGTGACTATGTGGAGAAATGAATGAGAAAATATAAGATAGGCTGGAATGAAGAGAGTCATCGGATCCCAGCATAATTCATTTTGTATAGTTCACAGTATTGTAACTTTAAAAAATTATGAATTTTTTCAGTACTGTGAATTCTGAATTTGCAATATGAGGCTTTTCAATCCTTGCAACAAGTGTGTATTTTTCAGTGGTTCTAGAATTATCGGGGCTTTCGAGCTGCTTCTGATAAGAAGGCAAGGCTAGAGGACTCGTGTTGAGGTGGCATTTGCACAGGACTTTAGATAACATACATCGATGATGTAGAGAGAAGAGCGGGTGATGTTGCTGTGGATTATAGGGGAAAGGCACCTTTTGCTCCCTCTGCTGACCTCTTTGTGTATTCAGCTGTGTAGCATATTTCTTGTATAATTACATAGTAATTTCACACACTACATTAAGAAAATCTGAACAATTTTTACTAAACTCATGTTTTCTAAATATTAAGTAAATAAAACCAATATTTGGCTAGGTAACATTTATAAAAACAGGATTTCTAGATAGATGATGATAAATTTTCATCTATATCTATAGAGCTGATAAATTTTCAAAACTCTTTGAATATCACTTGTACTACAAAGTCTCGTTTCAGTTTCAGTGCCATGGCACATTGATTAATCACCACTAAAGCGGTACATGAAATATTTGGCAATATAGGTATTTGGTAATGGTGATTGATGCACAGAATACGGCACCATTATTATGCACTGGCCTTGAGAACTTTAGTTTTCATCTTCGATCACCTGATAGAGAACAAACTAACAGCTTTTTTCTTTCACCTTGCTGGAGAATAAACTAACAACTTCAAATTATCTGATCCATCCAAAAACTTATTTCCGTGAAACTCACTGATTTATTTATTATTTCGTGGGGATCACTATTATTTGCTGTAGTAAAATATCAAATGATCGATGTTTTATACCAACATGGCAGCTCACATGGTAGGCAACAGAATGAAAACAAACAGGTTTACTACCAAGAATTATACTATATTGCTTTTATTGACAGAAAAAGCATACAGATAATTTTATTCAGAGATTTTATGTGAATTATTTTGATAAGTGTACACATATATTTATAACTGACCTTTCTTTGTCAAGTGTGTGCCCACACACGTATTCATACTAAATCAATCTTAGAGATCTTATCCAAAGATTGAATTTCTTAAAGTGACTGTTCCAAATATGTATAATTTATGGCAAAAAAGTCACAAAATGGCAATACAAGGAGGCATAAAACTGAAGATAAAGGGGGAGATGATGGTTAAAAACACCTGTAAATGAATAATTGATTTTGATTTAAATTCTTTTTAGTTCTTAGCTGATGAAATGAATATAAATGAAATTATTATGCAAAACACCTCTATTTGTTGTATATGCATGTACATATATGTGTTACAAATACAAAACTGATAGGATATTATTTAACATATATTCACACTCATAATGTGCATATATGTACAAAATGAAAATGAGTGCTTGTTTTATATGTATGTATACACACACATACACATATTGCATACTTTCATTTTTTAAAATTTTACTTTAAGTTCTGGGATACATGTGCTGAACATGCAGGTTTGTTACATAGGTATACTTGTGCCATGGTAATTTGCTGCACCCATCAACCCGTCATCTAGGTTTTAAGCTCCACATGCATTAGCTATTTGTCCTAATGCTCTCCCTCCCCTTTCCCCACACCCACCTACAGACCCCAGTGTGTGATGTTCCTCTCCCTGTGTCAACATGTTCTCATTGTTCAGCACCCACTTATGAGTGAGAATATGCAGTGTTTGGTTTTCCGTTCCTGTGTTAGTTTGCTGAGGATGATGGTTTCCAGCTTCATCCATATCCCCGCAAAGGACGTGAACTCATCCTTTTTTATGGCTGTGTAGTATTCCATGGTGAATATGTGCCACATTTTCTTCATCCAGTCTATCATTGATGGGCATTATGTTGGTTCCAAGTCTTTGCTATTGTAAATAGTCCCATGATAAACATATATGTACATGTGTCTTTAGAGTAGAATGATGTATAATCCTTTGGTATATACCCAGTAATGGGATTGCTGGGTCAAATGGTATTTCTGGTTTTATATCCTTGAGGAATCACCACATTGTATTCCACAATGGTTGAACTATTTTACAAGCCCACCAACAGTGTAAAAGTGTTCCTATTTCTCTGCATCTTCTCCAGCATCTGCTGTTTCCAGAATTTTTAATGATCACCATTCTAACTGGTGTGGGATGGTATGTCATTGTGGTTTTGATTTGCATTTCTCTAATGAACAGTGATAATGAGCTTTTTTCATATGTTTATTGGCCATATACATATCTTCTTTTGAGGAGTGTCTGTTCATATCCTTTGCCCACTTTTTGATGGGGTTGTTTGTTTTTTTTTTCTTGTAAATTTGTTTAAGTTCCTTCTAGATTCTGGATATTAGACCTTTGTCAGATGGATAGATTGCAAAAATTTTCTCATATTTTGTAGGTTGCCTGTTCACTCTTGTGATAGTTTATTTTACTGAGCAGAAGCTCTTTAGTTTGATTAGATTCCATCTGTCAATTTTGGCTGTTGTTTCAAGTGCTGTTGGTGATTTAGTCATGAAGTCTTTGCCCACACCTATGTCCTGAATCATATTGCCTAGGTTTTCTTCTAGGGTTTTTATAGTTTTAGGTTTTACATTTATGTTTTTAATCCACCTTGAGTTAATTCTTTTATAAGGTATAATGAAGGGGTCTAGTTTCTCTTTTCTGCATATGGCTACCCAGTTTTCCCAGCGCCATTAATTACATAGGGAATCCTTTCCCCATTGCTTGCTTTTGTCAGGTTTGTTGAAGATCAGATTGTTGTAGATGTGTGGTGTTATTTCTGAGGCCTCTATTCTGTTTCATTGGTCTATATATCTGTTTTGGTATTAGCACCATGCTGTTTTGGTTACTTTAGCTTTGTAATATAGTTTGAAGTCAGGCAGCGTCATGCCTCCAGCTTTGTTCTTTTTGCTTAGGTTAGCCTTGGCTCCACAGGCTCTTTTTTGCTTCCATATGAAATTTAACATAGTTTTTTTCTAGTTCTGTGAAGAAAGTCAATGGTAGCTTGATGGGAATAGCATTGAATCTATAAATTACTTTGGGCAATATGGCCATTTTCATGATATTGAGTCTTCCTATCCATGAGGATGGAGTGTTTCTCTATATGTTTGTGTCCTGTCATTTCCTTGAGCTCTGGTTTGTAGTTTTCTTTGAAGAGGTCCTTCACATCCCTTGTAGGTTGTATTCCTAGGTATTTTGTTTTCTTTATAGCAATTGTGAATGGGAGTTTACTAATGATTTGGCTCTCTGCTTGTCTGTTATTGGTATATAAGAATGATTGTGATTTTTGCACATTAATTTTATATCCTGAGACTTTGCCAAAGTTGCTTATCAGGTTAAGGAATTTTTGGGCTGAGGTGGTGGCGTTTTGTAAATATACAATCATGTCATCTGCAGACAGAGACAATTTGATTTCCTCTCTTCCTATTTGCATGCTTTTATTTCTTTCTCTTACTCGATTGCCCTGGCCAGAACTTCCAATACTATGTTGATAAGAGTGGGGAGAGAGGGCATCCTACTCTTGGGCCAGTTTTCAAAGGTAATGCTTCCAGCTTTCGGCCATTTAGCATGATATTAGCTATGCATTTGTCATAAATAGCTCTTATTTTTGTGAGATATGTTCCATCAATACCTAGTTTATTGAGAGTTTTTAGTATGAGGGGTGTTGAATTTTATTGAAGGCCTTTTCTGCATCTATTGAGATAATCATGTGGTTTTTGTCATTGGTTCTGTTTATGTGATGGATTATGTTTATTGATTTGCATATGTTGAACCAGCCTTTCATGCCAGGCATGAAGCCAACTTGATCGTGGTGGATAAGTTTTTGATGTGCTGCTGGATTCTCTTGCCAGTATTTTATTCAGGATTTTCGCATCGATGTTCATCAGTGATATTGGCCTGAAATTTTCTTTTTCTATTGGGTCTCCGCCAGGTTTTGGAATCAGAGTGATGCTGGCCTCATAAAATGATTTAGGGAGGAGTCTTTCTTTTTCTATTGTTCAGAATAGTTTCAGAAGGAATGGTACCAGCTCCTCTTTGTACCTCTGGTAGAACTCGGCTGTGAAGACATCTGGTCCTGGGCTTTTTTTGGTTGGTAGGCTAGTAATTACTGAGTCAATTTCAGAACTTGTTATTGGTCTATTCAGGGATTTGACTTCTTCCTGCTTTAGTCTTGGGAGGGTGTATGTGTCCAGGACTTTATCCATTTCTTCTAGATTTTCTAGTTTATTTGTGTAGAGGTGTTTACAGTATTCTCTAATAATAGTTTGTATTTCTGTGGGATCAGTGGTGATATCCCCTTTATCGTTTTTTAATGTGTCTATTTGATCTTTCTCTCTTTTCTTCCTTGTTAGTCTGGCTACCGGTCTATCTATTTTGTTAATCTTTTCAAAAAACCCACTCCTAGATTCATTGATTTTTTTTTGAAGGTTTTTTTGTGTTTCTCTCCCATTCGGTTCTGCTGTGATCTTAGTTATTTCTTGTTTTATACTAGGTTTTTAATGTGTTTTCCATTGCTTCTTTTGATTGTGATGTTAGGGTGTCTATTTTAGATCTTTCCCACTTTCTAATGTGGACATTTAATGCTGTAAATTTCCCTCTAAACACTGTTTTAACTGTATCCCAGAAATTCTGATATGTTGTGTCTTTGTTCTCATTGGTTTCAAAGAACTTATTTATTTCTGCCTTAATTTTGCTATTTACCCAGTAGTCATTCATAAGCAGGTTGTTCAGTTTCCATGTAGTTGTGCAGTTTTGAGTGAGCTTCTTAATTCTGAGTTCTAATTTGATTACACTGTGGTGTGAGAGATTGTTTGTTATGATTTTCATTCTTTTGCATTTGCTGAGGAGTGTTTTACTTCCAATTATGTGGTTGATTTTAGAATAAGTGCTATGTGGTGCTGAGAAGAATGTATATTCTGTTGATTTGGGGTGGAGAGTTCTGTAGGTATCTATTAGGTCCACTTGGATCAGAGCTGAGTTCAAGTCTGAATATCCTTGTTAATTTCCTTTCTTGTTGATCTGTCTAATATTGATAGTGGGTTGTTAAAGTTTCCCACTATTATTGTGTGGGAGTCTAAGTCTCCTTGTAGGTCTCTAGGAACTCGTTTTATGAATCCTGGTGCTCCTGTATTTGGCATATATATATATTTAGGATACTTAGCTCTTCTTGTTGCATTGATCCCTTTACTACTATGTAATGCCCTTCTTTGTCCTTTTTTATCCTTGTTGGTTTAAAGTCTGTTTTATTAGAGACTAGGATTGCAACTCCTGCTTTTTTTTTCTTTCTTTCCATTTGCTTGGTAAATATTCCTCCATCCCTTTATTTTGAGCCTATGTGTGACCTTGCAAGTGAGATGTGTCTCCTGAATACAGCACACCTGTGGGTATTGACTCTTTATCCAATTTGCCAGTGTATGTCTTTTAATTGGGGCATTTAGCTCATTTATATTTACCGTTAATATTGTTATGTGTGAATTTGGTCCTGTCATCATGATGTTAGCTGGTTATTCTGCACATTAGTTGAAGCAGTTTCTTCCTAGTTTCATTGGTTTATATATTTTGGTGTGTTTTTGCAGAGGCTGGTACTGGTTTTTCCTTTCCATGTTTAGTGCTTCCTTTAGGAGCTCTTGGAAGGCAGGTCTGATGGTGACTAAATCTGTCAGCATCTGCTTGTCTGTAAAGGATTTTATTTCTCATTCACTTATGAAGCTTAGTTTGGCTGGTTATGAAATTCCATATGTACATCATGGAAACGAGTGCATGTGATACACACACACACACACGCACACACATTGCATACTTTCATTTTTGTGTCCATTTCTTTTCTGATTTTATCAGCAGCCAACTAAAGAAAATAGAAAAAAAAATTGGTAATTCGATCTTTCATGTTCTGCATCTTCCAGCTTCACAACTTATAGTTTTCTATTTTTATTGTTATTGTGATCAGAATGAAAATGTATACAATAGAATCAGAATCAGGTCAGAATCAACAAAAATACTATAATGTTTGTACATGCTTTCGATGCAGTTTGTCTCTGCAAAGGGTGTGTGTGTTTCTATGCACATGTGCATGTACACAAGTGTGTAAATAAGTGTTTTATTCATGATGGAGAAAGGCTGGTCAAAATGATTCTGAATGAGATAGCACCACTACAGCAGATAATCAGGTCTCTATCAATAAAACAAGTCATTAAACATGTTTCTAAGCATCTACTCAGTATCTGGCACAATGTTAAGTAGTGTAAATATAATCATTAGCAAAATTCAGCTTCTACCCTCAATGGTATATGTGTAGAACAAATTGGTAAAGCTGGAGTACATTTCAGGACCAAAAACAGTTTCTGTGTAGTTCCCACTTCATCAAGACCATGTTGTATACCTCTCATACACTTAAGCCATAGGGAAGCAATTATTCCATCCATCCTTTTACAGGGTAGTGGTGGGGAAGAAGAGCTGACTGTCATGCTTGAATTCACATAATTTCATAATTAAATAATTTCATGTTACATAATCTCGATAAACCTAAAATCCAATATATGATAAAGATAGTGTTTCAAATCAGTGGATAAGTGATAAACAGTTCATAAAATGGTGTTCAGATAATTGGCTATATGTATTTTATAGTTGCACAAAGGTATAATATGTCATTAATAAATATTAATTCCATAGTGGATGTCAAATACACTTTTCCAAAATATAAAGAAAAAATACCATAGACAAATATCACTTGCAACATTACGGTTAAAATTAAATATCCAAACATAGCCCTAACCAATAACAGAAAATTTAAAAAAAAATTTATGGATTGGAATTTGTTAAAATATAAAACTTTTCTTTTTCAGAGGATACAATGAATATGTGTAAAAAGCAAATATCAAATCAGCAACAAGTGCTTGCAGTTCACTTGACATATTTAAAATATGAGTAGTTCCAACAAATCATAAATAAATGATTAGTAGTCCAATAAAAAAAAGACAAAGTACATTGACAGGAAACTGTATGAAACTCATGAACACTAAATGTCTTAGATTCTCTATTGTTAAACAAAATGCAAAAACAATAGAGAACATTATGAATATGGAGTTAATATTTAACAAAATTATTTTATCCATGTTATAAGTAAATATTTACATCCAAAAACCCTTGTTTTCTCTGAAAGTTTTCACTTATGAGTCTATTTTGAAAATGTTTAAAGAATAGTAATTAATTAACTTTAATAAATAGGTACTCCTATTGAGGGAAAACAGACATTTCCATAATTTTTCTTCTGTTTCTAATCTAGTAGATGGTAGGAAAATAATGACAATTGCATATTCATACCTGGAGAATATGCATTCCATTTCTTTTAAACTTTTGCATTCTCAAAACTATATTGATACCTCAAAGCATACCCTTTGCTGTTGAAAACAGCCTTTCAAGTATAAAGACACACACATCACTTTCCTTAAATCTTATATAAGGCAAGGGCCTAGATTCCTATCAGAAAATGTATTTCAAGAATGCTTTTTTAGTAGTTCCTGTGGCCTTATCTTATAGAGGAAGGTTTTTTTTTAAACATACACACAGTATTTGATGCACATTTTTATTGGAAAGAGCTTTTATTTCCTTAAATGTTTTGTTGTCTAAGTGTGAAAAGTATCCTGCAGTGGAATTTAGTGGCACAGATGCTTATTGTGATAGATGAGATGAACTTGCTTCCCTAAGCATGCATGGTCATGAAATGCATCTGGCTTCTGTACGTAAAAGTCAGTTATGTTCCCAAATGTGTCTCTGCATTTACACAGACGTTTAGGGGCAGACACCCTACTGTTCCCTCAAAAGGCGGCTCTGCTTAATTATGAAGTTCAAGTTAGACCAGAAGTTGGAAAATACTAAATTCCACATTGCAGACAGAGCCTGAGCAGGTGATGTCACCACTGCATTCTAAGGTGGCAAGTCCTCAGAGAAGTCACTTATCACCTTACCATGGAGAAAAATAACCGTGTCCAGAACACAAGAGGATGCTTTTAGGTAGCGTACAATCAAGTGTGCAAACCTGTGCAATACATACCAGATGAAATCCAGTTCAGAGGCTCAGGAAAACAAACAAATGAGGATATGCTTTAAAAAATAGGACTTAATATAAACAGTCGTGAGAGTAAAACTATTGCTAAGCACATAGGAAACATAAACCAGGCTTTCAGGAAGGAGTTTGGCACATGTGTGCACTGGTAGGAGGTGTAATGTGCAGAAATCCGGCCTTTTGTGGCATAGCAACTAAAGTTCCTTTTCTATTGTCCAGACAACCTTAAATATTCCTTTATGCAGTACTATTTTAAAAAGGCCATCTACTGTGCACAATGTGTTAGCATCAAGGACATGAAATTTATCTGGAATATACCAAAACTTTAATCAATAGACTAGGACCAAAGCTTTTAAAAACAGGTTTTCGTAGATAAATCATTATAAGTTATTATTTCCTCGCCATAGGTAAGGCATGATAGATAACTTTACTTTTTCTCAGTCACTTAGTGTGTAGGTAGAATAATGACCCTTAGCAGGATGACCTTTTGAATGTGTTGTTAGGCAGCATGGAAGCATTATGGTTAGAGGTGGAATTAAGATTGCTAATCACCTCACCTTAAACTGGAGCGATTATCCTGAATTATCTAGGTGGGCCCACTGTAGTCACAAAGAACCTTCAGACAGGAAGGCGGAGAGACCAGAGTGAGCAGAAGAGCTTGGGTAAACTGGAGCCGAGGCTGAAGTGATGTGCTGTGTCCAAGATGTGCAGAGGCCAAGAGCTCAGGGATACATGTGACCCCTCAAACCTGGTGAATTCTCTCCTGGAATCTCTAGACAAAATATACACTTGATGATACCTTGATTTTAGCACACTAAGACCCATTTTGGACTTTTGACCCCCAGAAGTATAAAGAAAAAAAATGTGTTGTTTTAAGCCTCTGAGTTTATGTTAATTTACTGTAACAGCAGTAAGAAACTAACACAGTAAGATGGCTTTTATTTTTATGTGATGTATAGAATTAAATTGGATATGCTAGGAAATATTGGAAATTTATTGATTTATTTTTTTGTCTGAGCTGGAGTCTGGCTCTGTCGCCCAGGCTGGAGTGCAGTGGCGCGATCTCGGCTCACTGCATGCTCTGCCTCCCGGGTTCCCGCCATTCTCCTGCCTCAGCCTCCCGAGTAGCTGGGACTACAGGCGCCGCCACCACGCCGGCTAATTTTCTGTATTTTTAGTAGAGACGGGGTTTCACCGTGGTCTCGATCTCCTGACCTCGTGATCCGCCCGCCTCGGCCTCCCAAAGTGCTGGGATTACAAGTGTGAGCCACCGTGCCCGGCCAGGAATTTATTTTCTTAATATAGTTCTTCATATTAGAATAATGAGAACCATCGAGTAATGAAGTGTTCTATTTTGTGAAGGATGATTATATAAACAGTACGAAGGTTAAAAACCGGGCGGGACCGGCTGGGCACAATGGCTCGTTCATGTAATCCCAGCACTTTGGGAGGCCGGGGCAGGTGGATCTCTTGAGCCCAGGAGTCTCAGATCAGCCTGGGCAACATGTGAAACCCCATCTCCACAAAAATACAAAAACCAGGCAGACGTGGTGGCGGCGCCTGTGGTCCCAGCCACTCAGGAGGCTGCGGTGGAAGGATCGGAGCCCGGCAGGTGCAGGCTGCGGTGGACCGTGATTATGCCACTGCGCTCCAGTCTGGGTGACAGAGTGAGACCTTGTCTCCATTAAATAAATAGATAAATAAATATATATATAAGTAAAAGAGGAGGGTGTCTTTTGAAGGCTATTAAAGTCGTCTAAGTGTCCTCTGATTATATGAGGCTGGAATGGTGCATGGAATGTTGTGTTGAATAACCTGATACAGTCTCTGAAACTATAGAAGCATTAGTAATTTTAGCCTGAGAGTGCTATAATCTGGGATAATTTGGTCCAATACTTCCAGAGAGGGTTGAAGTTTTGAGATAGCTGGAGTTATTTCAGTTGAAGACCTGAATATGAGGCAACTGGATACTCAATTACAATTCAATTTCTACTCTTTATATAAGGTAGAAATGGGTAACATGTGGGACACTGTGTTAAAAGTAATGCAGCCATAGTGTAGTGGTAGAAGCAGATGAAAAGTACTATCATAGTCGTATAGATGAGGTACTGGAAAGAAGCAGAGTTGAAAAATTGGAGATAAATGTCAGTTTTCCAGAGCCATGGGATGAAAACCAAACAGGATTACAACAGATTCAATTCACTCAAGATGTCTAACTTGGTAATAGGTCAGAAAACTCAATTTGTCGTATTTTCTTAAAAGTACACAAAAATGTTCCTTTTGATAAAACACGTGTAGTGCACCTTCGGATTTGATTTTTCTTTATGTTCTGTAAACTGCTCACAGTAAAACAGAAAAAAAGTCTGACAAATATGATGGTCCTTAAATCTTGTAGGAGTATGATGCTTCTCCAAAGAATAGAGGTTTTCCTAGGAAGGCCCTAAGCAAGGAATCAAGTTTCCTTTTGCAAGAAATAAAATTCTCAAAAGTTCCCTGCACCTTGGAAAGGCTCTGGTTGAAATTAATAGCACAACGTTATTTATTTAAATTTTAACTTTTAAGTTCAGGGGTACAAGTGTAGGTTTGTTACAGAGGTAAGCTTATGCCATGGGATTGGTTGTACAGTTTATTTCATCACCCAGATATTAAGCCTAATATCCATTAGTTGTTTTTCCTGATCCTCATAGCAAATATTACCCCCATAAAGTTTTATGGTTACTTTTTTCTTATCTTCTGATTAATGCCATTAGATTCACCAATTGAAATTATTTTTCAGTAGTTTAATTCCCTCTAGAAGGTTTAAAAAATGTTTCCGAATTTCCTAAGTCTTCTTTCTTTGTTAGTCTTCTAAAAAGCTATATTCAATAGAATTCATGTGCTTAGGTACAGTTTCACTAAAAGCGTATCTTCAACATTTGATCTGTTTAAAAGTTCTTAAGGTGTTAAGGAACATTAGGTATCAGAGTTTATGGCATTTGATTAATCTGAATAAATCTTGGCATCAAATTGAATTCAGCAAAAGTAACAGTGATAAATCAGAGAGCAATATTTGAAATGTCTCCAGGAAACATTTTAAAACAATTTTTAAGTTCACTAATTTGAGTCATTACACTTGGCCCTAATATGGTAGATTTTAAGTGAAGCTCAGTCGAACCTGGCAGATATCATATACAAACTTTTAATAGTCCTAACAATTCCTGTACCTCATTTGGATAAAGATTATTTCCAGAGCATCAGTGCTTTGACCAGAAAGGCATTTATTATTCTGTAACACTTTTCTTGAGAAATTAGCATGATTCATCATTTGAGTACGCTCTCTCAGATAAGATTCTAATATTTGGGTGTGAATAAAACTTCAGGGCATTGAAAACAGCTGGAAGATAGACAATAGGGTGATCATCCTCTCTTGTCATTCTCTATCAAGGTCCTCTTTAATTATTGGCCTAAACAGCTATAACTTTATGGTGAAAACAAACCGCTCGGATATAGCGTTAAAGGTTGAAATAGTGAATTATACATAAATCGATTTAGTTCAGTTATATTCTGTTGAATTGGGAGAACATCGAATTTTTAAATTTCTCTGCATTTCTTGAAGTTAGGAATAAAAGCTGGGGTGGGGTCTCCTGAAATAATGAGGTCTAGAATAATTTCTGTTAAATTTACTTTTTAGTAGGATAAGTCTACTAAAATCAATATGAATGGAACCTTCAATGTACCACTGAAGATAATTAATCTTTGAGAGGTTAAGTAACCATTACAAGGTAATTTACCTAATTAGCAACTAAACCAACCAAATTTTAGATTTCTTAACTTTAAGACTATTGCTCACATAGTCACGTAAAGTATATCTTCCACATAGTCACAGGCAATCACAAGCTAACACGAGCAGTTAGCACAAAATAGATGTTCCACATAGAATGCAGAACAAAAAAAGACACTTTAAAAATCCTTTTCCCTTTTCCAAATTCATATTTAAAAAGTTTCTTGTGGAATTTCCCAAATGCCAGCATGGCCACATATAATACAGATTGATACTCAGACCTCTAATGAGAAACAGTTAGAATTATGCTAAACAAGGAACATTCTATATTGATTTCACAAATTCTCCTCTTTCCACTTATAGTTTCTCATAAAATGTAACATGTTTGTCTCGTGTGGAGTCTGTATAGAAAAAGTGTGATAACTGAAGATATAGACACACAGGTGTATGTATGTCTGTGTGTTCCTGTGTATTATAGCCTTTCTTTAATGGTTTTCTCTTTATATATATATATATATATATATATATATATATATATATATATATATATATATACTTTAAGTTCTAGGACACATGTGCACAACGTGCAGGTTTGTTACATATGTATACATGTGCCATGTTGGTGTGCTGCACCCAGTAACTCATCATTTACATTAGGTATATCTCCAAATGCTGTCCCTCCCCCTCACCCCACCCCATGACAGGCCCCGGAGTGTGATGTTCCCCTTTCTGGGTCCATGTGTTCTCATTGTTCAATTCACACCTATGAGTGAGAACATGCAGCGTTTGGTTTTTTTTGTCCTTGTGATAGTTTGCTGAGAATTATGGTTTCCAGCTTCATCCATGTGTCTACAAAGGACATGAACTCATCCTTTTTTATGGCTGCATAGTATTCCATGGTGTATATGTGCCACATTTTCTTTTTTTTTTATTATACTTTAGGTTTTAGGGTACATATGCACAATGTGCAGGTTTGTTACATATGTATCCAGCCACATTTTCTTAATCCAGTCTATCATCGTTGGACGTTTGGGTTGGTTCCAAGTCTTTGCTATTGTGAATAGTGCCACAATAAACATACGTGTGCATGTGTCTTTATAGCAGCATGACTTATAATCCTTTGGGTATATATACATATATATATATAAAAACTATATATATATATTTTGGGGACGGAGTTTCTCTCTGTCACCCGGCTGGAGTGCAGTGGCACGATCTCGGCTCACTGCAAGCTCCGCCTCCCGGGTTCACACCATTCTCCTGCCTCAGCCTCCAGAGTAGCTGGGACTACAGGTGCCCGCCACCATGCCCGGCTAATTTTTTGCATTTTTAGTACAGACGGGGTTTCACCGTGTTAGCCAGGATGGTCTCGATCTCCTGACCTCATGATCCACCCTCCTCGGCCTCCCAAAGTGCTGGGATTACAGGCATGAACCACCGCGCCAGGTCTCTATTTAAGTTAGCTCTGTCCAGGGCAAACCAGCATTTCAAAGATACAAACTGTTTTTGCAAAAAACAGGTATACACCTATCCATAGTGCAGACATTATGTCTACTTATTTCTCTCTAAATAGATCTTTCATTTTAACAAGTACTTCACCTTCACAAAATTTAGTTGAGTCAGTGAACTCTTATCCAGATGCTATATCTTGGCCAGATTATCAAGAATTAAGCCTCACAGATAGGCTGTTTCCATTTCCTTTAACAAAGTTTATCAGTCCTGAGTTACTTCTTGATTTCTTGCCAGTGGCATATAATGATGACTCAGCCAAGTCAGTTCCCAGAGTTGGACTCTTTTTTTTCTTATACACAGGAAACTTCTTTTCCAAGAATACTTGTTCCAGTTGCTCACAATCTTCATAGTTGATGATTATAGAATGATCTATGTACTTTCAGTGTACCTTCAAAAATGAGATCTGCAGCTGGATAAGACGTGTGTGTGTGTGTGTGTGTGTGTGTCTTAGTAGACTTAAACCGTTCATTGAATAAGAAGCCTAGTTGATAGTGTAAGGTGAGAGTTAGAAGAACAGGGAATTATTTGGTTTAAGGAATTGTGAAGAAATGTGCTATGCCATTAAAATTTTTCTCTACTTTTGTGTTAAATCTTAATTTTGTGCAGAATTTACTAAGCTGCAGGAAACTGTCAAAATTG
This sequence comes from Symphalangus syndactylus, assembly GCF_028878055.3. Classification (NCBI taxonomy): domain Eukaryota; kingdom Metazoa; phylum Chordata; class Mammalia; order Primates; family Hylobatidae; genus Symphalangus; species Symphalangus syndactylus. Next base: position 4,160,631 of record NC_072429.2, read on the forward strand.
ACTCTTGCTAAGTTCCATATTGGTTTGTAATTATCTTAAAACAAAAGTTGGTTGATACTAAAGTGCAGTTTTTCCTCTAGCTTTCATAAATTGAGACAGGTCTTTTTCTCACCCTCCACATACCTATGGCTGGAAGCCGAGGTGGTTGTTCTTGGTTCCCGTTACAACTTCTAGACTGTTAATTTCTCTGCTCCTTGCAAATTAGACTGTTCCTTTGAAACTCAAACCCCTTGGAAATATCGGCCATGCCCCTTTGGTATTACCATCATCAACAGACCTCCCTCCTGGGCACTCTGGTCTTATTTTTTTTTTTTTTTTGAGATGGAGTCTTGCTCTGTCACCCATGCTGGAGTGTAATGGTGTGATCTCGGCTCACTGCAACCTCCTCCTCCCGGTTTCAAGTGATTCTCCTGCCTCAGGTTCCTGAGTAACTGGGATTACAGGTGCATACCACCACACCCAGCTAATTTTTGTATTTTTGGTAGAGACGGGGTTTCGCCATGTTGGCCAGGCTGGTCTCGAACTCCTGACCTCAGGTGATATGCCTGCCTCAGCCCCCCAAAGTTCTGGGATTACAGGCATGATCCACTGCACCTGGCCTCTTGCCATTTATTTAAGGCTGTAGATCTTTTGCTCAATATCATCTTCAGGCAAGTTCAGCCATCATTTTAGTGGCTCAGCTTTCACGTGAAAGGACCAGTACAAACCTCGGTTCCCCGTTTTTTGACATCTTTATTTCCATTACTTTTTTTCTTTCCTCCACTTTATTGTCATCAAATCTGAAACATTTTCTATAAGGGTATATACCACCAGGATCTAGATGCAAATATTCTGCCTCCTGGACATCACTCCTTGCCAGCTCGTTGGCCCAGATGTCCTCATTCCTACAACCCTTCATTTTCACTGAGACTCTTCTTAGGACACAGCTGCTGCTGCTCCCTCACGATCCATCCGTACTCTCTTGCTTTCAGTTTCCACGTTTTCCTCCTCAAATGCCATAGTTCATTTTTAGCATTCCCTTGCAACTACCCTGAGCTTCATTTTCCCACAATTTATTTGTTTCTGTTTCTCTTCCCAAATTTTAAATATTGATGTTTCTAAGGGTTCTGTCCTAATTGCTCTTCTTTTCTCTCCACACACATACTCTCTCTAAGCTCTAAACACTACTAAACAGCTCATAATTTCCAGTCTTAGAGTTTGGCCCAGACCTTTATTCTGGGAGTTGATGATTTACATGACAATAGCACTCGAATAATTCAGAGGTAACATGTCCTGGTTTCCCACATGTCAGTAAGTGGCACTGCCAGCCATGCTAGACGCTTATAAGTCATTTTTGGCCCTTCCTCAATATTCTGACAATATCCAATTCAACATTCATTTAAAAAATATTTTGGTTCCAAATACATCTGTAATTTCCTCCACCTCTTTTGATTTCCAATGTCCCCAGCCTAGCCAGAGCCACATATTTTCTTACCTATGCTTATTTTCTTAGGTCATCCTTAGTCAACCTACTTTAATTCTTAATCTCCTACACCCTGTTAGCTACAGAGAAACCAAAGTGATCTCTTAACATGTCTTTCAGTTTCCAACTCTCCCACTTTTCTGGTGTACTTGGACTAACATTTATGTTCCTCATCATTACTAATGAAGACCTGTACTGTTTCACATATCCTTCTCTTTCAGCCACGTCTCACATTAGTCTTTCTCCCTTCTGTACTTCATCCAGATTCCTACTTTTCAGTTTTTCATTTCATCCAATTCACAGGTTTCTTCTACATGCCAAGATCTTGCTCATATATTAGGGTCCATGAACACTGGGGTTTTTTCCTAAAAGACGAATCTTTCTGTAGTGTATGAAAAGCTAACTCTTTTTATTCTCAGGTCTTACCTTAAATATTCTCACTTGAAAGAAGTGGTTAGAATCTGTATAATCCAAATTAATATTTCTTTTTTTCTTTTTCTTTTGAGACAGGGTCTTGCTGTGTCACCCAGGCTGGAGTGCAGTGGCACAATCTTGGCTCACTGAAACCTCTGCCTCCTGGGTTCAAGCAGTTTTCCTTTCTCAGCCTCCTGAGTAGCTGGGACTACAAGCGCACACCACTACACCCGGCTAACTTTTTTATTTTTAGTAGAGATGGGGTTTTGCCATGTTGATCAGACTGGTCTGAAACTCCTGGACTGAAGTGATCCATCCGCCTTGGCCTCCCAAAATGCTGGGATTACAGGCATAAGCCACCACACCCGGCCCAAATTAATATATCTATATATAAAAATTATATGTATGAATCTTATATAATCTGAATTAAGATTGTATCTAATGTTCGCCCCAAAACCCTTGTTGTATATTCAGTCCCTTGCTTCACTTTGCATGTGAACACATTTTGTAATAATCTCTTCTCTTTGCTCAGTTGGGTTTCTGTGCCTGTCTTCGTCTTCAGAATTGAAACCCTGGGAGTACAGGACTGTGGCTTTCTTATTCACCACTGCAGCTCCGTAACTAAGAGAGCATCTGATACATATGTGTGAAGGGAATTGGTTAAATATAGACCACTATGTCCAGTGGAGTCCACAGCCTATTCACTTCATGTAGTTTCCAAGAAACAAAGGCTTCTCAACATATATTAATGAATGAGATATGGGCCAGGATATCTGGTCTGGCTGGAGATGGCTTAACTTTGAGTTCACTTGAGAGGGTATCAGTGTGAGCAGGGATGCTTTCACTCACTTCAAGAATTGCATGGTGTTTAGGGGGAAGAATCACCCTGCTTCTCTGGAGAGACATGAGGGCTCTGTGGCTCCTGTGGGCTCTCAAACTGTTGGAAGATGACTGCTAAACCTGAGTTTTCAGGTCTCCTAGTTATATTCATTTAAACTTATAGATGATTTGTCACTATTTTAAGTTGTTTTTCACTGAAAATTCAGTCTGAATATAGAGCCTTATTTCATTCAGAACAGAAAGAATGGGTTACGGTGAAATCTGTTTATCTATAATTTTTAAGTAAGTACAATTTTATAAACCAGTTATTCCTAACTTGAGAGGCCTGGAGGATTTATTACAATGTGTATTTCAGGGCCACATCTGCAGAAGTTTTGATACAACATTTCCTTACTAATCCCCCTGACAGCACATTTTAGCAGGCATCCTGTGTTATTGAGAAGCAGAACGTTTATGCACCACACTTTGGGAGAGAGAAGTGCATGTTGTGTTACCATTTAAAGATGCCTGGTTCTTGTGGGGCAAATTGGCAAATGATTTATCTGAACTAATGGCAGAGTGGAATTTTAATATTTTAGGGTTTTCAGGAATCTTAGAGCTGTTTTCATTTGTCTCATACATAGAGCCTGAACCTTGAAGACATTAATGAATTTGTCACAGAAATTAAATTGGGCCAAAATTTACATTTCCAACCCATGTCTGTGCTCTTCATTCTAAAGCACAATGGCCTAGAGTCATATTTTAACCTCTAACTTTTATCTTATTAAAAAATAAAATAAAATAAATAATTGTAAATACATGCATGTATTATACCTATATATACAATTTATATACATTACAATATTAATTTGAACTACACATGACATCACTAGTAAAGGCCAGTTACAGTTTAGACTGAGATAAGCCCTGTGAGAATTTACTAAGATCAAAAAGACTCCTTTTAATAGTGACTCAGTGGCACCTACTCTAAGGACAAAGGCTCCAGTATGTATCCTAATCTAAGTTATTACTGAATGTGAGTCCTGTGATAGCTTCTAATGAAAATTTCCCATTGGAAAAAATCAATGTTAATAACTGGAACTCGAGAGCTGTAATGGGTTCTGCTGTGTTTTTCGGGCTTAGACTGTGTGCTATAATATGCTAAGAAGAGGAGTTGATGACCTGTGAGCTCTGGTCACTTCCTGATCTCATTTGATTCTTTGGTCTTTAGTTTTAAAAGGGTGATCAGAGAGGTTGCTTTATAATGGAGAAGTTGAACAAAAGGACCATCAACCTGCAGGCTCACTGGCACAGCGCAAGTTTCACCGGATAAGCATTTCAGTAAAGAGGACTATTGCCAACAGCAATACTTGCAAGGAAGCTTTGTTCCAGAGAGGATTTTTGTTTTTAAAGAAGCTGCTAGAAAAACTGACACTAGAAGCTAACTAGAGTCACTCTTTCTAGATATCAATGAAATTGTAAGTCTGAAGACATTACTTACCTAGATACAGAAATGGACTTTATTTAAGAACCAACTTTATACATATCTAATATACCTAGGCTTGTTGATCAAGTTGGCTGGCTGGGGAAGAATAAGACCATCTAGAAGATCCACATGATGAGAGAAAGCATTCGGGGAGGGCAGACAGATACTTGATGCTGGCCACAGATAGAACTCAGAGACGCTCTGTGATTGAAGTGGTTCTAATACCTAGAAGCTTCGATTTGCTCTTATAACGTGTTCTAAAGCCATTTAATTCAAGACTACCCTTCCTGGTTGGTACCTGTAGATGTAATGCATCTCCTAAGGTATTACTCTAGGCTCCATCGGACAGAACAACTACATGGAGGTAGGTGGTGGAGCCTCCGGACTCCACGACACATTTCACAGTGCTGTTTACTCCAAAACACTGGCCTAATTGAACTAATGTAGCTATTGGGTAAGACGAGAAGTAATACACGAACATTCTTAAAGTCTGTTCTCTTTTGCCTTGTGACCTTAAACATTTGAAAGACCAAGATGAACACTATTGAATAGAATTGTGTTTCCATCGTCATAACTAACCTGAAAGCCTAAGTTTTACCTCTTTCACTGCACATCCGATCTATTTTATGGGCAGAAGAGCACAATGGGCTCAGCTATCCAGGCTTTAGGAGTTATTTTAATCTTTAAAGAACAATAGACACAAGTAAAAGTACATACATAAAGTAGGTATTTTATATTTAATTTTTATTTTCATATGCATGAAAAGGGTGTTCCAAAAAAAGATTAGAGAAGTCCATGGCATGTCTTTCTGGTTAATGTTACTTTATTTTTTGGTTCATCTACCATACTACTTACAAGTTACTTGATTTTGTTCATGGAAAATTATTTTAAATGAATTGATTTTACTTTTCATCAGCACAGTTGTTGACTAATACCAAAGTTAGTTAGAAGGTTATGATTTTTGTATTTATAGAATGGCAGGGGCAGCATTTAGATAATACATCATAGTAACTTGGCATTTATGAAATATTAGTTTTCCATAAACATGAACTCAGAGAGGAAGGTTACATTTTTTTAAATTATAATAACATTTTGAAAAGCATCTGTCCTTTAAAATGTTACTGAAATATATATTGGAACTGGTGTTTTAGATGCCAGTCCTTCCTGAAGAGTGTTTTGAGATTTTTTTCAAATACTGCCTCAGTTCTATATAAAATAGAAAAAATTCTGCCTTGTAAAATGACTACTGGATGTAGGTAAGAAGAAGTTAAGGAAATATTACATAAAAATAGATTTGCAAAGGTAATTTGCTGGAGGATTATTTACACTTTGATGAGTGGATCTGGATATTTTGATACTAAGTGAAAGTGGTTCCACTGGAATTAGAAGGGAACAGAGATCTGCAAGCAGGAGTGAAAAGAATGTGTGTAAGCCGGGCACGGTGGCTCATGCCTGACCTCAGGTGAGCCGCCCACTTCAGCCTCCCAAAGTGCTGGGATGACACGCTTGTTAAGTGGTACTCTAATTAATCAGTAACTTAAACCTCAAAAGAGATTCATTATGTACACAAAATTAATCTTGTGTAATCAAGTGTATAAGTAAAATTAATTGAAGAAATCAAAAAACGCACGGTGGCTGACACCTGTAATCTCAGTGCTTTCGGAAGTCCAGGTGGGAGGATCCCTTGACTTAAGGAGGCTGAGACCAGTCAAGCAACACGGTGGGACCCATCTCTGTAAAAAAGTTAGCCGGGGATGGTGGTGCGTGCCTGTAGTCCGAGCTACTTGAGAGGCCGAGGCAAAAGTATCGCTTGAGCCTAGGACTTGGAGTCTGAAGTGAGCTATGATCACACCACTGACTCCAGCCAGAGCAACAGAGGGAGACAATGAGAACACGTGGACACAGGAAGGGGAACATCACACTCTGGGGACTGTGGTGGGGTGGGGGGAGGGGGCAGGGACAGCATTAGGAGATACACCTAATGCTATATGACGAGTTAATGGGTGCAGCACATCAACATGGCACATGGATACATATGTAACAAACCTGCACATTGTGCACATGTACCCCAAAATTCAAAGTATAATAATAAATAAATAATAAACCACAAAACACTTGTAATTCCACATCCAGATATATAAACCACAGGAATACTTAGATAAACACACGCTATACACACATATAGTATATATATGATAAAATATATTTGTATGTTCAACTTGGGAAAGGTTGATGATTTTAGAAACAAACTAATAATTCTTTTGCCTTGTGCTCTAATGATTTTCAATATGAAGATGTATTTGGGATCAAATACATGAGGCTCCACATACAAGACATCTTTCTTTCCCCTCTTCTCAGCACCATTTTTTGGCTGATTATTGGACTACAACTGGGAGATCTAGAACTAAATTCCTGCTTAGTGTTTACTTGTTCAGAGCATAGGCTTTGAAATCGTCCTGTTTTGCCTCAGTCTCCACAGTGGTACCTACTAACCTCATGACTAGGGGATCGTGTAGCATTTCTCTAAGCCTTGTTTTCTTAGCTGTGAAGTGGTAAATTTTGGAAGTGCTTTGTTCATAGGATTTCTGTGAAAACTGAATTGGGTAAAGAATGTAAGGCATTTAGCACAGTAAAATAACCTGGATTACAGTAACTTTTCCAGGAGTGTTTATTAGTACTTAAACTGTCATTGTCATCAAAATTCTGTTTTTACATATGAACTTAGAAATGTCATTGTAACCTTCTCAACTCATTTGGTCATTTAAAATGGAGAGGTTGAGTTAGGTGTTTCTTAAATTTCTCTTTAGCTCTGATACTATGAGTCTGACGTTAAGTAATGCAAAGTTGGTAATTAAATCTTCCCCTTTCGTGATGTAGGAGAAAGGCATAAAAAATTTCTGGGTGACTGGATTCCCTTGCAAGTTTATTAGAATTGTAATTACGTAGCATTTTGAATAAAGCATTCATTCTGGAAATCATTAAGTTTATTTTTCTTAACTCCGTTATTTTGTCAACTGTGGAAAAATTGGGATTTAGGAGTAACCTCTGATTTAAAATTCCACCTACTAACCATTTAAATTGTAGTCTTGTAATTTCCTAACTTTAGTCTTGAAGGTGTTTCTCATTCTTATGCGTTATTATACTGTATTATATATTTATGCAACATAAAATTTATAGTTTTAACTATTGCACATGTTTACATATGAAAGGTGTAATTTTGAACTTATCATTATTAAATTTGCTAGTTTTGCTTCACTATTCATTTTGGACACTTATCCATATTAGTACATGCAACTCAAGTTTATTCTTTTGAGCTACTGTATATCATTCAAATGTATGAATAAATAACCTTGCTTTGGTGGACATTTAAGTATTTTCATGTATCAGTATGAAAAGCAGTTTCAAAATGAACATTCAAATATACATTGTCATATATGTGTATAATATTTGTATATATGAAGGTTCCTGTGGGTCATATATCTGAAATCAAAATTACAAGTGTTTTGTACCTTCTATAATTAATTTTACTCTCAATTTTAAGTAAACAAGATTAGTTTTTGCACATGATGCATCTCTTTATTCAGTTAAAATTACTGACATAATTAGAATACCACTTAAAACTTGAGAATATTTTCAAGGGTATTTATGCAAAACTTACATAAATGTGTTGAAAAGTCCTTTTGTATATATGTAGAGATTACATGGTATGTTAAATTCATCAATTTGCCTAAATATCAAGTTATACTTAAGTAGTGTCCATACACCATGCTTTTGCTTGACTGAACTCCAATATGTATATCGGGAGTACTTTTTAACATTCATAGGTTAAGTGGCCTGTTTTGGAAAATGATATTAAAAATGGAATTCAGATGAATGCTTAAAGATTAAAAATGAATGAGCTTTCGTATTAATCATCAATATGACAACCCTAAAGGGAAGCATGATTTTCAAATGTACCTCCTTGTAGGCAGGATAATTCAGAAATGCACAGTGCATATTAGATATGGGATTTGAGTCGTAGTGTATTTCTCTAAGAATGTAATTTATTGTACTTTCACATCCACCCCACTGAATATGCAGAGTTTAAGATGCAATGGCCAGAAGACACGAGCGTGTCACTAGAAGGATGTGGACGTGGGCTCCGGGGCTGTTGATGATGACGGTGGTGTTTTGGGGTCATCTGGGGAATGGACAAAGCCAAGGTAAGTGCAAGGATTTTCTAATTCTTTGCGAGTTGGATGCGAATTTCACTTTGTGATGAAATTATGTTTAGTGTTTGGTTTGATGTTTAAGCAATTTGTTACAATCTTCCGTCAGGTTTTTGTTACAGGGTATTGTAATATCTCTGCAGTTAAATTGAAATAGAATTAAGTGTGAGTAAATGCATCAAAATTGAAGCCATGTTTCTGAAATTGGCTTTTCTCTGTTGTAATTGATGATATGTATATATATGTGAGGTATTATGAGGCCATATATATGCGTGTGTCTCTGTTGCATTTGGTGACATGTATATATATATGTGAGGTATTACGAGGCCATATAAATTCGAGTGTGTGGGTTTTGGGTGGGTGGGTGTGCCTGTGAGTTTGTGTATGTGGTATTTTACAGGAACACGTAGCATATAAAGTTGTTGTGATTTTGAAGAAAAGTTTTTGGACGTTTGTCTGTTTAGGGTTTTTATGTTTTTGGATGTTTGTCTCTTTAGGGTTTTTATGTTTAACATTTTAAAATTTCAAGAACCTATTCTTAAAGGATGTGATGTTCTTTAGAAATTAAATGAAAAATGTGACGTTTCTCGTTCTTCTGCCAAGGGTATTTAGGGGAAATTAATGAGAGAGTGGAGCTGCAAGGTTGTGGCATCCTGAAATGTCAGTTGGAGAGTAGAAAAGGGCCATAGATTTTGGAATAAGGCTTTCAATACTGATTTCATCAATAGCTGTATGGAGTGGTTTGTGCCAAATCTAGTATCTGTGAATGTATTTTGTGATAAGTATTGTATTATTTTTGGAGGTGTGTTGCCTGCTCAGATACAAATTGCAATTCTGTACTTTATGTGATAAAACATCCTGACACCCCTGAAATTTTCTTTTCCTTTCGGGGCAAGTATATTCAGCATTGATTTTCTGCATTTTCAAGGCTTGAAATGAAATCTGTGAGCAGGAAGTTTACAGAGTTATTTCAAGGGATAGATATATTTCTCCAGATAAAATTGAAAGTGTGCAGTGTTATTATATAATTGTGATGAAGTTGAGCTTTGCTAGTTTGGAGTATCTAATAAAGTTTAACACTTTTTAAAAGATCCTTCAAAAAGATCAGCTTTCTTGCCATATGTAATATTGTTCAATGAAGATTTGAAATGAAATAGATATTTTTTCAAAACCACAAATGCATCTGTGCCTTTGTATATGAACAGTTGTATATACATGTAAGCAGATAATACATTTTGTTAATTAAGATCAGCTTTGATTTTAATTTTTCTTTCCTGTCATTCAGAATTTGTATTTGCATCTAATAGAATTCTCATTTTTCTTTTGTGATAAAACTAATGTAAAATATATTCAATACACATAGTAGTTTTTTTCACCAAAGGTCTAAAACAAGAATATGTAGACAGTAGCTACGTTGGATTTCTTTGGCTATAAGAGTTGTCTATTTCTCTGGTGATGTGTAGAATTACTAAAATGCAGCATGACAACTGTTTCTCTGTAATAGTGATCCAACATGACATGTAGTATTACACAGGGTTGCTAATACCTTCCTCTGACCATCATTTCCAGTAATTGTGGCTTGTTTTAGATGAGGAATAGGTTATTAGATATTTAAAATATTTGAGAAAAATAGGTATCTTCTCTCTTATTTACCCAAACCCTTTTATTTACTCAATATTGATGGCTCAAGTATTCTATCTTTCACTAGGGACCATCATTTATTAAAAAATGGCCTGAAATCAATTCCAAGTCTAGCTGTAGTGAAGCTTCTAGTGGGAAATGCAAGTTAAGTAATTTGTTTTCTTTCTAAAAGGATAAATTAAAATAGACAATGATTCAAAGAACAAAACAACTTAATAGAAAACATAATGGAATGCTTTGATACTATGATTCAGGGAATTTTGCTTCCTTAGTGGTAGCTAGATTGAGTGAAGGAGATTGCTTAGGTATAATGAGCAAATCTTATAATTGCAAGTATAACCCAAGCTGCATATCATCATTTAGCTCAATAAGCCTCAGTAAATATTAAATATTACCTTTTAACTTTTATGCAATTAAGCAGAATTTAAAAATAAAAGTTTTAAAAATTAAAGTTTTTATTACTAAGTATCTTTTAAAATACAAATCTCACAGCTCCTTATTGTCAAGAAAAGAACACATGAAAATTTATAAATAAGGTTTTCTCTCTATTAAATTTACAGTCTTGCATTAAATATTGGTTATTGGGACCCACCATGTCCATGATTATGATTAAGTATCAATGAAAGATGACTCTTGCAGCAAATATGCATGCAAATGTTTTAAGATTATTTTCACATTATTTCACATAATTTCTTAAGCATAATAGGATAAGTAAATTATACTTTCTACACAAGCTCTTCATATTTATGAATAGACCATGTTCTAAATTTTTCAATCATTGGGGAATCCCAATGTCATATTTATGAATGGACCATGTTCTAAATGTTTCAGTCATTGGGGAATCCCAATGTCATATTTATGAATGGACCATGTTCTAAAAGTTTCAGTCATTGGGGAATCCCAGTGTCGTATTTATGAATGGACCATGTTCTAAATGTTTCAGTCATTGGGGAATCCCAGTGTCGTATTTATGAGTGGACCATGTTCTAAATGTTTCAGTCATTGGGGAATCCCAGTGTCGTATTTATGAATGGACCATGTTCAAAATGTTTCAGTCATTGGGGAATCCCAGTGTCGTATTTATGAATCGACCATGTTCTAAATGTTTCAGTCATTGAGGAATCTTCCTAGAGAAACCGTGTGAGAAATTGTAGCTAAGCTCAAAAACGGAAGACAAAAATCGATTTAACGAGGAATGTAGATTAATGTCATAGTATTATCGCGACTGTGTGCAACCACTACTTATAAACAATGATATAAGAAATGCAATCTGAAATCTGAATTCTAAATAGGAATGTAGTGCCATTATCCCTCTGGGACCCTTAGGGTCAAAATAAGATAAAAGTGATGAATGGTGGGTTGGAAGTCAGTCAGTGATCCTTGTCAAATTTTTGTATCTGTCAAGAAAAGCATCTGCTTGAGGACATCCATTTTCCTACTTCTGAGTTACAGAATAATAGGTACTTATCCTGAATGTGACATTCCCTGACGTGGACTCTGTCTTTGCTGCTTAGGTGGTGTGTGCATGAGAAAGTGCTTAACATCTGAAAACGGAGACAATCCTTAGAGAAAGATATATATGAATTTTAAAAGGAAATATACCTACGATGGAAATAAAACAAATAGCATAAATATCTAGCTGTATTTGGTCTTTTTGGTAACTATTACAATATATACATTTTCAAACAACTAAGTTCAGCACTGACTTTGGGAGAATCTAGATAAAACTGAACTGACATATAATAAGCATTGGTGTAATTAATAGCACAGCGGGCAGAACCATGGGGGTATTTCCTGAGGAAGAGGGACTATAGAGAGGCAAAAGAAAACCCAGCTCATTCTGGGGAGTGCCAGGAGCAGTTATTATATTCAGAACTGAGAACTTATTTCTAACTCACCAACCCATAGTTCTGGCTGAAGTGCAGTGGTGCAGTCATAGCTCATTCTCAGCCCCAAACTCCTGGGTTCATATGGTCCTCTCATCTCAGCCTCCTGGTAGCTATGACCACAGGTGTGCACTACTTTGTCCAGCCAGTTTATTTTATATTTTATTTTCATTTCATTTGTAAAGACTGGGTCTTGCTATGTTGCCCAGGCAGGTCACAAACTCCTATCCTCAAGCAGTCCTCTAACCTAGGCCTCCCAAAGTACTGACATTACAGGCATGAGCCATTGCATCTGGCTCAAAAATATTTCTGTCCTAATGGCTTTAACAAAGAAGTGCCGTTTTGGGGATATATACAATGGTGTGCTGCTTGGGAGTGACAAAAAAATAATTATAAGAAGAATGGAACGAATATGTCAGTATGTTTTCAAAAGCAAGTTAGCCCAAGTTTTTAAACAAGCATAATTTTAGGGTTTTTGTAACTAACTTAGGGTTTAAATGTAGCAAAAATTTTAAACATTATCATGAATACACAGAAAATTTTAATCAATTTGGTTTCCATGATGAATTTACAAGCTTAAATTCCTAATTTCAATTTGCTGCTAGATATGAGAAAGTTTGAGATTTTGAAGAAGCAAGTGGTTCTTACAAATGTAGCAAACTTAAATTTTGAGGACAATTTAATTTAACTTCCATTTTTATGACCAGATTTTGGGTCAGCTGTTAAGCATTCAAAAAATAAAATCTGATAATATCTGGCAATTCCAATTTTCAGTTTTATTGATCTTCACCATGAAATAATATATAAGCTAAGGGGCAAAATTTTGGAAAAGCAGATCACTTTGTTGTCCTATTTAGCAAGTTCTCAAATTATGCCATCTTGGAATCATTACAAGTAATTATACGAAGACAGTATCTTGTGTTTTGTATTTCATTGTTACACATCCAATTGTTCTCTAGAGATATCAGAGAAAACCCACTCAAGAAGGGAAGGTTAGATAAACAGCCCTCTCTCTCTCTCTCTCTGTCTTTGCCTCCATTTGGTTCCTTATGTTCATTTCTCAGTGCATTTCAGTTACTTTTATTGTTCCCTTCATTTTCTCTTTCATTCCAGAAGTTTAAGTGATTGCATAATTCTTTTGACAGCTGAAAGTAGTATCCGACTTTGAATGAAAGGTTTACAGCTACAGCTTTTCAATTAGAAAATCTCAGATCATGTGATCTATGAGTTTTAATATCTTAGGATCTCGACCAGTAAGGAATAATCACTTTGAAAAACCTTGATGCTACCTAGAGTTTGTGTTTTGTGAGGTTGCTTGGTAAATTATTTTCCTTTGATAATTGAATATTGCTTCAAGAGAGGTGAGCTCAGACGTTTGGCAATGAATATTGAATGTGTATTCCAAGAGACATGACCTTAAAATATCATCAAGCTAAGTAGTAGTGAAATTGAACTCTGCTGTATAATAGAAGTCAGTGTTTCTTACATCTTTGTGATATATAAATATTTTTACATTGTGGTAGATAATAATTTGTATGGGAACATTTAATTGAATTTAATTTATCCTATGGCAGAATTATGTTGCATAGGTCATTTTAGTTTTTGATTTAAGCATCTTAAAATTACAAATGCAAATATTCAACACGTAAAACCCACATGAATACACACTCCCAAACATTTGAAATCCTAACAGTCATTTCCAACAGCTTTTTCCTACAAAAGAAGTCAGCTCTTCTTAGAGAAGACATGCATTCCCATAGCTTGAGAGGTGCACACTATAAGGTAAACAGAGAAAGGATTACAGCAGTTTAAGTATACCAGCGGATTTACTTTATAGACAATAGACTTTTGAATTACTTGTCTTCAAAATTTGGTTTCTTGAGAAAATTATCTGTGTAGATTAATCATGCATTTCAGATACTTTCCAGACATCTGAATGTTGTTTTCTTAAAAGTAGCCAGCACGCCTTTTTATGCAGTCTGCATGGGAGATAGTAAGAGATGTGTATGCTGTATATCTACTAGTAGAGATTTGTTTATGAGTGCTTCCTTAAAAAATTATTTTTTCTGAAGAAAGGGATTTCTTTTTTATAATTTAGATTAGATGATTTTAAATGTTTTTAGGTTTTAACCTCTCTGATCATCAGGGTCATTGCCATGGAAAAAATGCAAGTTATAGCATATTTCATTTTTATAAGGAAAGAAGTTGATAATTTAGACTTTTTTCTTTTACTAAATTGAATTACATCACTCAATATTTGGATGGCATTAATTCACAATAGCAACAAAAAAATCTTACTATTCAACAAAATAAAGTATGATTTCCTTCACATTTAACTTAATTTGTTCTTTAAAACATCTCCTAACGAAGGTTTTCTCATCCTCTGAAGCTGAATTTATTTAGGAAAAAATATTTTAAACACCATCCCAAGTGATATAACTATTTTTATTGAGCTTTGATGTTCTATTTGAACATATTTGAAGACTGTACAAGCACTCAGTTTAGAATTAAGATTTTATTTGGAGATTTTGGTTGTATTTGAAATCTGTTGTGGAATTAAACATGAAGAATACGTCAATTTACTAGATGTCATTGTCTATGACACATTTTAGTCTTATCTTTCTGCCTATATGTAAAGAGGAATAGAAATAATTGGTATAAACAGGAAAAAAGAAGTAAAGTGGTAGGATCAGATGTGAGAAATATATAAGCTAAGATACTCTTTTTTTGTTTGTTTGTTTTTTGTTTTTGTGAGACAGAGTCTTGCTCTGTTGCCCAGGCTGGAGTGCAGTGACACAATCTTGGCTCACTGCGGCCTCCACCTCCCAGGCTCAATGGTTCTCCTGCCTCAGCCTCCTGTGTAGCTGGGATTACAGGTACGCATCACCACACCCGGCTAATTTTTGGATTTTTAGTAGAGACTAGGTTTGACCATGTTGGCTAGGCTAGTCTCAAACTCCTGACTTCAGTTGATCCGCCCACTTCAGCCTCCCAAAATTCTGGGATTTCAAGTGTGAGCCACCAGGGCCAGCCTAAGCTAAGATATTCTAGAAGCTATTAATAGTAAAATATAATGTAAATTGTTTAAAATTAATCTGTATATGAAATTTTTTCTAGGACTTTCCTGCCAGAAAAGTAGGAATAGAATGGCAAAAGGAACGAGGTTCCTTCTACAAGTAGGCACACATCCTATTTCACTTTATCCTGTGATCAGTCTCATAACCATCTCCTGGTGTGAAGTGCTAAAACTGTGCTTTAAGAATAACTTAAGTCCTTTATGTACAAACTAAAGTATGAGAGCCTGAACCTTGGAAACCAAGAGATTCCAAAAAGCCTTATGTGTGAGACTGGGTGCCACAGATCTTGGCAGAAATTACTGCTTATTCTTAATTCTTATTGTTCCTTTCTAGCACTTCAATTTATAATGCCAATATCTACCTCAGCCTAAAGACAAGCTCTAGAATCACTTGTGTTACTTATTACATTTCTTTTAAAAAACTCATGAATTACACATGAATTTCAAAGTTGCCAACTGAGATTCCAAGGACTTAAAAAAGAAAAAACGTGGCACCTTTCCATTATAAAGGCTGTACGCAGTCTTCATAGTGTTTGTCTTTAAGGGACAACATGCCTCATCCATCAGCAACTTTTCTTCCTTAAATCATCATATCTTGCCTAAAAAGGTTTTCTGAAAACTAAGATTTGCAGATTGTTATATCACATCTTAATCTACGTATCAACTTTAGCATTATCAAAGCATGAACTGTTCTGGGTTTTCATAGTTAATTATGTTTGTGGTAATAACTGGGATGCAATTGTTTTTCTTCTGATGATTTTGTACTTGCTTTTCTTATGGTAACTTCTGATGCTTGTTTGTAAGATCTTCCTCTCTTTTCTCCATCTGGTTATCTTCTTACCTTCTGTCCTTTAACTCAGATGTCACCCACACTGTGTGTCTTTCTGGATTGCTTCTTATTTAACTGTTGCTTCTCATAGTTTACATACCTCCTCCTGTACCACACTATCAACATTTCTCAAGCTGCACTATATGCTGGGTTGTGTCTTTATTTATTTATAAGTTCCTTGATAATTCGGACTATATATTAGTATATTCAAAAAATACTTATGAAGTGTTTACTTTGGGTCAGGAATTATTGAGTGAAGGAAATTGACCAAAACTCTGCCATCATGAAGCTCGCATTCTAACTTAGGGAGACAGATAACAGACAATGAGCCACATAAATATGCAAAGTATCGTAAGTTAGATGGTGAAAAGTAATCCTGGATGGGGATCAGATAATTTTGATAGGATAATTTTTAACTGGGTAGTCAAGAAAGGCCGCACAGAGAAGATGGCAATTGGAAGAACAAGGTGGTGAGAACTGCTGAGTCTGGAGCAAACACACAATTTGGAGCAGTAGAGGATTCCAGAAGTAACAGTATAGAGGCGAAGAAGTGGGAATTGTGTGGAGTCTTTTACTTGCTGTTGTAATGACCTTGGCTATGCTTTGAAGTGAGGTGGAAAGTTGGCAGGGACCTTAGTTTTCTTTTTAATAATTCACTATGAATTTTGAACGGTCACTATTATAGACTCAATAATTTTGCTTTATTACTCTTGCAATTGACTACAAAAGAGCGTATTGAAGAAATGTTAAATTCTAATTTAAACTGATTGAAATAGGTTTTTATCTTTTTATGTTTCTCATCACTGAATATCTCATTTTTAATTAGTTTGAAAGCATTCTAAGATAGTGAGCCAATGCAATTTAGCATAATGCATAACTTATTATTCATCAGATTTAGGTATTTAACCGAGGATGCTAATTAGGAAAGTAACTTGTTCTGTTGGATGATTTTGATAAAGCTACTTTCAAATGATTATCACATCCATTGATGTCATATTAAGTTGTGTTTCTGGAAACCAAATTTAGGCAGTGGTAATGAGTTAATATCTCTAAGTGGATACCTTTTATCTCTACAGTCAAGGATACTTGAAAGTGGAAAAACATACTGGCTTCAAGTCTTGGGAACTAGGACTTACCGGAAATGTGTGTGTTTTTTTTGTTTCCTGGTGGAATTGTCTTCTCGGAAAGATGGTGTTTCCTTTTCAATAGGAAAAAATTGATCCTATGCTGCTTTACTTTAATGCTTTGCTTTTGTCAAAATAGTGTTTTCTTAGGAAAATTAACCTATCATAATATAATGAAAAGAGAAATGCTGAAGACACAAAATGATGTCCATGTTAATATTGAGTAGGAAGCATCAAGGGACATGAGAAGAGGGAAGCGAAGAGAGGGAGAAGAGAAATTTATAGTGTAACAACAATTAGTAAAAAGGATTAGCATATACATGTAGTCAATAAGTCAATAAATGGCTGTTTATAGAAAGCCTACCAGGCACTAGGGGATATAGCAGTGAAGAAGGCAAAGACACAATTGGCTATACTGTAGTGAGGAGGGAAAGAGGAGGAAGACATACAAATACCTAAAAAAAGCAATGGTGTGAAGGGCTATAAAGTACACTACTACGAAGAAGATTACATGTGATAACATGGCTGAGTAAAACTGTCAAGGAGGAAGGCACTGATCTGGCTGTAGGTATTTCAGAGCATTTTTCTCTCTGAGGAGGTAATATTTCATTTGAGAGTTGAGTGAAGACAAAGAGGAAGGTACTTTGAAGATCTGGGGTGCTCTGAGCAGAAAGAAGGGCAGATATAAAGATTCTGTAATTTAAAAAGAGAGCTTGATAGTTTCTTACAAAGAAAAGAAGGCCGGTTTGGCTGGAATGTCCATGAAGGAAGAGCATGGAGAGAGATTACATGAGTGTTCTCAGGGACCAAATCTAGATCTTATATCAAAATGTGAATATAAATTAACTACATTGAAAAGTGTATGATGGATGTGTGATACGATGAGGTTAGCTCTTAGGAGGGTGTACTATTGTGGAAGGGTACACTAGTGAAGGAAGGGGGTTCATTTAGCTGACTATTGCACCTGTCCAGTTGAAGGATGATGGTAGTTGGGATTATGAGTGTAGCAATAAAGTTGGAGAAAATCAGTTGAGATTGGAAGTTGATTTGAAGATGATTGAATTTACTGAGCAAGAATTATATCAAGGTATTTGGATTTAGGGACATGGGGGATTATGGTCACTTTTAGTGATATGGCAAAGTCTTGATGACATGAGGCAGTTTGCAAGTGACAGAGGTGTGGGTAGGTGCGTATGTGTGATTGATTTTACATTTTTTAATCTTAAATTAAGACGCTAGTTAGAATCCAAGTGGAGACATCAAGTAGGCACTGACAAGTTGACTTGGCTAGAGATGTGAGTTAGATCATCGTAGCCTATAGAGCATGCCTAAAGTCATGAATCTAGGTGAGGGGTTGGAAAACTATTATAGCCCATGAGCCAGATCTGGTCTGCCACCTATTTTTGTATGGCTCATGAGTTATAAGTACGTGTGGCATTTATAAGTCTAAAATGTAAAATACAGGGAAATTTTTCAGCAGGGATAGTTCCATAAATTTGCCTCTTGGCAACACAAAGCCTGCAATATTTACTATCTGGCTCTTTGTCAAAAATGTTACTGACTCCTGATCTGGATGAAACCCTGTGAGGAGAGAGTGTTGACAGAAGAGAGAGAAGCATCACAGTGGAAATTAAAATTATGTCAACTGAAGTGTGTAGGGTAGAGAATTTAAGCCTGAGTATAACAGTAAGAGATTAAAATAACAGTAAATTCATTATCAGCGTGATCAATGAAACCTTTGGGGGCAAAGAGGAACTATCTTCGTCACACCTTTCACTCACTCATAGAAAGATCTTAGGCAGGAAATATAACTTGTTTGAAGATCTGAGATAAGGCTAATGTAGTTTGGACAAAGAAAGCCAATGGGAGGATGACATTACATCTGGCCAAAGATTTAGGGAAGAGCCAAATACTTCAGGCTTTTTAAAGTGATCTTTAGATAAAGAGGAGGTCATCAAGGCATTCCGAATTTGGAGGATCAAATCACATCTGATGGAAAAAAATCTGGCTGTATGTGCATCTAGGATGTAAGGAAGCCAACATGGATGTGAAGTTAAAATTGTCCATTGCAAATAATAAAATGAAGGCCCCAGGTAGCCTTGGCAAGGGCAGATTTGGTATAAAATCCTTATTGGAATGGGCTTAAGCAGTAACGGGAATACGGATCTAGCTGTTGTGTTTAGTGGAATTTTATCAGTCTTTTTGTTGTGTATGATATATAGATGGTCAAAATAAGGAACTTCTACATTTTCGGTTTTTGTTTTATTGTAATTGAGATTTGAATTAAAAATAAGAAACTTTTATTTTGAAACTTGGAGACTGTGTTTAAAAAGTATAGAGTAGGGCTAGAAAAAAACCTAAAACTCTCCTGATGAGGAGAGTGCTAATCGTGACTCTAATAATAATAAAATACTTTTCTGATAATTTTTTGTGTGTTTCATTATTTATATATGTATGGGAAGTTGTACCCTAGCCACATGCCAATTCACCTGGTGAACTTGCTCTTCAACGTGGCACAAATATTTCCTTCTATCTTTAGCCTTCCGGGGTTTCTCACATGGACTATTGGCTCTTCCTACATGAACCTGCTGGTAGTACCCTGTAGGAGACATGCTACTCCATGACAACAGGCACCACGCTGTAGGGGAATTACCATACCTGTCAATCACTATCTCTAGAATGTGGCCTTTCATGAGCCCTGAGATTTCATACTGTTTCTCTGAGCTGTAACAATATTTATATTGAAAAAATAAACATGTTCTTCTATCTTTAATATTTTATATCTTATAATTTGAATATCCCATTTTCATTATACTACTTAGCTGCTAAGTTATGTTATAAAAACAAGTTTTAATTATCTGCAAACACCTTCAAATCTAATCCTTACCGGTGAAGACTGATGTCTGGTTAACATCTGTTAGGACATTTATTTCCATACAGTATTTATAGCGCCTTTTTGTTATTGATTGGTATGATAAATGTGTAACTCTTACACAAAGACAAAATTTTTAGATTTTTGTATTTAAAATACTGGTTATCAAAAGAAAAACCCAGATGTTATTTGTTTATGTTTCTGCTTGAGGTACTGAATCTATTTCAAGTCATATTTCTCAGTATTGATATACTTAATTTTGCTGAAATAATAACACACTAACTTTAGCTACTTTTTTTCTCAGTGTATCTCCTTGTCGCTCACCATTTCCGCCTCATTTCACTTCTCATCTTTATTTCTTTTTCTTTGGTCTTCTTTTACTTTAGGGATTCTTTCAATTTAGAAGTGTTCTTGTTTTCTGTTAATTACTATTCTTCTTGGATGTACACAGTTATCCTTTTCCATTTCATTTGTGAATTCATCTCAGAGGCATTTTGTATGTGCCTTTTACTCATAGCTTCTCAGAAGTCCCTTTCGAGGTTACCGATTTAACATGTCATGTACTATAAGGTTTGCATGGCATGGTGGCAGCTGACTTTGGTCTTTACAAGGATTGAAATGTTCACTCAACATGGATTGGTAGAATTTATTTTTTCCTTAAACATTTCATCGCCTTGTAAACAAACAAAAGCAAACCCAAGACTCAAAACTGACATTACTATTGGTGCCCCTGGAAATAGCTGCCTTCTCACTAAAGTAGATTTTGTCATCCAACTTTATGTGTTGTTGAACACACATGGTGCTGTATGAGCACTCACTCACTAGTCTAGAAAACATTGCTGTGACCAGTTACCAGAAAAATAAATTCAGATTGCTCTTCACCTTCCACAGATGACCCTTCTGAAAGCCATTTGAATTCATTATAAATTATAGTTATATTAGTGTGACTTTAATTCACTTGTAATCTGAACTTTATGTGCAATGCATTTTTTCCCGTGTTTAATCATTTTTGAATGCTAAATCATTTGCAAACAAATGGCTTGTCCTTGAGAAAGAATTTAAGGCTGAAAGTACATTAAGTGCCATCTGGGTATCTGTGTCAATGGTTTTGTCACTACAAATGTGTGTGTGTGTGCATATCACCTACTTTATCACATTTATTTGATAAAATTGATATGCAATCTCTAAATCATTGTGTCTCCAACTTGTGTTATGCCACAAATACAAATTTTTGTCCTAAAGTTGATGGTACCCTTTGTAAAACTAGAAGTTCTCATTTGTGCAAAGGAAGGAAAAATAAAACAAGAAACAAATTCAATAAAAAAATTAAAGGTCAGATTTCTTTTATAGCTGCTGAATTCCTTTCTTTCCTTTCCATCATCCTCACATTCCCAAATCTCAACAAAGTTAAGAAATTAAAACACACATCATGAGATCATATGTTCACCTTGTTCAGGAACTGAAGGATTACATATACAAGACTATACCTTAATAAGTAGAGGGAGAAATATGAAGATATGAATAGAATATGAAAATTTATTATAATGCAGTTGTATTCTAAAGTGTTTCCTAGGCAGGCTAAGAGTATGTTGCCAGGAAATTTTAAGAGACCCACTCCATTATATAGAAGAGGATGTGTGTAGATCTCTTAATTCTGAAATGTTTAGAACTGAGTACAACAGGTCTTTGAATAACGACGTTTCATTCAATGTCATTTCATTATGATGTTGATGAGAAAAAACAAATTGATTCCAATTGGGGTTCACTGTCTGTGTAGAGCTTATGTATTCTCCCCATGTCTGCATTGATATTCTCTGGATGCTCCAGTTTCCTCTCACTTCCCAAGGCTGTGCATGTGAGGTTGATTGACGTGTCTATGTGGTCCCAGTCTGAGTAACTGTGGGTATGTGTGAGTGCACCTGCAATGCGACGGCGCCCTGTCCAGGGCTGGTTCCCACATTGCGTCCTGAGCTGACAGGATAGGCTGCGGTCAACTGCAACCCTAAACTGAAATAAGTAGGTAAATAATGATTTTACTAGCTTTTATTAATCTTAAACGTATGAATAGCTGAAATTTATTTCAGCATTTAATATTAGAAGTGTTTTGATCTTTATTTACAAGTTTGTTGACGTTTTAGTTACCAAAAGCCATAGAAGCTGAACTCTTTTGATGTCAACCTATGGTAAAATGGGTTTCGCTGACTGTATTTTTGTACCAATTAACCATCCCCAATTTATCCCTCCGTATGCGTGTATCAAAACATCACGTGACCATAAATATATATACCTATGACCAGTTTTCAAGCACCTGTCAATGATGTTAAGTGAAGACTTATTGTAGTCCTTTTTTGGCATAACGAAAATGTGTGTGTTTTGTTCAAGATTGGAAAAGTTCTTTGTGTAAAGAACTAGACAGTAAATATTATAGGCTTTGCTGGCCATATGTAGTCTCTGTCTCTCCTTCATCTACTCATTCTTCTTCTCCCCTTCCTTCTCCTTCTTTAAACACTTCCAAAATGCCAAAACAATTTTTAGCTCTCAGCCATATGAAGCAAGCCATTGATTAAATTTGGCTTGTAGGCCCATAAGGTGTGAATTCCTTTACATCATCAGAATGCCGCATATATATGAAATGTTATCTATGAGAAATTAATGGGGCTCCCAGCAGAGAGAAATTAGCCTAAGTTAAGTTTGGGCTTTGGAATTCAGGGGAATGCCATGCACAAAAATGCTCTGCTTTTAAAACTAGTTACTAACAGTCCATTTCTGATATCAGAAATACATGAAAACTACCAATTGAACGGACATTATTCACTACTTTAGTGCTGCTACTCCTGTGTGGTGGAAAAAGAATCCAGAAAGTTTTCCTTTCCATTTGAACATTCATGCAATAAAAATTTCCAAATCTTTTTTTGAACAAATTTTTATCTTATAGCTCTCTTGTGTACTTTATAAGTACGTTTTGCTGCTTATTCTCAGTAACTGTATTGAAACAATCTGTTTTCCTTTATCAATCAAAATAAAATAAGAAATTTAGCTTAATACTAATATTAAGCTGAAGTGCAAGATATATGAAAAAGAGAGAAAAGAAGCAGGATAAACTGACCTTTTGATAACTGCAGAGGACAGCAGATCAAAGACTGGACTTTAACGTCTGACATTTTCAGAATCTATCACAGTAAGTCCACTGGGTCCAGAAATAGGTTTTAATCCTAGATTGAAATGACAATGCTGTCATGACATTGAGTTTGATGGAAAAAGTGAAGTTAAAGTTTTTCTCAATATTTTTTTAAAATCAATGATTGATTTAACTATAAAATGGACTGATTCTGAAGAACTCATTCTGACGTTGGAGGTGAAAATGCTTTTACTCTAATCATTAAAATCAATTTCTCTAGATATCTGACTTTATTCTGCTTTATAACATAAAGAATGAAACTATATTTATTAATGAAGTGTAATCTAGCAAAGTGGCATAAGCATAATTATGAGTCACTTACTAAAGTTGTGTGTTTTTTTCCATTGCATGAAAACCCTGCCTTGTTTTAATTTTTATTGACTCTTTAAAAGCAATTTTAGGTTTGTAGAAAGAAGTGAATAAGCATTCACACGTCATCCTCAGCCTCTACCCCAATTTCCCCGATTTTTAACATCTTGCAATAGTGTGGTACATTTGTTATAGTTGATGAGTCAATATTGGTACATTACTATTGACTAAAGTATGTAGTTTGTATTAGAGTTTACTCCTTGTCTTATGAATTCTATAGGTTTTGTCAAATGTGTAATGACAAATAATCCTCATTACAGTGTCATACAGAATAATGGATTCACTCTCCTAAAATTCTTCCTTGCTCCATCCGTTCATCGTTTCCTCTACTAATTTATGTAGAAGATAAATTAGTAGATTGAGTTGATGGTTATAGCAGTTTAAAGCACAGATAGAAAACTAGATTGACCTGCCTACCCAGACTGTGCTTCTCACTCTCACTGTGCCCTTTCTTAACCTTTGGAAATGCTTTTATTCATATATAAAATAGGCTATAACTTCATATAGTTGTATTACAAAAAGTTAATGCACAGAAAAAGACTTGTGCTAGGTATATGGTTTCTTCTCAGTTAAATGGAAGCCATTGCGTGTGTTTGTCAATAGAATTCGTCATACTTTATCTCACATATCTTTACGTCATTGTTGGCACATGACATGTTTAGACTGCACAAATCTCCTCCAAATCCCTAATAGCCACTGATCTCTTTACTGTCTCCATAGTTTTGCTTTCTCCAGAAGGTCATGTAGTTGAATCATACGGTATGTAGACTTTTCAGACTGGCTTCTTTCACTTGGCAATATGCATTTAAAGGTTCCTGTGTGTCTTCTGTAGCTTGACAGAATACTATTCCATTGCCTGGATATACCACAGTTTATTTTTCCATTCACTTCCTGAAGGACATTTCGATTTTAGTGATCATGAATAAGGCTCCTGTAACATTCATGGGAAGAAGGCTTTTGTGTGCATGTAAGTTTTCAAATCCTTTAAGTAAATACCGGGAATGTAATTGCTGGGTTGTGTGGTAGGAGTATGTTTAGTTTTATAAGAAACTGCCAAACTGACTGCCAAAGTAGCTGTACTATTCTGCATTCTCACAAGCAATGAATAAAAGTTCCTGTTTCTCCTCACATTTGCCAGCTTTTGGTATCATCAGACTTTTGGATATTGGTCATTTTAATAGTCATGTAATAATATCTCACGGTTGCTGTGACTTGCAGTTCCCTAATGATACATGACTAGTAACTTCAAAATCCCCATTTGACAGCTGTATTTAGACCTTTGGACTATTTTTTAAATGAGTTGTTTTCTTTCTTATTTTCGAGTTCTCTGTATACTTTAAATACCAGTAATTTATCTGATATGTTTTGAAAATGTTTTGAATATGTTTTGAAAAAATTTTCTCCCAACCTGTGGCTTTTGTTTTCATTCTAAGCACAGTTTTAATAACAAAAGTCTTTAATTTTAATGATGCTCAATTTCTCAATTTTTTCTTTGTCTAACCCAATAAATCAGAAAGCTTTTTATCATTTCACATGACTTAATATTCAGGCAAGGTCTATATAGGCCCCTTTCAAACAGTCATAAAGTTTAGAAGCTCTGACCTCACAAACAATAACAACGACAACATAGAAACAAAAATGACAGCTTTTGATGTTGTCTCAGTAATTTCTCAATTCAAGAACAGATTACTGAGCTTTATAAGCAATACGTATAGATATCAATTTCACAGTAAAATACCTTATGATATTTATCAAATCACCTTAGTTTTGGTCACTTATTACTATTAGACTAAAATGTAATTTGTCAGACATGAGAAATCCTTTGGAGTATTTTTTAGAGAACCAAGTATTTGTTTTAGCCTTTTCAGTTCTTCTCTTGCTGTTTCTCCAGTATAGTCATTCCAATTGTCTCTATAGATGTATTAATACCAGGTACATAGTAAACACAATTATCTCCCACGTGTACCCCAACCCCCTTCCCTGTTCATGCAGTGAACATAAAGGAAGCAGGTCAAAAGGAAGCAGGTCATGTACCCTGTGATGTGCTGGGTTGTAAGGAAAGGTACACAATTAATGTACCATGTCTGAGTTTTCTTCTTCTCTGTATTTGTTCCATTTAATGCATGTATGTTTTTTATTCCTTAGGCCTCTCCAGTCCTAACACACTCAGGGATACTTGATACAGCTATAAGGCTGTGTCTTTATCAGGTACCTTTGGGTTACCCCCGGCCAGGGGTGGGAAATAGAGGAAGTGAATGTCTGTATCCTCATTAAGTATCACACAGAGCAGAAACATAAAGAAGCCTGTGCCATGAATGGGTCTCTTCTTTCTCCAAAAACCACCTACCCCTTCAACTCCCACTGCTTAAAGGAAAATCTTGTATTAGTCTCCCCATTTTCTCCTCAAACTTGCTTTAGCAAAGCAGTTCCTAAACCTCTGTTAATGTATGTCCCCACCCCTAACTCAACACAGAGTCTCATGTCACATCACAGAAAAGAAGTTCAAAACAAAACAAAACAAAGCCACAGTCTTATAAGAAAAATAGGTAAGTTTTACAAAAGTTGTGTACTGTATCTCTGCTTTGAATTTGTCATTGGCCAAGGATAGTAAAACTCTTGGAAAACTATAAAACAGGAACTTACGTAATATGTTTTACCCAAGATTTTTCAAACATTTTTGGAAGGATACTTATTAACATCTTGCAGAGGTAATGTTACATAAAAAACTTAGCATAAGACCAATCAGGTATTCTATGAAATAATGCAGATATATGAAAAAATAATACAATGAAATAAATGACTTTTCAAAAGGTATTTATCCTAGATCCACATTCTTTTTTTGGTTCAGGTGAGGCAATTAGAATGTGAAAAAAAGAAGCATAGAACAACTGTCTAATGAGAGGGACGAATGCTCCTGGGTGGAAAGTTATTAGAAGATAAATTAGTAGATTGACACTTTTGTGTAGTTTATATTTGGAGACATTCCTTTTTCCACTATTACCCTCTTAGCGCTCCGAATCTCCACTTGCATTTTCTACAGAAAGTGTGTTTCAGAACGGCTCAATCAAAACTAAGGTTCAACTCTTTTAGTTGAACAAACAGAACAGAAAGAAGTTTCACACAATTCTTCTGTGTAGTTTTTATTTGTAGACATTCTTTTTCCCAATATAGGCCTCTTAGCGCTCAGAATGTCCAATTGCAGTTTCTACAGAAAGAGTGTTTAAGAACGGCTCAATCAAAAGTAAGGTTCAACTCTGTTAGTTGAATGCACAGAACAGAAAGAAGTTTCATACAATGCTTCTGTGTAGTTTATATTTGAACATATTCTTTTTTCCACTATTACCCACTTAGCGCTACGAATGTCCAGTTGCATTTTCTACAGACAGAATGTTTCAAAACTGCTCAATCAAAAGTATGGTTTAACTCTGTTAGCTGAATTCTCAGATAAGAAAGAAGTTTCACAGAATGCTTCTGTGTAGTTTATATTTGAATATATTACTTTTTCCACTACTACGTTCTTAGCGCTCCAAATGTCCAGGTGCATTTTCTACAGAAAGAGTGTTCAGATCTGCTCAATCAAAAGTATGGTTTAACTCTGTTAGCTGAATGCACAGATCAGAAAGAAGTTTCACCGAATGATTCTGTGTAGTTTATATTTGAAGACATTCCTTTTTCCACTATTACCCTCTTAGCGCTCTGAATCTCCACTTGCATTTTCTACAAAAAGAGGGTTTCATAACTGCTCAAACAAAAATAAGTTTTATCTCTGTTAACTGAATTTACAGATCAGAAATAAGTTTCACAGAATGCATCTGTGTAGTTTTTATTTGAAGATATTCTTTTTCCCAATGTAGGCCTCTTAGCGCTTAGCATGTCCAATTGCAGTTTCTACAGAAAGAGTGTTTCAGAACGGCTCAATCAAAAGTAAGGTTCAACTCTGTTAGTTGAATGCACAGAACAGAAAGAATTTTCACAGAATGCTACTGTGTAGTTTATATTTGAATATATTCCTTTTTCCACTATTACCCTCTTAGCGCTCCGAATGTCCACTTGCATTTTCTACAGAAAGAGTTTTCAGAACTGCGCAATCAAAAGTATGGTTTAACTCTGTGAGCTTAATGAACATATCAGAAATAAGTTTCACACAATGCTTCTGTGTAGTTTTTATTTGAAGATATTATTTTTCCCAATAGACGCCTCTTAGCGCTCAGAATGTCCAATTGCAGTTTCTACAGAAAGAGTGTTTCAGAAAGGCTCAATCAAAAGTAAGGTTCAACTCTGTTAGTTGAATGCACAGAACAGAAAGAAGTTTCATACAATGCTTCTGTGTGGTTTATATTTGAACATATTCTTTTTTCCACTATTACCCACTTAGCGCTACGAATGTCCAGTTGCATTTTCTACAGACAGAGTGTTTCAAAACTGCTCAATCAAAAGTATGGTTTAACTCTGTTAGCTGAATGCTCAGATCAGAAAGAAGTTTCACAGAATGCTTCTGTGTAGTTTATATTTAAATATATTCCTTTTTCCACTACTACGCTCTTAGCGCTCCAAATGTCCAGTTGCATTCTCTACAGAAAGAGTGTTCAGATCTGCTCAATCAAAAGTATGGTTTAATTCTGTTAGCTGAATGCACAGATCAGAAAGAAGTTTCACCGAATGATTCTGTGTAGTTTATATTTGAAGACATTCCTTTTTCCACTATTACCCTCTTAGCGCTCGGAATCTCCACTTGCATTTTCTACAAAAAGAGTGTTTCATAACTGCTCAATCAAAAATATGTTTTATCTCTGTTAACTGAATTTACAGATCAGAAATAAGTTTCACAGAATGCATCTGTGTAGTTTTTATTTGAAGATATTCTTTTTCCCAATGTAGGCCTCTTAGCGCTTAGCATGTCCAATTGCAGTTTCTACAGAAAGAGTGTTTCAGAACGGCTCAATCAAAAGTAAGGTTCAACTCTGTTAGTTGAATGCACAGAACAGAAAGTATTTTCACAGAATGCTACTGTGTAGTTTATATTTGAATATATTCCTTTTTCCACTATTACCCTCTTAGCGCTCCGAATGTCCACTTGCATTTTCTACAGAAAGAGTGTTCAGAACTGCGCAATCAAAAGTATGGTTTAACTCTGTTAGCTTAATGAACATATCAGAAATAAGTTTCACACAATGCTTCTGTGTAGTTTTTATTTGAAGATATTATTTTTCCCAATAGAGGCCTCTTAGCGCTCAGAATGTCCAATTGCAGTTTCTACAGAAAGAGTGTTTCAGAAAGCCTCAATCAAAAGTAAGGTTCAACTCTGTTAGTTGAATGCACAGAACAGAAAGAAGTTTCACACAATTCTTCTGTGTAGTTTTTATTTGTAGACATTCTTTTTCCCAATATAGGCCTCTTAGCGCTCAGAATGTCCAATTGCACTTTCTACAGAAAGAGTGTTTCAGAACGGCTCAATCAAAAGTAAGGTTCAACTCTGTTAGTTGAATGCACAGAACAGAAAGAATTTTCATACAATGCTTCTGTGTAGTTTATATTTGAACGTATTCTTTTTTCCACTATTACCCACTTAGCGCTACGAATGTCCAGTTGCATTTTCTACAGACAGAGTGTTTCAAAACTGCTCAATCAAAAGTATGGTTTAACTCTGTTAGCTGAATGCTCAGATCAGAAAGAAGTTTCACAGAATGCTTCTGTGTAGTTTATATTTGAATATATTCCTTTTTCCACTACTACTCTCTTAGCGCTCCAAATGTCCAGTTGCATTTTCTACAGAAAGAGAGTTCAGATCTGCTCAATCAAAAGTATGGTTTAACTCTGTTAGCTGAATGCACAGATCAGAAAGAAGTTTCACAGAATGATTCTGTGTAGTTTATATTTGGAGACATTCCTTTTTCCACTATTACCCTCTTAGCGCTCCGAATCTCCACTTGCATTTTCTACAGAAACAGTGTTTCAGAACGGCTCAATCAAAAATAAGGTTCAACTCTTTTAGTTGAACAAACAGAACAGAAAGAAGTTTCACACAATTCTTCTGTGTAGTTTTTATTTGTAGACATTCTTTTTCCCAATATAGGCCTCTTAGCGCTCAGAATGTCCAATTGCACTTTCTACAGAAAGAGTGTTTCAGAACAGCTCAATCAAAAGTAAGGTTCAACTCTGTTAGTTGAATGCACAGAACAGAAAGAATTTTCATACAATGCTTCTGTGTAGTTTATATTTGAACATATTCTTTTTTCCACTATTACCCACTTAGCGCTACGAATGTCCAGTTGCATTTTCTACAGACAGAGTGTTTCAAAACTGCTCAATCAAAAGTATGGTTTAACTCTGTTAGCTGA
This sequence comes from Symphalangus syndactylus, assembly GCF_028878055.3. Classification (NCBI taxonomy): domain Eukaryota; kingdom Metazoa; phylum Chordata; class Mammalia; order Primates; family Hylobatidae; genus Symphalangus; species Symphalangus syndactylus. The sequence continues at coordinate 4,190,333 of NC_072429.2, forward strand.
ATGCTCAGATCAGAAAGAAGTTTCACAGAATGCTTCTGTGTAGTTTATATTTGAATATATTCCTTTTTCCACTACTACTCTCTTAGCGCTCCAAATGTCCAGTTGCATTTTCTACAGAAAGAGAGTTCAGATCTGCTCAATCAAAAGTATGGTTTAACTCTGTTAGCTGAATGCACAGATCAGAAAGAAGTTTCATAGAATGATTCTGTGTAGTTTATATTTGGAGACATTCCTTTTTCCACTATTACCCTCTTAGCGCTCCGAATCTCCACTTGCATTTTCTACAGAAAGAGTGTTTCAGAACGGCTCAATCAAAACTAAGGTTCAAATCTTTTAGTTGAAGAAACAGTACAGAAAGAAGTTTCACACAATTCTTCTGTGTAGTTTTTATTTGTAGACATTCTTTTTCCCAATATAGGCCTCTTAGCGCTCAGAATGTCCAATTGCACTTTCTACAGAAAGAGTGTTTCAGAACGGCTCAATCAAAAGTAAGGTTCAACTCTGTTAGTTGAATGCACAGAACAGAAAGAAGTTTCATACAATGCTTCTGTGTAGTTTATATTTGAACATATTCTTTTTTCCACTATTACCCACTTAGCGCTACGAATGTCAAGTTGCATTTTCTACAGACAGAGTGTTTCAAAACTGCTCAATCAAAAGTATGGTTTAACTCTGTTAGCTGAATGCTCAGATCAGAAAGAAGTTTCACAGAATGCTTCTGTGTAGTTTATATTTGAATATATTCCTTTTTCCACTACTACGCTCTTAGCGCTCCAAATGTCCAGTTGCATTTTCTACAGAAAGAGTGTTCAGATCTTCTCAATCAAAAGTATGGTTTAACTCTGTTAGCTGAATGCACAGATCAGAAAGAAGTTTCACCGAATGATTCTGTCTAGTTTATATTTGAAGACATTCCTTTTTCCACTATTACCCTCTTAGCGCTCCGAATCTCCACTTGCATTTTCTACAAAAAGAGTGTTTCATAACTGCTCAATCAAAAATATGTTTTATGTCTGTTAACTGAATTTACAGATCAGAAATAAGTTTCACAGAATGCATCTGTGTAGTTTTTATTTGAAGATATTCTTTTTCCCAATGTAGGCCTCTTAGCGCTTAGCATGTCCAATTGCAGTTTCTACAGAAAGAGTGTTTCAGAACGGCTCAATCAAAAGTAAGGTTCAACTCTGTTAGTTGAATGCACAGAACAGAAAGAATTTTCACAGAATGCTACTGTGTAGTTTATATTTGAATATATTCCTTTTTCCACTATTACCCTCTTAGCGCTCCGAATGTCCACTTGCATTTTCTACAGAAAGAGTGTTCAGAACTGCGCAATCAAAAGTATGGTTTAACTCTGTTAGCTTAATGAACATATCAGAAATAAGTTTCACACAATGCTTCTGTGTAGTTTTTATTTGAAGATATTATTTTTCCCAATAGAGGCCTCTTAGCGCTCAGAATGTCCAATTGCAGTTTCTACAGAAAGAGTGTTTCAGAAAGCCTCAATCAAAAGTAAGGTTCAACTCTGTTAGTTGAATGCACAGAACAGAAAGAAGTTTCATACAATGCTTCTGTGTAGTTTATATTTGAACATATTCATTTTTCCACTATTACCCACTTAGCGCTACGAATGTCCAGTTGCATTTTCTAAAGACAGAGTGTTTCAAAACTGCTCAATCAAAAGTATGGTTTAACTCTGTTAGCTGAATGCTCAGATCAGAAAGAAGTTTCACAGAATGCTTCTGTGTAGTTTATATTTGAATATATTCCTTTTTCCACTACTACTCTCTTAGCGCTCCAAATGTCCAGTTGCATTTTCTACAGAAAGAGAGTTCAAATCTGCTCAATCAAAAGTATGGTTTAATTCTGTTAGCTGAATGCACAGATCAGAAAGAAGTTTCACCGAATGATTCTGTGTAGTTTATATTTGGAGACATTCCTTTTTCCACTATTACCCTATTAGCGCTCCGAATCTCCACTTGCATTTTCTACAGAAAGTGTGTTTCAGAACGGCTCAATCAAAACTAAGGTTCAACTCTTTTAGTTGAACAAACAGAACAGAAAGATGTTTCACACAATTCTTCTGTGTAGTTTTTATTTGTAGACATTCTTTTTCCCAATATAGGCCTCTTAGCGCTCAGAATGTCCAATTGCAGTTTCTACAGAAAGAGTGTTTCAGAACGGCTCAATCAAAAGTAAGGTTCAACTCTGTTAGTTGAATGCACAGAACAGAAGGAAGTTTCATACAATGCTTCTGTGTAGTTTATATTTGAACATATTCTTTTTTCCACTATTACCCACTTAGCGCTACGAATGTCCAGTTGCATTTTCTACAGACAGAGTGTTTCAAAACTGCTCAATCAAAAGTATGGTTTAACTCTGTTAGCTGAATGCTCAGATCAGAAAGAAGTTTCACAGAATGCTTCTGTGTAGTTTATATTTGAATATATTCCTTTTTCCACTACTACGCTCTTAGCGCTCCAAATGTCCAGTTGCATTTTCTACAGAAAGAGTGTTCAGATCTGCTCAATCAAAAGTATGGTTTAACTCTGTTAGCTGAATGCACAGGTCAGAAAGAAGTTTCACCGAATGATTCTGTGTAGTTTATATTTGAAGACATTCCTTTTTCCACTATTACCCACTTAGCGCTCCGAATCTCCACTTGCATTTTCTACAAAAAGAGTGTTTCATAACTGCTCAATCAAAAATATGTTTTATCTCTGTTAACTGAATTTACAGATCAGAAATAAGTTTCACAGAATGCATCTGTGTAGTTTTTATTTGAAGATATTCTTTTTCAAAATGTAGGCCTCTTAGCGCTTAGCATGTCCAATTGCAGTTTCTACAGAAAGAGTGTTTCAGAACGGCTCAATCAAAAGTAAGGTTCAACTCTGTTAGTTGAATGCACAGAACAGAAAGAATTTTCACAGAATGCTACTGTGTAGTTTATATTTGAATATATTCCTTTTTCCACTATTACCCTCTTAGCGCTCCGAATGTCCACTTGCATTTTCTACAGAAAGAGAGTTCAGAACTGCGCAATCAAAAGTATGGTTTAACTCTGTTAGCTTAATGAACATATCCGAAATAAGTTTCACACAATGCTTCTGTGTAGTTTTTATTTGAAGATATTATTTTTCCCAATATAGGCCTCTTAGCGCTCAGAATGTCCAATTGCAGTTTCTACAGAAAGAGAGTTTCAGAAAGGCTCAATCAAAAGTAAGGTTCAACTCTGTTAGTTGAATGCAGAGAACAGAAAGAAGTTTCATACAATGCTTCTGTGTAGTTTATATTTGAACATATTCTTTTTTCCACTATTACCCACTTAGCGCTACGAATGTCCAGTTGCATTTTCTACAGACAGAGTGTTTCAAAACTGCTCAATCAAAAGTATGGTTTAACTCTGTTAGCTGAATGCTCAGATCAGAAAGAAGTTTCACAGAATGATTCTGTGTAGTTTATATTTGAATATATTCCTTTTTCCACTACTACTCTCTTAGCGCTCCAAATGTCCAGTTGCATTTTCTACAGAAAGAGTGTTCAGATCTGCTCAATCAAAAGTATGGTTTAACTCTGTTAGCTGAATGCACAGATCAGAAAGAAGTTTCACCGAATGATTCTGTGTAGTTTATATTTGAAGACATTCCTTTTTAGACTATTACCCTCTTAGCGCTCCGAATCTCCACTTGCATTTTCTACAAAAAGAGTGTTTCATAACTGCTCAATCAAAAATGTGTTTTATCTCTGTTAACTGAATTTACAGATCAGAAATAAGTTTCACAGAATGCATCTGTGTAGTTTTTATTTGAAGATATTCTTTTTCCCAATGTAGGCCTCTTAGCGCTTAGCATGTCCAATTGCAGTTTCTACAGAAAGAGTGTTTCAGAACGGCTCAATCAAAAGTAAGGTTCAACTCTGTTAGTTGAATGCACAGAACAGAAAGAATTTTCACAGAATGCTTCTGTGTAGTTTATATTTGAATATATTCCTTTTTCCACTATTACCCTCTTAGCGCTCCGAATCTCCACTTGCATTTTCTACAGAAAGTGTGTTTCAGAACGGCTCAATCAAAACTAAGGTTCAACTCTTTTAGTTGAACAAACAGAACAGAAAGAAGTTTCACACAATTCTTCTGTGTAGCTTTTATTTGTAGACATTCTTTTTCCCAATATAGGCCTCTTAGCGCTCAGAATGTCCAATTGCAGTTTCTACAGAAAGAGTGTTTCAGAACGGCTCAATCAAAAGTAAGGTTCAACTCTGTTAGTTGAATGCAGAGAACAGAAAGAAGTTTCATACAATGCTTCTGTGTAGTTTATATTTGAACATATTCTTTTTTCCACTATTACCCACTTAGCGCTACGAATGTCCAGTTGCATTTTCTACAGACAGAGTGTTTCAAAACTGCTCAATCAAAAGTATGGTTTAACTCTGTTAGCTGAATGCTCAGATCAGAAAGAAGTTTCACAGAATGCTTCTGTGTAGTTTATATTTGAATATATTCCTTTTTCCACTACTACTCTCTTAGCGCTCCAAATGTCCAGTTGCATTTTCTACAGAAAGAGAGTTCAGATCTGCTCAATCAAAAGTATGGTTTAATTCTGTTAGCTGAATGCACAGATCAGAAAGAAGTTTCACCGAATGATTCTGTGTAGTTTATATTTGGAGACATTCCTTTTTCCACTATTACCCTATTAGCGCTCCGAATCTCCACTTGCATTTTCTACAGAAAGTGTGTTTCAGAACGGCTCAATCAAAACTAAGGTTCAACTCTTTTAGTTGAACAAACAGAACAGAAAGATGTTTCACACAATTCTTCTGTGTAGTTTTTATTTGTAGACATTCTTTTTCCCAATATAGGCCTCTTAGCGCTCAGAATGTCCAATTGCAGTTTCTACAGAAAGAGTGTTTCAGAACGGCTCAATCAAAAGTAAGGTTCAACTCTGTTAGTTGAATGCACAGAACAGAAGGAAGTTTCATACAATGCTTCTGTGTAGTTTATATTTGAACATATTCTTTTTTCCACTATTACCCACTTAGCGCTACGAATGTCCAGTTGCATTTTCTACAGACAGAGTGTTTCAAAACTGCTCAATCAAAAGTATGGTTTAACTCTGTTAGCTGAATGCTCAGATCAGAAAGAAGTTTCACAGAATGCTTCTGTGTAGTTTATATTTGAATATATTCCTTTTTCCACTACTACGCTCTTAGCGCTCCAAATGTCCAGTTGCATTTTCTACAGAAAGAGTGTTCAGATCTGCTCAATCAAAAGTATGGTTTAACTCTGTTAGCTGAATGCACAGGTCAGAAAGAAGTTTCACCGAATGATTCTGTGTAGTTTATATTTGAAGACATTCCTTTTTCCACTATTACCCACTTAGCGCTCCGAATCTCCACTTGCATTTTCTACAAAAAGAGTGTTTCATAACTGCTCAATCAAAAATATGTTTTATCTCTGTTAACTGAATTTACAGATCAGAAATAAGTTTCACAGAATGCATCTGTGTAGTTTTTATTTGAAGATATTCTTTTTCAAAATGTAGGCCTCTTAGCGCTTAGCATGTCCAATTGCAGTTTCTACAGAAAGAGTGTTTCAGAACGGCTCAATCAAAAGTAAGGTTCAACTCTGTTAGTTGAATGCACAGAACAGAAAGAATTTTCACAGAATGCTACTGTGTAGTTTATATTTGAATATATTCCTTTTTCCACTATTACCCTCTTAGCGCTCCGAATGTCCACTTGCATTTTCTACAGAAAGAGAGTTCAGAACTGCGCAATCAAAAGTATGGTTTAACTCTGTTAGCTTAATGAACATATCCGAAATAAGTTTCACACAATGCTTCTGTGTAGTTTTTATTTGAAGATATTATTTTTCCCAATATAGGCCTCTTAGCGCTCAGAATGTCCAATTGCAGTTTCTACAGAAAGAGAGTTTCAGAAAGGCTCACTCAAAAGTAAGGTTCAACTCTGTTAGTTGAATGCAGAGAACAGAAAGAAGTTTCATACAATGCTTCTGTGTAGTTTATATTTGAACATATTCTTTTTTCCACTATTACCCACTTAGCGCTACGAATGTCCAGTTGCATTTTCTACAGACAGAGTGTTTCAAAACTGCTCAATCAAAAGTATGGTTTAACTCTGTTAGCTGAATGCTCAGATCAGAAAGAAGTTTCACAGAATGATTCTGTGTAGTTTATATTTGAATATATTCCTTTTTCCACTACTACTCTCTTAGCGCTCCAAATGTCCAGTTGCATTTTCTACAGAAAGAGTGTTCAGATCTGCTCAATCAAAAGTATGGTTTAACTCTGTTAGCTGAATGCACAGATCAGAAAGAAGTTTCACCGAATGATTCTGTGTAGTTTATATTTGAAGACATTCCTTTTTAGACTATTACCCTCTTAGCGCTCCGAATCTCCACTTGCATTTTCTACAAAAAGAGTGTTTCATAACTGCTCAATCAAAAATCTGTTTTATCTCTGTTAACTGAATTTACAGATCAGAAATAAGTTTCACAGAATGCATCTGTGTAGTTTTTATTTGAAGATATTCTTTTTCCCAATGTAGGCCTCTTAGCGCTTAGCATGTCCAATTGCAGTTTCTACAGAAAGAGTGTTTCAGAACGGCTCAATCAAAAGTAAGGTTCAACTCTGTTAGTTGAATGCACAGAACAGAAAAAATTTTCACAGAATGCTTCTGTGTAGTTTATATTTGAATATATTCCTTTTTCCACTATTACCCTCTTAGCGCTCCGAATATCCACTTGCATTTTCTACAGAAAGTGTGTTTCAGAACGGCTCAATCAAAACTAAGGTTCAACTCTTTTAGTTGAACAAACAGAACAGAAAGAAGTTTCACACAATTCTTCTGTGTAGCTTTTATTTGTAGACATTCTTTTTCCCAATATAGGCCTCTTAGCGCTCAGAATGTCCAATTGCAGTTTCTACAGAAAGAGTGTTTCAGAACGGCTCAATCAAAAGTAAGGTTCAACTCTGTTAGTTGAATGCACAGAACAGAAAGAATTTTCACAGAATGCTACTGTGTAGTTTATATTTGAATATATTACTTTTTCCACTATTACCCTCTTAGCGCTCCGAATGTCCACTTGCATTTTCTACAGAAAGAGTGTTCAGAACTGCGCAATCAAAAGTATGGTTTAACTCTGTTAGCTTAATGAACATATCAGAAATAAGTTTCACACAATGCTTCTGTGTAGTTTTTATTTGAAGATATTATTTTTCCCAATAGAGGCCTCTTAGCGCTCAGAATGTCCAATTGCAGTTTCTACAGAAAGAGTGTTTCAGAAAGCCTCAATCAAAAGTAAGGTTCAACTCTGTTAGTTGAATGCACAGAACAGAAAGAAGTTTCATACAATGCTTCTGTGTAGTTTATATTTGAACATATTCTTTTTTCCACTATTACCCACTTAGCGCTACGAATGTCCAGTTGCATTTTCTAAAGACAGAGTGTTTCAAAACTGCTCAATCAAAAGTATGGTTTAACTCTGTTAGCTGAATGCTCAGATCAGAAAGAAGTTTCACAGAATGCTTCTGTGTAGTTTATATTTGAATATATTCCTTTTTCCACTACTACTCTCTTAGCGCTCCAAATGTCCAGTTGCATTTTCTACAGAAAGAGAGTTCAGATCTGCTCAATCAAAAGTATGGTTTAATTCTGTTAGCTGAATGCACAGATCAGAAAGAAGTTTCACCGAATGATTCTGTGTAGTTTATATTTGGAGACATTCCTTTTTCCACTATTACCCTATTAGCGCTCCGAATCTCCACTTGCATTTTCTACAGAAAGTGTGTTTCAGAACGGCTCAATCAAAACTAAGGTTCAACTCTTTTAGTTGAACAAACAGAACAGAAAGATGTTTCACACAATTCTTCTGTGTAGTTTTTATTTGTAGACATTCTTTTTCCCAATATAGGCCTCTTAGCGCTCAGAATGTCCAATTGCAGTTTCTACAGAAAGAGTGTTTGAGAACGGCTCAATCAAAAGTAAGGTTCAACTCTGTTAGTTGAATGCACAGAACAGAAGGAAGTTTCATACAATGCTTCTGTGTAGTTTATATTTGAACATATTCTTTTTTCCACTATTACCCACTTAGCGCTACGAATGTCCAGTTGCATTTTCTACAGACAGAGTGTTTCAAAACTGCTCAATCAAAAGTATGGTTTAACTCTGTTAGCTGAATGCTCAGATCAGAAAGAAGTTTCACAGAATGCTTCTGTGTAGTTTATATTTGAATATATTCCTTTTTCCACTACTACGCTCTTAGCGCTCCAAATGTCCAGTTGCATTTTCTACAGAAAGAGTGTTCAGATCTGCTCAATCAAAAGTATGGTTTAACTCTGTTAGCTGAATGCACAGGTCAGAAAGAAGTTTCACCGAATGATTCTGTGTAGTTTATATTTGAAGACATTCCTTTTTCCACTATTACCCACTTAGCGCTCCGAATCTCCACTTGCATTTTCTACAAAAAGAGTGTTTCATAACTGCTCAATCAAAAATATGTTTTATCTCTGTTAACTGAATTTACAGATCAGAAATAAGTTTCACAGAATGCATCTGTGTAGTTTTTATTTGAAGATATTCTTTTTCAAAATGTAGGCCTCTTAGCGCTTAGCATGTCCAATTGCAGTTTCTACAGAAAGAGTGTTTCAGAACGGCTCAATCAAAAGTAAGGTTCAACTCTGTTAGTTGAATGCACAGAACAGAAAGAATTTTCACAGAATGCTACTGTGTAGTTTATATTTGAATATATTCCTTTTTCCACTATTACCCTCTTAGCGCTCCGAATGTCCACTTGCATTTTCTACAGAAAGAGAGTTCAGAACTGCGCAATCAAAAGTATGGTTTAACTCTGTTAGCTTAATGAACATATCCGAAATAAGTTTCACACAATGCTTCTGTGTAGTTTTTATTTGAAGATATTATTTTTCCCAATATAGGCCTCTTAGCGCTCAGAATGTCCAATTGCAGTTTCTACAGAAAGAGAGTTTCAGAAAGGCTCACTCAAAAGTAAGGTTCAACTCTGTTAGTTGAATGCAGAGAACAGAAAGAAGTTTCATACAATGCTTCTGTGTAGTTTATATTTGAACATATTCTTTTTTCCACTATTACCCACTTAGCGCTACGAATGTCCAGTTGCATTTTCTACAGACAGAGTGTTTCAAAACTGCTCAATCAAAAGTATGGTTTAACTCTGTTAGCTGAATGCTCAGATCAGAAAGAAGTTTCACAGAATGATTCTGTGTAGTTTATATTTGAATATATTCCTTTTTCCACTACTACTCTCTTAGCGCTCCAAATGTCCAGTTGCATTTTCTACAGAAAGAGTGTTCAGATCTGCTCAATCAAAAGTATGGTTTAACTCTGTTAGCTGAATGCACAGATCAGAAAGAAGTTTCACCGAATGATTCTGTGTAGTTTATATTTGAAGACATTCCTTTTTAGACTATTACCCTCTTAGCGCTCCGAATCTCCACTTGCATTTTCTACAAAAAGAGTGTTTCATAACTGCTCAATCAAAAATGTGTTTTATCTCTGTTAACTGAATTTACAGATCAGAAATAAGTTTCACAGAATGCATCTGTGTAGTTTTTATTTGAAGATATTCTTTTTCCCAATGTAGGCCTCTTAGCGCTTAGCATGTCCAATTGCAGTTTCTACAGAAAGAGTGTTTCAGAACGGCTCAATCAAAAGTAAGGTTCAACTCTGTTAGTTGAATGCACAGAACAGAAAGAATTTTCACAGAATGCTTCTGTGTAGTTTATATTTGAATATATTCCTTTTTCCACTATTACCCTCTTAGCGCTCCGAATATCCACTTGCATTTTCTACAGAAAGTGTGTTTCAGAACGGCTCAATCAAAACTAAGGTTCAACTCTTTTAGTTGAACAAACAGAACAGAAAGAAGTTTCACACAATTCTTCTGTGTAGCTTTTATTTGTAGACATTCTTTTTCCCAATATAGGCCTCTTAGCGCTCAGAATGTCCAATTGCAGTTTCTACAGAAAGAGTGTTTCAGAACGGCTCAATCAAAAGTAAGGTTCAACTCTGTTAGTTGAATGCACAGAACAGAAAGAATTTTCACAGAATGCTACTGTGTAGTTTATATTTGAATATATTACTTTTTCCACTATTACCCTCTTAGCGCTCCGAATGTCCACTTGCATTTTCTACAGAAAGAGTGTTCAGAACTGCGCAATCAAAAGTATGGTTTAACTCTGTTAGCTTAATGAACATATCAGAAATAAGTTTCACACAATGCTTCTGTGTAGTTTTTATTTGAAGATATTATTTTTCCCAATAGAGGCCTCTTAGCGCTCAGAATGTCCAATTGCAGTTTCTACAGAAAGAGTGTTTCAGAAAGCCTCAATCAAAAGTAAGGTTCAACTCTGTTAGTTGAATGCACAGAACAGAAAGAAGTTTCATACAATGCTTCTGTGTAGTTTATATTTGAACATATTCTTTTTTCCACTATTACCCACTTAGCGCTACGAATGTCCAGTTGCATTTTCTAAAGACAGAGTGTTTCAAAACTGCTCAATCAAAAGTATGGTTTAACTCTGTTAGCTGAATGCTCAGATCAGAAAGAAGTTTCACAGAATGCTTCTGTGTAGTTTATATTTGAATATATTCCTTTTTCCACTACTACTCTCTTAGCGCTCCAAATGTCCAGTTGCATTTTCTACAGAAAGAGAGTTCAGATCTGCTCAATCAAAAGTATGGTTTAATTCTGTTAGCTGAATGCACAGATCAGAAAGAAGTTTCACCGAATGATTCTGTGTAGTTTATATTTGGAGACATTCCTTTTTCCACTATTACCCTATTAGCGCTCCGAATCTCCACTTGCATTTTCTACAGAAAGTGTGTTTCAGAACGGCTCAATCAAAACTAAGGTTCAACTCTTTTAGTTGAACAAACAGAACAGAAAGATGTTTCACACAATTCTTCTGTGTAGTTTTTATTTGTAGACATTCTTTTTCCCAATATAGGCCTCTTAGCGCTCAGAATGTCCAATTGCAGTTTCTACAGAAAGAGTGTTTGAGAACGGCTCAATCAAAAGTAAGGTTCAACTCTGTTAGTTGAATGCACAGAACAGAAGGAAGTTTCATACAATGCTTCTGTGTAGTTTATATTTGAACATATTCTTTTTTCCACTATTACCCACTTAGCGCTACGAATGTCCAGTTGCATTTTCTACAGACAGAGTGTTTCAAAACTGCTCAATCAAAAGTATGGTTTAACTCTGTTAGCTGAATGCTCAGATCAGAAAGAAGTTTCACAGAATGCTTCTGTGTAGTTTATATTTGAATATATTCCTTTTTCCACTACTACGCTCTTAGCGCTCCAAATGTCCAGTTGCATTTTCTACAGAAAGAGTGTTCAGATCTGCTCAATCAAAAGTATGGTTTAACTCTGTTAGCTGAATGCACAGGTCAGAAAGAAGTTTCACCGAATGATTCTGTGTAGTTTATATTTGAAGACATTCCTTTTTCCACTATTACCCACTTAGCGCTCCGAATCTCCACTTGCATTTTCTACAAAAAGAGTGTTTCATAACTGCTCAATCAAAAATATGTTTTATCTCTGTTAACTGAATTTACAGATCAGAAATAAGTTTCACAGAATGCATCTGTGTAGTTTTTATTTGAAGATATTCTTTTTCAAAATGTAGGCCTCTTAGCGCTTAGCATGTCCAATTGCAGTTTCTACAGAAAGAGTGTTTCAGAACGGCTCAATCAAAAGTAAGGTTCAACTCTGTTAGTTGAATGCACAGAACAGAAAGAATTTTCACAGAATGCTACTGTGTAGTTTATATTTGAATATATTCCTTTTTCCACTATTACCCTCTTAGCGCTCCGAATGTCCACTTGCATTTTCTACAGAAAGAGAGTTCAGAACTGCGCAATCAAAAGTATGGTTTAACTCTGTTAGCTTAATGAACATATCCGAAATAAGTTTCACACAATGCTTCTGTGTAGTTTTTATTTGAAGATATTATTTTTCCCAATATAGGCCTCTTAGCGCTCAGAATGTCCAATTGCAGTTTCTACAGAAAGAGAGTTTCAGAAAGGCTCAATCAAAAGTAAGGTTCAACTCTGTTAGTTGAATGCAGAGAACAGAAAGAAATTTCATACAATGCTTCTGTGTAGTTTATATTTGAACATATTCTTTTTTCCACTATTACCCACTTAGCGCTACGAATGTCCAGTTGCATTTTCTACAGACAGAGTGTTTCAAAACTGCTCAATCAAAAGTATGGTTTAACTCTGTTAGCTGAATGCTCAGATCAGAAAGAAGTTTCACAGAATGATTCTGTGTAGTTTATATTTGAATATATTCCTTTTTCCACTACTACTCTCTTAGCGCTCCAAATGTCCAGTTGCATTTTCTACAGAAAGAGTGTTCAGATCTGCTCAATCAAAAGTATGGTTTAACTCTGTTAGCTGAATGCACAGATCAGAAAGAAGTTTCACCGAATGATTCTGTGTAGTTTATATTTGAAGACATTCCTTTTTAGACTATTACCCTCTTAGCGCTCCGAATCTCCACTTGCATTTTCTACAAAAAGTGTGTTTCATAACTGCTCAATCAAAAATGTGTTTTATCTCTGTTAACTGAATTTACAGATCAGAAATAAGTTTCACAGAATGCATCTGTGTAGTTTTTATTTGAAGATATTCTTTTTCCCAATGTAGGCCTCTTAGCGCTTAGCATGTCCAATTGCAGTTTCTACAGAAAGAGTGTTTCAGAACGGCTCAATCAAAAGTAAGGTTCAACTCTGTTAGTTGAATGCACAGAACAGAAAGAATTTTCACAGAATGCTTCTGTGTAGTTTATATTTGAATATATTCCTTTTTCCACTATTACCCTCTTAGCGCTCCGAATATCCACTTGCATTTTCTACAGAAAGTGTGTTTCAGAACGGCTCAATCAAAACTAAGGTTCAACTCTTTTAGTTGAACAAACAGAACAGAAAGAAGTTTCACACAATTCTTCTGTGTAGCTTTTATTTGTAGACATTCTTTTTCCCAATATAGGCCTCTTAGCGCTCAGAATGTCCAATTGCAGTTTCTACAGAAAGAGTGTTTCAGAACGGCTCAATCAAAAGTAAGGTTCAACTCTGTTAGTTGAATGCAGAGAACAGAAAGAAGTTTCATACAATGCTTCTGTGTAGTTTATATTTGAACATATTCTTTTTTCCACTATTACCCACTTAGCGCTACGAATGTCCAGTTGCATTTTCTACAGACAGAGTGTTTCAAAACTGCTCAATCAAAAGTATGGTTTAACTCTGTTAGCTGAATGCTCAGATCAGAAAGAAGTTTCACAGAATGCTTCTGTGTAGTTTATATTTGAATATATTCCTTTTTCCACTACTACTCTCTTAGCGCTCCAAATGTCCAGTTGCATTTTCTACAGAAAGAGAGTTCAGATCTGCTCAATCAAAAGTATGGTTTAATTCTGTTAGCTGAATGCACAGATCAGAAAAAAGTTTCACCGAATGATTCTGTGTAGTTTATATTTGGAGACATTCCTTTTTCCACTATTACCCTATTAGCGCTCCGAATCTCCACTTGCATTTTCTACAGAAAGTGTGTTTCAGAACGGCTCAATCAAAACTAAGGTTCAACTCTTTTAGTTGAACAAACAGAACAGAAAGATGTTTCACACAATTCTTCTGTGTAGTTTTTATTTGTAGACATTCTTTTTCCCAATATAGGCCTCTTAGCGCTCAGAATGTCCAATTGCAGTTTCTACAGAAAGAGTGTTTCAGAACGGCTCAATCAAAAGTAAGGTTCAACTCTGTTAGTTGAATGCACAGAACAGAAGGAAGTTTCATACAATGCTTCTGTGTAGTTTATATTTGAACATATTCTTTTTTCCACTATTACCCACTTAGCGCTACGAATGTCCAGTTGCATTTTCTACAGACAGAGTGTTTCAAAACTGCTCAATCAAAAGTATGGTTTAACTCTGTTAGCTGAATGCTCAGATCAGAAAGAAGTTTCACAGAATGCTTCTGTGTAGTTTATATTTGAATATATTCCTTTTTCCACTACTACGCTCTTAGCGCTCCAAATGTCCAGTTGCATTTTCTACAGAAAGAGTGTTCAGATCTGCTCAATCAAAAGTATGGTTTAACTCTGTTAGCTGAATGCACAGGTCAGAAAGAAGTTTCACCGAATGATTCTGTGTAGTTTATATTTGAAGACATTCCTTTTTCCACTATTACCCACTTAGCGCTCCGAATCTCCACTTGCATTTTCTACAAAAAGAGTGTTTCATAACTGCTCAATCAAAAATATGTTTTATCTCTGTTAACTGAATTTACAGATCAGAAATAAGTTTCACAGAATGCATCTGTGTAGTTTTTATTTGAAGATATTCTTTTTCAAAATGTAGGCCTCTTAGCGCTTAGCATGTCCAATTGCAGTTTCTACAGAAAGAGTGTTTCAGAACGGCTCAATCAAAAGTAAGGTTCAACTCTGTTAGTTGAATGCACAGAACAGAAAGAATTTTCACAGAATGCTACTGTGTAGTTTATATTTGAATATATTCCTTTTTCCACTATTACCCTCTTAGCGCTCCGAATGTCCACTTGCATTTTCTACAGAAAGAGAGTTCAGAACTGCGCAATCAAAAGTATGGTTTAACTCTGTTAGCTTAATGAACATATCCGAAATAAGTTTCACACAATGCTTCTGTGTAGTTTTTATTTGAAGATATTATTTTTCCCAATATAGGCCTCTTAGCGCTCAGAATGTCCAATTGCAGTTTCTACAGAAAGAGAGTTTCAGAAAGGCTCAATCAAAAGTAAGGTTCAACTCTGTTAGTTGAATGCAGAGAACAGAAAGAAGTTTCATACAATGCTTCTGTGTAGTTTATATTTGAACATATTCTTTTTTCCACTATTACCCACTTAGCGCTACGAATGTCCAGTTGCATTTTCTACAGACAGAGTGTTTCAAAACTGCTCAATCAAAAGTATGGTTTAACTCTGTTAGCTGAATTCTCAGATCAGAAAGAAGTTTCACAGAATGATTCTGTGTAGTTTATATTTGAATATATTCCTTTTTCCACTACTACTCTCTTAGCGCTCCAAATGTCCAGTTGCATTTTCTACAGAAAGAGTGTTCAGATCTGCTCAATCAAAAGTATGGTTTAACTCTGTTAGCTGAATGCACAGATCAGAAAGAAGTTTCACCGAATGATTCTGTGTAGTTTATATTTGAAGACATTCCTTTTTAGACTATTACCCTCTTAGCGCTCCGAATCTCCACTTGCATTTTCTACAAAAAGAGTGTTTCATAACTGCTCAATCAAAAATGTGTTTTATCTCTGTTAACTGAATTTACAGATCAGAAATAAGTTTCACAGAATGCATCTGTGTAGTTTTTATTTGAAGATATTCTTTTTCCCAATGTAGGCCTCTTAGCGCTTAGCATGTCCAATTGCAGTTTCTACAGAAAGAGTGTTTCAGAACGGCTCAATCAAAAGTAAGGTTCAACTCTGTTAGTTGAATGCACAGAACAGAAAGAATTTTCACAGAATGCTTCTGTGTAGTTTATATTTGAATATATTCCTTTTTCCACTATTACCCTCTTAGCGCTCCGAATCTCCACTTGCATTTTCTACAGAAAGTGTGTTTCAGAACGGCTCAATCAAAACTAAGGTTCAACTCTTTTAGTTGAACAAACAGAACAGAAAGAAGTTTCACACAATTCTTCTGTGTAGCTTTTATTTGTAGACATTCTTTTTCCCAATATAGGCCTCTTAGCGCTCAGAATGTCCAATTGCAGTTTCTACAGAAAGAGTGTTTCAGAACGGCTCAATCAAAAGTAAGGTTCAACTCTGTTAGTTGAATGCAGAGAACAGAAAGAAGTTTCATACAATGCTTCTGTGTAGTTTATATTTGAACATATTCTTTTTTCCACTATTACCCACTTAGCGCTACGAATGTCCAGTTGCATTTTCTACAGACAGAGTGTTTCAAAACTGCTCAATCAAAAGTATGGTTTAACTCTGTTAGCTGAATGCTCAGATCAGAAAGAAGTTTCACAGAATGATTCTGTGTAGTTTATATTTGAATATATTCCTTTTTCCACTACTACTCTCTTAGCGCTCCAAATGTCCAGTTGCATTTTCTACAGAAAGAGTGTTCAGATCTGCTCAATCAAAAGTATGGTTTAACTCTGTTAGCTGAATGCACAGATCAGAAAGAAGTTTCACCGAATGATTCTGTGTAGTTTATATTTGAAGACATTCCTTTTTCCACTATTACCCTCTTAGCGCTCCGAATCTCCACTTGCATTTTCTACAAAAAGAGTGTTTCATAACTGCTCAATCAAAAATATGTTTTATCTCTGTTAACTGAATTTACAGATCAGAAATAAGTTTCACAGAATGCATCTGTGTAGTTTTTATTTGAAGATATTCTTTTTCCCAATGTAGGCCTCTTAGCGCTTAGCATGTCCAATTGCAGTTTCTACAGAAAGAGTGTTTCAGAACGGCTCAATCAAAAGTAAGGTTCAACTCTGTTAGTTGAATGCACAGAACAGAAAGAATTTTCACAAAATGCTACTGTGTAGTTTATATTTGAATATATTCCTTTTTCCACTATTACCCTCTTAGCGCTCCGAATGTCCACTTGCATTTTCTACAGAAAGAGTGTTCAGAACTGCGCAATCAAAAGTATGGTTTAACTCTGTTAGCTTAATGAACATATCAGAAATAAGTTTCACACAATGCTTCTGTGTAGTTTTTATTTGAAGATATTATTTTTCCCAATATATGCCTCTTAGCGCTCAGAATGTCCAATTGCAGTTTCTACAGAAAGAGTGTTTCAGAAAGGCTCAATCAAAATAAGGTTCAACTCTGTTAGTTGAATGCAGAGAACAGAAAGAAGTTTCATACAATGCTTCTGTGTAGTTTATATTTGAACATATTCTTTTTTCCACTATTACCCACTTAGCGCTAAGAATGTCCAGTTGCATTTTCTACAGACAGAGTGTTTCAAAACTGCTCAATCAAAAGTATGGTTTAACTCTGTTAGCTGAATGCACAGATCAGAAAGAAGTTTCACAGAATGCTTCTGTGTAGTTTATATTTGAATATATTCCTTTTTCCAGTATTACTCTCTTAGCGCTCCAAATGTCCAGTTGCATTTTCTACAGAAAGAGTGTTCAGATCTGCTCAATCAAAAGTATGCTTTAACTCTGTTAGCTGAATGCACAGATCAGAAAGAAGTTTCACAGAATGATTCTGTGTAGTTTATATTTGGAGACATTCCTTTTTCCACTATTACCCTCTTAGCGCTCCGAATCTCCACTTCCATTTTCTACAGAAAGTGTGTTTCAGAACGGCTCAATCAAAACTAAGGTTCAACTCTTTTAGTTGAACAAACAGAACAGAAAGAAGTTTCACACAATTCTTCTGTGTAGCTTTTATTTGTAGACATTCTTTTTCCCAATATAGGCCTCTTAGCGCTCAGAATGTCCAATTGCAGTTTCTACAGAAAGAGTGTTTCAGAACGGCTCAATCAAAAGTAAGGTTCAACTCTGTTAGTTGAATGCACAGAACAGAAAGAAGTTTCATACAATGCTTCTGTGTAGTTTATATTTGAACATATTCTTTTTTCCACTATTACCCACTTAGCGCTACGAATGTCCAGTTGCATTTTCTACAGACAGAGTGTTTCAAAACTGCTCAATCAAAAGTATGGTTTAACTCTGTTAGCTGAATGCTCAGATCAGAAAGAAGTTTCACAGAATGCTTCTGTGTAGTTTATATTTGAATATATTCCTTTTTCCACTACTACGCTCTTAGCGCTCCAAATGTCCAGTTGCATTTTCTACAGAAAGAGTGTTCAGATCTGCTCAATCAAAAGTATGGTTTAACTCTGTTAGGTGAATGCACAGATCAGAAAGAAGTTTCACCGAATGATTCTGTGTAGTTTATATTTGAAGACATTCCTTTTTCCACTATTACCCACTTAGCGCTCCGAATCTCCACTTGCATTTTCTACAAAAAGAGTGTTTCATAACTGCTCAATCAAAAATATGTTTTATCTCTGTTAACTGAATTTACAGATCAGAAATAAGTTTCACAGAATGCATCTGTGTAGTTTTTATTTGAAGATATTCTTTTTCAAAATGTAGGCCTCTTAGTGCTTAGCATGTCCAATTGCAGTTTCTACAGAAAGAGTGTTTCAGAACGGCTCAATCAAAAGTAAGGTTCAACTCTGTTAGTTGAATGCACAGAACAGAAAGTATTTTCACAGAATGCTACTGTGTAGTTTATATTTGAATATATTCCTTTTTCCACTATTACCCTCTTAGCGCTCCGAATGTCCACTTGCATTTTCTACAGAAAGAGAGTTCAGAACTGCGCAATCAAAAGTATGGTTTAACTCTGTTAGCTTAATGAACATATCAGAAATAAGTTTCACACAATGCTTCTGTGTAGTTTTTATTTGAAGATATTATTTTTCCCAATATAGGCCTCTTAGCGCTCAGAATGTCCAATTGCAGTTTCTACAGAAAGAGTGTTTCAGAAAGGCTCAATCAAAAGTAAGGTTCAACTCTGTTAGCTGAATGCAGAGAACAGAAAGAAGTTTCATACAATGCTTCTGTGTAGTTTATATTTGAACATATTCTTTTTTCCACTATTACCCACTTAGCGCTACGAATGTCCAGTTGCATTTTCTACAGACAGAGTGTTTCAAAACTGCTCAATCAAAAGTATGGTTTAACTCTGTTAGCTGAATGCTCAGATCAGAAAGAAGTTTCACAGAATGATTCTGTGTAGTTTATATTTGAATATATTCCTTTTTCCACTACTACTCTCTTAGCGCTCCAAATGTCCAGTTGCATTTTCTACAGAAAGAGTGTTCAGATCTGCTCAATCAAAAGTATGGTTTAACTCTGTTAGCTGAATGCACAGATCAGAAAGAAGTTTCACCGAATGATTCTGTGTAGTTTATATTTGAAGACATTCCTTTTTAGACTATTACCCTCTTAGCGCTCCGAATCTCCACTTGCATTTTCTACAAAAAGAGTGTTTCATAACTGCTCAATCAAAAATATGTTTTATCTCTGTTAACTGAATTTACAGATCAGAAATAAGTTTCACAGAATGCATCTGTGTAGTTTTTATTTGAAGATATTCTTTTTCCCAATGTAGGCCTCTTAGCGCTTAGCATGTCCAATTGCAGTTTCTACAGAAAGAGTGTTTCAGAACGGCTCAATCAAAAGTAAGGTTCAACTCTGTTAGTTGAATGCACAGAACAGAAAGAATTTTCACAGAATGCTTCTGTGTAGTTTATATTTGAATATATTCCTTTTTCCACTATTACCCTCTTAGCGCTCCGAATCTCCACTTGCATTTTCTACAGAATGTGTGTTTCAGAACGGCTCAATCAAAACTAAGGTTCAACTCTTTTAGTTGAACAAACAGAACAGAAAGAAGTTTCACACAATTCTTCTGTGTAGCTTTTATTTGTAGACATTCTTTTTCCCAATATAGGCCTCTTAGCGCTCAGAATGTCCAATTGCAGTTTCTACAGAAAGAGTGTTTCAGAACGGCTCAATCAAAAGTAAGGTTCAACTCTGTTAGTTGAATGCACAGAACAGAAAGAAGTTTCATACAATGCTTCTGTGTAGTTTATATTTGAACATATTCTTTTTTCCACTATTACCCACTTAGCGCTACGAATGTCCAGTTGCTTTTTCTACAGACAGAGTGTTTCAAAACTGCTCAATCAAAAGTATGGTTTAACTCTGTTAGCTGAATGCTCAGATCAGAAAGAAGTTTCACAGAATGATTCTGTGTAGTTTATATTTGAATATATTCTTTTTCCACTACTACTCTCTTAGCGCTCCAAATGTCCAGTTGCATTTTCTACAGAAAGAGTGTTCAGATCTGCTCAATCAAAAGTATGGTTTAACTCTGTTAGCTGAATGCACAGATCAGAAAGAAGTTTCACCGAATGATTCTGTGTAGTTTATATTTGAAGACATTCCTTTTTCCACTATTACCCTCTTAGCGCTCCGAATCTCCACTTGCATTTTCTACAAAAAGAGTGTTTCATAACTGCTCAATCAAAAATATGTTTTATCTCTGTTAACTGAATTTACAGATCAGAAATAAGTTTCACAGAACGCATCTGTGTAGTTTTTATTTGAAGATATTCTTTTTCCCAATGTAGGCCTCTTAGCGCTTAGCATGTCCAATTGCAGTTTCTACAGAAAGAGTGTTTCAGAACGGCTCAATCAAAAGTAAGGTTCAACTCTGTTAGTTGAATGCACAGAACAGAAAGAATTTTCACAGAATGCTACTGTGTAGTTTATATTTGAATATATTCCTTTTTCCACTATTACCCTCTTAGCGCTCCGAATGTCCACTTGCATATTCTACAGAAAGAGTGTTCAGAACTGCGCAATCAAAAGTATGGTTTAACTCTGTTAGCTTAATGAACATATCAGAAATAAGTTTCACACAATGCTTCTGTGTAGTTTTTATTTGAAGATATTATTTTTCCCAATATATGCCTCTTAGCGCTCAGAATGTCCAATTGCAGTTTCTACAGAAAGAGTGTTTCAGAAAGGCTCAATCAAAAGTAAGGTTCAACTCTGTTAGTTGAATGCAGAGAACAGAAAGAAGTTTCATACAATGCTTCTGTGTAGTTTATATTTGAACATATTCTTTTTTCCACTATTACCCACTTAGCGCTAAGAATGTCCAGTTGCATTTTCTACAGACAGAGTGTTTCAAAACTGCTCAATCAAAAGTATGGTTTAACTCTGATAGCTGAATGCACAGATCAGAAAGAAGTTTCACAGAATGCTTCTGTGTAGTTTATATTTGAATATATTCCTTTTTCCAGTATTACTTTCTTAGCGCTCCAAATGTCCAGTTGCATTTTCTACAGAAAGAGTGTTCAGATCTGCTCAATCAAAAGTATGCTTTAACTCTGTTAGCTGAATGCACAGATCAGAAAGAAGTTTCACAGAATGATTCTGTGTAGTTTATATTTGGAGACATTCCTTTTTCCACTATTACCCTCTTAGCGCTCCGAATCTCCACTTCTATTTTCTACAGAAAGTGTGTTTCAGAACGGCTCAATCAAAACTAAGGTTCAACTCTTTTAGTTGAACAAACAGAACAGAAAGAAGTTTCACACAATTCTTCTGTGTAGCTTTTATTTGTAGACATTCTTTTTCCCAATATAGGCCTCTTAGCGCTCAGAATGTCCAATTGCAGTTTCTACAGAAAGAGTGTTTCAGAACGGCTCAATCAAAAGTAAGGTTCAACTCTGTTAGTTGAATGCACAGAACAGAAAGAAGTTTCATACAATGCTTCTGTGTAGTTTATATTTGAACATATTCTTTTTTCCACTATTACCCACTTAGCGCTACGAATGTCCAGTTGCATTTTCTACAGACAGAGTGTTTCAAAACTGCTCAATCAAAAGTATGGTTTAACTCTGTTAGCTGAATGCTCAGATCAGAAAGAAGTTTCACAGAATGCTTCTGTGTAGTTTATATTTGAATATATTCCTTTTTCCACTACTACGCTCTTAGCGCTCCAAATGTCCAGTTGCATTTTCTACAGAAAGAGTGTTCAGATCTGCTCAATCAAAAGTATGGTTTAACTCTGTTAGGTGAATGCACAGATCAGAAAGAAGTTTCACCGAATGATTCTGTGTAGTTTATATTTGAAGACATTCCTTTTTCCACTATTACCCACTTAGCGCTCCGAATCTCCACTTGCATTTTCTACAAAAAGAGTGTTTCATAACTGCTCAATCAAAAATATGTTTTATCTCTGTTAACTGAATTTACAGATCAGAAATAAGTTTCATAGAATGCATCTGTGTAGTTTTTATTTGAAGTTATTCTTTTTCAAAATGTAGGCCTCTTAGTGCTTAGCATGTCCAATTGCAGTTTCTACAGAAAGAGTGTTTCAGAACGGCTCAATCAAAAGTAAGGTTCAACTCTGTTAGTTGAATGCACAGAACAGAAAGTATTTTCACAGAATGCTACTGTGTAGTTTATATTTGAATATATTCCTTTTTCCACTATTACCCTCTTAGCGCTCCGAATGTCCACTTGCATTTTCTACAGAAAGAGAGTTCAGAACTGCGCAATCAAAAGTATGGTTTAACTCTGTTAGCTTAATGAACATATCAGAAATAAGTTTCACACAATGCTTCTGTGTAGTTTTTATTTGAAGATATTATTTTTCCCAATATAGGCCTCTTAGCGCTCAGAATGTCCAATTGCAGTTTCTACAGAAAGAGTGTTTCAGAAAGGCTCAATCAAAAGTAAGGTTCAACTCTGTTAGTTGAATGCAGAGAACAGAAAGAAGTTTCATACAATGCTTCTGTGTAGTTTATATTTGAACATATTCTTTTTTCCACTATTACCCACTTAGCGCTACGAATGTCCAGTTGCATTTTCTACAGACAGAGTGTTTCAAAACTGCTCAATCAAAAGTATGGTTTAACTCTGTTAGCTGAATGCTCAGATCAGAAAGAAGTTTCACAGAATGATTCTGTGTAGTTTATATTTGAATATATTCCTTTTTCCACTACTACTCTCTTAGCGCTCCAAATGTCCAGTTGCATTTTCTACAGAAAGAGTGTTCAGATCTGCTCAATCAAAAGTATGGTTTAACTCTGTTAGCTGAATGCACAGATCAGAAAGAAGTTTCACAGAATGATTCTGTGTAGTTTATATTTGGAGACATTCCTTTTTCCACTATTACCCTCTTAGCGCTCCGAATCTCCACTTGCATTTTCTACAGAAAGTGTGTTTCAGAACGGCTCAATCAAAACTAAGGTTCAACTCTTTTAGTTGAACAAACAGAACAGAAAGAAGTTTCACACAATTCTTCTGTGTAGTTTTTATTTGAAGATATTATTTTTCCCAATATACGCCTCTTAGCGCTCAGAACGTCCAATTGCAGTTTCTACAGAAAGAGTGTTTCAGAACGGCTCAATCAAAAGTAAGGTTCAACTCTGTTAGTTGAATGCACAGAACAGAAAGAAGTTTCATACAATGCTTCTGTGTAGTTTATATTTGAACATATTCTTTTTTCCACTATTACCCACTTAGCGCTACGAATGTCCAGTTGCATTTTCTACAGACAGAGTGTTTCAAAACTGCTCAATCAAAAGTATGGTTTAACTCTGTTAGCTGAATGCTCAGATCAGAAAGAAGTTTCACAGAATGATTCTGTGTAGTTTATATTTGAATATATTCCTTTTTCCACTACTACTCTCTTAGCGCTCCAAATGTCCAGTTGCATTTTCTACAGAAAGAGTGTTCAGATCTGCTCAATCAAAAGTATGGTTTAACTCTGTTAGCTGAATGCACAGATCAGAAAGAAGTTTCACCGAATGATTCTGTGTAGTTTATATTTGAAGACATTCCTTTTTCCACTATTACCCTCTTAGCGCTCCGAATCTCCACTTGCATTTTCTACAAAAAGAGTGTTTCATAACTGCTCAATCAAAAATATGTTTTATCTCTGTTAACTGAATTTACAGATCAGAAATAAGTTTCACAGAACGCATCTGTGTAGTTTTTATTTGAAGATATTCTTTTTCCCAATGTAGGCCTCTTAGCGCTTAGCATGTCCAATTGCAGTTTCTACAGAAAGAGTGTTTCAGAACGGCTCAATCAAAAGTAAGGTTCAACTCTGTTAGTTGAATGCACAGAACAGAAAGAATTTTCACAGAATGCTACTGTGTAGTTTATATTTGAATATATTCCTTCTTCCACTATTACCCTCTTAGCGCTCCGAATGTCCACTTGCATTTTCTACAGAAAGAGTGTTCAGAACTGCGCAATCAAAAGTATGGTTTAACTCTGTTAGCTTAATGAACATATCAGAAATAAGTTTCACACAATGCTTCTGTGTAGTTTTTATTTGAAGATATTATTTTTCCCAATATATGCCTCTTAGCGCTCAGAATGTCCAATTGCAGTTTCTACAGAAAGAGTGTTTCAGAAAGGCTCAATCAAAAGTAAGGTTCAACTCTGTTAGTTGAATGCAGAGAACAGAAAGAAGTTTCATACAATGCTTCTGTGTAGTTTATATTTGAACATATTCTTTTTTCCACTATTTCCCACTTAGCGCTACGAATGTCCAGTTGCATTTTCTACAGACAGAGTGTTTCAAAACTGCTCAATCAAAAGTATGGTTTAACTCTGTTAGCTGAATGCTCAGATCAGAAAGAAGTTTCACAGAATGCTTCTGTGTAGTTTATATTTGAATATATTCCTTTTTCCACTACTACGCTCTTAGCGCTCCAAATGTCCAGTTGCATTTTCTACAGAAAGAGTGTTCAGATCTGCTCAATCAAAATTATGGTTTAACTCTGTTAGCTGAATGCACAGATCAGAAAGAAGTTTCACCGAATGATTCTGTGTAGTTTATATTTGAAGACATTCCTTTTTCCACTATTACCCTCTTAGCGCTCCGAATCTCCACTTGCATTTTCAACAAAAAGAGTGTTTCATAACTGCTCAATCAAAAATATGTTTTATCTCTGTTAACTGAATTTACAGATCAGAAATAAGTTTCACAGAATGCATCTGTGTAGTTTTTATTTGAAGATATTCTTTTTCCCAATGTAGGCCTCTTAGCGCTTAGCATGTCCAATTGCAGTTTCTACAGAAAGAGTGTTTCAGAACGGCTCAATCAAAAGTAAGGTTCAACTCTGTTAGTTGAATGCACAGAACAGAAAGAATTTTCACGGAATGCTACTGTGTAGTTTATATTTGAATATATTCCTTTTTCCACTATTACCCTCTTAGCGCTCCGAATCTCCATTGCATTTTCTAAAGAAAGAGTGTTTCAGAACGGCTCAATCAAAACTAAGGTTCAACTCTTTTAGTTGAACAAACAGAACAGAAAGAAGTTTCACACAATTCTTCTGTGTAGTTTTTATTTGTAGATATTCTTTTTCCCAATATAGGCCTCTTAGCACTCAGAATGTCCAATTGCAATTTCTACAGAAAGAGTGTTTCAGAACGGCTCAATCAAAAGTAAGGTTCAACTCTGTTAGTTCAATGCACAGAACAGAAAGAAGTTTCATACAATGCTTCTGTGTAGTTTATATTTGAACATATTCTTTTTTCCACTATTACCCACTTAGCGCTACGAATGTCCAGTTGCATTTACTACAGACAGAGAGTTTCAAAACTGCTCAATCAAAAGTATGGTTTAACTCTGTTAGCTGAATGCTCAGATCAGAAAGAAGTTTCACAGAATGCTTCTGTGTAGTTTATATTTGAATATATTCCTTTTTCCACTACTACGCTCTTAGCGCTCCATATGTCCAGTTGCATTTTCTACAGAAAGAGTGTTCAGATCTGCTCAATCAAAAGTATGGTTTAACTCTGTTAGCTGAATGCACAGATCAGAAAGAAGTTTCACCGAATGATTCTGTGTAGTTTATATTTGAAGACATTCCTTTTTCCACTATTACCCTCTTAGCGCTCCGAATCTCCACTTGCATTTTCAACAAAAAGAGTGTTTCATAACTGCTCAATCAAAAATATGTTTTATCTCTGTTAACTGAATTTACAGATCAGAAATAAGTTTCACAGAATGCATCTGTGTAGTTTTTATTTGAAGATATTCTTTTTCAAAATGTAGGCCTCTTAGCGCTAGCATGTCCAATTGCAGTTTCTACAGAAAGAGTGTTTCAGAACGGCTCAATCAAAAGTAAGGTTCAACTCTGTTAGTTGAATGCACAGAACAGAAAGTATTTTCACAGAATGCTACTCTGTAGTTTATATTTGAATATATTCTTTTTCCACTATTACCCTCTTAGCGCTCCGAATGTCCACTTGCATTTTCTACAGAAAGAGAGTTCAGAACTGCGCAATCAAAAGTATGGTTTAACTCTGTTAGCTTAATGAACATATCAGAAATAAGTTTCACACAATGCTTCTGTGTAGTTTTTATTTGAAGATATTATTTTTCCCAATATAGGCCTCTTAGCGCTCAGAATGTCCAATTGCAGTTCCTACAGAAAGAGTGTTTCAGAAAGGCTCAATCAAAAGTAAGGTTCAACTCTGTTAGTTGAATGCAGAGAACAGAAAGAAGTTTCATACAATGCTTCTGTGTAGTTTATATTTGAACATATTCTTTTTTCCACTATTACCCACTTAGCGCTACGAATGTCCAGTTGCATATTCTACAGACAGATTGTTTCAAAACTGCTCAATCAAAAGTATGGTTTAACTCTGTTAGCTGAATGCACAGATCAGAAAGAAGTTTCACAGAATGCTTCTGTGTAGTCTATATTTGAATATATTCCTTTTTCCAGTATTACTCTCTTAGCGCTCCAAATGTCCAGTTGCATTTTCTACAGAAAGAGTGTTCAGATCTGCTCAATCAAAAGTATGGTTTAACTCTGTTAGCTGAATGCACAGATCAGAAAGAAGTTTCACAGAATGATTCTGTGTAGTTTATATTTGGAGACATTCCTTTTTCCACTATTACCCTCTTAGCGCTCCGAATCTCCACTTCCATTTTCTACAGAAAGTGTGTTTCAGAACGGCTCAATCAAAACTAAGGTTCAACTCATTTAGTTGAAGAAACAGAACAGAAAGAAGTTTCACACAATTCTTCTGTGTAGTTTTTATTTGTAGACATTCATTTTCCCAATATAGGCCTCTTAGCGCTCAAAATGTCCAATTGCAGTTTCTACAGAAAGAGTGTTTCAGAACGGCTCAATCAAAAGTAAGGTTCAACTCTGTTAGTTCAATGCACAGAACAGAAAGAAGTTTCATACAATGCTTCTGTGTAGTTTATATTTGAACATATTCTTTTTTCCACTATTTCCCACTTAGCGCTACGAATGTCCAGTTGCACTTTCTACAGACAGAGTGTTTCAAAACTGCTCAATCAAAAGTATGTTTTAACTCTGTTAGCTGAATGCTCAGATCAGAAAGAAGTTTCACAGAATGCTTCTGTGTAGTTTATATTTGAATATATTCCTTTTTCCACTACTACGCTCTTAGCGCTCCAAATGTCCAGTTGCATTTTCTACAGAAAGAGTGTTCAGATCTGCTCAATCAAAATTATGGTTTAACTCTGTTAGCTGAATGCACAGATCAGAAAGAAGTTTCACCGAATGATTCTGTGTAGTTTATATTTGAAGACATTCCTTTTTCCACTATTACCCTCTTAGCGCTCCGAATCTCCACTTGCATTTTCAACAAAAAGAGTGTTTCATAACTGCTCAATCAAAAATATGTTTTATCTCTGTTAACTGAATTTACAGATCAGAAATAAGTTTCACAGAATGCATCTGTGTAGTTTTTATTTGAAGATATTCTTTTTCCCAATGTAGGCCTCTTAGCGCTTAGCATGTCCAATTGCAGTTTCTACAGAAAGAGTGTTTCAGAACGGCTCAATCAAAAGTAAGGTTCAACTCTGTTAGTTGAATGCACAGAACAGAAAGAATTTTCACGGAATGCTACTGTGTAGTTTATATTTGAATATATTCCTTTTTCCACTATTACCCTCTTAGCGCTCCGAATCTCCATTGCATTTTCTAAAGAAAGAGTGTTTCAGAACGGCTCAATCAAAACTAAGGTTCAACTCTTTTAGTTGAACAAACAGAACAGAAAGAAGTTTCACACAATTCTTCTGTGTAGTTTTTATTTGTAGATATTCTTTTTCCCAATATAGGCCTCTTAGCACTCAGAATGTCCAATTGCAGTTTCTACAGAAAGAGTGTTTCAGAACGGCTCAATCAAAAGTAAGGTTCAACTCCGTTAGTTCAATGCACAGAACAGAAAGAAGTTTCATACAATGCTTCTGTGTAGTTTATATTTGAACATATTCTTTTTTCCACTATTACCCACTTAGCGCTACGAATGTCCAGTTGCATTTACTACAGACAGAGAGTTTCAAAACTGCTCAATCAAAAGTATGGTTTAACTCTGTTAGCTGAATGCTCAGATCAGAAAGAAGTTTCACAGAATGCTTCTGTGTAGTTTATATTTGAATATATTCCTTTTTCCACTACTACGCTCTTAGCGCTCCATATGTCCAGTTGCATTTTCTACAGAAAGAGTGTTCAGATCTGCTCAATCAAAAGTATGGTTTAACTCTGTTAGCTGAATGCACAGATCAGAAAGAAGTTTCACCGAATGATTCTGTGTAGTTTATATTTGAAGACATTCCTTTTTCCACTATTACCCTCTTAGCGCTCCGAATCTCCACTTGCATTTTCAACAAAAAGAGTGTTTCATAACTGCTCAATCAAAAATATGTTTTATCTCTGTTAACTGAATTTACAGATCAGAAATAAGTTTCACAGAATGCATCTGTGTAGTTTTTATTTGAAGATATTCTTTTTCAAAAGGTAGGCCTCTTAGCGCTAGCATGTCCAATTGCAGTTTCTACAGAAAGAGTGTTTCAGAACGGCTCAATCAAAAGTAAGGTTCAACTCTGTTAGTTGAATGCACAGAACAGAAAGTATTTTCACAGAATGCTACTCTGTAGTTTATATTTGAATATATTCTTTTTCCACTATTACCCTCTTAGCGCTCCGAATGTCCACTTGCATTTTCTACAGAAAGAGAGTTCAGAACTGCGCAATCAAAAGTATGGTTTAACTCTGTTAGCTTAATGAACATATCAGAAATAAGTTTCACACAATGCTTCTGTGTAGTTTTTATTTGAAGATATTATTTTTCCCAATATAGGCCTCTTAGCGCTCAGAATGTCCAATTGCAGTTTCTACAGAAAGAGTGTTTCAGAAAGGCTCAATCAAAAGTAAGGTTCAACTCTGTTAGTTGAATGCAGAGAACAGAAAGAAGTTTCATACAATGCTTCTGTGTAGTTTATATTTGAACATATTCTTTTTTCCACTATTACCCACTTAGCGCTACGAATGTCCAGTTGCATATTCTACAGACAGATTGTTTCAAAACTGCTCAATCAAAAGTATGGTTTAACTCTGTTAGCTGAATGCACAGATCAGAAAGAAGTTTCACAGAATGCTTCTGTGTAGTCTATATTTGAATATATTCCTTTTTCCAGTATTACTCTCTTAGCTCTCCAAATGTCCAGTTGCATTTTCTACAGAAAGAGTGTTCAGATCTGCTCAATCAAAAGTATGGTTTAACTCTGTTAGCTGAATGCACAGATCAGAAAGAAGTTTCACAGAATGATTCTGTGTAGTTTATATTTGGAGACATTCCTTTTTCCACTATTACCCTCTTAGCGCTCCGAATCTCCACTTCCATTTTCTACAGAAAGTGTGTTTCAGAACGGCTCAATCAAAACTAAGGTTCAACTCTTTTAGTTGAACAAACAGAACAGAAAGAAGTTTCACACAATTCTTCTGTGTAGTTTTTATTTGTAGACATTCTTTTTCCCAATATAGGCCTCTTAGCGCTCAAAATGTCCAATTGCAGTTTCTACAGAAAGAGTGTTTCAGAACGGCTCAATCAAAAGTAAGGTTCAACTCTGTTAGTTGAATGCACAGAACAGAAAGAAGTTTCATACAATGCTTCTCTGTAGTTTATATTTGAACATATTCTTTTTTCCACTATTACCCACTTAGCGCTACGAATGTCCAGTTGCATTTTCTACAGACAGAGTTTTTCAAAACTGCTCAATCAAAAGTATGGTTTAACTCTGTTAGCTGAATGCTCAGATCAGAAAGAAGTTTCACAGAATGCTTCTGTGTAGTTTATATTTGAATATATTCCTTTTTCCACTACTACGCTCTTAGCGCTCCAAATGTCCAGTTGCATTTTCTACAGAAAGAGTGTTCAGATCTGCTCAATCAAAAGTATGGTTTAACTCTGTTAGCTGAATGCACAAATCAGAAAGAAGTTTCACAGAATGATTCTGTGTAGTTTATATTTGGAGACATTCCTTTTTCCACTATTACCCTCTTAGCGCTCCGAATCTCCACTTGCATTTTCTACAGAAAGTGTGTTTCAGAACGGCTCAATCAAAACTAAGGTTCAACTCTTTTAGTTGAACAAACAGAACAGAAAGAAGTTTCACGCAATTCTTCTGTGTAGTTTTTATTTGTAGACATTCTTTTTCCCAATATAGGCCTCTTAGCGCTCAGAATGTCCAATTGCAGTTTCTACAGAAAGAGTGTTTCAGAACGGCTCAATCAAAAGTAAGGTTCAACTCTGTTAGTTGAATGCACAGAACAGAAAGAAGTTTCATACAATGCTTCTGTGTAGTTTATATTTGAACATATATTTTTTCCACTATTACCCACTTAGCGCTACGAATGTCCAGTTGCATTTTCTACAGACAGAGTGTTTCAAAACTGCTCAATCAAAAGTATGGTTTAACTCTGTTAGCTGAATGCTCAGATCAGAAAGAAGTTTCACAGAATGCTTCTGTGTAGTTTATATTTGAATATATTCCTTTTTCCACTACTACGCTCTTAGCGCTCCAAATGTCCAGTTGCATTTTCAACAGAAAGAGTGTTCAGATCTGCTCAATCACAAGTATGGTTTAACTCTGTTAGCTGAATGCACAGATCAGAAAGAAGTTTCACCGAATGATTCTGTGTAGTTTATATTTGAAGACATTCCTTTTTCCACTATTACCCTCTTAGCGCTCCGAATCTCCACTTGCATTTTCTACAAAAAGAGTGTTTCATAACTGCTCAATCAAAAATATGTTTTATCTCTGTTAACTGAATTTACAGATCAGAAATAAGTTTCAAAGAATGCATCTGTGTAGTTTTTATTTGAAGATATTCTTTTTCCCAATGTAGGCCTCTTAGCGCTTAGCATGTCCAATTGCAGTTACTAAAGAAAGAGTGTTTCACAACGGCTCAATCAAAAGTAAGGTTCGACTCTGTTAGTTGAATGCACAGAACAGAAAGAATTTTCACAGAATGCTACTGTGTAGTTTATATTTGAATATATTCCTTTTTCCACTATTACCCTCTTAGCGCTCCGAATCTCCACTTGCATTTTCTACAAAAAGAGTGTTCCATAACTGCTCAATCAAAAATATGTTTTATATCTGTTAACTGAATTTACAGATCAGAAATAAGTTTCACAGAATGCATCTGTG
This sequence comes from Symphalangus syndactylus, assembly GCF_028878055.3. Classification (NCBI taxonomy): domain Eukaryota; kingdom Metazoa; phylum Chordata; class Mammalia; order Primates; family Hylobatidae; genus Symphalangus; species Symphalangus syndactylus. Next base: position 4,221,437 of record NC_072429.2, read on the forward strand.
TAGTTTTTATTTGAAGATATTCTTTTTCCCAATGTAGGCCTCTTAGCGCTTAGCATGTCCAATTGCAGTTACTAAAGAAAGAGTGTTTCAGAACGGCTCAATCAAAAGTAAGGTTCAACTCTGTTAGTTGAATGCACAGAACAGAAAGAATTTTCACAGAATGCTACTGTGTAGTTTATATTTGAATATATTCCTTTTTCCACTATTACCCTCTTAGCGCTCCGAATGTCCACTTGCATTTTCTACAGAAAGAGTGTTCAGAACTGCGCAATCAAAAGTATGGTTTAACTCTGTTAGCTTAATGAACATATCAGAAATAAGTTTCACACAATGCTTCTGTGTAGTTTTTATTTGAAGATATTATTTTTCCCAATAGAGGCCTCTTAGCGCTCAGAATGTCCAATTGCAGTTTCTACAGAAAGAGTGTTTCAGAAAGGCTCAATCAAAAGTAAGGTTCAACTCTGTTAGTTGAATGCACAGAACAGAAAGAAGTTTCATACAATGCTTCTGTGTAGTTTATATTTGAACATATTCTTTTTTCCACTATTACCCACTTAGCGCTACGAATGTCCAGTTGCATTTTCTACAGACAGAGTGTTTCAAAACTGCTCAATCAAAAGTATGGTTTAACTCTGTTAGCTGAATGCTCAGATCAGAAAGAAGTTTCACAGAATGCTTCTGTGTCGTTTGTATTTGAATATATTCCTTTTTCCACTACTACTCTCTTAGCGCTCCAAATGTCCAGTTGCATTTTCTACAGAAAGAGTGTTCAGATCTGCTCAATCAAAAGTATGGTTTAACTCTGTTAGATGAATGCACAGATCAGAAAGAAGTTTCACAGAATGATTCTGTGTAGTTTATAATTGAAGACATTCCTTTTTCCACTATTACCCTCTTAGCGCTCCGAATCTCCACTTGCATTTTCTACAGAAAGAGTGTTTCAGAACGGCTCAATCAAAACTAAGGTTCAACTCTTTTAGTTGAACAAACAGAACAGAAAGAAGTTTCACACAATTCTTCTGTGTAGTTATTATTTGTAGACATTCTTTTTCCCAATATAGGCCTCTTAGCGCTCAGAATGTCCAATTGCAGTTTCTACAGAAAGAGTGTTTCAGAACGGCTCAATCAAAAGTAAGGTTCAACTCTGTTAGTTGAATGCACAGAACAGAAAGAAGTTTCATACAATGCTTCTGTGTAGTTTATATTTGAACATATTCCTTTTTCCACTATTACCCACTTAGCGCTACGAATGTCCAGTTGCATTTTCTACAGACAGAGTGTTTCAAAACTGCTCAATCAAAAGTATGGTTTAACTCTGTTAGCTGAATGCTCAGATCAGAAAGAAGTTTCACAGAATGCTTCTGTGTAGTTTATATTTGAATATATTCCTTTTTCCACTACTACGCTCTTAGCGCTCCAAATGTCCAGTTGCATTTTCTACAGAAAGAGTGTTCAGATCTGCTCAGTCAAAAGCATGGTTTAACTCTGTTAGCTGAATGCACAGATCAGAAAGAAGTTTCACCGAATGATTCTGTGTAGTTTATATTTGAAGACATTCCTTTTTCCACTCTTACCCTCTTAGCGCTCCGAATCTCCACTTGCATTTTCTACAAAAAGAGTGTTTCATAACTGCTCAATCAAAAATATGTTTTATCTCTGTTAACTGAATTTACAGATCAGAAATATGTTTCACAGAATGCATCTGTGTAGTTTTTATTTGAAGATATTCTTTTTCCCAATGTAGGCCTCTTAGCGCTTAGCATGTCCAATTGCAGTTTCTACAGAAACAGTGTTTCAGAATGGCTCAATCAAAAGTAAGTTTCAAATCTGTTAGTTGAATGCACAGAACAGAAAGAATTTTCACAGAATGCTACTGTGTAGTTTATATTTGAATATATTCCTTTTTCCACTATTACCCTCTTAGCGCTCCGAATGTCCACTTGCATTTTCTACAGAAAGAGTGTTCAGAACTGCGCAATCAAAAGTATGGTTTAACTCTGTTAGCTTAATGAATATATCAGAAATAAATTTCACACAATGCTTCTGTGTAGTTTTTATTTGAAGATATTATTTTTCCCAATATAGGCCTCTTAGCGCTCAGAATGTCCACTTGCAGTTTCTACAGAAAGAGTGTTTCAGAAAGGCTCAATCAAAAGTAAGGTTCAACTCTGTTAGTTGAATGCACAGAACAGAAAGAAGTTTCATACAATGCTTCTGTGTAGTTTATATTTGAACATATTCTTTTTTCCACTATTACCCACTTAGCGCTACGAATGTCCAGTTGCATTTTCTACAGACAGAGTGTTTCAAAACTGCTCAATCAAAAGTATGGTTTAACTCTATTAGCTGAATGCTCAGATCAGAAAGAAGTTTCACAGAATGCTTCTGTGTAGTTTATATTTGAATATATTCCTTTTTCCACTACTACGCCCTTAGCGCTCCAAATGTCCAGTTGCATTTTCAACAGAAAGAGTGTTCAGATGTGCTCAATCAAAAGTATGGTTTAACTCTGTTAGCTGAATGCACAGATCAGAAAGAAGTTTCACCGAATGATTCTGTGTAGTTTATATTTGAAGACATTCCTTTTTCCACTATTACCCTCTTAGCGCTCCGAATCTCCACTTGCATTTTCTACAAAAAGAGTGTTTCATAACTGCTCAATCAAAAATATGTTTTATCTCTGTTTACTGATTTACAGATCTGAAATATGTTTCACAGAATGCATCTGTGTAGTTTTTATTTGAAGATATTCTTTTTCCCAATGTAGGCCTCTTAGCGCTTAGCATGTCCAATTGCAGTTTCTACAGAAAGAGTGTTTCAGAACGGCTCAATCAAAAGTAAGGTTCAACTCTGTTAGTTGAATGCACAGAACAGAAAGAATTTTCACAGAATGCTACTGTGTAGTTTATATTTGAATATATTCCTTTTTCCACTATTACCCTCATAGCGCTCCGAATGTCCACTTGCATTTTCTACAGAAAGAGTGTTCAGAACTGCGCAATCAAAAGTATGGTTTAAATCTGTTAGCTTAATGAACATATCAGAAATAAGTTTCACACAATGCTTCTGTGTAGTCTTATTTGAAGATATTATTTTTCCCAATATAGGCCTCTTAGCGCTCAGAATGTCCAATTGCAGTTTCTACAGAAAGAGTGTTTCAGAAAGGCTCAATCAAAAGTAAGGTTCAACTCTGTTAGTTGAATGCACAGAACAGAAAGAAGTTTCATACAATGCTTCTGTGTAGTTTATATTTGAAAATATTCTTTTTTCCACTATTACCCTCTTAGCGCTAAGAATGTCCAGTTGCATTTTCTACAGACAGAGTGTTTCAAAACTGCTCAATCATAAGTATGGTTTAACTCTGTTAGCTGAATGCTCAGATCAGAAAGAAGTTTCACAGAATGCTTCTGTGTAGTTTATATTTGAATATATTCCTTTTTCCTCTACTACTCTCTTAGCGCTCCAAATGTCCAGTTGCATTTTCTACAGAAAGAGTGTTCAGATCTGCTCAATCAAAAGTATGGTTTAACTCTGTTAGCTGAATGCACAGATCAGAAAAAAGTTTCACCGAATGATTCTGTGTAGTTTATATTTGAAGACATTCCTTTTTCCACTATTACCCTCTTAGCGCTCCGAATCTCCACTTGAATTTTCTACAAAAAGAGTGTTTCATAACTGCTCAATCAAAAATATGTTTTATCTCTGTTAACTGAAATTACAGATCAGAAATAAGTTTCACAGAATGCATCTGTGTAGTTTTTATTTGAAGATATTCTTTTTCCCAATGTAGGCCTCTTAGCGCTTAGCATGTCCAATTGCAGTTTCTACAGAAGGAGTGTTTCAGAACGGCTCAATCAAAAGTAAGGTTCAACTCTGTTAGTTGAATGCACAGAACAGAAAGAATTTTCACAGAATGCTACTGTGTAGTTTATATTTGAATATATTCCTTTTTCCACTATTACCATCTTAGCGCTCCGAAAGTCCACTTGCATTTTCTACAGAAAGAGTGTTCAGAACTGCGCAATCAAAAGTATGGTTTAACTCTGTTAGCTTAATGAACATATCAGAAATAAGTTTCACACAATGCTTCTGTGTAGTTTTTATTTGAAGATATTATTTTTCCCAATATAGGCCTCTTAGCGCTCAGAATGTCCAATTGCAGTTTCTACAGAAAGAGTGTTTCAGAAAGGCTCAATCAAAAGTAAGGTTCAACTCTGTTAGTTGAATGCACAGAACAGAAAGAAGTTTCATACAATGCTTCTGTGTAGTTTATATTTGAACATATTCTTTTTTCCACTATTACCCACTTAGCGCTCCAAATGTCCAGTTGCATTTTCTACAGAAAGAGTGTTCAGATCTGCTCAATCAAAAGTATGGTTTAAATCTGTTAGCTGAATGCACAGATCAGAAAGAAGTTTCACAGAATGATTCTGTGTAGTTTATATTTGGAGACATTAATTTTTCCACTATTACCTTCTTAGCGCTCCGAATCTCCACTTGCATTTTCTACAGAAAGAGTGTTTCAGAACGGCTCAATCAAAACTAAGGTTCAACTCTTTTAGTTGAACAAACAGAACAGAAAGTAGTTTCACACAATTCTTCTGTGTAGTTTTTATTTGTAGACATTCTTTTTCCCAATATAGGCCTCTTAGCGCTCAGAATGTCCAATTGCAGTTTCTACAGAAAGAGTGTTTCAGAACGGCTCAATCAAAAGTAAGGTTCAACTCTGTTAGTTGAATGCACAGAACAGAAAGAAGTTTCATACAATGCTTCTGTGTAGTTTATATTTGAACATATTCTTTTTTCCACTATTACCCACTTAGCGCTACGAATGTCCAGTTGCATTTTCTACAGACAGAGAGTTTCAAAACTGCTCAATCAAAAGTATGGTTTAACTCTGTTAGCTGTATGCTCAGATCAGAAAGAAGTTTCACAGAATGCTTCTGTGTAGTTTATATTTGCATATATTCCTTTTTCCACTACTATGCTCTTAGCGCTCCAAATGTCCAGTTGCATTTTCAACAGAAAGAGTGTTCAGATGTGCTCAATCAAAAGTATGGTTTAACTCTGTTAGCTGAATGCACAGATCAGAAAGAAGTTTCACCGAATGATTCTGTGTAGTTTATATTTGAAGACATTCCTTTTTCCACTATTACCCTCTTAGCGCTCCGAATCTCCACTTGCATTTTCTACAAAAAGAGTGTTTCATAACTGCTCAATCAAAAATATGTTTCATCTCTGTTAACTGAATTTACAGATCAGAAATAAGTTTCACAGAATGCATCTGTGTAGTTTTTATTTGAAGATATTCTTTTTCCTAATGTAGGCCTCTTAGCGCTTAGCATGTCCAATTGCAGTTTCTACAGAAAGATTGTTTCAGAACGGCTCAATCAAAAGTAAGGTTCAACTCTCTTAGTTGAATGCACAGAACAGAAAGAATTTTCACAGAATGCTACTGTGTAGTTTATATTTGAATATATTCCTTTTTCCACTATTACCCTCTTAGCGCTCCGAATGTCCACTTGCATTTTCTACAGAAAGAGTGTTCAGAACTGCGCAATCAAAAGTATGGTTTAACTCTGTTAGCTTAATGAACATATCAGAAATAAGTTTCACACAATGCTTCTGTGTAGTTTTTATTTGAAGATATTATTTTTCCCAATATAGGCCTCTTAGCGCTCAGAATGTCCAATTGCAGTTTCTACAGAAAGAGTGTTTCAGAAAGGCTCAATCAAAAGTAAGGTTCAACTCTGTTAGTTGAATGCACAGAACAGAAAGAAGTTTCATACAATGCTTCTGTGTAGTTTATATTTGAAAATATTCTTTTTTCCACTATTACCCACTTAGCGCTACGAATGTCCAGTTGCATTTTCTACAGACAGAGTGTTTCAAAACTGCTCAATCATAAGAATGGTTTAACTCTGTTAGCTGAATGCTCAGATCAGAAAGAAGTTTCACAGAATGCTTCTGTGTAGTTTATATTTGAATATATTCCTTTTTCCACTACTACTCTCTTAGCGCTCCAAATGTCCAGTTGTATTTTCTACAGAAAGAGTGTTCAGATCTGCTCAATCAAAAGTATGGTTTAACCCTGTTAGCTGAATGCACAGATCAGAAAGAAGTTTCACAGAATGATTCTGTGTAGTTTATATTTGGAGACATTCCTTTTTCCACTATTACCCTCTTAGCGCTCCGGATCTCCACTTGCATTTTCTACAGAAAGAGTGTTTCAGAACGGCTCAATCAAAACTAAGGTTCAACTCTTTTAGTTGAACAAACAGAACAGAAAGTAGTTTCACACAATTCTTCTGTGTAGTTTTTATTTGTAGACATTCTTTTTCCCAATATAGGCCTCTTAGCGCTCAGAATGTCCAATTGCAGTTTCTACAGAAAGAGTGTTTCAGAACGGCTCAATCAAAAGTAAGGTTCAACACTGTTAGTTGAATGCACAGAACAGAAAGGAGTTTCATACAATGCTTCTGTGTAGTTTATATTTGAACATATTCTTTTTTCCACTATTACCCACTTAGCGCTACGAATGTCCAGTTGCATTTTCTACAGACAGAGAGTTTCAAAACTGCTCAATCAAAAGTATGGTTTAACTCTGTTAGCTGTATGCTCAGATCAGAAAGAAGTTTCACAGAATGTTTCTGTGTAGTTTATATTTGCATATATTCCTTTTTCCACTACTACGCTCTTAGCGCTCCAAATGTCCAGTTGCATTTTCAACAGAAAGAGTGTTCAGATGTGCTCAATCAAAAGTATGGTTTAACTCTGTTAGCTGAATGCACAGATCAGAAAGAAGTTTCACCGAATGATTCTGTGTAGTTTATATTTGAAGACATTCCTTTTTCCACTATTACCCTCTTAGCGCTCCGAATCTCCACTTGCATTTTCTACAAAAAGAGTGTTTCATAACTGCTCAATCAAAAATATGTTTTATCTCTGTTAACTGAATTTACAGATCAGAAATAAGTTTCACAGAATGCATCTGTGTAGTTTTTATTTGAAGAAATTCTTTTTCCTAATGTAGGCCTCTTAGCGCTTAGCATGTCCAATTGCAGTTTCTACACAAAGAGTGTTTCAGAACGGCTCAATCAAAAGTAAGGTTCAACTCTGTTAGTTGAATGCACAGAACAGAAAGAATTTTCACAGAATGCTACTGTGTAGTTTATATTTGAATATATTCCTTTTTCCACTATTACCCTCTTAGCGCTCCGAATGTCCACTTGCATTTTCTACAGAAAGAGTGTTCAGAACTGCGCAATCAAAAGTATGGTTTAACTCTGTTAGCTTAATGAACATATCAGAAATAAGTTTCACACAATGCTTCTGTGTAGTTTTTATTTGAAGATATTATTTTTCCCAATATAGGCCTCTTAGCGCTCAGAATGTCCAATTGCAGTTTCTACAGAAAGAGTGTTTCAGAAAGGCTCAATCAAAAGGAAGGTTCAACTCTGTTAGTTGAATGCACAGAACAGAAAGAAGTTTCATACAATGCTTCTGTGTAGTTTATATTTGAAAATATTCTTTTTTCCACTATTACCCACTTAGCGCTACGAATGTCCAGTTGCATTTTCTACAGACAGAGTGTTTCAAAACTGCTCAATCATAAGTATGGTTTAACTCTGTTAGCTGAATGCTCAGATCAGAAAGAAGTTTCACAGAATGCTTCTGTGTAGTTTTTATTTGAATATATTCCTTTTTCCACTACTACTCTCTTAGCGCTCCAAATGTCCAGTTGCATTTTCTACAGAAACAGTGTTCAGATCTGCTCAATCAAAAGTATGGTTTAACTCTCTTAGCTGAATGCACAGATCAGAAAGAAGTTTCACAGAATGATTCTGTGTAGTTTATATTTGGAGACATTAATTTTTCCACTATTACCCTCTTAGCGCTCCGAATCTCCACTTGCATTATCTACAGAAAGAGTGTTTCAGAACGGCTCAATCAAAACTAAGGTTCAACTCTTTTAGTTGAACAAGCAGAACAGAAAGTAGTTTCACACAATTCTTCTGTGTAGTTTTTATTTGTAGACATTCTTTTTCCCAATATAGGCCTCTTAGCGCTCAGAATGTCCAATTGCAGTTTCTACAGAAAGAGTGTTTCAGAACGGCACAATCAAAAGTAAGGTTCAACTCTGTTACTTGAATGCACAAAACAGAAAGAAGTTTCATACAATGCTTCTGTGTAGTTTATATTTGAACATATTCTTTTTTCCACTATTACCCACTTAGCGCTACGAATGTCCAGTTGCATTTTCTACAGACAGAGAGTTTCAAAACTGCTCAATCAAAAGTGTGGTTTAACTCTGTTAGCTGTATGCTCAGATCAGAAAGAAGTTTCACAGAATGCTTCTGTGTAGTTTATATTTGCATATATTCCTTTTTCCACTACTACGCTCTTAGCGCTCCAAATGTCCAGTTGCATTTTCAACAGAAAGAGTGTTCAGATGTGCTCAATCAAAAGTATGGTTTAACTCTGTTAGCTGAATGCACAGATCAGAAAGAAGTTTCACCGAATGATTCTGTGTAGTTTATATTTGAAGACATTCCTTTTTCCACTATTACCCTCTTAGCGCTCCGAATCTCCACTTGCATTTTCTACAAAAAGAGTGTTTCATAACTGCTCAATCAAAAATATGTTTTATCTCTGTTAACTGAATTTACAGATCAGAAATAAGTTTCACAGAATGCATCTGTGTAGTTTTTATTTGAAGATATTCTTTTTCCTAATGTAGGCCTCTTAGCGCTTAGCATGTCCAATTGCAGTTTCTACAGAAAGAGTGTTTCAGAACGGCTCAATCAAAAGTAAGGTTCAACTCTCTTAGTTGAATGCACAGAACAGAAAGAATTTTCACACAATGCTACTGTGTAGTTTATATTTGAATATATTCCTTTTTCCACTATTACCCTCTTAGCGCTCCGAATGTCCACTTGCATTTTCTACAGAAAGAGTGTTCAGAACTGCGCAATCAAAAGTATGGTTTAACTCTGTTAGCTTAATGAACATATCAGAAATAAGTTTCACACAATGCTTCTGTGTAGTTTTAATTGAAGATATTATTTTTCCCAATATAGGCCTCTTAGCGCTCAGAATGTCCAATTGCAGTTTCTACAGAAAGAGTGTTTCAGAAAGGCTCAATCAAATGTAAGGTTCAACTCTGTTAGTTGAATGCACAGAACAGAAAGAAGTTTCATACAATGCTTCTGTGTAGTTTATATTTGAAAATATTCTTTTTTCCACTATTACCCACTTAGCGCTACGAATGTCCAGTTGCATTTTCTACAGACAGAGTGTTTCAAAACTGCTCAATCATAAGAATGGTTTAACTCTGTTAGCTGAATGCTCAGATCAGAAAGAAGTTTCACAGAATGCTTCTGTGTAGTTTATATTTGAATATATTCCTTTTTCCACTACTACTCTCTTAGCGCTCCAAATGTCCAGTTGCATTTTCTACAGAAAGAGTGTTCAGATCTGCTCAATCAAAAGTATGGTTTAACACTGTTAGCTGAATGCACAGATCAGAAAGAAGTTTCACAGAATGATTCTGTGTAGTTTATATTTGGAGACATTCCTTTTTCCACTATTACCCTCTTAGCGCTCCGAATCTCCACTTGCATTTTCTACAGAAAGAATGTTTCAGAACGGCTCAATCAAAACTAAGGTTCAACTCTTTTAGTTGAACAAACAGAACAGAAAGTAGTTTCACACAATTCTTCTGTGTAGTTTTTATTTGTAGACATTCTTTTTCCCAATATAGGCCTCTTAGCGCTCAGAATGTCCAATTGCAGTTTCTACAGAAAGAGTGTTTCAGAACGGCACAATCAAAAGTAAGGTTCAACTCTGTTAGTTGAATGCACAGAACAGAAAGAAGTTTCATACAATGCTTCTGTGTAGTTTATATTTGAACATATTCTTTTTTCCACTATTACCCACTTAGCGCTACGAATGTCCAGTTGCATTTTCTACAGACAGAGAGTTTCAAAACTGCTCAATCAAAAGTGTGGTTTAACTCTGTTAGCTGTATGCTCAGATCAGAAAGAAGTTTCACAGAATGCTTCTGTGTAGTTTATATTTGCATATATTCCTTTTTCCACTACTACGCTCTTAGCGCTCCAAATGTCCAGTTGCATTTTCAACAGAAAGAGTGTTCAGATGTGCTCAATCAAAAGTATGGTTTAACTCTGTTAGCTGAATGCACAGATCAGAAAGAAGTTTCACCGAATGATTCTGTGTAGTTTATATTTGAAGACATTCCTTTTTCCACTATTACCCTCTTAGCGCTCCGAATCTCCACTTGCATTTTCTACAAAAAGAGTGTTTCATAACTGCTCAATCAAAAATATGTTTTATCTCTGTTAACTGAATTTACAGATCAGAAATAAGTTTCACAGAATGCATCTGTGTAGTTTTTATTTGAAGATATTCTTTTTCCTAATGTAGGCCTCTTAGCGCTTAGCATGTCCAATTGCAGTTTCTACAGAAAGAGTGTTTCAGAACGGCTCAATCAAAAGTAAGGTTCAACTCTCTTAGTTGAATGCACAGAACAGAAAGAATTTTCACACAATGCTACTGTGTAGTTTATATTTGAATATATTCCTTTTTCCACTATTACCCTCTTAGCGCTCCGAATGTCCACTTGCATTTTCTACAGAAAGAGTGTTCAGAACTGCGCAATCAAAAGTATGGTTTAACTCTGTTAGCTTAATGAACATATCAGAAATAAGTTTCACACAATGCTTCTGTGTAGTTTTTATTTGAAGATATTATTTTTCCCAATATAGGCCTCTTAGCGCTCAGAATGTCCAATTGCAGTTTCTACAGAAAGAGTGTTTCAGAAAGGCTCAATCAAATGTAAGGTTCAACTCTGTTAGTTGAATGCACAGAACAGAAAGAAGTTTCATACAATGCTTCTGTGTAGTTTATATTTGAAAATATTCTTTTTTCCACTATTACCCACTTAGCGCTACGAATGTCCAGTTGCATTTTCTACAGACAGAGTGTTTCAAAACTGCTCAATCATAAGAATGGTTTAACTCTGTTAGCTGAATGCTCAGATCAGAAAGAAGTTTCACAGAATGCTTCTGTTTAGTTTATATTTGAATATATTCCTTTTTCCACTACTACTCTCTTAGCGCTCCAAATGTCCAGTTGCATTTTCTACAGAAAGAGTGTTCAGATCTGCTCAATCAAAAGTATGGTTTAACACTGTTAGCTGAATGCACAGATCAGAAAGAAGTTTCACAGAATGATTCTGTGTAGTTTATATTTGGAGACATTCCTTTTTCCACTATTACCCTCTTAGCGCTCCGAATCTCCACTTGCATTTTCTACAGAAAGAATGTTTCAGAACGGCTCAATCAAAACTAAGGTTCAACTCTTTTAGTTGAACAAACAGAACAGAAAGTAGTTTCACACAATTCTTCTGTGTAGTTTTTATTTGTAGACATTCTTTTTCCCAATATAGGCCTCTTAGCGCTCAGAATGTCCAATTGCAGTTTCTACAGAAAGAGTGTTTCAGAACGGCTCAATCAAAAGTAAGGTTCAACACTGTTAGTTGAATGCACAGAACAGAAAGAAGTTTCATACAATGCTTCTGTGTAGTTTATATTTGAACATATTCTTTTTTCCACTATTACCCACTTAGCGCTACGAATGTCCAGTTGCATTTTCTACAGACAGAGAGTTTCAAAACTGCTCAATCAAAAGTATGGTTTAACTCTGTTAGCTGTATGCTCAGATCAGAAAGAAGTTTCACAGAATGTTTCTGTGTAGTTTATATTTGCATATATTCCTTTTTCCACTACTACGCTCTTAGCGCTCCAAATGTCCAGTTGCATTTTCAACAGAAAGAGTGTTCAGATGTGCTCAATCAAAAGTATGGTTTAACTCTGTTAGCTGAATGCACAGATCAGAAAGAAGTTTCACCGAATGATTCTGTGTAGTTTATATTTGAAGACATTCCTTTTTCCACTATTACCCTCTTAGCGCTCCGAATCTCCACTTGCATTTTCTACAAAAAGAGTGTTTCATAACTGCTCAATCAAAAATATGTTTTATCTCTGTTAACTGAATTTACAGATCAGAAATAAGTTTCACAGAATGCATCTGTGTAGTTTTTATTTGAAGATATTCTTTTTCCTAATGTAGGCCTCTTAGCGCTTAGCATGTCCAATTGCAGTTTCTACACAAAGAGTGTTTCAGAACGGCTCAATCAAAAGTAAGGTTCAACTCTGTTAGTTGAATGCACAGAACAGAAAGAATTTTCACAGAATGCTACTGTGTAGTTTATATTTGAATATATTCCTTTTTCCACTATTACCCTCTTAGCGCTCCGAATGTCCACTTGCATTTTCTACAGAAAGAGTGTTCAGAACTGCGCAATCAAAAGTATGGTTTAACTCTGTTAGCTTAATGAACATATCAGAAATAAGTTTCACACAATGCTTCTGTGTAGTTTTTATTTGAAGATATTATTTTTCCCAATAGAGGCCTCTTAGCGCTCAGAATGTCCAATTGCAGTTTCTACAGAAAGAGTGTTTCAGAAAGGCTCAATCAAAAGGAAGGTTCAACTCTGTTAGTTGAATGCACAGAACAGAAAGAAGTTTCATACAATGCTTCTGTGTAGTTTATATTTGAAAATATTCTTTTTTCCACTATTACCCACTTAGCGCTACGAATGTCCAGTTGCATTTTCTACAGACAGAGTGTTTCAAAACTGCTCAATCATAAGTATGGTTTAACTCTGTTAGCTGAATGCTCAGATCAGAAAGAAGTTTCACAGAATGCTTCTGTGTAGTTTTTATTTGAATATATTCCTTTTTCCACTACTACTCTCTTAGCGCTCCAAATGTCCAGTTGCATTTTCTACAGAAAGAGTGTTCAGATCTGCTCAATCAAAGGTATGGTTTAACTCTGTTAGCTGAATGCACAGATCAGAAAGAAGTTTCACAGAATGATTCTGTGTAGTTTATATTTGGAGACATTCCTTTTTCCACTATTACCCTCTTAGCGCTCCGAATCTCCACTTGCATTTTCTACAGAAAGTGTGTTTCAGAACGGCTCAATCAAAACAAAGGTTCAACTCTTTTAATTGAACAAACAGAACAGAAAGTAGTTTCACACAATTCTTCTGTGTAGTTTTTATTTGTAGACATTCTTTTTCCCAATATAGGCCTCTTAGCGCTCAGAATGTCCAATTGCAGTTTCTACAGAAAGAGTGTTTCAGAACGGCTCAATCAAAAGTAAGGTTCAACTCTGTTAGTTGAATGCACAGAACAGAAAGAAGTTTCATACAATGCTTCTGTGTAGTTTATATTTGAACATATTCTTTTTTCCACTATTACCCACTTAGCGCTACGAATGTCCAGTTGCATTTTCTACAGACAGAGAGTTTCAAAACTGCTCAATCAAAAGTATGGTTTAACTCTGTTAGCTGTATGCTCAGATCAGAAAGAAGTTTCACAGAATGCTTCTGTGTAGTTTATATTTGCATATATTCCTTTTTCCACTACTACGCTCTTAGCGCTCCAAATGTCCAGTTGCATTTTCAACAGAAAGAGAGTTCAGATGTGCTCAATCAAAAGTATGGTTTAACTCTGTTAGCTGAATGCACAGATCAGAAAGAAGTTTCAGAGAATGATTCTGTGTAGTTTATATTTGAAGACATTCCTTTTTCCACTATTACCCTCTTAGCGCTCCGAATCTCCACTTGCATTTTCGACAAAAAGAGTGTTTCATAACTGCTCAATCAAAAAAATATTTTATCTCTGTTATCTGAATTTACAGATCAGAAATAAGTTTCACAGAATGCATCTGTGTAGTTTTTATTTGAAGATATTCTTTTTCCTAATGTAGGCCTCTTAGCGCTTAGCATGTCCAATTGCAGTTTCTACACAAAGAGTGTTTCAGAACGGCTCAATCAAAAGTAAGGTTCAACTCTGTTAGTTGAATGCACAGAACAGAAAGAATTTTCACAGAATGCTACTGTGTAGTTTATATTTGAATATATTCCTTTTTCCACTATTACCCTCTTAGCGCTCCGAATGTCCACTTGCATTTTCTACAGAAAGAGTGTTCAGAACTGCGCAATCAAAAGTATGGTTTAACTCTGTTAGCTTAATGAACATATCAGAAATAAGTTTCACACAATGCTTCTGTGTAGTTTTTATTTGAAGATATTATTTTTCCCAATATAGGCCTCTTAGCGCTCAGAATGTCCAATTGCAGTTTCTACAGAAAGAGTGTTTCAGAAAGGCTCAATCAAAAGTAAGGTTCAACTCTGATAGTTGAATGCACAGAACAGAAAGAAGTTTCATACAATGCTTCTGTGTAGTTTATATTTGAAAATATTCTTTTTGCCACTATTACCCACTTAGTGCTACGAATGTCCAGTTGCATTTTCTACAGACAGAGTGTTTCAAAACTGCTCAATCATAAGTATGGTTTAACTCTGTTAGCTGAATGCTCAGATCAGAAAGAAGTTTCACAGAATGCTTCTGTGTAGTTTATATTTGAATATATTCCTTTTTCCACTACTACTCTCTTAGCGCTCCAAATGTCCAGTTGCATTTTCTACAGAAAGAGTGTTCAGATCTGCTCAATCAAAAGTATGGTTTAACTCTGTTAGCTGAATGCACAGATCAGAAAGAAGTTTCACAGAATGATACTGTGTAGTTTATATTTGGAGACATTCCTTTTTCCACTATTACCCTCTTAGTGCTCCGAATCTCCACTTGCATTTTCTACAGAAAGAGTGTTTCAGAACGGCTCAATCAAAACTAAGGTTCAACTCTTTTAGTTGAACAAACAGAACAGAAAGTAGTTTCACACAATTCTTCTGTGTAGTTTTTATTTGTAGACATTCTTTTTCCCAATATATGCCTCTTAGCGCTCAGAATGTCCAATTGCAGTTTCTACAGAAAGAGTGTTTCAGAACGGCTCAATCAAAAGTAAGGTTCAACTCCGTTAGTTGAATGCACAGAACAGAAAGAAGTTTCATACAATGCTTCTGTGTAGTTTATATTTGAACATATTCTTTTTTCCACTATTACCCACTTAGCGCTACGAATGTCCAGTTGCATTTTCTACAGACAGAGAGTTTCAAAACTGCTCAATCAAAAGTATGGTTTAACTCTGTTAGCTGTATGCTCAGATCAGAAAGAAGTTTCACAGAATGCTTCTGTGTAGTTTATATTTGCATATATTCCTTTTTCAACTACTACGCTCTTAGCGCTCCAAATGTCCAGTTGCATTTTCAACAGAAAGAGTGTTCAGATGTGCTCAATCAAAAGTATGGTTTAACTCTGTTAGCTGAATGCACAGATCAGAAAGAAGTTTCACCGAATGATTCTGTGTAGTTTATATTTGAAGACATTCCTTTTTCCACTATTACCCTCTTAGCGCTCCGAATCTCCACTTGCATTTTGTACAAAAAGTGTGTTTCATAACTGCTCAATCAAAAATATGTTTTATCTCTGTTAACTGAATTTACAGATCAGAAATAAGTTTCACAGAATGCATCTGTGTAGTTTTTATTTGAAGATATTCTTTTTCCTAATGTAGGCCTCTTAGCGCTTAGCATGTCCAATTGCAGTTTCTACACAAAGAGTGTTTCAGAACGGCTCAATCAAAAGTAAGGTTCAACTCTGTTAGTTGAATGCACAGAACAGAAAGAATTTTCACAGAATGCTACTGTGTAGTTTATATTTGAATATATTCCTTTTTCCACTATTACCCTCGTAGCGCTCCGAATGTCCACTTGCCTTTTCTACAGAAAGAGTGTTCAGAACTGCGCAATCAAAAGTATGGTTTAACTCTGTTAGCTTAATGAACATATCAGAAATTAGTTTCACACAATGCTTCTGTGTAGTTTTTATTTGAAGATATTATTTTTCCCAATAGAGTCCTCTTAGCGCTCAGAATGTCCAATTGCAGTTTCTACAGAAAGAGTGTTTCAGAAAGGCTCAATCAAAAGTAAGGTTCAACTCTGTTAGTTGAATGCACAGAACAGAAAGAAGTTTCATACAATGCTTCTGTGTAGTTTATATTTGAACATATTCTTTTTTCCACTATTACCCACTTAGCGCTACGAATGTCCAATTGCATTTTCTACAGACAGAGTGTTTCAAAACTGCTCAATCAAAAGTATGGTTTAACTCTGTTAGCTGAATGCTCAGATCAGAAAGAAGTTTCACAGAATGCTTCTGTGTAGTTTATATTTGAATATATTCCTTTTTCCACTACTACTCTCTTAGCGCTCCAAATGTCCAGTTGCATTTTCTACAGAAAAAGTGTTCAGATCTGCTCAATCAAAAGTATGGTTTAACTCTGTTAGCTGAATGCACAGATCAGAAAGAAGTTTCACAGAATGATTCTGTGTAGTTTATATTTGGAGACATTCCTTTTTCCACTATTACCCTCTTAGCGCTACGAATCTCCACTTGCATTTTCTACAGAAAGAGTGTTTCAGAACCGCTCAATCAAAACTAAGGTTCAACTCTTTTAGTTGAACAAACAGAACAGAAAGTAGTTTCACACAATTCTTCTGTGTAGTTTTTATTTGTAGACATTCTTTTTCCCAATATAGGCCTCTTAGCGCTCAGAATGTCCAATTGCAGTTTCTACAGAAAGAGTGTTTCAGAACGGCTCAATCAAAAGTAAGGTTCAACTCTGTTAGTTGAATGCACTGAACAGAAAGAAGTTTCATACAATGCTTCTGTGTAGTTTATATTTGAACATATTCTTTTTTCCACTATTACCCACTTAGCGCTACGAATGTCCAGTTGCATTTTCTACAGAAAGAGAGTTCAGCTGTGCTCAATCAAAAGTATGGTTTAACTCTGTTAGCTGAATGCACAGATCAGAAAGAAGTTTCACCGAATGATTCTGTGTAGTTTATATTTGAAGACATTCCTTTTTCCACTATTACCCTCTTAGCGCTCCGAATCTCCACTTGCATTTTCTACAAAAAGAGTGTTTCATAACTGCTCAATCAAAAATATGTTTTATCTCTGTTAACTGAATTTACAGATCAGAAATATGTTTCACAGAATGCATCTGTGTAGTTTTTATTTGACGATATTATTTTCCTAATGTAGGCCTCTTAGCGCTTAGCATGTCCAATTGCAGTTTCTACACAAAGAATGTGTCAGAACGGCTCAATCAAAAGTAAGGTTCAACTCTGTTAGTTGAATGCACAGAACAGAAAGAATTTTCACAGAATGCTACTGTGTAGTTTATATTTGAATATATTCCTTTTTCCACTATTACCCTCTTAGCGCTCCGAATGTCCACTTGCATTTTCTACAGAAAGAGTGTTCAGAACTGCGCAATCAAAAGTATGGTTTAACTCTGTTAACTTAATGAACATATCAGAAATAAGTTTCACAAAATGCTTCTGTGTAGTTTTTATTTGAAGATATTATTTTTCCCAATATAGGCCTCTTAGCGCTCAGAATGTCCAATTGCAGTTTCTACAGAAAGAGTGTTTCAGAAAGGCTCAATCAAAAGTAAGGTTCAACTCTGTTAGTTGAATGCACAGAACAGAAAGAAGTTTCATACAATGCTTCTGTGTAGTTTATATTTGAAAATAGTCTTTTTGCCACTATTACCCACTTAGTGCTACGAATGTCCAGTTGCATTTTCTACAGAGAGAGTGTTTCAAAACTGCGCAATCATAAGTATGGTTTAACTCTGTTAGCTGAATGCTCAGATCAGAAAGAAGTTTCACAGAATGCTTCTGTGTAGTTTATATTTGAATATATTCCTTTTTCCACTACTACTCTCTTAGCGCTCCAAATGTCCAGTTGCATTTTCTACAGAAAGAGTGTTCAGATCTGCTCAATCAAAAGTATGGTTTAACTCTGTTAGCTGAATGCACAGATCAGAAAGAAGTTTCACAGAATGATACTGTGTAGTTTATATTTGGAGACATTCCTTTTTCCACTATTACCCTCTTAGCGCTCCGAATCTCCACTTGCATTTTCTACAGAAAGAGTGTTTCAGAACGGCTCAATCAAAACTAAGGTTCAACTCTTTTAGTTGAACAAACAGAACAGAAAGTAGTTTCACACAATTCTTCTGTGTAGTTTTTATTTGTAGACATTCTTTTTCCCAATATATGCCTCTTAGCGCTCAGAATGTCCAATTGCAGTTTCTACAGAAAGAGTGTTTCAGAACGGCTCAATCAAAAGTAAGGTTCAACTCTGTTAGTTGAATGCACAGAACAGAAAGAAGTTTCATACAATGCTTCTGTGTAGTTTATATTTGAACATATTCTTTTTTCCACTATTACCCACTTAGCGCTACGAATGTCCAGTTGCATTTTCTACAGACAGAGAGTTTCAAAACTGCTCAATCAAAAGTATGGTTTAACTCTGTTAGCTGTATGCTCAGATCAGAAAGAAGTTTCACAGAATGCTTCTGTGTAGTTTATATTTGCATATATTCCTTTTTCCACTACTACGCTCTTAGCGCTCCAAATGTCCAGTTGCATTTTCAACAGAAAGAGTGTTCAGATGTGCTCAATCAAAAGTATGGTTTAACTCTGTTAGCTGAATGCACAGATCAGAAAGAAGTTTCACCGAATGATTCTGTGTAGTTTATATTTGAAGACATTCCTTTTTCCACTATTACCCACTTAGCGCTCCGAATCTCCACTTGCATTTTCTACAAAAAGTGTGTTTCATAACTGCTCAATCAAAAATATGTTTTATCTCTGTTAACTGAATTTACAGATCAGAAATAAGTTTCACAGAATGCATCTGTGTAGTTTTTATTTGAAGATATTCTTTTTCCTAATGTAGGCCTCTTAGCGCTTAGCATGTCCAATTGCAGTTTCTACACAAAGTGTGTTTCAGAACGGCTCAATCAAAAGTAAGGTTCAACTCTGTTAGTTGAATGCACAGAACAGAAAGAATTTTCACAGAATGCTACTGTGTAGTTTATATCTGAATATATTCCTTTTTCCACTATTACCCTCGTAGCGCTCCGAATGTCCACTTGCCTTTTCTACAGAAAGAGTGTTCAGAACTGCGCAATCAAAAGTATGGTTTAACTCTGTTAGCTTAATGAACATATCAGAAATAAGTTTCACACAATGCTTCTGTGTAGTTTTTATTTGAAGATATTATTTTTCCCAATAGAGTCCTCTTAGCGCTCAGAATGTCCAATTGCAGTTTCTACAGAAAGAGTGTTTCAGAAAGGCTCAATCAAAAGTAAGGTTCAACTCTGTTAGTTGAATGCACAGAACAGAAAGAAGTTTCATACAATGCTTCTGTGTAGTTTATATTTGAACATATTCTTTTTTCCACTATTACCCACTTAGCGCTACGAATGTCCAATTGCATTTTCTACAGACAGAGTGTTTCAAAACTGCTCAATCATAAGTATGGTTTAACTCTGTTAGCTGAATGCTCAGATCAGAAAGAAGTTTCACAGAATGCTTCTGTGTAGTTTATATTTGAATATATTCCTTTTTCCACTACTACTCTCTTAGCACTCCAAATGTCCAGTTGCATTTTCTACAGAAAGAGTGTTCAGATCTGCTCAATCAAAAGTATGGTTTAAATCTGTTAGCTGAATGCACAGATCAGAAAGAAGTTTCACAGAATGATACTGTGTAGTTTATATTTGGAGACATTCCTTTTTCCACTATTACCCTCTTAGCGCTCCGAATCTCCACTTGCATTTTCTACAGAAAGAGTGTTTCAGAACGGCTCAATCAAAACTAAGGTTCAACTCTTTTAGTTGAACAAACAGAACAGAAAGTAGTTTCACACAATTCTTCTGTGTAGTTTTTATTTGTAGACATTCTTTTTCCCAATATATGCCTCTTAGCGCTCAGAATGTCCAATTGCAGTTTCTACAGAAAGAGTGTTTCAGAACGGCTCAATCAAAAGTAAGGTTCAACTCTGTTAGTTGCATGCACAGAACAGAAAGAAGTTTCATACAATGCTTCTGTGTAGTTTATATTTGAACATATTCTTTTTTCCACTATTACCCACTTAGCGCTACGAATGTCCAGTTGCATTTCCTACAGAAAGAGAGTTCAGATGTGCTCAATCAAAAGTATGGTTTAACTCTGTTAGCTGAATGCACAGATCAGAAAGAAGTTTCACCGAATGATTCTGTGTAGTTTATATTTGAAGACATTCCTTTTTCCACTATTACCCTCTTAGCGCTCCGAATCTCCACTTGCATTTTCTACAAAAAGAGTGTTTCATAACTGCTCAATCAAAAATATGTTTTATCTCTGTTAACTGAATTTACAGATCAGAAATATGTTTCACAGAATGCATCTGTGTAGTTTTTATTTGACGATATTATTTTCCTAATGTAGGCCTCTTAGCGCTTAGCATGTCCAATTGCAGTTTCTACACAAAGAATGTGTCAGAACGGCTCAATCAAAAGTAAGGTTCAACTCTGTTAGTTGAATGCACAGAACAGAAAGAATTTTCACAGAATGCTACTGTGTAGTTTATATTTGAATATATTCCTTTTTCCACTATTACCCTCTTAGCGCTCCGAATGTCCACTTGCATTTTCTACAGAAAGAGTGTTCAGAACTGCGCAATCAAAAGTATGGTTTAACTCTGTTAACTTAATGAACATATCAGAAATAAGTTTCACAAAATGCTTCTGTGTAGTTTTTATTTGAAGATATTATTTTTCCCAATATAGGCCTCTTAGCGCTCAGAATGTCCAATTGCAGTTTCTACAGAAAGAGTGTTTCAGAAAGGCTCAATCAAAAGTAAGGTTCAACTCTGTTAGTTGAATGCACAGAACAGAAAGAAGTTTCATACAATGCTTCTGTGTAGTTTATATTTGAAAATATTCTTTTTGCCACTATTACCCACTTAGTGCTACGAATGTCCAGTTGCATTTTCTACAGAGAGAGTGTTTCAAAACTGCGCAATCATAAGTATGGTTTAACTCTGTTAGCTGAATGCTCAGATCAGAAAGAAGTTTCACAGAATGCTTCTGTGTAGTTTATATTTGAATATATTCCTTTTTCCACTACTACTCTCTTAGCGCTCCAAATGTCCAGTTGCATTTTCTACAGAAAGAGTGTTCAGATCTGCTCAATCAAAAGTATGGTTTAACTCTGTTAGCTGAATGCACAGATCAGAAAGAAGTTTCACAGAATGATACTGTGTAGTTTATATTTGGAGACATTCCTTTTTCCACTATTACCCTCTTAGCGCTCCGAATCTCCACTTGCATTTTCTACAGAAAGAGTGTTTCAGAACGGCTCAATCAAAACTAAGGTTCAACTCTTTTAGTTGAACAAACAGAACAGAAAGTAGTTTCACACAATTCTTCTGTGTAGTTTTTATTTGTAGACATTCTTTTTCCCAATATATGCCTCTTAGCGCTCAGAATGTCCAATTGCAGTTTCTACAGAAAGAGTGTTTCAGAACGGCTCAATCAAAAGTAAGGTTCAACTCTGTTAGTTGAATGCACAGAACAGAAAGAAGTTTCATACAATGCTTCTGTGTAGTTTATATTTGAACATATTCTTTTTTCCACTATTACCCACTTAGCGCTACGAATGTCCAGTTGCATTTTCTACAGACAGAGAGTTTCAAAACTGCTCAATCAAAAGTATGGTTTAACTCTGTTAGCTGTATGCTCAGATCAGAAAGAAGTTTCACAGAATGCTTCTGTGTAGTTTATATTTGCATATATTCCTTTTTCCACTACTACGCTCTTAGCGCTCCAAATGTCCAGTTGCATTTTCAACAGAAAGAGTGTTCAGATGTGCTCAATCAAAAGTATGGTTTAACTCTGTTAGCTGAATGCACAGATCAGAAAGAAGTTTCACCGAATGATTCTGTGTAGTTTATATTTGAAGACATTCCTTTTTCCACTATTACCCTCTTAGCGCTCCGAATCTCCACTTGCATTTTCTACAAAAAGAGTGTTTCATAACTGCTCAATCAAAAATATGTTTTATCTCTGTTAACTGAATTTACAGATCAGAAATAAGTTTCACAGAATGCATCTGTGTAGTTTTTATTTGAAGATATTCTTTTTCCCAAAGTAGGACTCTTAGCGCTTAGCATGTCCAATTGCAGTTTCTACACAAAGAATGTGTCAGAACGGCTCAATCAAAAGTAAGGTTCAACTCTGTTAGTTGAATGCACAGAACAGAAAGAATTTTCACAGAATGCTACTGTGTAGTTTATATTTGAATATATTCCTTTTTCCACTATTACCCTCTTAGCGCTCCGAAAGTCCACTTGCATTTTCTACAGAAAGAGTGTTCAGAACTGCGCAATCAAAAGTATGCTTTAACTCTGTTAACTTAATGAACATATCAGAAATAAGTTTCACAAAATGCTTCTGTGTAGTTTTTATTTGAAGATATTATTTTTCCCAATATAGGCCTCTTAGCGCTCAGAATGTCCAATTGCAGTTCCTACAGAAAGAGTGTTTCAGAAAGGCTCAATCAAAAGTAAGGTTCAACTCTGTTAGTTGAATGCACAGAACAGAAAGAAGTTTCATACAATGCTTCTGTGTAGTTTATATTTGAAAATATTCTTTTTTCCACTATTACCCACTTAGCGCTACGAATGTCCAGTTGCATTTTCTACAGACAGAGTGTTTCAAAACTGCTCAACCATAAGTATGGTTTAACTCTGTTAGCTGAATTCTCAGATCAGAAAGAAGTTTCACAGAATGCTTCTGTGTAGTTTATATTTGAATATATTCCTTTTTCCACTACTACTCTCTTAGCGCTCCAAATGTCCAGTTGCATTTTCTACAGAAAGAGTGTTCAGATCTGCTCAATCAAAAGTATGGTTTAACTCTGTTAGCTGAATGCACAGATCAGAAAGAAGTTTCACAGAATGATTCTGTGTAGTTTATATTTGGAGACATTCCTTTTTCCACTATTACCCTCTTAGCGCTCCGAATCTCCACTTGCATTTTCTACAGAAAGAGTGTTTCAGAACGGCTCAATCAAAACTAAGGTTCAACTCTTTTAGTTGAACAAACAGAACAGAAAGTAGTTTCACACAGTTCTTCTGTGTAGTTTTTATTTGTAGACATTCTTTTTCCCAATATAGGCCTCTTAGCGCTCAGAATGTCCAATTGCAGTTTCTACAGAAAGAGTGTTTCAGAACGGCTCAATCAAAAGTAAGGTTCAACTCTGTTAGTTGAATGCACAGAACAGAAAGAAGTTTCATACAATGCTTCTGTGTAGTTTATATTTGAACATATTCTTTCTTCCACTATTACCCACTTAGCGCTACGAATGTCCAGTTGCATTTTCTACAGACAGAGAGTTTCAAAACTGCTCAATCAAAAGTATGGTTTAACTCTGTTAGCTGAATGCTCAGATCAGAAAGAAGTTTCACAGAATGCTTCTGTGTAGTTTATGTTTGCATATATTCCTTTTTCCACTACTACGCTCTTAGCGCTCCAAATGTCCAGTTGCATTTTCAACAGAAAGAGTGTTCAGATGTGCTCAATCAAAAGTATGGTTTAACTCTGTTAGCTGAATGCACAGATCAGAAAGAAGTTTCACCGAATGATTCTGTGTAGTTTATATTTGAAGACATTCCTTTTTCCACTATTACCCTCTTAGCGCTCCGAATCTCCACTTGCATTTTCTACAAAAAGAGTGTTTCATAACTGCTCAATCAAAAATATGTTTTATCTCTGTTAACTGAATTTACAGATCAGAAATAGGTTTCACAGAATGCATCTGTGTAGTTTTTATTTGAAGATATTCTTTTTCCTAATGTAGGCCTCTTAGCGCTTAGCATGTCCAATTGCAGTTTCTACACAAAGAATGTGTCAGAACGGCTCAATCAAAAGTAAGGTTCAACTCTGTTAGTTGAATGCACAGAACAGAAAGATTTTCACAGAATGCTACTGTGTAGTTTATATTTGAATATATTTCTTTTTCCACTATTACCCTCTGAGCGCTCCGAATGTCCACTTGCATTTTCTACAGAAAGAGTGTTCAGAACTGCGCAATCAAAAGTATGGTTTAACTCTGTTAGCTTAATGAACATATCAGAAATAAGTTTCACACAATGCTTCTGTGTAGTTTTTATTTGAAGATATTATTTTTCCCAATATAGGCCTCTTAGCGCTCAGAATGTCCAATTGCAGTTTCTACAGAAAGAGTGTTTCAGAAAGTCTCAATCAAAAGTAAGGTTCAACTCTGTTAGTTGAATGCACAGAACAGAAAGAAGTTTCATACAATGCTTCTGTGTAGTTTATATTTGAACATATTCTTTTTTCCACTATTACCCACTTAGCGCTACGAATGTCCAGTTGCATTTTCTACAGACAGAGTGTTTCAAAACTGCTCAATCATAAGTATGGTTTAACTCTGTTAGCTGAATGCTCAGATCAGAAAGAAGTTTCACAGAATGCTTCTGTGTAGTTTATATTTGAATATATTCCTTTTTCCAATACTACTCTCTTAGCGCTCCAAATGTCCAGTTGCATTTTCTACAGAAAGAGTGTTCAGATCTGCTCAATCAAAAGTATGGTTTAACTCTGTTAGCTGAATGCACAGATCAGAAAGAAGTTTCACAGAATGATTCTGTGTAGTTTATATTTGGAGACATTCCTTTTTCCACTATTACCCTCTTAGCGCTCCGAATCTCCACTTGCATTTTCTACAGAAAGAGTGTTTCAGAACGGCTCAATCAAAACTAAGGTTCAATTCTTTTAGTTGAACAAACAGAACAGAAAGTAGTTTCACACAATTCTTCTGTGTAGTTTTTATTTGTAGACATTCTTTTTCCCAATATAGGCCTCTTAGCGCTCAGAATGTCCAATTGCAGTTTCTACAGAAAGAGTGTTTCAGAACGGCTCAATCAAAAGTAAGGTTCAACTCTGTTAGTTGAATGCACAGAACAGAAAGAAGTTTCATACAATGCTTCTGTGTAGTTTATATTTGAACATATTCTTTTTTCCACTATTACCCACTTAGCGCTACGAATGTCCAGTTGCATTTTCTACAGACAGAGAGTTTCAAAACTGCTCAATCAAAAGTATGGTTTAACTCTGTTAGCTGTATGCTCAGATCAGAAAGAAGTTTCACAGAATGCTTCTGTGTAGTTTATATTTGCATATATTCCTTTTTCCACTACTACGCTCTTAGCGCTCCAAATGTCCAGTTGCATTTTCAACAGAAAGAGTGTTCAGATGTGCTCAATCAAAAGTATGGTTTAACTCTGTTAGCTGAATGCACAGATTAGAAAGAAGTTTCACCGAATGATTCTGTGTAGTTTATATTTGAAGACATTCCTTTTTCCACTATTACCCTCTTAGCGCTCCGAATCTCCACTTGCATTTTCTACAAAAAGAGTGTTTCATAACTGCTCAATCAAAAATATGTTTTATCTCTGTTAACTGAATTTACAGATCAGAAATAAGTTTCACAGAATGCATCTGTGTAGTTTTTATTTGAAGATATTCTTTTTCCTAATGTAGGCCTCTTAGCGCTTAGCATGTCCAATTGCAGTTTCTACACAAAGAGTGTTTCAGAACGGCTCAATCAAATGTAAGGTTCAACTCTGTTAGTTGAATGCACAGAACAGAAAGAATTTTCACAGAATGCTACTGTGTAGTTTATATTTGAATATATTCCTTTTTCCACTATTACCCTCGTAGCGCTCCGAATGTCCACTTGCATTTTCTACAGAAAGAGTGTTCAGAACTGCGCAATCAAAAGTATGGTTTAACTCTGTTAGCTTAATGAACATATCAGAAATAAGTTTCACACAATGCTTCTGTGTAGTTTTTATTTGAAGATATTATTTTTCCCAATAGAGTCCTCTTAGCGCTCAGAATGTCCAATTGCAGTTTCTACAGAAAGAGTGTTTCAGAAAGGCTCAATCAAAAGTAAGGTTCAACTCTGTTAGTTGAATGCACAGAACAGAAAGAAGTTTCATACAATGCTTCTGTGTAGTTTATATTTGAACATATTCTTTTTTCCACTATTACCCACTTAGCGCTACGAATGTCCAATTGCATTTTCTACAGACAGAGTGTTTCAAAACTGCTCAATCATAAGTATGGTTTAACTCTGTTAGCTGAATGCTCAGATCAGAAAGAAGTTTCACAGAATGCTTCTTTGTAGTTTATATTTGAATATATTCCTTTTTCCACTACTACTCTCTTAGCGCTCCAAATGTCCAGTTGCATTTTCTACAGAAAGAGTGTTCAGATCTGCTCAATCAAAAGTATGGTTTAACTCTGTTAGCTGAATGCAAAGATCAGAAAGAAGTTTCACAGAATGATTCTGTGTAGTTTATATTTGGAGACATTCCTTTTTCCACTAATACCCTCTTAGCGCTCCGAATCTCCACTTGAATTTTCTACAGAAAGAGTGTTTCAGAACGGCTCTATCAAAACTAAGGTTCAACTCTTTTAGTTGAACAAACAGAACAGAAAGTAGTTTCACACAATTCTTCTGTGTAGTTTTTATTTGTAGACATTCTTTTTCCCAATATAGGCCTCTTAGCGCTCAGAATGTCCAATTGCATTTTCTACAGAAAGAGTGTTTCAGAACGGCTCAATCAAAAGTAAGGTTCAACTCTGTTAGTTGAATGCACAGAACAGAAAGAAGTTTCATACAATGCTTCTGTGTAGTTTATATTTGAACATATTCTTTTTTCCACTATTACCCACTTAGCGCTACGAATGTCCAGTTGCATTTTCTACAGACAGAGAGTTTCAAAACTGCTCAATCAAAAGTATGGTTTAACTCTGTTAGCTGTATGCTCAGATCAGAAAGAAGTTTCACAGAATGCTTCTGTGTAGTTTATATTTGCATATATTCCTTTTTCCACTACTACGCTCTTAGCGCTCCAAATGTCCAGTTGCATTTTCAACAGAAAGAGTGTTCAGATGTGCTCAATCAAAAGTATGGTTTAACTCTGTTAGCTGAATGCACAGATCAGAAAGAAGTTTCACCGAATGATTCTGTGTAGTTTATATTTGAAGACATTCCTTTTTCCACTATTACCCTCTTAGCGCTCCGAATCTCCACTTGCATTTTCTACAAAAAGAGTGTTTCATAACTGCTCAATCAAAAATATGTTTTATCTCTGTTAACTGAATTTACAGATCAGAAATAAGTTTCACAGAATGCATCTGTGTAGTTTTTATTTGAAGATATTCTTTTTCCTAATGTAGGCCTCTTAGCGCTTAGCATGTCCAATTGCAGTTTCTACAGAAAGAGTGTTTCAGAACGGCTCAATCAAAAGTAAGGTTCAACTCTGTTAGTTGAATGCACAGAACAGAAAGAATTTTCACAGAATGCTACTGTGTAGTTTATATTTGAATATATTCCTTTTTCCACTATTACCCTCTTAGCGCTCCGAATGTCCACTTGCATTTTCTACAGAAAGAGTGTTCAGAACTGCGCAATCAAAAGTATGGTTTAACTCTGTTAGCTTAATGAACATATCAGAAATAAGTTTCACACAATGCTTCTGTGTAGTTTTTATTTGAAGATATTATTTTTCCCAATATAGGCCTCTTAGCGCTCAGAATGTCCAATTGCAGTTTCTACAGAAAGAGTGTTTCAGAAAGGCTCAATCAAATGTAAGGTTCAACTCTGTTAGTTGAATGCACAGAACAGAAAGAAGTTTCATACAATGCTTCTGTGTAGTTTATATTTGAAAATATTCTTTTTTCCACTATTACCCACTTAGCGCTACGAATGTCCAGTTGCATTTTCTACAGACAGAGTGTTTCAAAACTGCTCAATCATAAGTATGGTTTAACTCTGTTAGCTGAATGCTCAGATCAGAAAGAAGTTTCACAGAATGCTTCTGTGTAGTTTATATTTGAATATATTCCTTTTTCCACTAATACTCTCTTAGCGCTCCAAATGTCCAGTTGCATTTTCTACAGAAAGAGTGTTCAGATCTGCTCAATCAAAAGTATGTTTTAACTCTGTTAGCTGAATGCACAGATCAGAAAGAAGTTTCACAGAATGATTCTGTGTAGTTTATATTTGGAGACATTCCTTTTTCCACAATTAACCTCTTAGCGCTCCGAATCTCCACTTGCATTTTCTACAGAAAGAGTGTTTCAGAACGGCTCAATCAAAACTAAGGATCAACTCTTTTAGTTGAACAAACAGAACGGAAAGTAGTTTCACACAATTCTTCTGTGTAGTTTTTATTTGTAGACATTCTTTTTCCCAATATAGGCCTCTTAGCGCTCAGAATGTCCAATTGCAGTTTCAACAGAAAGAGTGTTTCAGAACGGCTCAATCAAAAGTAAGGTTCAACTCTGTTAGTTGAATGCACAGAACAGAAAGAAGTTTCATACAATGCTTCTGTGTAGTTTATATTTGAACATATTCTTTTTTCCACTATTACCCACTTAGCGCTACGAATGTCCAGTTGCATTTTCTACAGACAGAGAGTTTCAAAACTGCTCAATCAAAAGTATGGTTTAACTCTGTTAGCTGTATGCTCAGATCAGAAAGAAGTTTCACAGAATGCTTCTGTGTAGTTTATATTTGCATATATTCCCTTTTCCACTACTACGCTCTTAGCGCTCCAAATGTCCAGTTGCATTTTCAACAGAAAGAGTGTTCAGATGTGCTCAATCAAAAGTATGGTTTAACTCTGTTAGCTGAATGCACAGATCAGAAAGAAGTTTCACCGAATGATTCTGTGTAGTTTATATTTGAAGACATTCCTTTTTCCACTATTACCCTCTTAGCGCTCCGAATCTCCACTTGCATTTTCTACAAAAAGAGTGTTTCATAACTGCTCAATCAAAAATATGTTTTATCTCTGTTAACTGAATTTACAGATCAGAAATAAGTTTCACAGAATGCATCTGTGTAGTTTTTATTTGAAGATATTCTTTTTCCTAATGTAGGCCTCTTAGCGCTTAGCATGTCCAATTGCAGTTTCTACACAAAGAGTGTTTCAGAACGGCTCAATCAAAAGTAAGGTTCAACTCTGTTAGTTGAATGCACACAACAGAAAGAATTTTCAGAGAATGCTACTGTGTAGTTTATATTTGAATATATTCCTTTTTCCACTATTACCCTCTTAGCGCTCCGAATGTCCACTTGCATTTTCTACAGAAAGAGTGTTGAGAACTGCGCAATCAAAAGTATGGTTTAACTCTGTTAGCTTAATGAACATATCAGAAATAAGTTTCACACAATGCTTCTGTGTAGTTTTTATTTGAAGATATTATTTTTCCCAATAGAGTCCTCTTAGCGCTCAGAATGTCCAATTGCAGTTTCTACAGAAAGAGTGTTTCCGAAAGGCTCAATCAAAAGTAAGGTTCAAATCTGTTAGTTGAATGCACAGAACAGAAAGAAGTTTCATACAATGCTTCTGTGTAGTTTATATTTGAACATATTCTTTTTTCCACTATTACCCACTTAGCGCTACGAATGTCCAATTGCATTTTCTACAGACAGAGTGTTTCAAAACTGCTCAATCATAAGTATGGTTTAACTCTGTTAGCTGAATGCTCAGATCAGAAAGAAGTTTCACAGAATGCTTCTGTGTAGTTTATATTTGAATATATTCCTTTTTCCACTACTACTCTCTTAGCGCTCCAAATGTCCAGTTGCATTTTCTACAGAAAGAGTGTTCAGATCTGCTCAATCAAAAGTATGGTTTAACTCTGTTAGCTGAATGCACAGATCAGAAAGAAGTTTGACAGAATGATTCTGTGTAGTTTATATTTGGAGACATTCCTTTTTCCACTATTACCCTCTTAGCGCTCCGAATCTCCACTTGCATTTTCTACAGAAAGTGTGTTTCAGAACGGCTCAATCAAAACTAAGGTTCAACTCTTTTAGTTGAACAAACAGAACAGAATGTAGTTTCACACAATTCTTCTGTGTAGTTTTTATTTGTAGACATTCTTTTTCCCAATATAGGCCTCTTAGCGCTCAGAATGTCCAATTGCAGTTTCTACAGAAAGAGTGTTTCAGAACGGCTCAATCAAAAGTAAGGTTCAACTCTGTTAGTTGAATGCACAGAACAGAAAGAAGTTTCATACAATGCTTCTGTGTAGTTTATATTTGAACATATTTTTTTTCCACTATTACCCACTTAGCGCTACGAATGTCCAGTTGCATTTTCTACAGACAGAGAGTTTCAAAACTGCTCAATCAAAAGTATGGTTTAACTCTGTTAGCTGTATGCTCAGATCAGAAAGAAGTTTCACAGAATGCTTCTGTGTAGTTTATATTTGCATATATTCCTTTTTCCACTACTACGCTCTTAGCGCTCCAAATGTCCAGTTGCATTTTCAACAGAAAGAGTGTTCAGATGTGCTCAATCAAAAGTATGGTTTAACTCTGTTAGCTGAATGCACAGATCAGAAAGAAGTTTCACCGAATGATTCTGTGTAGTTTATATTTGAAGACATTCCTTTTTCCACTATTACCCTCTTAGCGCTCCGAATCTCCACTTGCATTTTCTACAAAAAGAGTGTTTCATAACTGCTCAATCAAAAATATGTTTTATCTCTGTTAACTGAATTTACAGATCAGAAATAAGTTTCACAGAATGCATCTATGTAGTTTTTATTTGAAGATATTCTTTTTCCTAATGTAGGCCTCTTAGCGCTTAGCATGTCCAATTGCAGTTTCTACACAAAGAGTGTTTCAGAACGGCTCAATCAAAAGTAAGGTTCAACTCTGTTAGTTGAATGCACAGAACAGAAAGAATTTTCACAGAATGCTACTGTGTAGTTTATATTTGTATATATTCCTTTTTCCACTATTACCCTCTTAGCGCTCCGAATGTCCACTTGCATTTTCTACAGAAAGAGTGTTCAGAACTGCGCAATCAAAAGTATGGTTTAACTCTGTTAGCTTAATGAACATATCAGAAATAAGTTTCACACAATGCTTCTGTGTAGTTTTTATTTGAAGATATTTTTTTTCCCAATATAGGCCTCTTAGCGCTCAGAATGTCCAATTGCAGTTTCTACAGAAAGAGTGTTTCAGAAAGGCTCAATCAAAAGTAAGGTTCAACTCTGTTAGTTGAATGCACAGAACAGAAAGAAGTTTCATACAATTCTTCTGTGTAGTTTATATTTGAAAATATTCTTTTTTCCACTATTACCCACTTAGCGCTACGAATGTCCAGTTGCATTTTCTACAGACAGAGTGTTTCAAAACTGCTCAATCATAAGTATGGTTTAACTCTGTTAGCTGAATGCTCAGATCAGAAAGAAGTTTCACAGAATGCTTCTGTGTAGTTTATATTTGAATATATTCCTTTTTCCACTACTACTCTCTTAGCGCTCCAAATGTCCAGTTGCATTTTCTACAGAAAGAGTGTTCAGATCTGCTCAATCAAAAGTATGGTTTAACACTGTTAGCTGAATGCACAGATCAGAAAGAAGTTTCACAGAATGATTCTGTGTAGTTTATATTTGGAGACATTCCTTTTTCCACTATGACCCTCTTAGCGCTCCGAATCTCCACTTGCATTTTCTACAGAAAGAGTGTTTCAGAACGGCTCAATCAAAACTAAGGTTCAACTCTTTTAGTTGAACAAACAGAACGGAAAGTAGTTTCACACAATTCTTCTGTGTAGTTTTTATTTGTAGACATTCTTTTTCCCAATATAGGCCTCTTAGCGCTCAGAATGTCGAATTGCAGTTTCTACAGAAAGAGTGTTTCAGAACGGCTCAATCAAAAGTAAGGTTCAACTCTGTTAGTTGAATGCACAGAACAGAAAGAAGTTTCATACAATGCTTCTGTGTAGTTTATATTTGAACATATTATTTTTTCCACTATTACCCACTTAGCGCTATGAATGTCCAGTTGCATTTTCTACAGACAGAGAGTTTCAAAACTGCTCAATCAAAAGTATGGTTTAACTCTGTTAGCTGTATGCTCAGATCAGAAAGAAGTTTCACAGAATGCTTCTGTGTAGTTTATATTTGCATATATTCCTTTTTCCACTACTACGCTCTTAGCGCTCCAAATGTCCAGTTGCATTTTCAACAGAAAGAGTGTTCAGATGTGCTCAATCAAAAGTATGGTTTAACTCTGTTAGCTGAATGCACAGATCAGAAAGAAGTTTCACCGAATGATTCTGTGTAGTTTATATTTGATGACATTCCTTTTTCCACTATTACCCTCTTAGCGCTCCGAATCTCCACTTGCATTTTCTACAAAAAGAGTGTTTCATAACTGCTCAATCAAAAATATGTTTTATCTCTCTTAACTGAATTTACAGATCAGAAATAAGTTTCACAGAATGCATCTGGGTAGTTTTTATTTGAAGATATTCTTTTTCCTAATGTAGGCCTCTTAGCGCTTAGCATGTCCAATTGCAATTTCTACACAAAGAGTGTTTCAGAACGGCTCAATCAAAAGTAAGGTTCAACTCTGTTAGTTGAATGCACAGAACAGAAAGAATTTTCACAGAATGCTACTGTGTAGTTTGTATTTGAATATATTCCTTTTTCCACTATTACCCTCGTAGCGCTCCGAATGTCCACTTGCATTTTCTACTGAAAGAGTGTTCAGAACCGCCCAATCAAAAGTATGGTTTAACTCTGTTAGCTTAATGAACATATCAGAAATAAGTTTCACACAATGCTTCTGTGTAGTTTTTATTTGAAGATATTATTTTTCCAAATAGAGTCCTCTTAGCGCTCAGAATGTCCAATTGCAGTTTCTACAGAAAGAGTGTTTCAGAAAGGCTCAATCAAATGTAAGGTTCAACTCTGTTAGTTGAATGCACAGAACAGAAAGAAGTTTCATACAATGCTTCTGTGTAGTTTATATTTGAACATATTCTTTTTTCCACTATTACCCACTTAGCGCTACGAATGTCCAATTGCATTTTCTACAGACAGAGTGTTTCAAACTGCTCAATCATAAGTATGGTTTAACTCTGTTAGCTGAATGCTCAGATCAGAAAGAAGTTTCACAGAATGCTTCTGTGTAGTTTATATTTGAATATATTCCTTTTTCCAATACTACTCTCTTAGCGCTCCAAATGTCCAGTTGCATTTTCTACAGAAAGAGTGTTCAGATCTGCTCAATCAAAAGTATGGTTTAACACTGTTAGCTGAATGCACAGATCAGAAAGAAGTTTCACAGAATGATTCTGTGTAGTTTATATTTGGAGACATTCCTTTTTCCACTATTACCCTCTTAGCGCTCCGAATCTCCACTTGCATTTTCTACAGAAAGAGTGTTTCAGAACGGCTCAATCAAAACTAAGGTTCAACTCTTTTAGTTGAACAAACAGAACAGAAAGTAGTTTCACACAATTCTTCTGTGTAGTTTTTATTTGTAGACATTCTTTTTCCCAATATAGGCCTCTTAGCGCTCAGAATGTCCAATTGCAGTTTCTACAGAAAGAGTGTTTCAGAATGGCTCAATCAAAAGTAAGGTTCAACTCTGTTAGTTGAATGCACAGAACAGAAAGGAGTTTCATACAATGCTTCTGTGTAGTTTATATTTGAACATATTCTTTTTTCCACTATTACCCACTTAGCGCTACGAATGTCCAGTTGCATTTTCTACAGACAGAGAGTTTCAAAACTGCTCAATCAAAAGTATGGTTTAACTCTGTTAGCTGTATGCTCAGATCAGAAAGAAGTTTCACAGAATGCTTCTGTGTAGTTTATATTTGCATATATTCCTTTTTCCACTAATACGCTCTTAGCGCTCCAAATGTCCAGTTGCATTTTCAACAGAAAGAGTGTTCAGATGTGCTCAATAAAAAGTATGGTTTAACTCTGTTAGCTGAATGCACAGATCAGAAAGAAGTTTCACCGAATGATTCTGTGTAGTTTATATTTGAAGACATTCCTTTTTCCACTATTACCCTCTTAACGCTCTGAATCTCCACTTGCATTTTCTACAAAAAGAGTGTTTCATAACTGCTCAATCAAAAATATGTTTTATCTCTGTTAACTGAATTTACAGATCAGAAATAAGTTTCACAGAATGCATCTGTGTAGTTTTTATTTGAAGATATTCTTTTTCCTAATGTAGGCCTCTTAGCGCTTAGCATGTCCAATTGCAGTTTCTACACAAAGAGTGTTTCAGAACGGCTCAATCAAAAATAAGGTTCAACTCTCTTAGTTGAATGCACAGAACAGAAAGAATTTTCACAGAATGCTACTGTGTAGTTTATATTTGAATATATTCCTTTTTCCACTATTACCCTCTTAGCGCTCCGAATGTCCACTTGCATTTTCTACAGAAAGAGTGTTCAGAACTGCGCAATCAAAAGTATGGTTTAACTCTGTTAGCTTAATGAACATATCAGAAATAAGTTTCACACAATGCTTCTGTGTAGTTTTTATTTGAAGATATTATTTTTCCCAATAGAGGCCTCTTAGCGCTCAGAATGTCCAATTGCAGTTTCTACAGAAAGAGTGTTTCAGAAAGGCTCAATCAAAAGGAAGGTTCAACTCTGTTAGTTGAATGCACAGAACAGAAAGAAGTTTCATACAATGCTTCTGTGTAGTTTATATTTGAACATATTCTTTTTTCCACTATTACCCACTTAGCGCTACGAAAGTCCAATTGCATTTTCTACAGACAGAGTGTTTCAAAACTGCTCAATCATAAGTATGGTTTAACTCTGTTAGCTGAATGCTCAGATCAGAAAGAAGTTTCACAGAATGCTTCTGTGTAGTTTATATTTGAATATATTCCTTTTTCCACTACTACTCTCTTAGCGCTCCAAATGTCCAGTTGCATTTTCTACAGAAAGAGTGTTCAGATCTGCTCAATCAAAAGTATGGTTTAACTCTGTTAGCTGAATGCA
Source organism: Symphalangus syndactylus (assembly GCF_028878055.3). Lineage (NCBI taxonomy): Eukaryota > Metazoa > Chordata > Mammalia > Primates > Hylobatidae > Symphalangus > Symphalangus syndactylus. The sequence continues at coordinate 4,256,215 of NC_072429.2, forward strand.
CAGATCAGAAAGAAGTTTCACAGAATGATTCTGTGTAGTTTATATTTGGAGACATTCCTTTTTCCACTATTACCCTCTTAGCGCTCCGAATCTCCACTTGCATTTTCTACAGAAAGAGTGTTTCAGAACAGCTCAATCAAAACTAAGGTTCAACTCTTTTAGTTGAACAAACAGAACAGAAAGTAGTTTCACACAATTCTTCTGTGTAGTTTTTATTTGTAGACATTCTTTTTCCCAATATAGGCCTCTTAGCGCTCAGAATGTCCAATTGCAGTTTCTACAGAAAGAGTGTTTCAGAACGGCTCAATCAAAAGTAAGGTTCAACTCTGTTAGTTGAATGCACAGAACAGAAAGAAGTTTCATACAATGCTTCTGTGTAGTTTATATTTGAACATATTCTTTTTTCCACTATTACCCACTTAGCGCTACGAATGTCCAGTTGCATTTTCTACAGACAGAGAGTTTCAAAACTGCTCAATCAAAAGTATGGTTTAACTCTGTTAGCTGTATGCTCAGATCAGAAAGAAGTTTCACAGAATGCTTCTGTGTAGTTTATATTTGCATATATTCCTTTTTCCACTACTACGCTCTTAGCGCTCCAAATGTCCAGTTGCATTTTCAACAGAAAGAGTGTTCAGATGTGCTCAATCAAAAGTATGGTTTAACTCTGTTAGCTGAATGCACAGATTAGAAAGAAGTTTCACCGAATGATTCTGTGTAGTTTATATTTGAAGACATTCCTTTTTCCACTATTACCCTCTTAGCGCTCCGAATCTCCACTTGCATTTTCTACAAAAAGAGTGTTTCATAACTGCTCAATCAAAAATATGTTTTATCTCTGTTAACTGAATTTACAGATCAGAAATAAGTTTCACAGAATGCATCTGTGTAGTTTTTATTTGAAGATATTCTTTTTCCTAATGTAGGCCTCTTAGCGCTTAGCATGTCCAATTGCAGTTTCTACACAAAGAGTGTTTCAGAACGGCTCAATCAAATGTAAGGTTCAACTCTGTTAGTTGAATGCACAGAACAGAAAGAATTTTCACAGAATGCTACTGTGTAGTTTATATTTGAATATATTCCTTTTTCCACTATTACCCTCTTAGCGCTCCGAATGTCCACTTGCATTTTCTACAGAAAGAGTGTTCAGAACTGCGCAATCAAAAGTATGGTTTAACTCTGTTAGCTTAATGAACATATCAGAAATAAGTTTCACACAATGCTTCTGTGTAGTTTTTATTTGAAGATATTATTTTTCCCAATAGAGGCCTCTTAGCGCTCAGAATGTCCAATTGCAGTTTCTACAGAAAGAGTGTTTCAGAAAGGCTCAATCAAAAGTAAGGTTCAACTCTGTTAGTTGAATGCAGAGAACAGAAAGAAGTTTCATACAATGCTTCTGTGTAATTTATATTTGAATATATTCTTTTTTCCACTATTACACACTTAGCGCTACGAATGTCCAGTTGCATTTTCTACAGACAGAGTGTTTCAAAACTGCTCAATCAAAAGTATGGTTTAACTCTGTTAGCTGAATGCTCAGATCAGAAAGAAGTTTCACAGAATGCTTCTGTGTAGTTTATATTTGAATATATTCCTTTTTCCACTACTACTCTCTTAGCGCTCCAAATGTCCAGTTGCATTTTCTACAGAAAGAGTGTTCAGATCTGCTCAATCAAAAGTATGGTTTAAATCTGTTAGCTGAATGCACAGATCAGAAAGAAGTTTCACAGAGTGATCTTTGTAGTTTATATTAGGAGACTTTCCTTTTTCCACTATTACCCTCTTAGCGCTCCGAATCTCCACTTGCATTTTCTACAGAAAGAGTGTTTCAGAACGGCTCAATCAAAACTAAGGTTCAACTATTTTAGTTGAACAAACAGAACAGAAAGAAGTTTCACACAATTCTTCTGTGTAGTTTTTATTTGTAGACATTGTTTTTCCCAATATAGGCCTCTTAGCGCTCAGAATGTCCAATTGCAGTTTCTACAGAAAGAGTGTTTCAAAACGGCTCAATCAAAAGTAAGGTTCAACTCTGTTAGTTGAATGCACAGAACAGAAAGAAGTTTCATACAATGCTTCTGTGTAGTTTATATTTGAACATATTCTTTTTTCCACTATTACCCACTTAGCTCTACGAATGTCCAGTTGCATTTTCTACAGACAGAGTGTTTCAAAACTGCTCAATCAAAAGTATGGTTTAACTCTGTTAGCTGAATGCTCAGATCAGAAAGAAGTTTCACAGAATGCTTCTGTGTAGTTTATATTTGAATATATTCCTTTTTCCACTACTACGCTCTTACCGCTCCAAATGTCCAGTTGCATTTTCAACAGAAAGAGTGTTCAGATCTGCTCAATCAAAAGTATGGTTTAACTCTGTTAGCTGAATGCACAGATCAGAAAGAAGTTTCACCGAATGATTCTGTGTAGTTTATATTTGAAGACATTCCTTTTTCCACTATTACCCTCTTAGCGCTCCGAATCTCCACTTGCATTTTCTACAAAAAGAGTGTTTCATAACTGCTCAATCAAAAATATGTTTTATCTCTGTTAACTGAATTTACAGATCAGAAATAAGTTTCACAGAATGCATCTGTGTAGTTTTTATTTGAAGATATTCTTTTTCCCAATGTAGGCCTCTTAGCGCTTAGCATGTCCAATTGCAGTTTCTACACAAAGAGTGTTTCAGAACGGCTCAATCAAAAGTAAGGTTCAACTCTGTTAGTTGAATGCACAGAACAGAAAGAATTTTCACAGAATGCTACTGTGTAGTTTATATTTAATATATTCCTTTTTCCACTATTACCCTCTTAGCGCTCCGAATGTCCACTTGCATTTTCTACAGAAAGAGTGTTCAGAACTGCGCAATCAAAAGTATGGTTTAACTCTGTTAGCTTAATGAACATATCAGAAATAAGTTTCACAAAATGCTTCTGTGTAGTTTTTATTTGAAGATATTATTTTTCCCAATAGAGGCCTCTTAGCCCTCAGAATGTCCAATTGCAGTTTCTACAGAAAGAGTGTTTCAGAAAGGCTCAATCAAAAGTAAGGTTCAACTCTGTTAGTTGAATGCACAGAACAGAAAGAAGTTTCATACAATGCTTCTGTGTAGTTTATATTTGAACATATTCTTTTTTCCACTATTACCCACTTAGCGCTACGAATGTCCAGTTGCATTTTCTACAGACAGAGAGTTTCAAAACTGCTCAATCATAAGTATGGTTTAACTCTGTTAGCTGAATGCTCAGATCAGAAAGAAGTTTCACAGAATGCTTCTGTGTTGTTTATATTTGAATATATTCCTTTTTCCACTACTACTCTCTTAGCGCTCCAAATGTCCAGTTGCATTTTCTACAGAAAGAGTGTTCAGATCTGCTGAATCAAAAGTATGGTTTAACTCTGTTAGCTGAATGCACAGACCAGAAAGAAGTTTCACAGAATGATTCTGTGTAGTTTATATTTGGAGACATTCCTTTTTCCACTATTACCCTCTTAGCGCTCCGAATGTCCACTTGCATTTTCTACAGATAAAGTGTGTCAGAACGGCTCAAACAAAACTAAGGTTCAACTCTTTTAGTTGAACAAACAGAACAGAAAGAAGTTTCACACAATTCTTCTGTGTAGTTTTTATTTGTAGACATTCATTTTCCCAATATAGGCCTCTTAGCGCTCAGAATGTCCAATTGCAGTTTCTACAGAAAGAGTGTTTCAGAACGGCTCAATCAAAAGTAAGGTTCAACTCTGTTAGTTGAATGCACAGAACAGAAAGAAGTTTCATACAATGCTTCTGTGTAGTTTATATTTGAACATATTCTTTTTTCAACTATTACCCACTTAGTGCTACGAATGTCCAGTTGCATTTTCTACAGACAGAGTGTTTCAAAACTGCTCAATCAAAAGTATGGTTTAACTCTGTTAGCTGAATGCTCAGATCAGAAAGAAGTTTCACAGAATGCTTCTGTGTAGCTTATATTTGAATATATTCCTTTTTCCACTACTACCCTCTTAGCGCTCCGAATCTCCACTTGCATTTTCTACAGAAAGAGTGTTTCAGAACGGCTCAATCAAAACTAAGGTTCAACTCTTTTAGTTGAACAAACAGAACAGAAAGAAGTTTCACACAATTCTTCTGTGTAGTTTTTATTTGTAGACATTCTTTTTCCCAATATAGGCCTCTTAGCGCTCAGAATGTCCAATTGCAGTTTCTACAGAAGGAGTGTTTCAGAACGGCTCAATCAAAAGTAAGTTTCAACTCTGTTAGTTGAATGCACAGAACAGAAAGAAGTTTCATAAAATGCTTCTGTATAGTTTATATTTGAACATATTCTTTTTTCCACTATTACCCACTTAGCGCTACGAATGTCCAGTTGCGTTTTCTACAGACAGAGAGTTTCAAAACTGCTCAATCAAAATATGGTTTAACTCTGTTAGCTGAATGCTCAGATAAGAAAGAAGTTTCACAGAATGCTTCTGTGTAGTTTATATTTGAATATATTCCTTTTTCCACTACTACGCTCTTAGCGCTCAAAATGTGCAGTTGCATTTTCTACAGAAAGAGTGTTCAGATCTGCTCAATGAAAAGTATGGTTTAACTCTGTTAGCTGAATGCACAGATCAGAAAGAAGTTTCACCGAATGATTCTGTTTAGTTTATATTTGAAGACATTCCTTTTTAAACTGTTACCCTCTTAGCGCTCCGAATCTCCACTTGCATTTTCTACAAAAAGAGTGTTTCATAACTGCTCAATCAAAAATATGTTTTATATCTGTTAACTGAATTTACAGATCAGAAATAAGTTTCACAGAATGCATCTGTGTAGTTTTTATGTGAAGATATTCTTTTTCCCAATGTAGGCCTCTTAGCGCTTAGCATGTCCAATTGCAGTTACTACAGAAAGAGTGTTTCAGAACGGCTCAATCAAAAGTAAGGTTCAACTCTGTTAGTTGAATGCACAGAACAGAAAGAATTTTCACACAATGCTACTGTGTAGTTTATATTTGAATATATTCCTTTTTCCACTATTACCCTCTTAGCGCTCCGAATGTCCACTTGCATTTTCTACAGAAAGAGTGTTCAGAACTGCGCAATCAAAAGTATGGTTTAACTCTGTTAGCTTAATGAACATATCAGAAATAAGTTTCACACAATGCTTCTGTGTAGTTTTTATTTGAAGATATTATTTTTCCCAATAGAGGCCTCTTAGCGCTCAGAATGTCCAATTGCAGTTTCTACAGAAAGAGTGTTTCAGAAAGGCTCAATCAAAATTAAGGTTCAACTCTGTTAATTGAATGCACAGAACAGAAAGAAGTTTCATACAATGCTTCTGTGTAGTTTATATTTGAACATATTCTTTTTTCCACTATTACCCACTTAGCGCTACGAATGTCCAGTTGCATTTTCTACAGACAGAGTGTTTCAAAACTGCTCAATCAAAAGTATGGTTTAACTCTGTTAGCTGAATGCTCAGATCAGAAAGAAGTTTCACAGAATGCTTCTGTGTAGTTTATATTTGAATATATTCCTTTTTCCACTACTACTCTCTTAGCGCTCCAAATGTCCAGTTGCATTTTCTACAGAAAGAGTGTTCAGATCTGCTCAATCAAAAGTATGGTTTAACTCTGTTAGCTGAATGCACAGACCAGAAAGAAGTTTCACAGAATGATTCTGTGTAGTTTATATTTGGAGACATTCCTTTTTCCACTATTACCCTCTTAGCGCTCCGAATGTCCACTTGCATTTTCTACAGAAAGAGTGTTTCAGAACGGCTCAATCAAAAATATGTTTTATCTCTGTTAACTGAATTTACAGATCAGAAATAAGTTTCACAGAGTGCATCTGTGTAGTTTTTATTTCAAGATATTTTTTTCCCAATGTAGGCCTCTTAGCGCTTAGCATGTCCAATTGCAGTTTCTACAGAAAGAGTGTTTCAGAACGGCTCAATCAAAAGTAAGGTTCAACTCTGTTAGTTGAATGCACAGAGCAGAAAGAATTTTCACAGAATGCTACTGTGTAGTTTATATTTGAATATATTCCTTTTTCCACTATTACCCTCTTAGCGCTCCGAATGTCCACTTGGATTTTCTACAGAAAGAGTGTTCAGAACTGCGCAATCAAAAGTATGGTTTAACTCTGTTAGCTTAATGAACATATCAGAAATAAGTTTCACACAATGCTTCTGTGTAGTTTTTGTTTGAAGATATTATTTTTCCCAATAGAGGCCTCTTAGCGCTCAGAATGTCCAATTGCAGTTTCTACAGAAAGAGTGTTTCAGAACGGCTCAATCAAAACTAAGGTTCAAGTCTTTTAGTTGAACAAACAGAACAGAACAAGTTTCACACAATTCTTCTGTTTAGTTTTTATTTGTAGACATTCTTTTTCCCAATATAGGCCTCTTAGCGCTCAGAATGTCCAATTGCAATTTCTACAGAAAGAGTGTTTCAGAACGGCTCAATCAAAAGTAAGGTTCAACTCTGTTAGTTGAATGCACAGAACAGAAAGAAGTTTCATACAATGCATCTGTGTAGTTTATATTTGAACATATTCTTTTTTCCACTATTACCCACTTAACGCTACGAATGTCCAGTTGCATTTTCTACAGACAGAGTGTTTCAAAACTGCTCAATCAAAAGTATGGTTTAACTCTGTTAGCTGAATGCTCAGATCAGAAAGAAGTTTCACAGAATGCTTCTGTGTAGTTTATATTTGAATATATTCCTTTTTCCACTACTACTCTCTTAGCGCTCCAAATGTCCAGTTGCATTTTCTACAGAAAGAGTGTTCAGATCTGCTCAATCAAATGTATGGTTTAACTCTGTTAGCTGAATACACAGATCAGAAAGAAGTTTCACAGAATGATTCTGTGTAGTTTATATTTGGAGACATTCCTTTTTCCACTATTACCCACTTAGCGCTCCGAATCTCCACTTGCATTTTCTACAGAAAGAGTGTTTCAGAACGGCTCAATCAAAAGTAAGGTTCAACTCTTTTAGTTGAACAGACAGAACAGAAAGTATTTTCACACAATTCTTCTGTGTAGTTTTTATTTGTAGACATTCTTTTTCCCAATATAGGCCTCTTAGCGCTCAGAATGTCCAATTGCAGTTTCTACAGAAAGAGTGTTTCAGAACGGCTCAATCAAAAGTAAGGTTCAACTCTGTTAGTTGAATGCACAGAACAGAAAGAAGTTTCATACAATGCTTCTGTGTAGTTCATATTTGAACATATTCTTTTTTCCACTATTACCCACTTAGCGCTACGAATGTCCAGTTGCATTTTCTACAGACAGAGTGTTTCAAAACTGCTCAATCAAAAGTATGGTTTAACTCTTTTAGCTGAATGCTCAGATCAGAAAGAACTTTCACCGAATGATTCTGTGTAGTTTATATTTGAAGACATTCCTTTTTCCACTGTTACCCTCTTAGCGCTCCGAATCTCCACTTGCATTTTCTACAAAAAGAGTGTTTCATAACTGCTCAATCAAAAATATGTTTTATCTCTGTTAACTGAATTTACAGATCAGAAATAAGTTTCACAGAATGCATCTGTGTAGTTTTTATTTGAAGATATTCTTTTTCCCAATGTAGGCCTCTTAGCGCTTAGCATGTCCAATTGCAGTTACTACAGAAAGAGTGTTTCAGAACGGCTCAATCAAAAGTAAGGTTCAACTCTGTTAGTTGAATGCACAGAACAGAAAGAATTTTCACAGAATGCTACTGTGTAGTTTATATTTGAATATATTCCTTTTTCCACTATTACCCTCTTAGCGCTCCGAATGTCCACTTGCATTTTCTACAGAAAGAGTGTTCAGAACTGCGCAATCAAAAGTATGGTTTAACTCTGTTAGCTTAATGAACATATCAGAAATAAGTTTCACACAATGCTTCTGTGTAGTTTTTATTTGAAGATATTATTTTTCCCAATAGAGGCCTCTTAGCGCTCAGAATGTCCAATTGCAGTTTCTACAGAAAGAGTGTTTCAGAAAGGCTCAATCAAAAGTAAGGTTCAACTCTGTTAGTTGAATGCACAGAACAGAAAGAAGTTTCATACAATGCTTCTGTGTAGTTTATATTTGAACATATTCTTTTTTCCACTATTACCCACTTAGCGCTACGAATGTCCAGTTGCATTTTCTACAGACAGAGTGTTTCAAAACTGCTCAATCAAAAGTATGGTTTAACTCTGTTAGCTGAATGCTCAGATCAGAAATAAGTTTCACAGAATGCTTCTGTGTAGTTTATAATTGAATATATTCCTTTTTCCACTACTACTCTCTTAGCGCTCCAAATGTCCAATTGCATTTTCTACAGAAAGAGTGTTCCGATCTGCTCAATCAAAAGTATGGTTTAACTCTGTTAGCTGAATGGACAGATCAGAAAGAAGTTTCACAGAATGATTCTGTGTAGTTTATATTTGGAGACATTCCTTTTTCCACTATTACCCTCTTAGCGCTCCGAATCTCCACTTGCATTTTCTACAGAAAGAGTGTTTCAGAACGGCTCAATCAAAACTAAGGTTCAACTATTTTATTTGAACAAACAGAACAGAAAGAAGTTTCACACAATTCTTCTGTGTAGTTTTTATTTGTAGACATTCTTTTTCCCAATATAGGCCTCTTAGCGCTCAGAATGTCCAATTGCAGTTTCTACAGAAAGAGTGTTTCAGAACGGCTCAATCAAAAGTAAGGTTCAACTCTGTTAGTTGAATGCACAGAACAGAAAGAAGTTTCATACAATGCTTCTGTGTAGTTTATATTTGAACATATTCTTTTTTCCACTATTACCCACTTAGCTCTACGAATGTCCAGTAGCATTTTCTACAGACAGAGTGTTTCAAAACTGCTCAATCAAAAGTATGGTTTAACTCTGTTAGCTGAATGCTCAGATCAGAAAGAAGTTTCACAGAATGCTTCTGTGTAGTTTATATTTGAATATATTCCTTTTTCCACTACTACGCTCTTACCGCTCCAAATGTCCAGTTGCATTTTCAACAGAAAGAGTGTTCAGATCTGCTCAATCAAAAGTATGGTTTAACTCTGTTAGCTGAATGCACAGATCAGAAAGAAGTTTCACCGAATGATTCTGTGTAGTTTATATTTGAAGACATTCCTTTTTCCACTATTACCCTCTTAGCGCTCCGAATCTCCACTTGCATTTTCTACAAAAAGAGTGTTTCATAACTGCTCAATCAAAAATATGTTTTATCTCTGTTAACTGAATTTACAGATCAGAAATAAGTTTCACAGAATGCATCTGTGTAGTTTTTATTTGAAGATATTCTTTTTCCCAATGTAGGCCTCTTAGCGCTTAGCATGTCCAATTGCAGTTTCTACACAAAGAGTGTTTCAGAACGGCTCAATCAAAAGTAAGGTTCAACTCTGTTAGTTGAATGCACAGAACAGAAAGAATTTTCACAGAATGCTACTGTGTAGTTTATATTTGAATATATTCCTTTTTCCACTATTACCCTCTTAGCGCTCCGAATGTCCACTTGCATTTTCTACAGAAAGAGTGTTCAGAACTGCGCTATCAAAAGTATGGTTTAACTCTGTTAGCTTAATGAACATATCAGAAATAAGTTTCACAAAATGCTTCTGTGTAGTTTTTATTTGAAGATATTATTTTTCCCAATAGAGGCCTCTTAGCGCTCAGAATGTCCAATTGCAGTTTCTACAAAAAGAGTGTTTCAGAAAGGCTCAATCAAAAGTAAGGTTCAAATCTGTTAGTTGAATGCACAGAACAGAAAGAAGTTTCATACAATGCTTCTGTGTAGTTTATATTTGAACATATTCTTTTTTCCAATATTACCCACTTAGCGCTACGAATGTCCAGTTGCATTTTCTACAGACAGAGTGTTTCAAAACTGCTCAATCATAAGTATGGTTTAACTCTGTTAGCTGAATGCTCAGATCAGAAAGAAGTTTCACAGAATGCTTCTGTGTAGTTTATATTTGAATATATTCCTTTTTCCACTACTACTCTCTTAGCGCTCCAAATGTCCAGTTGCATTTTCTACAGAAAGAGTGTTCAGATCTGCTCAATCAAAAGTATGGTTTAACTCTGTTAGCTGAATGCACAGACCAGAAAGAAGTTTCACAGAATGATTCTGTGTAGTTTATATTTGGAGACATTCCTTTTTCCACTATTACCCTTTTAGCGCTCCGAATGTCCACTTGCATTTTCTACAGAAAGAGTGTGTCAGAACGGCTCAAACAAAACTAAGGTTCAACTCTTTTAGTTGAACAAACAGAACAGAAAGAAGTTTCACACAATTCTTCTGTGTAGTTTTTATTTGTAGACATTCATTTTCCCAATATAGGCCTCTTAGCGCTCAGAATGTCCAATTGCAGTTTCTACAGAAAGAGTGTTTCAGAACGGCTCAATCAAAAGTAAGGTTCAACTCTGTTAGTTGAATGCACAGAACAGAAAGAAGTTTCATACAATGCTTCTGTGTAGTTTATATTTGAACATATTCTTTTTTCCACTATTACCCACTTAGTGCTACGAATGTCCAGTGGCATTTTCTACAGACAGAGTGTTTCAAAACTGCTCAATCAAAAGTATGGTTTAACTCTGTTAGCTGAATGCTCAGATCAGAAAGAAGTTTCACAGAATGATTCTGTGTAGCTTATATTTGAATATATTCCTTTTTCCACTACTACCCTCTTAGCGCTCCGAATCTCCACTTGCATTTTCTACAGAATAAGTGTTTCAGAACGGCTCAATCAAAACTAATGTTCAACTCTTTTAGTTGAACAAACAGAACAGAAAGAAGTTTCACACAATTCTTCTGTGTAGTTTTTATTTGTAGACATTCTTTTTCCCAATAAAGGCCTCTTAGCGCTCAGAATGTCCAATTGCAGTTTCTACAGAAGGAGTGTTTCAGAACGGCTCAATCAAAAGTAAGGTTCAACTCTGTTAGTTGAATGCACAGAACAGAAAGAAGTTTCATAAAATGCTTCTGTATAGTTTATATTTGAACACATTCTTTTTTCCACTATTACCCACTTAGCGCTACGAATGTCCAGTTGCATTTTCTACAGACAGAGAGTTTCAAAACTGCTCAATCAAAAGTATGGTTTAACTCTGTTAGCTGAATGCTCAGATAAGAAAGAAGTTTCACAGAATGCTTCTGTGTAGTTTATATTTGAATATATTCCTTTTTCCACTACTACGCTCTTAGCGCTCCAAATGTAAAGTTGCATTTTCTACAGAAAGAGTGTTCAGATCTGCTCAATGAAAAGTATTGTTTAACTCTGTTAGCTGAATGCACAGATCAGAAAGAAGTTTCACCGAATGATTCTGTTTAGTTTATATTTGAAGACATTCCTTTTTCCACTGTTACCCTCTTAGCGCTCCGAATCTCCACATGCATTTTCTACAAAAAGAGTGTTTCATAACTGCTCAATCAAAAATATGTTTTATATCTGTTAACTGAATTTACAGATCAGAAATAAGTTTCACAGAATGCATCTGTGTAGTTTTTATTTGAAGATATTCTTTTTCCCAATGTAGGCCTCTTAGCGCTTAGCATGTCCAATTGCAGTTACTACAGAAAGAGTGTTTCAGAACGGCTCAATGAAAAGTAAGGTTCAACTCTGTTAGTTGAATGCACAGAACAGAAAGAATTTTCACAGAATGCTACTGTGTAGTTTATATTTGAATATATTCCTTTTTCCACTATTACCCTCTTAGCGCTCCGAATGTCCACTTGCATTTTCTACAGAAAGAGTGTTCAGAACTGCGCAATCAAAAGTATGGTTTAACTCTGTTAGCTTAATGAACATATCAGAAATAAGTTTCACACAATGCTTCTGTGTAGTTTTTATTTGAAGATATTATTTTTCCCAATAGAGGCCTCTTAGCGCTCAGAATGTCCAATTGCAGTTTCTACAGAAAGAGTGTTTCAGAAAGGCTCAATCAAAAGTAAGGTTCAACTCTGTTAATTGAATGCACAGAACAGAAAGAAGTTTCATACAATGCTTCTGTGTAGTTTATATTTGAACATATTCTTTTTTCCACTATTACCCACTTAGCGCTACGAATGTCCAGTTGCATTTTCTACAGACAGAGTGTTTCAAAACTGCTCAATCAAAAGTATGGTTTAACTCTGTTAGCTGAATGCTCAGATCAGAAATAAGTTTCACAGAATGCTTCTGTGTAGTTTATATTTGAATATATTCCTTTTTCCACTACTACTCTCTTAGCGCTCCAAATGTCCAGTTGCATTTTCTACAGAAAGAGTGTTCAGATCTGCTCAATCAAAAGTATGGTTTAACTCTGTTAGCTGAATGCACAGCTCAGAAAGAAGTTTCACAGAATGATTCTGTGTAGTTTATATTTGGAGACATTCCTTTTTCCACTATTACCCTCTTAGCGCTCCGAATCTCCACTTGCATTTTCTACAGAAAGAGTGTTTCAGAACGGCTCAATCAAAACTAAGGTTCAACTCTTTTAGTTGAACAAACAGAACAGAAAGAAGTTTCACACAATTCTTCTGTGTAGTTTTTATTTGTAGACATTCTTTTTCCCAGTATAGGCCTCTTAGCGCTCAGAATGTCCAATTGCAGTTTCTACAGAAAGAGTGTTTCAGAACGGCTCAATCAAAAGTAAGGTTCAACTCTGTTAGTTGAATGCACAGAACAGAAAGAAGTTTCATACAATGCTTCTGTGTAGTTTATATTTGAACATATTCTTTTTTCCACTATTACCCACTTAGCGCTACGAATGTCCAGTTGCATTTTCTACAGACAGAGTGTTTCAAAACTGCTCAATCAAAAGTATGGTTTAACTCTGTTAGCTGAATGCTCAGATCAGAAAGAAGTTTCACAGAATGCTTCTGTGTAGTTTATATTTGAATATATTCCTTTTTCCACTACTACGCTCTTACCGCTCCAAATGTCCAGTTGCATTTTCAACAGAAAGAGTGTTCAGATCTGCTCAATCAAAAGTATGGTTTAACTCTGTTAGCTGAATGCACAGATCAGAAAGAAGTTTCACCGAATGATTCTGTGTAGTTTATATTTGAAGACATTCCTTTTTCCACTATTACCCCCTTAGCGCTCCGAATCTCCACTTGCATTTTCTACAAAAAGAGTGTTTCATAACTGCTCAATCAAAAATATGTTTTATCTCTGTTAACTGAATTTACAGATCAGAAATAAGTTTCACAGAGTGCATCTGTGTAGTTTTTATTTCAAGATATTTTTTTCGCAATGTAGGCCTCTTAGCGCTTAGCATGTCCAATTGCAGTTTCTACAGAAAGAGTGTTTCAGAACGGCTCAATCAAAAGTAAGGTTCAACTCTGTTAGTTGAATGCACAGAACAGAAAGAATTTTCACAGAATGCTACTGTGTAGTTTATATTTGAATATATTCCTTTTTCCACTATTACCCTCTTAGCGCTCCGAATGTCCACTTGGATTTTCTACAGAAAGAGTGTTCAGAACTGCGCAATCAAAAGTATGGTTTAACTCTGTTAGCTTAATGAACATATCAGAAATAAGTTTCACACAATGCTTCTGTGTAGTTTTTGTTTGAAGATATTATTTTTCCCAATAGAGGCCTCTTAGCGCTCAGAATGTCCAATTGCAGTTTCTACAGAAAGAGTGTTTCAGAACGGCTCAATCAAAACTAAGGTTCAACTCTTTTAGTTGAACAAACAGAACAGAAAGAAGTTTCACACAATTCTTCTGTTTAGTTTTTATTTGTAGACATTCTTTTTCCCAATATAGGCCTCTTAGCGCTCAGAATGTCCAATTGCAATTTCTACAGAAAGAGTGTTTCAGAACGGCTCAATCAAAAGTAAGGTTCAAATCTGTTAGTTGAATGCACAGAACAGAAAGAAGTTTAATACAATGCATCTGTGTAGTTTATATTTGGAGACATTCCTTTTTCCACTATTACCCTCTTAGTGCTCCGAATGTCCACTTGCATTTTCTACAGAAAGAGTGTTCAGAACTGCGCAATCAAAAGTATGGTTTAACTCTGTTAGCTTAATGAACATATCAGAAATAAGTTTCACACAATGCTTCTGTGTAGTTTTTATTTGAAGATATTATTTTTCCCAATAGAAGCCTCTTAGCGCTCAGAATGTCCAATTGCAGTTTCTACAGAAAGAGTGTTTCAGAAAGGCTCAATCAAAAGTAAGGTTCAACTCTGTTAGTTGAATGCACAGAACAGAAAGAAGTTTCATACAATGCTTCTGTGTAGTTTATATTTGAACATATTCTTTTTTCCACTATTACCCACTTAGCTCTACGAATGTCCAGTTGCATTTTCTACAGACAGAGTGTTTCAAAACTGCTCAATCAAAAGTATGGTTTAACTCTGTTAGCTGAATGCTCAGATCAGAAAGAAGTTTCACAGAATGCTTCTGTGTAGTTTATATTTGAATATATTCCTTTTTCCACTACTACGCTCTTACCGCTCCAAATGTCCAGTTGCATTTTCAACAGAAAGAGTGTTCAGATCTGCTCAATCAAAAGTATACTTTAACTCTGTTAGCTGAATGCACAGATCAGAAAGAAGTTTCACCGAATGATTCTGTGTAGTTTATATTTGAAGACATTCCTTTTTCCACTATTACCCTCTTAGCGCTCCGAATCTCCACTTGCATTTTCTACAAAAAGAGTGTTTCATAACTGCTCAATCAAAAATATGTTTTATCTCTGTTAACTGAATTTACAGATCAGAAATAATTTTCACAGAATGCATCTGTGTAGTTTTTATTTGAAGATATTCTTTTTCCCAATGTAGGCCCCTTAGCGCTTAGCATGTCCAATTGCAGTTTCTACACAAAGAGTGTTTCAGAACGGCTCAATCAAAAGTAAGGTTCAACTCTGTTAGTTGAATGCACAGAACAGAAAGAATTTTCACAGAATGCTACTGTGTAGTTTATATTTGAATATATTCCTTTTTCCACTATTACCCTCTTAGCGCTCCGAATGTCCACTTGCATTTTCTACAGAAAGAGTGTTCAGAACTGCGCAATCAAAAGTATGGTTTAACTCTGTTAGCTTAATGAACATATCAGAAATAAGTTTCACAAAATGCTTCTGTGTAGTTTTTATTTGAAGATATTATTTTTCCCAATAGAGGCCTCTTAGCGCTCAGAATGTCCAATTGCAGTTTCTACAGAAAGAGTGTTTCAGAAAGGCTCAATCAAAAGTAAGGTTCAACTCTGTTAGTTGAATGCACAGAACAGAAAGAAGTTTCATACAATGCTTCTGTGTAGTTTATATTTGAACATATTCTTTTTTCCACTATTACCCACTTAGCGCTACGAATGTCCAGTTGCATTTTCTACAGACAGAGTGTTTCAAAACTGCTCAATCATAAGTATGGTTTAACTCTGTTAGCTGAATGCTCAGATCAGAAAGAAGTTTCACAGAATGCTTCTGTGTAGTTTCTATTTGAATATATTCCTTTTTCCACTACTACTCTCTTAGCGCTCCAAATGTCCAGTTGCATTTTCTACAGAAAGAGTGTTCAGATCTGCTCAATCAAAAGTATGGTTTAACTCTGTTAGCTGAATGCACAGACCAGAAAGAAGTTTCACAGAATGATTCTGTGTAGTTTATATTTGGAGACATTCCTTTTTCCACTATTACCCTCTTAGCGCTCCGAATGTCCACTTGCATTTTCTACAGAAAGAGTGTGTCAGAACGGCTCAAACAAAACTAAGGTTCAACTCTTTTAGTTGAACAAACAGAACAGAAAGAAGTTTCACACAATTCTTCTGTGTAGTTTTTATTTGTAGACATTCATTTTCCCAATATAGGCCTCTTAGCGCTCAGAATGTCCAATTGCAGTTTCTACAGAAAGAGTGTTTCAGAACGGCTCAATCAAAAGTAAGGTTCAACTCTGTTAGTTGAATGCACAGAACAGAAAGAAGTTTCATACAATGCTTCTGTGTAGTTTATATTTGAACATATTCTTTTTTCCACTATTACCCACTTAGTGCTACGAATGTCCAGTTGCATTTTCTACAGACAGAGTGTTTCAAAACTGCTCAATCAAAAGTATGGTTTAACTCTGTTAGCTGAATGCTCAGATCAGAAAGAAGTTTCACAGAATGCTTCTGTGTAGCTTATATTTGAATATATTCCTTTTTCCACTATTACCCTCTTAGCGCTCCGAATCTCCACTTGCATTTTCTACAGAAAGAGTGTTTCAGAACGGCTCAATCAAAACTAAGGTTCAACTCTTTTAGTTGAACAAACAGAACAGAAAGAAGTTTCACACAATTCTTCTGTGTAGTTTTTATTTGTAGACATTCTTTTTCCCAGTATAGGCCTCTTAGCGCTCAGAATGTCCAATTGCAGTTTCTACAGAAAGAGTGTTTCAGAACGGCTCAATCAAAAGTAAGGTTCAACTCTGTTAGTTGAATGCACAGAACAGAAAGAAGTTTCATACAATGCTTCTGTGTAGTTTATATTTGAACATATTCTTTTTTCCACTATTACCCACTTAGCGCTACGAATGTCCAGTTGCATTTTCTACAGACAGAGTGTTTCAAAACTGCTTAATCAAAAGTATGTTTTAACTCTGTTAGCTGAATGCTCAGATCAGAAAGAAGTTTCACAGAATGCTTCTGTGTAGTTTATATTTGAATATATTCCTTTTTCTACTACTACGCTCTTACCGCTCCAAATGTCCAGTTGCATTTTCAACAGAAAGAGTGTTCAGATCTGCTCAATCAAAAGTATGGTTTAACTCTGTTAGCTGAATGCACAGATCAGAAAGAAGTTTCACCGAATGATTCTGTGTAGTTTATATTTGAAGACATTCCTTTTTCCACTATTACCCTCTTAGCGCTCCGAATCTCCACTTGCATTTTCTACAAAAAGAGTGTTTCATAACTGCTCAATCAAAAATATGTTTTATCTCTGTTAACTGAATTTACAGATCAGAAATAATTTTCACAGAATGCATCTGTGTAGTTTTTATTTGAAGATATTCTTTTTCCCAATGTAGGCCCCTTAGCGCTTAGCATGTCCAATTGCAGTTTCTACACAAAGAGTGTTTCAGAACGGCTCAATCAAAAGTAAGGTTCAACTCTGTTAGTTGAATGCACAGAACAGAAAGAATTTTCACAGAATGCTACTGTGTAGTTTATATTTGAATATATTCCTTTTTCCACTATTACCCTCTTAGCGCTCCGAATGTCCACTTGCATTTTCTACAGAAAGAGTGTTCAGAACTGCGCAATCAAAAGTATGGTTTAACTCTGTTAGCTTAATGAACATATCAGAAATAAGTTTCACAAAATGCTTCTGTGTAGTTTTTATTTGAAGATATTATTTTTCCCAATAGAGGCCTCTTAGCGCTCAGAATGTCCAATTGCAGTTTCTACAGAAAGAGTGTTTCAGAAAGGCTCAATCAAAAGTAAGGTTCAACTCTGTTAGTTGAATGCACAGAACAGAAAGAAGTTTCATACAATGCTTCTGTGTAGTTTATATTTGAACATATTCTTTTTTCCACTATTACCCACTTAGCGCTACGAATGTCCAGTTGCATTTTCTACAGACAGAGTGTTTCAAAACTGCTCAATCATAAGTATGGTTTAACTCTGTTAGCTGAATGCTCAGATCAGAAAGAAGTTTCACAGAATGCTTCTGTGTAGTTTCTATTTGAATATATTCCTTTTTCCACTACTACTCTCTTAGCGCTCCAAATGTCCAGTTGCATTTTCTACAGAAAGAGTGTTCAGATCTGCTCAATCAAAAGTATGGTTTAACTCTGTTAGCTGAATGCACAGACCAGAAAGAAGTTTCACAGAATGATTCTGTGTAGTTTATATTTGGAGACATTCCTTTTTCCACTATTACCCTCTTAGCGCTCCGAATGTCCACTTGCATTTTCTACAGAAAGAGTGTGTCAGAACGGCTCAAACAAAACTAAGGTTCAACTCTTTTAGTTGAACAAACAGAACAGAAAGAAGTTTCACACAATTCTTCTGTGTAGTTTTTATTTGTAGACATTCATTTTCCCAATATAGGCCTCTTAGCGCTCAGAATGTCCAATTGCAGTTTCTACAGAAAGAGTGTTTCAGAACGGCTCAATCAAAAGTAAGGTTCAACTCTGTTAGTTGAATGCACAGAACAGAAAGAAGTTTCATACAATGCTTCTGTGTAGTTTATATTTGAACATATTCTTTTTTCCACTATTACCCACTTAGTGCTACGAATGTCCAGTTGCATTTTCTACAGACAGAGTGTTTCAAAACTGCTCAATCAAAAGTATGGTTTAACTCTGTTAGCTGAATGCTCAGATCAGAAAGAAGTTTCACAGAATGCTTCTGTGTAGCTTATATTTGAATATATTCCTTTTTCCACTATTACCCTCTTAGCGCTCCGAATCTCCACTTGCATTTTCTACAGAAAGAGTGTTTCAGAACGGCTCAATCAAAACTAAGGTTCAACTCTTTTAGTTGAACAAACAGAACAGAAAGAAGTTTCACACAATTCTTCTGTGTAGTTTTTATTTGTAGACATTCTTTTTCCCAATATAGGCCTCTTAGCGCTCAGAATGTCCAATTGCAGTTTCTACAGAAGGAGTGTTTCAGAACGGCTCAATCAAAAGTAAGGTTCAACTCTGTTAGTTGAATGCACAGAACAGAAAGAAGTTTCATAAAATGCTTCTGTATAGTTTATATTTGAACATATTCTTTTTTCCACTATTACCCACTTAGCGCTACGAATGTCCAGTTGCATTTTCTACAGACAGAGAGTTTCAAAACTGCTCAATCAAAAGTATGGTTTAACTCTGTTAGCTGAATGCTCAGATAAGAAAGAAGTTTCACAGAATGCTTCTGTGTAGTTTATATTTGAATATATTCCTTTTTCCACTACTACGCTCTTAGCGCTCAAAATGTCCAGTTGCATTTTCTACAGAAAGAGTGTTCAGATCTGCTCAATGAAAAGTATGGTTTAACTCTGTTAGCTGAATGCACAGATCAGAAAGAAGTTTCACCGAATGATTCTGTTTAGTTTATATTTGAAGACATTCCTTTTTCCACTGTTACCCTCTTAGCGCTCCGAATCTCCACTTGCATTTTCTACAAAAAGAGTGTTTCATAACTGCTCAATCAAAAATATGTTTTATATCTGTTAATTGAATTTACAGATCAGAAATAAGTTTCACAGAATGCATCTGTGTAGTTTTTATTTGAAGATATTCTTTTTCCCAATGTAGGCCTCTTAGCGCTTAGCATGTCCAATTGCAGTTACTACAGAAAGAGTGTTTCAGAACGGCTCAATCAAAAGTAAGGTTCAACTCTGTTAGTTGAATGCACAGAACAGAAAGAATTTTCACAGAATGCTACTGTGTAGTTTATATTTGAATATATTCCTTTTTCCACTATTACCCTCTTAGCGCTCCGAATGTCCACTTGCATTTTCTACAGAAAGAGTGTTCAGAACTGCGCAATCAAAAGTATGGTTTAACTCTGTTAGCTTAATGAACATATCAGAAATAAGTTTCACACAATGCTTCTGTGTAGTTTTTATTTGAAGATATTATTTTTCCCAATAGAGGCCTCTTAGCGCTCAGAATCTCCAATTGCAGTTTCTACAGAAAGAGTGTTTCAGAAAGGCTCAATCAAAAGTAAGGTTCAACTCTGTTAATTGAATGCACAGAACAGAAAGAAGTTTCATACAATGCTTCTGTGTAGTTTATATTTGAACATATTCTTTTTTCCACTATTACCCACTTAGCGCTACGAATGTCCAGTTGCATTTTCTACAGACAGAGTGTTTCAAAACTGCTCAATCAAAAGTATGGTTTAACTCTGTTAGCTGAATGCTCAGATCAGAAATAAGTTTCACAGAATGCTTCTGTGTAGTTTATATTTGAATATATTCCTTTTTCCACTACTACTCTCTTAGCGCTCCAAATGTCCAGTTGCATTTTCTACAGAAAGAGTGTTCAGATCTGCTCAATCAAAAGTATGGTTTAACTCTGTTAGCTGAATGCACAGCTCAGAAAGAAGTTTCACAGAATGATTCTGTGTAGTTTATATTTGGAGACATTCCCTTTTCCACTATTACCCTCTTAGCGCTCCGAATCTCCACTTGCATTTTCTACAGAAAGAGTGTTTCAGAACGGCTCAATCAAAACTAAGGTTCAACTCTTTTAGTTGAACAAACAGAACAGAAAGAAGTTTCACACAATTCTTCTGTGTAGTTTTTATTTGTAGACATTCTTTTTCCCAGTATAGGCCTCTTAGCGCTCAGAATGTCCAATTGCAGTTTCTACAGAAAGAGTGTTTCAGAACGGCTCAATCAAAAGTAAGGTTCAACTCTGTTAGTTGAATGCACAGAACAGAAAGAAGTTTCATACAATGCTTCTGTGTAGTTTATATTTGAACATATTCTTTTTTCCACTATTACCCACTTAGCGCTACGAATGTCCAGTTGCATTTTCTACAGACAGAGTGTTTCAAAACTGCTAAATCAAAAGTATGTTTTAACTCTGTTAGCTGAATGCTCAGATCAGAAAGAAGTTTCACAGAATGCTTCTGTGTAGTTTATATTTGAATATATTCCTTTTTCTACTACTACGCTCTTACCGCTCCAAATGTCCAGTTGCATTTTCAACAGAAAGAGTGTTCAGATCTGCTCAATCAAAAGTATGGTTTAACTCTGTTAGCTGAATGCACAGATCAGAAAGAAGTTTCACCGAATGATTCTGTGTAGTTTATATTTGAAGACATTCCTTTTTCCACTATTACCCTCTTAGCGCTCCGTATCTCCACTTGCATTTTGTACAAAAAGAGTGTTTCATAACTGCTCAATCAAAAATATGTTTTATCTCTGTTAACTGAATTTACAGATCAGAAATAAGTTTCACAGAGTGCATCTGTGTAGTTTTTATTTCAAGATATTTTTTTCCCAATGTAGGCCTCTTAGCGCTTAGCATGTCCAATTGCAGTTTCTACAGAAAGAGTGTTTCAGAACGGCTCAATCAAAAGTAAGGTTCAACTCTGTTAGTTGAATGCACAGAACAGAAAGAATTTTCACAGAATGCTACTGTGTAGTTTATATTTGAATATATTCCTTTTTCCACTATTACCCTCTTAGCGCTCCGAATGTCCACTTGGATTTTCTACAGAAAGAGTGTTCAGAACTGCGCAATCAAAAGTATGGTTTAACTCTGTTAGCATAATGAACATATCAGAAATAAGTTTCACACAATGCTTCTGTGTAGTTTTTGTTTGAAGATATTATTTTTCCCAATAGAGGCCTCTTAGCGCTCAGAATGTCCAATTGCAGTTTCTACAGAAAGAGTGTTTCAGAACGGCTCAATCAAAACTAAGGTTCAACTCTTTTAGTTGAACAAACAGAACAGAAAGAAGTTTCACACAATTCTTCTGTTTAGTTTTTATTTGTAGACATTCTTTTTCCCAATATAGGCCTCTTAGCGCTCAGAATGTCCAATTGCAATTTCTACAGAAAGAGTGTTTCAGAACGGCTCAATCAAAAGTAAGGTTCAACTCTGTTAGTTGAATGCACAGAACAGAAAGAAGTTTCATACAATGCATCTGTGTAGTTTATATTTGAACATATTCTTTTTTCCACTATTACCCACTTAACGCTACGAATGTCCAGTTGCATTTTCTACAGACAGAGTGTTTCAAAACTGCTCAATCAAAAGTATGGTTTAACTCTGTTAGCTGAATGCTCAGATCAGAAAGAAGTTTCACAGAATGCTTCTGTGTAGTTTATATTTGAATATATTCCTTTTTCCACTACTACTCTCTTAGCGCTCCAAATGTCCAGTTGCATTTTCTACAGAAAGAGTGTTCAGATCTGCTCAATCAAAAGTATGGTTTAACTCTGTTAGCTGAATGCACAGATCAGAAAGAAGTTTCACAGAATGATTCTGTGTAGTTTATATTTGGAGACATTCCTTTTTCCACTATTACCCTCTTAGCGCTCCGTATCTCCACTTGCATTTTCTACAGAAAGAGTGTTTCAGAATGGCTCAATCAAAACTAAGGTTCAACTCTTTTAGTTGAACCGACAGAACAGAAAGAATTTTCACACAATTCTTCTGTGTAGTTTTTATTTGTAGACATTCTTTTTCCCAATATAGGCCTCTTAGCGCTCAGAATGTCCAATTGCAGTTTCTACAGAAAGAGTGTTTCAGAACGGCTCAATCAAAAGTAAGGTTCAACTCTGTTAGTTGAATGCACAGAACAGAAAGAAGTTTCATACAATGCTTCTGTGTAGTTCATATTTGAACATATTCTTTTTTCCACTATTACCCACTTAGCGCTACGAATGTCCAGTTGCATTTTCTACAGACAGAGTGTTTCAAAACTGCTCAATCAAAAGTATGGTTTAACTCTGTTAGCTGAATGCTCAGATCAGAAAGAAGTTTCACAGAATGCTTCTGTGTAGTTTATATTTGAATATATTCCTTTTTCCACTACTACGCTCTTACCGCTCCAAATGTCCAGTTGCATTTTCTACAGAAAGAGTGTTCAGATCTGCTCAATCAAAAGTATGGTTTAACTCTGTTAGCTGAATGCACAGACCAGAAAGAAGTTTCACAGAATGATTCTGTGTAGTTTATATTTGGAGACATTCCTTTTTCCACTATTACCCTCTTAGCGCTCCGAATGTCCACTTGCATTTTCTACAGAAAGAGTGTGTCAGAACGGCTCAAACAAAACTAAGGTTCAACTCTTTTAGTTGAACAAACAGAACAGAAAGAAGTTTCACACAATTCTTCTGTGTAGTTTTTATTTGTAGACATTCATTTTCCCAATATAGGCCTCTTAGCGCTCAGAATGTCCAATTGCAGTTTCTACAGAAAGAGTGTTTCAGAACGGCTCAATCAAAAGTAAGGTTCAACTCTGTTAGTTGAATGCACAGAACAGAAAGAAGTTTCATACAATGCTTCTGTGTAGTTTATATTTGAACATATTCTTTTTTCCACTATTACCCACTTAGTGCTACGAATGTCCAGTTGCATTTTCTACAGACAGAGTGTTTCAAAACTGCTCAATCAAAAGTATGGTTTAACTCTGTTAGCTGAATGCTCAGATCAGAAAGAAGTTTCACAGAATGCTTCTGTGTAGCTTATATTTGAATATATTCCTTTTTCCACTACTACCCTCTTAGCGCTCCGAATCTCCACTTGCATTTTCTACAGAAAGAGTGTTTCAGAACGGCTCAATCAAAACTAAGGTTCAACTCTTTTAGTTGAACAAACAGAACAGAAAGAAGTTTCACACAATTCTTCTGTGTAGTTTTTATTTGTAGACATTCTTTTTCCCAATATAGGCCTCTTAGCGCTCAGAATGTCCAATTGCAGTTTCTACAGAAAGAGTGTCTCAGAACGGCTCAATCAAAAGTAAGGTTCAACTCTGTTAGTTGAATGCACAGAACAGAACGTAGTTTCATACAATGCTTCTGTGTAGTTTATATTTGAACATATTCTTTTTTCCACTATTACCCACTTAGCGCTACGAATGACCAGTTGCATTTTCTACAGACAGAGTGTTTCAAAACTGCTCAATCAAAGTATGGTTTAACTCTGTTAGCTGAATGCTCAGATCAGAAAGAAGTTTCACAGAATGCTTCTGTGTATTTTATATTTGAATATATTCCTTTTTCCACTACTACGCTCTTAGCGCTCAAAATGTCCAGTTGCATTTTCTACAGAAAGAGTGTTCAGATCTGCTCAATCAAAAGTATGGTTTAACTCTGTTAGCTGAATGCACAGATCAGAAAGAAGTTTCACCGAATGATTCTGTGTAGTTTATATTTGAAGACATTCCTTTTTCCACTATTACCCTCTTAGCGCTCCGAATCTCCACTTGCATTTTCTACAAAAAGAGTGTTTCATAACTGCTCAATCAAAAATATGTTTTATTTCTGTTAACTGAATTTACAGATCAGAAATAAGTTTCACAGAATGCATCTGTGTAGTCTTTATTTGAAGATATTCTTTTTCCCAATGTAGGCCTCTTAGAGCTTAGCATGTCCAATTGCAGTTTCTACAGAAAGAGAGTTTCAGAACGGCTCAATCAAATGTAAGGTTCAACTCTGTTAGCTGAATGCACAGAACAGAAAGTGTTTTCACAGAATGCTACTGTGTAGTTTATATTTGAATATATTCCTTTTTCCACTATTACCCTCTTAGCGCTCCGAATGTCCACTTGCATTTTCTACAGAAAGAGTGTTCAGAACTGCGCAATCAAAAGTATGGTTTAACTCTGTTAGCTTAATGAACATATCAGAAATATGTTTCACACAATGCTTCTGTGTAGTTTTTATTTGAAGATATTATTTTTCCCAATAGAGGCCTCTTAGCGCTCAGAATGTCCAATTGCAGTTTCTACAGAAAGAGTGTTTCAGAAAGGCTCAATCAAAAGTAAGGTTGAACTCTGTTAGTTGAATGCACAGAACAGAAAGAAGTTTCATACAATGCTTCTGTGTAGTTTATATTTGAACATATTCTTTTTTCCACTATTACCCACTTAGCGCTACGAATGTCCAGTTGCATTTTCTACAGACAGAGTGTTTCAAAACTGCTCAATCAAAAGTATGGTTTAACTCTGTTAGCTGAATGCTCAGATCAGAAAGAAGTTTCACAGAATGCTTCTGTGTAGTTTATATTTGAATATATTCCTTTTTCCACTACTACTCTCTTAGCGCTCCAAATGTCCAGTTGCATTTTCTACAGAAAGAGTGTTCAGATCTGCTCAATCAAAAGTATGGTTTAACTCTGTTAGCTGAATGCACAGATCAGAAAGAAGTTTCACAGAATGATTCTGTGTAGTTTATATTTGTAGACATTCCTTCTTCCACTATTACCCTCTTAGCGCTCCGAATCTCCACTTGCATTTTCTACAGAAAGAGTGTTTCAGAACGACTCAATCAAAACTAAGGTTCAACTCCTTTTGTTGAACAAACAGAACAGAAAGAAGTTTCACACAATTCTTCTGTGTAGTTTTTATTTGTAGATATTCTTTTTCCCAATATAGGCCTCTTAGCGCTCAGAATGTCCAATTGCAGTTTCTACAGAAAGAGTGTTTCAGAACGGCTCAATCAAAAGTAAGGTTCAACTCTGTTAGTAGAATGCACAGAACAGAAAGAAGTTTCATACAATGCTTCTGTGTAGTTTATATTTGAACATATTCTCTTTTCCACTATTACCCACTTAGCGCTACGAATGTCCAGTTGCATTTTCTACAGACAGAGTGTTTCAAAACTGCTCAATCAAAAGTATGGTTTAACTCTGTTAGCTGTATGCTCAGATCAGAAAGAAGTTTCACAGAATGCTTCTGTGTAGTTTATATTTGAATATACTCCTTTTTCCACTACTACGCTCTTAGCGCTCCAAATGTCCAGTTGCATTTTCAACAGAAAGAGTGTTCAGATATGCTCAATCAAATGTATGGTTTAACTCTGTTAGCTGAATGCACAGATCAGAAAGAAGTTTCACAGAATGATTCTGTGTAGTTTATATTTGGAGACATTCCTTTTTCCACTATTACCCTCTTAGCGCTCGGAATCTCCACTTGCATTTTCTACAGAAAGAGTGTTTCAGAACGGCTCAATCAAAACTAAGGTTCAACTCTTTTAGTTGAACAAACAGAACAGAAAGAAGTTTCACACAATTCTTCTGTGTAGTTTTTATTTGTAGACATTCTTTTTCCCAATATAGGCCTCTTAGCGCTCAGAATGTCCAATTGCAGTTTCTACAGAAAGAGTGTTTCAGAACGGCTCTATCAAAAGTAAGGTTCAACTCTGTTAGTTGAATGCACAGAACAGAAAGAAGTTTCATACAATGCTTCTGTGTAGTTTATATTTGAACATATTCTTGTTTCCACTATTACCCACTTAGCGCTACGAATGTCCAGTTGCATTTTCTACAGACAGAGTGTTTCAAAACTGCTCAATCAAAAGTATGGTTTAACTCTGTTAGCTGAATGCTCAGATCAGAAAGAAGTTTCACAGAATGCTTCTGTGTAGTTTATATTTGAATATATTCCTTTTTCCACTACTACGCTCTTAGCGCTCCAAATGTCCAGTTGCATTTTCAACAGAAAGAGTGTTCAGATCTGCTCAATCAAAAGTATGTTTTAACTCTGTTAGCTGAATGCACAGATCAGAAAGAAGTTTCACCGAATGATTCTGTGTAGTTTATATTTGAAGACATTCCTTTTTCCACTATTACCCTCTTAGCGCTCCGAATCTCCACTTGCATTTTCTACAAAAAGAGTGTTTCATAACTGCTGAATCAAAAATATGTTTTATCTCTGTCAACTGAATTTACAGATCAGAAATAAGTTTCACAGAATGCATCTGTGTAGTTTTTATTTGAAGATATTCTTTTTCCCAATGTAGGCCTCTTAGCGCTTAGCATGTCCAATTGTAGTTTCTACAGAAAGAGAGTTTCAGAACGGCTCAATCAAAAGTAAGGTTCAACACTGTTAGTTGAATGCACAGAACACAAAGAATTTTCACAGAATGCTACTGTGTAGTTTATATTTGAATATATTCCTTTTTCCACTATTACCCTCTTAGCGCTCCGAATGTCCACTTGCATTTTCTACAGAAAGAGTGTTCAGAACTGCGCAATCAAAAGTATGGTTTAACTCTGTTAGCTTAATGAACATATCAGAAATAAGTTTCACACAATGCTTCTGTGTAATTTTTATTTGAAGATATTATTTTTCCCAATAGAGGCCTCTTAGCGCTCAGAATGTCCAATTGCAGTTTCTACAGAAAGAGTGTTTCAGAAAGGCTCAATCAAAAGTAAGGTTCAACTCTGTTAGTTGAATGCACAGAACAGAAAGAAGTTTCATACAATGCTTCTGTGTAGTTTATATTTGAACATATTCTTTTTTCCACTATTACCCCCTTAGCGCTACGAATGTCCAGTTGCATTTTCCACAGACAGAGTGTTTCAAAACTGCTCAATCAAAAGTATGATTTAACTCTGTTAGCTGAATGCTCAGTTCAGAAAGAAGTTTCACAGAATGCTTCTGTGTAGTTTATATTTGAATATATTCCTTTTTCCACTACTACTCTCTTAGCGCTCCAAATGTCCAGTTGCATTTTCTACAGAAAGAGTGTTCAGATCTGCTCAATCAAAAGTATGGTTTAACTCTGTTAGCTGAATGCACAGATCAGAAAGAAGTTTCACAGAATGATTCTGTGTAGTTTATATTTGTAGACATTCCTTCTTCCACTATTACCCTCTTAGCGCTCCGAATCTCCACTTGCATTTTCTACAGAAAGAGTGTTTCAGAACGACTCAATCAAAACTAAGGTTCAACTCCTTTTGTTGAACAAACAGAACAGAAAGTAGTTTCACACAATTCTTCTGTGTAGTTTTTATTTGTAGATATTCTTTTTCCCAATATAGGCCTCTTAGCGCTCAGAATGTCCAATTGCAGTTTCTACAGAAAGAGTGTTTCAGAACGGCTCAATCAAAAGTAAGGTTCAACTCTGTTAGTAGAATGCACAGAACAGAAAGAAGTTTCATACAATGCTTCTGTGTAGTTTATATTTGAACATATTCTCTTTTCCACTATTACCCACTTAGCGCTACGAATGTCCAGTTGCATTTTCTACAGACAGAGTGTTTCAAAACTGCTCAATCAAAAGTATGGTTTAACTCTGTTAGCTGTATGCTCAGATCAGAAAGAAGTTTCACAGAATGCTTCTGTGTAGTTTATATTTGAATATATTCCTTTTTCCACTACTACGCTCTTAGCGCTCCAAATGTCCAGTTGCATTTTCAACAGAAAGAGTGTTCAGATCTGCTCAATCAAATGTATGGTTTAACTCTGTTAGCTGAATGCACAGATCAGAAAGAAGTTTCACCGAATGATTCTGTGTAGTTTATATTTGAAGACATTCCTTTTTCCACTATTACCCTCTTAGCGCTCCGAATCTCCACTTGCATTTTCTACAAAAAGAGTGTTTCATAACTGCTCAATCAAAAATATCTTTTATCTCTGTTAACTGAATTTACAGATCAGAAATAAGTTTCACAGAATGCATCTGTGTAGTTTTTATTTGAAGATATTCTTTTTCCCAATGTAGGCCTCTTAGCGCTTAGCATGTCCAATTGCAGTTTCTACAGAAACAGTGTTTCAGAACGGCTCAATCAAAAGTAAGGTTCAACTCTGTTAGCTGAATGCACAGATCAGAAAGAAGTTTCACAGAATGATTCTGTGTAGTTTATATTTGGAGACATTCCTTTTTCCACTATTACCCTCTTAGCGCTCCGAATCTCCACTTGCATTATCTACAGAAAGTGTTTCAGAACGGCTCAATCAAAACTAAGGTTCAACACTTTTAGTTGAACAAAGAGAACAGAAAGAAGTTTCACACAATTCTTCTGTGTAGTTTTTATTTGTAGACATTCTTTTTCCCAATATAGGCCTCTTAGCGCTCAGAATGTCCAATTGCAGTTTCTACAGAAAGAGTGTTTCAGAACGGCTCAATCAAAAGTAAGGTTCAACTCTGTTAGTTGAATGCACAGAACAGAAAGAAGTTTCATACAATGCTTCTGTGTAGTTTATATTTGAAAATATTCTTTTATCCACTATTACCCACTTAGCGCTACGAATGTCCAGTTGCATTTTCTACAGACAGAGTGTTTCAAAACTGCTCAATAAAACGTATGGTTTAACTCTGTTAGCTGAATGCTCAGATCAGAAAGAAGTTTCACAGAATGCTTCTGTGTAGTTTATATTTGAATATATTCCTTTTTCCACTACTACTCTCTTAGCGCTCCAAATGTCCAGTTGCATTTTCTACAGAAAGAGTGTTCAGATCTGCTCAATCAAAAGTATGGTTTAACTCTGTTAGCTGAATGCACAGATCAGAAAGAAGTTTCACAGAATGATTCTGTGTAGTTTATATTTGGAGACATTCCTTTTTCCACTATTACCCTCTTAGCGCTCCGAATCTCCACTTGCATTTTCTAAAGAAAGAGTGTTTCAGAACGGCTCAATCAAAACTAAGGTTCAACTCTTTTAGTTGAACAAACAGAACAGAAAGAAGTTTCACACAATCCTTCTGTGTAGTTTTTATTTGTAGACATTCTTTTTCCCAATATAGCCCTCTTAGCGCTCAGAATGTCCAATTGCAATTTCTACAGAAAGAGTGTTTCAGAACGGCTCAATCAAATGTAAGGTTCAACTCTGTTAGTTGAATGCACAGAACAGAAAGAAGTTTCATACAATGCTTCTGTGTAGTTTATATTTGAACATATTCTTTTTTCCACTATTACCCACTTAGCGCTACGAATGTCCAGTTGCATTTTCTACAGACAGAGTGTTTCAAAACTGCTCAACCAAAAGTATGGTTTAACTCTGTTAGCTGTATGCTCAGATCAGAAAGAAGATTCACAGAATGCTTCTGTGTAGTTTATATTTGAATATATTCCTTTTTCCACTACTACGCTCTTAGCGCTCCAAATGTCCAGTTGCATTTTCAACAGAAAGAGTGTTCAGATCTGCTCAATCAAAAGTATGGTTTAACTCTGTTAGCTGAATGCACAGATCAGAAAGAAGTTTCACCGAATGATTCTGTGTAGTTTATATTTGAAGACATTCCTTTTTCCACTATTACCCTCTTAGCGCTCCGAATCTCCACTTGCATTTTCTACAAAAAGAGTGTTTCATAACTGCTCAATCAAAAATATGTTTTATCTCTGTTAACTGAATTTACAGATAAGAAATAAGTTTCACAGAATGCATCTGTGTAGTTTTTATTTGAAGATATTCTTTTTCCCAATGTAGGCCTCTTAGCGCTTAGCATGTCCAATTGCAGTTTCTACAGAAAGAGTGTTTCAGAACGGCTCAATCAAAAGTAAGGTTCAACTCTGTTAGTTGAATGCACAGAACAGAAAGAATTTTCACAGAATGCTACTGTGTAGTTTATATTTGAATATAATCCTTTTTCCACTCTTACCCTCTTAGCGCTCCGAATGTCCACTTGCATTTTCTACAGAAAGAGTGTTCAGAACTGCGCAATCAAAAGTATGGTTTAACTCTGTTAGCTTAATGAACATATCAGAAATAAGTTTCACACAATGCTTCTGTGTAGTTTTTATTTGAAGATATTATTTTTCCCAATATAGGCCTCTTAGCGCTCAGAATGTCCAATTGCAGTTTCTACAGAAAGAGTGTTTCAGAAAGGCTCAATCAAAAGTAAGGTTCAACTCTGTTAGTTGAATGCACAGAACAGAAAGAAGTTTCATACAATGCTTCTGTGTAATTTATATTTGAACATATTCTTTTTTCCACTATTACCCACTTAGCGCTACGAATGTCCAGTTGCATTTTCTACAGACAGAGTGTTTCAAAACTGCTCAATCAAAAGTATGGTTTAACTCTGTTAGCTGAATGCTCAGATCAGAAAGAAGTTTCACAGAATGCTTCTGTGTAGTTTATATTTGAATATATTCCTTTTTCCACTACTACACTCTTAGCGCTCCAAATGTCCAGTTGCATTTTCTACAGAAAGAGTGTTCAGATCTGCTCAATCAAAAGTATGGTTTAACTCTGTTAGCTGAATGCACAGATCAGAAAGAAGTTTCACCGAATGATTCTGTGTAGTTTATATTTGAAGACATTCCTTTTTCCACTATTACCCTCTTAGCGCTCCGAATGTCCACTTGCATTTTCTACAGAAAGTGTGTTCAGAACTGCGCAATCAAAAGTATGGTTTAACTCTGTTAGCTGAATGCACAGATCAGAAAGAAGTTTCACCGAATGATTCTGTGTAGTTTATATTTGAAGACATTCCTTTTTCCACTATTACCCTCTAAGTGCTCCGAATCTCCACTTGCATTTTCTACAGAAAGAGTGTTTCAGAACGGCTCAATCAAAACTAAAGTTCAACTCTTTTAGTTGAACAAACAGAACATAAAGAAGTTTCGAACAGTTCTTCTGTGTAGTTTTTATTTGTAGACATTCTTTTTCCCAATATAGGCCTCCTAGCGCTCAGAATGTCCAATTGCAGTTTCTACAGAAAGAGTGTTTCAGAACGGCTCAATCAAAAGTAAGGTTCAACTCTGTTAGTTGAATGCACAGAACAGAAAGAAGTTTCATACAATGCTTCTGTGTAGTTTATATTTGAACATATTCTTTTTTCCACTATTACCCACTTAGCGCTATGAATGTCCAGTTGCATTTTCTACAGACAGAGTGTTTCAAAACTGCTCAATCAAAAGTATGGTTTAACTCTGTTAGCTGAATGCTCAGATCAGAAAGAAGTTTCACAGAATGCTTCTGTGTAGTTTATATTTGAATATATTCCTTTTTCCACTATTACGCTCTTAGCGCTCCAAATGTCCAGTTGCATTTTCTACAGAAAGAGTGTTCAGATCTGCTCAATCAAAAGTATGGTTTAACTCTGTTAGCTGAATGCACAGATCAGAAAGAAGTTTCACAGAATGATTCTGTGTAGTTTATATTTGGTGACATTCCTTTTTCCACTATTACCCTCTTAGCGCTCCGAATCTCCACTTGCATTTTCTACAGAAAGAGTGTTTCAGAACGGCTCAATCAAAACTAAGGTTCAACTCTTTTAGTTGAACAAACAGAACAGAAAGAAGTTTCACACAATTCTTCTGTGTAGTTTTTATTTGTAGACATTCTTTTTCCCAATATAGGCCTCTTAGCGCTCAGAATGTCCAATTGCAGTTTCTACAGAAAGAGTGTTTCAGAACGGCTCAATCAAAAGTAAGGTTCAACTCTGTTAGTTGAATGCACAGAACAGAAAGAAGTTTCATACAATGCTTCTGTGTAGTTCATATTTGAACATATTCATTTTTCCACTATTACCCACTTAGCGCTACGAATGTCCAGTTGCATTTTCTACAGACAGAGTGTTTCCAAACTGCTCAATCAAAAGTATGGTTTAACTCTGATAGCTGAATGCTCAGATCAGAAAGAAGTTTCACAGAATGCTTCTGTGTAATTTATATTTGAATATATTCCTTTTTCCACTACTACGCTCTTAGCGCTCCAAATGTCCAGTTGCATTTTCTACAAAAAGAGTGTTTCATAACTGCTCAATCAAAAATATGTTTTATCTCTGTTAACTGAATTTACAGATCAGAAATAAGTTTCACAGAATGCATCTGTGTAGTTTTTATTTGAAGATATTCTTTTTCCCAATGTAGGCCTCTTAGCGCTTAGCATGTCCAATTGCAGTTTCTACAGAAAGAGTGTTTCAGAACGGCTCAATCAAAATTAAGGTTCAACTCTGTTAGTTGAATGCACAGAACAGAAAGAATTTTCACAGAATGCTACTGTGTAGTTTATATTTGAATATATTCCTTTCTCCACTATTTCCCTCTTAGCGCTCCGAATGTCCACTTGCATTTTCTACAGAAAGTGTGTTCAGAACTGCGCAATCAAAAGTATGGTTTAACTCTGTTAGCTTAATGAACATATCAGAAATAAGTTTCACACAATGCTTCTGTGTAGTTTTTATTTGAAGATATTATTTTTCCCAATATAGGCCTCTTAGCGCTCAGAATGTCCAATTGCAGTTTCTACAGAAAGAGTGTTTCAGAAAGGCTCAATCAAAAGTAAGGTTCAACTCTGTTAGTTGAATGCACAGAACAGAAAGAAATTTCATACAATGCTTCTGTGTAGTTTATATTTGAAGATATTCTTTTTTCCACTATTACCCACTTGGCGCTACGAATGTCCAGTTGCATTTTCTACAGACAGAGTGTTTCAAAACTGCTCAATCAAAAGTATGGTTTAACTCTGTTAGCTGAATGCTCAGATCAGAAAGAAGTTTCACAGAAGGCTTCTGTGTAGTTTATATTTGAATATATTCCTTTTTCCACTACTACTCTCTTAGCGCTCCAAATGTCCAGTTGCATTATCTACAGAAAAAGTGTTCAGATCTGCTCTATCAAAAGTATGGTTTAACTCTGTTAGCTGAATGCACAGATCAGAAAGAAGTTTCACAGAATGATTCTGTGTAGTTTATATTTGGAGACATTCCTTTTTCCACTATTACCCTCTTAGCGCTCCGAATCTCCACTTGCATTTTCTACAGAAAGAGTGTTTCAGAACGGCTCAATCAAAACTAAGGGTCAACTCTTTTAGTTGAACAAACAGAACAGAAAGAAGTTTCACACAATTCTTCTGTGTAGTTTTTATTTGTAGACATTCTTTTTCCCAATATAGGCCTCTTAGCGCTCAGAATGTCCAATTGCAGTTTCTACAGAAAGAGTGTTTCAGAACGGCTCAATCAAAAGTAAGGTTCAACTCTGTAAGTTGAATGCACAGAACAGAAAGAAGTTTCATACAATGCTTCTGTGTAGTTTATATTTGAACATATTCTTTTTTCCACTATTACCCACTTAGCGCTACGAATGTCCAGTTGCATTTTCTACAGACAGAGTGTTTCAAAACTGCTCAATCAAAAGTATGGTTTAATTCTGTTAGCTGAATGCTCAGATCAGAAAGAAGTTTCACAGAATGCTTCTGTGTAGTTTATATTTGAATATATTACTTTTTCCACTACTACGCTCTTAGCGCTCCAAATGTCCAGTTGCATTTTCTACAGAAAGAGTGTTAAGATCTGAGCAATCAAAAGTATGGTTTAACTCTGTTAGCTGAATGCACAGATCAGAAAGAAGTTTCAACGAATGATTCTGTGTAGTTTATATTTGAAGACATTCCTTTTTCCACTATTACCCTCTTAGCGCTCCGAATCTCCACTTGCATTTTCTACAAAAAGAGTGTTTCATAACTGCTCAATCAAAAATATGTTTTATCTCTGTTACCTGAATTTACAGATCAGAAATAGGTTTCACAGAATGCATCTGTGTAGTTTTTATTTGAAGATATTCTTTTTCCCAATGTAGGCCTCTTAGCACTTAGCATGTCCAATTGCAGTTTCTACAGAAAGAGTGTTTCAGAACGGCTCAATCAAAAGTAAGATTCAACTCTGTTAGTTGAATGCACAGAACAGAAAGGATTTTCACAGAATGCTACTGTGTAGTTTATAGTTGAATATATTCCTTTCTCCACTATTAATCTCTTAGCGCTCCGAATGTCCACTTGCATTTTCTACAAAAAGAGTGTTCAGAACTGCGCAATCAAAAGTATGGTTTAACTCTGTTAGCTTAATGATCATATCAGAAATAAGTTTCACACAATGCTTATGTGTAGTTTTTATTTGAAGATATTATTTTTCCCAATATAGGCCTCTTAGCGCTCAGAATGTCCAATTGCAGTTTCTACAGAAAGAGTGTTTCAGAAAGGCTCAATCAAAAGTAAGGTTCAACTCTGTTAGTTGAATGCACAGAACAGAAAGTAATTTCATACAATGCTTCTGTGTAGTTTATATTTGAACATATTCTTTTTTCCACTATTACCCACTTGGCGCTACGAATGTCCAGTTGCATTTTCTACAGACAGAGTGTTTCAAAACTGCTCAATCAAAAGTATGGTTTAACTCTGTTAGCTGAATGCTCAGATCAGAAAGAAGTTTCACAGAATGCTTCTGTGTAGTTTATATTTGAATATATCCCTTTTTCCACTACTACTCTCTTAGCGCTCCAAATGTCCAGTTGCATTTTCTACAGAAAGAGTGTTCAGATCTGCTCAATCAAAAGTATGGTTTTACTCTGTTAGCTGAATGCACAGATCAGAAATAAGTTTCACAGAATTATTCTGTGTAGTTTATATTTGGAGACATTCCTTTTTCCACTATTACCCTCTTAGCGCTCCGAATCTCCACTTGCATTTTCTACAGAAAGAGTGTTTCAGAACGGCTCAATCAAAACTAAGGTTCAACTCTTTTAGTTGAACAAACAGAACAGAAAGAAGTTTCACACAATTCTTCTGTGTAGTTTTTATTTGTAGACATTCTTTTTCCCAATATAGGCCTCTTAGCGCTCAGAATGTCCAATTGCAGTTTCTACAGAAAGAGTGTTTCAGAACGGCTCAATCAAAAGTAAGGTTCAACTCTGTTAGTTGAATGCACAGAACAGAAAGAAGTTTCATACAATGCTTCTGTGTAGTTTATATTTGAACATATTCTTTTTTCCACTATTACCCACTTAGCGCTACGAATGTCCAGTGGCATTTTCTACAGACAGAGTGTTTCAAAACTGCTCAATCAAAAGTATGGTTTAACTCTGTTAGCTGAATGCTCAGATCAGAAAGAAGTTTCACAGAATGCTTCTGTGTAGTTTATATTTGAATATATTCCTTTTTCCACTACTATGCTCTTAGCGCTCCAAATGTCCAGTTGCATTTTCTACAGAAAGAGTGTTCAGATCTGCTCAGTCAAAATTATGGTT
This sequence comes from Symphalangus syndactylus, assembly GCF_028878055.3. Lineage (NCBI taxonomy): Eukaryota > Metazoa > Chordata > Mammalia > Primates > Hylobatidae > Symphalangus > Symphalangus syndactylus. The sequence goes on from NC_072429.2 coordinate 4,291,526, forward strand.
TAACTCTGTTAGCTGAATGCACAGATCAGAAAGAAGTTTCACCGAATGATTCTGTGTAGTTTATATTTGAAGACATTTCTTTTTCCACTATTACCCTCTTAGCGCTCCAAATCTCCACTTGCATTTTCTACAAAAAGAGTGTTTCATAACTGCTCAATCAAAAATATGTTTTATCTCTGTTAACTGAATTTACAGATCAGAAATAAGTTTCACAGAATGCATCTGTGTAGTTTTTATTTGAAGATATTCTTTTTCCCAATGTAGGCCTCTTAGCGCTTAGCATGTCCAATTGCAGTTTCTACAGAAAGAGTGTTTCAGAACGGCTCAATCAAAAGTAAGGTTCAACTCTGTTAGTTGAATGCACAGAACAGAAAGAATTTTCACAGAATGCTACTGTGTAGTTTATATTTGAATATATTCCTTTCTCCACTATTTCCCTCTTAGCGCTCCGAATGTCCACTTGCATTTTCTACAGAAAGTGGGTTCAGAACTGCGCAATCAAAAGTATGGTTTAACTCTGTTAGCTTAATGAACATATCAGAAATAAGTTTCACACAATGCTTCTGTGTAGTTTTTATTTGAAGATATTATTTTTCCCAATATAGGCCTCTTAGCGCTCAGAATGTCCAATTGCAGTTTCTACAGAAAGAGTGTTTCAGAAAGGCTCAATCAAAAGTAAGGTTCAACTCTGTTAGTTGAATGCACAGAACAGAAAGAAATTTCATACAATGCTTCTGTGTAGTTTATATTTGAAGATATTCTTTTTTCCACTATTACCCACTTGGCGCTACGAATGTCCAGTTGCACATTCTACAGACAGAGTGTTTCAAAACTGCTCAATCAAAAGTATGGTTTAACTCTGTTAGCTGAATGCTCAGATCAGAAAGAAGTTTCACAGAATGCTTCTGTGTAGTTTATATTTGAATATATTCCTTTTTCCACTACTACTCTCTTAGCGCTCCAAATGTCCAGTTGCATTTTCTACAGAAAGAGTGTTCAGATCTGCTCAATCAAAAGTATGGTTTTACTCTGTTAGCTGAATGCACAGATCAGAAAGAAGTTTCACAGAATTATTCTGTGTAGTTTATATTTGGAGACATTCCTTTTTCCACTATTACCCTCTTAGCGCTCCGAATCTCCACTTGCATTTTCTACAGAAAGTGTGTTTCAGAACGGCTCAATCAAAACTAATGTTCAACTCTTTTAGTTGAACAAACAGAACAGAAAGAAGTTTCACACAATTCTTCTGTGTAGTTTTTATTTGTAGACATTCTTTTTCCCAATATAGGCCCCTTAGCTCTCAGAATGTCCAATTGCAGTTTCTACAGAAAGAGTGTTTCAGAACGGCTCAATCAAAAGTAAGGTTCAACTCTGTAAGTTGAATGCACAGAACAGAAAGAAGTTTCATACAATGCTTCTGTGTAGTTTATATTTGAACATATTCTGTTTTCCACTATTACCCACTTAGCGCTATCAATGTCCAGTTGCATTTTCTACAGACAGAGTGTTTCAAAACTGCTCAATCAAAGGTATGGTTTAACTCTGTTAGCTGAATGCTCAGATCAGAAAGAAGTTTCACAGAATGCTTCTGTGTAGTTTATATTTGAATATAATCCTTTTTCCACTACTACGCTCTTAGCGCTCCAAATGTCCAGTTGCATTTTCTACAGAAAGAGTGTTCAGATCTGCTCAATCAGAAGTATGGTTTAACTCTGTTAGCTGAATGCACAGATCAGAAAGGAGTTTCACAGAATGATTCTGTGTAGTTTATATTTGAAGACATTCCTTTTTCCACAATTACCCTCTTAGCGCTCCGAATGTCCACTTGCATTTTGTACAGAAAGAGTGTTCAGAACTGCGCAATCAAAAGTATGTTTTCACTCTGTTAGCTTAATGAACATATCAGAAATAAGTTTCACACAATGCTTCTGTGTAGTTTTTATTTGAAGATATTATTTTTCCCAATATAGGCCTCTTAGGGCTCAGAATGTCCAATTGCAGTTTCTACAGAAAGAGTGTTTCAGAAAGGCTCAATCAAAAGTAAGGTTCAACTCTGTTAGTTGAATGCACAGAACAGAAAGAAGTTTCATACAATGCTTCTGTGTAGTTTATATTTGAACATATTCTTTTTTCCACTATTACCCACTTAGCGCTAAGAATGTCCAGTTGCATTTTCTACAGACAGAGTCTTTCAAATCTGCTCAATCAAAAGTATGGTTTAAATCTGTTAGCTGAATGCTCAGATCAGAAAGAAGTTTCACAGAATGCTTCTGCGTAGTTTATATTTGAATATATTCCTTTTTCCACTACTATGCTCTTAGCGCTCCAAATGTCCAGTTGCATTTTCAACAGAAAGAGTGTTCAGATCTGCTCAATCAAAAGTATGGTTTAACTCTGTTAGCTGAATGCACAGATCAGAAAGAAGTTTCACCGAATGATTCTGTGTAGTTTATATTTGAAGACATTCCTTTTTCCACTATTACCCTCTTAGCGCTCCGAATCTCCACTTGCATTTTCTACAAAAAGAGTGTTTCATAACTGCTCAATCAAAAATATGTTTTATCTCTGTTAACTGAATTTACAGATCAGAAATAAGTTTCACAGAATGCATCTGTGTAGTTTTTATTTGAAGATATTCTTTTTCCCAATGTAGGCCTCTTAGCGCTTAGCATGTCCAATTGCAGTTTCTACAGAAAGAGTGTTTCAGAACGGCTCAATCAAAAGTAAGGTTCAACTCTGTTAGTTGAATGCACAGAACAGAAAGTATTTTCACAGAATGCTACTGTGTAGTTTATATTTGAATATATTCCTTTTTCCACTATTACCCTCTTAGCGCTCCGAATGTCCACTTGCATTTTCTACAGAAAGAGTGTTCAGAACTGCGCAATCAAAAGTATGGTTTAACTCTGTTAGCTTAATGAACATATCAGAAATAAGTTTCACACAATGCTTCTTTGTAGTTTTTATTTGAAGATATTATTTTTCCCAATATAGGCCTCTTAGCGCTCAGAATGTCCAATTGCAGTTTCTACAGAAAGAGTGTTTCAGAAAGGCTCAATCAAAAGTACGGTTCAACTCTGTTAGTTGAATGCACAGAACAGAAAGTAATTTCATACAATGCTTCTGTGTAGTTTATATTTGAACATATTCTTTTTTCCACTATTACCCACTTGGCGCTACGAATGTCCAGTTGCATTTTCTACAGACAGAGTGTTTCAAAACTGCTCAATCAAAAGTATGGTTTAACTCTGTTAGCTGAATGCTCAGATCAGAAAGAAGTTTCACAGAATGCTTCTGTGTAGTTTATATTTGAATATATCCCTTTTTCCACTACTACTCTCTTAGCGCTCCAAATGTCCAGTTGCATTTTCTACAGAAAGAGTGTTCAGATCTGCTCAATCAAAAGTATGGTTTTACTCTGTGAGCTGAATGCACAGATCAGAAAGAAGTTTCACAGAATTATTCTGTGTAGTTTATATTTGGAGACATTCCTTTTTCCACTATTACCCTCTTAGCGCTCCGAATCTCCACTTGCATTTTCTACAGAAAGAGTGTTTCAGAACGGCTCAATCAAAACTAAGGTTCAACTCTTTTAGTTGAACAAACAGAACAGAAAGAAGTTTCACACAATTCTTCTGTGTAGTTTTTATTTGTAGACATTCTTTTTCCCAATATAGGCCTCTTAGCGCTCAGAATGTCCAATTGCAGTTTCTACAGAAAGAGTGTTTCAGAACGGCTCAATCAAAAGTAAGGTTCAACTCTGTTAGTTGAATGCACAGAACAGAAAGAAGTTTCATACAATGCTTCTGTGTAGTTTATATTTGAACATATTCTTTTTTCCACTATTACCCACTTAGCGCTACGAATGTCCAGTGGCATTTTCTACAGACAGAGTGTTTCAAAACTGCTCAATCAAAAGTATGGTTTAACTCTGTTAGCTGAATGCTCAGATCAGAAAGAAGTTTCACAGAATGCTTCTGTGTAGTTTATATTTGAATATATTCCTTTTTCCACTACTATGCTCTTAGCGCTCCAAATGTCCAGTTGCATTTTCTACAGAAAGAGTGTTCAGATCTGCTCAGTCAAAATTATGGTTTAACTCTGTTAGCTGAATGCACAGATCAGAAAGAAGTTTCACCGAATGATTCTGTGTAGTTTATATTTGAAGACATTCCTTTTTCCACTATTACCCTCTTAGCGCTCCAAATCTCCACTTGCATTTTCTACAAAAAGAGTGTTTCATAACTGCTCAATCAAAAATATGTTTTATCTCTGTTAACTGAATTTACAGATCAGAAATAAGTTTCACAGAATGCATCTGTGTAGTTTTTATTTGAAGATATTCTTTTTCCCAATGTAGGCCTCTTAGCGCTTAGCATGTCCAATTGCAGTTTCTACAGAAAGAGTGTTTCAGAACGGCTCAATCAAAAGTAAGGTTCAACTCTGTTAGTTGAATGCACAGAACAGAAAGAATTTTCACAGAATGCTACTGTGTAGTTTATATTTGAATATATTCCTTTCTCCACTATTTCCCTCTTAGCGCTCCGAATGTCCACTTGCATTTTCTACAGAAAGTGGGTTCAGAACTGCGCAATCAAAAGTATGGTTTAACTCTGTTAGCTTAATGAACATATCAGAAATAAGTTTCACACAATGCTTCTGTGTAGTTTTTATTTGAAGATATTATTTTTCCCAATATAGGCCTCTTAGCGCTCAGAATGTCCAATTGCAGTTTCTACAGAAAGAGTGTTTCAGAAAGGCTCAATCAAAAGTAAGGTTCAACTCTGTTATTTGAATGCACAGAACAGAAAGAAATTTCATACAATGCTTCTGTGTAGTTTATATTTGAAGATATTCTTTTTTCCACTATTACCCACTTGGCGCTACGAATGTCCAGTTGCACATTCTACAGACAGAGTGTTTCAAAACTGCTCAATCAAAAGTATGGTTTAACTCTGTTAGCTGAATGCTCAGATCAGAAAGAAGTTTCACAGAATGCTTCTGTGTAGTTTATATTTGAATATATTCCTTTTTCCACTACTACTCTCTTAGCGCTCCAAATGTCCAGTTGCATTTTCTACAGAAAGAGTGTTCAGATCTGCTCAATCAAAAGTATGGTTTTACTCTGTTAGCTGAATGCACAGATCAGAAAGAAGTTTCACAGAATTATTCTGTGTAGTTTATATTTGGAGACATTCCTTTTTCCACTATTACCCTCTTAGCGCTCCGAATCTCCACTTGCATTTTCTACAGAAAGTGTGTTTCAGAACGGCTCAATCAAAACTAATGTTCAACTCTTTTAGTTGAACAAACAGAACAGAAAGAAGTTTCACACAATTCTTCTGTGTAGTTTTTATTTGTAGACATTCTTTTTCCCAATATAGGCCTCTTAGCTCTCAGAATGTCCAATTGCAGTTTCTACAGAAAGAGTGTTTCAGAACGGCTCAATCAAAAGTAAGGTTCAACTCTGTAAGTTGAATGCACAGAACAGAAAGAAGTTTCATACAATGCTTCTGTGTAGTTTATATTTGAACATATTCTGTTTTCCACTATTACCCACTTAGCGCTATCAATGTCCAGTTGCATTTTCTACAGACAGAGTGTTTCAAAACTGCTCAATCAAAGGTATGATTTAACTCTGTTAGCTGAATGCTCAGATCAGAAAGAAGTTTCACAGAATGCTTCTGTGTAGTTTATATTTGAATATATTCCTTTTTCCACTACTACGCTCTTAGCGCTCCAAATGTCCAGTTGCATTTTCTACAGAAAGAGTGTTCAGATCTGCTCAATCAGAAGTATGGTTTAACTCTGTTAGCTGAATGCACAGATCAGAAAGGAGTTTCACAGAATGATTCTGTGTAGTTTATATTTGAAGACATTCCTTTTTCCACAATTACCCTCTTAGCGCTCCGAATGTCCACTTGCATTTTGTACAGAAAGAGTGTTCAGAACTGCGCAATCAAAAGTATGTTTTAACTCTGTTAACTTAATGAACATATCAGAAATAAGTTTCACACAATGCTTCTGTGTAGTTTTTATTTGAAGATATTATTTTTCCCAATATAGGCCTCTTAGGGCTCAGAATGTCCAATTGCAGTTTCTACAGAAAGAGTGTTTCAGAAAGGCTCAATCAAAAGTAAGGTTCAACTCTGTTAGTTGAATGCACAGAACAGAAAGAAGTTTCATACAATGCTTCTGTGTAGTTTATATTTGAACATATTCTTTTTTCCACTATTACCCACTTAGCGCTAAGAATGTCCAGTTGCATTTTCTACAGACAGAGTCTTTCAAATCTGCTCAATCAAAAGTATGGTTTAAATCTGTTAGCTGAATGCTCAGATCAGAAAGAAGTTTCACAGAATGCTTCTGCGTAGTTTATATTTGAATATATTCCTTTTTCCACTACTATGCTCTTAGCGCTCCAAATGTCCAGTTGCATTTTCAACAGAAAGAGTGTTCAGATCTGCTCAATCAAAAGTATGGTTTAACTCTGTTAGCTGAATGCACAGATCAGAAAGAAGTTTCACCGAATGATTCTGTGTAGTTTATATTTGAAGACATTCCTTTTTCCACTATTACCCTCTTAGCGCTCCGAATCTCCACTTGCATTTTCTACAAAAAGAGTGTTTCATAACTGCTCAATCAAAAATATGTTTTATCTCTGTTAACTGAATTTACAGATCAGAAATAAGTTTCACAGAATGCATCTGTGTAGTTTTTATTTGAAGATATTCTTTTTCCCAATGTAGGCCTCTTAGCGCTTAGCATGTCCAATTGCAGTTTCTACAGAAAGAGTGTTTCAGAACGGCTCAATCAAAAGTAAGGTTCAACTCTGTTAGTTGAATGCACAGAACAGAAAGTATTTTCACAGAATGCTACTGTGTAGTTTATATTTGAATATATTCCTTTTTCCACTATTACCCTCTTAGCGCTCCGAATGTCCACTTGCATTTTCTACAGAAAGAGTGTTCAGAACTGCGCAATCAAAAGTATGGTTTAACTCTGTTAGCTTAATGAACATATCAGAAATAAGTTTCACACAATGCTTCTTTGTAGTTTTTATTTGAAGATATTATTTTTCCCAATATAGGCCTCTTAGCGCTCAGAATGTCCAATTGCAGTTTCTACAGAAAGAGTGTTTCAGAAAGGCTCAATCAAAAGTACGGTTCAACTCTGTTAGTTGAATGCACAGAACAGAAAGAAGTTTCGTACAATGCTTCTGTGTAGTTTATATTTGAAAATATTCTTTTTTCCACTCTTACCCACTTAGCGCTACGAATGTCCAGTTGCATTTTCTACAGACAGAGTGTTTCAAAACTGCTCAATCATAAGTATAGTTTAACTCTGTTAGCTGAATGCTCAGATCAGAAAGAAGTTTCACAGAATGCTTCTGTGTAGTTTATATTTGAATATATTCCTTTTTCCACTACTACTCTCTTAGCGCTCCAAATGTCCAGTTGCATTTTCTGCAGAAAGACTGTTCAGATCTGCTCAATCAAAAGTATGGTTTAACTCTGTTAGCTGAATGCACAGATCAGATAGAAGTTTCACAGAATGATTCGGTGTAGTTTATATTTGGAGACATTCCTTTTTCCACTATTACCCTCTTAGCGCTCCGAATCTCCACTTGCATTTTCTACAGAAAGAGTGTTTCAGAACGGCTCAAACAAAACTAAGGTTCAACTCTTTTAGTTGAACAAACAGAACAGAAAGTAGTTTCACACAATTCTTCTGTGTAGTTTTTATTTGTAGACATTCTTTTTCCCAAAATAGGCCTCTTAGCGCTCAGAATGTCCAATTGCAGTTTCTACAGAAAGAGTGTTTCAGAACGGCTCAATCAAAAGTAAGGTTCAACTCTGTAAGTTGAATGCACAGAACAGAAAGAAGTTTCATACAATGCTTCTGTGTAGTTTATATTTGAACATATTCTTTTTTCCACTATTACCCACTTAGCGCTACGAATGTCCAGTTGCATTTTCTACAGACAGAGTGTTTCAAAACTGCTCAATCAAAAGTATGGTTTAACTCTGTTAGCTGAATGCTCAGATCAGAAAGAAGTTTCACAGAATGCTTCTGTGTAGTTTATATTTGAATATATTCCTTTTTCCACTACTACGCTCTTAGCGCTCCAAATGTCCAGTTGCATTTTCTACAGAAAGAGTGTTCAGATCTGAGCAATCAAAAGTATGGTTTAACTCTGTTAGCTGAATGCACAGATCAGAAAGAAGTTTCAACGAATGATTCTGTGTAGTTTATATTTGAAGACATTCCTTTTTCCACTATTACCCTCTTAGCGCTCCGAATCTCCACTTGCATTTTCTACAAAAAGAGTGTTTCATAACTGCTCAATCAAAAATATGTTTTATCTCTGTTACCTGAATTTACAGATCAGAAATAGGTTTCACAGAATGCATCTGTGTAGTTTTTATTTGAAGATATTCTTTTTCCCAATGTAGGCCTCTTAGCACTTAGCATGTCCAATTGCAGTTTCTACAGAAAGAGTGTTTCAGAACGGCTCAATCAAAAGTAAGGTTCAACTCTGTTAGTTGAATGCACAGAACAGAAAGGATTTTCACAGAATGCTACTGTGTAGTTTATATTTGAATATATTCCTTTCTCCACTATTACCCTCTTAGCGCTCCGAATGTCCACTTGCATTTTCTACAAAAAGAGTGTTCAGAACTGCGCAATCAAAAGTATGGTTTAACTCTGTTAGCTTAATGATCATATCAGAAATAAGTTTCACACAATGCTTATGTGTAGTTTTTATTTGAAGATATTATTTTTCCCAATATAGGCCTCTTAGCGCTCAGAATGTCCAATTGCAGTTTCTACAGAAAGAGTGTTTCAGAAAGGCTCAATCAAAAGTAAGGTTCAACTCTGTTAGTTGAATGCACAGAACAGAAAGTAATTTCATAAAATGCTTCTGTGTAGTTTATATTTGAACATATTCTTTTTTCCACTATTACCCACTTGGCGCTACGAATGTCCAGTGGCATTTTCTACAGACAGAGTGTTTCAAAACTGCTCAATCAAAAGTATGGTTTAACTCTGTTAGCTGAATGCTCAGATCAGAAAGAAGTTTCACAGAATGCTTCTGTGTAGTTTATATTTGAATATATTGCTTTTTCCACTACTATGCTCTTAGCGCTCCAAATGTCCAGTTGCATTTTCTACAGAAAGAGTGTTCAGATCTGCTCAGTCAAAATTATGGTTTAACTCTGTTAGCTGAATGCACAGATCAGAAAGAAGTTTCACCGAATGATTCTGTGTAGTTTATATTTGAAGACATTCCTTTTTCCACTATTACCCCCTTAGCGCTCCAAATCTCCACTTGCATTTTCTACAAAAAGAGTGTTTCATAACTGCTCAATCAAAAATATGTTTTATCTCTGTTAACTGAATTTACAGATCAGAAATAAGTTTCACAGAATGCATCTGTGTAGTTTTTATTTGAAGATATTCTTTTTCCCAATGTAGGCCTCTTAGCGCTTAGCATGTCCAATTGCAGTTTCTACAGAAAGAGTGTTTCAGAACGGCTCAATCAAAAGTAAGGTTCAACTCTGTTAGTTGAATGCACAGAACAGAAAGAATTTTCACAGAATGCTACTGTGTAGTTTATATTTGAATATATTCCTTTCTCCACTATTTCCCTCTTAGCGCTCCGAATGTCCACTTGCATTTTCTACAGAAAGTGTGTTCAGAACTGCGCAATCAAAAGTATGGTTTAACTCTGTTAGCTTAATGAACATATCAGAAATAAGTTTCACACAATGCTTCTGTGTAGTTTTTATTTGAAGATATTATTTTTCCCAATATAGGCCTCTTAGCGCTCAGAATGTCCAATTGCAGTTTCTACAGAAAGAGTGTTTCAGAAAGGCTCAATCAAAAGTAAGGTTCAACTATGTTAGTTGAATGCACAGAACAGAAAGAAATTTCATACAATGCTTCTGTGTAGTTTATATTTGAAGATATTCTTTTTTCCACTATTACCCACTTGGCGCTACGAATGTCCAGTTGCACTTTCTACAGACAGAGTGTTTCAAAACTGCTCAATCAAAAGTATGGTTTAACTCTGTTAGCTGAATGCTCAGATCAGAAATAAGTTTCACAGAATGCTTCTGTGTAGTTTATATTTGAATATATTCCTTTTTCCACTACTACTCTCTTAGCGCTCCAAATGTCCAGTTGCATTTTCTACAGAAAGAGTGTTCATATCTGCTCAATCAAAAGTATGGTTTTACTCTGTTAGCTGAATGCACAGATCAGAAAGAAGTTTCACAGAATTATTCTGTGTAGTTTATATTTGGAGACATTCCTTTTTCCACTATTACCCTCTTAGCGCTCCGAATCTCCACTTGCATTTTCTACAGAAAGTGTGTTTCAGAACGGCTCAATCAAAACTAAGGTTCAACTCTTTTAGTTGAACAAACAGAACAGAAAGAAGTTTCACACAATTCTTCTGTGTAGTTTTTATTTGTAGACATTCTTTTTCCCAATATAGGCCTCTTAGCTCTCAGAATGTCCAATTGCAGTTTCTACAGAAAGAGTGTTTCAGAACGGCTCAATCAAAAGTAAGGTTCAACTCTGTAAGTTGAATGCACAGAACAGAAAGAAGTTTCATACAATGCTTCTGTGTAGTTTATATTTGAACATATTCTGTTTTCCACTATTACCCACTTAGCGCTATCAATGTCCAGTTGCATTTTCTACAGACAGAGTGTTTCAAAACTGCTCAATCAAAGGTATGGTTTAACTCTGTTAGCTGAATGCTCAGATCAGAAAGAAGTTTCACAGAATGCTTCTGTGTAGTTTATATTTGAATATATTCCTTTTTCCACTACTACGCTCTTAGCGCTCCAAATGTCCAGTTGCATTTTCTACAGAAAGAGTGTTCAGATCTGCTCAATCAAAAGTATGGTTTAACTCTGTTAGCTGAATGCACAGATCAGAAAGGAGTTTCACAGAATGATTCTGTGTAGTTTATATTTGAAGACATTCCTTTTTCCACTATTACCCTCTTAGCGCTCCGAATGTCCACTTGCATTTTCTACAGAAAGAGTGTTCAGAACTGCGCAATCAAAAGTATGTTTTAACTCTGTTAGCTTAATGAACATATCAGAAATAAGTTTCACACAATGCTTCTGTGTAGTTTTTATTTGAAGATATTATTTTTCCCAATATAGGCCTCTTAGCGCTCAGAATGTCCAATTGCAGTTTCTACAGAAAGAGTGTTTCAGAAAGGCTCAATCAAAAGTAAGGTTCAACTCTGTTAGTTGAATGCACAGAACAGAAAGGAGTTTCATACAATGCTTCTGTGTAGTTTATATTTGAACATATTCTTTTTTCCACTATTACACACTTAGCGCTAAGAATGTCCAGTTGCATTTTCTACAGACAGAGTCTTTCAAATCTGCTCAATCAAAAGTATGGTTTAAATCTGTTAGCTGAATGCTCAGATCAGAAAGAAGTTTCACAGAATGCTTCTGCGTAGTTTATATTTGAATATATTCCTTTTTCCACTACTATGCTCTTAGCGCTCCAAATGTCCAGTTGCATTTTCAACAGAAAGAGTGTTCAGATCTGCTCAATCAAAAGTATGGTTTAACTCTGTTAGCTGAATGCACAGATCAGAAAGAAGTTTCACCGAATGATTCTGTGTAGTTTATATTTGAAGACATTCCTTTTTCCACTATTACCCTCTTAGCGCTCCGAATCTCCACTTGCATTTTCTACAAAAAGAGTGTTTCATAACTGCTCAATCAAAAATATGTTTTATCTCTGTTAACTGAATTTACAGATCAGAAATAAGTTTCACAGAATGCATCTGTGTAGTTTTTATTTGAAGATATTCTTTTTCCCAATGTAGGCCTCTTAGCGCTTAGCATGTCCAATTGCAGTTTCTACAGAAAGAGTGTTTCAGAACGGCTCAATCAAAAGTAAGGTTCAACTCTGTTAGTTGAATGCACAGAACAGAAAGTATTTTCACAGAATGCTACTGTGTAGTTTATATTTGAATATATTCCTTTTTCCACTATTACCCTCTTAGCGCTCCGAATGTCCACTTGCATTTTCTACAGAAAGAGTGTTCAGAACTGCGCAATCAAAAGTATGGTTTAACTCTGTTAGCTTAATGAACATATCAGAAATAAGTTTCACACAATGCTTCTTTGTAGTTTTTATTTGAAGATATTCTTTTTCCCAATATAGGCCTCTTAGCGCTCAGAATGTCCAATTGCAGTTTGTACAGAAAGAGTGTTTCAGAAAGGCTCAATCAAAAGTACGGTTCAACTCTGTTAGTTGAATACACAGAACAGAAAGAAGTTTCGTACAATGCTTCTGTGTAGTTTATATTTGAAAATATTCTTTTTTCCACTCTTACCCACTTAGCGCTACGAATGTCCAGTTGCATTTTCTACAGACAGAGTGTTTCAAAACTGCTCAATCATAAGTATAGTTTAACTCTGTTAGCTGAATGCTCAGATCAGAAAGAAGTTTCACAGAATGCTTCTGTGTAGTTTATATTTGAATATATTCCTTTTTCCACTACTACTCTCTTAGCTCTCCAAATGTCCAGTTGCATTTTCTGCAGAAAGACTGTTCAGATCTGCTCAATCAAAAGTATGGTTTAACTCTGTTAGCTGAATGCACAGATCAGATAGAAGTTTCACAGAATGATTCGGTGTAGTTTATATTTGGAGACATTCCTTTTTCCACTATTACCCTCTTAGCGCTCCGAATCTCCACTTGCATTTTCTACAGAAAGAGTGTTTCAGAACGGCTCAAACAAAACTAAGGTTCAACTCTTTTAGTTGAACAAACAGAACAGAAAGTAGTTTCACACAATTCTTCTGTGTAGTTTTTATTTGTAGACATTCTTTTTCCCACAATAGGCCTCTTAGCGCTCAGAATGTCCAATTGCAGTTTCTACAGAAAGAGTGTTTCAGAACGGCTCAATCAAAAGTAAGGTTCAACTCTGTTAGTTGAATGCACAGAACAGAAAGAAGTTTCATACAATGCTTCTGTGTAGTTTATATTTGAACATATTCTTTTTTCCACTATTACCCACTTAGCGCTACGAATGTCCAGTTGCATTTTCTACAGACAGAGTGTTTCAAAACTGCTCAATCAAAAGTATGGTTTAACTCTGTTAGCTGAATGCTCAGATCAGAAAGAAGTTTCACAGAATGCTTCTGTGTAGTTTATATTTGAATATATTCCTTTTTCCACTACTACGCTCTTAGCGCTCCAAATGTCCAGTTGCATTTTCTACAGAAAGAGTGTTCAGATCTGCTCAATCAAAAGTATGGTTTAACTCTGTTAGCTGAATGCACAAATCAGAAAGAAGTTTCACAGAATTATTCTGTGTAGTTTATATTTGAAGACATTCCTTTTTCCACTACTACCCTCTTAGCGCTCCGAATGTCCACTTGCATTTTCTACAGAAAGAGTGTTCAGAACTGCGCAATCAAAAGTATGGTTTAACTCTGTTAGCTTAATGAACATATCACAAATAAGTTTCACACAATGCTTCTGTGTAGTTTTTATTTGAAGATATTATTTTTCCCAATATAGGCCTCCTAGCGCTCAGAATGTCCAATTGCAGTTTCTACAGAAAGAGTGTTTCAGAAAGGCTCAATCAAAAGTAAGGTTCAACTCTGTTAGTTGAATGCACAGAACAGAAAGAAGTTTCATACAATGCTTCTGTGTAGTTTATATTTGAAAATATTCTTTTTTCCACTATTACCCACTTAGCGCTAAGAATGTCCAGTTGCATTTTCTACAGACAGAGTTTTTCAAATCTGCTCAATCAAAAGTATGGTTTAAATCTGTTAGCTGAATGCTCAGATCAGAAAGAAGTTTCACAGAATGCTTCTGTGTAGTTTATATTTGAATATATTCCTTTTTCCACTACTACGCTCATAGCGCTCCAGATGTCCAGTTGCATTTTCAACAGAAAGAGTGTTCAGATCTGCTCAATCAAAAGTATGGTTTAACTCTGTTAGCTGAATGCACAGATCAGAAAGAAGTTTCACCGAATGATTCTGTGTAGTTTATATTTGAAGACATTCCTTTTTCCACTATTACCCTCTTAGCGCTCCGAATCTCCACTTGCATTTTCTACAAAAAGAGTGTTTCATAACTGCTCAATCAAAAATATGTTTTATCTCTGTTAACTGAATTTACAGATCAGAATTAAGTTTCACAGAATGCATCTGTGTAGTTTTTATTTGAAGATATTCTTTTTCCCAATGTAGGCCTCTTAGCGCTTAGCATGTCCAATTGCAGTTTCTACAGAAAGAGTGTTTCAGAATGGCTCAATCAAAAGTAAGGTTCAACTCTGTTAGTTGAATGCACAGAACAGAAAGAATTTTCACAGAATGCTACTGTGTAGTTTATATTTGAATATATTCCTTTTTCCACTATTACCCTCTTAGCGCTCCGAATGTCCACTTGCATTTTCTACAGAAAGAGTGTTCAGAACTGCGCAATCAAAAGTATGGTTTAACTCTGTTAGCTTAATGTACATATCAGAAATAAGTTTCACACAATGCTTCTGTGTAGTTTTTATTTGAAGATATTATTTTTCCCAATATAGGCCGCTTAGCGCTCAGAATGTCCAATTGCAGTTTCTACAGAAAGAGTGTTTCAGAAAGGCTCAATCAAAAGTAAGGTTCAACTCTGTTAGTTGAATGCACAGAACAGAAAGAAGTTTCATACAATGTTTCTGTGTAGTTTATATTTGAAAATATTCTTTTTTCCACTCTTACCCACTTAGCGCTACGAATGTCCAGTTGCATTTTCTACAGACAGAGTGTTTCAAAACTGCTCAATCATACGTATGGTTTAACTCTGTTAGCTGAATGCTCAGATCAGAAAGAAGTTTCACAGAATGCTTCTGTGTAGTTTATATTTGAATATATTCCTTTTTCCACTACTACTCTCTTAGCGCTCCAAATGTCCAGTTGCATTTTCTACAGAAAGTGTGTTCAGATCTGCTCAATCAAAAGTATGGTTTAACTCTGTTAGCTGAATGCACAGATCAGAAAGATGTTTCACAGAATGATTCTGTGTAGTTTATATTTGGAGACATTCCTTTTTCCACTATTACCCTCTTAGCGCTCCGAATCTCCACTTGCATTTTCTACAGAAAGAGTGTTTCAGAACGGCTCAATCAAAACTAAGGTTCAACTCTTTTAGTTGAACAAACAGAACAGAAAGAAGTTTCACACAATTCTTCTGTGTAGTTTTTATTTGTAGACATTCTTTTTCCCAATATAGGCCTCTTAGCGCTCAGAATGTCCAATTGCAGTTTCTACAGAAAGAGTGTTTCAGAACGGCTCAATCAAAAGTAAGGTTCAACTCTGTTAGTTGAATGCACAGAACAGAAAGAAGTTTCATACAATGCTTCTGTGTAGTTTATATTTGAACATATTCTTTTTTCCACTATTACCCACTTAGCGCTACGAATGTCCAGTGGCATTTTCTACAGACAGAGTGTTTCAAAACTGCTCAATCAAAAGTATGGTTTAACTCTGTTAGCTGAATGCTCAGATCAGAAAGAAGTTTCACAGAATGCTTCTGTGTAGTTTATATTTGAATATATTCCTTTTTCCACTACTATGCTCTTAGCGCTCCAAATGTCCAGTTGCATTTTCTACAGAAAGAGTGTTCAGATCTGCTCAGTCAAAATTATGGTTTAACTCTGTTAGCTGAATGCACAGATCAGAAAGAAGTTTCACCGAATGATTCTGTGTAGTTTATATTTGAAGACATTCCTTTTTCCACTATTACCCTCTTAGCGCTCCAAATCTCCACTTGCATTTTCTACAAAAAGAGTGTTTCATAACTGCTCAATCAAAAATATGTTTTATCTCTGTTAACTGAATTTACAGATCAGAAATAAGTTTCACAGAATGCATCTGTGTAGTTTTTATTTGAAGATATTCTTTTTCCCAATGTAGGCCTCTTAGCGCTTAGCATGTCCAATTGCAGTTTCTACAGAAAGAGTGTTTCAGAACGGCTCAATCAAAAGTAAGGTTCAACTCTGTTAGTTGAATGCACAGAACAGAAAGAATTTTCACAGAATGCTACTGTGTAGTTTATATTTGAATATATTCCTTTCTCCACTATTTCCCTCTTAGCGCTCCGAATGTCCACTTGCATTTTCTACAGAAAGTGGGTTCAGAACTGCGCAATCAAAAGTATGGTTTAACTCTGTTAGCTTAATGAACATATCAGAAATAAGTTTCACACAATGCTTCTGTGTAGTTTTTATTTGAAGATATTATTTTTCCCAATATAGGCCTCTTAGCGCTCAGAATGTCCAATTGCAGTTTCTACAGAAAGAGTGTTTCAGAAAGGCTCAATCAAAAGTAAGGTTCAACTCTGTTATTTGAATGCACAGAACAGAAAGAAATTTCATACAATGCTTCTGTGTAGTTTATATTTGAAGATATTCTTTTTTCCACTATTACCCACTTGGCGCTACGAATGTCCAGTTGCACATTCTACAGACAGAGTGTTTCAAAACTGCTCAATCAAAAGTATGGTTTAACTCTGTTAGCTGAATGCTCAGATCAGAAAGAAGTTTCACAGAATGCTTCTGTGTAGTTTATATTTGAATATATTCCTTTTTCCACTACTACTCTCATAGCGCTCCAAATGTCCAGTTGCATTTTCTACAGAAAGAGTGTTCAGATCTGCTCAATCAAAAGTATGGTTTTACTCTGTTAGCTGAATGCACAGATCAGAAAGAAGTTTCACAGAATTATTCTGTGTAGTTTATATTTGGAGACATTCCTTTTTCCACTATTACCCTCTTAGCGCTCCGAATCTCCACTTGCATTTTCTACAGAAAGTGTGTTTCAGAACGGCTCAATCAAAACTAATGTTCAACTCTTTTAGTTGAACAAACAGAACAGAAAGAAGTTTCACACAATTCTTCTGTGTAGTTTTTATTTGTAGACATTCTTTTTCCCAATATAGGCCTCTTAGCTCTCAGAATGTCCAATTGCAGTTTCTACAGAAAGAGTGTTTCAGAACGGCTCAATCAAAAGTAAGGTTCAACTCTGTAAGTTGAATGCACAGAACAGAAAGAAGTTTCATACAATGCTTCTGTGTAGTTTATATTTGAACATATTCTGTTTTCCACTATTACCCACTTAGCGCTATCAATGTCCAGTTGCATTTTCTACAGACAGAGTGTTTCAAAACTGCTCAATCAAAGGTATGATTTAACTCTGTTAGCTGAATGCTCAGATCAGAAAGAAGTTTCACAGAATGCTTCTGTGTAGTTTATATTTGAATATATTCCTTTTTCCACTACTACGCTCTTAGCGCTCCAAATGTCCAGTTGCATTTTCTACAGAAAGAGTGTTCAGATCTGCTCAATCAGAAGTATGGTTTAACTCTGTTAGCTGAATGCACAGATCAGAAAGGAGTTTCACAGAATGATTCTGTGTAGTTTATATTTGAAGACATTCCTTTTTCCACAATTACCCTCTTAGCGCTCCGAATGTCCACTTGCATTTTGTACAGAAAGAGTGTTCAGAACTGCGCAATCAAAAGTATGTTTTAACTCTGTTAACTTAATGAACATATCAGAAATAAGTTTCACACAATGCTTCTGTGTAGTTTTTATTTGAAGATATTATTTTTCCCAATATAGGCCTCTTAGGGCTCAGAATGTCCAATTGCAGTTTCTACAGAAAGAGTGTTTCAGAAAGGCTCAATCAAAAGTAAGGTTCAACTCTGTTAGTTGAATGCACAGAACAGAAAGAAGTTTCATACAATGCTTCTGTGTAGTTTATATTTGAACATATTCTTTTTTCCACTATTACCCACTTAGCGCTAAGAATGTCCAGTTGCATTTTCTACAGACAGAGTCTTTCAAATCTGCTCAATCAAAAGTATGGTTTAAATCTGTTAGCTGAATGCTCAGATCAGAAAGAAGTTTCACAGAATGCTTCTGCGTAGTTTATATTTGAATATATTCCTTTTTCCACTACTATGCTCTTAGCGCTCCAAATGTCCAGTTGCATTTTCAACAGAAAGAGTGTTCAGATCTGCTCAATCAAAAGTATGGTTTAACTCTGTTAGCTGAATGCACAGATCAGAAAGAAGTTTCACCGAATGATTCTGTGTAGTTTATATTTGAAGACATTCCTTTTTCCACTATTACCCTCTTAGCGCTCCGAATCTCCACTTGCATTTTCTACAAAAAGAGTGTTTCATAACTGCTCAATCAAAAATATGTTTTATCTCTGTTAACTGAATTTACAGATCAGAAATAAGTTTCACAGAATGCATCTGTGTAGTTTTTATTTGAAGATATTCTTTTTCCCAATGTAGGCCTCTTAGCGCTTAGCATGTCCAATTGCAGTTTCTACAGAAAGAGTGTTTCAGAACGGCTCAATCAAAAGTAAGGTTCAACTCTGTTAGTTGAATGCACAGAACAGAAAGTATTTTCACAGAATGCTACTGTGTAGTTTATATTTGAATATATTCCTTTTTCCACTATTACCCTCTTAGCGCTCCGAATGTCCACTTGCATTTTCTACAGAAAGAGTGTTCAGAACTGCGCAATCAAAAGTATGGTTTAACTCTGTTAGCTTAATGAACATATCAGAAATAAGTTTCACACAATGCTTCTTTGTAGTTTTTATTTGAAGATATTATTTTTCCCAATATAGGCCTCTTAGCGCTCAGAATGTCCAATTGCAGTTTCTACAGAAAGAGTGTTTCAGAAAGGCTCAATCAAAAGTACGGTTCAACTCTGTTAGTTGAATGCACAGAACAGAAAGAAGTTTCGTACAATGCTTCTGTGTAGTTTATATTTGAAAATATTCTTTTTTCCACTCTTACCCACTTAGCGCTACGAATGTCCAGTTGCATTTTCTACAGACAGAGTGTTTCAAAACTGCTCAATCATAAGTATAGTTTAACTCTGTTAGCTGAATGCTCAGATCAGAAAGAAGTTTCACAGAATGCTTCTGTGTAGTTTATATTTGAATATATTCCTTTTTCCACTACTACTCTCTTAGCGCTCCAAATGTCCAGTTGCATTTTCTGCAGAAAGACTGTTCAGATCTGCTCAATCAAAAGTATGGTTTAACTCTGTTAGCTGAATGCACAGATCAGATAGAAGTTTCACAGAATGATTCGGTGTAGTTTATATTTGGAGACATTCCTTTTTCCACTATTACCCTCTTAGCGCTCCGAATCTCCACTTGCATTTTCTACAGAAAGAGTGTTTCAGAACGGCTCAAACAAAACTAAGGTTCAACTCTTTTAGTTGAACAAACAGAACAGAAAGTAGTTTCACACAATTCTTCTGTGTAGTTTTTATTTGTAGACATTCTTTTTCCCAAAATAGGCCTCTTAGCGCTCAGAATGTCCAATTGCAGTTTCTACAGAAAGAGTGTTTCAGAACGGCTCAATCAAAAGTAAGGTTCAACTCTGTAAGTTGAATGCACAGAACAGAAAGAAGTTTCATACAATGCTTCTGTGTAGTTTATATTTGAACATATTCTTTTTTCCACTATTACCCACTTAGCGCTACGAATGTCCAGTTGCATTTTCTACAGACAGAGTGTTTCAAAACTGCTCAATCAAAAGTATGGTTTAACTCTGTTAGCTGAATGCTCAGATCAGAAAGAAGTTTCACAGAATGCTTCTGTGTAGTTTATATTTGAATATATTCCTTTTTCCACTACTACGCTCTTAGCGCTCCAAATGTCCAGTTGCATTTTCTACAGAAAGAGTGTTCAGATCTGAGCAATCAAAAGTATGGTTTAACTCTGTTAGCTGAATGCACAGATCAGAAAGAAGTTTCAACGAATGATTCTGTGTAGTTTATATTTGAAGACATTCCTTTTTCCACTATTACCCTCTTAGCGCTCCGAATCTCCACTTGCATTTTCTACAAAAAGAGTGTTTCATAACTGCTCAATCAAAAATATGTTTTATCTCTGTTACCTGAATTTACAGATCAGAAATAGGTTTCACAGAATGCATCTGTGTAGTTTTTATTTGAAGATATTCTTTTTCCCAATGTAGGCCTCTTAGCACTTAGCATGTCCAATTGCAGTTTCTACAGAAAGAGTGTTTCAGAACGGCTCAATCAAAAGTAAGGTTCAACTCTGTTAGTTGAATGCACAGAACAGAAAGGATTTTCACAGAATGCTACTGTGTAGTTTATATTTGAATATATTCCTTTCTCCACTATTACCCTCTTAGCGCTCCGAATGTCCACTTGCATTTTCTACAAAAAGAGTGTTCAGAACTGCGCAATCAAAAGTATGGTTTAACTCTGTTAGCTTAATGATCATATCAGAAATAAGTTTCACACAATGCTTATGTGTAGTTTTTATTTGAAGATATTATTTTTCCCAATATAGGCCTCTTAGCGCTCAGAATGTCCAATTGCAGTTTCTACAGAAAGAGTGTTTCAGAAAGGCTCAATCAAAAGTAAGGTTCAACTCTGTTAGTTGAATGCACAGAACAGAAAGTAATTTCATAAAATGCTTCTGTGTAGTTTATATTTGAACATATTCTTTTTTCCACTATTACCCACTTGGCGCTACGAATGTCCAGTGGCATTTTCTACAGACAGAGTGTTTCAAAACTGCTCAATCAAAAGTATGGTTTAACTCTGTTAGCTGAATGCTCAGATCAGAAAGAAGTTTCACAGAATGCTTCTGTGTAGTTTATATTTGAATATATTGCTTTTTCCACTACTATGCTCTTAGCGCTCCAAATGTCCAGTTGCATTTTCTACAGAAAGAGTGTTCAGATCTGCTCAGTCAAAATTATGGTTTAACTCTGTTAGCTGAATGCACAGATCAGAAAGAAGTTTCACCGAATGATTCTGTGTAGTTTATATTTGAAGACATTCCTTTTTCCACTATTACCCCCTTAGCGCTCCAAATCTCCACTTGCATTTTCTACAAAAAGAGTGTTTCATAACTGCTCAATCAAAAATATGTTTTATCTCTGTTAACTGAATTTACAGATCAGAAATAAGTTTCACAGAATGCATCTGTGTAGTTTTTATTTGAAGATATTCTTTTTCCCAATGTAGGCCTCTTAGCGCTTAGCATGTCCAATTGCAGTTTCTACAGAAAGAGTGTTTCAGAACGGCTCAATCAAAAGTAAGGTTCAACTCTGTTAGTTGAATGCACAGAACAGAAAGAATTTTCACAGAATGCTACTGTGTAGTTTATATTTGAATATATTCCTTTCTCCACTATTTCCCTCTTAGCGCTCCGAATGTCCACTTGCATTTTCTACAGAAAGTGTGTTCAGAACTGCGCAATCAAAAGTATGGTTTAACTCTGTTAGCTTAATGAACATATCAGAAATAAGTTTCACACAATGCTTCTGTGTAGTTTTTATTTGAAGATATTATTTTTCCCAATATAGGCCTCTTAGCGCTCAGAATGTCCAATTGCAGTTTCTACAGAAAGAGTGTTTCAGAAAGGCTCAATCAAAAGTAAGGTTCAACTATGTTAGTTGAATGCACAGAACAGAAAGAAATTTCATACAATGCTTCTGTGTAGTTTATATTTGAAGATATTCTTTTTTCCACTATTACCCACTTGGCGCTACGAATGTCCAGTTGCACTTTCTACAGACAGAGTGTTTCAAAACTGCTCAATCAAAAGTATGGTTTAACTCTGTTAGCTGAATGCTCAGATCAGAAATAAGTTTCACAGAATGCTTCTGTGTAGTTTATATTTGAATATATTCCTTTTTCCACTACTACTCTCTTAGCGCTCCAAATGTCCAGTTGCATTTTCTACAGAAAGAGTGTTCATATCTGCTCAATCAAAAGTATGGTTTTACTCTGTTAGCTGAATGCACAGATCAGAAAGAAGTTTCACAGAATTATTCTGTGTAGTTTATATTTGGAGACATTCCTTTTTCCACTATTACCCTCTTAGCGCTCCGAATCTCCACTTGCATTTTCTACAGAAAGTGTGTTTCAGAACGGCTCAATCAAAACTAAGGTTCAAATCTTTTAGTTGAACAAACAGAACAGAAAGAAGTTTCACACAATTCTTCTGTGTAGTTTTTATTTGTAGACATTCTTTTTCCCAATATAGGCCTCTTAGCTCTCAGAATGTCCAATTGCAGTTTCTACAGAAAGAGTGTTTCAGAACGGCTCAATCAAAAGTAAGGTTCAACTCTGTAAGTTGAATGCACAGAACAGAAAGAAGTTTCATACAATGCTTCTGTGTAGTTTATATTTGAACATATTCTGTTTTCCACTATTACCCACTTAGCGCTATCAATGTCCAGTTGCATTTTCTACAGACAGAGTGTTTCAAAACTGCTCAATCAAAGGTATGGTTTAACTCTGTTAGCTGAATGCTCAGATCAGAAAGAAGTTTCACAGAATGCTTCTGTGTAGTTTATATTTGAATATATTCCTTTTTCCACTACTACGCTCTTAGCGCTCCAAATGTCCAGTTGCATTTTCTACAGAAAGAGTGTTCAGATCTGCTCAATCAAAAGTATGGTTTAACTCTGTTAGCTGAATGCACAGATCAGAAAGGAGTTTCACAGAATGATTCTGTGTAGTTTATATTTGAAGACATTCCTTTTTCCACTATTACCCTCTTAGCGCTCCGAATGTCCACTTGCATTTTCTACAGAAAGAGTGTTCAGAACTGCGCAATCAAAAGTATGTTTTAACTCTGTTAGCTTAATGAACATATCAGAAATAAGTTTCACACAATGCTTCTGTGTAGTTTTTATTTGAAGATATTATTTTTCCCAATATAGGCCTCTTAGCGCTCAGAATGTCCAATTGCAGTTTCTACAGAAAGAGTGTTTCAGAAAGGCTCAATCAAAAGTAAGGTTCAACTCTGTTAGTTGAATGCACAGAACAGAAAGGAGTTTCATACAATGCTTCTGTGTAGTTTATATTTGAACATATTCTTTTTTCCACTATTACACACTTAGCGCTAAGAATGTCCAGTTGCATTTTCTACAGACAGAGTCTTTCAAATCTGCTCAATCAAAATTATGGTTTAAATCTGTTAGCTGAATGCTCAGATCAGAAAGAAGTTTCACAGAATGCTTCTGCGTAGTTTATATTTGAATATATTCCTTTTTCCACTACTATGCTCTTAGCGCTCCAAATGTCCAGTTGCATTTTCAACAGAAAGAGTGTTCAGATCTGCTCAATCAAAAGTATGGTTTAACTCTGTTAGCTGAATGCACAGATCAGAAAGAAGTTTCACCGAATGATTCTGTGTAGTTTATATTTGAAGACATTCCTTTTTCCACTATTACCCTCTTAGCGCTCCGAATCTCCACTTGCATTTTCTACAAAAAGAGTGTTTCATAACTGCTCAATCAAAAATATGTTTTATCTCTGTTAACTGAATTTACAGATCAGAAATAAGTTTCACAGAATGCATCTGTGTAGTTTTTATTTGAAGATATTCTTTTTCCCAATGTAGGCCTCTTAGCGCTTAGCATGTCCAATTGCAGTTTCTACAGAAAGAGTGTTTCAGAACGGCTCAATCAAAAGTAAGGTTCAACTCTGTTAGTTGAATGCACAGAACAGAAAGTATTTTCACAGAATGCTACTGTGTAGTTTATATTTGAATATATTCCTTTTTCCACTATTACCCTCTTAGCGCTCCGAATGTCCACTTGCATTTTCTACAGAAAGAGTGTTCAGAACTGCGCAATCAAAAGTATGGTTTAACTCTGTTAGCTTAATGAACATATCAGAAATAAGTTTCACACAATGCTTCTTTGTAGTTTTTATTTGAAGATATTCTTTTTCCCAATATAGGCCTCTTAGCGCTCAGAATGTCCAATTGCAGTTTGTACAGAAAGAGTGTTTCAGAAAGGCTCAATCAAAAGTACGGTTCAACTCTGTTAGTTGAATACACAGAACAGAAAGAAGTTTCGTACAATGCTTCTGTGTAGTTTATATTTGAAAATATTCTTTTTTCCACTCTTACCCACTTAGCGCTACGAATGTCCAGTTGCATTTTCTACAGACAGAGTGTTTCAAAACTGCTCAATCATAAGTATAGTTTAACTCTGTTAGCTGAATGCTCAGATCAGAAAGAAGTTTCACAGAATGCTTCTGTGTAGTTTATATTTGAATATATTCCTTTTTCCACTACTACTCTCTTAGCTCTCCAAATGTCCAGTTGCATTTTCTGCAGAAAGACTGTTCAGATCTGCTCAATCAAAAGTATGGTTTAACTCTGTTAGCTGAATGCACAGATCAGATAGAAGTTTCACAGAATGATTCGGTGTAGTTTATATTTGGAGACATTCCTTTTTCCACTATTACCCTCTTAGCGCTCCGAATCTCCACTTGCATTTTCTACAGAAAGAGTGTTTCAGAACGGCTCAAACAAAACTAAGGTTCAACTCTTTTAGTTGAACAAACAGAACAGAAAGTAGTTTCACACAATTCTTCTGTGTAGTTTTTATTTGTAGACATTCTTTTTCCCACAATAGGCCTCTTAGCGCTCAGAATGTCCAATTGCAGTTTCTACAGAAAGAGTGTTTCAGAACGGCTCAATCAAAAGTAAGGTTCAACTCTGTTAGTTGAATGCACAGAACAGAAAGAAGTTTCATACAATGCTTCTGTGTAGTTTATATTTGAACATATTCTTTTTTCCACTATTACCCACTTAGCGCTACGAATGTCCAGTTGCATTTTCTACAGACAGAGTGTTTCAAAACTGCTCAATCAAAAGTATGGTTTAACTCTGTTAGCTGAATGCTCAGATCAGAAAGAAGTTTCACAGAATGCTTCTGTGTAGTTTATATTTGAATATATTCCTTTTTCCACTACTACGCTCTTAGCGCTCCAAATGTCCAGTTGCATTTTCTACAGAAAGAGCGTTCAGATCTGCTCAATCAAAAGTATGGTTTAACTCTGTTAGCTGAATGCACAAATCAGAAAGAAGTTTCACAGAATTATTCTGTGTAGTTTATATTTGAAGACATTCCTTTTTCCACTACTACCCTCTTAGCGCTCCGAATGTCCACTTGCATTTTCTACAGAAAGAGTGTTCAGAACTGCGCAATCAAAAGTATGGTTTAACTCTGTTAGCTTAATGAACATATCACAAATAAGTTTCACACAATGCTTCTGTGTAGTTTTTATTTGAAGATATTATTTTTCCCAATATAGGCCTCCTAGCGCTCAGAATGTCCAATTGCAGTTTCTACAGAAAGAGTGTTTCAGAAAGGCTCAATCAAAAGTAAGGTTCAACTCTGTTAGTTGAATGCACAGAACAGAAAGAAGTTTCATACAATGCTTCTGTGTAGTTTATATTTGAAAATATTCTTTTTTCCACTATTACCCACTTAGCGCTAAGAATGTCCAGTTGCATTTTCTACAGACAGAGTTTTTCAAATCTGCTCAATCAAAAGTATGGTTTAAATCTGTTAGCTGAATGCTCAGATCAGAAAGAAGTTTCACAGAATGCTTCTGTGTAGTTTATATTTGAATATATTCCTTTTTCCACTACTACGCTCATAGCGCTCCAGATGTCCAGTTGCATTTTCAACAGAAAGAGTGTTCAGATCTGCTCAATCAAAAGTATGGTTTAACTCTGTTAGCTGAATGCACAGATCAGAAAGAAGTTTCACCGAATGATTCTGTGTAGTTTATATTTGAAGACATTCCTTTTTCCACTATTACCCTCTTAGCGCTCCGAATCTCCACTTGCATTTTCTACAAAAAGAGTGTTTCATAACTGCTCAATCAAAAATATGTTTTATCTCTGTTAACTGAATTTACAGATCAGAATTAAGTTTCACAGAATGCATCTGTGTAGTTTTTATTTGAAGATATTCTTTTTCCCAATGTAGGCCTCTTAGCGCTTAGCATGTCCAATTGCAGTTTCTACAGAAAGAGTGTTTCAGAATGGCTCAATCAAAAGTAAGGTTCAACTCTGTTAGTTGAATGCACAGAACAGAAAGAATTTTCACAGAATGCTACTGTGTAGTTTATATTTGAATATATTCCTTTTTCCACTATTACCCTCTTAGCGCTCCGAATGTCCACTTGCATTTTCTACAGAAAGAGTGTTCAGAACTGCGCAATCAAAAGTATGGTTTAACTCTGTTAGCTTAATGTACATATCAGAAATAAGTTTCACACAATGCTTCTGTGTAGTTTTTATTTGAAGATATTATTTTTCCCAATATAGGCCTCTTAGCGCTGAGAATGTCCAATTGCAGTTTCTACAGAAAGAGTGTTTCAGAAAGGCTCAATCAAAAGTAAGGTTCAACTCTGTTAGTTGAATGCACAGAACAGAAAGAAGTTTCATACAATGTTTCTGTGTAGTTTATATTTGAAAATATTCTTTTTTCCACTCTTACCCACTTAGCGCTACGAATGTCCAGTTGCATTTTCTACAGACAGAGTGTTTCAAAACTGCTCAATCATACGTATGGTTTAACTCTGTTAGCTGAATGCTCAGATCAGAAAGAAGTTTCACAGAATGCTTCTGTGTAGTTTATATTTGAATATATTCCTTTTTCCACTACTACTCTCTTAGCGCTCCAAATGTCCAGTTGCATTTTCTACAGAAAGTGTGTTCAGATCTGCTCAATCAAAAGTATGGTTTAACTCTGTTAGCTGAATGCACAGATCAGAAAGATGTTTCACAGAATGATTCTGTGTAGTTTATATTTGGAGACATTCCTTTTTCCACTATTACCCTCTTAGCGCTCCGAATCTCCACTTGCATTTTCTACAGAAAGAGTGTTTCAGAACGGCTCAATCAAAACTAAGGTTCAACTCTTTTAGTTGAACAAACAGAACAGAAAGTAGTTTGACACAATTCTTCTGTGTAGTTTTTATTTGTAGACATTCTTTTTCCCAATATAGGCCTCTTAGCGCTCAGAATGTCCAATTGCAGTTTCTACAGAAAGAGTGTTTCAGAACGGCTCAATCAAAACTAAGGTTCAACTCTTTTAGTTGAACAAACAGAACAGAAAGAAGTTTCACACAATTCTTCTGTGTAGTTTTTATTTGTAGACATTCTTTTTCCCAATATAGGCCTCTTAGCGCTCAGAATGTCCAATTGCAGTTTCTACAGAAAGAGTGTTTCAGAACGGCTCAATCAAAATTAAGGTTCAACACTGTTAGTTGAATGCACAGAACAGAAAGAAGTTTCATACAATGCTTCTGTGTAGTTTATATTTGAACATATTCTTTTTTCCACTATTACCCACTTAGCGCTAAGAATGTCCAGTTGCATTTTCTACAGACAGAGTGTTTCAAATCTGCTCAATCAAAAGTATGGTTTAAATCTGTTAGCTGAATGCTCAGATCAGAAAGAAGTTTCACAGAATGCTTCTATGTAGTTTATATTTGAATATATTCCTTTTTCCACTACTACGCTCTTAGCGCTCCAGATGTCCAGTTGCATTTTCAACAGAAAGAGTGTTCAGATCTGCTCAATCAAAAGTATGGTTTAACTCTGTTAGCTGAATGCACAAATCAGAAAGAAGTTTCACCGAATGATTCTGTGTAGTTTATATTTGAAGACATTCCTTTTTCCACTATTACCCTCTTAGCGCTCCGAATCTCCACTTGCATTTTCTACAAAAAGAGTGTTTCATAACTGCTCAATAAAAAATATGTTTTATCTCTGTTAACTGAATTTACAGATCAGAAATAAGTTTCACAGAATGCATCTGTGTAGTTTTTATTTGAAGATATTCTTTTTCCCAATGTAGGCCTCTTAGCGCTTAGCATGTCCAATTGCATTTTCTACAGAAAGAGTGTTTCAGAACGGCTCAATCAAAAGTAAGGTTCAACTCTGTTAGTTGAATGCACAGAACAGAAAGAATTTTCACAGAATGCTACTGTGTAGTTTATATTTCAATATATTCCTTTTTCCACTATTACCCTCTTAGCGCTCCGAATGTCCACTTGCATTTTCTACAGAAAGAGTGTTCAGAACTGCGCAATCAAAAGTATGGTTTTACTCTGTTAGCTTAATGTACATATCAGAAATAAGTTTCACACAATGCTTCTGTGTAGTTTTTATTTGAAGATATTATTTTTCCCAATATAGGCCTCTTAGCGCTCAGAATGTCCAATTGCAATTTCTACAGAAAGAGTGTTTCAGAACGGCTCAATCAAAAGTAAGGTTCAACTCTGTTAGTTGAATGCACAGAACAGAAAGAAGTTTCATACAATGCTTCTGTGTAGTTTATATTTGAACATATTCTTTTTTTCCACTATTACCCACTTAGCGCTACGAATGTCCAGTTGCATTTTTTAGAGACAGAGTGTTTCAAAACTGCTCAATCAAAAGTATGGTTTAACTCTGTTAGCTGAATGCTCAGATCAGAAAGAAGTTTCACAGAATGCTTCTGTGTAGTTTATATTTGAATATATTCCTTTTTCCACTACTACTCTCTTAGCGCTCCAAATGTCCAATTGCATTTTCTACAGAAAGAGTGTTCAGATCTCCTCAATCAAAAGTATGGTTTAACTCTGTTAGCTGAATGCACAGATCAGAAAGAAGTTTCACAGAATGATTCTGTGTAGTTTATATTTGGAGACATTTCTTTTTCCACTATTACCCTCTTAGCGCTCCGAATCTCCACTTGCATTTTCTACAGAAAGAGTGTTTCAGAACGGCTCAATCAAAACTAAGGTTCAACTCTTTTAGTTGAACAAACAGAACAGAAAGAAGTTTCACACAATTCTTCTGTGTAGTTTTTATTTGTAGACATTCTTTTTCCCAATATAGGCCTCTTAGCGCTCAGAATGTCCAATTGAAGTTTCTACAGAAAGAGTGTTTCAGAACGGCTCAATCAAAATTAAGGTTCAACTCTGTTAGTTGAATGAACAGAACAGAAAGAAGTTTCATACAATGCTTCTGTGTAGTTTATATTTGAACATATTCTTTTTTCCACTATTACCCACTTGGCGCTACGAATGTCCAGTTGCATTTTCTACAGACAGAGTGTTTCAAAACTGCTCAATCAAAAGTATGGTTTAACTCTGTTAGCTGTATGCTCAGATCAGAAAGAAGTTTCACAGAATGCTTCTGTGTAGTTTATATTTGAATATATTCCTTTTTCCACTACTACGCTCTTAGCGCTCCAAATGTCCAGTTGCATTTTCAACAGAAAGAGTGTTCAGATCTGCTCAATCAAAAGAATGGTTTAACTCTGTTAGCTGAATGCACAGATCAGAAAGAAGTTTCACCGAATGATTCTGTGTAGTTTCTATTTGAAGACATTCCTTTTTCCACTATTACCCTCTTAGCTCTCCGAATCTCCACTTGCATTTTCTACGAAAAGAGTGTTTCATAACTGCTCAATCAAAAATATGTTTTATCTCTGTTAACTGAATTTACAGATCAGAAATAAGTTTCACAGAATGCATCTGTATAGTTTTTATTTGAAGATATTCTTTTTCCCAATGTAGGCCTCTTAGCGCTTAGCATGTCCAATTGCAGTTTCTACAGAAAGAGTGTTTCAGAACGGCTCAATCAAAAGTAAGGTTCAACTCTGTTAGTTGAATGCACAGAACAGAAAGAATTTTCACAGAATGCTACTGTGTAGTTTATATTTGAATATATTCCTTTTTCCACTATTACCCTCTTAGCGCTCCGAATGTCCACTTGCATTTTCTACAGAAAGAGTGTTCAGAACTACGCAATCAAAAGTATGGTTTAACTCTGTTAGCTTAATGAACATATCAGAAAGAAGTTTCACACAATGCTTCTGTGTAGTTTTTATTTGAAGATATTTTTTTTCCCAATAGAGGCCTCTTAGGGCTCAGAATGTCCAATTGCAGTTTCTACAGAGAGAGTGTTTCAGAAAGGCTCAATCAAAAGTAAGGTTCAACTCTGTTAGTTGAATGCACAGAACAGAAAGAAGTTTCATACAATGCCTCTGTGTAGTTTATATTTGAACATATTCATTTTCCACTATTACCCACTTAGCGCTACGAATGTCCAGTTGCATTTTCTACAGACAGAGTGTTTCAAAACTGCTCAATCAAAAGTATGGTTTAACTCTGTTAGCTGAATGCTCAGATCAGAAAGAAGTTTCACAGAATACTTCTGTGTAGTTTATATTTGAATATATTCCTTTTTCCACTACTACTCTCTTAGCGCTCCAAATGTCCAGTTGCATTTTCTACAGAAAGAGTGTTCAGATCTGCTCAATCAAAAGTATGGTTTAACTCTGTTAGCTGAATGCACAGATCAGAAAGAAGTTTCACAGAATGATTCTGTGTAGTTTATATATGGAGACATTCCTTTTTCCACTATTACCCTCTTAGCGCTCCGAATCTCCACTTGCATTTTCTACAGAAAGAGTGTTTCAGAACGGCTCAATCAAAACTAAGGTTCAACTCTTTTAGTTGAACAAACAGAACAGAAAGAAGGTTCACACAATTTTCTGTGTAGTTTTTATTTGTAGACATTCTTTTTCCCAATATAAGCCTCTTAGCGCTCAGAATGTCCAATTGCAGTTTCTACAGAAAGAGTGTTTCAGAACGGCTCAATCAAAAGTAAGGTTCAACTCTGTTAGTTGAATGCACAGAACAGAAAGAAGTTTCATACAATGCTTCTGTGTAGTTCATATTTGAACATATTCTTTTTTCCACTATTACCCACTTAGCGCTACGAATGTCCAGTTGCATTTTCTACAGACAGAGTGTTTCAAAACTGCTCAATCAAAAGTATGGTTTAACTCTGTTAGATGAATGCTCAGATCAGAAAGAAGTTTCACAGAATGCTTCTGTGTAGTTTATATTTGAATATATTCCTTTTTCCACTACTACTCTCTTAGCGCTCCAAATGTCCAGTTGCATTTTCTACAGAAAGAGTGTTCAGATCTGCTCAATCAAAAGTATGTTTTAACACTGTTAGCTGAATGCACAGATAAGAAAGAAGTTTCACAGAATGATTCTGTGTAGTTTATATTTGGAGACATTCCTTTATCCACTATTACCCTCTTAGCGCTCCGAATCTCCACTTGCATTTTCTACAGAAAGAGTGTTTCAGAACGGCTCAATCAAAACTAATGTTCAACTCTTTTAGTTGAACAAACAGAACAGAAAGAAGTTTCACACAATTCTTCTGTGTAGTTTTTATTTGTAGACATTCTTTTTCCCAATATAGGCCTCTTAGCGCTCAGAATGTCCAATTGCAGTTTCTACAGAAAGAATGTTTCAGAACGGCTCAATCAAAAGTAAGGTTCAACTCTGTTAGTTGAATGCACAGAACAGAAAGAAGTTTCATACAGTGCTTCTGTGTAGTTTATATTTGAACATATTCTTTTTTCCACTATTACCCACTTAGCGCTGCGAATGTCCAGTTGCATTTTCTACAGACAGAGTGTTTCAAAACTGCTCAATCAAAAGTATGGTTTAACTCTGTTAGCTGAATGCTCAGATCAGAAAGAAGTTTCACAGAATGCTTCTGTGTAGTTTATATTTGAATATATTCCTTTTTCCACTATTACGCTCTTAGCGCTCCAAATGTCCAGTTGCATTTTCTACAGAAAGAGTGTTCAGATCTGCTCAATCAAAAGTATGGTTTAACTCTGTTAGCTGAATGCAGAGATCAGAAAGAAGTTTCACCTAATGATTCTGTGTAGTTTATATTTGAAGACATTCCTTTTTCCACTATTACCCTCTTAGCGCTCCGAATCTCCACTTGCATTTTCTACAAAAAGAGTGTTTCATAACTGCTCAATCAAAAATATGTTTTATCTCTGTTAACTGAATTTACAGATCAGAAATAAGTTTCACAGAATGCATCTGTGTAGTTTTTATTTGAAGATATTCTTTTTCACAATGTAGGCCTCTTAGCGCTTAGCATGTCCAATTGCAGTTTCTACACAAAGAGTGTTTCAGAACGGCTCAATCAAAAGTAAGGTTCAACACTGTTAGTTGAATGCACAGAACAGAAAGAATTTTCACAGAATGCTACTGTGTAGTTTATATTTGAATACATTCCTTTCTCCACTATTACGCTCTTAGCGCTACGAATGTCCACTTGCATTTTCTACAGAAAGAGTGTTCAGAACTGCGCAATCAAAAGTATGGTTTAACTCTGTTAGCTTAATGAACATATCAGAAATAAGTTTCAGACAATGCTTCTGTGTAGTTTTTACTTGAAGATATTATTTTTCCCAATAGAGGCCTCTTAGCGCTAAGAATGTCCAATTGCAGTTTCTACAGAAAGAGTGTTTCAGAAAGGCTCAATCAAAAGTAAGGTTCAACTCTGTTAGTTGAATGCACAGAACAGAAAGAAGTTTCATACAATGCTTCTGTGTAGTTTATATTTGAACATATTCTTTTTTCCACTATTACCAACTTAGCGCTACGAATGTCCAGTTGCATTTTCTACAGAGTGTTTCAAAACTGCTCAATCAAAAGTATGGTTTAACTCTGTTAGCTGAATGCACAGATCAGAAATAAGTTTCACAGAATGCTTCTGTGTAGTTTATATTTGTAGACATTCCTTTTTCCACTATTACCCTCTTAGCTCTCCGAATCTCCACATGCATTTTCTACAGAAAGAGTGTTTCAGAACGGCTCAATCAAAACTAAGGTTCAACTCTTTTAGTTGAACAAACAGAACAGAAAGAAGTTTCACACAATTCTTCTGTGTAGTTTTTATTTGTAGACATTCTTTTTCCCAATATAGGCCTCTTAGCGCTCAGAATGTCCAATTGCAGTTTCTACAGAAAGAGTGTTTCAGAACGGCTCAATCAAAAGTAAGGTTCAACTCTGTTAGTTGAATGCACAGAACAGAAAGCAGTTTCATACAGTGCTTCTGTGTAGTTTATATTTGAACATATTCTTTTTTCCTCTATTACCCTCTTAGCGCTACGAATGTCCAGTTGCATTTTCTACAGACAGAGTGTTTCAAAACTGCTCAATCAAAAGTATGGTTTAACTCTGTTAGCTGAATGCTCAGATCAGAAAGAAGTTTCACAGAATGCTTCTGTGTAGTTTATATTTGAATATATTCCTTTTTCCACTACTACGCTCTTAGCGCTCCAAATGTCCAGTTGCATTTTCTACAGAAAGAGTGTTCAGATCTGAGCAATCAAAAGTATGGTTTAACACTGTTAGCTGAATGCACAGATCAGAAAGAAGTTTCAACGAATGATTCTGTGTAGTTTATATTTGAAGACATTCCTTTTTCCACTATTACCCTCTTAGCGCTCCGAATCTCCACTTGCATTTTCTACAAAAAGAGTGTTTCATAACTGCTCAATCAAAAATATGTTTTATCTCTGTTAACTGAATTTACAGATCAGAAATAAGTTTCACAGAATGCATCTGTGTAGTATTTATTTGAAGATATTCTTTTTCCCAATGTAGGCCTCTTAGCGCTTAGCATGTCCAATTCCAGTTTCTACAGAAAGAGTGTTTCAGAACGGTTCAATCAAAAGTAAGGTTCAACTCTGTTAGTTGAATGCACAGAACAGAAAGGATTTTCACAGAATGCTACTGTGTATTTTATATTTGAATATATTCCTTTCTCCACTATTACCCTCTTAGCGCTCCGAATGTCCACTTGCATTTTCTACAGAAAGAGTGTTCAGAACTGCGCAATCAAAAGAATGGTTTAACTCTGTTAGCTTAATGAACATATCAGAAATAAGTTTCACACAATGCTTCTGTGTAGTTTTTATTTGAAGATATTATTTTTCCCAATATAGGCCTCTTAGCGCTCAGAATGTCCAATAGCAGTTTCTACAGAAAGAGTGTTTCAGAAAGGCTCAATCAAAAGTAAGGTTCAACTCTGTTAGTTGAATGCACAGAACAGAAAGAAATTTCATACAATGCTTCTGTGTAGTTTATATTTGAAGATATTCTTTTTTCCACTATTACCCACTTGGCGCTACGAAGGTCCAGTTGCATTTTCTACAGACAGAGTGTTTCAAAACTGCTCAATCAAAAGTATGGTTTAACTCTGTTAGCTGAATGCTCAGATCAGAAAGAAGTTTCACAGAATGCTTCTGTGTAGTTTATATTTGAATATATTCCTTTTTCCACTACTACTCTCTTAGCGCTCCAAATGTCCAGTTGCATTTTCTACAGAAAGAGTGTTCAGATCTGCTCAATCAAAAGTATGGTTTAACTCTGTTAGCTGAATGCACAGATCAGAAAGAAGTTTCACAGAATGATTCTGTGTAGTTTATATTTGGAGACATTCCTTTTTCCACTATTACCCTCTTAGCGCTCCGAATCTCCACTTGCATTTTCTACAGAAAGAGTGTTTCAGAACGGCTCAATCAAAACTAAGGTTCAACTCTTTTAGTTGAACAAACAGAACAGAAAGAAGTTTCACACAATTCTTCTGTGTAGTTTTTATTTGTAGACATTCTTTTTCCCAACATAGGCCTCTTAGCGCTCAGAATGTCCAATTGCAGTTTCTACAGAAAGAGTGTTTCAGAACGGCTCAATCAAAAGTAAGCTTCAACTCTGTTAGTTGAATGTACAGAACAGAAAGAAGTTTCATACAATGCTTCTGTGTAGTTTATATTTGAACATATTGTTTTTTCCTCTATTACCCACTTAGCGCTACGAATGTCCAGTTGCATTTTCTACAGACAGAGTGTTTCAAAACTGCTCAATCTAAAGTATGTTTTAACTCTGTTTGCTGAATGCTCAGATCAGAAAGAAGTTTCACAGAATGCTTCTGTGTAGTTTATATTTGAATATATTCCTTTTTCCACTACTACGCTCTTAGCGCTCCAAATGTCCAGTTGCATTTTCTACAGAAAGAGTGTTCAGATCTCCTCAATCAAAAGTATGGTTTAACTCTGTTAGCTGCATGCACAGATCAGAAAGAAGTTTCACCGAATGATTCTGTGTAGTTTATATTTGAAGACATTCCTTTTTCCACTATTACCCTGTTAGCGCTCCGAATCTCCACTTGCATTTTCTACAAAAAGAGTGTTTCATAACTGCTCAATCAAAAATATGTTTTATCTCTGTTCACTGAATTTACAGATCAGAAATAAGTTTCACAGAATGCATCTGTGTAGTTTTTATTTGAAGATATTCTTTTTCCCAATGTAGGCCTCTTAGCGCTTAGCATGTCCATTTGCAGTTTCTACAGAAAGAGTGTTTCAGAACGGCTCAATCAAAAGTAAGGTTCAACTCTGTTAGTTGAATGCACAGAACAGAAAGAATTTTCACAGAATGCTACTGTGTAGTTTATATTTGAATATATTCCTTTCTCCACTATTACCCTCTTAGCGCTCCGAATGTCCACTTGCATATTCTACAGAAAGAGTGTTCAGAACTGCGCAATCAAAAGTATGGTTTAACTCTGTTAGCTTAATGAACATATCAGAAATAAGTTTCACACAATGCTTCTGTGTAGTTTTTATTTGAAGATATTATTTTTCCCAATATAGGCCTCTTAGCGCTCAGAATGTCCAATTGCAGTTTCTACAGAAAGAGAGTTTCAGAAAGGCTCAATCAAAAGTAAGGTTCAACTCTGTTAGTTGAATGCACAGAACAGAAAGAAATTTCATACAATGCTTCTGTGTAGTTTATATTTGAAGATATTCTTTTTTCCACTATTACCCACTTGGCGCTACGAATGTCCAGTTGCATTTTCTACAGACAGAGTGTTTCAAAACTGCTCAATCAAAAGTATGGTTTAACTCTGTTAGCTGAATGCTCAGATCAGAAAAAAGTTTCACAGAATGCTTCTGTGTAGTTTATATTTGAATATATTCCTTTTTCCACTACTACTCTCTTAGCGCTCCAAATGTCCAGTTGCATTTTCTACAGAAAGAGTGTTCAGATCTGCTCAATCAAAAGTATGGTTTAACTCTGTTAGCTGAATGCACAGATCAGAAAGAAGTTTCACAGAATGATTCTGTGTAGTTTATATTTGGAGACATTCCTTTTTCCACTATTACCCTCTTAGCGCTCCGAATCTCCACTTGCATTTTCTACAGAAAGAGTGTTTCAGAACGGCTCAATCAAAACTAAGGT
The DNA here is from genome assembly GCF_028878055.3 of Symphalangus syndactylus. NCBI lineage: Eukaryota > Metazoa > Chordata > Mammalia > Primates > Hylobatidae > Symphalangus > Symphalangus syndactylus. The sequence continues at coordinate 4,327,533 of NC_072429.2, forward strand.
TCAACTCTTTTAGTTGAACAAACAGAACAGAAAGAAGTTTCACACAATTCTTCTGTGTAGTTTTTATTTGTAGACATTCTTTTTCCCAATATAGGCCTCTTAGCGCTCAGAATGTCCAATTGCAGTTGCTACAGAAAGAGTGTTTCAGAACGGCTCAATCAAAAGTAAGGTTCAACTCTGTTAATTGAATGCACAGAACAGAAAGAAGTTTCATACAATGCTTCTGTGTAGTTTATATTTGAACATATTCTTTTTTCCTCTATTACCCACTTAGCGCTACGAATGTCCAGTTGCATTTTCTACAGACAGAGTGTTTCAAAACTGCTCAATCAAAAGTATGGTTTAACTCTGTTAGCTGAATGCTCAGATCAGAAAGAAGTTTCACAGAATGCTTCTGTGTAGTTTATATTTGAATATATTCCTTTTTCCACTAGTACGCTCTTAGCGCTCCAAATGTCCAGTTGCATTTTCTACAGAAAGAGTGTTCAGATCTGCTCAATCAAAAGTATGGTTTAACTCTGTTAGCTGAATGCACAGATCAGAAAGAAGTTTCACCGAATGATTCTGTGTAGTTTATATTTGAAGACATTCCTTTTTCCACTATTACCCTCTTAGCGCTCCGAATCTCCACTTGCATTTTCTACAAAAAGAGTGTTTCATAACTGCTCAATCAAAAATATGTTTTATCTCTGTTAACTGAATTTACAGATCAGAAATAAGTTTCACAGAATGCATCTGTGTAGTTTTTATTTGAAGATATTCTTTTTCCCAATGTAGGCCTCTTAGCGCTTAGCATGTCCAATTGCAGTTTCTACAGAAAGAGTGTTTCAGAACGGCTCAATCAAAAGTAAGGTTCAACTCTGTTAGTTGAATGCACAGAACAGAAAGAATTTTCACAGAATGCTACTGTGTAGTTTATATTTGAATATATTCCTTTCTCCACTCTTACCCTCTTAGCGCTCCGAATGTCCACTTGCATTTTCTACAGAAAGGGTGTCCAGAACTGCGCAATCAAAAGTATGGTTTAACTCTGTTAGCTTAATGAACATATCAGAAATAAGTTTCACACAATGCTTCTGTGTAGTTTTTATTTGAAGATATTATTTTTCCCAATATAGGCCTCTTAGCGCTCAGAATGTCCAATTGCAGTTTCTACAGAAAGAGTGTTTCAGAAAGGCTCAATCAAAAGTAAGGTTCAACTCTGTTAGTTGAATGCACAGAACAGAAAGAAATTTCATACAATCCTTCTGTGTAGTTTATATTTGAAGATATACTTTTTTCCACTATTACCCACTTGGCGCTACGAATGTCCAGTTGCATTTTCTACAGACAGAGTGTTTCAAAACTGCTCAATCAAAAGTATGGTTTAACTCTGTTAGCTGAATGCTCAGATCAGAAAGAAGTTTCACAGAATGCTTCTGTGTAGTTTATATTTGAATATATTCCTTTTTCCACTACTACTCTCTTAGCGCTCCAAATGTCCAGTTGCATTTTCTACAGAAAGAGTGTTCAGATCTGCTCAATCAAAAGTATGGTTTAACTCTGTTAGCTGAATGCACAGATCAGAAAGAAGTTTCACAGAATGATTCTGTGTAGTTTATATTTGGAGACATTCCTTTTTCCACTATTACCCTCTTAGCGCTCCGAATCTCCACTTGCATTTTCTACAGAAAGAGTGTTTCAGAACGGCTCAATCAAAACTAAGGTTCAACTCTTTTAGTTGAACAAACAGAACAGAAAGAAGTTTCACACAATTCTTCTGTGTAGTTTTTATTTGTAGACATTCTTTTTCCCAATATAGGCCTCTTAGCGCTCAGAATGTCCAATTGCAGTTTCTACAGAAAGAGTGTTTCAGAACGGCTCAATCAAAAGTAAGCTTCAACTCTGTTAGTTGAATGTACAGAACAGAAAGAACTTTCATACAATGCTTCTGTGTAGTTTATATTTGAACATATTCTTTTTTCCTCTATTACCCACTTAGCGCTACGAATGTCCAGTTGCATTTTCTACAGACAGAGTGTTTCAAAACTGCTCAATCTAAAGTATGTTTTAACTCTGTTAGCTGAATGCTCAGATCAGAAAGAAGTTTCACAGAATGCTTCTGTGTAGTTTATATTTGAATATATTCCTTTTTCCACTACTACGCTCTTAGCGCTCCAAATGTCCAGTTGCATTTTCTACAGAAAGAGTGTTCAGATCTCCTCAGTCAAAAGTATGGTTTAACTCTCTTAGCTGCATGCACAGATCAGAAAGAAGTTTCACCGAATGATTCTGTGTAGTTTATATTTGAAGACATTCCTTTTTCCACTATTACCCTCTTAGCGCTCCGAATCTCCACTTGCATTTTCTACAAAAAGAGTGTTTCATAACTGCTAAATCAAAAATATGTTTTATCTCTGTTTACTGAATTTACAGATCAGAAATAAGTTTCACAGAATGCATCTGTGTAGTTTTTATTTGAAGATATTCTTTTTCCCAATGTAGGCCTCTTAGCGCTTAGCATGTCCAATTGCAGTTTCTACAGAAAGAGTGTTTCAGAACGGCTCAATCAAAAGTAAGGTTCAACTCTGTTAGTTGAATGCACAGAACAGAAAGAATTTTCACAGAATGCTACAGTGTAGTTTATATTTGAATATATTCCTTTCTCCACTATTACCCTCTTAGCGCTCCGAATGTCCACTTGCATATTCTACAGAAAGAGTGTTCAGAACTGCGCAATCAAAAGTATGGTTTAACTCTGTTAGCTTAATGAACATATCAGAAATAAGTTTCACACAATGCTTCTGTGTAGTTTTTATTTGAAGATATTATTTTTCCGAATATAGGCCTCTTAGCGCTCAGAATGTCCAATTGCAGTTTCTACAGCAAGAGAGTTTCAGAAAGGCTCAATCAAAAGTAAGGTTCAACTCTGTTAGTTGAATGCACAGAACAGAAAGAAATTTCATACAATGCTTCTGTGTAGTTTATATTTGAAGATATTCTTATTTCCACTATTACCCACTTGGCGCTACGAATGTCCAGTTGCATTTTCTACAGACAGAGTGTTTCAAAACTGCTCAATCAAAAGTATGGTTTAACTCTGTTAGCTGAATGCTCAGATCAGAAAAAAGTTTCACAGAATGCTTCTGTGTAGTTTATATTTGAATATATTCCTTTTTCCACTACTACTCTCTTAGCGCTCCAAATGTCCAGTTGCATTTTCTACAGAAAGAGTGTTCAGATCTGCTCAATCAAAAGTATGGTTTAACTCTGTTAGCTGAATGCACAGATCAGAAAGAAGTTTCACAGAATGATTCTGTGTAGTTTATATTTGGAGACATTCCTTTTTCCACTATTACCCTCTTAGCGCTCCGAATCTCCACTTGCATTTTCTACAGAAAGAGTGTTTCAGAACGGCTCAATCAAAACTAAGGTTCAACTCTTTTAGTTGAACAAACAGAACAGAAAGAAGTTTCACACAATTCTTCTGTGTAGTTTTTATTTGTAGACATTCTTTTTCCCAATATAGGCCTCTTAGCGCTCAGAATGTCCAATTGCAGTTGCTACAGAAAGAGTGTTTCAGAACGGCTCAATCAAAAGTAAGGTTCAACTCTGTTAGTTGAATGCATAGAACAGAAAGAAGTTTCATACAATGCTTCTGTGTAGTTTATATTTGAACATATTCTTTTTTCCTCTATTACCCACTTAGCGCTACGAATGTCCAGTTGCATTTTCTACAGACAGAGTGTTTCAAAACTGCTCAATCAAAAGTATGGTTTAACTCTGTTAGCTGAATGCTCAGATCAGAAAGAAGTTTCACAGAATGCTTCTGTGTAGTTTATATTTGAATATATTCCTTTTTCCACTAATACGCTCTTAGCGTTCCAAATGTCCAGTTGCATTTTCAACAGAAATAGTGTTCAGATCTGCTAAATCAAAAGTATGTTTTAACTCTGTTAGCTGAATGCACAGATCAGAAAGAAGATTCACCGAATGATTCTGTGTAGTTTATATTTGAAGACATTCCTTTTTCCACTATTACCCTCTTAGCGCTCCGAATCTCCACTTGCATTTTCTACAAAAAGAGTGTTTCATAACTGCTCAATCAAAAATATGTTTTATCTCTGTTAACTGAATTTACAAATCAGAAATAAGTTTCACAGAATGCATCTGTATAGTTTTTATTTGAAGATATTCTTTTTCCCAATGTAGGCCTCTTAGCGCTTAGCATGTCCAATTGCAGTTTCTACAGAAAGAGTGTTTCAGAACGGCTCAATAAAAAGTAAGGTTCAACTCTGTTAGTTGAATGCACAGAACAGAAAGAATTTTCACAGAATGCTACTGTGTAGTTTATATTTGAATATATTCCTTTTTCCACTATTACCCTCTTAGCGCTCCGAATGTCCACTTGCATTTTCTACAGAAAGAGTGTTCGGAACTACGCAATCAAAAGTATGGTTTAACTCTGTTAGCTTAATGAACATATCAGAAATAAGTTTCACACAATGCTTCTGTGTAGTTTTTATTTGAAGATATTATTTTTCCCAATAGAGGCATCTTAGCGCTCAGAATGTCCAATTGCAGTTTCTACAGAAAGAGTGTTTCAGAAAGGCTCAATCAAAAGTAAGGTTCAACTCTGTTAGTTGAATGCACAGAACAGAAAGAAGTTTCATACAATGCTTCTGTGTAGTTTATATTTGAACATATTCTTTTTTCCACTATTACCCACTTAGCGCTACGAATGTCCAGTTGCATTTTCTACAGACAGAGTGTTTCAAAACTGCTCAATCAAAAGTATGGTTTAACTCTGTTAGCTGAATGCTCAGATCAGAAAGAAGTTTCACAGAATGCTTCTGTGTTGTTTATATTTGAATATATTCCTTTTTCCACTACTACTCTCTTAGCGCTCCAAATGTCCAGTTGCATTTTCTACAGAAAGAGTGTTCAGATCTGCTCAATCAAAAGTATGGTTTAACTCTGTTAGCTGCATGCACAGATCAGAAAGAAGTTTCACAGAATGATTCTGTGTAGTTTATATTTGAAGACATTCCTTTTTCCACTATTACCCTCTTAGCGCTCCGAATCTCCACTTGCATTTTCTACAAAAAGAGTGTTTCATAACTGCTCAATCAAAAATATGTTTTATCTCTGTTAACTGAATTTACAAATCAGAAATAAGTTTCACAGAATGCATCTGTATAGTTTTTATTTGAAGATATTCTTTTTCCCAATGTAGGCCTCTTAGCGCTTAGCATGTCCAATTGCAGTTTCTACAGAAAGAGTGTTTCAGAACGGCTCAATCAAAAGTAAGGTTCAACTCTGTTAGTTGAATGCACAGAACAGAAAGAATTTTCACAGAATGCTACTGTGTAGTTTATATTTGAATATATTCCTTTTTCCACTATTACCCTCTTAGCGCTCCGAATGTCCACTTGCATTTTCTACAGAAAGAGTGTTCGGAACTACGCAATCAAAAGTATGGTTTAACTCTGTTAGCTTAATGAACATATCAGAAATAAGTTTCACACAATGCTTCTGTGTAGTTTTTATTTGAAGATATTATTTTTCCCAATAGAGGCATCTTAGCGCTCAGAATGTCCAATTGCAGTTTCTACAGAAAGAGTGTTTCAGAAAGGCTCAATCAAAAGTAAGGTTCAACTCTGTTAGTTGAATGCACAGAACAGAAAGAAGTTTCATACAATGCTTCTGTGTAGTTTATATTTGAACATATTCTTTTTTCCACTATTACCCACTTAGCGCTACGAATGTCCAGTTGCATTTTCTACAGACAGAGTGTTTCAAAACTGCTCAATCAAAAGTATGGTTTAACTCTGTTAGCTGAATGCTCAGATCAGAAAGAAGTTTCACAGAATGCTTCTGTGTTGTTTATATTTGAATATATTCCTTTTTCCACTACTACTCTCTTAGCGCTCCAAATGTCCAGTTGCATTTTCTACAGAAAGAGTGTTCAGATCTGCTCAATCAAAAGTATGGTTTAACTCTGTTAGCTGCATGCACAGATCAGAAAGAAGTTTCACAGAATGATTCTGTGTAGTTTATATTTGAAGACATTCCTTTTTCCACTATTACCCTCTTAGCGCTCCGAATCTCCACTTGCATTTTCTACAAAAAGAGTGTTTCATAACTGCTCAATCAAAAATATGTTTTATCTCTGTTAACTGAATTTACAAATCAGAAATAAGTTTCACAGAATGCATCTGTATAGTTTTTATTTGAAGATATTCTTTTTCCCAATGTAGGCCTCTTAGCGCTTAGCATGTCCAATTGCAGTTTCTACAGAAAGAGTGTTTCAGAACGGCTCAATCAAAAGTAAGGTTCAACTCTGTTAGTTGAATGCACAGAACAGAAAGAATTTTCACAGAATGCTACTGTGTAGTTTATATTTGAATATATTCCTTTTTCCACTATTACCCTCTTAGCGCTCCGAATGTCCACTTGCATTTTCTACAGAAAGAGTGTTCGGAACTACGCAATCAAAAGTATGGTTTAACTCTGTTAGCTTAATGAACATATCAGAAATAAGTTTCACACAATGCTTCTGTGTAGTTTTTATTTGAAGATATTATTTTTCCCAATAGAGGCATCTTAGCGCTCAGAATGTCCAATTGCAGTTTCTACAGAAAGAGTGTTTCAGAAAGGCTCAATCAAAAGTAAGGTTCAACTCTGTTAGTTGAATGCACAGAACAGAAAGAAGTTTCATACAATGCTTCTGTGTAGTTTATATTTGAACATATTCTTTTTTCCACTATTACCCACTTAGCGCTACGAATGTCCAGTTGCATTTTCTACAGACAGAGTGTTTCAAAACTGCTCAATCAAAAGTATGGTTTAACTCTGTTAGCTGAATGCTCAGATCAGAAAGAAGTTTCACAGAATGCTTCTGTGTAGTTTATATTTGAATATATTCCTTTTTCCACTACTACTCTCTTAGCGCTCCAAATGTCCAGTTGCATTTTCTACAGAAAGAGTGTTCAGATCTGCTCAATCAAAAGTATGGTTTAACTCTGTTAGCTGCATGCACAGATCAGAAAGAAGTTTCACAGAATGATTCTGTGTAGTTTATATTTGGAGACATTCCTTTTTCCACTATTACCCTCTTAGCGCTCCGAATCTCCACTTGCATTTTCTACAGAAAGAGTGTTTCAGAACGGCTCAATCAAAACTAAGGTTCAACTCTTTTAGTTGAACAAACAGAACAGAAAGAAGTTTCACACAATTCTTCTGTGTAGTTTTTATTTGTAGACATTCTTTTTCCCAATATAGGCCTCTTAGCGCTCAGAATGTCCAATTGCAGTTTCTACAGAAAGAGTGTTTCAGAACGGCTCAATCAAAAGTAAGGTTCAACTCTGTTAGTTGAATGCACAGAACAGAAAGAAGTTTCATACAATGCTTCTGTGTAGTTCATATTTGAACATATTCTTTTTTCCACTATTACCCACTTAGCGCTACGAATGTCCAGTTGCATTTTCTACAGACAGAGTGTTTCAAAACTGCTCAATCAAAAGTATGGTTTAACTCTGTTAGCTGAATGCTCAGATCAGAAAGAAGTTTCACAGAATGCTTCTGTGTAGTTTATATTTGAATATATTCCTTTTTCCACTACTACGCTCTTAGCGCTCCAAATGTCCAGTTGCATTTTCTACAGAAAGAGTGTTCAGATCTGCTCAATCAAAAGTATGGTTTAACTCTGTGAGCTGAATGCACAGATCAGAAAGAAGTTTCACCGAATGATTCTGTGTAGTTTATATTTGAAGACATTCCTTTTTCCACTATTACCCTCTTAGCGCTCCGAATCTCCACTTGCATTTTCTACAAAAAGAGTGTTTCATAACTGCTCAATCAAAAATATGTTTTATCTCTGTTAACTGAATTTACAGATCAGAAATAAGTTTCACAGAATGCATCTGTGTAGTTTTTATTTGAAGATATTCTTTTTCCCAATGTAGGCCTCTTAGCGATTAGCATGTCCAATTGCAGTTTCTACAGAAAGAGTGTTTCAGAACGGCTCAATCAAAAGTAAGGTTCAACTCTGTTAGTTGAATGCACAGAACAGAAAGAATTTTCACAGAATGCTACTGTGTAGTTTATATTTGAATATATTCCTTTTTCCACTATTACCCTCTTAGCGCTCCGAATGTCCACTTGCATTTTCTACAGAAAGAGTGTTCAGAACTGCACAATCAAAAGTATGGTTTAACTCTATTAGCTTAATGAACATATCAGAAATAAGTTTCACACAATGCTTCTGTGTAGTTTTTATTTGAAGATATTATTTTTCCCAATAGAGGCCTCTTAGCGCTCAGAATGTCCAATTGCAGTTTCTACAGAAAGAGTGTTTCAGAAAGGCTCAATCAAAAGTAAGGTTCAACTCTGTTAGTTGAATGCACAGAACAGAAAGAAGTTTCATACAATGCTTCTGTGTAGTTTATATTTGAACATATTCTTTTTTCCACTATTACCCACTTGGCGCTACGAATGTCCAGTTGCATTTTCTACAGACAGAGTGTTTCAAAACTGCTCAATCAAAAGTATGTTTTAACTCTGTTAGCTGAATGCTCAGATCAGAAAGAAGTTTCACAGAATGCTTCTGTGTAGTTTATATTTGAATATATTCCTTTTTCCACTACTACGCTCTTAGCGCTCCAAATGTCCAGTGGCATTTTCTACAGAAAGAGTGTTCAGATCTGCTCAATAAAAAGTATGGTTTAACTGTGTTAGCTGAATGCACAGATCAGAAAGAAGTTTCACCGAATGATTCTGTGTAGTTTATATTTGAAGACATTCCTTTTTCCACTATTACCCTCTTAGCGCTCCGAATCTCCACTTGCATTTTCTACAAAAAGAGTGTTTCATAACTGCTCAATCAAAAATATGTTTTATCTCTGTTAACTGAATTTACAGATCAGAAATAAGTTTCACAGAATGCATCTGTGTAGTTTTTATTTGAAGATATTCTTTTTCCCAATGTAGGCCTCTTAGCGATTAGCATGTCCAATTGCATTTTCTACAGAAAGAGTGTTTCAGAACGGCTCAATCAAAAGTAAGGTTCAACTCTGTTAGTTGAATGCACAGAACAGAAAGAATTTTCACAGAATGCTACTGTGTAGTTTATATTTGAATATATTCCTTTCTCCACTATTACCCTCTTAGCGCTACGAATGTCCACTTGCATTTTCTACAGAAAGAGTGTTCAGAACTGCACAATCAAAAGTATGGTTTAACTCTGTTAGCTTAATGAACATATCAGAAATAAGTTTCACACAATGCTTCTGTGTAGTTTTTATTTGAAGATATTATTTTTCCCAATAGAGGCCTCTTAGCGCTCAGAATGTGCAATTGCAGTTTCTACAGAAAGAGTGTTTCAGAAAGGCTCAATCAAACGTAAGGTTCAAATCTGTTAGTTGAATGCACAGAACAGAAAGAAGTTTCATACAATGATTCTGTGTAGTTTATATTTGAACATATTCTTTTTTCCACTATTACCCACTTAGCGCTACGAATGTCCAGTTGCATTTTCTACAGACAGAGTGTTTCAAAACTGCTCAATCAAAAGTATGGTTTAACTCTGTTAGCTGAATGCTCAGATCAGAAAGAAGTTTCACAGAATGCTTCTGTGTAGTTTATATTTGAATATATTCCTTTTTCCACTACTACTCTCTTAGCGCTCCAAATGTCCAGTTGCATTTTCTACAGAAAGAGTGTTCAGATCTGCTCAATCAAAAGTATGGTTTAACTCTGTTAGCTGAATGCACAGATCAGAAAGAAGTTTCACAGAATGATTCTGTGTAATTTATATTTGGAGACATTCCTTTTTCCACTATTACCCTCTTAGCGCTCCGAATCTCCACTTGCATTTTCTACAGAAAGAGTGTTTCAGAACGGCTCAATCAAAACTAAGGTTCAACTCTTTTAGTTGAACAAACAGAACAGAAAGTAGTTTCACACAATTCTTCTGTGTAGTTTTTATTTGTAGACATTCTTTTTCCCAATATAGGCCTCTTAGCGCTCAGAATGTCCAATTGCAGTTTCTACAGAAAGAGTGTTTCAGAACGGCTCAATCAAAAGTAAGGTTCAACTCTGTTAGTTGAATGCACAGAACAGAAAGAAGTTTCATACAATGCTTCTGTGTAGTTCATATTTGAACATATTCTTTTTTCCACTATTACCCACTTAGCGCTACGAATGTCCAGTTGCATTTTCTACAGACAGAGTGTTTCAAAACTGCTCAATCAAAAGTATGGTTTAACTCTGTTAGCTGAATGCTCAGATCAGAAAGAAGTTTCACAGAATGCTTCTGTGTAGTTTATATTTGAATATATTCCTTTTTCCACTACTACGCTCTTAGCGCTCCAAATGTCCAGTTGCATTTTCTACAGAAAGAGTGTTCAGATCTGCTCAATCAAAAGTATGGTTTAACTCTGTTAGCTGAATGCACAGATCAGAAAGAAGTTTCACCGAATGATTCTGTGTAGTTTATATTTGAAGACATTCCTTTTTCCACTATTACCCTCTTAGCGCTCCGAATCTCCACTTGCATTTTCTACAAAAAGAGTGTTTCATAACTGCTCAATCAAAAATATGTTTTATCTCTGTTAACTGAATTTACAGATCAGAAATAAGTTTCACAGAATGCATCTGTGTAATTTTTATTTGAAGATATTCTTTTTCCCAATGTAGGCCTCTTAGCGATTAGCATGTCCAATTGCAGTTTCTACAGAAAGAGTGTTTCAGAACGGCTCAATCAAAAGTAAGGTTCAACTCTGTTATTTGAATGCACAGAACAGAAAGAATTTTCACAGAATGCTACTGTGTAGTTTATATTTGAATATATTCCTTTTTCCACTATTACCCTCTTAGCGCTCCGAATGTCCACTTGCATTTTCTACAGAAAGAGTGTTCAGAACTGCACAATCAAAAGTATGGTTTAACTCTATTAGCTTAATGAACATATCAGAAATAAGTTTCACACAATGCTTCTGTGTAGTTTTTATTTGAAGATATTATTTTTCCCAATAGAGGCCTCTTAGCGCTCAGAATGTCCAATTGCAGTTTCTACAGAAAGAGTGTTTCAGAAAGGCTCAATCAAAAGTAAGGTTCAACTCTGTTAGTTGAATGCACAGAACAGAAAGAAGTTTCATACAATGCTTCTGTGTAGTTTATATTTGAACATATTCTTTTTTCCACTATTACCCACTTGGCGCTACGAATGTCCAGTTGCATTTTCTACAGACAGCGTGTTTCAAAACTGCTCAATCAAAAGTATGTTTTAACTCTGTTAGCTGAATGCTCAGATCAGAAAGAAGTTTCACAGAATGCTTCTGTGTAGTTTATATTTGAATATATTCCTTTTTCCACTACTACGCTCTTAGCGCTCCAAATGTCCAGTGGCATTTTCTACAGAAAGAGTGTTCAGATCTGCTCAATAAAAAGTATGGTTTAACTGTGTTAGCTGAATGCACAGATCAGAAAGAAGTTTCACCGAATGATTCTGTGTAGTTTATATTTGAAGACATTCCTTTTTCCACTATTACCCTCTTAGCGCTCCGAATCTCCACTTGCATTTTCTACAAAAAGAGTGTTTCATAACTGCTCAATCAAAAATATGTTTTATCTCTGTTAACTGAATTTACAGATCAGAAATAAGTTTCACAGAATGCATCTGTGTAGTTTTTATTTGAAGATATTCTTTTTCCCAATGTAGGCCTCTTAGCGCTTAGCATGTCCAATTGCAGTTTCTACAGAAAGAGTGTTTCAGAACGGCTCAATCAAAAGTAAGGTTCAACTCTGTTAGTTGAATGCACAGAACAGAAAGAATTTTCACAGAATGCTACTGTGTAGTTTATATTTGAATATATTCCTTTCTCCACTATTACCCTCTTAGCGCTACGAATGTCCACTTGCATTTTCTACAGAAAGAGTGTTCAGAACTGCACAATCAAAAGTATGGTTTAACTCTGTTAGCTTAATGAACATATCAGAAATAAGTTTCACACAATGCTTCTGTGTAGTTTTTATTTGAAGATATTATTTTTCCCAATAGAGGCCTCTTAGCGCTCAGAATGTCCAATTGCAGTTTCTACAGAAAGAGTGTTTCAGAAAGGCTCAATCAAAAGTAAGTTTCAACTCTGTTAGTTGAATGCACAGAACAGAAAGAAGTTTCATACAATGCTTCTGTGTAGTTTATATTTGAACATATTCTTTTTTCCACTATTACCCACTTGGCGCTACGAATGTCCAGTTGCATTTTCTACAGACAGAGTGTTTCAAAACTGCTCAATCAAAAGTATGGTTTAACTCTGTTAGCTGAATATTCAGATCAGAAAGAAGTTTCACAGAATGCTTCTGTGTAGTTTATATTTGAATATATTCCTTTTTCCACTACTACGGTCTTAGCGCTCCAAATGTCCAGTTGCATTTTCTACAGAAAGAGTGTTCAGATCTGCTCAATCAAAAGTATGGTTTAACTCTGTTAGCTGAATGCACAGATCAGAAGTTTCACCGAATGATTCTGTGTAGATTATATTTGAAGACATTCCTTTTTCCACTATTACCCTCTTAGCGCTCCGAATCTCCACTTGCATTTTCTACAAAAAGAGTTTTTCATAACTGCTCAATCAAAAATATGTTTTATCTCTGTTAACTGAATTTACAGATCAGAAATAAGTTTCACAGAATGCATCTGTGTAGTTTTTATTTGAAGATATTCTTTTTCCCAATGTAGGCCTCTTAGCGCTTAGCATGTCCAATTGCAGTTTCTACAGAAAGAGTGTTTCAGAACGGCTCAATCAAAAGTAAGGTTCAACTCTGTTAGTTGAATGCACAGAACAGAAAGAATTTTCACAGAATGCTACTGTGTAGTTTATATTTGAATATATTCCTTTCTCCACTATTACCCTCTTAGCGCTACGAATGTCCACTTGCATTTTCTACAGAAAGAGTGTTCAGAACTGCGCAATCAAAAGTATGGTTTAACTCTGTTAGCTTAATGAACATATCAGAAATAAGTTTCACACAATGCTTCTGTGTAGTTTTTATTTGAAGATATTATTTTTCCCAATATAGGCCTCTTAGCGCTCAGAATGTCCAATTGCAGTTTCTACAGAAAGAGTGTTTCAGAAAGGCTCAATCAAAACTAAGGTTCAACTCTGTTAGTTGAATGCACAGAACAGAAAGAAATTTCAAACAATGCTTCTGTGTAGTTTATATTTGAACATATTCTTTTTTCCACTATTACCCACTTGGCGCTACGAATGCCCAGTTGCATTTTCTACAGACAGAGTGTTTCAAAACTGCTCAATCAAAAGTATGGTTTAACTCTGTTAGCTGAATGCTCAGATCAGGAAGAAGTTTCACAGAATGCTTCTGTGTAGTTTATATTTGAATATATTCCTTTTTCCACTACTACTCTCTTAGCGCTCCAAATGTCCAGTTGCATTTTCTACAGAAAGAGTGTTCAGATCTGCTCAATCAAAAGTATGGTTTAACTCTGTTAGCTGAATGCACAGATCAGAAAGAAGTTTCACAGAATGATTCTGTGTAATTTATATTTGGAGACATTCCTTTTTCCACTATTAACCTCTTAGCGCTCCGAATCTCCACTTGCATTTTCTACAGAAAGAGTGTTTCAGAACGGCTCAATCAAAACTAAGGTTCAACTCTTTTAGTTGAACAAACAGAACAGAAAGAAGTTTCACACAATTCTTCTGTGTAGTATTTATTTGTAGACATTCTTTTTCCCAATATAGGCCTCTTAGCGCTCAGAATGTCCAATTGCAGTTTCTACAGAAAGAGTGTTTCAGAACGGCTCAATCAAAAGTAAGGTTCAACTCTGTTAGTTGAATGCACAGAACAGAAAGAAGTTTCATACAATGCTTCTGTGTAGTTCATATTTGAACATATTCTTTTTTCCACTATAACCCACTTAGCGCTACGAATGTCCAGTTGCATTTTCTACAGACAGAGTGTTTCAAAACTGCTCAATCAAAAGTATGGTTTAACTCTGTTAGCTGAATGCTCAGATCAGAAAGAAGTTTCACAGAATGCTTCTGTGTAGTTTATATTTGAATATATTCCTTTTTCCACTACTACGCTCTTAGCGCTCCAAATGTCCAGTTGCATTTTCTACAGAAAGAGTGTTCAGATCTGCTCAATCAAAAGTATGGTTTAACTCTGTTAGCTGAATGCACAGATCAGAAAGGAGTTTCACCGAATGATTCTGTGTAGTTTATATTTGAAGACATTCCTTTTTCCACTATTACCCTCTTAGCGCTCCGAATCTCCACTTGCATTTTCTACAAAAAGAGTGTTTCATAACTGCTCAATCAAAAATATGTTTTATCTCTGTTAACTGAATTTACAGATCAGAAATAAGTTTCACAGAATGCATCCGTGTAGTTTTTATTTGAAGATATTCTTTTTCCCAATGTAGGCCTCTTAGCGATTAGCATGTCCACTTGCATTTTCTACAGAAAGAGTGTTTCAGAACGGCTCAATCAAAAGTAAGGTTCAACTCTGTTAGTTGAATGCACAGAACAGAAAGAATTTTCACAGAATGCTACTGTGTAGTTTATATTTGAATATATTCCTTTTTCCACTATTACCCTCTTAGCGCTCCGAATGTCCACTTGCATTTTCTACAGAAAGAGTGTTCAGAACTGCAAAATCAAAAGTATGTTTTAACTCTGTTAGCTGAATGCACAGATCAGAAAGAAGTTTCAAAGAATGATTCTGTGTAGTTTATATTTGGAGTCTTTCCTTTTTCCACTATTACCCTCTTAGCGCTCCGAATCTCCACTTGCATTTTCTACAGAAAGAGTGTTTCAGAACGGCTCAATCAAAACTAATGTTCAACTCTTTTAGTTGAACAAACAGAACAGAAAGAAGTTTCACACAATTCTTCTGTGTAGTTTTTATTTGTAGACATTCTTTTTCCCAATATAGGCCTCTTAGCGCTCAGAATGTCCAATTGCAGTTTCTACAGAAAGAATGTTTCAGAACGGCTCAATCAAAAGTAAGGTTCAACTCTGTTAGTTGAATGCACAGAACAGAAAGAAGTTTCATACAATGCTTCTGTGTAGTTTATATTTGAACATATACTTTTTTCCACTATTACCCACTTAGCGCTACGAATGTCCAGTTGCATTTTCTACAGACAGAGTGTTTCAAAACTGCTCAATCAAAAGTATGGTTTAACTCTGTTAGCTGAATGCTCAGATCAGAAAGAAGTTTCACAGAATGCTTCTGTGTAGTTTATATTTGAATATATTCCTTTTTCCACTATTACGCTCTTAGCGCTCCAAATGTCCAGTTGCATTTTCTACAGAAAGAGTGTTCAGATCTGCTCAATCAAAAGTATGGTTTAACTCTGTTAGCTGAATGCACAGATCAGAAAGAAGTTTCACCGAATGATTCTGTGTAGTTTATATTTGAAGACATTCTTTTTTCCACTATTACCCTCTTAGCGCTCCGAAACTCCACTTGCATTTTCTTCAAAAAGAGTGTTTCATAACTGCTCAATCAAAAATATGTTTTATCTCTGTTAACTAAATTTACAGATCAGAAATAAGTTTCAGAGAATGCATCTGTGTAGTTTTTATTTGAAGATATTCTTTTTCCCAATGTAGGCCTCTTAGCGCTTAGCATGTCCAATTGCAGTTTCTACAGAAAGAGTGTTTCAGAACGGCTCAATCAAAAGTAAGGTTCAACTCTGTTAGTTGAATGCACAGAACAGATAGAATTTTCACAGAATGCTACTGTGTAGTTTATATTTGAATATATTCCTTTTTCCACTATTACCCTCTTAGCGCTCCGAATGTCCACTTGATTTTCTACAGAAAGAGTGTTCAGAACTGCGCAATCAAAAGTATGGTTTAACTCTGTTAGCTTAATGAACATATCAGAAATAAGTTTCACACAATGCTTCTGTGTAGTTTTTATTTGAAGATATTATTTTTCCCAATAGAGGCATCTTAGCGCTCAGAATGTCCAATTGAAGTTTCTACAGAAAGAGTGTTTCAGAAAGGCTCAATCAAAAGTAAGGTTCAACTCTGTTAGTTGAATGCACAGAACAGAAAGAAGTTTCATACAATGCTTCTGTGTAGTTTATATTTGAACATATTCTTTTTTCCACTATTACCCACTTAGCGCTACGAATGTCCAGTTGCATTTTCTACAGACAGAGTGTTTCAAAACTGCTCAATCAAAAGTATGGTTTAACTCTGTTAGCTGAATGCTCAGATCAGAAAGAAGTTTCACAGAATGCTTCTGTGTAGTTTATATTTGAATATATTCCTTTTTCCACTATTACGCTCTTAGCGCTCCAAATGTCCAGTTGCATTTTCTACAGAAAGAGTGTTCAGATCTGCTCAATCAAAAGTATGGTTTAACTCTGTTAGCTGAATGCACAGATCAGAAAGAAGTTTCACCGAATGATTCTGTGTAGTTTATATTTGAAGACATTCTTTTTTCCACTATTACCCTCTTAGCGCTCCGAAACTCCACTTGCATTTTCTACAAAAAGAGTGTTTCATAACTGCTCAATCAAAAATATGTTTTATCTCTGTTAACTGAATTTACAGATCAGAAATAAGTTTCAGAGAATGCATCTGTGTAGTTTTTATTTGAAGATATTCTTTTTCCCAATGTAGGCCTCTTAGCGCTTAGCATGTCCAATTGCAGTTTCTACAGAAAGAGTGTTTCAGAACGGCTCAATCAAAAGTAAGGTTCAACTCTGTTAGTTGAATGCACAGAACAGATAGAATTTTCACAGAATGCTACTGTGTAGTTTATATTTGAATATATTCCTTTTTCCACTATTACCCTCTTAGCGCTCCGAATGTCCACTTGATTTTCTACAGAAAGAGTGTTCAGAACTGCGCAATCAAAAGTATGGTTTAACTCTGTTAGCTTAATGAACATATCAGAAATAAGTTTCACACAATGCTTCTGTGTAGTTTTTATTTGAAGATATTATTTTTCCCAATAGAGGCATCTTAGCGCTCAGAATGTCCAATTGCAGTTTCTACAGAAAGAGTGTTTCAGAAAGGCTCAATCAAAAGTAAGGTTCAACTCTGTTAGTTGAATGCACAGAACAGAAAGAAGTTTAATACAATGCTTCTGTGTAGTTTATATTTGAACATATTCTTTTTTCCACTATTACCCACTTAGCGCTACGAATGTCCAGTTGCATTTTCTACAGACAGAGTGTTTCAAAACTGCTCAATCAAAAGTATGGTTTAACTCTGTTAGCTGAATGCTCAGATCAGAAAGAAGTTTCACAGAATGCTTCTGTGTAGTTTATATTTGAATATATTCCTTTTTCCACTACTACTCTCTTAGCGCTCCAAATGTCCAGTTGCATTTTCTACAGAAAGAGTGTTCAGATCTGCTCAATCAAAAGTATGGTTTAACTCTGTTAGCTGAATGCACAGATCAGAAAGAAGTTTCACAGAATGATTCTGTGTAGTTTATATTTGGAGACATTCCTTTTTCCACTATTACCCACTTAACGCTCCGAATCTCCACTTGCATTTTCTACAGAAAGAGTGTTTCAGAACGGCTCAATCAAAACTAAGGTTCAACTCTTTTAGTTGAACAAACAGAACAGAAAGATGTTTCACACAATTCTTCTGTGTAGTTTTTATTTGTAGACATTCTATTTCCCAATATAGGCCTCTTAGCGCTAAGAATGTCCAATTGCAGTTTCTACAGAAAGAGTGTTTCAGAACGGCTCAATCAAAAGTATGGTTCAACTCTGTTAGTTGAATGCACAGAACAGAAAGAAGTTTCATACAATGCTTCTGTGTAGTTTATATTTGAACATATTCTTTTTTCCACTATTACCCCCTTAGCGCTACGAATGTCCAGTTGCATTTTCTACAGACAGAGAGTTTCAAAACTGCTCAATCAAAAGTATGGTTTAACTCTGTTAGCTGAATGCTCAGATCAGAAAGAAGTTTCACAGAATGCTTCTGTGTAGTTTATATTTGAATATATTCCTTTTTCCACTACTACGCTCTTAGCGCTCCAAATGTCCAGTTGCATTTTCTACAGAAAGAGTGTTCAGATCTGCTCAATCAAAAGTATGGTTTAACTCTGTTAGCTGAATGCACAGATCAGAAAGAAGTTTCACCGAATGATTCTGTGTAGTTTATATTTGAAGACATTCCTTTTTCCACTATTACCCTCTTAGCGCTCCAAATCTCCACTTGCATTTTCTACAAAAAGAGTGTTTCATAACTGCTCAATCAAAAATATGTTTTATCTCTGTTAACTGAATTTACAGATCAGAAATAAGTTTCACAGAATGCATCTGTGTAGTTTTTATTTGAAGATATTCTTTTTCCCAATGTAGGGTTCTTAGCGCTTAGCATGTCCAATTGCAGTTTCTACAGAAAGAGTGTTTCAGAACGGCTCAATCAAATGTAAGGTTCAACTCTGTTAGTTGAATGCACAGAACAGAAAGAATTTTCACAGAATGCTACTGTGTAGTTTATATTTGAATATATTCCTTTCTCCACTATTACCCTCTTAGCGCTCCGAATGTCCACTTGCATTTTCTACAGAAAGTGTGTTCAGAACTGCGCAATCAAAAGTATGGTTTAACTCTGTTAGCTTAATGAACATATCAGAAATAAGTTTCACACAATGCTTCTGTGTAGTTTTTATTTGAAGATATTATTTTTCCCAATAGAGGCCTCTTAGCGCTCAGAATGTGCAATTGCAGTTTCTACAGAAAGAGTGTTTCAGAAAGGCTCAATCAAACGTAAGGTTCAAATCTGTTAGTTGAATGCACAGAACAGAAAGAAGTTTCATACAATGATTCTGTGTAGTTTATATTTGAACATATTCTTTTTTCCACTATTACCCACTTAGCGCTACGAATGTCCAGTTGCATTTTCTACAGACAGAGTGTTTCAAAACTGCTCAATCAAAAGTATGGTTTAACTCTGTTAGCTGAATGCTCAGATCAGAAAGAAGTTTCACAGAATGCTTCTGTGTAGTTTATATTTGAATATATTCCTTTTTCCACTACTACTCTCTTAGCGCTCCAAATGTCCAGTTGCATTTTCTACAGAAAGTGTGTTCAGATCTGCTCAATCAAAAGTATGCTTTAACTCTGTTAGCTGAATGCACAGATCAGAAAGAAGTTTCACAGAATGATTCTGTGTAATTTATATTTGGAGACATTCCTTTTTCCACTATTACCCTCTTAGCGCTCCGAATCTCCACTTGCATTTTCTACAGAAAGAGTGTTTCAGAACGGCTCAATCAAAACTAAGGTTCAACTCTTTTAGTTGAACAAACAGAACAGAAAGAAGTTTCACACAATTCTTCTGTGTAGTTTTTATTTGTAGACATTCTTTTTCCCAATATAGGCCTCTTAGCGCTCAGAATGTCCAATTGCAGTTTCTACAGAAAGAGTGTTTCAGAAAGGCTCAATCAAAAGTAAGGTTCAACTCTGTTAGTTGAATGCACAGAACAGAAAGAAGTTTAATACAATGCTTCTGTGTAGTTTATATTTGAACATATTCTTTTTTCCACTATTACCCACTTAGCGCTACGAATGTCCAGTTGCATTTTCTACAGACAGAGTGTTTCAAAACTGCTCAATCAAAAGTATGGTTTAACTCTGTTAGCTGAATGCTCAGATCAGAAAGAAGTTTCACAGAATGCTTCTGTGTAGTTTATATTTGAATATATTCCTTTTTCCACTACTACTCTCTTAGCGCTCCAAATGTCCAGTTGCATTTTCTACAGAAAGAGTGTTCAGATCTGCTCAATCAAAAGTATGGTTTAACTCTGTTAGCTGAATGCACAGATCAGAAAGAAGTTTCACAGAATGATTCTGTGTAGTTTATATTTGGAGACATTCCTTTTTCCACTATTACCCACTTAACGCTCCGAATCTCCACTTGCATTTTCTACAGAAAGAGTGTTTCAGAACGGCTCAATCAAAACTAAGGTTCAACTCTTTTAGTTGAACAAACAGAACAGAAAGTAGTTTCACACAATTCTTCTGTGTAGTTTTTATTTGTAGACATTCTATTTCCCAATATAGGCCTCTTAGCGCTAAGAATGTCCAATTGCAGTTTCTACAGAAAGAGTGTTTCAGAACGGCTCAATCAAAAGTATGGTTCAACTCTGTTAGTTGAATGCACAGAACAGAAAGAAGTTTCATACAATGCTTCTGTGTAGTTTATATTTGAACATATTCTTTTTTCCACTATTACCCCCTTAGCGCTACGAATGTCCAGTTGCATTTTCTACAGACAGAGAGTTTCAAAACTGCTCAATCAAAAGTATGGTTTAACTCTGTTAGCTGAATGCTCAGATCAGAAAGAAGTTTCACAGAATGCTTCTGTGTAGTTTATATTTGAATATATTCCTTTTTCCACTACTACGCTCTTAGCGCTCCAAATGTCCAGTTGCATTTTCTACAGAAAGAGTGTTCAGATCTGCTCAATCAAAAGTATGGTTTAACTCTGTTAGCTGAATGCACAGATCAGAAAGAAGTTTCACCGAATGATTCTGTGTAGTTTATATTTGAAGACATTCCTTTTTCCACTATTACCCTCTTAGCGCTCCAAATCTCCACTTGCATTTTCTACAAAAAGAGTGTTTCATAACTGCTCAATCAAAAATATGTTTTATCTCTGTTAACTGAATTTACAGATCAGAAATAAGTTTCACAGAATGCATCTGTGTAGTTTTTATTTGAAGATATTCTTTTTCCCAATGTAGGGTTCTTAGCGCTTAGCATGTCCAATTGCAGTTTCTACAGAAAGAGTGTTTCAGAACGGCTCAATCAAATGTAAGGTTCAACTCTGTTAGTTGAATGCACAGAACAGAAAGAATTTTCACAGAATGCTACTGTGTAGTTTATATTTGAATATATTACTTTCTCCACTATTAACCTCTTAGCGCTCCGAATGTCCACTTGCATTTTCTACAGAAAGTGTGTTCAGAACTGCGCAATCAAAAGTATGGTTTAACTCTGTTAGCTTAATGAACATATCAGAAATAAGTTTCACACAATGCTTCTGTGTAGTTTTTATTTGAAGATATTATTTTTCCCAATAGAGGCCTCTTAGCGCTCAGAATGTGCAATTGCAGTTTCTACAGAAAGAGTGTTTCAGAAAGGCTCAATCAAACGTAAGGTTCAAATCTGTTAGTTGAATGCACAGAACAGAAAGAAGTTTCATACAATGATTCTGTGTAGTTTATATTTGAACATATTCTTTTTTCCACTATTACCCACTTAGCGCTACGAATGTCCAGTTGCATTTTCTACAGACAGAGTGTTTCAAAACTGCTCAATCAAAAGTATGGTTTAACTCTGTTAGCTGAATGCTCAGATCAGAAAGAAGTTTCACAGAATGCTTCTGTGTAGTTTATATTTGAATATATTCCTTTTTCCACTACTACTCTCTTAGAGCTCCAAATGTCCAGTTGCATTTTCTACAGAAAGTGTGTTCAGATCTGCTCAATCAAAAGTATGCTTTAACTCTGTTAGCTGAATGCACAGATCAGAAAGAAGTTTCACAGAATGATTCTGTGTAATTTATATTTGGAGACATTCCTTTTTCCACTATTACCCTCTTAGCGCTCCGAATCTCCACTTGCATTTTCTACAGAAAGAGTGTTTCAGAACGGCTCAATCAAAACTAAGGTTCAACTCTTTTAGTTGAACAAACAGAACAGAAAGAAGTTTCACACAATTCTTCTGTGTAGTTTTTATTTGTAGACATTCTTTTTCCCAATATAGGCCTCTTAGCGCTCAGAATGTCCAATTGCAGTTTCTACAGAAAGAGTGTTTCAGAAAGGCTCAATCAAAAGTAAGGTTCAACTCTGTTAGTTGAATGCACAGAACAGAAAGAAGTTTCATACAATGCTTCTGTGTAGTTTATATTTGAACATATTCTTTTTTCCACTATTACCCACTTGGCGCTACGAATGTCCAGTTGCATTTTCTACAGACAGAGTGTTTCAAAACTGCTCAATCAAAAGTATGTTTTAACTCTGTTAGCTGAATGCTCAGATCAGAAAGAAGTTTCACAGAATGCTTCTGTGTAGTTTATATTTGAATATATTCCTTTTTCCACTACTACGCTCTTAGCGCTCCAAATGTCCAGTTGCATTTTCTACAGAAAGAGTGTTCAGATCTGCTCAATCAAAAGTATGGTTTAACTCTGTTAGCTGAATGCACAGATCAGAAGTTTCACCGAATGATTCTGTGTAGTTTATATTTGAAGACATTCCTTTTTCCACTATTACCCTCTTAGCGCTCCGAATCTCCACTTGCATTTTCTACAAAAAGAGTTTTTCATAACTGCTCAATCAAAAATATGTTTTATCTCTGTTAACTGAATTTACAGATCAGAAATAAGTTTCACAGAATGCATCTGTGTAGTTTTTATTTGAAGATATTCTTTTTCCCAATGTAGGCCTCTTAGCGCTTAGCATGTCCAATTGCAGTTTCTACAGAAAGAGTGTTTCAGAACGGCTCAATCAAAAGTAAGGTTCAACTCTGTTAGTTGAAAGCACAGAACAGAAAGAATTTTCACAGAATGCTACTGTGTAGTTTATATTTGAATATATTCCTTTCTCCACTATTACCCTCTTAGCGCTACGAATGTCCACTTGCATTTTCTACAGAAAGAGTGTTCAGAACTGCGCAATCAAAAGTATGGTTTAACTCTGTTAGCTTAATGAACATATCAGAAATAAGTTTCACACAATGCTTCTGTGTAGTTTTTATTTGAAGATATTATTTTTCCCAATATAGGCCTCTTAGCGCTCAGAATGTCCAATTGCAGTTTCTACAGAAAGAGTGTTTCAGAAAGGCTCAATCAAAACTAAGGTTCAACTCTGTTAGTTGAATGCACAGAACAGAAAGAAATTTCAAACAATGCTTCTGTGTAGTTTATATTTGAACATATTCTTTTTTCCACTATTACCCACTTGGCGCTACGAATGCCCAGTTGCATTTTCTACAGACAGAGTGTTTCAAAACTGCTCAATCAAAAGTATGGTTTAACTCTGTTAGCTGAATGCTCAGATCAGAAAGAAGTTTCACAGAATGCTTCTGTGTAGTTTATATTTGAATATATTCCTTTTTCCACTACTACTCTCTTAGCGCTCCAAATGTCCAGTTGCATTATCTACAGAAAGAGTGTTCAGATCTGCTCAATCAAAAGTATGGTTTAACTCTGTTAGCTGAATGCACAGATCAGAAAGAAGTTTCACAGAATGATTCTGTGTAGTTTATATTTGGAGACATTCCTTTTTGCACTATTACCCTCTTAGCGCTCTGAATCTCCACTTGCATTTTCTACAGAAAGAGTGTTTCAGAACGGCTCAATCAAAACTAAAGTTCAACTCTTTTAGTTGAACAAACAGAACAGAAAGAAGTTTCACACAATTCTTCTGTGTAGTTGTTATTTGTAGACATTCTTTTTCCCAATATAGGCCTCTTAGCGCTCAGAATGTCCAATTGCAGTTTCTACAGAAAGAGTGTTTCAGAACGGCTCAATCAAAAGTAAGGTTCAACTCTGTTAGTTGAATGCACAGAACAGAAAGAAGTTTCATACAATGCTTCTGTGTAGTTTATATTTGAACATATTCTTTTTTCCACTATTACCCACTTAGCGCTACGAATGTCCAGTTGCATTTTCTACAGACAGAGTGTTTCAAAACTGCTCAATCAAAAGTATGGTTTAACTCTGTTAGCTGAATGCTCAGATCAGAAAGAAGTTTCACAGAATGATTCTGTGTAGTTTATATTTGAATATATTCCTTTTTCCACTACTACGCTCTTAGCGCTCCAAATGTCCAGTTGCATTTTCTACAGAAAGAGTGTTCAGATCTGCTCAATCAAAAGTATGGTTTAACTCTGTTAGCTGAATGCACAGATCAGAAAGAAGTTTCACCGAATGATTCTGTGTAGTTTATATTTGAAGACATTCCTTTTTCCACTATTACCCTCTTAGCGCTCCAAATCTCCACTTGCATTTTCTACAAAAAGAGTGTTTCATAACTGCTCAATCAAAAATATGTTTTATCTCTGTTAACTGAATTTACAGATCAGAAATAAGTTTCACAGAATGCATCTGTGTAGTTTTTATTTGAAGATATTCTTTTTCCCAATGTAGGGTTCTTAGCGCTTAGCATGTCCAATTGCAGTTTCTACAGAAAGAGTGTTTCAGAACGGCTCAATCAAATGTAAGGTTCAACTCTGTTAGTTGAATGCACAGAACAGAAAGAATTTTCACAGAATGCTACTGTGTAGTTTATATTTGAATATATTCCTTTCTCCACTATTACCCTCTTAGCGCTCCGAATGTCCACTTGCATTTTCTACAGAAAGTGTGTTCAGAACTGCGCAATCAAAAGTATGGTTTAACTCTGTTAGCTTAATGAACATATCAGAAATAAGTTTCACACAATGCTTCTGTGTAGTTTTTATTTGAAGATATTATTTTTCCCAATAGAGGCCTCTTAGCGCTCAGAATGTGCAATTGCAGTTTCTACAGAAAGAGTGTTTCAGAAAGGCTCAATCAAACGTAAGGTTCAAATCTGTTAGTTGAATGCACAGAACAGAAAGAAGTTTCATACAATGATTCTGTGTAGTTTATATTTGAACATATTCTTTTTTCCACTATTACCCACTTAGCGCTACGAATGTCCAGTTGCATTTTCTACAGACAGAGTGTTTCAAAACTGCTCAATCAAAAGTATGGTTTAACTCTGTTAGCTGAATGCTCAGATCAGAAAGAAGTTTCACAGAATGCTTCTGTGTAGTTTATATTTGAATATATTCCTTTTTCCACTACTACTCTCTTAGAGCTCCAAATGTCCAGTTGCATTTTCTACAGAAAGTGTGTTCAGATCTGCTCAATCAAAAGTATGCTTTAACTCTGTTAGCTGAATGCACAGATCAGAAAGAAGTTTCACAGAATGATTCTGTGTAATTTATATTTGGAGACATTCCTTTTTCCACTATTACCCTCTTAGCGCTCCGAATCTCCACTTGCATTTTCTACAGAAAGAGTGTTTCAGAACGGCTCAATCAAAACTAAGGTTCAACTCTTTTAGTTGAACAAACAGAACAGAAAGAAGTTTCACACAATTCTTCTGTGTAGTTTTTATTTGTAGACATTCTTTTTCCCAATATAGGCCTCTTAGCGCTCAGAATGTCCAATTGCAGTTTCTACAGAAAGAGTGTTTCAGAAAGGCTCAATCAAAAGTAAGGTTCAACTCTGTTAGTTGAATGCACAGAACAGAAAGAAGTTTCATACAATGCTTCTGTGTAGTTTATATTTGAACATATTCTTTTTTCCACTATTACCCACTTGGCGCTACGAATGTCCAGTTGCATTTTCTACAGACAGAGTGTTTCAAAACTGCTCAATCAAAAGTATGTTTTAACTCTGTTAGCTGAATGCTCAGATCAGAAAGAAGTTTCACAGAATGCTTCTGTGTAGTTTATATTTGAATATATTCCTTTTTCCACTACTACGCTCTTAGCGCTCCAAATGTCCAGTTGCATTTTCTACAGAAAGAGTGTTCAGATCTGCTCAATCAAAAGTATGGTTTAACTCTGTTAGCTGAATGCACAGATCAGAAGTTTCACCGAATGATTCTGTGTAGTTTATATTTGAAGACATTCCTTTTTCCACTATTACCCTCTTAGCGCTCCGAATCTCCACTTGCATTTTCTACAAAAAGAGTTTTTCATAACTGCTCAATCAAAAATATGTTTTATCTCTGTTAACTGAATTTACAGATCAGAAATAAGTTTCACAGAATGCATCTGTGTAGTTTTTATTTGAAGATATTCTTTTTCCCAATGTAGGCCTCTTAGCGCTTAGCATGTCCAATTGCAGTTTCTACAGAAAGAGTGTTTCAGAACGGCTCAATCAAAAGTAAGGTTCAACTCTGTTAGTTGAAAGCACAGAACAGAAAGAATTTTCACAGAATGCTACTGTGTAGTTTATATTTGAATATATTCCTTTCTCCACTATTACCCTCTTAGCGCTACGAATGTCCACTTGCATTTTCTACAGAAAGAGTGTTCAGAACTGCGCAATCAAAAGTATGGTTTAACTCTGTTAGCTTAATGAACATATCAGAAATAAGTTTCACACAATGCTTCTGTGTAGTTTTTATTTGAAGATATTATTTTTCCCAATATAGGCCTCTTAGCGCTCAGAATGTCCAATTGCAGTTTCTACAGAAAGAGTGTTTCAGAAAGGCTCAATCAAAACTAAGGTTCAACTCTGTTAGTTGAATGCACAGAACAGAAAGAAATTTCAAACAATGCTTCTGTGTAGTTTATATTTGAACATATTCTTTTTTCCACTATTACCCACTTGGCGCTACGAATGCCCAGTTGCATTTTCTACAGACAGAGTGTTTCAAAACTGCTCAATCAAAAGTATGGTTTAACTCTGTTAGCTGAATGCTCAGATCAGAAAGAAGTTTCACAGAATGCTTCTGTGTAGTTTATATTTGAATATATTCCTTTTTCCACTACTACTCTCTTAGCGCTCCAAATGTCCAGTTGCATTATCTACAGAAAGAGTGTTCAGATCTGCTCAATCAAAAGTATGGTTTAACTCTGTTAGCTGAATGCACAGATCAGAAAGAAGTTTCACAGAATGATTCTGTGTAGTTTATATTTGGAGACATTCCTTTTTGCACTATTACCCTCTTAGCGCTCTGAATCTCCACTTGCATTTTCTACAGAAAGAGTGTTTCAGAACGGCTCAATCAAAACTAAAGTTCAACTCTTTTAGTTGAACAAACAGAACAGAAAGAAGTTTCACACAATTCTTCTGTGTAGTTGTTATTTGTAGACATTCTTTTTCCCAATATAGGCCTCTTAGCGCTCAGAATGTCCAATTGCAGTTTCTACAGAAAGAGTGTTTCAGAACGGCTCAATCAAAAGTAAGGTTCAACTCTGTTAGTTGAATGCACAGAACAGAAAGAAGTTTCATACAATGCTTCTGTGTAGTTTATATTTGAACATATTCTTTTTTCCACTATTACCCACTTAGCGCTACGAATGTCCAGTTGCATTTTCTACAGACAGAGTGTTTCAAAACTGCT
Source organism: Symphalangus syndactylus (assembly GCF_028878055.3). NCBI lineage: Eukaryota > Metazoa > Chordata > Mammalia > Primates > Hylobatidae > Symphalangus > Symphalangus syndactylus. Next base: position 4,354,644 of record NC_072429.2, read on the forward strand.
CAATCAAAAGTATGGTTTAATTCTGTTAGCTGAATGCTCAGATCAGAAAGAAGTTTCACAGAATGATTCTGTGTAGTTTATATTTGAATATATTCCTTTTTCCACTACTACGCTCTTAGCGCTCCAAATGTCCAGTTGCATTTTCTACAGAAAGAGTGTTCAGATCTGCTCAATCAAAAGTATGGTTTAACTCTGTTAGCTGAATGCACAGATCAGAAAGAAGTTTCACCGAATGATTCTGTGTAGTTTATATTTGAAGACATTCCTTTTTCCACTGTTACCCTCTTAGCGCTCAGAATCTCCACTTGCATTTTCTACAAAAAGAGTGTTTCATAACTGCTCAATCAAAAATATGTTTTATATCTGTTAACTGAATTTACAGATCAGAAATAAGTTTCACAGAATGCATCTGTGTAGTTTTTATTTGAAGATATTCTTTTTCCCAATGTAGGCCTCTTAGCCCTTAGCATGTCCAATTGCAGTTACTACAGAAAGAGTGTTTCAGAACGGCTCAATCAAAAGTAAGGTTCAACTCTGTTAGTTGAATGCACAGAACAGAAAGAATTTTCACAGAATGCTACTGTGTAGTTTATATTTGAATATATTCCTTTTTCCACTATTACCCTCTTAGCGCTCCGAATGTCCACTTGCATTTTCTACAGAAAGAGTGTTCAGAACTGCGCAATCAAAAGTATGATTTAACTCTGTTAGCTTAATGAACATATCAGAAATAAGTTTCACACAATGCTTCTGTGTAGTTTTTATTTGAAGATATTATTTTTCCCAATAGAGGCCTCTTAGCGCTCAGAATGTCCAATTGCAGTTTCTACAGAAAGAGTGTTTCAGAAAGGCTCAATCAAAAGTAAGGTTCAACTCTGTTAGTTGAATGCACAGAACAGAAAGAAGTTTCATACAATGCTTCTGTGTAGTTTATATTTGAACATATTCTTTTTTCCACTATTACCCACTTAGCGCTACGAATGTCCAGTTGCATTTTCTACAGACAGAGTGTTTCAAAACTGCTCAATCAAAAGTATGGTTTAACTCTGTTAGCTGAATGCTCAGATCAGAAAGAAGTTTCACAGAATGCTTCTGTGTAGTTTATATTTGAATATATTCCTTTTTCCACTACTACTCTCTTAGCGCTCCAAATGTCCAGTTGCATTTTCTACAGAAAGAGTGTTCAGATCTGCTCAATCAAAAGTATGGTTTAACTCTGTTAGCTGAATGCACAGATCAGAAAGAAGTTTCACAGAATGATTCTGTGTAGTTTATATTTGAAGACATTCCTTTTTCCACTATTACCCTCTTAGCGCTCCGCATCTCCACTTGCATTTTCTACAGAAAGAGTGTTTCAGAACGGCTCAATCAAAACTAAGGTTCAACTCTTTTAGTTGAACAAACAGAACAGAAAGAAGTTTCACACAATTCTTCTGTGTAGTTTTTATTTGTAGACATTCTTTTTCCCAATATAGGCCTCTTAGCGCTCAGAATGTCCAATTGCAGTTTCTACAGAAAGAGTGTTTCAGAACGGCTCAATCAAAAGTAAGGTTCAGCTCTGTTAGTTGAATGCACAGAACAGAAAGAAGTTTCATACAATGCTTCTGTGTAGTTTGTATTTGAACATATTCTTTTTTCCACTATTACCCACTTAGCGCTACGAATGTCCAGTTGCATTTTCTACGGACAGAGTGTTTCAAAACTGCTCAATCAAAAGTATGGTTTAACTCTGTTAGCTGAATGCTCAGATCAGAAAGAAGTTTCACAGAATGCTTCTGTGTAGTTTATATTTGATATATTCCTTTTTCCACTACTACGCTCTTAGCGCTCCAAATGTCCAGTTGCATTTTCTACAGAAAGAGTGTTCAGATCTGCTCAATCAAAAGTATGGTTTAACTCTGTTGGCTGAATGCACAGATCAGAAAGAAGTTTCACCGAATGATTCTGTGTAGTTTATATTTGAAGACATTCCTTTTTCCACTGTTATCCTCTTAGCGCTCCGAATCTCCACTTGCATTTTCTACAAAAAGAGTGTTTCATAACTGCTCAATCAAAAATATGTTTTATATCTGTTAACTGAATTTACAGATCAGAAATAAGTTTCACAGAATGCATCTGTGTAGTTTTTATTTGAAGATATTCTTTTTCCCAATGTAGGCCTCTTAGCGCTTAGCATGTCCAATTGCAGTTACTAAAGAAAGAGTGTTTCAGAACGGCTCAATCAAAAGTAAGGTTCAACTCTGTTAGTTGAATGCACAGAACAGAAAGAATTTTCACAGAATGCTACTGTGTAGTTTATATTTGAATATATTCCTTTTTCCACTATTACCCTCTTAGCGCTCCGAATGTCCACTTGCATTTTCTACAGAAAGAGTGTTCAGAACTGCGCAATCAAAAGTATGGTTTAACTCTGTTAGCTTAATGAACATATCAGAAATAAGTTTCACACAATGCTTCTGTGTAGTTTTTATTTGAAGATATTATTTTTCCCAATAGAGGCCTCTTAGCGCTCAGAATGTCCAATTGCAGTTTCTACAGAAAGAGTGTTTCAGAAAGGCTCAATCAAAAGTAAGGTTCAACTCTGTTAGTTGAATGCACAGAACAGAAAGAAGTTTCATACAATGCTTCTGTGTAGATTATATTTGAACATATTCTTTTTTCCACTATTACCCACCTAGCGCTACGAATGTCCAGTTGCATTTTCTACAGACAGAGTGTTTCAAAACTGCTCAGTCAAAAGTATGGTTTAACTCTGTTAACTGAATGCTCAGATCAGAAAGAAGTTTCACAGAATGCATCTGTGTAGTTTATATTTGAATATATTCCTTTTTCCACTACTACGCTCTTAGCGCTCCAAATGTCCAGTTGCATTTTCTACAGAAAGAGTGTTCAGATCTGCTCAATCAAAAGTATGGTTTAACTCTGTTAGCTGAATGCACAGATCAGAAAGAAGTTTCACAGAATGATTCTGTGTAGTTTATATTTGGAGTCATTCCTTTTTCCACTATTACCCTCTTAGCGCTCCGAATCTCCACTTGCATTTTCTACAGAAAGAGTGTTTCAGAACGGCTCAATCAAAACTAAGGTTCAACTCTTTTAGTTGAACAAACAGAACAGAAAGAAGTTTCACACAATTCTTCTGTGTAGTTGTTATTTGTAGACATTCTTTTTCCCAATATAGGCCTCTTAGCGCTCAGAATGTCCAATTGCAGTTTCTACAGAAAGAGTGTTTCAGAACGGCTCAATCAAAAGTAAGGTTCAACTCTGTTAGTCGAATGCACAGAACAGAAAGAAGTTTCATACAATGCTTCTGTGTAGTTTATATTTGAACATATTCTTTTTTCCACTATTACCCACTTAGCGCTACGAATGTCCAGTTGCATTTTCTACAGACAGAGTGTTTCAAAACTGCTCAATCAAAAGTATGGTTTAGCTCTGTTAGCTGAATGCTCAGATCAGAAAGAAGTTTCACAGAATGCTTCTGTGTAGTTTATATTTGAATATATTCCTTTTTCCACTACTACGCTCTTAGCGCTCCAAATGTCCAGTTGCATTTTCTACAGAAAGAGTGTTCAGATCTGCTCAATCAAATGTATGGTTTAACTCTGTTAGCTGAATGCAAAGATCAGAAAGAAGTTTCACCGAATGATTCTGTGTAGTTTATATTTGAAGACATTCCTTTTTCCACTGTTACCCTCTTAGCGCTCAGATTCTCCACTTGCATTTTCTACAAAAAGAGTGTTTCATAACTGCTCAATCAAAAATATATTTTATATCTGTTAACTGAATTTACAGATCAGAAATAAGTTTCACAGAATGCATCTGTGTAGTTTTTATTTGAAGATATTCTTTTTCCCAATGTAGGCCTCTTAGCGCTTAGCATGTCCAATTGCAGTTACTACAGAAAGAGTGTTTCAGAACGGCTCAATCAATAGTAAGGTTCAACTCTGTTAGTTGAATGCACAGAACAGAAAGAATTTTCACAAAATGCTACTGTGTAGTTTATATTTGAATATATTCCTTTTTCCACTATTACCCTCTTAGCGCTCCGAATGTCCACTTGCATTTTCTACAGAAAGAGTGTTCAGAACTGCGCAATCTAAAGTATGATTTAACTCTGTTAGCTTAATGAACATATCAGAAATAAGTTTCACACAATGCTTCTGTGTAGTTTTTATTTGAAGATATTATTTTTCCCAATAGAGGCCTCTTAGCGCTCAGAATGTCCAATTGCAGTTTCTACAGAAAGAGTGTTTCAGAAAGGCTCAATCAAAAGTAAGGTTCAACTCTGTTAGTTGAATGCACAGAACAGAAAGAAGTTTCATACAATGCTTCTGTGTAGTTTATATTTGAACATATTCTTTTTTCCACTATTACCCACTTAGCGCTACGAATGTCCAGTTGCATTTTCTACAGACAGAGTGTTTCAAAACTGCTCAATCAAAAGTATGGTTTAACTCTGTTAGCTGAATGCTCAGATCAGAAAGAAGTTTCACAGAATGCTTCTGTGTAGTTTATATTTGAATATATTCCTTTTTCCACTACTACTCTCTTAGCGCTCCAAATGTCCAGTTGCATTTTCTACAGAAAGAGTGTTCAGATCTGCTCAATCAAAAGTATGGTTTAACTCTGTTAGCTGAATGCACAGATCAGAAAGAAGTTTCACAGAATGATTCTGTGTAGTTTATATTTGAAGACATTCCTTTTTCCACTATTACCCTCTTAGCGCTCCGAATCTCCACTTGCATTTTCTACAGAAAGAGTGTTTCAGAACGCCTCAATCAAAACTAAGGTTCAACTCTTTTAGTTGAACAAACAGAACAGAAAGAAGTTTCACACAATTCTTCTGTGTAGTTTTTATTTGTAGACATTCTTTTTCCCAATATAGGCCTCTTAGCGCTCAGAATGTCCAATTGCAGTTTCTACAGAAAGAGTGTTTCAGAACGGCTCAATCAAAAGTAAGGTTCAACTCTGTTAGTTGAATGCACAAAACAGAAAGAAGTTTCATACAATGCTTCTGTGTAGTTTATATTTGAACATATTCTTTTTTCCACTATTACCCACTTAGCGCTACGAATGTCCAGTTGCATTTTCTACAGACAGAGTGTTTCAAAACTGCTCAATCAAAAGTATGGTTTAACTCTGTTAGCTGAATGCTCAGATCAGAAAGAAGTTTCACAGAATGCTTCTGTGTAGTTTATATTTGAATATATTCCTTTTCCCACTACTACGCTCTTAGCGCTCCAAATGTCCAGTTGCATTTTCTACAGAAAGAGTGTTCAGATCTGCTCAATCAAAAGTATGGTTTAACTCTGTTAGCTGAATGCACAGATCAGAAAGAAGTTTCACCGAATGATTCTGTGTAGTTTATATTTGAAGACATTCCTTTTTCCACTGTTATCCTCTTAGCGGTCCGAATCTCCACTTGCATTTTCTACAAAAAGAGTGTTTCATAACTGCTCAATCAAAAATATGTTTTATATCTGTTAACTGAATTTACAGATCAGAAATAAGTTTCACAGAATGCATCTGTGTAGTTTTTATTTGAAGATATTCTTTTTCCCAATGTAGGCCTCTTAGCGCTTAGCATGTCCAATTGCAGTTACTAAAGAAAGAGTGTTTCAGAACGGCTCAATCAAAAGTAAGGTTCAACTCTGTTAGTTGAATGCACAGAACAGAAAGAATTTTCACAGAATGCTACTGTGTAGTTTATATTTGAATATATTCCTTTTTCCACTATTACCCTCTTAGCGCTCCGAATGTCCACTTGCATTTTCTACAGAAAGAGTGTTCAGAACTGCGCAATCAAAAGTATGGTTTAACTCTGTTAGCTTAATGAACATATCAGAAATAAGTTTCACACAATGCTTCTGTGTAGTTTTATTTGAAGATATTATTTTTCCCAATAGAGGCCTCTTAGCGCTCAGAATGTCCAATTGCAGTTTCTACAGAAAGAGTGTTTCAGAACGGCTCAATCAAAACTAAGGTTCAACTCTTTTAGTTGAACAAACAGAACAGAAAGAAGTTTCACACAATTCTTCTGTGTAGTTTTTATTTGTAGACTTTCTTTTTCCCAATATAGGCCTCTTAGCGCTCAGAATGTCCAATTGCAGTTTCTACAGAAAGAGTGTTTCAGAACGGCTCAATCAAAACTAAGGTTCAACTCTTTTAGTTGAACAAACAGAACAGAAAGAAGTTTCACACAATTCTTCTGTGTAGTTTTTATTAGTAGACATTCTTTTTCCCAATATAGGCCTCTTAGCGCTCAGAATGACCAATTGCAGTTTCTACAGAAAGAGTGTTTCAGAACGGCTCAATCAAAGGTAAGGTTGAACTCTGTTAGTTGAATGCACAGAACAGAAAGAAGTTTCATACAATGCTTCTGTGTAGTTTATATTTGAACATATTCTTTTTTCCACTATTACCCACTTAGCGCTACGAATGTCCAGTTGCATTTCCTACAGACAGAGTGTTTCAAAACTGCTCAATCAAAAGTATGGTTTAACTCTGTTAGCTGAATGCTCAGATCAGAAAGAGGTTTCACAGAATGCTTCTGTGTAGTTTATATTTGAATATATTCCTTTTTCCACTACTACGCTCTTAGCGCTCCAAATGTCCAGTTGCATTTTCTACAGAAAGAGTGTTCAGATCTGCTCAATCAAAAGTATGGTTTAACTCTGTTAGCTGAATGCACAGATCAGAAAGAAGTTTCACCGTATGATTCTGTGTAGTTTATATTTGAAGACATTCCTTTTTCCACTATTACCCTCTTAGCGCTCCTAATCTCCACTTGCATTTTCTACAAAAAGAGTGTTTCATAACTGCTCAATCAAAAATATGTTTTATATCTGTTAACTGAATTTACAGATCAGAAATAAGTTTCACAGAATGCATCTGTGTAGTTTTTATTTGAAGATATTCTTTTTCCCAATGTAGGCCTCTTAGCGCTTAGCATGTCCAATTGCAGTTACTAAAGAAAGAGTGTTTCAGAACGGCTCAATCAAAAGTAAGGTTCAACTCTGTTAGTTGAATGCACAGAACAGAAAGAATTTTCACAGAATGCTACTGTGTAGTTTATATTTGAATATATTCCTTTTTCCACTATTACCCTCTTAGCGCTCCGAATGTCCACTTGCATTTTCTACAGAAAGAGTGTTCAGAACTGCGCAATCAAAAGTATGGTTTAACTCTGTTAGCTTAATGAACATATCAGAAATAAGTTTCACACAATGCTTCTGTGTAGTTTTTATTTGAAGATATTATTTTTCCCAATAGAGGCCTCTTAGCGCTCAGAATGTCCAATTGCAGTTTCTACAGAAAGAGTGTTTCAGAAAGGCTCAATCAAAAGTAAGGTTCAACTCTGTTAGTTGAATGCACAGAACAGAAAGAAGTTTCATACAATGCTTCTGTGTAGTTTATATTTGAACATATTCTTTTTTCCACTATTACCCACTTAGCGCTACGAATGTCCAGTTGCATTTTCTACAGACAGAGTGTTTCAAAACTGCTCAATCAAAAGTATGGTTTAAATCTGTTAGCTGAATGCTCAGATCAGAAAGAAGTTTCACAGAATGCTTCTGTGTAGTTTATATTTGAATATATTCCTTTTTCCACTACTACTCTCTTAGCGCTCCAAATGTCCAGTTGCATTTTCTACAGAAAGAGTGTTCAGATCTGCTCAATCAAAAGTATGGTTTAACTCTGTTAGCTGAATGCACAGATCAGAAAGAAGTTTCACAGAATGATTCTGTGTAGTTTATATTTGGAGTCATTCCTTTTTCCACTATTACCCTCTTAGCGCTCCGAATCTCCACTTGCATTTTCTACAGAAAGAGTGTTTCAGAACGGCTCAATCAAAACTAAGGTTCAACTCTTTTAGTTGAACAAACAGAACAGAAAGAAGTTTCACACAATTCTTCTGTGTAGTTTTTATTTGTAGACATTCTTTTTACCAATATAGGCCTCTTAGCGCTCAGAATGTCCAATTGCAGTTTCTACAGAAAGAGTGTTTCAGAACGGCTCAATCAAAAGTAAGGTTCAACTCTGTTAGTTGAATGCACAGAACAGAAAGAAGTTTCATACAATGCTTCTGTGTAGTTTATATTTGAACATATTCTTTTTTCCACTATTACCCACTTAGCGCTACGAATGTCCAGTTGCATTTTCTACAGACAGAGTGTTTCAAAACTGCTCAATCAAAAGTATGGTTTAACTCTGTTAGCTGAATGCTCAGATCAGAAAGAAGTTTCACAGAATGCTTCTGTGTAGTTTATATTTGAATATATTTCTTTTTCCGCTACTACGCTCTTAGCGCTCCAAATGTCCAGTTGCATTTTCTACAGAAAGAGTGTTCAGATCTGCTCAGTCAAAATTATGGTTTAACTCTGTTAGCTGAATGCACAGATCAGAAAGAAGTTTCACCGAATGATTCTGTGTAGTTTATATTTGGAGACATTCCTTTTTCCACTGTTATCCTCTTAGCGCTCCGAATCTACACTTGAATTTTCTACAAAAAGAGTGTTTCATAACTGCTCAATCAAAAATATGATTTATATCTGTTAACTGAATTTACAGATCAGAAATAAGTTTCACAGAATGCATCTGTGTAGTTTTTATTTGAAGATATTCTTTTTCCCAATGTAGGCCTCTTAGCGCTTAGAATGTCCAATTGCAGTTACTAAAGAAAGAGTGTTTCAGAACGGCTCAATCAAAAGTAAGGTTCAACTCTGTTAGTTGAATGCACAGAACAGAAAGAATTTTCACAGAATGCTACTGTGTAGTTTATATTTGAATATATTCCTTTTTCCACTATTACCCTCTTAGCGCTCCGAATGTCCACTTGCATTTTCTACAGAAAGAGTGTTCAGAACTGGGCAATCAAAAGTATGGTTTAACTCTGTTAGCTTAATGAACATATCAGAAATAAGTTTCACACAATGCTTCTGTGTAGTTTTTATTTGAAGATATTATTTTTCCCAATAGAGGCCTCTTAGCGCTCAGAATGTCCAATTGCAGTTTCTACAGAAAGAGTGTTTCAGAAAGGCTCAATCAAAAGTAAGGTTCAACTCTGTTAGTTGAATGCACAGAACAGAAAGAAGTTTCATACAATGCTTCTGTGTAGTTTATATTTGAACATATTCTTTTTTCCACTATTACCCATTTAGCGCTACGAATGTCCAGTTGCATTTTCTATAGACAGAGTGTTTCAAAACTGCTCAATCAAAAGTATGGTTTAACTCTGTTAGCTGAATGCTCAGATCAGAAAGAAGTTTCACAGAATGCTTCTGTGTAGTTTATATTTGAATATATTCCTTTTTCCACTACTACGCTCTTAGCGCTCCAAATGTCCAGTTGCATTTTCTACAGAAAGAGTGTTCAGATCTGCTCAATCAAAAGTATGGTTTAACTCTGTTAGCTGAATGCACAGATCAGAAAGAAGTTTCACAGAATGATTCTGTGTAGTTTATATTTGGAGTCATTCCTTTTTCCACTATTACCCTCTTAGCGCTCCGAATCTCCACTTGCATTTTCTACAGAAAGAGTGTTTCAGAACGGCTCAATCAAAACTAAGGTTCAACTCTTTTAGTTGAACAAACAGAACAGAAAGAAGTTTCACACAATTCTTCTGTGTAGTTTTTATTAGTAGACATTCTTTTTCCCAATATAGGCCTCTTAGCGCTCAGAATGACCAATTGCAGTTTCTACAGAAAGAGTGTTTCAGAACGGCTCAATCAAAGGTAAGGTTGAACTCTGTTAGTTGAATGCACAGAACAGAAAGAAGTTTCATACAATGCTTCTGTGTAGTTTATATTTGAACATATTCTTTTTTCCACTATTACCCACTTAGCGCTACGAATGTCCAGTTGCATTTCCTACAGACAGAGTGTTTCAAAACTGCTCAATCAAAAGTATGGTTTAACTCTGTTAGCTGAATGCTCAGATCAGAAAGAGGTTTCACAGAATGCTTCTGTGTAGTTTATATTTGAATATATTCCTTTTTCCACTACTACGCTCTTAGCGCTCCAAATGTCCAGTTGCATTTTCTACAGAAAGAGTGTTCAGATCTGCTCAATCAAAAGTATGGTTTAACTCTGTTAGCTGAATGCACAGATCAGAAAGAAGTTTCACCGTATGATTCTGTGTAGTTTATATTTGAAGACATTCCTTTTTCCACTGTTACCCTCTTAGCGCTCCGAATCTCCACTTGCATTTTCTACAAAAAGAGTGTTTCATAACTGCTCAATCAAAAATATGTTTTATATCTGTTAACTGAATTTACAGACCAGAAATAAGTTTCACAGAATGCATCTGTGTAGTTTTTATTTGAAGATATTCTTTTTCCCAATGTAGGCCTCTTAGCGCTTAGCATGTCCAATTGCAGTTACTACAGAAAGAGTGTTTCAGAACGGCTCAATCAAAAGTAAGGTTCAACTCTGTTAGTTGAATGCACAGAACAGAAAGAATTTTCACAGAATGCTACTGTGTAGTTTATATTTGAATATATTACTTTTTCCACTATTACCCTCTTAGCGTTCCGAATGTCCACTTGAATTTTCTACAGAAAGAGTGTTCAGAACTGCGCAATCAAAAGTATGGTTTAACTCTGTTAGCTTAATGAACATATCAGAAATAAGTTTCACACAATGCTTCTGTGTAGTTTTTATTTGAAGATATTATTTTTCCCAATAGAGGCCTCTTAGCGCTCAGAATGTCCAATTGCAGTTTCTACAGAAAGAGTGTTTCAGAAAGGCTCAATCAAAAGTAAGGTTCAACTCTGTTAGTTGAATGCACAGAACAGAAAGAAGTTTCATACAATGCTTCTGTGTAGTTTATATTTGAACATATTCTTTTTTCCACTATTACCCACTTAGCGCTACGAATGTCCAGTTGCATTTTCTACAGACAGAGTGTTTCAAAACTGCTCAATCAAAAGTATGGTTTAACTCTGTTAGCTGAATGCTCAGATCAGAAAGAAGTTTCACAGAATGCTTCTGTGTAGTTTATATTTGAATATATTCCTTTTTCCACTACTACTCTCTTAGCGCTCCAAATGTCCAGTTGCATTTTCTACAGAAAGTGTGTTCAGATCTGCTCAATCAAAAGTATGGTTTAACTCTGTTAGCTGAATGCACAGATCAGAAAGAAGTTTCACAGAATGATTCTGTGTAGTTTATATTTGAAGACATTCCTTTTTCCACTATTACCCTCTTAGCGCTCCGAATCTCCACTTGCATTTTCTACAGAAAGAGTGTTTCAGAACGGCTCAATCAAAACTAAGGTTCAACTCTTTTAGTTGAACAAACAGAACAGAAAGAAGTTTCACACAATTCTTCTGTGTAGTTTTTATTTGTAGACATTCTTTTTCCCAATATAGGCCTCTTAGCGCTCAGAATGTCCAATTGCAGTTTCTTCAGAAAGAGTGTTTCAGAACGGCTCAATCAAAAGTAAGGTTCAACTCTGTTAGTTGAATGCACAGAACAGAAAGAAGTTTCATACAATGCTTCTGTGTAGTTTATATTTGAACATATTCTTTTTTCCACTATTACCCACTTAGCGCTACGAATGTCCAGTTGCATTTTCTACAGACAGAGTGTTTCAAAACTGCTCAATCAAAAGTATGGTTTAACTCTGTTAGCTGAATGCTCAGATCAGAAAGAAGTTTCACAGAATGCTTCTGTGTAGTTTATATTTGAATATATTTCTTTTTCCGCTACTACGCTCTTAGCGCTCCAAATGTCCAGTTGCATTTTCTACAGAAAGAGTGTTCAGATCTGCTCAATCAAAAGTATGGTTTAACTCTGTTAGCTGAATGCACAGATCAGAAAGAAGTTTCACCGAATGATTCTGTGTAGTTTATATTTGAAGACATTCCTTTTTCCACTGTTATCCTCTTAGCGCTCCGAATCTCCACTTGCATTTTCTACAAAAAGAGTGTTTCATAACTGCTCAATCAAAAATATGTTTTATATCTGTTAACTGAATTTACAGATCAGAAATAAGTTTCACAGAATGCATCTGTGTAGTTTTTATTTGAAGATATTCTTTTTCCCAATGTAGGCCTCTTAGCGCTTAGCATGTCCAATTGCAGTTACTAAAGAAAGAGTGTTTCAGAACGGCTCAATCAAAAGTAAGGTTCAACTCTGTTAGTTGAATGCACAGAACAGAAAGAATTTTCACAGAATGCTACTGTGTAGTTTATATTTGAATATATTCCTTTTTCCACTATTACCCTCTTAGCGCTCCGAATGTCCACTTGCATTTTCTACAGAAAGAGTGTTCAGAACTGCGCAATCAAAAGTATGGTTTAACTCTGTTAGCTTAATGAACATATCAGAAATAAGTTTCACACAATGCTTCTGTGTAGTTTTTATTTGAAGATATTATTTTTCCCAATAGAGGCCTCTTAGCGCTCAGAATGTCCAATTGCAGTTTCTACAGAAAGAGTGTTTCAGAAAGGCTCAATCAAAAGTAAGGTTCAACTCTGTTAGTTGAATGCACAGAACAGAAAGAAGTTTCATACAATGCTTCTGTGTAGTTTATATTTGAACATATTCTTTTTTCCACTATTACCCACTTAGCGCTACGAATGTCCAGTTGCATTTTCTACAGACAGAGTGTTTCAAAACTGCTCAATCAAAAGTATGGTTTAACTCTGTTAGCTGAATGCTCAGATCAGAAAGAAGTTTCACAGAATGCTTCTGTGTAGTTTATATTTGAATATATTCCTTTTTCCACTACTACTCTCTTAGCGCTCCAAATGTCCAGTTGCATTTTCTACAGAAAGAGTGTTCAGATCTGCTCAATCAAAAGTATGGTTTAACTCTGTTAGCTGAATGCACAGATCAGAAAGAAGTTTCACAGAATGATTCTGTGTAGTTTATATTTGGAGACATTCCTTTTTCCACTATTACCCTCTTAGCGCTCCGAATCTCCACTTGCATTTTCTACAGAAAGAGTGTTTCAGAACGGCTCAATCAAAACTAAGGTTCAACTCTTTTAGTTGAACAAACAGAACAGAAAGAAGTTTCACACAATTCTTCTGTGTAGTTTTTATTTGCAGACATTCTTTTTCCCAATATAGGCCTCTTTGCGCTCAGAATGTCCAATTGCAGTTTCTACAGAAAGAGTGTTTCAGAACGGCTCAATCAAAAGTAAGGTTCAACTCTGTTAGTTGAATGCACAGAACAGAAAGAAGTTTCATACAATGCTTCTGTGTAGTTTATATTTGAACATATTCTTTTTTCCACTATTACCCAATTAGCGCTACGAATGTCCAGTTGCATTTTCTACAGACAGAGTGTTTCAAAACTCCTCAATCAAAAGTATGGTTTAACTCTGTTAGCTGAAGGCTCAGATCAGAAAGAAGTTTCACAGAATGCTTCTGTGTTGTGTATATTTGAATATATTCCTTTTTCCACTACTACGCTCTTAGCGCTCAAAATGTCCAGTTGCATTTTCTACAGAAAGAGTGTTCAGATCTGCTCAATCAAAAGTATGGTTTAACTCTGTTAGCTGAATGCACAGATCAGAAAGAAGTTTCACCGAATGATTCTGTGTAGTTTATATTTGAAGACATTCCTTTTTCCACTGTTATCCTCTTAGCGCTCCGAATCTCCACTTGAATTTTCTACAAAAAGAGTGTTTCATAACTGCTCAATCAAAAATATGTTTTATATCTGTTAACTGAATTTACAGATCAGAAATAAGTTTCACAGAATGCATCTGTGTAGTTTTTATTTGAAGATATTCTTTTTCCCAATGTAGGCCTCTTAGCGCTTAGCATGTCCAATTGCAGTTACTAAAGAAAGAGTGTTTCAGAACGGCTCAATCAAAAGTAAGGTTCAACTCTGTTAGTTGAATGCACAGAACAGAAAGAATTTTCACAGAATGCTACTGTGTAGTTTATATTTGAATATATTACTTTTTCCACTATTACCCTCTTAGCGCTCCGAATGTACACTTGCATTTTCTACAGAAAGAGTGTTCAGAACTGCGCAATCAAAAGTATGGTTTAACTCTGTTAGCTTAATGAACATATCAGAAATAAGTTTCACACAATGCTTCTGTGTAGTTTTTATTTGAAGATATTATTTTTCCCAATAGAGGCCTCTTAGCGCTCAGAATGTCCAATTGCAGTTTCTACAGAAAGAGTGTTTCAGAAAGGCTCAATCAAAAGTAAGGTTCAACTCTGTTAGTTGAATGCACAGAACAGAAAGGAGTTTCATACAATGCTTCTGTGTAGTTTATATTTGAACATATTCTTTTTTCCACTATTACCCACTTAGCGCTACGAATGTCCAGTTGCATTTTCTACAGACAGAGTGTTTCAAAACTGCTCAATCAAAAGTATGGTTTAACTCTGTTAGCTGAATGCTCAGATCAGAAAGAAGTTTCACAGAATGCTTCTGTGTAGTTTATATTTGAATATATTCCTTTTTCCACTACTACGCTCTTAGCGCTCCAAATGTCCAGTTGCATTTTCTACAGAAAGAGTGTTCAGATCTGCTCAATCAAAAGTATGGTTTAACTCTGTTAGCTGAATGCACAGATCAGAAAGAAGTTTCACAGAATGATTCTGTGTAGTTTATATTTGGAGTCATTCCTTTTTCCACTATTACCCTCTTAGCGCTCCGAATCTCCACTTGCATTTTCTACAGAAAGAGTGTTTCAGAACGGCTCAATCAAAACTAAGGTTCAACTCTTTTAGTTGAACAAACAGAACAGAAAGAAGTTTCACACAATTCTTCTGTGTAGTTTTTATTTGTAGACCTTCTTTTTCCCAATATAGGCCTCTTAGCGCTCAGAATGACCAATTGCAGTTTCTACAGAAAGAGTGTTTCAGAACGGCTCAATCAAAGGTAAGGTTGAACTCTGTTAGTTGAATGCACAGAACAGAAAGAAGTTTCATACAATGCTTCTGTGTAGTTTATATTTGAACATATTCTTTTTTCCACTATTACCCACTTAGCGCTACGAATGTCCAGTTGCATTTCCTACAGACAGAGTGTTTCAAAACTGCTCAATCAAAAGTATGGTTTAACTCTGTTAGCTGAATGCTCAGATCAGAAAGAGGTTTCACAGAATGCTTCTGTGTAGTTTATATTTGAATATATTCCTTTTTCCACTACTACGCTCTTAGCGCTCCAAATGTCCAGTTGCATTTTCTACAGAAAGAGTGTTCAGATCTGCTCAATCAAAAGTATGATTTAACTCTGTTAGCTGAATGCACAGATCAGAAAGAAGTTTCACCGAATGATTCTGTGTAGTTTATATTTGAAGACATTCCTTTTTCCACTATTACCCTCTTAGCGCTCCGAATCTCCACTTGCATTTTCTACAAAAAAGTGTTTCATAACTGCTCAATCAAAAATATGTTTTATCTCTGTTAACTGAATTTACAGATCAGAAATAAGTTTCACATAATGCATCTGTGTAGTTTTTTTTGAAGATATTATTTTTCCCAATAGAGGCCTCTTAGCGCTCAGAATGTCCAATTGCAGTTTCAACAGAAAGAGTGTTTCAGAAAGGCTCAATCAAAAGTAAGGTTCAACTCTGTTAGTTGAATGCACAGAACAGAAAGAAGTTTCATACAATGCTTCTGTGTAGTTTATATTTGAACATATTCTTTTTTCCACTATTACCCACTTAGCGCTACGAATGTCCAGTTGCATTTTCTACAGACAGAGTGTTTCAAAACTGCTCAATCAAAAGTATGGTTAAACTCTGTTAGCTGAATGCACAGATCAGAAAGAAGTTTCACAGAATGATTCTGTGTAGTTTATATTTGTAGACATTCCTTTTTCCACTATTACCCTCTTAGCGCTCCGAATCTCCACTTGCATTTTCTACAGAAAGAGTGTTTCAGAACGGCTCAATCAAAACTAAGTTTCAACTCCTTTAGTTGAACAAACAGAACAGAAAGAAGTTTCACACAATTCTTCTGTGTAGTTTTTATTTGTAGACATTCTTTTTCCCAATATAGGCCTCTTTGCGCTCAGAATGTCCAATTGCAGTTTCTACAGAAAGAGTGTTTCAGAACGGCTCAATCAAAAGTAAGGTTCAACTCTGTTAGTTGAATGCACAGAACAGAAAGAAGTTTCATACAATGCTTCTGTGTAGTTTATATTTGAACATATTCTTTTTTCCACTATTACCCACTTAGCGCTACGAATGTCCAGTTGCATTTTCTACAGACAGAGTGTTTCAAAACTGCTCAATCAAAAGTATGGTTTAACTCTGTTAGCTGAATGCACGGATCAGAGAGAAGTTTCACCGAATGATTCTGTGTAGTTTATATTTGAAGACATTCCTTTTTCCACTATTACCCTCTTAGCGCTCCAAATCTCCACTTGCATTTTCTACAAAAAGAGTGTTTCATAACTGCTCAATCCAAAACATGTTTTATCTCTGTTAACTGAATTTACAGATCAGAAATAAGTTTCACAGAATGCATCTGTGTAGTTTTTATTTGAAGATATTCTTTTTCCCAATGTAGGCCTCTTAGCGCTTAGCATGTCCAATTGCAGTTTCTACAGAAAGAGTGTTTCAGAACGGCTCAATCAAAAGTAAGGTTCAAATCTGTTAGTTGAATGCACAGAACAGAAAGTATTTTCACAGAATGCTACTGTGTAGTTTATATTTCAATATATTCCTTTTTCCACTATTACCCTCTTAGCGCTCCGAATGTCCACTTGCATTTTCTACAGAAAGAGTGTTCAGAACTGCGCAATCAAAAGTATGGTTTAACTCTGTTAGCTTAATGAACATATCAGAAATATGTTTCACACAATGCTTCTGTGTAGTTTTTATTTGAAGTTATTATTTTTCCCAATAGAGGCCTCATAGCGCTCAGAATGTCCAATTGCAGTTTCTACAGAAAGAGTGTTTCAGAAAGGCTCAATCAAAAGTAAGGTTCAACTCTGTTAGTTGAATGCACAGAACAGAAAGATGTTTCATACAATGCTTCTGTGTAGTTTATATTTGAACATATTCTTTTTTCCACTATTACCCACTTAGCGCTACGAATGTCCAGTTGCATTTTCTACAGACAGAGTGTTTCAAAACTGCTCAATCAAAAGTATGGTTTAACTCTGTTAGCTGAATGCTCAGATCAGAAAGAAGTTTCACAGAATGCTTCTGTGTAGTTTATATTTGAATATATTCCTTTTTCCACTACTACTCTCTTAGCGCTCCAAATGTCCAGTTGCATTTTCTACAGAAAGAGTGTTCAGATCTGCTCAATCAAAAGTATGGTTTAACTCGGTTAGCTGAATGCACAGATCAAAAAGAAGTTTCACAGAATGATTCTGTGTAGTTTATATTTGGAGACATTCCTTTTTCCACTATTACCCTCTTAGCGCTCCGAATCTCCACTTGCATTTTCTACAGAAAGAGTGTTTCAGAACGGCTCAATCAAAACTAAGGTTCAACTCTTTTAGTTGAACAAACAGAACAGAAAGAAGTTTCACACAATTCTTCTGTGTAGTTTTTATTTGTAGACATTCTTTTTCCCAATATAGGCCTCTTTGCGCTCAGAACGTCCAATTGCAGTTTCTACAGAAAGAGTGTTTCAGAACGGCTCAATCAAAAGTAAGGTTCAACTCTGTTAGTTGAATGCACAGAATTGAAAGAAGTTTCATACAATGCTTCTGTGTAGTTTATGTTTGAACATATTCTTTTTTCCACTATTACCCACTTAGCGCTACGAATGTCCAGTTGCATTTTCTACAGACAGAGTGTTTCAAAACTGCTCAATCAAAAGTATGGTTTAACTCTGTTAGCTGAATGCTCAGATCAGAAAGAAGTTTCACAGAATGCTTCTGTGTAGTTTATATTTGAATATATTCCTTTTTCCACTACTACTCTCTTAGCGCTCCAAATGTCCAGTTGCATTTTCTACAGAAAGAGTGTTCAGATCTGCTCAATCAAAAGTATGGTTTAACTCTGTTAGCTGAATGCACAGATCAGAAAAAAGTTTCACAGAATGATTCTGTGTAGTTTATATTTGGAGACATTCCTTTTTCCACTATTACCCTCTTAGCGCTCCGAATCTCCACTTGCATTTTCTACAGAAAGAGTGTTTCAGAACGGCTCAATCAAAACTAAGGTTCAACTCTTTTAGTTGAACAAACAGAACAGAAAGAAGTTTCACACAATTCTTCCGTGTAGTTTTTATTTGTAGACATTCTTTTTCCCAATATAGGCCTCTTAGCGCTCAGAATGTCCAATTGCAGTTTCTACAGAAAGAGTGTTTCAGAACGGCTCAATCAAAAGTAAGGTGGAACTCTGTTAGTTGAATGCACAGAACAGAAAGAAGTTTCATACAATGCTTCTGTGTAGTTTATATTTGAACATATTCTTTTTTCCACTATTACCCACTTAGCGCTACGAATGTCCAGTTGCATTTTCTACAGACAGAGTGTTTCAAAACTGCTCAATCAAAAGTATGGTTTAACTCTGTTAGCTGAATGCTCAGATCAGAAAGAAGTTTCACAGAATGCTTCTGTGTAGTTTATATTTGAATATATTCCTTTTTCCACTACTACGCTCTTAGCGCTCCAAATGTCCAGTTGCATTTTCTAGAGAAAAAGTGTTCAGATCTGCTCAATCAAAAGTATGGTTTAACTCTGTTAGCTGAATGCACAGATCAGAAAGAAGTTTCACCGAATTATTCTGTGTAGTTTATATTTGAAGACATTCCTTTTTCCACTATTACCCTCTTAGCGCTCCGAATCTCCACTTGCATTTTCTACAAAAAGAGTGTTTCATAACTGCTCAATCAAAAATATGTTTTATCTCTGTTAACTGAATTTACAGATCAGAAATAAGTTTCACAGAATGCATCTGTGTAGTTTTTATTTGAAAATATTCTTTTTCCCAATGTAGGCCTCTTAGCGCTTAGCATGTCCAATTGCAGTTTCTACAGAAAGAGTGTTTCAGAACGGCTCAATCAAAAGTAAGGTTCAACTCTGTTAGTTGAATGCACAGAACAGAAAGAATTTTCACAGAATGCTACTGTGTAGTTTATATTTGAATATATTCCTTTTTCCACTATTACCCTCTTAGCGCTCCGAATGTCCACTTGCATTTTCTACAGAAAGAGTGTTCTGAACTGCGCAATCAAAAGTATGGTTTAACTCTGTTAGCTTAATGAACATATCAGAAATAAGTTTCACACAATGCTTCTGTGTAGTTTTTATTTGAAGATATTATTTTTCCCAATAGAGGCCTCTTAGCGCTCAGAATGTCCAATTGCAGTTTCTACAGAAAGAGTGTTTCAGAAAGGCTCAATCAAAAGTAAGGTTCAACTCTGTTAGTTGAATGCACAGAACAGAAAGAAGTTTCATACAGTGCTTCTGTGTAGTTTATATTTGAACATATTCTTTTTTCCACTATTACCCACTTAGCGCTACGAATGTCCAGTTGCATTTTCTACAGACAGAGTGTTTCAAAACTGCTCAATCAAAAGTATGGTTTAACTCTGTTAGCTGAATGCTCAGATCAGAAAGAAGTTTCACAGAATGCTTCTGTGTAGTTTATATATGAATATATTCCTTTTTCCACTACTACGCTCTTAGCGCTCCAAATGTCCAGTTGCATTTTCTACAGAAAGAGTGTTCAGATCTGCTCAATCAAAAGTATGGTTTAACTCTGTTAGCTGAATGCACAGATCAGAAAGAAGTTTCACCGAATGATTCTGTGTAGTTTATATTTGAAGACATTCCTTTTTCCACTATTACCCTCTTAGCGCTCCGAATCTCCACTTGCATTTTCTACAAAAAAGTGTTTCATAACTGCTCAATCAAAAATAGGTTTTATCTCTGTTAACTGAATTTACAGATCAGAAATAAGTTTCACATAATGCATCTGTGTAGTTTTTATTTGAAGATATTATTTTTCCCAATAGAGGCCTCTTAGCGCTCAGAATGTCCAATTGCAGTTTCAACAGAAAGAGTGTTTCAGAAAGGCTCAATCAAAAGTAAGGTTCAACTCTGTTAGTTGAATGCACAGAACAGAAAGAAGTTTCATACAATGCTTCTGTGTAGTTTATATTTGAACATATTCTTTTTTCCACTATTACCCACTTAGCGCTACGAATGTCCAGTTGCATTTTCTACAGACAGAGTGTTTCAAAACTGCTCAATCAAAAGTATGGTTAAACTCTGTTAGCTGAATGCACAGATCAGAAAGAAGTTTCACAGAATGATTCTGTGTAGTTTATATTTGTAGACATTCCTTTTTCCACTATTACCCTCTTAGCGCTCCGAATCTCCACTTGCATTTTCTACAGAAAGAGTGTTTCAGTACGGCTCAATCAAAACTAAGGTTCAACTCTTTTAGTTGAACAAACAGAACAGAAAGAAGTTTCACACAATTCTTCTGTGTAGTTTTTATTTGTAGACATTCTTTTTCCCAATATAGGCCTCTTAGCGCTCAGAATGTCCAATTGCAGTTTCTACAGAAAGAGTGTTTCAGAAAGGCTCAATCAAAAGTAAGGTTCAACTCTGTTAGTTGAATGCACAGAACAGAAAGAAGTTTCATACAATGCTTCTGTGTAGTTTATATTTGAACATATTCTTTTTTCCACTATTACCCACTTAGCGCTACGAATGTACAGTTGCATTTTCTACAGACAGAGTGTTTCAAAACTGCTCAATCAAAAGTATGGTTTAACTCTGTTAGCTGAATGCTCAGATCAGAAAGAAGTTTCACAGAATGCTTCTGTGTAGTTTATATTTGAATATATTCCTTTTTCCACTACTAATCTCTTAGCGCTCCAAATGTCCAGTTGCATTTTCTACAGAAAGAGTGTTCAGATCTGCTCAATCAAAAGTATGGTTTAAGTCTGTTAGCTGAATGCACAGATCAGAAAGAAGTTTCACAGAATGATTCTGTGTAGTTTATATTTGGAGACATTCCTTTTTCCACTATTACCCTCTTAGCGCTCCGAATCTCCACTTGCATTTTCTACAGAAAGAGTGTTTCAGAACGGCTCAATCAAAACTAAGGTTCAACTCTTTTAGTTGAACAAACAGAACAGAAAGAAGTTTCACACAATTCTTCTGTGTAGTTTTTATTTGTAGACATTCTTTTTCCCAATATAGGCCTCTTTGCGCTCAGAATGTCCAATTGCAGTTTCTACAGAAAGAGTGTTTCAGAACGGCTCAATCAAAAGTA
The DNA here is from genome assembly GCF_028878055.3 of Symphalangus syndactylus. Classification (NCBI taxonomy): domain Eukaryota; kingdom Metazoa; phylum Chordata; class Mammalia; order Primates; family Hylobatidae; genus Symphalangus; species Symphalangus syndactylus. The sequence continues at coordinate 4,375,821 of NC_072429.2, forward strand.
AGGTGGAACTCTGTTAGTTGAATGCACAGAACAGAAAGAAGTTTCATACAATGCTTCTGTGTAGTTTATATTTTAACATATTCTTTTTTCCATTATTACCCACTTAGCGCTACGAATGTCCAGTTGCATTTTCTACAGACAGAGTGTTTCAAAACTGCTCAATCAAAAGTATGGTTTAACTCCGTTAGCTGAATGCTCAGATCAGAAAGAAGTTTCACAGAATGCTTCTGTGTAGTTTATATTTGAATATATTCCTTTTTCCACTACTACGCTCTTAGCGCTCCAAATGTCCAGTTGCATTTTCTACAGAAAGAGTGTTCAGATCTGCTCAATCAAAAGTATGGTTTAACTCTGTTAGCTGAATGCACAGATCAGAAAGAAGTTTCACCGAATGATTCTGTGTAGTTTATATTTGAAGACATTCCTTTTTCCACTATTACCCTCTTAGCGCTCCGAATCTCCACTTGCATTTTCTACAAAAAGAGTGTTTCATAACTGCTCAATCAAAAATATGTTTTATCTCTGTTAACTGAATTTACAGATCAGAAATAAGTTTCACAGAATGCATCTGTGTAGTTTTTATTTGAAAATATTCTTTTTCCCAATGTAGGCCTCTTAGCGCTTAGCATGTCCAATTGCAGTTTCTACAGAAAGAGTGTTTCAGAACGGCTCAATCAAAAGTAAGGTTCAACTCTGTTAGTTGAATGCACAGAACAGAAAGAATTTTCACAGAATGCTACTGTGTAGTTTATATTTGAATATATTCCTTTTTCCACTATTACCCTCTTAGCGCTCCGAATGTCCACTTGCATTTTCTACAGAAAGAGTGTTCTGAACTGCGCAATCAAAAGTATGGTTTAACTCTGTTAGCTTAATGAACATATCAGAAATAAGTTTCACACAATGCTTCTGTGTAGTTTTTATTTGAAGATATTATTTTTCCCAATAGAGGCCTCTTAGCGCTCAGAATGTCCAATTGCAGTTTCTACAGAAAGAGTGTTTCAGAAAGGCTCAATCAAAAGTAAGGTTCAACTCTGTTAGTTGAATGCACAGAACAGAAAGAAGTTTCATACAGTGCTTCTGTGTAGTTTATATTTGAACATATTCTTTTTTCCACTATTACCCACTTAGCGCTACGAATGTCCAGTTGCATTTTCTACAGACAGAGTGTTTCAAAACTGCTCAATCAAAAGTATGGTTTAACTCTGTTAGCTGAATGCTCAGATCAGAAAGAAGTTTCACAGAATGCTTCTGTGTAGTTTATATTTGAATATATTCCTTTTTCCACTACTACGCTCTTAGCGCTCCAAATGTCCAGTTGCATTTTCTACAGAAAGAGTGTTCAGATCTGCTCAATCAAAAGTATGGTTTACCTCTGTTAGCTGAATGCACAGATCAGAAAGAAGTTTCACCGAATGATTCTGTGTAGTTTATATTTGAAGACATTCCTTTTTCCACTATTACCCTCTTAGCGCTCCGAATCTCCACTTGCATTTTCTACAAAAAAGTGTTTCATAACTGCTCAATCAAAAATAGGTTTTATCTCTGTTAACTGAATTTACAGATCAGAAATAAGTTTCACATAATGCATCTGTGTAGTTTTTATTTGAAGATATTATTTTTCCCAATAGAGGCCTCTTAGCGCTCAGAATGTCCAATTGCAGTTTCAACAGAAAGAGTGTTTCAGAAAGGCTCAATCAAAAGTAAGGTTCAACTCTGTTAGTTGAATGCACAGAACAGAAAGAAGTTTCATACAATGCTTCTGTGTAGTTTATATTTGAACATATTCTTTTTTCCACTATTACCCACTTAGCGCTACGAATGTCCAGTTGCATTTTCTACAGACAGAGTGTTTCAAAACTGCTCAATCAAAAGTATGGTTAAACTCTGTTAGCTGAATGCACAGATCAGAAAGAAGTTTCACAGAATGATTCTGTGTAGTTTATATTTGTAGACTTTCCTTTTTCCACTATTACCCTCTTAGCGCTCCGAATCTCCACTTGCATTTTCTACAGAAAGAGTGTTTCAGTACGGCTCAATCAAAACTAAGGTTCAACTCTTTTAGTTGAACAAACAGAACAGAAAGAAGTTTCACACAATTCTTCTGTGTAGTTTTTATTTGTAGACATTCTTTTTCCCAATATAGGCCTCTTAGCGCTCAGAATGTCCAATTGCAGTTTCTACAGAAAGAGTGTTTCAGAAAGGCTCAATCAAAAGTAAGGTTCAACTCTGTTAGTTGAATGCACAGAACAGAAAGAAGTTTCATACAATGCTTCTGTGTAGTTTATATTTGAACATATTCTTTTTTCCACTATTACCCACTTAGCGCTACGAATGTCCAGTTGCATTTTCTACAGACAGAGTGTTTCAAAACTGCTCAATCAAAAGTATGGTTTAACTCTGTTAGCTGAATGCTCAGATCAGAAAGAAGTTTCACAGAATGCTTCTGTGTAGTTTATATTTGAATATATTCCTTTTTCCACTACTACGCTCTTAGCGCTCCAAATGTCCAGTTGCATTTTCTACAGAAAGAGTGTTCAGATCTGCTCAATCAAAAGTATGGTTTAACTCTGTTAGCTGAATGCACGGATCAGAGAGAAGTTTCACCGAATGATTCTGTGTAGTTTATATTTGAAGACATTCCTTTTTCCACTATTACCCTCTTAGCGCTCCGAATCTCCACTTGCATTTTCTACAAAAAGAGTGTTTCATAACTGCTCAATCCAAAACATGTTTTATCTCTGTTAACTGAATTTACAGATCAGAAATAAGTTTCACAGAATGCATCTGTGTAGTTTTTATTTGAAGATATTCTTTTTCCCAATGTAGGCCTCTTAGCGCTTAGCATGTCCAATTGCAGTTTCTACAGAAAGAGTGTTTCAGAACGGCTCAATCAAAAGTAAGGTTCAAATCTGTTAGTTGAATGCACAGAACAGAAAGTATTTTCACAGAATGCTACTGTGTAGTTTATATTTCAATATATTCCTTTTTCCACTATTACCCTCTTAGCGCTCCGAATCTCCACTTGCATTTTCTACAGAAAGAGTGTTTCAGAACGGCTCAATCAAAACTAAGGTTCAACTCTTTTAGTTGAACAAACAGAACAGAAAGAAGTTTCACACAATTCTTCTGTGTAGTTTTTATTTGTAGACATTCTTTTTCCCAATATAGGCCTCTTTGCGCTCAGAATGTCCAATTGCAGTTTCTACAGAAAGAGTGTTTCAGAACGGCTCAATCAAAAGTAAGGTTCAACTCTGTTAGTTGAATGCACAGAATAGAAAGAAGTTTCATACAATGCTTCTGTGTAGTTTATATTTGAACATATTCTTTTTTCCACTATTACCCACTTAGCGCTACGAATGTCCAGTTGCATTTTCTACAGACAGAGTGTTTCAAAACTGCTCAATCAAACGTATGGTTTAACTCTGTTAGCTGAATGCTCAGATCAGAAAGAAGTTTCACAGAATGCTTCTGTGTAGTTTATATTTGAATATATTCCTTTTTCCACTACTACTCTCTTAGCGCTCCAAATGTCCAGTTGCATTTTCTACAGAAAGAGTGTTCAGATCTGCTCAATCAAAAGTATGGTTTAACTCTGTTAGCTGAATGCACAGATCAGAAAAATGTTTCACAGAATGATTCTGTGTAGTTTATATTTGGAGACATTCCTTTTTCCACTATTACCCTCTTAGCGCTCCGAATCTCCACTTGCATTTTCTACAGAAAGAGTGTTTCAGAACGGCTCAATCAAAACTAAGGTTCAACTCTTTTAGTTGAACAAACAGAACAGAAAGAAGTTTCACACAATTCTTCTGTGTAGTTTTTATTTGTAGACATTCTTTTTCCCAATATAGGCCTCTTAGCGCTCAGAATGTCCAATTGCAGTTTCTACAGAAAGAGTGTTTCAGAACGGCTCAATCAAAAGTAAGGTGGAACTCTGTTAGTTGAATGCACAGAACAGAAAGAAGTTTCATACAATGCTTCTGTGTAGTTTATATTTGAACATATTCTTTTTTCCACTATTACCCACTTAGCGCTACGAATGTCCAGTTGCATTTTCTACAGACAGAGTGTTTCAAAACTGCTCAATCAAAAGTATGGTTTAACTCCGTTAGCTGAATGCTCAGATCAGAAAGAAGTTTCACAGAATGCTTCTGTGTAGTTTATATTTGAATATATTCCTTTTTCCACTACTACGCTCTTAGCGCTCCAAATGTCCAGTTGCATTTTCTACAGAAAGAGTGTTCAGATCTGCTCAATCAAAAGTATGGTTTAACTCTGTTAGCTGAATGCACAGATCAGAAAGAAGTTTCACCGAATGATTCTGTGTAGTTTATATTTGAAGACATTCCTTTTTCCACTATTACCCTCTTAGCGCTCCGAATCTCCACTTGCATTTTCTACAAAAAGAGTGTTTCATAACTGCTCAATCAAAAATATGTTTTATCTCTGTTAACTGAATTTACAGATCAGAAATAAGTTTCACAGAATGCATCTGTGTAGTTTTTATTTGAAAATATTCTTTTTCCCAATGTAGGCCTCTTAGCGCTTAGCATGTCCAATTGCAGTTTCTACAGAAAGAGTGTTTCAGAACGGCTCAATCAAAAGTAAGGTTCAACTCTGTTAGTTGAATGCACAGAACAGAAAGAATTTTCACAGAATGCTACTGTGTAGTTTATATTTGAATATATTCCTTTTTCCACTATTACCCTCTTAGCGCTCCGAATGTCCACTTGCATTTTCTACAGAAAGAGTGTTCTGAACTGCGCAATCAAAAGTATGGTTTAACTCTGTTAGCTTAATGAACATATCAGAAATAAGTTTCACACAATGCTTCTGTGTAGTTTTTATTTGAAGATATTATTTTTCCCAATAGAGGCCTCTTAGCGCTCAGAATGTCCATTTGCAGTTTCTACAGAAAGAGTGTTTCAGAAAGGCTCAATCAAAAGTAAGGTTCAACTCTGTTAGTTGAATGCACAGAACAGAAAGAAGTTTCATACAGTGCTTCTGTGTAGTTTATATTTGAACATATTCTTTTTTCCACTATTACCCACTTAGCGCTACGAATGTCCAGTTGCATTTTCTACAGACAGAGTGTTTCAAAACTGCTCAATCAAAAGTATGGTTTAACTCTGTTAGCTGAATGCTCAGATCAGAAAGAAGTTTCACAGAATGCTTCTGTGTAGTTTATATTTGAATATATTCCTTTTTCCACTACTACGCTCTTAGCGCTCCAAATGTCCAGTTGCATTTTCTACAGAAAGAGTGTTCAGATCTGCTCAATCAAAAGTATGGTTTAACTCTGTTAGCTGAATGCACAGATCAGAAAGAAGTTTCACCGAATGATTCTGTGTAGTTTATATTTGAAGACATTCCTTTTTCCACTATTACCCTCTTAGCGCTCCGAATCTCCACTTGCATTTTCTACAAAAAAGTGTTTCATAACTGCTCAATCAAAAATAGGTTTTATCTCTGTTAACTGAATTTACAGATCAGAAATAAGTTTCACATAATGCATCTGTGTAGTTTTTATTTGAAGATATTATTTTTCCCAATAGAGGCCTCTTAGCGCTCAGAATGTCCAATTGCAGTTTCAACAGAAAGAGTGTTTCAGAAAGGCTCAATCAAAAGTAAGGTTCAACTCTGTTAGTTGAATGCACAGAACAGAAAGAAGTTTCATACAATGCTTCTGTGTAGTTTATATTTGAACATATTCTTTTTTCCACTATTACCCACTTAGCGCTACGAATGTCCAGTTGCATTTTCTACAGACAGAGTGTTTCAAAACTGCTCAATCAAAAGTATGGTTAAACTCTGTTAGCTGAATGCACAGATCAGAAAGAAGTTTCACAGAATGATTCTGTGTAGTTTATATTTGTAGACATTCCTTTTTCCACTATTACCCTCTTAGCGCTCCGAATCTCCACTTGCATTTTCTACAGAAAGAGTGTTTCAGAACGGCTCAATCAAAACTAAGTTTCAACTCCTTTAGTTGAACAAACAGAACAGAAAGAAGTTTCACACAATTCTTCTGTGTAGTTTTTATTTGTAGACATTCTTTTTCCCAATATAGGCCTCTTTGCGCTCAGAATGTCCAATTGCAGTTTCTACAGAAAGAGTGTTTCAGAACGGCTCAATCAAAAGTAAGGTTCAACTCTGTTAGTTGAATGCACAGAACAGAAAGAAGTTTCATACAATGCTTCTGTGTAGTTTATATTTGAACATATTCTTTTTTCCACTATTACCCACTTAGCGCTACGAATGTCCAGTTGCATTTTCTACAGACAGAGTGTTTCAAAACTGCTCAATCAAAAGTATGGTTTAACTCTGTTAGCTGAATGCTCAGATCAGAAAGAAGTTTCACAGAATGCTTCTGTGTAGTTTATATTTGAATATATTCCTTTTTCCACTACTAATCTCTTAGCGCTCCAAATGTCCAGTTGCATTTTCTACAGAAAGAGTGTTCAGATCTGCTCAATCAAAAGTATGGTTTAACTCTGTTAGCTGAATGCACAGATCAGAAAGAAGTTTCACAGAATGATTCTGTGTAGTTTATATTTGGAGACATTCCTTTTTCCACTATTACCCTCTTAGCGCTCCGAATCTCCACTTGCATTTTCTACAGAAAGAGTGTTTCAGAACGGCTCAATCAAAACTAAGGTTCAACTCTTTTAGTTGAACAAACAGAACAGAAAGAAGTTTCACACAATTCTTCTGTGTAGTTTTTATTTGTAGACATTCTTTTTCCCAATATAGGCCTCTTTGCGCTCAGAATGTCCAATTGCAGTTTCTACAGAAAGAGTGTTTCAGAACGGCTCAATCAAAAGTAAGGTGGAACTCTGTTAGTTGAATGCACACAACAGAAAGAAGTTTCATACAATGCTTCTGTGTAGTTTATATTTGAACATATTCTTTTTTCCACTATTACCCACTTAGCGCTACGAATGTCCAGTTGCATTTTCTACAGACAGAGTGTTTCAAAACTGCTCAATCAAAAGTATGGTTTAACTCCGTTAGCTGAATGCTCAGATCAGAAAGAAGTTTCACAGAATGCTTCTGTGTAGTTTATATTTGAATATATTCCTTTTTCCACTACTACGCTCTTAGCGCTCCAAATGTCCAGTTGCATTTTCTACAGAAAGAGTGTTCAGATCTGCTCAATCAAAAGTATGGTTTAACTCTGTTAGCTGAATGCACAGATCAGAAAGAAGTTTCACCGAATGATTCTGTGTAGTTTATATTTGAAGACATTCCTTTTTCCACTATTACCCTCTTAGCGCTCCGAATCTCCACTTGCATTTTCTACAAAAAGAGTGTTTCATAACTGCTCAATCAAAAATATGTTTTATCTCTGTTAACTGAATTTACAGATCAGAAATAAGTTTCACAGAATGCATCTGTGTAGTTTTTATTTGAAGATATTCTTTTTCCCAATGTAGGCCTCTTAGCGCTTAGCATGTCCAATTGCAGTTTCCACAGAAAGAGTGTTTCAGAACGGCTCAATCAAAAGTAAGGTTCAACTCTGTTAGTTGAATGCACAGAACAGAAAGAATTTTCACAGAATGCTACTGTGTAGTTTATATTTGAATATATTCCTTTTTCCACTATTACCCTCTTAGCGCTCCGAATGTCCACTTCATTTTCTACAGAAAGAGTGTTCAGAACTGCGCAATCAAAAGTATGGTTTAACTCTGTTAGCTTAATGAACATATCAGAAATAAGTTTCACACAATGCTTCTGTGTAGTTTTTATTTGAAGATATTATTTTTCCCAATAGAAGCCTCTTAGCGCTCAGAATGTCCAATTGCAGTTTCTACAGAAAGAGTGTTTCAGAAAGGCTCAATCAAAAGTAAGGTTCAACTCTGTTAGTTGAATGCACAGAACAGAAAGAAGTTTCATACAATGCTTCTGTGTAGTTTATATTTGAACATATTCTTTTTTCCACTATTACCCACTTAGCGCTACGAATGTCCAGTTGCATTTTCTACAGAGTGTTTCAAAACTGCTCAATCAAAAGTATGGTTTAACTCTGTTAGCTGAATGCTCAGATCAGAAAGAAGTTTCACAGAATGCTTCTGTGTAGTTTATATTTGAATATATTCCTTTTTCCACTACTACGCTCTTAGCGCTCCAAATGTCCAGTTGCATTTTCTAGAGAAAAAGTGTTCAGATCTGCTCAATCAAAAGTATGGTTTAACTCTGTTAGCTGAATGCACAGATCAGAAAGAAGTTTCACCGAATGATTCTGTGTAGTTTATATTTGAAGACATTCCTTTTTCCACTATTACCCTCTTAGCGCTCCGAATCTCCACTTGCATTTTCTACAAAAAGAGTGTTTCATAACTGCTCAATCAAAAATATGTTTTATCTCTGTTAACTGAATTTACAGATCAGAAATAAGTTTCACAGAATGCATCTGTGTAGTTTTTATTTGAAAATATTCTTTTTCCCAATGTAGGCCTCTTAGCGCTTAGCATGTCCAATTGCAGTTTCTACAGAAAGAGTGTTTCAGAACGGCTCAATCAAAAGTAAGGTTCAACCCTGTTAGTTGAATGCACAGAACAGAAAGAATTTTCACAGAATGCTACTGTGTAGTTTATATTTGAATATATTCCTTTTTCCACTATTACCCTCTTAGCGCTCCGAATGTCCACTTGCATTTTCTACAGAAAGAGTGTTCTGAACTGCGCAATCAAAAGTATGGTTTAACTCTGTTAGCTTAATGAACATATCAGAAATAAGTTTCACACAATGCTTCTGTGTAGTTTTTATTTGAAGATATTATTTTTCCCAATAGAGGCCTCTTAGCCCTCAGAATGTCCAATTGCAGTTTCTACAGAAAGAGTGTTTCAGAAAGGCTCAATCAAAAGTAAGGTTCAACTCTGTTAGTTGAATGCACAGAACAGAAAGAAGTTTCATACAGTGCTTCTGTGTAGTTTATATTTGAACATATTCTTTTTTCCACTATTACCCACTTAGCGCTACGAATGTCCAGTTGCATTTTCTACAGACAGAGTGTTTCAAAACTGCTCAATCAAAAGTATGGTTTAACTCTGTTAGCTGAATGCTCAGATCAGAAAGAAGTTTCACAGAATGCTTCTGTGTAGTTTATATTTGAATATATTCCTTTTTCCACTACTACGCTCTTAGCGCTCCAAATGTCCAGTTGCATTTTCTACAGAAAGAGTGTTCAGATCTGCTCAATCAAAAGTATGGTTTAACTCTGTTAGCTGAATGCACAGATCAGAAAGAAGTTTCACCGAATGATTCTGTGTAGTTTATATTTGAAGACATTCCTTTTTCCACTATTACCCTCTTAGCGCTCCGAATCTCCACTTGCATTTTCTACAAAAAAGTGTTTCATAACTGCTCAATCAAAAATAGGTTTTATCTCTGTTAACTGAATTTACAGATCAGAAATAAGTTTCACATAATGCATCTGTGTAGTTTTTATTTGAAGATATTATTTTTCCCAATAGAGGCCTCTTAGCGCTCAGAATGTCCAATTGCAGTTTCAACAGAAAGAGTGTTTCAGAAAGGCTCAATCAAAAGTAAGGTTCAACTCTGTTAGTTGAATGCACAGAACAGAAAGAAGTTTCATACAATGCTTCTGTGTAGTTTATATTTGAACATATTCTTTTTTCCACTATTACCCACTTAGCGCTACGAATGTCCAGTTGCATTTTCTACAGACAGAGTGTTTCAAAACTGCTCAATCAAAAGTATGGTTAAACTCTGTTAGCTGAATGCACAGATCAGAAAGAAGTTTCACAGAATGATTCTGTGTAGTTTATATTTGTAGACATTCCTTTTTCCACTATTACCCTCTTAGCGCTCCGAATCTCCACTTGCATTTTCTACAGAAAGAGTGTTTCAGAACGGCTCAATCAAAACTAAGTTTCAACTCCTTTAGTTGAACAAACAGAACAGAAAGAAGTTTCACACAATTCTTCTGTGTAGTTTTTATTTGTAGACATTCTTTTTCCCAATATAGGCCTCTTTGCGCTCAGAATGTCCAATTGCAGTTTCTACAGAAAGAGTGTTTCAGAACGGCTCAATCAAAAGTAAGGTTCAACTCTGTTAGTTGAATGCACAGAACAGAAAGAAGTTTCATACAATGCTTCTGTGTAGTTTATATTTGAACATATTCTTTTTTCCACTATTACCCACTTAGCGCTACGAATGTCCAGTTGCATTTTCTACAGACAGAGTGTTTCAAAACTGCTCAATCAAAAGTATGGTTTAACTCTGTTAGCTGAATGCTCAGATCAGAAAGAAGTTTCACAGAATGCTTCTGTGTAGTTTATATTTGAATATATTCCTTTTTCCACTACTAATCTCTTAGCGCTCCAAATGTCCAGTTGCATTTTCTACAGAAAGAGTGTTCAGATCTGCTCAATCAAAAGTATGGTTTAACTCTGTTAGCTGAATGCACAGATCAGAAAGAAGTTTCACAGAATGATTCTGTGTAGTTTATATTTGGAGACATTCCTTTTTCCACTATTACCCTCTTAGCGCTCCGAATCTCCACTTGCATTTTCTACAGAAAGAGTGTTTCAGTACGGCTCAATCAAAACTAAGGTTCAACTCTTTTAGTTGAACAAACAGAACAGAAAGAAGTTTCACACAATTCTTCTGTGTAGTTTTTATTTGTAGATATTCTTTTTCCCAATATAGGCCTCTTAGCGCTCAGAATGTCCAATTGCAGTTTCTACAGAAAGAGTGTTTCAGAAAGGCTCAATCAAAAGTAAGGTTCAACTCTGTTAGTTGAATGCACAGAACAGAAAGAAGTTTCATACAATGCTTCTGTGTAGTTTATATTTGAACATATTCTTTTTTCCACTATTACCCACTTAGCGCTACGAATGTCCAGTTGCATTTTCTACAGACAGAGTGTTTCAAAACTGCTCAATCAAAAGTATGGTTTAACTCTGTTAGCTGAATGCTCAGATCAGAAAGAAGTTTCACAGAATGCTTCTGTGTAGTTTATATTTGAATATATTCCTTTTTCCACTACAACGCTCTTAGCGCTCCAAATGTCCAGTTGCATTTTCTACAGAAAGAGTGTTCAGATCTGCTCAATCAAAAGTATGGTTTAACTCTGTTAGCTGAATGCACAGATCAGAGAGAAGTTTCACCGAATGATTCTGTGTAGTTTATATTTGAAGACATTCCTTTTTCCACTATTACCCTCTTAGCACTCCGAATCTCCACTTGCATTTTCTACAGAAAGAGTGTTTCATAACTGCTCAATCCAAAACATGTTTTATCTCTGTTAACTGAATTTACAGATCAGAAATAAGTTTCACAGAATGCATCTGTGTAGTTTTTATTTGAAGATATTCTTTTTCCCAATGTAGGCCTCTTAGCGCTTAGCATGTCCAATTGCAGTTTCTACAGAAAGAGTGTTTCAGAACGTCTCAATCAAAAGTAAGGTTCAAATCTGTTAGTTGAATGCACAGAACAGAAAGAATTTTCACAGAATGCTACTGTGTAGTTTATATTTGAATATATTCCTTTTTCCACTATTACCCTCTTAGCGCTCCGAATGTCCACTTGCATTTTCTACAGAAAGAGTGTTCTGAACTGCGCAATCAAAAGTATGCTTTAACTCTGTTAGCTTAATGAACATATCAGAAATAAGTTTCACACAATGCTTCTGTGTAGTTTTTATTTGAAGATATTATTTTTCCCAATAGAGGCCTCTTAGCGCTCAGAATGTCCAATTGCAGTTTCTACAGAAAGAGTGTTTCAGAAAGGCTCAATCAAAAGTAAGGTTTAACTCTGTTAGTTGAATGCACAGAACAGAAAGAAGTTTCATACAGTGCTTCTGTGTAGTTTATATTTGAACATATTCTTTTTTCCACTATTACCCACTTAGCGCTACGAATGTCCAGTTGCATTTTCTACAGACAGAGTGTTTCAAAACTGCTCAAACAAAAGTATGGTTTAACTCTGTTAGCTGAATGCTCAGATCAGAAAGAAGTTTCACAGAATGCTTCTGTGTAGTTTATATTTGAATATATTACTTTTTCCACTACTACGCTCTTAGCGCTCCAAATGTCCAGTTGCATTTTCTACAGAAAGAGTGTTCAGATCTGCTCAATCAAAAGTATGGTTTAACTCTGTTAGCTGAATGCACAGATCAGAAAGAAGTTTCACCGAATGATTCTTTGTAGTTTATATTTGAAGACATTCCTTTTTCCACTATTACCCTCTTAGCGCTCCGAATCTCCACTTGCATTTTCTACAAAAAGGGTGTTTCATAACTGCTCAATCAAAAACATGTTTTATCTCTGTTAACTGAATTTACAGATCAGAAATAAGTTTCACAGAATGCATCTGTGTAGTTTTTATTTGAAGATATTCTTTTTCCCAATGTAGGCCTCTTAGCGCTTAGCATGTCCAATTGCAGGTTCTACAGAAAGAGTGTTTCAGAACGGCTCAATCAAAAGTAAGGTTCAACACTGTTAGTTGAATGCACAGAACAGAAAGAATTTTCACAGAATGCTACTGTGTAGTTTATATTTGAATATATTCCTTTTTCCACTATTACCCTCTTAGCGCTCCGAATGTCCACTTGCATTTTCTACAGAAAGAGTGTTCAGAACTGCGCAATCAAAAGTATGGTTTAACTCTGTTAGCTTAATGAACATATCAGAAATAAGTTTCACACAATGCTTCTGTGTAGTTTTTATTTGAAGATATTATTTTTCCCAATAGAGGCCTCTTAGCGCTCAGAATGTCCAATTGCAGTTTCTACAGAAAGAGTGTTTCAGAGAGGCTCAATCAAAAGTAAGGTTCAACTCTGTTAGTTGAATGCACAGAACAGAAAGAAGTTTCATACAATGCTTCTGTGTAGTTTATATTTGAACATATTCTTTTTTCCACAATTACCCACTTAGGGATACGAATGTCCAGTTGCATTTTCTACAGACAGAGTGTTTCAAAACTGCTCAATCAAAAGTATGGTTTAACTCTGTTAGCTGAATGCTCAGATCAGAAAGAAGTTTCACAGAATGCTTCTGTGTAGTTTATATTTGAATATATTCCTTTTTCCACTACTACTCTCTTAGCGCTCCAAATGTCCAGTTGCATTTTCTACAGAAAGAGTGTTCAGATCTGCTCAATCAAAAGTATGGTTTAACTCTGTTAGCTGAATGCACAGATCAGAAAGAAGTTTCACAGAATGATTCTGTGTAGTTTATATTTGGAGACATTCCTTTTTCCACTATTACCCTCTTAGCGCTCCGAATGTCCACTTGCATTTTCTACAGAAAGAGTGTTTCAGAACGGCTCAATCAAAACTAAGGTTCAACTCTTTTAGTTGAACAAACAGAACAGAAAGAAGTTTCACACAATTCTTCTGTGTAGTTTTTATTTGTAGACATTCTTTTTCCCAATATAGGCCTCTTAGCGCTCAGAATGTCCAATTGCAGTTTCTACAGAAAGAGTGTTTCAGAACGGCTCAATCAAAAGTAAGGTTGAACTCTGTTAGTTGAATGCACAGAACAGAAAGAAGTTTCATACAATGCTTCTGTGTAGTTTATATTTGAACATATTCTTTTTTCCACTATTACCCACTTAGCGCTACGAATGTCCAGTTGCATTTTCTACAGACAGAGTGTTTCAAAACTGCTCAATCAAAAGTATGGTTTAACTCTGTTATCTGAATGCTCAGATCAGAAAGAAGTTTCACAGAATGCTTCTGTGTAGTTTATATTTGAATATATTCCTTTTTCCACTACTACGCTCTTAGCGCTCCAAATGTCCAGTTGCATTTTCTACAGAAAGAGTGTTCAGATCTGCTCAATCAAAAGTATGGTTTAACTCTGTTAGCTGAATGCACAGATCAGAAAGAAGTTTCACCGAATGTTTCTGTGTTGTTTATATTTGAAGACATTCCTTTTTCCACTATTACCCACTTAGCGCTCCGAATCTCCACTTGTATTTTCTACAAAAAGAGTGTTTCATAACTGCTCAATCAAAAATATGTTTTATCTCTGTTAACTGAATTTACAGATCAGAAATAAGTTTCACAGAATGCATCTGTGTAGTTTTTATTTGAAGATATTCTTTTTCCCAAAGTAGGCCTCTTAGCGCTTAGCATGTCCAATTGCAGTTTCTACAGAAAGAGTGTTTCAGAACGGCTCAATCAAAAGTAAGGTTCAACTCTGTTAGTTGAATGCACAGAACAGAAAGAATTTTCACAGACTGCTACTGTGTAGTTTATATTTGAATATAGTCCTTTTTCCAATATTACCCTCTTAGCGCTCCGAATGTCCACTTGCATTTTCTACAGAAAGAGGGTTCAGCACTGCGCAATCAAAAGTATGGTTTAAATCTGTTAGCTTAATGAACATATCAGAAATAAGTTTCACACAATGCTTCTGTGTAGTTTTTATTTGAAGATATTATTTTTCCCAATAGAGGCCTCTTAGCGCTCAGAATGTCCAATTGCAGTTTCTACAGAAAGAGTGTTTCAGAAAGGCTCAATCAAAAGTAAGGTTCAACTCTGTTAATTGAATGCACAGAACAGAAAGAAGTTTCATACAATGCTTCTGTGTAGTTTATATTTGAACATATTCTTTTTTCCACTACTACCCACTTAGCGCTACGAATGTCCAGTTGCATTTTCTACAGACAGAGTGTTTCAAAACTGCTCAATCAAAAGTATGGTTTAACTCTGTTAGCTGAATGCTCAGATCAGAAAGAAGTTTCACAGAATGCTTCTGTGTAGTTTATATTTGAATATATTCCTTTTTCCACTACTACTCTCTTAGCGCTCCAAATGTCCAGTTGCATTTTCTACAGAAAGAGTGTTCAGATCTGCTCAATCAAAAGTATGGTTTAACTCTGTTAGCTGAATGCACAGATCAGAAAGAAGTTTCACAGAATGATTCTGTGTAGTTTATATTTGGAGACATTCCTTTTTCCACTATTACCCTCTTAGCGCTCCGAATCTCCACTTGCATTTTCTACAGAAAGAGTGTTTCAGAACGGCTCAATCAAAACTAAGGTTCAACTCTTTTAGTTGAACAAACAGAACAGAAAGAAGTTTCACACAATTCTTCTGTGTAGTTTTTATTTGTAGACATTCTTTTTCCCAATATAGGCCTCTTAGCGCTCAGAATGTCCAATTGCAGTTTCTACAGAAAGAGTGTTTCAGAACGGCTCAATCAAAAGTAAGGTTCAACTCTGTTAGTTGAATGCACAGAACAGAAAGAAGTTTCATACAATGCTTCTGTGTAGTTTATATTTGAACATATTCTTTTTTCCACTATTACCCACTTAGCGCTACGAATGTCCAGCTGCATTTTCTACAGACAGAGTGTTTCAAAACTGCTCAATCAAAAGTATGGTTTAACTCTGTTAGCTGAATGCTCAGATCAGAAAGAAGTTTCACAGAATGCTTCTGTGTAGTTTATATTTGAATATATTCCTTTTTCCACTACTACGCTCTTAGCGCTCCAAATGTCCAGTTGCATTTTCTACAGAAAGAGTGTTCAGATCTGCTCAATCAAAAGTATGGTTTAACTCTGTTAGCTGAATGCACAGATCAGAAAGAAGTTTCACCGAATGTTTCTGTGTAGTTTATATTTGAAGACATTGCTTTTTCCACAATTACCCACTTAGCGCTCCAAATCTCCACTTGTATTTTCTACAAAAAGAGTGTTTCATAACTGCTCAATCAAAAATATGTTTTATCTCTGTTAACTGAATTTACAGATCAGAAATAAGTTTCACAGAATGCATCTGTGTAGTTTTTATTTGAAGATATTCTTTTTCCCAAAGTAGGCCTCTTAGCGCTTAGCATGTCCAATTGCAGTTTCTACAGAAAGAGTGTTTCAGAACGGCTCAATCAAAAGTAAGGTTCAACTCTGTTAGTTGAATGCACAGAACAGAAAGAATTTTCACAGACTGCTACTGTGTAGTTTATATTTGAATATAGTCCTTTTTCCACTATTACCCTCTTAGCGCTCCGAATGTCCACTTGCATTTTCTACAGAAAGAGGGTTCAGCACTGCGCAATCAAAAGTATGGTTTAACTCTGTTAGCTTAATGAACATATCAGAAATAAGTTTCACACAATGCTTCTGTGTAGTTTTTATTTGAAGATATTATTTTTCCCAATAGAGGCCTCTTAGCGCTCAGAATGTCCAATTGCAGTTTCTACAGAAAGAGTGTTTCAGAAAGGCTCAATCAAAAGTAAGGTTCAACTCTGTTAGTTGAATGCACAGAACAGAAAGAAGTTTCATACAATGCTTCTGTGTAGTTTATATTTGAACATATTCCTTTTTCCACTATTACCCACTTAGCGCTACGAATGTCCAGCTGCATTTTCTACAGACAGAGTGTTTCAAAACTGCTCAATCAAAAGTATGGTTTACCTCTGTTAGCTGAATGCTCAGATCAGAAAGAAGTTTCACAGAATGCTTCTGTGTAGTTTATATTTGAATATATTCCTTTTTCCACTACTACTCTCTTAGCGCTCCAAATGTCCAGTTGCATTTTCTACAGAAAGAGTGTTCAGATCTGCTCAATCAAAAGTATGGTTTAACTCTGTTAGCTGAATGCACAGATCAGAAAGAAGTTTCACAGAATGATTCTGTGTAGTTTATATTTGGAGACATTCCTTTTTCCACTATTACCCTCTTAGCGCTCCGAATCTCCACTTGCATTTTCTACAGAAAGAGTGTTTCAGAACGGCTCAATCAAAACTAAGGTTCAACTCTTTTAGTTGAACAAACAGAACAGAAAGAAGTTTCACACAATTCTTCTGTGTAGTTTTTATTTGTAGACATTCTTTTTCCCAATATAGGCCTCTTAGCGCTCAGAATGTACAATTGCAGTTTCTACAGAAAGAGTGTTTCAGAACGGCTCAATCAAAAGTAAGGTTCAACTCTGTTAGTTGAATGCACAGAACAGAAAGAAGTTTCATACAATGCTTCTGTGTAGTTTATATTTGAACATATTCTTTTTTCCACTATTACCCACTTAGCGCTACGAATGTCCAGCTGCATTTTCTACAGACAGAGTGTTTCAAAACTGCTCAATCAAAAGTATGGTTTAACTCTGTTAGCTGAATGCTCAGATCAGAAAGAAGTTTCACAGAATGCTTCTGTGTAGTTTATATTTGAATATATTCCTTTTTCCACTACTACGCTCTTAGCGCTCCAAATGTCCAGTTGCATTTTCTACAGAAAGAGTGTTCAGATCTGCTCAATCAAAAGTATGGTTTAACTCTGTTAGCTGAATGCACAGATCAGAAAGAAGTTTCACCGAATGATTCTGTGTAGTTTATATTTGAAGACATTGCTTTTTCCACTATTACCCACTTAGCGCTCCGAATCTCCACTTGTATTTTCTACAAAAAGAGTGTTTCATAACTGCTCAATCAAAAATATGTTTTATCTCTGTTAACTGAATTTACAGATCAGAAATAAGTTTCACAGAATGCATCTGTGTAGTTTTTATTTGAAGATATTCTTTTTCCCAAAGTAGGCCTCTTAGCGCTTAGCATGTCCAATTGCAGTTTCTACAGAAAGAGTGTTTCAGAACGGCTCAATCAAAAGTAAGGTTCAACTCTGTTAGTTGAATGCACAGAAGAGAGAGAATTTTCACAGACTGCTACTGTGTAGTTTATATTTGAATATAGTCCTTTTTCCACTATTACCCTCTTAGCGCTCCGAATGTCCACTTGCATTTTCTACAGAAAGAGGTTTCAGCACTGCGCAATCAAAAGTATGGTTTAACTCTGTTAGCTTAATGAAAATATCAGAAATAAGATTCACAAAATGCTTCTGTGTAGTTTTTATTTGAAGATATTATTTTTCCCAATAGAGGCCTCTTAGTGCTCAGAATGTCCAATTGCAGTTTCTACAGAAAGAGTGTTTCAGAAAGGCTCAATCAAAAGTAAGGTTCAACTCTGTTAGTTGAATGCACAGAACAGAAAGAAGTTTCATACAATGCTTCTGTGTAGTTTATATTTGAACATATTTTTTTTTCCACTATTACGCACTTAGCGCTACGAATGTCCAGTTGCATTTTCTACAGACAGAGTGTTTCAAAACTGCTCAATCAAAAGTATGGTTTAACTCTGTTATCTGAATGCTCAGATCAGAAAGAAGTTTCACAGAATGCTTCTGTGTAGTTTATGTTTGAATATATTCCTTTTTCCACTACTACTCTCTTAGCGCTCCAAATGTCCAGTTGCATTTTCTACAGAAAGATTGTTCAGATCTGCTCAATCAAAAGTATGGTTTAACTCTGTTAGCTGAATGCACAGATCAGAAAGAAGTTTCACAGAATGATTCTGTGTAGTTTATATTTGGAGACATTCCTTTTTCCACTATTACCCTCTTAGCGCTCCGAATGTCCACTTGCATTTTCTACAGAAAGAGGGTTCAGCACTGCGCAATCAAAAGTATGGTTTAACTCTGTTAGCTTAATGAACATATCAGAAATAAGTTTCACACAATGCTTCTGTGTAGTTTTTATTTGAAGATATTATTTTTCCCAATAGAGGCCTCTTAGCGCTCAGAATGCCCAATTGCAGTTTCTACAGAAAGAGTGTTTCAGAAAGGCTCAATCAAAAGTAAGGTTCAACTCTGTTAGTTGAATGCACAGAACAGAAAGAAGTTTCATACAATGCTTCTGTGTAGTTTATATTTGAACATATTCTTTTTTCCACTATTACCCACTTAGCGCTACGAATGTCCAGCTGCATTTTCTACAGACAGAGTGTTTCAAAACTGCTCAATCAAAAGTATGGTTTAACTCTGTTAGCTGAATGCTCAGATCAGAAAGAAGTTTCACAGAATGCTTCTGTGTAGTTTATATTTGAATATATTCCTTTTTCCACTACTACGCTCTTAGCGCTCCAAATGTCCAGTTGCATTTTCTACAGAAAGAGTGTTCAGATCTGCTCAATCAAAAGTATGGTTTAACTCTGTTAGC
Source organism: Symphalangus syndactylus (assembly GCF_028878055.3). Lineage (NCBI taxonomy): Eukaryota > Metazoa > Chordata > Mammalia > Primates > Hylobatidae > Symphalangus > Symphalangus syndactylus. Next base: position 4,394,781 of record NC_072429.2, read on the forward strand.
TGAATGCACAGATCAGAAAGAAGTTTCACCGAATGATTCTGTGTAGTTTATATTTGAAGACATTGCTTTTTCCACTATTACCCACTTAGCGCTCCGAATCTCCACTTGTATTTTCTACAAAAAGAGTGTTTCATAACTGCTCAATCAAAAATATGTTTTATCTCTGTTAACTGAATTTACAGATCAGAAATAAGTTTCACAGAATGCATCTGTGTAGTTTTTATTTGAAGATATTCTTTTTCCCAAAGTAGGCCTCTTAGCGCATAGCATGTCCAATTGCAGTTTCTACAGAAAGAGTGTTTCAGAACGGCTCAATCAAAAGTAAGGTTCAACTCTGTTAGTTGAATGCACAGAAGAGAAAGAATTTTCACAGACTGCTACTGTGTAGTTTATATTTGAATATAGTCCTTTTTCCACTATTACCCTCTTAGCGCTCCGAATGTCCACTTGCATTTTCTACAGAAAGAGGGTTCAGCACTGCGCAATCAAAAGTATGGTTTAACTCTGTTAGCTTAATGAACATATCAGAAATAAGTTTCACAAAATGCTTCTGTGTAGTTTTTATTTGAAGATATTATTTTTCCCAATAGAGGCCTCTTAGTGCTCAGAATGTCCAATTGCAGTTTCTACAGAAAGAGTGTTTCAGAAAGGCTCAATCAAAAGTAAGGTTCAACTCTGTTAGTTGAATGCACAGAACAGAAAGAAGTTTCATACAATGCTTCTGTGTAGTTTATATTTGAACATATTGTTTTTTCCACTATTACCCACTTAGCGCTACGAATGTCCAGTTGCATTTTCTACAGACAGAGTGTTTCAAAACTGCTCAATCAAAAGTATGGTTTAACTCTGTTAGCTGAATGCTCAGATCAGAAAGAAGTTTCACAGAATGCTTCTGTGTAGTTTATGTTTGAATATATTCCTTTTTCCACTACTAATCTCTTAGCGCTCCCAATGTCCAGTTGCATTTTCTACAGAAAGATTGTTCAGATCTGCTCAATCAAAAGTATGGTTTAACTCTGTTAGCTGAATGCACAGATCAGAAAGAAGTTTCACAGAATGATTCTGTGTAGTTTATATTTGGAGACATTCCTTTTTCCACTATTACCCTCTTAGCGCTCCGAATCTCCACTTGCATTTTCTACAGAAAGAGTGTTTCAGAACGGCTCAATCAAAACTAAGGTTCAACTCTTTTAGTTGAACAAACAGAACAGAAAGAAGTTTCACACAATTCTTCTGTGTAGTTTTTATTTTTAGACATTCTTTTTCCCAATATAGGCCTCCTAGCACTCAGAATGTCCAATTGCAGTTTCTACAGAAAGAGTGTTTCAGAACGGCTCAATCAAAAGTAAGGTTCAACTCTGTTAGTTGAATGCACAGAACAGAAAGAAGTTTCATACAATGCTTCTGTGTAGTTTATATTTGAACATATTTTTTTTCCACTATTACTCACTTAGCGCTACGAATGTCCAGTTGCATTTTCAACAGACAGAGTGTTTCAAAACTGCTCAATCAAAAGTATGGTTTAACTCTGTTACCTGAATGCTCAGATCAGAAAGAAGTTTCACAGAATGCTTCTGTGTAGTTTATATTTGAATATATTCCTTTTTCCACTACTACGCTCTTAGCGCTCAAAATGTCCAGTTGCATTTTCTACAGAAAGAATGTTCAGATCTGCTCAATCAAAAGTATGTTTTAACTCTGTTAGCTGAATGCACAGATCAGAAAGAAGTTTCACCGAATGATTCTGTGTAGTTTATATTTGAAGACATTCCTTTTTCCACTATTACCCTCTTAGCGCTCCGAATCTCCACTTGCATTTTCTACAAAAAGAGTGTTTCATAACTGCTCAATCAAAAATATATTTTATCTCTGTTAACTGAATTTACAGATCAGAAATAAGTTTCACAGAATGCATCTGTGTAGTTTTTATTTGAAGATATTCTTTTTCCCAATGTAGGCCTCTTAGCGCTTAGCAGGTCCAATTGCAGTTTCTACAGAAAGAGTGTTTCAGAATGGCTCAATCAAAAGTAAGGTTCAACTCTGTTAGTTGAATGCACAGAACAGAAAGAATTTTCACAGAATGCTACTGTGTAGTTTATATTTGAATATATTCCTTTTTCCACTATTACCCTCTTAGCGCTCCGAATGTCCACTTGAATTTTCTACAGAAAGAGTGTTCAGAACTGCGCAATCAAAAATATGGTTTAACTCTGTTAGCTTAATGAACATATCAGAAATAAGTTTCACACAATGCTTCTGTGTAGTTTTTATTTGAAGATATTATTTTTCCCAATAGAGGCCTCTTAGCGCTCAGAATGTCCAATTGCAGTTTCTACAGAAAGAGTGTTTCAGAAAGGCTCAATCAAAAGTAAGGTTCAACTCTGTTAGTTGAATGCACAGAACAGAAAGAAGTTTCATACAATGCTTCTGTGTAGTTTATATTTGAACATATTCTTTTTTCCACTATTACCCACTTAGCGCTACGAATGTCCAGTTGCATTTTCTACAGACAGAGTGTTTCAAAACTGCTCAATCAAAAGTATGGTTTAACTCTGTTAGCTGAATGCTCAGATCCGAAAGAAGTTTCACAGAATGCTTCTGTGTAGTTTATATTTGAATATATTCCTTTTTCCACTACTACGCTCTTAGCGCTCCAAATGTCCAGTTGCATTTTCTACAGAAAGAGTGTTCAGATCTGCTCAATCAAAAGTATGGTTTAACTCTGTTAGCTGAATGCACAGATCAGAAAGAATTTTCACAGAATGATTCTGTGTAGTTTATATTTGGAGACATTCCTTTTTCCACTATTACCCTCTTAGCGCTCCGAATCTCCACTTGCATTTTCTACAGAAAGAGTGTTTCAGAACGGCTCAATCAAAACTAACGTTCAACTCTTTTAGTTGAACAAACAGAACAGAAAGTAGTTTCACACAATTCTGCTGTGTAGTTTTTATTTGTAGACATTCTTTTTCCCAATATAGGCCTCTTAGCGCTCAGAATGTCCAATTGCAGTTTCTACTGAAAGAGTGTTTCAGAACGGCTCAATCAAAAGTAAGGTTCAACTCTGTTAGTTGAATGCACAGAACAGAAAGAAGTTTCATACAATGCTTCTGTGTAGTTTATATTTGAACATATTCTTTTTTCCACCATTACCCACTTAGCGCTACGAATGTCCAGTTGCATTTTCTACACACAGAGTGTTTCAAAACCGCTCAATCAAAAGTATGGTTTAACTCTGTTAGCTGAATGCTCAGATCAGAAAGAAGTTTCACAGAATGCTTCTGTGTAGTTTATGTTTGAATATATTCCTTTTTCCACTACTACTCTCTTAGCGCTCCAAATGTCCAGTTGCATTTTCTACAGAAAGATTGTTCAGATCTGCTCAATCAAAAGTATGGTTTAACTCTGTTAGCTGAATGCACAGATCAGAAAGAAGTTTCACAGAATGATTCTGTGTAGTTTATATTTGGAGACATTCCTTTTTCCACTATTACCCTCTTAGCGCTCCGAATCTCCACTTGCATTTTCTACAGAAAGAGTGTTTCAGAACGGCTCAATCAAAACTAAGGTTCAACTCTTTTAGTTGAACAAACAGAACAGAAAGAAGTTTCACACAATTCTTCTGTGTAGTTTTTATTTGTAGACATTCTTTTTCCCAATATAGGCCTCCTAGCGCTCAGAATGTCCAATTGCAGTTTCTACAGAAAGAGTGTTTCAGAACGGCTCAATCAAAAGTAAGGTTCAACTCTGTTAGTTGAATGCACAGAACAGAAAGAAGTTTCATACAATGCTTCTGTGTAGTTTATATTTGAACATATTTTTTTTTCCTCTATTACTCACTTAGCGCTACGAATGTCCAGTTGCATTTTCAACAGACAGAGTGTTTCAAAACTGCTCAATCAAAAGTATGGTTTAACTCTGTTACCTGAATGCTCAGATCAGAAAGAAGTTTCACAGAATGCTTCTGTGTAGTTTATATTTGAATATATTCCTTTTTCCACTACTACGCTCTTAGCGCTCAAAATGCCAAGTTGCATTTTCTACAGAAAGAGTGTTCAGATCTGCTCAATCAAAAGTATGGTTTAACTCTGTTAGCTGAATGCACAGATCAGAAAGAAGTTTCACCGAATGTTTCTGTGTAGTTTATATTTGAAGACATTCCTTTTTCCACTATTACCCTCTTAGCGCTCCGAATCTCCACTTGCATTTTCTACAAATAGAGTGTTTCATAACTGCTCAATCAAAAATATGTTTTATCTCTGTTAACTGAATTTACAGATCAGAAATAAGTTTCACAGAATGCATCTGTGTAGTTTTTATTTGAAGATATTCTTTTTCCCAATGTAGGCCTCTTAGCGCTTAGCAGGTCCAATTGCAGTTTCTACAGAAAGAGTGTTTCAGAACGGCTCAATCAAAAGTAAGGTTCAACTCTGTTAGTTGAATGCACAGAACAGAAAGAATTTTCACAGAATGCTACTGTGTAGTTTATATTTGAATATATTCCTTTTTCCACTATTACCCTCTTAGCGCTCCGAATGTCCACTTGCATTTTCTACAGAAAGAGTGTTCAGAACTGCGCAATCAAAAGTATGGTTTAACTCTGTTAGCTTAATGAACATATCAGAAATAAGTTTCAAACAATGCTTCTGTGTAGTTTTTATTTGAAGATATTATTTTTCCCAATAGAGGCCTCTTAGCGCTCAGAATGTCCAATTGCAGTTTCTACAGAAAGAGTGTTTCAGAAAGGCTCAATCAAAAGTAAGGTTCAACTCTGTTAGTTGAATGCACAGAACAGAAAGAAGTTTCATACAATGCTTCTGTGTAGTTTATATTTGAACATATTCTTTTTTCCACTATTACCCACTTAGCGCTACGAATGTCCAGTTGCATTTTCTACAGACAGAGTGTTTCAAAACTGCTCAATCAAAAGTATGGTTTAACTCTGTTAGCTGAATGCTCAGATCAGAAAGAAGTTTCACAGAATGCTTCTGTGTAGTTTATATTTCAATATATTCCTTTTTCCACTACTACGCTCTTAGCGCTCCAAATGTCCAGTTGCATTTTCTACAGAAAGAGTGTTCAGATCTGCTCAATCAAAAGTATGGTTTAACTCTGTTAGCTGAATGCACAGATCAGAAAGAAGTTTCACCGAATGATTCTGTGTAGTTTATATTTGAAGACATTCCTTTTTCCACTATTACAGTCTTAGCGCTCGGAATCTCCACTTGCCTTTTCTACAAAAAGAGTGTTTCATAACTGCTCAATCAAAAATATGTTTTATCTCTGTTAACTGAATTTACAGATCAGAGATAAGTTTCACAGAATACATCTGTGTAGTTTTTATTTGAAGATATTCTTTTTCCCAATGTAGGCCTCTTAGCGCTTAGCATGTCCAATTGCAGTTTCTACAGAAAGAGTGTTTCAGAACGGCTCAAACAAAAGTAAGGTTCAACTCTGTTAGTTGAATGCACAGAACAGAAAGAATTTTCACAGAATGCTACTGTGTAGTTTATATTTGAATATATTAATTTTTCCACTATTTCCCTCTTAGCGCTCCGAATGTCCACTTGCATTTTCTACAGAAAGAGGGTTCAGCACTGCGCAATCAAAAGTATGGTTTAACTCTGTTAGCTTAATGAACATGTCAGAAATAAGTTTCACACAACGCTTCTGTGTAGTTTTTATTTGAAGATATTATTTTTCCCTATAGAGGCCTCTTAGCGCTCAGAATGTCCAATTGCAGTTTCTACAGAAAGAGTGTTTCAGAACGGCTCAATCAAAAGTAGGGTTCAACTATGTTAGTTGAATGCACAGAACAGAAAGAAGTTTCATACAATGCTTCTGTGTAGTTTATATTTGAACATATTCTTTTTTCCACTATTACCCACTTAGCCCTACGAATGTCCAGTTGCATTTTCTACAGACAGAGTGTTTCAAAACTGCTCAATCAAAAGTATGGTTTAACTCTGTTAGCTCAATGCTCAGATCAGAAAGAAGTTTCACAGAATGCTTCTGTGTAGTTTATATTTGAATATATTTCTTTTTCCACTACTACTCTCTTAACGCTCCAAATGTCCAGTTGCATTTTCTACAGAAAGAGTGTTCAGATCTGCTCAATCAAAAGTATGGTTTAACTCTGTTAGCTGAATGCACAGATCAGAAAGAAGTTTCACAGAATGATTCTGTGTAGTTTATATTTGGAGACATTCCTTTTTCCACTATTACCCTCTTAGCGCTCCGAATCTCCACTTGCATTTTCTACAGAAAGAGTGTTTCAGAACGGCTCAATCAAAACTAACGTTCAACTCTTTTAGTTGAACAAACAGAACAGAAAGTAGTTTCACACAATTCTGCTGTGTAGTTTTTATTTGTAGACATTCTTTTTCCCAATATAGGCCTCTTAGCGCTCAGAATGTCCTATTGCAGTTTCTACAGAAAGAGTGTTTCAGAACGGCTCAATCAAAAGTAAGGTTCAACTCTGTTAGTTGAATGCACAGAACAGAAAGAAGTTTCATACAATGCTTCTGTGTAGTTTATATTTGAATATATTCTTTTTTCCACTATTACCCACATAGCGCTACGAATGTCCAGTTGCATTTTCTACAGACAGAGTGTTTCAAAACTGCTCAATCAAAAGTATGGTTTAACTCTGTTAGCTGAATGCTCAGATCAGAAAGAAGTTTCACAGAATGCTTCTGTGTAGTTTATATTTGAATATATTCCTTTTTCCACTACTACTCTCTTAGCACTCCAAATGTCCAGTTGCATTTTCTACAGAAAGAGTGTTCAGATCTGCTCAATCAAAAGTATGGTTTAACTCTGTTAGCTGAATGCACAGATCAGAAAGAAGTTTCACAGAATGATTCTGTGTAGTTTATATTTGTAGACATTCCTTCTTCCACTATTACCCTCTTAGCGCTCCGAATCTCCACTTGCATTTTCTACAGAAAGAGTGTTTCAGAACGACTCAATCAAAACTAAGGTTCAACTGCTTTTGTTGAACAAACAGAACAGAAAGAAGTTTCACACAATTCTTCTGTGTAGTTTTTATTTGTAGATATTCTTTTTCCCAATATAGGCCTCTTAGCGCTCAGAATGTCCAATTGCAGTTTCTACAGAAAGAGTGTTTCAGAACGGCTCAATCAAAAGTAAGGTTCAACTCTGTTAGTAGAATGCACAGAACAGAAAGAAGTTTCATACAATGCTTCTGTGTAGTTTATATTTGAACATATTCTCTTTTCCACTATTACCCACTTAGCGCTACGAATGTCCAGTTGCATTTTCTACAGACAGAGTGTTTCAAACTGCTCAATCAAAAGTATGGTTTAACTCTGTTAGCTGAATGCTCAGATCAGAAAGAAGTTTCACAGAATGCTTCTGTGTAGTTTATATTTGAATATATTCCTTTTTCCACTACTACGCTCTTAGCGCTCCAAATGTCCAGTTGCATTTTCTACAGAAAGAGTGTTCAGATCTGCTCAATCAAAAGTATGGTTTAACTCTGTTAGCTGAATGCACAGATCAGAAAGAAGTTTCACCGAATGTTTCTGTGTAGTTTATATTTGAAGACATTCCTTTTTCCACTATTACCCTCTTAGCGCTCCGAATCTCCACTTGTATTTTCTACAAAAAGAGTGTTTCATAACTGCTCAATCAAAAATATGTTTTATCTCTGTTAACTGAATTTACAGATCAGAAATAAGTTTCACAGAATGCATCTGTGTAGTTTTTATTTGAAGATATTCTTTTTCCCAAAGTAGGCCTCTTAGCGCTTAGCATGTCCAATTGCAGTTTCTACAGAAAGAGTGTTTCAGAACGGCTCAATCAAAAGTAAGGTTCAACTCTGTTAGTTGAATGCACAGAACAGAAAGAATTTTCACAGAATGCTACTGTGTAGTTTATATTTGAATATAGTCCTTTTTCCACTATTACCCTCTTAGCGCTCCGAATGTCCACTTGCATTTTCTACAGAAAGAGGGTTCAGCACTGCGCAATCAAAAGTATGGTTTAACTCTGTTAGCTTAATGAACATATCAGAAATAAGTTTCACACAATGCTTCTGTGTAGTTTTTATTTGAAGATATTATTTTTCCCAATAGAGGCCTCTTAGCGCTCAGAATGTCCAATTGCAGTTTCTACAGAAAGAGTGTTTCAGAAAGGCTCAATCAAAAGTAAGGTTCAACTCTGTTATTTGAATGCACAGAACAGAAAGAATTTTCACAGAATGCTACTGTGTAGTTTATATTTGAATATATTAATTTTTCCACTATTTCCCTCTTAGCGCTCCGAATGTCCACTTGCATTTTCTACAGAAAGAGGGTTCAGCACTGCGCAATCAAAAGTATGGTTTAACTCTGTTAGCTTAATGAACATATCAGAAATAAGTTTCACACAACGCTTCTGTGTAGTTTTTATTTGAAGATATTATTTTTCCCTATAGAGGCCTCTTAGCGCTCAGAATGTCCAATTGCAGTTTCTACAGAAAGAGTGTTTCAGAACGGCTCAATCAAAAGTAAGGTTCAACTCTGTTAGTTGAATGCACAGAACAGAAAGAAGTTTCATACAATGCTTCTGTGTAGTTTATATTTGAACATATTCTTTTTTCCACTATTACCCACTTAGCCCTACGAATGTCCAGTTGCATTTTCTACAGACAGAGTGTTTCAAAACTGCTCAATCAAAAGTATGGTTTAACTCTGTTAGCTCAATGCTCAGATCAGAAAGAAGTTTCACAGAATGCTTCTGTGTAGTTTATATTTGAATATATTCCTTTTTCCACTACTACTCTCTTAGCGCTCCAAATGTCCAGTTGCATTTTCTACAGAAAGAGTGTTCAGATCTGCTCAATCAAAAGTATGGTTTAACTCTGTTAGCTGAATGCACAGATCAGAAAGAAGTTTCACAGAATGATTCTGTGTAGTTTATATTTGGAGACATTCCTTTTTCCACTATTACCCTCTTAGCGCTCCGAATCTCCACTTGCATTTTCTACAGAAAGGGTGTTTCAGAACGGCTCAATCAAAACTAACGTTCAACTCTTTTAGTTGAACAAACAGAACAGAAAGTAGTTTCACACAATTCTGCTGTGTAGTTTTTATTTGTAGACATTCTTTTTCCCAATATAGGCCTCTTAGCGCTCAGAATGTCCTATTGCAGTTTCTACAGAAAGAGTGTTTCAGAACGGCTCAATCAAAAGTAAGGTTCAACTCTGTTAGTTGAATGCACAGAACAGAAAGAAGTTTCATACAATGCTTCTGTGTAGTTTATATTTGAATATATTCTTTTTTCCACTATTACCCACTTAGCGCTACGAATGTCCAGTTGCATTTTCTACAGACAGAGTGTTTCAAAACTGCTCCATCAAAAGTATGGTTTAACTCTGTTAGCTGAATGCTCAGATCAGAAAGAAGTTTCACAGAATGCTTCTGTGTAGTCTATATTTGAATATATTCCTTTTTCCACTACTACGCTCTTAGCGCTCCAAATGTCCAGTTGCATTTTCTACAGAAAGAGTGTTCAGATCTGCTCAATCAAAAGTATGGTTTAACTCTGTTAGCTGAATGCACAGATCAGAAAGAAGTTTCACCGAATGTTTCTGTGTAGTTTATATTTGAAGACATTCCTTTTTCCACTATTACCCTCTTAGCGCTCCGAATCTCCACTTGTATTTTCTACAAAAAGAGTGTTTCATAACTGCTCAATCAAAAATATGTTTTATCTCTGTTAACTGAATTTACAGATCAGAAATAAGTTTCACAGAATGCATCTGTGTAGTTTTTATTTGAAGATATTCTTTTTCCCAAAGTAGGCCTCTTAGCGCTTAGCATGTCCAATTGCAGTTTCTACAGAAAGAGTGTTTCAGAACGGCTCAATCAAAAGTAAGGTTCAACTCTGTTAGTTGAATGCACAGAACAGAAAGAATTTTCACAGAATGCTACTGTGTAGATTATATTTGAATATAGTCCTTTTTCCACTATTACCCTCTTAGCGCTCCGAATGTCCACTTGCATTTTCTACAGAAAGAGGGTTCAGCACTGCGCAATCAAAAGTATGGTTTAACTCTGTTAGCTTAATGAACATATCAGAAATAAGGTTCACACAATGCTTCTGTGTAGTTTTTATTTGAAGATATTATTTTTCCCAATAGAGGCCTCTTAGCGCTCAGAATGTCCAATTGCAGTTTCTACAGAAAGAGTGTTTCAGAAAGGCTCAATCAAAAGTAAGGTTCAACTCTGTTAGTTGAATGCACAGAACAGAAAGAAGTTTCATACAATGCTTCTGTGTAGTTTATATTTGAACATATTCTTTTTTCCACTATTACCCACTTAGCGCTACGAATGTCCAGTTGCATTTTCTACAGACAGAGTGTTTCAAAACTGCTCAATCAAAAGTATGGTTTAACTCTGTTAGCTGAATGCTCAGATCAGAAAGAAGTTTCACAGAATGCTTCTGTGTAGTTTATGTTTGAATATATTACTTTTTCCACTACTACTCTCTTAGCGCTCCAAATGTCCAGTTGCATTTTCTACAGAAAGATTGTTCAGATCTGCTCAATCAAAAGTATGTTTTAATTCTGTTAGCTGAATGCACAGATCAGAAAGAAGTTTCACAGAATGATTCTGTGTAGTTTATATTTGGAGACATTCCTTTTTCCACTATTACCCTCTTAGCGCTCCGAATCTCCACTTGCATTTTCTACAGAAAGAATGTTTCAGAACGGCTCAATCAAAACTAAGGTTCAACTCTTTTAGTTGAACAAACAGAACAGAAAGAAGTTTCACACAATTCTTCTGTGTAGTTTTTATTTGTAGACATTCTTTTTCCCAATATAGGCCTCCTAGCGCTCAGAATGTCCAATTGCAGTTTCTACAGAAAGAGTGTTTCAGAACGGCTCAATCAAAAGTAAGGTTCAACTCTGTTAGTTGAATGCACAGAACAGAAAGAAGTTTCATACAATGCTTCTGTGTAGTTTATATTTGAACATATTTTTTTTCCACTATTACTCACTTAGCGCTACGAATGTCCAGTTGCATTTTCAAGAGACAGACTGTTTCAAAACTGCTCAATCAAAGGTATGGTTTAACTCTGTTACCTGAATGCTCAGATCAGAAAGAAGTTTCACAGAATGCTTCTGTGTAGTTTATATTTGAATATATTCCTTTTTCCAATACTACGCTCTTAGCGCTCAAAATGTCCAGTTGCATTTTCTACAGAAAGAGTGTTCAGATCTGCTCAATCAAAAGTATGGTTTAACTCTGTTAGCTGAATGCACAGATCAGAAAGAAGTTTCACCGAATGATTCTGTGTAGTTTATATTTGAAGACATTCCTTTTTCCACTATTACCCTCTTAGCGCTCCGAATCTCCACTTGCATTTTCTACAAAAAGAGTGTTTCATAACTGCTCAATCAAAAATATGTTTTATCTCTGTTAACTGAATTTACAGATCAGAAATAAGTTTCACAGAATGCATCTGTGTAGTTTTTATTTGAAGATATTCTTTTTCCCAATGTAGGCCTCTTAGCGCTTAGCAGGTCCAATTGCAGTTTCTACAGAAAGAGTGTTTCAGAACGGCTCAATCAAAAGTAAGGTTCAACTCTGTTAGTTGAATGCACAGAACAGAAAGAATTTTCACAGAATGCTACTGTGTAGTTTATATTTGAATATATTCCTTTTTCCACTATTACCCTCTTAGCGCTCCGAATGTCCACTTGCATTTTCTACAGAAAGAGTGTTCAGAACTGCGCAATCAAAAGTATGGTTTAACTCTGTTAGCTTAATGAACATATCAGAAATAAGTTTCACACAATGCTTCTGTGTAGTTTTTATTTGAAGATATTATTTTTCCCAATAGAGGCCTCTTAGCGGTCAGAATGTCCAATTGCAGTTTCTACAGAAAGAGTGTTTCAGAAAGGTTCAATCAAAAGTAAGGTTCAACTCTGTTAGTTGAATGCACAGAACAGAAAGAGGTTTCATACAATGCTTCTGTGTAGTTTATATTTGAACATATTCTTTTTTCCACTATTACCCACTTAGCGCTACGAATGTCCAGTTGCATTTTCTACAGACAGAGTGTTTCAAAACTGCTCAATCAAAAGTATGGTTTAACTCTGTTAGCTGAATGCTCAGATCAGAAAGAAGTTTCACAGAATGCTTCTGTGTAGTTTATATTTGAATATATTCCTTTTTCCACTACTACGCTCTTAGCGCTCCAAATGTCCAGTTGTATTTTCTACAGAAAGAGTGTTCAGATCTGCTCAATCAAAAGTATGGTTTAACTCTGTTAGCTGAATGCACAGATCAGAAAGAAGTTTCACCGAATGATTCTGTGTAGTTTATATTTGAAGACATTCCTTTTTCCACTATTACAGTCTTAGCGCTCGGAATCTCCACTTGCCTTTTCTACAAAAAGAGTGTTTCATAACTGCTCAATCAAAAATATGTTTTATCTCTGTTAACTGAATTTACAGATCAGAGATAAGTTTCACAGAATACATCTGTGTAGTTTTTATTTGAAGATATTCTTTTTCCCAATGTAGGCCTCTTTGCGCTTAGCATGTCCAATTGCAGTTTCTACAGAAAGAGTGTTTCAGAACGGCTCAAACAAAAGTAAGGTTCAACTCTGTTAGTTGAATGCACAGAACAGAAAGAATTTTCACAGAATGCTACTGTGTAGTTTATATTTGAATATATTAATTTTTCCACTATTACCCTCTTAGCGCTCCGAATGTCCACTTGCATTTTCTACAGAAAGAGGGTTCAGCACTGCACAATCAAAAGTATGGTTTAACTCTGTTAGCTTAATGAACATATCAGAAATAAGTTTCACACAACGCTTCTGTGTAGTTTTTATTTGAAGATATTATTTTTCCCTATAGAGGCCTCTTAGCGCTCAGAATGTCCAATTGCAGTTTCTACAGAAAGAGTGTTTCAGAACGGCTCAATCAAAAGTAAGGTTCAACTCTGTTAGTTGAATGCACAGAACAGAAAGTAGTTTCATACAACGCTTCTGTGTAGTTTATATTTGAACATATTCTTTTTTCCACTATTACCCACTTAGCCCTACGAATGTCCAGTTGCATTTTCTACAGACAGAGTGTTTCAAAACTGCTCAATCAAAAGTATGGATTAACTCTGTTAGCTCAATGCTCAGATCAGAAAGAAGTTTCACAGAATGCTTCTGTGTAGTTTATATTTGAATATATTCCTTTTTCCACTACTACTCTCTTAGCGCTCCAAATGTCCAGTTGCATTTTCTACAGAAAGAGTGTTCAGATCTGCTCAATCAAAAGTATGGTTTAACACTATTAGCTGAATGTACAGATCAGAAAGAAGTTTCACAGAATGATTCTGTGTAGTTTATATTTGGAGACATTCCTTTTTCCACTATTACCCTCTTAGCGCTCCGAATCTCCACTTGCATTTTCTACAGAAAGGGTGTTTCAGAACGGCTCAATCAAATCTAACGTTCAACTCTTTTAGTTGAACAAACAGAACAGAAAGTAGTTTCACACAATTCTGCTGTGTAGTTTTTATTTGTAGACATTCTTTTTCCCAATATAGGCCTCTTAGCGCTCAGAATGTCCAATTGCAGTTTCTACAGAAAGAGTGTTTCAGAACGGCTCAATCAAAAGTAAGGTTCAACTCTGTTAGTTGAATGCACAGAACAGAAAGAAGTTTCATACAATGCTTCTGTGTAGTTTATATTTGAATATATTCTTTTTTCCACTATTACCCACTTAGCGCTACGAATGTCCAGTTGCATTTTCTACAGACAGAGTGTTTCAAAACTGCTCCATCAAAAGTATGGTTTAACTCTGTTAGCTGAATGCTCAGATCAGAAAGAAGTTTCACAGAATGCTTCTGTGTAGTTTATATTTGAATATATTCCTTTTTCCACTACTACGCTCTTAGCGCTCCAAATGTCCAGTTGCATTTTCTACAGAAAGAGTGTTCAGATCTGCTCAATCAAAAGTATGGTTTAACTCTGTTAGCTGAATGCACAGATCAGAAAGAAGTTTCACCGAATGTTTCTGTGTAGTTTATATTTGAAGACATTCCTTTTTCCACTATTACCCTCTTAGCGCTCCGAATCTCCACTTGTATTTTCTACAAAAAGAGTGTTTCATAACTGCTCAATCAAAAATATGTTTTATCTCTGTTAACTGAATTTACAGATCAGAAATAAGTTTCACAGAATGCATCTGTGTAGTTTTTATTTGAAGATATTCTTTTTCCCAAAGTAGGCCTCTTAGCGCTTAGCATGTCCAATTGCAGTTTCTACAGAAAGAGTGTTTCAGAACGGCTCAATCAAAAGTAAGGTTCAACTCTGTTAGTTGAATGCACAGAACAGAAAGAATTTTCACAGAATGCTACTGTGTAGTTTATATTTGAATATAGTCCTTTTTCCACTATTACCCTCTTAGCGCTCCGAATGTCCACTTGCATTTTCTACAGAAAGAGGGTTCAGCACTGCGCAATCAAAAGTATGGTTTAACTCTGTTAGCTTAATGAACATATCAGAAATAAGTTTCACACAATGCTTCTGTGTAGTTTTTATTTGAAGATATTATTTTTCCCAATAGAGGCCTCTTAGCGCTCAGAATGTCCAATTGCAGTTTCTACAGAAAGAGTGTTTCAGAAAGGCTCAATCAAAAGTAAGGTTCAACTCTGTTAGTTGAATGCACAGAACAGAAAGAATTTTCATACAATGCTTCTGTGTAGTTTATATTTGAACATATTCTTTTTTCCACTATTACCCACTTAGCGCTACGAATGTCCAGTTGCATTTTCTACAGACAGAGTGTTTCAAAACTGCTCAATCAAAAGTATGGTTTAACTCTGTTAGCTGAATGCTCAGATCAGAAAGAAGTTTCACAGAATGCTTCTGTGTAGTTTATGTTTGAATATATTCCTTTTTCCACTACTACTCTCTTAGCGCTCCAAATGTCCAGTTGCATTTTCTACAGAAAGATTGTTCAGATCTGCTCAATCAAAAGTATGGTTTAACTCTGTTAGCTGAATGCACAGATCAGAAAGAAGTTTCACAGAATGATTCTGTGTAGTTTATATTTGGAGACATTCCTTTTTCCACTATTACCCTCTTAGCGCTCCGAATCTCCACTTGCATTTCCTACAGAAAGAGTGTTTCAGAACGACTCAATCAAAACTAAGGTTCAACTCTTTTAGTTGAACAAACAGAACAGAAAGAAGTTTCACACAATTCTTCTGTGTAGTTTTTTTTTGTAGACATTCTTTTTCCCAATATAGGCCTCCTAGCGCCCAGAATGTCCAATTGCAGTTTCTACAGAAAGAGTGTTTCAGAACGGCTCAATCAAAAGTAAGGTTCAACTCTGTTAGTTGAATGCACAGAACAGAAAGAAGTTTCATACAATGCTTCTGTGTAGTTTATATTTGAACATATTTTTTTTCCACTATTACTCACTTAGCGCTACGAATGTCCAGTTGCATTTTCAACAGACAGAGTGTTTCAAAACTGCTCAATCAAAAGTATGGTTTAACTCTGTTACCTGAATGCTCAGATCAGAAAGAAGTTTCACAGAATGCTTCTGTGTAGTTTATATTTTAATATATTCCTTTTTCCACTACTACGCTCTTAGCGCTCAAAATGTCCAGTTGCATTTTCTACAGAAAGAGTGTTCAGATCTGCTCAATCAAAAGTATGGTTTAACTCTGTTAGCTGAATGCACAGATCAGAAAGAAGTTTCACCGAATGATTCTGTGTAGTTTATATTTGAAGACATTCCTTTTTCCACTATTACCCTCTTAGCGCTCCGAATCTCCACTTGCATTTTCTACAAAAAGAGTGTTTCATAACTGCTCAATCAAAAATATGTTTTATCTCTGTTAACTGAATTTACAGATCAGAAATAAGTTTCACAGAATGCATCTGTGTAGTTTTATTTGAAGATATTCTTTTTCCCAATGTAGGCCTCTTAGCGCTTAGCATGTCCAATTGCAGTTTCTACAGAAAGAGTGTTTCAGAACGGCTCAAACAAAAGTAAGGTTCAACTCTGTTAGTTGAATGCACAGAACAGAAAGAATTTTCACAGAATGCTACTGTGTAGTTTATATTTGAATATATTAATTTTTCCACTATTACCCTCTTAGCGCTCAGAATGTCCACTTGCATTTTCTACAGAAAGAGGGTTCAGCACTGCGCAATCAAAAGTATGGTTTAACTCTGTTATCTTAATGAACATATCAGAAATAAGTTTCACACAACGCTTCTGTGTAGTTTTTATTTGAAGATATTATTTTTCCCTATAGAGGCCTCTTAGCGCTCAGAATGTCCAATTGCAGTTTCTACAGAAAGAGTGTTTCAGAACGGCTCAATCAAAAGTAAGGTTCAACTCTGTTAGTTGAATGCACAGAACAGAAAGTAGTTTCATACAACGCTTCTGTGTAGTTTATATTTGAACATATTCTTTTTTCCACTATTACCCACTTAGCCCTACGAATGTCCAGTTGCATTTTCTACAGACAGAGTGTTTCAAAACTGCTCAATCAAAAGTATGGTTTAACTCTGTTAGCTCAATGCTCAGATCAGAAAGAAGTTTCACAGAATGCTTCTGTGTAGTTTATATTTGATTATATTCCTTTTTCCACTACTACTCTCTTAGCGCTCCAAATGTCCAGTTGCATTTTCTACAGAAAGAGTGTTCAGATCTGCTCAATCAAAAGTATGGTTTAACTCTGTTAGCTGAATGCACAGATCAGAAAGAAGTTTCACAGAATGATTCTGTGTAGTTTATATTTGGAGACATTCCTTTTTCCACTATTACCCTCTTAGCGCTCCGAATCTCCACTTGCATTTTCTACAGAAAGAGTGTTTCAGAACGGCTCAATCAAAACTAACGTTCAACTCTTTTAGTTGAACAAACAGAACAGAAAGAAGTTTCACACAATTCTGCTGTGTAGTTTTTATTTGTAGACATTCTTTTTCCCAATATAGGCCTCTTAGCGCTCAGAATGTCCAATTGCAGTTTCTACAGAAAGAGTGTTTCAGAACGGCTCAAACAAAAGTAAGGTTCAACTCTGTTAGTTGAATGCACAGAACAGAAAGAATTTTCACAGAATGCTACTGTGTAGTTTATATTTGAATATATTAATTTTTCCACTATTACCCTCTTAGCGCTCAGAATGTCCACTTGCATTTTCTACAGAAAGAGGGTTCAGCACTGCGCAATCAAAAGTATGGTTTAACTCTGTTAGCTGAATGCTCAGATCAGAAAGAAGTTTCACAGAATGCTTCTGTGTAGTTTATGTTTGAATATATTCCTTTTTCCACTACTACTCTCTTAGCGCTCCAAATGTCCAGTTGCATTTTCTACAGAAAGAGTGTTCAGATCTGCTCAATCAAAAGTATGGTTTAACTCTGTTAGCTGAATGCACAGATCGGAAAGAAGTTTCACAGAATGATTCTGTGTAGTTTATATTTGGAGACATTCCTTTTTCCACTATTACCCTCTTAGCGCTCCGAATCTCCACTTGCATTTTCTACAGAAAGAGTGTTTCAGAACGGCTCAATCAAAACTAAGGTTCAACTCTTTTAGTTGAACAAACAGAACAGAAAGAAGTTTCACACAATTCTTCTGTGTAGTTTTTATTTGTAGACATTCTTTTTCCCAATATAGGCCTCCTAGCGCTCAGAATGTCCAATTGCAGTTTCTACAGAAAGAGTGTTTCAGAACGGCTCAATCAAAAGTAAGGTTCAACTCTGTTAGTTGAATGCACAGAACAGAAAGAAGTTTCATACAATGCTTCTGTGTAGTTTATATTTGAACATATTTTTTTTCCACTATTACTCACTTAGCGCTACGAATGTCCAGTTGCATTTTCAACAGACAGAGTGTTTCAAAACTGCTCAATCAAAAGTATGGTTTAACTCTGTTACCTGAATGCTCAGATCAGAAAGAAGTTTCACAGAATGCTTCTGTGTAGTTTATATTTGAATATATTCCTTTTTCCACTACTACGCTCTTAGCGCTCAAAATGTCCAGTTGCATTTTCTACAGAAAGAGTGTTCAGATCTGCTCAATCAAAAGTATGGTTTAACTCTGTTAGCTGAATGCACAGATCAGAAAGAAGTTTCACCGAATGATTCTGTGTAGTTTATATTTGAAGACATTCCTTTTTCCACTATTACCCTCTTAGCGCTCCGAATCTCCACTTGCATTTTCTACAAAAAGAGTGTTTCATAACTGCACAATCAAAAATATGTTTTATCTCTGTTAACTGAATTTACAGATCAGAAATAAGTTTCACAGAATGCATCTGTGTAGTTTTTATTTGAAGATATTCTTTTTCCCAATGTAGGCCTCTTAGCGCTTAGCAGGTCCAATTGCAGTTTCTACAGAAAGAGTGTTTCAGAACGGCTCAATCAAAAGTAAGGTTCAACTCTTTTAGTTGAATGCACAGAACAGAAAGAATTTTCACAGAATGCTACTGTGTAGTTTATATTTGAATATATTCCTTTTTCCACTATTACCCTCTTAGCGCTCCGAATGTCCACTTGCATTTTCTACAGAAAGAGTGTTCAGAACTGCGCAATCAAAAGTATGGTTTAACTCTGTTAGCTTAATGAACATATCAGAAATAAGTTTCACACAATGCTTCTGTGTAGTTTTTATTTGAAGATATTATTTTTCCCAATAGAGGCCTCTTAGCGCTCAGAATGTCCAATTGCAGTTTCTACAGAAAGAGTGTTTCAGAAAGGCTCAATCAAAAGTAAGGTTCAACTCTGTTAGTTGAATGCACAGAACAGAAAGAAGTTTCATACAATGCTTCTGTGTAGTTTATATTTGAACATATTCTTTTTTCCACTATTACCCACTTAGCGCTACGAATGTCCAGTTGCATTTCCTACAGACAGAGTGTTTCAAAACTGCTCAATCAAAAGTATGGTTTAACTCTGTTAGCTGAATGCTCAGATCAGAAAGAAGTTTCACAGAATGCTTCTTTGTAGTTTATATTTGAATATATTCCTTTTTCCACTACAACGCTCTTAGCGCACCAAATGTCCAGTTGCATTTTCTACAGAAAGAGTGTTCAGATCTGCTCAATCAAAAGTATGGTTTAACTCTGTTAGCTGAATGCACAGATCAGAAAGAAGTTTCACCGAATGATTCTGTGTAGTTTATATTTGAAGACATTCCTTTTTCCACTATTACCCTCTTAGCGCTCGGAATCTCCACTTGCCTTTTCTACAAAAAGAGTGTTTCATAACTGCTGAATCAAAAATATGTTTTATCTCTGTTAACTGAATTTACAGATCAGAGATAAGTTTCACAGAATGCATCTGTGTAGTTTTTATTTGAAGATATTCTTTTTCCCAATGTAGGCCTCTTAGCGCTTAGCATGTCCAATTGCAGTTTCTACAGAAAGAGTGTTTCAGAACGGCTCAATCAAAAGTAAGGTTCAACTCTGTTAGTTGAATGCACAGAACAGAAAGAATTTTCACAGAATGCTATTGTGTAGTTTATATTTGAATATATTCCTTTTTCCACTATTAGCCTCTTAGCGCTCCGAATGTCCACTTGCATTTTCTACAGAAAGAGGGTTCAGCACTGCGCAATCAAAAGTATGGTTTAACTCTGTTAGCTTAATGAACATATCAGAAATAAGTTTCACACAACGCTTCTGTGTAGTTTTTATTTGAAGATATTTTTTTTCCCTATAGAGGCCTCTTAGCGCTCAGAATGTCCAATTGCAGTTTCTACAGAAAGAGTGTTTCAGAACGGCTCAATCAAAAGTAAGGTTCAACTCTGTTAGTTGAATGCACAGAACAGAAAGAAGTTTCATACAATGCTTCTGTGTAGTTTATATTTGAACATATTCTTTTTTCCACTATTACCCACTTAGCCCTACGAATGCCCAGTTGCATTTTCTACAGACAGAGTGTTTCAAAACTGCTCAATCAAAAGTATGGTTTAACTCTGTTAGCTGAATGCTCAAATCAGAAAGTAGTTTCACAGAATGCTTCTGTGTAGTTTATATTTGAATATATTCCTTTTTCCACTACTACTCTCTTAGCGCTCCAAATGTCCAGTTGCATTTTCTACAGAAAGAGTGTTCAGATCTGCTCAATCAAAAGTATGGTTTAACTCTGTTAGCTGAATGCACAGATCGGAAAGAAGTTTCACAGAATGATTCTGTGTAGTTTATATTTGGAGACATTCCTTTTTCCACTATTACCCTCTTAGCGCTCCGAATCTCCACTTGCATTTTCTACAGAAAGAGTGTTTCAGAACGGCTCAATCAAAACTAAGGTTCAACTCTTTTAGTTGAACAAACAGAACAGAAAAAAGTTTCACACAATTCTTCTGTGTAGTTTTTATTTGTAGACATTCTTTTTCCCAATATAGGCCTCTTAGCGCTCAGAATGTCCAATTGCAGTTTCTACAGAAAGAGTGTTTCAGAACGGCTCAATCAAAAGTAAGGTTCAACTCTGTTAGTTGAATGCACAGAACAGAAAGAAGTTTCATACAATGCTTCTGGGTAGTTTATATTTGAACATATTCTTTTTTCCACTATTACCCACTTAGCGCTACGAATGTCCAGTTGCATTTTCTACAGACAGAGTGTTTCAAAACTGCTCAATCAAAAGTATGGTTTAACTCTGTTAGCTGAATGCTCAGATCAGAAAGAAGTTTCACAGAATGCTTCTGTGTAGTTTATGTTTGAATATATTACTTTTTCCACTACTACTCTCTTAGCGCTCCAAATGTCCAGTTGCATTTTCTACAGAAAGATTTTTCAGATCTGCTCAATCAAAAGTATGGTTTAACTCTGTTAGCTGAATGCACAGATCAGAAAGAAGTTTCACCGAATGATTCTGTGTAGTTTATATTTGAAGACATTCCTTTTTCCACTATTACCCCCTTAGCGCTCCGAATCTCCACTTGTATTTTCTACAAAAAGAGTGTTTCATAACTGCTCAATCAAAAATATGTTTTATCTCTGTTGACTGAATTTACAGATCAGAAATAAGTTTCACAGAATGCATCTGTGTAGTTTTTATTTGAAGATATTCTTTTTCCCAAAGTAGGCCTCTTAGCGCTTAGCATGTCCAATTGCAGTTTCTACAGAAATAGTGTTTCAGAACGGCTCAATCAAAAGTAAGGCTCAACTCTGTTAGTTGAATGCACAGAACAGAAAGAATTTTCACAAAATGCTACTGTGTAGTTTATATTTGAATATAGTCCTTTTTCCACTATTACCCTCTTAGCGCTCCGAATGTCCACTTGCATTTTCTACAGAAAGAGGGTTCAGCACTGCGCAATCAAAAGTATGTTTTAACTCTGTTAGCTTAATGAACATATCAGAAATAAGTTTCACACAATGCTTCTGTGTAGTTTTTATTTGAAGATATTATTTTTCCCAATAGAGGCCTCTTAGCGCTCAGAATGTCCAATTGCAGTTTCTACAGAAAGAGTGTTTCAGAAAGGCTCAATCAAATGTAAGGTTCAACTCTGTTAGTTGAATGCACAGAACAGAAAGAAGTTTCATACAATGCTTCTGTGTAGTTTATATTTGAACATACTCTATTTCCACTATTACCCACTTAGCGCTACGAATGTCCAGTTGCATTTTCTACAGACAGAGTGTTTCAAAACTGCTCAATCAAAAGTATGGTTTAACTCTGTTAGCTGAATGCTCAGATCAGAAAGAAGTTTCACAGAATGCTTCTGTGTAGTTTATATTTGAATATATTCCTTTTTCCACTACTACTCTCTTAGCGCTCCAAATGTCCAGTTGCATTTTCTACAGAAAGAGTGTTCAGATCTGCTCAATCAAAAGTATGGTTTAACTCTGTTAGCTGAATGCACAGATCAGAAAGATGTTTCACAGAATGATTCTGCGTAGTTTATATTTGGAGACATTCCTTTTTCCACTATTACCCTCTTAGCGCTCCGAATCTCCACTTGCATTTTCTACAGAAAGAGTGTTTCATAACTGCTTAATCAAAAATATGTTTTATCTCTGTTAACTGAATTTACAGATCAGAAATAAGTTTCACAGAATGCATCTGTGTAGTTTTTATTTGAAGAGATTCTTTTTCCCAATGTAGGCCTCTTAGCGCTTAGCATGTCCAATTGCAGTTTCTACAGAAAGAGTGTTTCAGAACGGCTCAATCAAAAGTAAGGTTCAACTCTGTTAGTTGAATGCACAGAACAGAAAGTATTTTCACAGAATGCTACTGTGTAGTTTATATTTGAATATATTCCTTTTTCCACTATTACCCTCTTAGCGCTCCGAATGTCCACTTGCATTTTCTACAGAAAGAGTGTTCAGAACTGCGCAATCAAAAGTATGGTTTAACTCTGTTAGCTTAATGAACATATCAGAAATAAGATTCACACAATGCTTCTGTGTAGTTTTTATTTGAAGATATTATTTTTCCCCATAAAGGCCTCTTAGCGCTCAGAATGTCCAATTGCAGTTTCTACAGAAAGAGTGTTTCAGAAAGGCTCAATCAAAAGTAAGGTTCAACTCTGTTAGTTGAATGCACAGAACAGAAAGATGTTTCATACAATGCTTCTGTGTAGTTTATATTTGAACATATTCTTTTTTCCACTATTACCCACTTAGCGCTACGAATGTCCAGTTGCATTTTCTACAGACAGAGTGTTTCAAAACTGCTCAATCAAAAGTATGGTTTAACTCTGTTAGCTGAATGCTCAAATCAGAAAGAAGTTTCACAGAATGCTTCTGTGTAGTTTATATTTGAATATATTCCTTTTTCCACTACTACTCTCTTAGCGCTCCAAATGTCCAGTTGCATTTTCCACAGAAAGAGTGTTCAGATCTGCTCAATCAAAAGTATGGTTTAACTCTGTTAGCTGAATGCACAGATCGGAAAGAAGTTTCACAGAATGATTCTGTGTAGTTTATATTTGGAGACATTCCTTTTTCCACTATTACCCTCTTAGCGCTCCGAATCTCCACTTGCATTTTCTACAGAAAGAGTGTTTCAGAACGGCTCAATCAAAACTAAGGTTCAACACTTTTAGTTGAACAAACAGTACAGAAAGAAGTTTCACACAATTCTTCTGTGTAGTTTTTATTTGTAGACATTCTTTTTCCCAATATAGGCCTCTTAGTGCTCAGAATGTCCAATTGCAGTTTCTACAGAAAGAGTGTTTCAGAACGGCGTAATCAAAAGTAAGGTTCAACTCTGTTAGTTGAATGCACAGAACAGAAAGAAGTTTCCTACAATGCTTCTGTGTAGTTTATATTTGAACATATTTTTTTTCCACTATTACCCACTTAGCGCTACGAATGTCCAGTTGCATTTTCTACAGACAGAGTGTTTCAAAACTGCTCAATCAAAAGTATGGTTTAACTCTGTTAGCTGAATGCTCAGATCAGAAAGAAGTTTCACAGAATGCTTCTGTGTAGTTTATATTTGAATATATTCCTTTTTCCACTACTACGCTCTTATCGCTCCAAATGTCCAGTTGCATTTTCTACAGAAAGAGTGTTCAGATCTGCTCAATCAAAAGTATGGTTTAACTCTGTTAGCTGAATGCTCAGATCAGAAAGAAGTTTCACAGAATGCTTCTGTGTAGTTTATATTTGAATATATTCCTTTTTCCACTACTACGCTCTTATCGCTCCAAATGTCCAGTTGCATTTTCTACAGAAAGAGTGTTCAGATCTGCTCAATCAAAAGTATGGTTTAACTCTGTTAGCTGAATGCACAGATCAGAAAGAAGTTTCACCGAATGATTCTGTGTAGTTTATATTTGAAGACATTCCTTTTTCCACTATTACCCTCTTAGCGCTCCGAATCTCCACTTGTATTTTCTACAAAAAGAGTGTTTCATAACTGCTCAATCAAAAATATGTTTTATCTCTGTTGACTGAATTTACAGATCAGAAATAAGTTTCACAGAATGCATCTGTGTAGTTTTTATTTGAAGATATTCTTTTTCCCAAAGTAGGCCTCTTAGCGCTTAGCATGTCCAATTGCAGTTTCTACAGAAAGAGTGTTTCAGAACGGCTCAATCAAAAGTAAGGCTCAACTCTGTTAGTTGAATGCACAGAACAGAAAGAATTTTCACAGAATGCTACTGTGTAGTTTATATTTGAATATAGTCCTTTTTCCACTATTACCCTCTTAGCGCTCCGAATGTCCACTTGCATTTTCTACAGAAAGAGGGTTCAGCACTGCGCAATCAAAAGTATGGTTTAACTCTGTTAGCTTAATGAACATATCAGAAATAAGTTTCACACAATGCTTCTGTGTAGTTTTTATTTGAAGATATTATTTTTCCCAATAGAGGCCTCTTAGCGCTCAGAATGTCCAATTGCAGTTTCTACAGAAAGAGTGTTTCAGAAAGGCTCAATCAAAAGTAAGGTTCAACTCTGTTAGTTGAATGCACAGAACAGAAAGAAGTTTCATACAATGCTTCTGTGTAGTTTATATTTGAACATATTCTTTTTTCCACTATTACCCACTTAGCGCTACGAATGTCCAGTTGCATTTTCTACAGACAGAGTGTTTCAAAACTGCTCAATCAAAAGTATGGTTTAACTCTGTTAGCTGAATGCTCAGATCAGAAAGAAGTTTCACAGAATGCTTCTGTGTAGTTTATATTTGAATATATTCCTTTTTCCACTACTACTCTCTTAGCGCTCCAAATGTCCAGTTGCATTTTCTACAGAAAGAGTGTTCAGATCTGCTCAATCAAAAGTATGGTTTAACTCTGTTAGCTGAATGCACAGATCAGAAAGAAGTTTCACAGAATGATTCTGCGTAGTTTATATTTGGAGACATTCCTTTTTCCACTATTACCCTCTTAGCGCTCCGAATCTCCACTTGCATTTTCTACAGAAAGAGTGTTTCAGAACGGCTCAATCAAAACTAAGGTTCAACTCTTTTAGTTGAACAAACAGAACAGAAAGAAGTTTCACACAATTCTTCTGTGTAGTTTTTATTTGTAGACATTCTTTTTCCCAATATAGGCCTCTTAGCGCTCAGAATGTCCAATTGCAGTTTCTACAGAAAGAGTGTTTCAGAACGGCTCAATCAAAAGTAAGGTTGAACTCTGTTAGTTGAATGCACAGAACAGAAAGAAGTTTCATACAATGTTTCTGTGTAGTTTATATTTGAACATATTCTTTTTTCCACTATTACCCACTTAGCGCTACGAATGTCCAGTTGCATTTTCTACAGACAGAGTGTTTCAAAACTGCTCAATCAAAAGTATGGTTTAACTCTGTTAGCTGAATGCTCAGATCAGAAAGAAGTTTCACAGAATGCTTCTGTGTAGTTTATATTTGAATATATTCCTTTTTCCACTACTACGCTCTTAGCGCTCCAAATGTCCAGTTGCATTTTCTACAGAAAGAGTGTTCAGATCTGCTCAATCAAAAGTATGGTTTAACTCTGTTAGCTGAATGCACAGATCAGAAAGAAGTTTCATACAATGCTTCTGTGTAGTTTATATTTGAACATATTCTTTTTTCCACTATTACCCATTTAGCGCTACGAATGTCTAGTTGCATTTTCTACAGACAGAGTGTTTCAAAACTGCTCAATCAAATGTATGGTTTAACTCTGTTAGCTGAATGCTCAGATCAGAAAGAAGTTTCACAGAATGCTTCTGTGTAGTTTATATTTGAATATATTCCTTTTTCCACTACTACGCTCTTAGCGCTCCAAATGTCCAGTTGCATTTTCTACAGAAAGAGTGTTCCGATCTGCTCAATCAAAAGTATGGTTTAACTCTGTTAGCTGAATGCACAGATCAGAAAGAAGTTTCACCGAATGATTCTGTGTAGTTTATATTTGCAGACATTCCTTTTTCCACTATTACCCTCTTAGCGCTCCGAATCTCCACTTGCATTTTCTACAAAAAGAGTGTTTCATAACTGCTCAATCAAAAATATGTTTTATCTCTGTTAACTGAATTTACAGATCAGAAATAAGTTTCACAGAATGCATCTGTGTAGTTTTTATTTGAATATATTCTTTTTCCCAATGTAGGCCTCTTAGCGCTTAGCATGTCCAATTGCAGTTTCTACAGAAAGAGTGTTTCAGAACGGCTCAATCAAAAGTAAGGTTCAACTCTGTTAGTTGAATGCACAGAACAGAAAGAATTTTCACAGAATGCTACTGTGTAGTTTATATTTGAATATATTCCTTTTTCCACTATTAGCCTCTTAGCCCTCTGAATGTCCACTTGCATTTTCTACAGAAAGAGTGTTCAGAACTGCGCAATCAAAAGTATGGTTTAACTCTGTTAGCTTAATGAACATATCAGAAATAAGTTTCACACAATGCTTCTGTGTAGTTTTTATTTGAAGATATTATTTTTCCCAATAGAGCCCTCTTAGCGCTCAGAATTTCCAATTGCAGTTTCTACAGAAAGAGTGTTTCAGAAAGGCTCAATCAAAAGTAAGGTTCAACTCTGTTAGTTGAATGCACAGAACAGAAAGAAGTTTCATACAATGCTTCTGTGTAGTTTATATTTAAACATATTCTTTTTTCCACTATTACCCACTTAGCGCTACGAATGTCCAGTTGCATTTTCTACAGACAGAGTGTTTCAAAACTGCTCAATCAAAAGTATGGTTTAACTCTTTTAGCTGAATGCTCAGATCAGAAAGAAGTTTCACAGAATGCTTCTGTGTAGTTGATATTTGAATATATTCCTTTTTCCACTACTACACTCTTAGCGCTCCAAATGTCAAGTTGCATTTTCTACAGAAAGAGTGTTCAGATCTGCTCAATCAAAAGTATGGTTTAACTCTGTTAGCTGAATGCACAGATCAGAAAGAAGTTTCACCGAATGATTCTGTGTAGTATATATTTGAAGACATTCCTTTTTCCACTATTACCCTCTTAGCGCTCGGAATCTCCACTTGCATTTTCTACAAAAAGAGTGTTTCATAACTGCTCAATCAAAAATATGTTTTATCTCTGTTAACTGAATTTACAGATCAGAAATAAGTTTCACAGAATGCATCTGTGTAGTTTTTATTTGAAGAGATTCTTTTTCCCAATGTAGGCCTCTTAGCGCTTAGCATGTCCAATTGCAGTTTCTACAGAAAGAGTGTTTCAGAACGGCTCAATCAAAAGTAAGGTTCAACTCTGTTAGTTGAATGCACAGAAAAGAAAGAATTTTCACAGAATGCTACTGTGTAGTTTATATTTGAATATATTCCTTTTTCCACTATTACCCTCTTAGCGCTCCGAATGTCCACTTGCATTTTCTACAGAAAGAGTGTTCAGAACTGCGCAATCAAAAGTATGGTTTAACTATGTTAGCTTAATGAACATATCAGAAATAAGATTCACACAATGCTTCTGTGTAGTTTTTATTTGAAGATATTATTTTTCCCCATATAGGCCTCTTAGCGCTCAGAATGTCCAATTGCAGTTTCTACAGAAAGAGTGTTTCAGAAAGGCTCAATCAAAAGTAAGGTTCAACTCTGTTAGTTGAATGCACAGAACAGAAAGAAGTTTCATACAATGCTTCTGTGTAGTTTATATTTGAACATATTCTTTTTTCCACTATTACCCACTTAGCGCTACGAATGTCCAGTTGCATTTTCTACAGACAGAGTGTTTCAAAACTGCTCAATCAAAAGTATGGTTTAACTCTGTTAGCTGAATGCTCAGATCAGAAAGAAGTTTCACAGAATGCTTCTGTGTAGTTTATATTTGAATATATTCCTTTTTCCACTACTACGCTCTTATCGCTCCAAATGTCCAGTTGCATTTTCTACAGAAAGAGTGTTCAGATCTGCTCAATCAAAAGTATGGTTTAACTCTGTTAGCTGAATGCTCAGATCAGAAAGAAGTTTCACAGAATGCTTCTGTGTAGTTTATATTTGAATATATTCCTTTTTCCACTACTACGCTCTTATCGCTCCAAATGTCCAGTTGCATTTTCTACAGAAAGAGTGTTCAGATCTGCTCAATCAAAAGTATGGTTTAACTCTGTTAGCTGAATGCACAGATCAGAAAGAAGTTTCACCAAATGATTCTGTGTAGTTTATATTTGAAGACATTCCTTTTTCCACTATTACCCTCTTAGCGCTCCGAATCTCCACTTGTATTTTCTACAAAAAGAGTGTTTCATAACTGCTCAATCAAAAATATGTTTTATCTCTGTTGACTGAATTTACAGATCAGAAATAAGTTTCACAGAATGCATCTGTGTAGTTTTTATTTGAAGATATTCTTTTTCACAAAGTAGGCCTCTTAGCGCTTAGCATGTCCAATTGCAGTTTCTACAGAAAGAGTGTTTCAGAACGGCTCAATCAAAAGTAAGGCTCAACTCTGTTAGTTGAAAGCACAGAACAGAAAGAATTTTCACAGAATGCTACTGTGTAGTTTATATTTGAATATAGTCCTTTTTCCACTATTACCCTCTTAGCGCTCGGAATGTCCACTTGCATTTTCTACAGAAAGAGGGTTCAGCACTGCGCAATCAAAAGTATGGTTTAACTCTGTTAGCTTAATGAACATATCAGAAATAAGTTTCACACAATGCTTCTGTGTAGTTTTTATTTGAAGATATTATTTTTCCCAATAGAGGCCTCTTAGCGCTCAGAATGTCCAATTGCAGTTTCTACAGAAAGAGTGTTTCAGAAAGGCTCAATCAAAATTAAGGTTCAACTCTGTTAGTTGAATGCACAGAACAGAAAGAAGTTTCATACAATGCTTCTGTGTAGTTTATATTTGAACATATTCTTTTTTCCACTATTACCCACTTAGCGCTACGAATGTCCAGTTGCATTTTCTACAGACAGAGTGTTTCAAAACTGCTCAATCAAAAGTATGGTTTAACTCTGTTAGCTGAATGCTCAGATCAGAAAGAAGTTTCACAGAATGCTTCTGTGTAGTTTATATTTGAATATATTCCTTTTTCCACTACTACTCTCTTAGCGCTCCAAATGTCCAGTTGCATTTTCTACAGAAAGAGTGTTCAGATCTGCTCAATCAAAAGTATGGTTTAACTCTGTTAGCTGAATGCACAGATCAGAAAGAAGTTTCACAGAATGATTCTGCGTAGTTTATATTTGGAGACATTCCTTTTTCCACTATTACCCTCTTAGCGCTCCGAATCTCCACTTGCATTTTCTACAGAAAGAGTGTTTCAGAACGGCTCAATCAAAACTAAGGTTCAACTCTTTTAGTTGAACAAACAGAACAGAAAGAAGTTTCACACAATTCTTCTGTGTAGTTTTTATTTGTAGACATTCTTTTTCCCAATATAGGCCTCTTAGCGCTCAGAATGTCCAATTGCAGTTTCTACAGAAAGAGTGTTTCAGAACGGCTCAATCAAAAGTAAGGTTGAACTCTGTTAGTTGAATGCACAGAACAGAAAGAAGTTTCATACAATGTTTCTGTGTAGTTTATATTTGAACATATTCTTTTTTCCACTATTACCCACTTAGCGCTACGAATGTCCAGTTGCATTTTCTACAGACAGAGTGTTTCAAAACTGCTCAATCAAAAGTATGGTTTAAATCTGTTAGCTGAATGCTCAGATCAGAAAGAAGTTTCACAGAATGCTTCTGTGTAGTTTATATTTGAATATATTCCTTTTTCCACTACTACGCTCTTAGCGCTCCAAATGTCCAGTTGCATTTTCTACAGAAAGAGTGTTCAGATCTGCTCAATCAAAAGTATGGTTTAACTCTGTTAGCTGAATGCACAGATCAGAAAGAAGTTTCATACAATGCTTCTGTGTAGTTTATATTTGAACATATTCTTTTTTCCACTATTACCCATTTAGCGCTACGAATGTCTAGTTGCATTTTCTACAGACAGAGTGTTTCAAAACTGCTCAATCAAATGTATGGTTTAACTCTGTTAGCTGAATGCTCAGATCAGAAAGAAGTTTCACAGAATGCTTCTGTGTAGTTTATATTTGAATATATTCCTTTTTCCACTACTACGCTCTTAGCGCTCCAAATGTCCAGTTGCATTTTCTACAGAAAGAGTGTTCCGATCTGCTCAATCAAAAGTATGGTTTAACTCTGTTAGCTGAATGCACAGATCAGAAAGAAGTTTCACCGAATGATTCTGTGTAGTTTATATTTGCAGACATTCCTTTTTCCACTATTACCCTCTTAGCGCTCCGAATCTCCACTTGCATTTTCTACAAAAAGAGTGTTTCATAACTGCTCAATCAAAAATATGTTTTATCTCTGTTAACTGAATTTACAGATCAGAAATAAGTTTCACAGAATGCATCTGTGTAGTTTTTATTTGAATATATTCTTTTTCCCAATGTAGGCCTCTTAGCGCTTAGCATGTCCAATTGCAGTTTCTACAGAAAGAGTGTTTCAGAACGGCTCAATCAAAAGTAAGGTTCAACTCTGTTAGTTGAATGCACAGAACAGAAAGAATTTTCACAGAATGCTACTGTGTAGTTTATATTTGAATATATTCCTTTTTCCACTATTAGCCTCTTAGCGCTCTGAATGTCCACTTGCATTTTCTACAGAAAGAGTGTTCAGAACTGCGCAATCAAAAGTATGGTTTAACTCTGTTAGCTTAATGAACATATCAGAAATAAGTTTCACACAATGCTTCTGTGTAGTTTTTATTTGAAGATATTATTTTTCCCAATAGAGCCCTCTTAGCGCTCAGAATTTCCAATTGCAGTTTCTACAGAAAGAGTGTTTCAGAAAGGCTCAATCAAAAGTAAGGTTCAACTCTGTTAGTTGAATGCACAGAACAGAAAGAAGTTTCATACAATGCTTCTGTGTAGTTTATATTTAAACATATTCTTTTTTCCACTATTACCCACTTAGCGCTACGAATGTCCAGTTGCATTTTCTGCAGACAGAGTGTTTCAAAACTGCTCAATCAAAAGTATGGTTTAACTCTTTTAGCTGAATGCTCAGATCAGAAAGAAGTTTCACAGAATGCTTCTGTGTAGTTGATATTTGAATATATTCCTTTTTCCACTACTACACTCTTAGCGCTCCAAATGTCAAGTTGCATTTTCTACAGAAAGAGTGTTCAGATCTGCTCAATCAAAAGTATGGTTTAACTCTGTTAGCTGAATGCACAGATCAGAAAGAAGTTTCACCGAATGATTCTGTGTAGTATATATTTGAAGACATTCCTTTTTCCACTATTACCCTCTTAGCGCTCGGAATCTCCACTTGCATTTTCTACAAAAAGAGTGTTTCATAACTGCTCAATCAAAAATATGTTTTATCTCTGTTAACTGAATTTACAGATCAGAAATAAGTTTCACAGAATGCATCTGTGTAGTTTTTATTTGAAGAGATTCTTTTTCCCAATGTAGGCCTCTTAGCGCTTAGCATGTCCAATTGCAGTTTCTACAGAAAGAGTGTTTCAGAAAGGCTCAATCAAAAGTAAGGTTCAACTCTGTTAGTTGAATGCACAGAAAAGAAAGAATTTTCACAGAATGCTACTGTGTAGTTTATATTTGAATATATTCCTTTTTCCACTATTACCCTCTTAGCGCTCCGAATGTCCACTTGCATTTTCTACAGAAAGAGTGTTCAGAACTGCGCAATCAAAAGTATGGTTTAACTATGTTAGCTTAATGAACATATCAGAAATAAGATTCACACAATGCTTCTGTGTAGTTTTTATTTGAAGATATTATTTTTCCCCATATAGGCCTCTTAGCGCTCAGAATGTCCAATTGCAGTTTCTACAGAAAGAGTGTTTCAGAAAGGCTCAATCAAAAGTAAGGTTCAACTCTGTTAGTTGAATGCACAGAACAGAAAGAAGTTTCATACAATGCTTCTGTGTAGTTTATATTTGAACATATTCTTTTTTCCACTATTACCCACTTAGCGCTACGAATGTCCAGTTGCATTTTCTACAGACAGAGTGTTTCAAAACTGCTCAATCAAAAGTATGGTTTAACTCTGTTAGCTGAATGCTCAAATCAGAAAGAAGTTTCACAGAATGCTTCTGTGTAGTTTATATTTGAATATATTCCTTTTTCCACTACTACTCTCTTAGGGCTCCAAATGTCCAGTTGCATTTTCTACAGAAAGAGTGTTCAGATCTGCTCAATCAAAAGTATGGTTTAACTCTGTTAGCTGAATGCACAGATCGGAAAGAAGTTTAACAGAATGATTCTGTGTAGTTTATATTTGGAGACATTCCTTTTTCCACTATTACCCTCTTAGCGCTCCGAATCTCCACTTGCATTTTCTACAGAAAGAGTGTTTCAGAACGGCTCAATCAAAACTAAGGTTCAACTCTTTTAGTTGAACAAACAGTACAGAAAGAAGTTTCACACAATTCTTCTGTGTAGTTTTTATTTGTAGACATTCTTTTTCCCAATATAGGCCTCTTAGCGCTCAGAATGTCCAATTGCAGTTTCTACAGAAAGAGTGTTTCAGAACGGCTCAATCAAAAGTAAGGTTCAACTCTGTTAGTTGAATGCACAGAACAGAAAGAAGTTTCATACAATGCTTCTGTGTAGTTTATATTTGAACATATTCTTTTTTCCACTATTACCCACTTAGCGCTACGAATGTCCAGTTGCATTTTCTACAGACAGAGTGTTTCAAAACTGCTCAATCAAAAGTATGGTTTAACTCTGTTAGCTGAATGCTCAGATCAGAAAGAAGTTTCACAGAATGCTTCTGTGTAGTTTATATTTGAATATATTCCTTTTTCCACTACTACGCTCTTATCGCTCCAAATGTCCAGTTGCATTTTCTACAGAAAGAGTGTTCAGATCTGCTCAATCAAAAGTATGGTTTAACTCTGTTAGCTGAATGCACAGATCAGAAAGAAGTTTCACCGAATGATTCTGTGTAGTTTATATTTGAAGACATTCCTTTTTCCACTATTACCCTCTTAGCGCTCCGAATCTCCACTTGTATTTTCTACAAAAAGAGTGTTTCATAACTGCTCAATCAAAAATATGTTTTATCTCTGTTGACTGAATTTACAGATCAGAAATAAGTTTCACAGAATGCATCTGTGTAGTTTTTATTTGAAGATATTCTTTTTCCCAAAGTAGGCCTCTTAGCGCTTAGCATGTCCAATTGCAGTTTCTACAGAAAGAGTGTTTCAGAACGGCTCAATCAAAAGTAAGGCTCAACTCTGTTAGTTGAATGCACAGAACAGAAAGAATTTTCACAGAATGCTACTGTGTAGTTTATATTTGAATATAGTCCTTTTTCCACTATTACCCTCTTAGCGCTCCGAATGTCCACTTGCATTTTCTACAGAAAGAGGGTTCAGCACTGCGCAATCAAAAGTATGGTTTAACTCTGTTAGCTTAATGAACATATCAGAAATAAGTTTCACACAATGCTTCTGTGTAGTTTTTATTTGAAGATATTATTTTTCCCAATAGAGGCCTCTTAGCGCTCAGAATGTCCAATTGCAGTTTCTACAGAAAGAGTGTTTCAGAAAGGCTCAATCAAAATTAAGGTTCAACTCTGTTAGTTGAATGCACAGAACAGAAAGAAGTTTCATACAATGCTTCTGTGTAGTTTATATTTGAACATATTCTTTTTTCCACTATTACCCACTTAGCGCTACGAATGTCCAGTTGCATTTTCTACAGACAGAGTGTTTCAAAACTGCTCAATCAAAAGTATGGTTTAACTCTGTTAGCTGAATGCTCAGATCAGAAAGAAGTTTCACAGAATGCTTCTGTGTAGTTTATATTTGAATATATTCCTTTTTCCACTACTACTCTCTTAGCGCTCCAAATGTCCAGTTGCATTTTCTACAGAAAGAGTGTTCAGATCTGCTCAATCAAAAGTATGGTTTAACTCTGTTAGCTGAATGCACAGATCAGAAAGAAGTTTCACAGAATGATTCTGCGTAGTTTATATTTGGAGACATTCCTTTTTCCACTATTACCCTCTTAGCGCTCCGAATCTCCACTTGCATTTTCTACAGAAAGAGTGTTTCAGAACGGCTCAATCAAAACTAAGGTTCAACTCTTTTAGTTGAACAAACAGAACAGAAAGAAGTTTCACACAATTCTTCTGTGTAGTTTTTATTTGTAGACATTCTTTTCCCAATATAGGCCTCTTAGCGCTCAGAATGTCCAATTGCAGTTTCTACAGAAAGAGTGTTTCAGAACGGCTCAATCAAAAGTAAGGTTGAACTCTGTTAGTTGAATGCACAGAACAGAAAGAAGTTTCATACAATGTTTCTGTGTAGTTTATATTTGAACATATTCTTTTTTCCACTATTACCCACTTAGCGCTACGAATGTCCAGTTGCATTTTCTACAGACAGAGTGTTTCAAAACTGCTCAATCAAAAGTATGGTTTAACTCTGTTAGCTGAATGCTCAGATCAGAAAGATGTTTCACAGAATGCTTCTGTGTAGTTTATATTTGAATATATTCCTTTTTCCACTACTACGCTCTTAGCGCTCCAAATGTCCAGTTGCATTTTCTACAGAAAGAGTGTTCAGATCTGCTCAATCAAAAGTATGGTTTAACTCTGTTAGCTGAATGCACAGATCAGAAAGAAGTTTCATACAATGCTTCTGTGTAGTTTATATTTGAACATATTCTTTTTTCCACTATTACCCATTTAGCGCTACGAATGTCTAGTTGCATTTTCTACAGACAGAGTGTTTCAAAACTGCTCAATCAAATGTATGGTTTAACTCTGTTAGCTGAATGCTCAGATCAGAAAGAAGTTTCACAGAATGCTTCTGTGTAGTTTATATTTGAATATATTCCTTTTTCCACTACTACGCTCTTAGCGCTCCAAATGTCCAGTTGCATTTTCTACAGAAAGAGTGTTCCGATCTGCTCAATCAAAAGTATGGTTTAACTCTGTTAGCTGAATGCACAGATCAGAAAGAAGTTTCACCGAATGATTCTGTGTAGTTTATATTTGCAGACATTCCTTTTTCCACTATTACCCTCTTAGCGCTCCGAATCTCCACTTGCATTTTCTACAAAAAGAGTGTTTCATAACTGCTCAATCAAAAATATGTTTTATCTCTGTTAACTGAATTTACAGATCAGAAATAAGTTTCACAGAATGCATCTGTGTAGTTTTTATTTGAATATATTCTTTTTCCCAATGTAGGCCTCTTAGCGCTTAGCATGTCCAATTGCAGTTTCTACAGAAAGAGTGTTTCAGAACGGCTCAATCAAAAGTAAGGTTCAACTCTGTTAGTTGAATGCACAGAACAGAAAGAATTTTCACAGAATGCTACTGTGTAGTTTATATTTGAATATATTCCTTTTTCCACTATTAGCCTCTTAGCGCTCTGAATGTCCACTTGCATTTTCTACAGAAAGAGTGTTCAGAACTGCGCAATCAAAAGTATGGTTTAACTCTGTTAGCTTAATGAACATATCAGAAATAAGTTTCACACAATGCTTCTGTGTAGTTTTTATTTGAAGATATTATTTTTCCCAATAGAGCCCTCTTAGCGCTCAGAATTTCCAATTGCAGTTTCTACAGAAAGAGTGTTTCAGAAAGGCTCAATCAAAAGTAAGGTTCAACTCTGTTAGTTGAATGCACAGAACAGAAAGAAGTTTCATACAATGCTTCTGTGTAGTTTATATTTAAACATATTCTTTTTTCCACTATTACCCACTTAGCGCTACGAATGTCCAGTTGCATTTTCTACAGACAGAGTGTTTCAAAACTGCTCAATCAAAAGTATGGTTTAACTCTTTTAGCTGAATGCTCAGATCAGAAAGAAGTTTCACAGAATGCTTCTGTGTAGTTGATATTTGAATATATTCCTTTTTCCACTACTACACTCTTAGCGCTCCAAATGTCAAGTTGCATTTTCTACAGAAAGAGTGTTCAGATCTGCTCAATCAAAAGTATGGTTTAACTCTGTTAGCTGAATGCACAGATCAGAAAGAAGTTTCACCGAATGATTCTGTGTAGTATATATTTGAAGACATTCCTTTTTCCACTATTACCCTCTTAGCGCTCGGAATCTCCACTTGCATTTTCTACAAAAAGAGTGTTTCATAACTGCTCAATCAAAAATATGTTTTATCTCTGTTAACTGAATTTACAGATCAGAAATAAGTTTCACAGAATGCATCTGTGTAGTTTTTATTTGAAGAGATTCTTTTTCCCAATGTAGGCCTCTTAGCGCTTAGCATGTCCAATTGCAGTTTCTACAGAAAGAGTGTTTCAGAACGGCTCAATCAAAAGTAAGGTTCAACTCTGTTAGTTGAATGCACAGAAAAGAAAGAATTTTCACAGAATGCTACTGTGTAGTTTATATTTGAATATATTCCTTTTTCCACTATTACCCTCTTAGCGCTCCGAATGTCCACTTGCATTTTCTACAGAAAGAGTGTTCAGAACTGCGCAATCAAAAGTATGGTTTAACTATGTTAGCTTAATGAACATATCAGAAATAAGATTCACACAATGCTTCTGTGTAGTTTTTATTTGAAGATATTATTTTTCCCCATATAGGCCTCTTAGCGCTCAGAATGTCCAATTGCAGTTTCTACAGAAAGAGTGTTTCAGAAAGGCTCAATCAAAAGTAAGGTTCAACTCTGTTAGTTGAATGCACAGAACAGAAAGAAGTTTCATACAATGCTTCTGTGTAGTTTATATTTGAACATATTCTTTTTTCCACTATTACCCACTTAGCGCTACGAATGTCCAGTTGCATTTTCTACAGACAGAGTGTTTCAAAACTGCTCAATCAAAAGTATGGTTTAACTCTGTTAGCTGAATGCTCAAATCAGAAAGAAGTTTCACAGAATGCTTCTGTGTAGTTTATATTTGAATATATTTCTTTTTCCACTACTACTCTCTTAGCGCTCCAAATGTCCAGTTGCATTTTCTACAGAAAGAGTGTTCAGATCTGCTCAATCAAAAGTATGGTTTAACTCTGTTAGCTGAATGCACAGATCGGAAAGAAGTTTAACAGAATGATTCTGTGTAGTTTATATTTGGAGACATTCCTTTTTCCACTATTACCCTCTTAGCGCTCCGAATCTCCACTTGCATTTTCTACAGAAAGAGTGTTTCAGAACGGCTCAATCAAAACTAAGGTTCAACTCTTTTAGTTGAACAAACAGTACAGAAAGAAGTTTCACACAATTCTTCTGTGTAGTTTTTATTTGTAGACATTCTTTTTCCCAATATAGGCCTCTTAGCGCTCAGAATGTCCAATTGCAGTTTCTACAGAAAGAGTGTTTCAGAACGGCTCAATCAAAAGTAAGGTTCAACTCTGTTAGTTGAATGCACAGAACAGAAAGAAGTTTCATACAATGCTTCTGTGTAGTTTATATTTGAACATATTCTTTTTTCCACTATTACCCACTTAGCGCTACGAATGTCCAGTTGCATTTTCTACAGACAGAGTGTTTCAAAACTGCTCAATCAAAAGTATGGTTTAACTCTGTTAGCTGAATGCTCAGATCAGAAAGAAGTTTCACAGAATGCTTCTGTGTAGTTTATATTTGAATATATTCCTTTTTCCACTACTACGCTCTTATCGCTCCAAATGTCCAGTTGCATTTTCTACAGAAAGAGTGTTCAGATCTGCTCAATCAAAAGTATGGTTTAACTCTGTTAGCTGAATGCACAGATCAGAAAGAAGTTTCACCGAATGATTCTGTGTAGTT
This sequence comes from Symphalangus syndactylus, assembly GCF_028878055.3. Classification (NCBI taxonomy): domain Eukaryota; kingdom Metazoa; phylum Chordata; class Mammalia; order Primates; family Hylobatidae; genus Symphalangus; species Symphalangus syndactylus. The sequence goes on from NC_072429.2 coordinate 4,432,369, forward strand.
TATATTTGAAGACATTCCTTTTTCCACTATTACCCTCTTAGCGCTCCGAATCTCCACTTGTATTTTCTACAAAAAGAGTGTTTCATAACTGCTCAATCAAAAATATGTTTTATCTCTGTTGACTGAATTTACAGATCAGAAATAAGTTTCACAGAATGCATCTGTGTAGTTTTTATTTGAAGATATTCTTTTTCCCAAAGTAGGCCTCTTAGCGCTTAGCATGTCCAATTGCAGTTTCTACAGAAAGAGTGTTTCAGAACGGCTCAATCAAAAGTAAGGCTCAACTCTGTTAGTTGAATGCACAGAACAGAAAGAATTTTCACAGAATGCTACTGTGTAGTTTATATTTGAATATAGTCCTTTTTCCACTATTACCCTCTTAGCGCTCCGAATGTCCACTTGCATTTTCTACAGAAAGAGGGTTCAGCACTGCGCAATCAAAAGTATGGTTTAACTCTGTTAGCTTAATGAACATATCAGAAATAAGTTTCACACAATGCTTCTGTGTAGTTTTTATTTGAAGATATTATTTTTCCCAATAGAGGCCTCTTAGCGCTCAGAATGTCCAATTGCAGTTTCTACAGAAAGAGTGTTTCAGAAAGGCTCAATCAAAAGTAAGGTTCAACTCTGTTAGTTGAATGCACAGAACAGAAAGAAGTTTCATACAATGCTTCTGTGTAGTTTATATTTGAACATATTCTTTTTTCCACTATTACCCACTTAGCGCTACGAATGTCCAGTTGCATTTTCTACAGACAGAGTGTTTCAAAACTGCTCAATCAAATGTATGGTTTAACTCTGTTAGCTGAATGCTCAGATCAGAAAGAAGTTTCACAGAATGCTTCTGTGTAGTTTATATTTGAATATATTCCTTTTTCCACTACTACTCTCTTAGCGCTCCAAATGTCCAGTTGCATTTTCTACAGAAAGAGTGTTCAGATCTGCTCAATCAAAAGTATGGTTTAACTCTGTTAGCTGAATGCACAGATCAGAAAGAAGTTTCACAGAATGATTCTGCGTAGTTTATATTTGGAGACATTCCTTTTTCCACTATTACCCTCTTAGCGCTCCGAATCTCCACTTGCATTTTCTACAGAAAGAGTGTTTCAGAACGGCTCAATCAAAACTAAGGTTCAACTCTTTTAGTTGAACAAACAGAACAGAAAGAAGTTTCACACAATTCTTCTGTGTAGTTTTTATTTGTAGACATTTTTTTCCCAATAAAGGCCTCTTAGCGCTCAGAATGTCCAATTGCAGTTTCTACAGAAAGAGTGTTTCAGAACGGCTCAATCAAAATAAGGTTGAACTCTGTTAGTTGAATGCACAGAACAGAAAGAAGTTTCATACAATGTTTCTGTGTAGTTTATATTTGAACATATTCTTTTTTCCACTATTACCCACTTAGCGCTACGAATGTCCAGTTGCATTTTCTACAGACAGAGTGTTTCAAAACTGCTCAATCAAAAGTATGGTTTAACTCTGTTAGCTGAATGCTCAGATCAGAAAGAAGTTTCACAGAATGCTTCTGTGTAGTTTATATTTGAATATATTCCTTTTTCCACTACTACGCTCTTAGCGCTCCAAATGTCCAGTTGCATTTTCTACAGAAAGAGTGTTCAGATCTGCTCAATCAAAAGTATGGTTTAACTCTGTTAGCTGAATGCACAGATCAGAAAGAAGTTTCATACAATGCTTCTGTGTAGTTTATATTTGAACATATTCTTTTTTCCACTATTACCCATTTAGCGCTACGAATGTCTAGTTGCATTTCCTACAGACAGAGTGTTTCAAAACTGCTCAATCAAATGTATGGTTTAACTCTGTTAGCTGAATGCTCAGATCAGAAAGAAGTTTCACAGAATGCTTCTGTGTAGTTTATATTTGAATATATTCCTTTTTCCACTACTACGCTCTTAGCGCTCCAAATGTCCAGTTGCATTTTCTACAGAAAGAGTGTTCCGATCTGCTCAATCAAAAGTATGGTTTAACTCTGTTAGCTGAATGCACAGATCAGAAAGAAGTTTCACCGAATGATTCTGTGTAGTTTATATTTGCAGACATTCCTTTTTCCACTATTACCCTCTTAGCGCTCCGAATCTCCACTTGCATTTTCTACAAAAAGAGTGTTTCATAACTGCTCAATCAAAAATATGTTTTATCTCTGTTAACTGAATTTACAGATCAGAAATAAGTTTCACAGAATGCATCTGTGTAGTTTTTATTTGAAGAGATTCTTTTTCCCAATGTAGGCCTCTTAGCGCTTAGCATGTCCAATTGCAGTTTCTACAGAAAGAGTGTTTCAGAACGGCTCAATCAAAAGTAAGGTTCAACTCTGTTAGTTGAATGCACAGAAAAGAAAGAATTTTCACAGAATGCTACTGTGTAGTTTATATTTGAATATATTCCTTTTTCCACTATTACCCTCTTAGCGCTCCGAATGTCCACTTGCATTTTCTACAGAAAGAGTGTTCAGAACTGCGCAATCAAAAGTATGGTTTAACTATGTTAGCTTAATGAACATATCAGAAATAAGATTCACACAATGCTTCTGTGTAGTTTTTATTTGAAGATATTATTTTTCCCCATATAGGCCTCTTAGCGCTCAGAATGTCCAATTGCAGTTTCTACAGAAAGAGTGTTTCAGAAAGGCTCAATCAAAAGTAAGGTTCAACTCTGTTAGTTGAATGCACAGAACAGAAAGAAGTTTCATACAATGCTTCTGTGTAGTTTATATTTGAACATATTCTTTTTTCCACTATTACCCACTTAGCGCTACGAATGTCCAGTTGCATTTTCTACAGACAGAGTGTTTCAAAACTGCTCAATCAAAAGTATGGTTTAACTCTGTTAGCTGAATGCTCAAATCAGAAAGAAGTTTCACAGAATGCTTCTGTGTAGTTTATATTTGAATATATTCCTTTTTCCACTACTACTCTCTTAGCGCTCCAAATGTCCAGTTGCATTTTCTACAGAAAGAGTGTTCAGATCTGCTCAATCAAAAGTATGGTTTAACTCTGTTAGCTGAATGCACAGATCGGAAAGAAGTTTAACAGAATGATTCTGTGTAGTTTATATTTGGAGACATTCCTTTTTCCACTATTACCCTCTTAGCGCTCCGAATCTCCACTTGCATTTTCTACAGAAAGAGTGTTTCAGAACGGCTCAATCAAAACTAAGGTTCAACTCTTTTAGTTGAACAAACAGTACAGAAAGAAGTTTCACACAATTCTTCTGTGTAGTTTTTATTTGTAGACATTCTTTTTCCCAATATAGGCCTCTTAGCGCTCAGAATGTCCAATTGCAGTTTCTACAGAAAGAGTGTTTCAGAACGGCTCAATCAAAAGTAAGGTTCAACTCTGTTAGTTGAATGCACAGAACAGAAAGAAGTTTCATACAATGCTTCTGTGTAGTTTATATTTGAACATATTCTTTTTTCCACTATTACCCACTTAGCGCTACGAATGTCCAGTTGCATTTTCTACAGACAGAGTGTTTCAAAACTGCTCAATCAAAAGTATGGTTTAACTCTGTTAGCTGAATGCTCAGATCAGAAAGAAGTTTCACAGAATGCTTCTGTGTAGTTTATATTTGAATATATTCCTTTTTCCACTACTACGCTCTTATCGCTCCAAATGTCCAGTTGCATTTTCTACAGAAAGAGTGTTCAGATCTGCTCAATCAAAAGTATGGTTTAACTCTGTTAGCTGAATGCACAGATCAGAAAGAAGTTTCACCGAATGATTCTGTGTAGTTTATATTTGAAGACATTCCTTTTTCCACTATTACCCTCTTAGCGCTCCGAATCTCCACTTGTATTTTCTACAAAAAGAGTGTTTCATAACTGCTCAATCAAAAATATGTTTTATCTCTGTTAACTGAATTTACAGATCAGAAATAAGTTTCACAGAATGCATCTGTGTAGTTTTTATTTGAAGAGATTCTTTTTCCCAATGTAGGCCTCTTAGCGCTTAGCATGTCCAATTGCAGTTTCTACAGAAAGAGTGTTTCAGAACGGCTCAATCAAAAGTAAGGTTCAACTCTGTTAGTTGAATGCACAGAAAAGAAAGAATTTTCACAGAATGCTACTGTGTAGTTTATATTTGAATATATTCCTTTTTCCACTATTACCCTCTTAGCGCTCCGAATGTCCACTTGCATTTTCTACAGAAAGAGGGTTCAGCACTGCGCAATCAAAAGTATGGTTTAACTCTGTTAGCTTAATGAACATATCAGAAATAAGTTTCACACAATGCTTCTGTGTAGTTTTTATTTGAAGATATTATTTTTCCCAATAGAGGCCTCTTAGCGCTCAGAATGTCCAATTGCAGTTTCTACAGAAAGAGTGTTCAGATCTGCTCAATCAAAAGTATGGTTTAACTCTGTTAGCTGAATGCACAGATCAGAAAGAAGTTTCATACAATGCTTCTGTGTAGTTTATATTTGAACATATTCTTTTTTCCACTATTACCCATTTAGCGCTACGAATGTCTAGTTGCATTTCCTACAGACAGAGTGTTTCAAAACTGCTCAATCAAATGTATGGTTTAACTCTGTTAGCTGAATGCTCAGATCAGAAAGAAGTTTCACAGAATGCTTCTGTGTAGTTTATATTTGAATATATTCCTTTTTCCACTACTACGCTCTTAGCGCTCCAAATGTCCAGTTGCATTTTCTACAGAAAGAGTGTTCCGATCTGCTCAATCAAAAGTATGGTTTAACTCTGTTAGCTGAATGCACAGATCAGAAAGAAGTTTCACCGAATGATTCTGTGTAGTTTATATTTGCAGACATTCCTTTTTCCACTATTACCCTCTTAGCGCTCCGAATCTCCACTTGCATTTTCTACAAAAAGAGTGTTTCATAACTGCTCAATCAAAAATATGTTTTATCTCTGTTAACTGAATTTACAGATCAGAAATAAGTTTCACAGAATGCATCTGTGTAGTTTTTATTTGAAGAGATTCTTTTTCCCAATGTAGGCCTCTTAGCGCTTAGCATGTCCAATTGCAGTTTCTACAGAAAGAGTGTTTCAGAACGGCTCAATCAAAAGTAAGGTTCAACTCTGTTAGTTGAATGCACAGAAAAGAAAGAATTTTCACAGAATGCTACTGTGTAGTTTATATTTGAATATATTCCTTTTTCCACTATTACCCTCTTAGCGCTCCGAATGTCCACTTGCATTTTCTACAGAAAGAGTGTTCAGAACTGCGCAATCAAAAGTATGGTTTAACTATGTTAGCTTAATGAACATATCAGAAATAAGATTCACACAATGCTTCTGTGTAGTTTTTATTTGAAGATATTATTTTTCCCCATATAGGCCTCTTAGCGCTCAGAATGTCCAATTGCAGTTTCTACAGAAAGAGTGTTTCAGAAAGGCTCAATCAAAAGTAAGGTTCAACTCTGTTAGTTGAATGCACAGAACAGAAAGAAGTTTCATACAATGCTTCTGTGTAGTTTATATTTGAACATATTCTTTTTTCCACTATTACCCACTTAGCGCTACGAATGTCCAGTTGCATTTTCTACAGACAGAGTGTTTCAAAACTGCTCAATCAAAAGTATGGTTTAACTCTGTTAGCTGAATGCTCAAATCAGAAAGAAGTTTCACAGAATGCTTCTGTGTAGTTTATATTTGAATATATTCCTTTTTCCACTACTACTCTCTTAGCGCTCCAAATGTCCAGTTGCATTTTCTACAGAAAGAGTGTTCAGATCTGCTCAATCAAAAGTATGGTTTAACTCTGTTAGCTGAATGCACAGATCGGAAAGAAGTTTAACAGAATGATTCTGTGTAGTTTATATTTGGAGACATTCCTTTTTCCACTATTACCCTCTTAGCGCTCCGAATCTCCACTTGCATTTTCTACAGAAAGAGTGTTTCAGAACGGCTCAATCAAAACTAAGGTTCAACTCTTTTAGTTGAACAAACAGTACAGAAAGAAGTTTCACACAATTCTTCTGTGTAGTTTTTATTTGTAGACATTCTTTTTCCCAATATAGGCCTCTTAGCGCTCAGAATGTCCAATTGCAGTTTCTACAGAAAGAGTGTTTCAGAACGGCTCAATCAAAAGTAAGGTTCAACTCTGTTAGTTGAATGCACAGAACAGAAAGAAGTTTCATACAATGCTTCTGTGTAGTTTATATTTGAACATATTCTTTTTTCCACTATTACCCACTTAGCGCTACGAATGTCCAGTTGCATTTTCTACAGACAGAGTGTTTCAAAACTGCTCAATCAAAAGTATGGTTTAACTCTGTTAGCTGAATGCTCAGATCAGAAAGAAGTTTCACAGAATGCTTCTGTGTAGTTTATATTTGAATATATTCCTTTTTCCACTACTACGCTCTTATCGCTCCAAATGTCCAGTTGCATTTTCTACAGAAAGAGTGTTCAGATCTGCTCAATCAAAAGTATGGTTTAACTCTGTTAGCTGAATGCACAGATCAGAAAGAAGTTTCACCGAATGATTCTGTGTAGTTTATATTTGAAGACATTCCTTTTTCCACTATTACCCTCTTAGCGCTCCGAATCTCCACTTGTATTTTCTACAAAAAGAGTGTTTCATAACTGCTCAATCAAAAATATGTTTTATCTCTGTTAACTGAATTTACAGATCAGAAATAAGTTTCACAGAATGCATCTGTGTAGTTTTTATTTGAAGATATTCTTTTTCCCAATGTAGGCCTCTTAGCGCTTAGCATGTCCAATTGCAGTTTCTACAGAAAGAGTGTTTCAGAACGGCTCAATCAAAAGTAAGGTTCAACTCTGTTAGTTGAATGCACAGAAAAGAAAGAATTTTCACAGAATGCTACTGTGTAGTTTATATTTGAATATATTCCTTTTTCCACTATTACCCTCTTAGCGCTCCGAATGTCCACTTGCATTTTCTACAGAAAGAGGGTTCAGCACTGCGCAATCAAAAGTATGGTTTAACTCTGTTAGCTTAATGAACATATCAGAAATAAGTTTCACACAATGCTTCTGTGTAGTTTTTATTTGAAGATATTATTTTTCCCAATAGAGGCCTCTTAGCGCTCAGAATGTCCAATTGCAGTTTCTACAGAAAGAGTGTTTCAGAAAGGCTCAATCAAAAGTAAGGTTCAACTGTGTTAGTTGAATGCACAGAACAGAAAGAAGTTTCATACAATGCTTCTGTGTAGTTTATATTTGAACATATTCTTTTTTCCACTATTACCCACTTAGCGCTACGAATGTCCAGTTGCATTTTCTACAGACAGAGTGTTTCAAAACTGCTCAATCAAAAGTATGGTTTAACTCTGATAGCTGAATGCTCAGATCAGAAAGAAGTTTCACAGAATGCTTCTGTGTAGTTTATATTTGAATATATTCCTTTTTCCACTAATACTCTCTTAGCGCTCCAAATGTCCAGTTGCATTTTCTACAGAAAGAGTGTTCAGATCTGCTCAATCAAAAGTATGGTTTAACTCTGTTAGCTGAATGCACAGATCAGAAAGAAGTTTCACAGAATGATTCTGTTTAGTTTATATTTGGAGACATTCCTTTTTCCACTATTACCCTCTTAGCGCTCCGAATCTCCACTTGCATTTTCTACAGAAAGAGTGTTTCAGAACGGCTCAATCAAAACTAAGGTTCAAATCTTTTAGTTGAACAAACAGAACAGAAAGAAGTTTCACACAATTCTTCTGTGTAGTTTTTATTTGTAGACATTCTTTTTCCCAATATAGGCCTCTTAGCGCTCAGAATGTCCAATTGCAGTTTCTACAGAAAGAGTGTTTCAGAACGGCTCAATCAAAAGTAAGGTTGAACTCTGTTAGTTGAATGCACAGAACAGAAAGAAGTTTCATACAATGCTTCTGTGTAGTTTATATTTGAACATATTCTTTTTTCCACTATTACCCACTTAGCGCTACGAATGTCCAGTTGCATTTTCTACAGACAGAGTGTTTCAAAACTGCTCAATCAAAAGTATGGTTTAACTCTGTTAGCTGAATGCTCAGATCAGAAAGAAGTTTCACAGAATGCTTCTGTGTAGTTTATATTTGAATATATTCCTTTTTCCACTACTACGCTCTTAGCGCTCCAAATGTCCAGTTGCATTTTCTACAGAAAGAGTGTTCAGATCTGCTCAATCAAAAGTATGGTTTAACTCTGTTAGCTGAATGCACAGATCAGAAAGAAGTTTCACCGAATGATTCTGTGTAGTTTATATTTGAAGACATTACTTTTTCCACTATTAACCTCTTAGCGCACAGAATCTCCACTTGTATTTTCTACAAAAAGAGTGTTTCATAACTGCTCAATCAAAAATATGTTTTATCTCTGTTAACTGAATTTACAGATCAGAAATAATTTTCACAGAATGCATCTGTGTAGTTTTTATTTGAAGATATTCTTTTTCCCAAAGTAGGCCTCTTAGCGCTTAGCATGTCCAATTGCAGTTTCTACAGAAAGAGTGTTTCAGAACGGCTCAATCAAAAGTAAGGTTCAACTCTGTTAGTTGAATGCACAGAAGAGAAAGAATTTTCACAGAATGCTACTGTGTAGTTTATATTTGAATGTAGTCCTTTTTCCACTATTACCCTCTTAGCGCTCCGAATGTCCACTTGCATTTTCTACAGAAAGAGGGTTCAGCACTGCGCAATCAAAAGTATGGTTTAACTCTGTTAGCTTAATGAACATATCAGAAATAAGTTTCACACAATGCTTCTGTGTAGTTTTTATTTGAAGATATTATTTTTCCCAATAGAGGCCTCTTTGCGCTCAGAATGTCCAATTGCAGTTTCTCCAGAAAGAGTGTTTCAGAAAGGCTCAATCAAAAGTAAGGTTCAACTCTGTTAGTTGAATGCACAGAACAGAAAGAAGTTTCATACAATGCTTCTGTGTAGTTTATATTTGAACATATTCTTTTTTCCACTATTACCCACTTAGCGCTACGAATGTCCAGTTGCATTTTCTACAGACAGAGTGTTTCAAAACTGCTCAATCAAAAGTATGGTTTAACTCTGTTAGCTGAATGCTCAGATCGGAAAGAAGTTTCACAGAATGCTTCTGGGTAGTTTATATTTGAATATATTCCTTTTTCCACTACTAATCTCTTAGCGCTCCAAATGTCCAGTTGCATTTTCTACAGAAAGAGTGTTCAGATCTGCTCAATCAAAAGTATGGTTTAACACTGTTAGCTGAATGCACAGATCAGAAAGAAGTTTCACAGTATGATTCTGTGTAGTTTATATTTGGAGACATTCCTTTTTCCACTATTACCCTCTTAGCGCTCCGAATCTCCACTTGCATTTTCTACAGAAAGAGTGTTTCAGAACGGCTCAATCAAAACTAAGGTTCAAATCTTTTAGTTGAACAAACAGAACAGAAAGAAGTTTCACACAATTCTTCTGTGTAGTTTTTATTTGTAGACATTCTTTTTCCCAATATAGGCCTCTTAGCGCTCAGAATGTCCAATTGCAGTTTCTACAGAAAGAGTGTTTCAGAACGGCTCAATCAAAAGTAAGGTTGAACTCTGTTAGTTGAATGCACAGAACAGAAAGAAGTTTCATACAATGCTTCTGTGTAGTTTATATTTGAACATATTCTTTTTTCCACTATTACCCACTTAGCGCTACGATTGTCCAGTTGCATTTTCTACAGACAGAGTGTTTCAAAACTGCTCAATCAAAAGTATGGTTTAACTCTGTTAGCTGAATGCTCAGATCAGAAAGAAGTTTCACAGAATGCTTCTGTGTAGTTTATATTTGAATATATTCCTTTTTCCACTACTACGCTCTTAGCGCTCCAAATGTCCAGTTGCATTTTCTACAGAAAGAGTGTTCAGATCTGCTCAATCAAAAGTATGGTTTAACTCTGTTAGCTGAATGCACAGATCAGAAAGAAGTTTCACCGAATGATTCTGTGTAGTTTATATTTGAAGACATTCCTTTTTCCACTATTACCCTCTTAGCTCTCCGAATCTCCACTTGTATTTTCTACAAAAAGAGTGTTTCATAACTGCTCAATCAAAAATATGTTTTATCTCTGTTAACTGAATTTACAGATCAGAAAAAGTTTCACAGAATGCATCTGTGTAGTTTTTACTTGAAGATATTCTTTTTCCCAAAGTAGGCCTCTTAGCGCTTAGCATGTCCAATTGCAGTTTCTACAGAAAGAGTGTTTCAGAACGGCTCAATCAAAAGTAAGGTTCAACTCTGTTAGTTGAATGCACAGAACAGAAAGAATTTTCACAGAATGCTACTGTGTAGTTTATATTTGAATATAGTCCTTTTTCCACTATTACCCTCTTAGCGCTCCGAATGTCCACTTGCATTTTCTACAGAAAGAGGGTTCAGCACTGCGCAATCAAAAGTATGGTTTAACTCTGTTAGCTTAATGAACATATCAGAAATAAGTTTCACACAATGCTTCTGTGTAGTTTTTATTTGAAGATATTATTTTTCCCAATAGAGGCCTCTTAGCGCTCAGAATGTCCAATTGCAGTTTCTACAGAAAGAGTGTTTCAGAAAGGCTCAATCAAAAGTAAGGTTCAACTGTGTTAGTTGAATGCACAGAACAGAAAGAAGTTTCATACAATGCTTCTGTGTAGTTTATATTTGAACATATTCTTTTTTCCACTATTACCCACTTAGCGCTACGAATGTCCAGTTGCATTTTCTACAGACAGAGTGTTTCAAAACTGCTCAATCAAAAGTATGGTTTAACTCTGATAGCTGAATGCTCAGATCAGAAAGAAGTTTCACAGAATGCTTCTGTGTAGTTTATATTTGAATATATTCCTTTTTCCACTAATACTCTCTTAGCGCTCCAAATGTCCAGTTGCATTTTCTACAGAAAGAGTGTTCAGATCTGCTCAATCAAAAGTATGGTTTAACTCTGTTAGCTGAATGCACAGATCAGAAAGAAGTTTCACAGAATGATTCTGTTTAGTTTATATTTGGAGACATTCCTTTTTCCACTATTACCCTCTTAGCGCTCCGAATCTCCACTTGCATTTTCTACAGAAAGAGTGTTTCAGAACGGCTCAATCAAAACTAAGGTTCAAATCTTTTAGTTGAACAAACAGAACAGAAAGAAGTTTCACACAATTCTTCTGTGTAGTTTTTATTTGTAGACATTCTTTTTCCCAATATAGGCCTCTTAGCGCTCAGAATGTCCAATTGCAGTTTCTACAGAAAGAGTGTTTCAGAACGGCTCAATCAAAAGTAAGGTTGAACTCTGTTAGTTGAATGCACAGAACAGAAAGAAGTTTCATACAATGCTTCTGTGTAGTTTATATTTGAACATATTCTTTTTTCCACTATTACCCACTTAGCGCTACGAATGTCCAGTTGCATTTTCTACAGACAGAGTGTTTCAAAACTGCTCAATCAAAAGTATGGTTTAACTCTGTTAGCTGAATGCTCAGATCAGAAAGAAGTTTCACAGAATGCTTCTGTGTAGTTTATATTTGAATATATTCCTTTTTCCACTACTACGCTCTTAGCGCTCCAAATGTCCAGTTGCATTTTCTACAGAAAGAGTGTTCAGATCTGCTCAATCAAAAGTATGGTTTAACTCTGTTAGCTGAATGCACAGATCAGAAAGAAGTTTCACCGAATGATTCTGTGTAGTTTATATTTGAAGACATTCCTTTTTCCACTATTAACCTCTTAGCGCACAGAATCTCCACTTGTATTTTCTACAAAAAGAGTGTTTCATAACTGCTCAATCAAAAATATGTTTTATCTCTGTTAACTGAATTTACAGATCAGAAATAATTTTCACAGAATGCATCTGTGTAGTTTTTATTTGAAGATATTCTTTTTCCCAAAGTAGGCCTCTTAGCGCTTAGCATGTCCAATTGCAGTTTCTACAGAAAGAGTGTTTCAGAACGGCTCAATCAAAAGTAAGGTTCAACTCTGTTAGTTGAATGCACAGAACAGAAAGAATTTTCACAGAATGCTACTGTGTAGTTTATATTTGAATATATTCCTTTTTCCACTATTAGCCTCTTAGCGCTCTGAATGTCCACTTGCATTTTCTACAGAAAGAGTGTTCAGAACTGCGCAATCAAAAGTATGGTTTAACTCTGTTAGCTTAATGAACATATCAGAAATAAGTTTCACACAATGCTTCTGTGTAGTTTTTATTTGAAGATATTATTTTTCCCAATAGAGCCCTCTTAGCGCTCAGAATTTCCAATTGCAGTTTCTACAGAAAGAGTGTTTCAGAAAGGCTCAATCAAAAGTAAGGTTCAACTCTGTTAGTTGAATGCACAGAACAGAAAGAAGTTTCATACAATGCTTCTGTGTAGTTTATATTTAAACATATTCTTTTTTCCACTATTACCCACTTAGCGCTACGAATGTCCAGTTGCATTTTCTACAGACAGAGTGTTTCAAAACTGCTCAATCAAAAGTATGGTTTAACTCTTTTAGCTGAATGCTCAGATCAGAAAGAAGTTTCACAGAATGCTTCTGTGTAGTTGATATTTGAATATATTCCTTTTTCCACTACTACACTCTTAGCGCTCCAAATGTCAAGTTGCATTTTCTACAGAAAGAGTGTTCAGATCTGCTCAATCAAAAGTATGGTTTAACTCTGTTAGCTGAATGCACAGATCAGAAAGAAGTTTCACCGAATGATTCTGTGTAGTATATATTTGAAGACATTCCTTTTTCCACTATTACCCTCTTAGCGCTCGGAATCTCCACTTGCATTTTCTACAAAAAGAGTGTTTCATAACTGCTCAATCAAAAATATGTTTTATCTCTGTTAACTGAATTTACAGATCAGAAATAAGTTTCACAGAATGCATCTGTGTAGTTTTTATTTGAAGAGATTCTTTTTCCCAATGTAGGCCTCTTAGCGCTTAGCATGTCCAATTGCAGTTTCTACAGAAAGAGTGTTTCAGAACGGCTCAATCAAAAGTAAGGTTCAACTCTGTTAGTTGAATGCACAGAAAAGAAAGAATTTTCACAGAATGCTACTGTGTAGTTTATATTTGAATATATTCCTTTTTCCACTATTACCCTCTTAGCGCTCCGAATGTCCACTTGCATTTTCTACAGAAAGAGTGTTCAGAACTGCGCAATCAAAAGTATGGTTTAACTATGTTAGCTTAATGAACATATCAGAAATAAGATTCACACAATGCTTCTGTGTAGTTTTTATTTGAAGATATTATTTTTCCCCATATAGGCCTCTTAGCGCTCAGAATGTCCAATTGCAGTTTCTACAGAAAGAGTGTTTCAGAAAGGCTCAATCAAAAGTAAGGTTCAACTCTGTTAGTTGAATGCACAGAACAGAAAGAAGTTTCATACAATGCTTCTGTGTAGTTTATATTTGAACATATTCTTTTTTCCACTATTACCCACTTAGCGCTACGAATGTCCAGTTGCATTTTCTACAGACAGAGTGTTTCAAAACTGCTCAATCAAAAGTATGGTTTAACTCTGTTAGCTGAATGCTCAAATCAGAAAGAAGTTTCACAGAATGCTTCTGTGTAGTTTATATTTGAATATATTTCTTTTTCCACTACTACTCTCTTAGCGCTCCAAATGTCCAGTTGCATTTTCTACAGAAAGAGTGTTCAGATCTGCTCAATCAAAAGTATGGTTTAACTCTGTTAGCTGAATGCACAGATCGGAAAGAAGTTTAACAGAATGATTCTGTGTAGTTTATATTTGGAGACATTCCTTTTTCCACTATTACCCTCTTAGCGCTCCGAATCTCCACTTGCATTTTCTACAGAAAGAGTGTTTCAGAACGGCTCAATCAAAACTAAGGTTCAACTCTTTTAGTTGAACAAACAGTACAGAAAGAAGTTTCACACAATTCTTCTGTGTAGTTTTTATTTGTAGACATTCTTTTTCCCAATATAGGCCTCTTAGCGCTCAGAATGTCCAATTGCAGTTTCTACAGAAAGAGTGTTTCAGAACGGCTCAATCAAAAGTAAGGTTCAACTCTGTTAGTTGAATGCACAGAACAGAAAGAAGTTTCATACAATGCTTCTGTGTAGTTTATATTTGAACATATTCTTTTTTCCACTATTACCCACTTAGCGCTACGAATGTCCAGTTGCATTTTCTACAGACAGAGTGTTTCAAAACTGCTCAATCAAAAGTATGGTTTAACTCTGTTAGCTGAATGCTCAGATCAGAAAGAAGTTTCACAGAATGCTTCTGTGTAGTTTATATTTGAATATATTCCTTTTTCCACTACTACGCTCTTATCGCTCCAAATGTCCAGTTGCATTTTCTACAGAAAGAGTGTTCAGATCTGCTCAATCAAAAGTATGGTTTAACTCTGTTAGCTGAATGCACAGATCAGAAAGAAGTTTCACCGAATGATTCTGTGTAGTTTATATTTGAAGACATTCCTTTTTCCACTATTACCCTCTTAGCGCTCCGAATCTCCACTTGTATTTTCTACAAAAAGAGTGTTTCATAACTGCTCAATCAAAAATATGTTTTATCTCTGTTGACTGAATTTACAGATCAGAAATAAGTTTCACAGAATGCATCTGTGTAGTTTTTATTTGAAGATATTCTTTTTCCCAAAGTAGGCCTCTTAGCGCTTAGCATGTCCAATTGCAGTTTCTACAGAAAGAGTGTTTCAGAACGGCTCAATCAAAAGTAAGGCTCAACTCTGTTAGTTGAATGCACAGAACAGAAAGAATTTTCACAGAATGCTACTGTGTAGTTTATATTTGAATATAGTCCTTTTTCCACTATTACCCTCTTAGCGCTCCGAATGTCCACTTGCATTTTCTACAGAAAGAGGGTTCAGCACTGCGCAATCAAAAGTATGGTTTAACTCTGTTAGCTTAATGAACATATCAGAAATAAGTTTCACACAATGCTTCTGTGTAGTTTTTATTTGAAGATATTATTTTTCCCAATAGAGGCCTCTTAGCGCTCAGAATGTCCAATTGCAGTTTCTACAGAAAGAGTGTTTCAGAAAGGCTCAATCAAAAGTAAGGTTCAACTCTGTTAGTTGAATGCACAGAACAGAAAGAAGTTTCATACAATGCTTCTGTGTAGTTTATATTTGAACATATTCTTTTTTCCACTATTACCCACTTAGCGCTACGAATGTCCAGTTGCATTTTCTACAGACAGAGTGTTTCAAAACTGCTCAATCAAATGTATGGTTTAACTCTGTTAGCTGAATGCTCAGATCAGAAAGAAGTTTCACAGAATGCTTCTGTGTAGTTTATATTTGAATATATTCCTTTTTCCACTACTACTCTCTTAGCGCTCCAAATGTCCAGTTGCATTTTCTACAGAAAGAGTGTTCAGATCTGCTCAATCAAAAGTATGGTTTAACTCTGTTAGCTGAATGCACAGATCAGAAAGAAGTTTCACAGAATGATTCTGCGTAGTTTATATTTGGAGACATTCCTTTTTCCACTATTACCCTCTTAGCGCTCCGAATCTCCACTTGCATTTTCTACAGAAAGAGTGTTTCAGAACGGCTCAATCAAAACTAAGGTTCAACTCTTTTAGTTGAACAAACAGAACAGAAAGAAGTTTCACACAATTCTTCTGTGTAGTTTTTATTTGTAGACATTTTTTTCCCAATAAAGGCCTCTTAGCGCTCAGAATGTCCAATTGCAGTTTCTACAGAAAGAGTGTTTCAGAACGGCTCAATCAAAATAAGGTTGAACTCTGTTAGTTGAATGCACAGAACAGAAAGAAGTTTCATACAATGTTTCTGTGTAGTTTATATTTGAACATATTCTTTTTTCCACTATTACCCACTTAGCGCTACGAATGTCCAGTTGCATTTTCTACAGACAGAGTGTTTCAAAACTGCTCAATCAAAAGTATGGTTTAACTCTGTTAGCTGAATGCTCAGATCAGAAAGAAGTTTCACAGAATGCTTCTGTGTAGTTTATATTTGAATATATTCCTTTTTCCACTACTACGCTCTTAGCGCTCCAAATGTCCAGTTGCATTTTCTACAGAAAGAGTGTTCAGATCTGCTCAATCAAAAGTATGGTTTAACTCTGTTAGCTGAATGCACAGATCAGAAAGAAGTTTCATACAATGCTTCTGTGTAGTTTATATTTGAACATATTCTTTTTTCCACTATTACCCATTTAGCGCTACGAATGTCTAGTTGCATTTCCTACAGACAGAGTGTTTCAAAACTGCTCAATCAAATGTATGGTTTAACTCTGTTAGCTGAATGCTCAGATCAGAAAGAAGTTTCACAGAATGCTTCTGTGTAGTTTATATTTGAATATATTCCTTTTTCCACTACTACGCTCTTAGCGCTCCAAATGTCCAGTTGCATTTTCTACAGAAAGAGTGTTCCGATCTGCTCAATCAAAAGTATGGTTTAACTCTGTTAGCTGAATGCACAGATCAGAAAGAAGTTTCACCGAATGATTCTGTGTAGTTTATATTTGCAGACATTCCTTTTTCCACTATTACCCTCTTAGCGCTCCGAATCTCCACTTGCATTTTCTACAAAAAGAGTGTTTCATAACTGCTCAATCAAAAATATGTTTTATCTCTGTTAACTGAATTTACAGATCAGAAATAAGTTTCACAGAATGCATCTGTGTAGTTTTTATTTGAAGAGATTCTTTTTCCCAATGTAGGCCTCTTAGCGCTCAGCATGTCCAATTGCAGTTTCTACAGAAAGAGTGTTTCAGAACGGCTCAATCAAAAGTAAGGTTCAACTCTGTTAGTTGAATGCACAGAAAACAAAGAATTTTCACAGAATGCTACTGTGTAGTTTATATTTGAATATATTCCTTTTTCCACTATTACCCTCTTAGCGCTCCGAATGTACACTTGCATTTTCTACAGAAAGAGTGTTCAGAACTGCGCAATCAAAAGTATGGTTTAACTATGTTAGCTTAATGAACATATCAGAAATAAGATTCACACAATGCTTCTGTGTAGTTTTTATTTGAAGATATTATTTTTCCCCATATAGGCCTCTTAGCGCTCAGAATGTCCAATTGCAGTTTTTACAGAAAGAGTGTTTCAGAAAGGCTCAATCAAAAGTAAGGTTCAACTCTGTTAGTTGAATGCACAGAACAGAAAGAAGTTTCATACAATGCTTCTGTGTAGTTTATATTTGAACATATTCTTTTTTCCACTATTACCCACTTAGCGCTACGAATGTCCAGTTGCATTTTCTACAGACAGAGTGTTTCAAAACTGCTCAATCAAAAGTATGGTTTAACTCTGTTAGCTGAATGCTCAAATCAGAAAGAAGTTTCACAGAATGCTTCTGTGTAGTTTATATTTGAATATATTCCTTTTTCCACTACTACTCTCTTAGCGCTCCAAATGTCCAGTTGCATTTTCTACAGAAAGAGTGTTCAGATCTGCTCAATCAAAAGTATGGTTTAACTCTGTTAGCTGAATGCACAGATCGGAAAGAAGTTTAACAGAATGATTCTGTGTAGTTTATATTTGGAGACATTCCTTTTTCCACTATTACCCTCTTAGCGCTCCGAATCTCCACTTGCATTTTCTACAGAAAGAGTGTTTCAGAACGGCTCAATCAAAACTAAGGTTCAACTCTTTTAGTTGAACAAACAGTACAGAAAGAAGTTTCACACAATTCTTCTGTGTAGTTTTTATTTGTAGACATTCTTTTTCCCAATATAGGCCTCTTAGCGCTCAGAATGTCCAATTGCAGTTTCTACAGAAAGAGTGTTTCAGAACGGGTCAATCAAAAGTAAGGTTCAACTCTGTTAGTTGAATGCACAGAACAGAAAGAAGTTTCATACAATGCTTCTGTGTAGTTTATATTTGAACATATTCTTTTTTCCACTATTACCCACTTAGCGCTACGAATGTCCAGTTGCATTTTCTACAGACAGAGTGTTTCAAAACTGCTCAATCAAAAGTATGGTTTAACTCTGTTAGCTGAATGCTCAGATCAGAAAGAAGTTTCACAGAATGCTTCTGTGTAGTTTATATTTGAATATATTCCTTTTTCCACTACTACGCTCTTATCGCTCCAAATGTCCAGTTGCATTTTCTACAGAAAGAGTGTTCAGATCTGCTCAATCAAAAGTATGGTTTAACTCTGTTAGCTGAATGCACAGATCAGAAAGAAGTTTCACCGAATGATTCTGTGTAGTTTATATTTGAAGACATTCCTTTTTCCACTATTACCCTCTTAGCGCTCCGAATCTCCACTTGTATTTTCTACAAAAAGAGTGTTTCATAACTGCTCAATCAAAAATATGTTTTATCTCTGTTAACTGAATTTACAGATCAGAAATAAGTTTCACAGAATGCATCTGTGTAGTTTTTATTTGAAGAGATTCTTTTTCCCAATGAAGGCCTCTTAGCGCTTAGCATGTCCAATTGCAGTTTCTACAGAAAGAGTGTTTCAGAACGGCTCAATCAAAAGTAAGGTTCAACTCTGTTAGTTGAATGCACAGAAAAGAAAGAATTTTCACAGAATGCTACTGTGTAGTTTATATTTGAATATATTCCTTTTTCCACTATTACCCTCTTAGCGCTCCGAATGTCCACTTGCATTTTCTACAGAAAGAGGGTTCAGCACTGCGCAATCAAAAGTATGGTTTAACTCTGTTAGCTTAATGAACATATCAGAAATAAGTTTCACACAATGCTTCTGTGTAGTTTTTATTTGAAGATATTATTTTTCCCAATAGAGGCCTCTTAGCGCTCAGAATGTCCAATTGCAGTTTCTACAGAAAGAGTGTTTCAGAAAGGCTCAATCAAAAGTAAGGTTCAACTGTGTTAGTTGAATGCACAGAACAGAAAGAAGTTTCATACAATGCTTCTGTGTAGTTTATATTTGAACATATTCTTTTTTCCACTATTACCCACTTAGCGCTACGAATGTCCAGTTGCATTTTCTACAGACAGAGTGTTTCAAAACTGCTCAATCAAAAGTATGGTTTAACTCTGATAGCTGAATGCTCAGATCAGAAAGAAGTTTCACAGAATGCTTCTGTGTAGTTTATATTTGAATATATTCCTTTTTCCACTAATACTCTCTTAGCGCTCCAAATGTCCAGTTGCATTTTCTACAGAAAGAGTGTTCAGATCTGCTCAATCAAAAGTATGGTTTAACTCTGTTAGCTGAATGCACAGATCAGAAAGAAGTTTCACAGAATGATTCTGTTTAGTTTATATT
The DNA here is from genome assembly GCF_028878055.3 of Symphalangus syndactylus. Classification (NCBI taxonomy): domain Eukaryota; kingdom Metazoa; phylum Chordata; class Mammalia; order Primates; family Hylobatidae; genus Symphalangus; species Symphalangus syndactylus. The sequence continues at coordinate 4,451,486 of NC_072429.2, forward strand.
TGGAGACATTCCTTTTTCCACTATTACCCTCTTAGCGCTCCGAATCTCCACTTGCATTTTCTACAGAAAGAGTGTTTCAGAACGGCTCAATCAAAACTAAGGTTCAAATCTTTTAGTTGAACAAACAGAACAGAAAGAAGTTTCACACAATTCTTCTGTGTAGTTTTTATTTGTAGACATTCTTTTTCCCAATATAGGCCTCTTAGCGCTCAGAATGTCCAATTGCAGTTTCTACAGAAAGAGTGTTTCAGAACGGCTCAATCAAAAGTAAGGTTGAACTCTGTTAGTTGAATGCACAGAACAGAAAGAAGTTTCACACAATGCTTCTGTGTAGTTTATATTTGAACATATTCTTTTTTCCACTATTACCCACTTAGCGCTACGAATGTCCAGTTGCATTTTCTACAGACAGAGTGTTTCAAAACTGCTCAATCAAAAGTATGGTTTAACTCTGTTAGCTGAATGCTCAGATCAGAAAGAAGTTTCACAGAATGCTTCTGTGTAGTTTATATTTGAATATATTCCTTTTTCCACTACTACGCTCTTAGCGCTCCAAATGTCCAGTTGCATTTTCTACAGAAAGAGTGTTCAGATCTGCTCAATCAAAAGTATGGTTTAACTCTGTTAGCTGAATGCACAGATCAGAAAGAAGTTTCACCGAATGATTCTGTGTAGTTTATATTTGAAGACATTACTTTTTCCACTATTAACCTCTTAGCGCACAGAATCTCCACTTGTATTTTCTACAAAAAGAGTGTTTCATAACTGCTCAATCAAAAATATGTTTTATCTCTGTTAACTGAATTTACAGATCAGAAATAATTTTCACAGAATGCATCTGTGTAGTTTTTATTTGAAGATATTCTTTTTCCCAAAGTAGGCCTCTTAGCGCTTAGTATGTCCAATTGCAGTTTCTACAGAAAGAGTGTTTCAGAACGGCTCAATCAAAAGTAAGGTTCAACTCTGTTAGTTGAATGCACAGAAGAGAAAGAATTTTCACAGAATGCTACTGTGTAGTTTATATTTGAATATAGTCCTTTTTCCACTATTACCCTCTTAGCGCTCCGAATGTCCACTTGCATTTTCTACAGAAAGAGGGTTCAGCACTGCGCAATCAAAAGTATGGTTTAACTCTGTTAGCTTAATGAACATATCAGAAATAAGTTTCACACAATGCTTCTGTGTAGTTTTTATTTGAAGATATTATTTTTCCCAATAGAGGCCTCTTTGCGCTCAGAATGTCCAATTGCAGTTTCTCCAGAAAGAGTGTTTCAGAAAGGCTCAATCAAAAGTAAGGTTCAACTCTGTTAGTTGAATGCACAGAACAGAAAGAAGTTTCATACAATGCTTCTGTGTAGTTTATATTTGAACATATTCTTTTTTCCACTATTACCCACTTAGCGCTACGAATGTCCAGTTGCATTTTCTACAGACAGAGTGTTTCAAAACTGCTCAATCAAAAGTATGGTTTAACTCTGTTAGCTGAATGCTCAGATCGGAAAGAAGTTTCACAGAATGCTTCTGGGTAGTTTATATTTGAATATATTCCTTTTTCCACTACTAATCTCTTAGCGCTCCAAATGTCCAGTTGCATTTTCTACAGAAAGAGTGTTCAGATCTGCTCAATCAAAAGTATGGTTTAACACTGTTAGCTGAATGCACAGATCAGAAAGAAGTTTCACAGTATGATTCTGTGTAGTTTATATTTGGAGACATTCCTTTTTCCACTATTACCCTCTTAGCGCTCCGAATCTCCACTTGCATTTTCTACAGAAAGAGTGTTTCAGAACGGCTCAATCAAAACTAAGGTTCAACTCTTTTAGTTGAACAAACAGAACAGAAAGAAGTTTCACACAATTCTTCTGTGTAGTTTTTATTTGTAGACATTCTTTTTCCCAATATAGGCCTCTTAGCGCTCAGAATGTCCAATTGCAGTTTCTACAGAAAGAGTGTTTCAGAACGGCTCAATCAAAAGTAAGGTTGAACTCTGTTAGTTGAATGCACAGAACAGAAAGAAGTTTCATACAATGCTTCTGTGTAGTTTATATTTGAACATATTCTTTTTTCCACTATTACCCACTTAGCGCTACGATTGTCCAGTTGCATTTTCTACAGACAGAGTGTTTCAAAACTGCTCAATCAAAAGTATGGTTTAACTCTGTTAGCTGAATGCTCAGATCAGAAAGAAGTTTCACAGAATGCTTCTGTGTAGTTTATATTTGAATATATTCCTTTTTCCACTACTACGCTCTTAGCGCTCCAAATGTCCAGTTGCATTTTCTACAGAAAGAGTGTTCAGATCTGCTCAATCAAAAGTATGGTTTAACTCTGTTAGCTGAATGCACAGATCAGAAAGAAGTTTCACCGAATGATTCTGTGTAGTTTATATTTGAAGACATTCCTTTTTCCACTATTACCCTCTTAGCTCTCCGAATCTCCACTTGTATTTTCTACAAAAAGAGTGTTTCATAACTGCTCAATCAAAAATATGTTTTATCTCTGTTAACTGAATTTACAGATCAGAAAAAGTTTCACAGAATGCATCTGTGTAGTTTTTACTTGAAGATATTCTTTTTCCCAAAGTAGGCCTCTTAGCGCTTAGCATGTCCAATTGCAGTTTCTACAGAAAGAGTGTTTCAGAACGGCTCAATCAAAAGTAAGGTTCAACTCTGTTAGTTGAATGCACAGAACAGAAAGAATTTTCACAGAATGCTACTGTGTAGTTTATATTTGAATATAGTCCTTTTTCCACTATTACCCTCTTAGCGCTCCGAATGTCCACTTGCATTTTCTACAGAAAGAGGGTTCAGCACTGCGCAATCAAAAGTATGGTTTAACTCTGTTAGCTTAATGAACATATCAGAAATAAGTTTCACACAATGCTTCTGTGTAGTTTTTATTTGAAGATATTATTTTTCCCAATAGAGGCCTCTTAGCGCTCAGAATGTCCAATTGCAGTTTCTACAGAAAGAGTGTTTCAGAAAGGCTCAATCAAAAGTAAGGTTCAACTGTGTTAGTTGAATGCACAGAACAGAAAGAAGTTTCATACAATGCTTCTGTGTAGTTTATATTTGAACATATTCTTTTTTCCACTATTACCCACTTAGCGCTACGAATGTCCAGTTGCATTTTCTACAGACAGAGTGTTTCAAAACTGCTCAATCAAAAGTATGGTTTAACTCTGATAGCTGAATGCTCAGATCAGAAAGAAGTTTCACAGAATGCTTCTGTGTAGTTTATATTTGAATATATTCCTTTTTCCACTAATACTCTCTTAGCGCTCCAAATGTCCAGTTGCATTTTCTACAGAAAGAGTGTTCAGATCTGCTCAATCTAAAGTATGGTTTAACTCTGTTAGCTGAATGCACAGATCAGAAAGAAGTTTCACAGAATGATTCTGTTTAGTTTATATTTGGAGACATTCCTTTTTCCACTATTACCCTCTTAGCGCTCCGAATCTCCACTTGCATTTTCTACAGAAAGAGTGTTTCAGAACGGCTCAATCAAAACTAAGGTTCAAATCTTTTAGTTGAACAAACAGAACAGAAAGAAGTTTCACACAATTCTTCTGTGTAGTTTTTATTTGTAGACATTCTTTTTCCCAATATAGGCCTCTTAGCGCTCAGAATGTCCAATTGCAGTTTCTACAGAAAGAGTGTTTCAGAACGGCTCAATCAAAAGTAAGGTTGAACTCTGTTAGTTGAATGCACAGAACAGAAAGAAGTTTCATACAATGCTTCTGTGTAGTTTATATTTGAACATATTCTTTTTTCCACTATTACCCACTTAGCGCTACGAATGTCCAGTTGCATTTTCTACAGACAGAGTGTTTCAAAACTGCTCAATCAAAAGTATGGTTTAACTCTGTTAGCTGAATGCTCAGATCAGAAAGAAGTTTCACAGAATGCTTCTGTGTAGTTTATATTTGAATATATTCCTTTTTCCACTACTACGCTCTTAGCGCTCCAAATGTCCAGTTGCATTTTCTACAGAAAGAGTGTTCAGATCTGCTCAATCAAAAGTATGGTTTAACTCTGTTAGCTGAATGCACAGATCAGAAAGAAGTTTCACCGAATGATTCTGTGTAGTTTATATTTGAAGACATTACTTTTTCCACTATTAACCTCTTAGCGCACAGAATCTCCACTTGTATTTTCTACAAAAAGAGTGTTTCATAACTGCTCAATCAAAAATATGTTTTATCTCTGTTAACTGAATTTACAGATCAGAAATAATTTTCACAGAATGCATCTGTGTAGTTTTTATTTGAAGATATTCTTTTTCCCAAAGTAGGCCTCTTAGCGCTTAGCATGTCCAATTGCAGTTTCTACAGAAAGAGTGTTTCAGAACGGCTCAATCAAAAGTAAGGTTCAACTCTGTTAGTTGAATGCACAGAAGAGAAAGAATTTTCACAGAATGCTACTGTGTAGTTTATATTTGAATATAGTCCTTTTTCCACTATTACCCTCTTAGCGCTCCGAATGTCCACTTGCATTTTCTACAGAAAGAGGGTTCAGCACTGCGCAATCAAAAGTATGGTTTAACTCTGTTAGCTTAATGAACATATCAGAAATAAGTTTCACACAATGCTTCTGTGTAGTTTTTATTTGAAGATATTATTTTTCCCAATAGAGGCCTCTTTGCGCTCAGAATGTCCAATTGCAGTTTCTCCAGAAAGAGTGTTTCAGAAAGGCTCAATCAAAAGTAAGGTTCAACTCTGTTAGTTGAATGCACAGAACAGAAAGAAGTTTCATACAATGCTTCTGTGTAGTTTATATTTGAACATATTCTTTTTTCCACTATTACCCACTTAGCGCTACGAATGTCCAGTTGCATTTTCTACAGACAGAGTGTTTCAAAACTGCTCAATCAAAAGTATGGTTTAACTCTGTTAGCTGAATGCTCAAATCAGAAAGAAGTTTCACAGAATGCTTCTGTGTAGTTTATATTTGAATATATTTCTTTTTCCACTACTACTCTCTTAGCGCTCCAAATGTCCAGTTGCATTTTCTACAGAAAGAGTGTTCAGATCTGCTCAATCAAAAGTATGGTTTAACTCTGTTAGCTGAATGCACAGATCGGAAAGAAGTTTAACAGAATGATTCTGTGTAGTTTATATTTGGAGACATTCCTTTTTCCACTATTACCCTCTTAGCGCTCCGAATCTCCACTTGCATTTTCTACAGAAAGAGTGTTTCAGAACGGCTCAATCAAAACTAAGGTTCAACTCTTTTAGTTGAACAAACAGTACAGAAAGAAGTTTCACACAATTCTTCTGTGTAGTTTTTATTTGTAGACATTCTTTTTCCCAATATAGGCCTCTTAGCGCTCAGAATGTCCAATTGCAGTTTCTACAGAAAGAGTGTTTCAGAACGGCTCAATCAAAAGTAAGGTTCAACTCTGTTAGTTGAATGCACAGAACAGAAAGAAGTTTCATACAATGCTTCTGTGTAGTTTATATTTGAACATATTCTTTTTTCCACTATTACCCACTTAGCGCTACGAATGTCCAGTTGCATTTTCTACAGACAGAGTGTTTCAAAACTGCTCAATCAAAAGTATGGTTTAACTCTGTTAGCTGAATGCTCAGATCAGAAAGAAGTTTCACAGAATGCTTCTGTGTAGTTTATATTTGAATATATTCCTTTTTCCACTACTACGCTCTTATCGCTCCAAATGTCCAGTTGCATTTTCTACAGAAAGAGTGTTCAGATCTGCTCAATCAAAAGTATGGTTTAACTCTGTTAGCTGAATGCACAGATCAGAAAGAAGTTTCACCGAATGATTCTGTGTAGTTTATATTTGAAGACATTCCTTTTTCCACTATTACCCTCTTAGCGCTCCGAATCTCCACTTGTATTTTCTACAAAAAGAGTGTTTCATAACTGCTCAATCAAAAATATGTTTTATCTCTGTTGACTGAATTTACAGATCAGAAATAAGTTTCACAGAATGCATCTGTGTAGTTTTTATTTGAAGATATTCTTTTTCCCAAAGTAGGCCTCTTAGCGCTTAGCATGTCCAATTGCAGTTTCTACAGAAAGAGTGTTTCAGAACGGCTCAATCAAAAGTAAGGCTCAACTCTGTTAGTTGAATGCACAGAACAGAAAGAATTTTCACAGAATGCTACTGTGTAGTTTATATTTGAATATAGTCCTTTTTCCACTATTACCCTCTTAGCGCTCCGAATGTCCACTTGCATTTTCTACAGAAAGAGGGTTCAGCACTGCGCAATCAAAAGTATGGTTTAACTCTGTTAGCTTAATGAACATATCAGAAATAAGTTTCACACAATGCTTCTGTGTAGTTTTTATTTGAAGATATTATTTTTCCCAATAGAGGCCTCTTAGCGCTCAGAATGTCCAATTGCAGTTTCTACAGAAAGAGTGTTTCAGAAAGGCTCAATCAAAAGTAAGGTTCAACTCTGTTAGTTGAATGCACAGAACAGAAAGAAGTTTCATACAATGCTTCTGTGTAGTTTATATTTGAACATATTCTTTTTTCCACTATTACCCACTTAGCGCTACGAATGTCCAGTTGCATTTTCTACAGACAGAGTGTTTCAAAACTGCTCAATCAAATGTATGGTTTAACTCTGTTAGCTGAATGCTCAGATCAGAAAGAAGTTTCACAGAATGCTTCTGTGTAGTTTATATTTGAATATATTCCTTTTTCCACTACTACTCTCTTAGCGCTCCAAATGTCCAGTTGCATTTTCTACAGAAAGAGTGTTCAGATCTGCTCAATCAAAAGTATGGTTTAACTCTGTTAGCTGAATGCACAGATCAGAAAGAAGTTTCACAGAATGATTCTGCGTAGTTTATATTTGGAGACATTCCTTTTTCCACTATTACCCTCTTAGCGCTCCGAATCTCCACTTGCATTTTCTACAGAAAGAGTGTTTCAGAACGGCTCAATCAAAACTAAGGTTCAACTCTTTTAGTTGAACAAACAGAACAGAAAGAAGTTTCACACAATTCTTCTGTGTAGTTTTTATTTGTAGACATTTTTTTCCCAATAAAGGCCTCTTAGCGCTCAGAATGTCCAATTGCAGTTTCTACAGAAAGAGTGTTTCAGAACGGCTCAATCAAAATAAGGTTGAACTCTGTTAGTTGAATGCACAGAACAGAAAGAAGTTTCATACAATGTTTCTGTGTAGTTTATATTTGAACATATTCTTTTTTCCACTATTACCCACTTAGCGCTACGAATGTCCAGTTGCATTTTCTACAGACAGAGTGTTTCAAAACTGCTCAATCAAAAGTATGGTTTAACTCTGTTAGCTGAATGCTCAGATCAGAAAGAAGTTTCACAGAATGCTTCTGTGTAGTTTATATTTGAATATATTCCTTTTTCCACTACTACGCTCTTAGCGCTCCAAATGTCCAGTTGCATTTTCTACAGAAAGAGTGTTCAGATCTGCTCAATCAAAAGTATGGTTTAACTCTGTTAGCTGAATGCACAGATCAGAAAGAAGTTTCATACAATGCTTCTGTGTAGTTTATATTTGAACATATTCTTTTTTCCACTATTACCCATTTAGCGCTACGAATGTCTAGTTGCATTTCCTACAGACAGAGTGTTTCAAAACTGCTCAATCAAATGTATGGTTTAACTCTGTTAGCTGAATGCTCAGATCAGAAAGAAGTTTCACAGAATGCTTCTGTGTAGTTTATATTTGAATATATTCCTTTTTCCACTACTACGCTCTTAGCGCTCCAAATGTCCAGTTGCATTTTCTACAGAAAGAGTGTTCCGATCTGCTCAATCAAAAGTATGGTTTAACTCTGTTAGCTGAATGCACAGATCAGAAAGAAGTTTCACCGAATGATTCTGTGTAGTTTATATTTGCAGACATTCCTTTTTCCACTATTACCCTCTTAGCGCTCCGAATCTCCACTTGCATTTTCTACAAAAAGAGTGTTTCATAACTGCTCAATCAAAAATATGTTTTATCTCTGTTAACTGAATTTACAGATCAGAAATAAGTTTCACAGAATGCATCTGTGTAGTTTTTATTTGAAGAGATTCTTTTTCCCAATGTAGGCCTCTTAGCGCTTAGCATGTCCAATTGCAGTTTCTACAGAAAGAGTGTTTCAGAACGGCTCAATCAAAAGTAAGGTTCAACTCTGTTAGTTGAATGCACAGAAAACAAAGAATTTTCACAGAATGCTACTGTGTAGTTTATATTTGAATATATTCCTTTTTCCACTATTACCCTCTTAGCGCTCCGAATGTACACTTGCATTTTCTACAGAAAGAGTGTTCAGAACTGCGCAATCAAAAGTATGGTTTAACTATGTTAGCTTAATGAACATATCAGAAATAAGATTCACACAATGCTTCTGTGTAGTTTTTATTTGAAGATATTATTTTTCCCCATATAGGCCTCTTAGCGCTCAGAATGTCCAATTGCAGTTTCTACAGAAAGAGTGTTTCAGAAAGGCTCAATCAAAAGTAAGGTTCAACTCTGTTAGTTGAATGCACAGAACAGAAAGAAGTTTCATACAATGCTTCTGTGTAGTTTATATTTGAACATATTCTTTTTTCCACTATTACCCACTTAGCGCTACGAATGTCCAGTTGCATTTTCTACAGACAGAGTGTTTCAAAACTGCTCAATCAAAAGTATGGTTTAACTCTGTTAGCTGAATGCTCAAATCAGAAAGAAGTTTCACAGAATGCTTCTGTGTAGTTTATATTTGAATATATTCCTTTTTCCACTACTACTCTCTTAGCGCTCCAAATGTCCAGTTGCATTTTCTACAGAAAGAGTGTTCAGATCTGCTCAATCAAAAGTATGGTTTAACTCTGTTAGCTGAATGCACAGATCGGAAAGAAGTTTAACAGAATGATTCTGTGTAGTTTATATTTGGAGACATTCCTTTTTCCACTATTACCCTCTTAGCGCTCCGAATCTCCACTTGCATTTTCTACAGAAAGAGTGTTTCAGAACGGCTCAATCAAAACTAAGGTTCAACTCTTTTAGTTGAACAAACAGTACAGAAAGAAGTTTCACACAATTCTTCTGTGTAGTTTTTATTTGTAGACATTCTTTTTCCCAATATAGGCCTCTTAGCGCTCAGAATGTCCAATTGCAGTTTCTACAGAAAGAGTGTTTCAGAACGGGTCAATCAAAAGTAAGGTTCAACTCTGTTAGTTGAATGCACAGAACAGAAAGAAGTTTCATACAATGCTTCTGTGTAGTTTATATTTGAACATATTCTTTTTTCCACTATTACCCACTTAGCGCTACGAATGTCCAGTTGCATTTTCTACAGACAGAGTGTTTCAAAACTGCTCAATCAAAAGTATGGTTTAACTCTGTTAGCTGAATGCTCAGATCAGAAAGAAGTTTCACAGAATGCTTCTGTGTAGTTTATATTTGAATATATTCCTTTTTCCACTACTACGCTCTTATCGCTCCAAATGTCCAGTTGCATTTTCTACAGAAAGAGTGTTCAGATCTGCTCAATCAAAAGTATGGTTTAACTCTGTTAGCTGAATGCACAGATCAGAAAGAAGTTTCACCGAATGATTCTGTGTAGTTTATATTTGAAGACATTCCTTTTTCCACTATTACCCTCTTAGCGCTCCGAATCTCCACTTGTATTTTCTACAAAAAGAGTGTTTCATAACTGCTCAATCAAAAATATGTTTTATCTCTGTTAACTGAATTTACAGATCAGAAATAAGTTTCACAGAATGCATCTGTGTAGTTTTTATTTGAAGAGATTCTTTTTCCCAATGTAGGCCTCTTAGCGCTTAGCATGTCCAATTGCAGTTTCTACAGAAAGAGTGTTTCAGAACGGCTCAATCAAAAGTAAGGTTCAACTCTGTTAGTTGAATGCACAGAAAAGAAAGAATTTTCACAGAATGCTACTGTGTAGTTTATATTTGAATATATTCCTTTTTCCACTATTACCCTCTTAGCGCTCCGAATGTCCACTTGCATTTTCTACAGAAAGAGGGTTCAGCACTGCGCAATCAAAAGTATGGTTTAACTCTGTTAGCTTAATGAACATATCAGAAATAAGTTTCACACAATGCTTCTGTGTAGTTTTTATTTGAAGATATTATTTTTCCCAATAGAGGCCTCTTAGCGCTCAGAATGTCCAATTGCAGTTTCTACAGAAAGAGTGTTTCAGAAAGGCTCAATCAAAAGTAAGGTTCAACTGTGTTAGTTGAATGCACAGAACAGAAAGAAGTTTCATACAATGCTTCTGTGTAGTTTATATTTGAACATATTCTTTTTTCCACTATTACCCACTTAGCGCTACGAATGTCCAGTTGCATTTTCTACAGACAGAGTGTTTCAAAACTGCTCAATCAAAAGTATGGTTTAACTCTGATAGCTGAATGCTCAGATCAGAAAGAAGTTTCACAGAATGCTTCTGTGTAGTTTATATTTGAATATATTCCTTTTTCCACTAATACTCTCTTAGCGCTCCAAATGTCCAGTTGCATTTTCTACAGAAAGAGTGTTCAGATCTGCTCAATCAAAAGTATGGTTTAACTCTGTTAGCTGAATGCACAGATCAGAAAGAAGTTTCACAGAATGATTCTGTTTAGTTTATATTTGGAGACATTCCTTTTTCCACTATTACCCTCTTAGCGCTCCGAATCTCCACTTGCATTTTCTACAGAAAGAGTGTTTCAGAACGGCTCAATCAAAACTAAGGTTCAAATCTTTTAGTTGAACAAACAGAACAGAAAGAAGTTTCACACAATTCTTCTGTGTAGTTTTTATTTGTAGACATTCTTTTTCCCAATATAGGCCTCTTAGCGCTCAGAATGTCCAATTGCAGTTTCTACAGAAAGAGTGTTTCAGAACGGCTCAATCAAAAGTAAGGTTGAACTCTGTTAGTTGAATGCACAGAACAGAAAGAAGTTTCATACAATGCTTCTGTGTAGTTTATATTTGAACATATTCTTTTTTCCACTATTACCCACTTAGCGCTACGAATGTCCAGTTGCATTTTCTACAGACAGAGTGTTTCAAAACTGCTCAATCAAAAGTATGGTTTAACTCTGTTAGCTGAATGCTCAGATCAGAAAGAAGTTTCACAGAATGCTTCTGTGTAGTTTATATTTGAATATATTCCTTTTTCCACTACTACGCTCTTAGCGCTCCAAATGTCCAGTTGCATTTTCTACAGAAAGAGTGTTCAGATCTGCTCAATCAAAAGTATGGTTTAACTCTGTTAGCTGAATGCACAGATCAGAAAGAAGTTTCACCGAATGATTCTGTGTAGTTTATATTTGAAGACATTACTTTTTCCACTATTAACCTCTTAGCGCACAGAATCTCCACTTGTATTTTCTACAAAAAGAGTGTTTCATAACTGCTCAATCAAAAATATGTTTTATCTCTGTTAACTGAATTTACAGATCAGAAATAATTTTCACAGAATGCATCTGTGTAGTTTTTATTTGAAGATATTCTTTTTCCCAAAGTAGGCCTCTTAGCGCTTAGCATGTCCAATTGCAGTTTCTACAGAAAGAGTGTTTCAGAACGGCTCAATCAAAAGTAAGGTTCAACTCTGTTAGTTGAATGCACAGAACAGAAAGAATTTTCACAGAATGCTACTGTGTAGTTTATATTTGAATATAGTCCTTTTTCCACTATTACCCTCTTAGCGCTCCGAATGTCCACTTGCATTTTCTACAGAAAGAGGGTTCAGCACTGCGCAATCAAAAGTATGGTTTAACTCTGTTAGCTTAATGAACATATCAGAAATAAGTTTCACACAATGCTTCTGTGTAGTTTTTATTTGAAGATATTATTTTTCCCAATAGAGGCCTCTTTGCGCTCAGAATGTCCAATTGCAGTTTCTCCAGAAAGAGTGTTTCAGAAAGGCTCAATCAAAAGTAAGGTTCAACTCTGTTAGTTGAATGCACAGAACAGAAAGAAGTTTCATACAATGCTTCTGTGTAGTTTATATTTGAACATATTCTTTTTTCCACTATTACCCACTTAGCGCTACGAATGTCCAGTTGCATTTTCTACAGACAGAGTGTTTCAAAACTGCTCAATCAAAAGTATGGTTTAACTCTGTTAGCTGAATGCTCAGATCGGAAAGAAGTTTCACAGAATGCTTCTGGGTAGTTTATATTTGAATATATTCCTTTTTCCACTACTAATCTCTTAGCGCTCCAAATGTCCAGTTGCATTTTCTACAGAAAGAGTGTTCAGATCTGCTCAATCAAAAGTATGGTTTAACACTGTTAGCTGAATGCACAGATCAGAAAGAAGTTTCACAGTATGATTCTGTGTAGTTTATATTTGGAGACATTCCTTTTTCCACTATTACCCTCTTAGCGCTCCGAATCTCCACTTGCATTTTCTACAGAAAGAGTGTTTCAGAACGGCTCAATCAAAACTAAGGTTCAACTCTTTTAGTTGAACAAACAGAACAGAAAGAAGTTTCACACAATTCTTCTGTGTAGTTTTTATTTGTAGACATTCTTTTTCCCAATATAGGCCTCTTAGCGCTCAGAATGTCCAATTGCAGTTTCTACAGAAAGAGTGTTTCAGAACGGCTCAATCAAAAGTAAGGTTGAACTCTGTTAGTTGAATGCACAGAACAGAAAGAAGTTTCATACAATGCTTCTGTGTAGTTTATATTTGAACATATTCTTTTTTCCACTATTACCCACTTAGCGCTACGATTGTCCAGTTGCATTTTCTACAGACAGAGTGTTTCAAAACTGCTCAATCAAAAGTATGGTTTAACTCTGTTAGCTGAATGCTCAGATCAGAAAGAAGTTTCACAGAATGCTTCTGTGTAGTTTATATTTGAATATATTCCTTTTTCCACTACTACGCTCTTAGCGCTCCAAATGTCCAGTTGCATTTTCTACAGAAAGAGTGTTCAGATCTGCTCAATCAAAAGTATGGTTTAACTCTGTTAGCTGAATGCACAGATCAGAAAGAAGTTTCACCGAATGATTCTGTGTAGTTTATATTTGAAGACATTCCTTTTTCCACTATTACCCTCTTAGCTCTCCGAATCTCCACTTGTATTTTCTACAAAAAGAGTGTTTCATAACTGCTCAATCAAAAATATGTTTTATCTCTGTTAACTGAATTTACAGATCAGAAAAATTTTCACAGAATGCATCTGTGTAGTTTTTACTTGAAGATATTCTTTTTCCCAAAGTAGGCCTCTTAGCGCTTAGCATGTCCAATTGCAGTTTCTACAGAAAGAGTGTTTCAGAACGGCTCAATCAAAAGTAAGGTTCAACTCTGTTAGTTGAATGCACAGAACAGAAAGAATTTTCACAGAATGCTACTGTGTAGTTTATATTTGAATATAGTCCTTTTTCCACTATTACCCTCTTAGCGCTCCGAATGTCCACTTGCATTTTCTACAGAAAGAGGGTTCAGCACTGCGCAATCAAAAGTATGGTTTAACTCTGTTAGCTTAATGAACATATCAGAAATAAGTTTCACACAATGCTTCTGTGTAGTTTTTATTTGAAGATATTATTTTTCCCAATAGAGGCCTCTTAGCGCTCAGAATGTCCAATTGCAGTTTCTACAGAAAGAGTGTTTCAGAAAGGCTCAATCAAAAGTAAGGTTCAACTGTGTTAGTTGAATGCACAGAACAGAAAGAAGTTTCATACAATGCTTCTGTGTAGTTTATATTTGAACATATTCTTTTTTCCACTATTACCCACTTAGCGCTACGAATGTCCAGTTGCATTTTCTACAGACAGAGTGTTTCAAAACTGCTCAATCAAAAGTATGGTTTAACTCTGATAGCTGAATGCTCAGATCAGAAAGAAGTTTCACAGAATGCTTCTGTGTAGTTTATATTTGAATATATTCCTTTTTCCACTAATACTCTCTTAGCGCTCCAAATGTCCAGTTGCATTTTCTACAGAAAGAGTGTTCAGATCTGCTCAATCAAAAGTATGGTTTAACTCTGTTAGCTGAATGCACAGATCAGAAAGAAGTTTCACAGAATGATTCTGTTTAGTTTATATTTGGAGACATTCCTTTTTCCACTATTACCCTCTTAGCGCTCCGAATCTCCACTTGCATTTTCTACAGAAAGAGTGTTTCAGAACGGCTCAATCAAAACTAAGGTTCAAATCTTTTAGTTGAACAAACAGAACAGAAAGAAGTTTCACACAATTCTTCTGTGTAGTTTTTATTTGTAGACATTCTTTTTCCCAATATAGGCCTCTTAGCGCTCAGAATGTCCAATTGCAGTTTCTACAGAAAGAGTGTTTCAGAACGGCTCAATCAAAAGTAAGGTTGAACTCTGTTAGTTGAATGCACAGAACAGAAAGAAGTTTCATACAATGCTTCTGTGTAGTTTATATTTGAACATATTCTTTTTTCCACTATTACCCACTTAGCGCTACGAATGTCCAGTTGCATTTTCTACAGACAGAGTGTTTCAAAACTGCTCAATCAAAAGTATGGTTTAACTCTGTTAGCTGAATGCTCAGATCAGAAAGAAGTTTCACAGAATGCTTCTGTGTAGTTTATATTTGAATATATTCCTTTTTCCACTACTACGCTCTTAGCGCTCCAAATGTCCAGTTGCATTTTCTACAGAAAGAGTGTTCAGATCTGCTCAATCAAAAGTATGGTTTAACTCTGTTAGCTGAATGCACAGATCAGAAAGAAGTTTCACCGAATGATTCTGTGTAGTTTATATTTGAAGACATTCCTTTTTCCACTATTAACCTCTTAGCGCACAGAATCTCCACTTGTATTTTCTACAAAAAGAGTGTTTCATAACTGCTCAATCAAAAATATGTTTTATCTCTGTTAACTGAATTTACAGATCAGAAATAATTTTCACAGAATGCATCTGTGTAGTTTTTATTTGAAGATATTCTTTTTCCCAAAGTAGGCCTCTTAGCGCTTAGCATGTCCAATTGCAGTTTCTACAGAAAGAGTGTTTCAGAACGGCTCAATCAAAAGTAAGGTTCAACTCTGTTAGTTGAATGCACAGAAGAGAAAGAATTTTCACAGAATGCTACTGTGTAGTTTATATTTGAATATAGTCCTTTTTCCACTATTACCCTCTTAGCGCTCCGAATGTCCACTTGCATTTTCTACAGAAAGAGGGTTCAGCACTGCGCAATCAAAAGTATGGTTTAACTCTGTTAGCTTAATGAACATATCAGAAATAAGTTTCACACAATGCTTCTGTGTAGTTTTTATTTGAAGATATTATTTTTCCCAATAGAGGCCTCTTTGCGCTCAGAATGTCCAATTGCAGTTTCTCCAGAAAGAGTGTTTCAGAAAGGCTCAATCAAAAGTAAGGTTCAACTCTGTTAGTTGAATGCACAGAACAGAAAGAAGTTTCATACAATGCTTCTGTGTAGTTTATATTTGAACATATTCTTTTTTCCACTATTACCCACTTAGCGCTACGAATGTCCAGTTGCATTTTCTACAGACAGAGTGTTTCAAAACTGCTCAATCAAAAGTATGGTTTAACTCTGTTAGCTGAATGCTCAGATCGGAAAGAAGTTTCACAGAATGCTTCTGGGTAGTTTATATTTGAATATATTCCTTTTTCCACTACTAATCTCTTAGCGCTCCAAATGTCCAGTTGCATTTTCTACAGAAAGAGTGTTCAGATCTGCTCAATCAAAAGTATGGTTTAACACTGTTAGCTGAATGCACAGATCAGAAAGAAGTTTCACAGTATGATTCTGTGTAGTTTATATTTGGAGACATTCCTTTTTCCACTATTACCCTCTTAGCGCTCCGAATCTCCACTTGCATTTTCTACAGAAAGAGTGTTTCAGAACGGCTCAATCAAAACTAAGGTTCAACTCTTTTAGTTGAACAAACAGAACAGAAAGAAGTTTCACACAATTCTTCTGTGTAGTTTTTATTTGTAGACATTCTTTTTCCCAATATAGGCCTCTTAGCGCTCAGAATGTCCAATTGCAGTTTCTACAGAAAGAGTGTTTCAGAACGGCTCAATCAAAAGTAAGGTTGAACTCTGTTAGTTGAATGCACAGAACAGAAAGAAGTTTCATACAATGCTTCTGTGTAGTTTATATTTGAACATATTCTTTTTTCCACTATTACCCACTTAGCGCTACGATTGTCCAGTTGCATTTTCTACAGACAGAGTGTTTCAAAACTGCTCAATCAAAAGTATGGTTTAACTCTGTTAGCTGAATGCTCAGATCAGAAAGAAGTTTCACAGAATGCTTCTGTGTAGTTTATATTTGAATATATTCCTTTTTCCACTACTACGCTCTTAGCGCTCCAAATGTCCAGTTGCATTTTCTACAGAAAGAGTGTTCAGATCTGCTCAATCAAAAGTATGGTTTAACTCTGTTAGCTGAATGCACAGATCAGAAAGAAGTTTCACCGAATGATTCTGTGTAGTTTATATTTGAAGACATTCCTTTTTCCACTATTACCCTCTTAGCTCTCCGAATCTCCACTTGTATTTTCTACAAAAAGAGTGTTTCATAACTGCTCAATCAAAAATATGTTTTATCTCTGTTAACTGAATTTACAGATCAGAAAAAGTTTCACAGAATGCATCTGTGTAGTTTTTACTTGAAGATATTCTTTTTCCCAAAGTAGGCCTCTTAGCGCTTAGCATGTCCAATTGCAGTTTCTACAGAAAGAGTGTTTCAGAACGGCTCAATCAAAAGTAAGGTTCAACTCTGTTAGTTGAATGCACAGAACAGAAAGAATTTTCACAGAATGCTACTGTGTAGTTTATATTTGAATATAGTCCTTTTTCCACTATTACCCTCTTAGCGCTCCGAATGTCCACTTGCATTTTCTACAGAAAGAGGGTTCAGCACTGCGCAATCAAAAGTATGGTTTAACTCTGTTAGCTTAATGAACATATCAGAAATAAGTTTCACACAATGCTTCTGTGTAGTTTTTATTTGAAGATATTATTTTTCCCAATAGAGGCCTCTTAGCGCTCAGAATGTCCAATTGCAGTTTCTACAGAAAGAGTGTTTCAGAAAGGCTCAATCAAAAGTAAGGTTCAACTGTGTTAGTTGAATGCACAGAACAGAAAGAAGTTTCATACAATGCTTCTGTGTAGTTTATATTTGAACATATTCTTTTTTCCACTATTACCCACTTAGCGCTACGAATGTCCAGTTGCATTTTCTACAGACAGAGTGTTTCAAAACTGCTCAATCAAAAGTATGGTTTAACTCTGATAGCTGAATGCTCAGATCAGAAAGAAGTTTCACAGAATGCTTCTGTGTAGTTTATATTTGAATATATTCCTTTTTCCACTAATACTCTCTTAGCGCTCCAAATGTCCAGTTGCATTTTCTACAGAAAGAGTGTTCAGATCTGCTCAATCAAAAGTATGGTTTAACTCTGTTAGCTGAATGCACAGATCAGAAAGAAGTTTCACAGAATGATTCTGTTTAGTTTATATTTGGAGACATTCCTTTTTCCACTATTACCCTCTTAGCGCTCCGAATCTCCACTTGCATTTTCTACAGAAAGAGTGTTTCAGAACGGCTCAATCAAAACTAAGGTTCAAATCTTTTAGTTGAACAAACAGAACAGAAAGAAGTTTCACACAATTCTTCTGTGTAGTTTTTATTTGTAGACATTCTTTTTCCCAATATAGGCCTCTTAGCGCTCAGAATGTCCAATTGCAGTTTCTACAGAAAGAGTGTTTCAGAACGGCTCAATCAAAAGTAAGGTTGAACTCTGTTAGTTGAATGCACAGAACAGAAAGAAGTTTCATACAATGCTTCTGTGTAGTTTATATTTGAACATATTCTTTTTTCCACTATTACCCACTTAGCGCTACGAATGTCCAGTTGCATTTTCTACAGACAGAGTGTTTCAAAACTGCTCAATCAAAAGTATGGTTTAACTCTGTTAGCTGAATGCTCAGATCAGAAAGAAGTTTCACAGAATGCTTCTGTGTAGTTTATATTTGAATATATTCCTTTTTCCACTACTACGCTCTTAGCGCTCCAAATGTCCAGTTGCATTTTCTACAGAAAGAGTGTTCAGATCTGCTCAATCAAAAGTATGGTTTAACTCTGTTAGCTGAATGCACAGATCAGAAAGAAGTTTCACCGAATGATTCTGTGTAGTTTATATTTGAAGACATTCCTTTTTCCACTATTAACCTCTTAGCGCACAGAATCTCCACTTGTATTTTCTACAAAAAGAGTGTTTCATAACTGCTCAATCAAAAATATGTTTTATCTCTGTTAACTGAATTTACAGATCAGAAATAATTTTCACAGAATGCATCTGTGTAGTTTTTATTTGAAGATATTCTTTTTCCCAAAGTAGGCCTCTTAGCGCTTAGCATGTCCAATTGCAGTTTCTACAGAAAGAGTGTTTCAGAACGGCTCAATCAAAAGTAAGGTTCAACTCTGTTAGTTGAATGCACAGAAGAGAAAGAATTTTCACAGAATGCTACTGTGTAGTTTATATTTGAATATAGTCCTTTTTCCACTATTACCCTCTTAGCGCTCCGAATGTCCACTTGCATTTTCTACAGAAAGAGGGTTCAGCACTGCGCAATCAAAAGTATGGTTTAACTCTGTTAGCTTAATGAACATATCAGAAATAAGTTTCACACAATGCTTCTGTGTAGTTTTTATTTGAAGATATTATTTTTCCCAATAGAGGCCTCTTTGCGCTCAGAATGTCCAATTGCAGTTTCTCCAGAAAGAGTGTTTCAGAAAGGCTCAATCAAAAGTAAGGTTCAACTCTGTTAGTTGAATGCACAGAACAGAAAGAAGTTTCATACAATGCTTCTGTGTAGTTTATATTTGAACATATTCTTTTTTCCACTATTACCCACTTAGCGCTACGAATGTCCAGTTGCATTTTCTACAGACAGAGTGTTTCAAAACTGCTCAATCAAAAGTATGGTTTAACTCTGTTAGCTGAATGCTCAGATCGGAAAGAAGTTTCACAGAATGCTTCTGGGTAGTTTATATTTGAATATATTCCTTTTTCCACTACTAATCTCTTAGCGCTCCAAATGTCCAGTTGCATTTTCTACAGAAAGAGTGTTCAGATCTGCTCAATCAAAAGTATGGTTTAACACTGTTAGCTGAATGCACAGATCAGAAAGAAGTTTCACAGTATGATTCTGTGTAGTTTATATTTGGAGACATTCCTTTTTCCACTATTAGCCTCTTAGCGCTCCGAATCTCCACTTGCATTTTCTACAGAAAGAGTGTTTCAGAACGGCTCAATCAAAACTAAGGTTCAACTCTTTTAGTTGAACAAACAGAACAGAAAGAAGTTTCACACAATTCTTCTGTGTAGTTTTTATTTGTAGACATTCTTTTTCCCAATATAGGCCTCTTAGCGCTCAGAATGTCCAATTGCAGTTTCTACAGAAAGAGTGTTTCAGAACGGCTCAATCAAAAGTAAGGTTGAACTCTGTTAGTTGAATGCACAGAACAGAAAGAAGTTTCATACAATGCTTCTGTGTAGTTTATATTTGAACATATTCTTTTTTCCACTATTACCCACTTAGCGCTACGATTGTCCAGTTGCATTTTCTACAGACAGAGTGTTTCAAAACTGCTCAATCAAAAGTATGGTTTAACTCTGTTAGCTGAATGCTCAGATCAGAAAGAAGTTTCACAGAATGCTTCTGTGTAGTTTATATTTGAATATATTCCTTTTTCCACTACTACGCTCTTAGCGCTCCAAATGTCCAGTTGCATTTTCTACAGAAAGAGTGTTCAGATCTGCTCAATCAAAAGTATGGTTTAACTCTGTTAGCTGAATGCACAGATCAGAAAGAAGTTTCACCGAATGATTCTGTGTAGTTTATATTTGAAGACATTCCTTTTTCCACTATTACCCTCTTAGCTCTCCGAATCTCCACTTGTATTTTCTACAAAAAGAGTGTTTCATAACTGCTCAATCAAAAATATGTTTTATCTCTGTTAACTGAATTTACAGATCAGAAAAAGTTTCACAGAATGCATCTGTGTAGTTTTTACTTGAAGATATTCTTTTTCCCAAAGTAGGCCTCTTAGCGCTTAGCATGTCCAATTGCAGTTTCTACAGAAAGAGTGTTTCAGAACGGCTCAATCAAAAGTAAGGTTCAACTCTGTTAGTTGAATGCACAGAACAGAAAGAATTTTCACAGAATGCTACTGTGTAGTTTATATTTGAATATAGTCCTTTTTCCACTATTACCCTCTTAGCGCTCCGAATGTCCACTTGCATTTTCTACAGAAAGAGGGTTCAGCACTGCGCAATCAAAAGTATGGTTTAACTCTGTTAGCTTAATGAACATATCAGAAATAAGTTTCACACAATGCTTCTGTGTAGTTTTTATTTGAAGATATTATTTTTCCCAATAGAGGCCTCTTAGCGCTCAGAATGTCCAATTGCAGTTTCTACAGAAAGAGTGTTTCAGAAAGGCTCAATCAAAAGTAAGGTTCAACTGTGTTAGTTGAATGCACAGAACAGAAAGAAGTTTCATACAATGCTTCTGTGTAGTTTATATTTGAACATATTCTTTTTTCCACTATTACCCACTTAGCGCTACGAATGTCCAGTTGCATTTTCTACAGACAGAGTGTTTCAAAACTGCTCAATCAAAAGTATGGTTTAACTCTGATAGCTGAATGCTCAGATCAGAAAGAAGTTTCACAGAATGCTTCTGTGTAGTTTATATTTGAATATATTCCTTTTTCCACTAATACTCTCTTAGCGCTCCAAATGTCCAGTTGCATTTTCTACAGAAAGAGTGTTCAGATCTGCTCAATCAAAAGTATGGTTTAACTCTGTTAGCTGAATGCACAGATCAGAAAGAAGTTTCACAGAATGATTCTGTTTAGTTTATATTTGGAGACATTCCTTTTTCCACTATTACCCTCTTAGCGCTCCGAATCTCCACTTGCATTTTCTACAGAAAGAGTGTTTCAGAACGGCTCAATCAAAACTAAGGTTCAAATCTTTTAGTTGAACAAACAGAACAGAAAGAAGTTTCACACAATTCTTCTGTGTAGTTTTTATTTGTAGACATTCTTTTTCCCAATATAGGCCTCTTAGCGCTCAGAATGTCCAATTGCAGTTTCTACAGAAAGAGTGTTTCAGAACGGCTCAATCAAAAGTAAGGTTGAACTCTGTTAGTTGAATGCACAGAACAGAAAGAAGTTTCATACAATGCTTCTGTGTAGTTTATATTTGAACATATTCTTTTTTCCACTATTACCCACTTAGCGCTACGAATGTCCAGTTGCATTTTCTACAGACAGAGTGTTTCAAAACTGCTCAATCAAAAGTATGGTTTAACTCTGTTAGCTGAATGCTCAGATCAGAAAGAAGTTTCACAGAATGCTTCTGTGTAGTTTATATTTGAATATATTCCTTTTTCCACTACTACGCTCTTAGCGCTCCAAATGTCCAGTTGCATTTTCTACAGAAAGAGTGTTCAGATCTGCTCAATCAAAAGTATGGTTTAACTCTGTTAGCTGAATGCACAGATCAGAAAGAAGTTTCACCGAATGATTCTGTGTAGTTTATATTTGAAGACATTACTTTTTCCACTATTAACCTCTTAGCGCACAGAATCTCCACTTGTATTTTCTACAAAAAGAGTGTTTCATAACTGCTCAATCAAAAATATGTTTTATCTCTGTTAACTGAATTTACAGATCAGAAATAATTTTCACAGAATGCATCTGTGTAGTTTTTATTTGAAGATATTCTTTTTCCCAAAGTAGGCCTCTTAGCGCTTAGCATGTCCAATTGCAGTTTCTACAGAAAGAGTGTTTCAGAACGGCTCAATCAAAAGTAAGGTTCAACTCTGTTAGTTGAATGCACAGAAGAGAAAGAATTTTCACAGAATGCTACTGTGTAGTTTATATTTGAATATAGTCCTTTTTCCACTATTACCCTCTTAGCGCTCCGAATGTCCACTTGCATTTTCTACAGAAAGAGGGTTCAGCACTGCGCAATCAAAAGTATGGTTTAACTCTGTTAGCTTAATGAACATATCAGAAATAAGTTTCACACAATGCTTCTGTGTAGTTTTTATTTGAAGATATTATTTTTCCCAATAGAGGCCTCTTTGCACTCAGAATGTCCAATTGCAGTTTCTCCAGAAAGAGTGTTTCAGAAAGGCTCAATCAAAAGTAAGGTTCAACTCTGTTAGTTGAATGCACAGAACAGAAAGAAGTTTCATACAATGCTTCTGTGTAGTTTATATTTGAACATATTCTTTTTTCCACTATTACCCACTTAGCGCTACGAATGTCCAGTTGCATTTTCTACAGACAGAGTGTTTCAAAACTGCTCAATCAAAAGTATGGTTTAACTCTGTTAACTGAATGCTCAGATCGGAAAGAAGTTTCTCAGAATGCTTCTGGGTAGTTTATATTTGAATATATTCCTTTTTCCACTACTAATCTCTTAGCGCTCCAAATGTCCAGTTGCATTTTCTACAGAAAGAGTGTTCAGATCTGCTCAATCAAAAGTATGGTTTAACACTGTTAGCTGAATGCACAGATCAGAAAGAAGTTTCACAGTATGATTCTGTGTAGTTTATATTTGGAGACATTCCTTTTTCCACTATTACCCTCTTAGCGCTCCGAATCTCCACTTGCATTTTCTACAGAAAGAGTGTTTCAGAACGGCTCAATCAAAACTAAGGTTCAACTCTTTTAGTTGAACAAACAGAACAGAAAGAAGTTTCACACAATTCTTCTGTGTAGTTTTTATTTGTAGACATTCTTTTTCCCAATATAGGCCTCTTAGCGCTCAGAATGTCCAATTGCAGTTTCTACAGAAAGAGTGTTTCAGAACGGCTCAATCAAAAGTAAGGTTGAACTCTGTTAGTTGAATGCACAGAACAGAAAGAAGTTTCATACAATGCTTCTGTGTAGTTTATATTTGAACATATTCTTTTTTCCACTATTACCCACTTAGCGCTACGATTGTCCAGTTGCATTTTCTACAGACAGAGTGTTTCAAAACTGCTCAATCAAAAGTATGGTTTAACTCTGTTAGCTGAATGCTCAGATCAGAAAGAAGTTTCACAGAATGCTTCTGTGTAGTTTATATTTGATTATATTCCTTTTTCCACTACTACGCTCTTAGCGCTCCAAATGTCCAGTTGCATTTTCTACAGAAAGAGTGTTCAGATCTGCTCAATCAAAAGTATGGTTTAACTCTGTTAGCTGAATGCACAGATCAGAAAGAAGTTTCACCGAATGATTCTGTGTAGTTTATATTTGAAGACATTCCTTTTTCCACTATTACCCTCTTAGCTCTCCGAATCTCCACTTGTATTTTCTACAAAAAGAGTGTTTCTTAACTGCTCAATCAAAAATATGTTTTATCTCTGTTAACTGAATTTACAGATCAGAAAAAGTTTCACAGAATGCATCTGTGTAGTTTTTACTTGAAGATATTCTTTTTCCCAAAGTAGGCCTCTTAGCGCTTAGCATGTCCAATTGCAGTTTCTACAGAAAGAGTGTTTCAGAACGGCTCAATCAAAAGTAAGGTTCAACTCTGTTAGTTGAATGCACAGAACAGAAAGAATTTTCACAGAATGCTACTGTGTAGTTTATATTTGAATATAGTCCTTTTTCCACTATTACCCTCTTAGCGCTCCGAATGTCCACTTGCATTTTCTACAGAAAGAGGGTTCAGCACTGCGCAATCAAAAGTATGGTTTAACTCTGTTAGCTTAATGAACATATCAGAAATAAGTTTCACACAATGCTTCTGTGTAGTTTTTATTTGAAGATATTATTTTTCCCAATAGAGGCCTCTTAGCGCTCAGAATGTCCAATTGCAGTTTCTACAGAAAGAGTGTTTCAGAAAGGCTCAATCAAAAGTAAGGTTCAACTGTGTTAGTTGAATGCACAGAACAGAAAGAAGTTTCATACAATGCTTCTGTGTAGTTTATATTTGAACATATTCTTTTTTCCACTATTACCCACTTAGCGCTACGAATGTCCAGTTGCATTTTCTACAGACAGAGTGTTTCAAAACTGCTCAATCAAAAGTATGGTTTAACTCTGATAGCTGAATGCTCAGATCAGAAAGAAGTTTCACAGAATGCTTCTGTGTAGTTTATATTTGAATATATTCCTTTTTCCACTAATACTCTCTTAGCGCTCCAAATGTCCAGTTGCATTTTCTACAGAAAGAGTGTTCAGATCTGCTCAATCAAAAGTATGGTTTAACTCTGTTAGCTGAATGCACAGATCAGAAAGAAGTTTCACAGAATGATTCTGTTTAGTTTATATTTGGAGACATTCCTTTTTCCACTATTACCCTCTTAGCGCTCCGAATCTCCACTTGCATTTTCTACAGAAAGAGTGTTTCAGAACGGCTCAATCAAAACTAAGGTTCAAATCTTTTAGTTGAACAAACAGAACAGAAAGAAGTTTCACACAAATCTTCTGTGTAGTTTTTATTTGTAGACATTCTTTTTCCCAATATAGGCCTCTTAGCGCTCAGAATGTCCAATTGCAGTTTCTACAGAAAGAGTGTTTCAGAACGGCTCAATCAAAAGTAAGGTTGAACTCTGTTAGTTGAATGCACAGAACAGAAAGAAGTTTCATACAATGCTTCTGTGTAGTTTATATTTGAACATATTCTTTTTTCCACTATTACCCACTTAGCGCTACGAATGTCCAGTTGCATTTTCTACAGACAGAGTGTTTCAAAACTGCTCAATCAAAAGTATGGTTTAACTCTGTTAGCTGAATGCTCAGATCAGAAAGAAGTTTCACAGAATGCTTCTGTGTAGTTTATATTTGAATATATTCCTTTTTCCACTACTACGCTCTTAGCGCTCCAAATGTCCAGTTGCATTTTCTACAGAAAGAGTGTTCAGATCTGCTCAATCAAAAGTATGGTTTAACTCTGTTAGCTGAATGCACAGATCAGAAAGAAGTTTCACCGAATGATTCTGTGTAGTTTATATTTGAAGACATTCCTTTTTCCACTATTAACCTCTTAGCGCACAGAATCTCCACTTGTATTTTCTACAAAAAGAGTGTTTCATAACTGCTCAATCAAAAATATGTTTTATCTCTGTTAACTGAATTTACAGATCAGAAATAATTTTCACAGAATGCATCTGTGTAGTTTTTATTTGAAGATATTCTTTTTCCCAAAGTAGGCCTCTTAGCGCTTAGCATGTCCAATTGCAGTTTCTACAGAAAGAGTGTTTCAGAACGGCTCAATCAAAAGTAAGGTTCAACTCTGTTAGTTGAATGCACAGAAGAGAAAGAATTTTCACAGAATGCTACTGTGTAGTTTATATTTGAATATAGTCCTTTTTCCACTATTACCCTCTTAGCGCTCCGAATGTCCACTTGCATTTTCTACAGAAAGAGGGTTCAGCACTGCGCAATCAAAAGTATGGTTTAACTCTGTTAGCTTAATGAACATATCAGAAATAAGTTTCACACAATGCTTCTGTGTAGTTTTTATTTGAAGATATTATTTTTCCCAATAGAGGCCTCTTTGCGCTCAGAATGTCCAATTGCAGTTTCTCCAGAAAGAGTGTTTCAGAAAGGCTCAATCAAAAGTAAGGTTCAACTCTGTTAGTTGAATGCACAGAACAGAAAGAAGTTTCATACAATGCTTCTGTGTAGTTTATATTTGAACATATTCTTTTTTCCACTATTACCCACTTAGCGCTACGAATGTCCAGTTGCATTTTCTACAGACAGAGTGTTTCAAAACTGCTCAATCAAAAGTATGGTTTAACTCTGTTAGCTGAATGCTCAGATCGGAAAGAAGTTTCACAGAATGCTTCTGGGTAGTTTATATTTGAATATATTCCTTTTTCCACTACTAATCTCTTAGCGCTCCAAATGTCCAGTTGCATTTTCTACAGAAAGAGTGTTCAGATCTGCTCAATCAAAAGTATGGTTTAACACTGTTAGCTGAATGCACAGATCAGAAAGAAGTTTCACAGTATGATTCTGTGTAGTTTATATTTGGAGACATTCCTTTTTCCACTATTACCCTCTTAGCGCTCCGAATCTCCACTTGCATTTTCTACAGAAAGAGTGTTTCAGAACGGCTCAATCAAAACTAAGGTTCAACTCTTTTAGTTGAACAAACAGAACAGAAAGAAGTTTCACACAATTCTTCTGTGTAGTTTTTATTTGTAGACATTCTTTTTCCCAATATAGGCCTCGTAGCGCTCAGAATGTCCAATGGCAGTTTCTACAGAAAGAGTGTTTCAGAACGGCTCAATCAAAAGTAAGGTTGAACTCTGTTAGTTGAATGCACAGAACAGAAAGAAGTTTCATACAATGCTTCTGTGTAGTTTATATTTGAACATATTCTTTTTTCCACTATTACCCACTTAGCGCTACGATTGTCCAGTTGCATTTTCTACAGACAGAGTGTTTCAAAACTGCTCAATCAAAAGTATGGTTTAACTCTGTTAGCTGAATGCTCAGATCAGAAAGAAGTTTCACAGAATGCTTCTGTGTAGTTTATATTTGAATATATTCCTTTTTCCACTACTACGCTCTTAGCGCTCAAAATGTCCAGTTGCATTTTCTACAGAAAGAGTGTTCAGATCTGCTCAATCAAAAGTATGGTTTAACTCTGTTAGCTGAATGCACAGATCAGAAAGAAGTTTCACCGAATGATTCTGTGTAGTTTATATTTGAAGACATTCCTTTTTCCACTATTACCCTCTTAGCTCTCCGAATCTCCACTTGTATTTTCTACAAAAAGAGTGTTTCATAACTGCTCAATCAAAAATATGTTTTATCTCTGTTAACTGAATTTACAGATCAGAAAAAGTTTCACAGAATGCATCTGTGTAGTTTTTACTTGAAGATATTCTTTTTCCCAAAGTAGGCCTGTTAGCGCTTAGCATGTCCAATTGCAGTTTCTACAGAAAGAGTGTTTCAGAACGGCTCAATCAAAAGTAAGGTTCAACTCTGTTAGTTGAATGCACAGAACAGAAAGAATTTTCACAGAATGCTACTGTGTAGTTTATATTTGAATATAGTCCTTTTTCCACTATTACCCTCTTAGCGCTCCGAATGTCCACTTGCATTTTCTACAGAAAGAGGGTTCAGCACTGCGCAATCAAAAGTATGGTTTAACTCTGTTAGCTTAATGAACATATCAGAAATAAGTTTCACACAATGCTTCTGTGTAGTTTTTATTTGAAGATATTATTTTTCCCAATAGAGGCCTCTTAGCGCTCAGAATGTCCAATTGCTGTTTCTACAGAAAGAGTGTTTCAGAAAGGCTCAATCAAAAGTAAGGTTCAACTGTGTTAGGTGAATGCACAGAACAGAAAGAAGTTTCATACAATGCTTCTGTGTAGTTTATATTTGAACATATTCTTTTTTCCACTATTACCCACTTAGCGCTACGAATGTCCAGTTGCATTTTCTACAGACAGAGTGTTTCAAAACTGCTCAATCAAAAGTATGGTTTAACTCTGATAGCTGAATGCTCAGATCAGAAAGAAGTTTCACAGAATGCTTCTGTGTAGTTTATATTTGAATATATTCCTTTTTCCACTAATACTCTCTTAGCGCTCCAAATGTCCAGTTGCATTTTCTACAGAAAGAGTGTTCAGATCTGCTCAATCAAAATTATGGTTTAACTCTGTTAGCTGAATGCACAGATCAGAAAGAAGTTTCACAGAATGATTCTGTTTAGTTTATATTTGGAGACATTCCTTTTTCCACTATTACCCTCTTAGCGCTCCGAATCTCCACTTGCATTTTCTACAGAAAGAGTGTTTCAGAACGGCTCAATCAAAACTAAGGTTCAAATCTTTTAGTTGAACAAACAGAACAGAAAGAAGTTTCACACAATTCTTCTGTGTAGTTTTTATTTGTAGACATTCTTTTTCCCAATATAGGCCTCTTAGCGCTCAGAATGTCCAATTGCAGTTTCTACAGAAAGAGTGTTTCAGAACGGCTCAATCAAAAGTAAGGTTGAACTCTGTTAGTTGAATGCACAGAACAGAAAGAAGTTTCATACAATGCTTCTGTGTAGTTTATATTTGAACATATTCTTTTTTCCACTATTACCCACTTAGCGCTACGAATGTCCAGTTGCATTTTCTACAGACAGAGTGTTTCAAAACTGCTCAATCAAAAGTATGGTTTAACTCTGTTAGCTGAATGCTCAGATCAGAAAGAAGTTTCACAGAATGCTTCTGTGTAGTTTATATTTGAATATATTCTTTTTCCACTACTACGCTCTTAGCGCTCCAAATGTCCAGTTGCATTTTCTACAGAAAGAGTGTTCAGATCTGCTCAATCAAAAGTATGGTTTAACTCTGTTAGCTGAATGCACAGATCAGAAAGAAGTTTCACCGAATGATTCTGTGTAGTTTATATTTGAAGACATTCCTTTTTCCACTATTAACCTCTTAGCGCACAGAATCTCCACTTGTATTTTCTACAAAAAGAGTGTTTCATAACTGCTCAATCAAAAATATGTTTTATCTCTGTTAACTGAATTTACAGATCAGAAATAATTTTCACAGAATGCATCTGTGTAGTTTTTATTTGAAGATATTCTTTTTCCCAAAGTAGGCCTCTTAGCGCTTAGCATGTCCAATTGCAGTTTCTACAGAAAGAGTGTTTCAGAACGGCTCAATCAAAAGTAAGGTTCAACTCTGTTAGTTGAATGCACAGAAGAGAAAGAATTTTCACAGAATGCTACTGTGTAGTTTATATTTGAATATAGTCCTTTTTCCACTATTACCCTCTTAGCGCTCCAAATGTCCACTTGCATTTTCTACAGAAAGAGGGTTCAGCACTGCGCAATCAAAAGTATGGTTTAACTCTGTTAGCTTAATGAACATATCAGAAATAAGTTTCACACAATGCTTCTGTGTAGTTTTTATTTGAAGATATTATTTTTCCCAATAGAGGCCTCTTTGCGCTCAGAATGTCCAATTGCAGTTTCTCCAGAAAGAGTGTTTCAGAAAGGCTCAATCAAAAGTAAGGTTCAACTCTGTTAGTTGAATGCACAGAACAGAAAGAAGTTTCATACAATGCTTCTGTGTAGTTTATATTTGAACATATTCTTTTTTCCACTATTACCCACTTAGCGCTACGAATGTCCAGTTGCATTTTCTACAGACAGAGTGTTTCAAAACTGCTCAATCAAAAGTATGGTTTAACTCTGTTAGCTGAATGCTCAGATCGGAAAGAAGTTTCACAGAATGCTTCTGGGTAGTTTATATTTGAATATATTCCTTTTTCCACTACTAATCTCTTAGCGCTCCAAATGTCCAGTTGCATTTTCTACAGAAAGAGTGTTCAGATCTGCTCAATCAAAAGTATGGTTTAACACTGTTAGCTGAATGCACAGATCAGAAAGAAGTTTCACAGTATGATTCTGTGTAGTTTATATTTGGAGACATTCCTTTTTCCACTATTACCCTCTTAGCGCTCCGAATCTCCACTTGCATTTTCTACAGAAAGAGTGTTTCAGAACGGCTCAATCAAAACTAAGGTTCAACTCTTTTAGTTGAACAAACAGAACAGAAAGAAGTTTCACACAATTCTTCTGTGTAGTTTTTATTTGTAGACATTCTTTTTCCCAATATAGGCCTCTTAGCGCTCAGAATGTCCAATTGCAGTTTCTACAGAAAGAGTGTTTCAGAACGGCTCAATCAAAAGTAAGGTTGAACTCTGTTAGTTGAATGCACAGAACAGAAAGAAGTTTCATACAATGCTTCTGTGTAGTTTATATTTGAACATATTCTTTTTTCCACTATTACCCATTTATCGCTACGAATGTCCAGTTGCATTTTCTACAGACAGAGTGTTTCAAAACTGCTCAATCAAATGTATGGTTTAACTCTGTTAGCTGAATGCTCAGATCAGAAAGAAGTTTCACAGAATGCTTCTGTGTAGTTTATATTTGAATATATTCCTTTTTCCACTAATACGCTCTTAGCGCTCCAAATGTCCAGTTGCATTTTCTACAGAAAGAGTGTTCAGATCTGCTCAATCAAAAGTATGGTTTAACTCTGTTAGCTGAATGCACAGATCAGAAAGAAGTTTCACCGAATGATTCTGTGTAGTTTATATTTGAAGACATTCCTTTTTCCACTATTACCCTCTTAGCGCTCCGAATCTCCACTTGCATTTTCTACAAAAAGAGTGTTTCATAACTGCTCAATCAAAAATATGTTTTATCTCTGTTAACTGAATTTACAGATCAGAAATAAGTTTCACAGAATGCATCTGTGTAGTTTTTATTTGAAGATATTCTTTTTCGAATGTAGGCCTCTTAGCGCTTAGCATGTCCAATTGCAGTTTCTACAGAAAGAGTGTTTCAGAACGGCTCAATCAAAAGTAAGGTTCAACTCTGTTAGTTGAATGCACAGAACAGAAAGAATTTTCACAGAATGCTACTGTGTAGTTTATATTTGAATATATTCCTTTTTCCACTATTACCCTCTTAGCGCTCCGAATGTCCACTTGCATTTTCTACAGAAAGAGTGTTCAGAACTGCGCAATCAAAAGTATGGTTTAACTCTGTTAGCTTAATGAACATATCAGAAATAAGTTTCACACAATGCTTCTGTGTAGTTTTTATTTGAAGACATTATTTTTCCCAATAGAGGCCTCTTAGCGCTCAGAATGTCCAATTGCAGTTTCTACAGAAAGGGTGTTTCAGAAAGGCTCAATCAAAAGTAAGGTTCAACTCTGTTAGTTGAATGCACAGAACAGAAAGAAGTTTCATACAATGCTTCTGTGTAGTTTATATTTGAACATATTCTTTTTTCCACTATTACCCACTTAGCGCTACGAATGTCCAGTTGCATTTTCTACAGACAGAGTGTTTCAAAACTGCTCAATCAAAAGTATGGTTTAACTCTGATAGCTGAATGCTCAGATCAGAAAGAAGTTTCACAGAATGCTTCTGTGTAGTTTATATTTGAATATATTCCTTTTTCCACTAATACTCTCTTAGCGCTCCAAATGTCCAGTTGCATTTTCTACAGAAAGAGTGTTCAGATCTGCTCAATCAAAAGTATGGTTTAACTCTGTTAGCTGAATGCACAGATCAGAAAGAAGTTTCACAGAATGATTCTGTTTAGTTTATATTTGGAGACATTCCTTTTTCCACTATTACCCTCTTAGCGCTCCGAATCTCCACTTGCATTTTCTACAGAAAGAGTGTTTCAGAACGGCTCAATCAAAACTAAGGTTCAAATCTTTTAGTTGAACAAACAGAACAGAAAGAAGTTTCACACAATTCTTCTGTGTAGTTTTTATTTGTAGACATTCTTTTTCCCAATATAGGCCTCTTAGCGCTCAGAATGTCCAATTGCAGTTTCTACAGAAAGAGTGTTTCAGAACGGCTCAATCAAAAGTAAGGTTGAACTCTGTTAGTTGAATGCACAGAACAGAAAAAAGTTTCATACAATGCTTCTGTGTAGTTTATATTTGAACATATTCTTTTTTCCACTATTACCCACTTAGCGCTACGAATGTCCAGTTGCATTTTCTACAGACAGAGTGTTTCAAAACTGCTCAATCAAAAGTATGGTTTAACTCTGTTAGCTGAATGCTCAGATCAGAAAGAAGTTTCACAGAATGCTTCTGTGTAGTTTATATTTGAATATATTCCTTTTTCCACTACTACGCTCTTAGCGCTCCAAATGTCCAGTTGCATTTTCTACAGAAAGAGTGTTCAGATCTGCTCAATCAAAAGTATGGTTTAACTCTGTTAGCTGAATGCACAGATCAGAAAGAAGTTTCACCGAATGATTCTGTGTAGTTTATATTTGAAGACATTCCTTTTTCCACTATTAACCTCTTAGCGCACAGAATCTCCACTTGTATTTTCTACAAAAAGAGTGTTTCATAACTGCTCAATCAAAAATATGTTTTATCTCTGTTAACTGAATTTACAGATCAGAAATAATTTTCACAGAATGCATCTGTGTAGTTTTTATTTGAAGATATTCTTTTTCCCAAAGTAGGCCTCTTAGCGCTTAGCATGTC
Organism: Symphalangus syndactylus; assembly: GCF_028878055.3. Taxonomy (NCBI): domain Eukaryota; kingdom Metazoa; phylum Chordata; class Mammalia; order Primates; family Hylobatidae; genus Symphalangus; species Symphalangus syndactylus. The sequence goes on from NC_072429.2 coordinate 4,483,445, forward strand.
CAATTGCAGTTTCTACAGAAAGAGTGTTTCAGAACGGCTCAATCAAAAGTAAGGTTCAACTCTGTTAGTTGAATGCACAGAAGAGAAAGAATTTTCACAGAATGCTACTGTGTAGTTTATATTTGAATATAGTCCTTTTTCCACTATTACCCTCTTAGCGCTCCGAATGTCCACTTGCATTTTCTACAGAAAGAGGGTTCAGCACTGCGCAATCAAAAGTATGGTTTAACTCTGTTAGCTTAATGAACATATCAGAAATAAGTTTCACACAATGCTTCTGTGTAGTTTTTATTTGAAGATATTATTTTTCCCAATAGAGGCCTCTTTGCGCTCAGAATGTCCAATTGCAGTTTCTCCAGAAAGAGTGTTTCAGAAAGGCTCAATCAAAAGTAAGGTTCAACTCTGTTAGTTGAATGCACAGAACAGAAAGAAGTTTCATACAATGCTTCTGTGTAGTTTATATTTGAACATATTCTTTTTTCCACTATTACCCACTTAGCGCTACGAATGTCCAGTTGCATTTTCTACAGACAGAGTGTTTCAAAACTGCTCAATCAAAAGTATGGTTTAACTCTGTTAGCTGAATGCTCAGATCGGAAAGAAGTTTCACAGAATGCTTCTGGGTAGTTTATATTTGAATATATTCCTTTTTCCACTACTAATCTCTTAGCGCTCCAAATGTCCAGTTGCATTTTCTACAGAAAGAGTGTTCAGATCTGCTCAATCAAAAGTATGGTTTAACACTGTTAGCTGAATGCACAGATCAGAAAGAAGTTTCACAGTATGATTCTGTGTAGTTTATATTTGGAGACATTCCTTTTTCCACTATTACCCTCTTAGCGCTCCGAATCTCCACTTGCATTTTCTACAGAAAGAGTGTTTCAGAACGGCTCAATCAAAACTAAGGTTCAACTCTTTTAGTTGAACAAACAGAACAGAAAGAAGTTTCACACAATTCTTCTGTGTAGTTTTTATTTGTAGACATTCTTTTTCCCAATATAGGCCTCTTAGCGCTCAGAATGTCCAATTGCAGTTTCTACAGAAAGAGTGTTTCAGAACGGCTCAATCAAAAGTAAGGTTGAACTCTGTTAGTTGAATGCACAGAACAGAAAGAAGTTTCATACAATGCTTCTGTGTAGTTTATATTTGAACATATTCTTTTTTCCACTATTACCCATTTATCGCTACGAATGTCCAGTTGCATTTTCTACAGACAGAGTGTTTCAAAACTGCTCAATCAAATGTATGGTTTAACTCTGTTAGCTGAATGCTCAGATCAGAAAGAAGTTTCACAGAATGCTTCTGTGTAGTTTATATTTGAATATATTCCTTTTTCCACTAATACGCTCTTAGCGCTCCAAATGTCCAGTTGCATTTTCTACAGAAAGAGTGTTCAGATCTGCTCAATCAAAAGTATGGTTTAACTCTGTTAGCTGAATGCACAGATCAGAAAGAAGTTTCACCGAATGATTCTGTGTAGTTTATATTTGAAGACATTCCTTTTTCCACTATTACCCACTTAGCGCTCCGAATCTCCACTTGCATTTTCTACAAAAAGAGTGTTTCATAACTGCTCAATCAAAAATATGTTTTATCTCTGTTAACTGAATTTACAGATCAGAAATAAGTTTCACAGAATGCATCTGTGTAGTTTTTATTTGAAGATATTCTTTTTCGAATGTAGGCCTCTTAGCGCTTAGCATGTCCAATTGCAGTTTCTACAGAAAGAGTGTTTCAGAACGGCTCAATCAAAAGTAAGGTTCAACTCTGTTAGTTGAATGCACAGAACAGAAAGAATTTTCACAGAATGCTACTGTGTAGTTTATATTTGAATATATTCCTTTTTCCACTATTACCCTCTTAGCGCTCCGAATGTCCACTTGCATTTTCTACAGAAAGAGTGTTCAGAACTGCGCAATCAAAAGTATGGTTTAACTCTGTTAGCTTAATGAACATATCAGAAATAAGTTTCACACAATGCTTCTGTGTAGTTTTTATTTGAAGACATTATTTTTCCCAATAGAGGCCTCTTAGCGCTCAGAATGTCCAATTGCAGTTTCTACAGAAAGGGTGTTTCAGAAAGGCTCAATCAAAAGTAAGGTTCAACTCTGTTAGTTGAATGCAGAGAACAGAAAGAAGTTTCATACAATGCTTCTGTGTAGTTTATATTTGAACATATTTTTTTTCCACTATTACCCACTTAGCGCTACGAATGTCCAGTTGCATTTTCTACAGACAGAGTGTTTCAAAACTGCTCAATCAAAAGTATGGTTTAACTCTGTTAGCTGAATGCTCAGATCAGAAAGAAGTTTCACAGAATGCTTCTGTGTAGTTTATAATTGAATATATTCCTTTATCCACTACTACGCTCTTAGCGCTCCAAATGTCCAGTTGCATTTTCTACAGAAAGAGTGTTCAGATCTGCTCAATCAAAAGTATGGTTTAACTCTGTTAGCTGAATGCACAGATCAGAAAGAAGTTTCACCGAATGATTCTGTGTAGTTTATATTTGAAGACATTCCTTTTTCCACTATTACCCTCTTAGCGCTCGGAATCTCCACTTGCCTTTTCTACAAAAAGAGTGTTTCATAACTGCTCAATCAAAAATATGTTTTATCTCTGTTAACTGAATTTACAGATCAGAGATAAGTTTCACAGAATGCATCTGTGTAGTTTTTATTTGAAGAGATTCTTTTTCCCAATGTAGGCCTCTTAGCGCTTAGCATGTCCAATTGCAGTTTCTACAGAAAGAGTGTTTCAGAACGGCTAAATCAAAAGTAAGGTTCAACTGTGTTAGTTGAATGCACAGAACAGAAAGAATTTTCACAGAATGCTACTGTGTAGTTTATATTTGAATATATTCCTTTTTCCACTATTACCCTCTTAGCGCTCCGAATGTCCACTTGCATTTTCTACAGAAAGAGGTTTCAGCACTGCGCGATCAAAAGTATGGTTTAACTCTGTTAGATTAATGAACATATCAGAAATAAGTTTCACACAATGCTTCTTTGTAGTTTTTATTTGAAGATATTTTTTTTCCCTATAGAGGCCTCTTAGCGCTCAGAATGTCCAATTGCAGTTTCTACAGAAAGAGTGTTTCAGAAAGGCTCAATCAAAAGTAAGGTTCAACTCTGTTAGTTGAATGCACAGAACAGAAAGAAGTTTCATACAATGCTTCTGTGTAGTTTATATTTGAACATATTCTTTTTTCCACTATTACCCACTTAGCCCTACGAATGTCCAGTTGCATATTCTACAGACAGAGTGTTTCAAAACTGCTCAATCAAAAGTATGGTTTAACTCTGTTAGCTCAATGTTCAGATCAGAAAGAAGTTTCACAGAATGCTTCTGTGTAGTTTATATTTGAATATATTCCTTTTTCCACCACTACGCTCTTAGCGCTCCAAATGTCCAGTTGCATTTTCTACAGAAAGAATGTTCAGATCTGCTCAATCAAAAGTATGGTTTAACTCTGTTAGCTGAATGCACAGATCAGAAAGAAGTTTCACCGAATGATTCTGTGTAGTTTATATTTGAAGACATTCCTTTTTCCACTATTACCCTCTTAGCGCTCCGAATCTCCACTTGCATTTTCTACAAAAAGAGTGTTTCATAACTGCTCAATCAAAAATATGTTTTATCTCTTTTAACTGAATTTACAGATCAGAAATAAGTTTCACAGAATGCATCTGTGTAGTTTTTATTTGAAGATATTCTTTTTCCCAATGTAGGCCTCTTAGCGCTTAGCATGTCCAATTGCAGTTTCTACAGAAAGAGTGTTTCAGAACGGCTCAATCAAAAGTAAGGTCCAACTCTGTTAGTTGAATGCACAGAACAGAAAGAATTTTCACAGAATGCTACTGTGTAGTTTATATCTGGATATATTCCTTTTTCCACTATTACCATCTTAGCGCTCCGAATGTCCACTTGCATTTTCTGCAGAAAGAGTGTTCAGAACTGCGCAATCAAAAGTATGGTTTAACTCTGTTAGCTTAATGAACATATCAGAAATAAGTTTCACACAATGCTTCTGTGTAGTTTTTATTTGAAGATATTGTTTTTCCCAATATAGGCCTCTTAGCGCTCAGAATGTCCAATTGCAGTTTCTACAGAAAGAGTGTTTCAGAAAGGCTCAATCAAAAGTAAGGTTCAACTCTGTTAATTGAATGCACAGAACAGAAAGAAGTTTCATACAATGCTTCTGTGTAGTTTATATTTGAACATATTCTTTTTTCCACTATTACCCACTTAGCGCTACGAATGTCCAGTTGCATTTTCTACAGAGAGAGTGTTTCAAAACTGCTCAATCAAAAGTATGGTTTAACTCTGTTAGCTGAATGCTCAGATCAGAAAGAAGTTTCACAGAATGCTTCTGTGTAGTTTATATTTGAATATATTCCTTTTTCCACTACTACTCTCTTAGCGCTCCAAATGTACAGTTGCATTTTCTACAGAAAGAGTGTTCAGATCTGCTCAATAAAAGTATGGTTTAACTCTGTTAGCTGAATGCACAGATCAGAAAGAAGTTTCACAGAATGATTCTGTGTAGTTTATATTTGGAGACATTCCTTTTTCCACTATTACCCTCTTAGCGCTCCGAATCTCCACTTGCATTTTCTACAGAAAGAGTGTTTCAGAACGGCTCAATCAAAACTAAGGTTCAACACTTTTAGTTGAACAAACAGAACAGAAAGAAGTTTCACACAATTCTTCTGTGTAGTTTTTATTTGTAGACATTCTTTTTCCCAATATAGGCCTCTTAGCGCTCAGAATGTCCAATTGCAGTTTCTACAGAATGAGTGTTTCAGAACGGCTCAATCAAAAGTAAGGTTCAACTCTGTTAGTTGAATGCACAGAACAGAAAGAAATTTCATACAATGCTTCTGTGTAGTTTATATTTGAACATATTCTTTTTTCCACTATTACCCACTTAGCGCTACGAATGTCCAGTTGCATTTTCTTCAGACAGAGTGTTTCAAAACTGCTCAATCAAAAGTATGGTTTAACTCTGTTAGCTGAATGCTCAGATCAGAAAGAAGTTTCACAGAATGCTTTTGTGTAGTTTATATTTGAATATATTCCTTTTTCCACTACTACGCTCTTAGCGCTCCAAATGTCCAGTTGCATTTTCTACAGAAAGAGTGTTCAGATCTGCTCAATCAAAAGTATGGTTTAACACTGTTAGCTGAATGCACAGATCAGAAAGAAGTTTCACCGAATGATTCTGTGTAGTTTATATTTGAAGACATTCCTTTTTCCACTATTACCCTCTTAGCGCTCCGAATCTCCACTTGCATTTTCTACAAAAAGAGTGTTTCATAATTGCTCAATCAAAAATATGTTTTATCTCTGTTAACAGAATTTACAGATCAGAAATAAGTTTCACAGAATGCATCTGTGTAGTTTTTATTTGAAGATATTCTTTTTCCCAATGTAGGCCTTGTAGCGCTTAGCATGTCCAATTGCAGTTTCTACAGAAAGAGTGTTTCAGAACGGCTCAATCAAAAGTAAGGTTCAACTCTGTTAGTTGAATGCACAGAACAGAAAGAATTTTCACAGAATGCTACTGTGTAGTTTATATTTGTATATATTCCTTTTTCCACTATTACCCTCTTAGCGCTCCGAATGTCCACTTGCATTTTCTACAGAAAGAGGGTTCAGAACTGCGCAATCAAAAGTATGGTTTAACTCTGTTAGCTTAATGAACATATCAGAAATAAGTTTCACACAATGCTTCTGTGTAGTTTTTATTTGAAGATGTTATTTTTCCCAATATAGGCCTCTTAGCGCTCTGAATGTCCAATTGCAGTTTCTACAGAAAGAGTGTTTCAGAACGGCTCAATCAAAAGTAAGGTTCAACTCTGTTAGTTGAATGCACAGAACAGAAAGAAGTTTCATACAATGCTTCTGTGTAGTTTATATTTGAACATATTTTTTTTTCCACTATTACCCACTTAGCGCTACGAATGTCCAGTTGCATTTTCTACAGACAGTGTGTTTCAAAACTGCTCAATCAAAAGTATGGTTTAAATCTGTTAGCTGAATGCTCAGATCAGAAAGAAGTTTCACAGAATGCTTCTGTGTAGTTTATATTTGAATATATTCCTTTTTCCACTACTACTCTCTTAGCGCTCCAAAAGTCCAGTTGCATTTTCTACAGAAAGAGTGTTCAGATCTGCTCAATCAAAAGTATGGTTTAACTCTGTTAGCTGAATGCACAGATCAGAAAGAAGTTTCACAGAATGATTCTGTGTAGTTTATATTTGGAGACATTCCTTTTTCCACTATTACCCTCTTAGCGCTCCGAATCTCCACTTGCATTTTCTACAGAAAGAGTGTTTCAGAACGGCTCAATCAATACTAAGGTTCAACACTTTTAGTTGAACAAACAGAACAGAAAGAAGTTTCACACAATTCTTCTGTGTAGTTTTTATTTGTAGACATTCTTTTTCCCAATATAGGCCTCTTAGCGCTCAGAATGTCCAATTGCAGTTTCTACAGAAAGAGTGTTTCAGAAAGGCTCAATCAAAAGTAAGTTTCAACTCTGTTAGTTGAATGCACAGAACAGAAAGAAGTTTCATACAATGCTTCTGTGTAGTTTATATTTGAACATATTCTTTTTTCCACTATTACCCACTTAGCGCTACGAATGTCCAGTTGCATTTTCTACAGACAGAGTGTTTCAAAACTGCTCAATCAAAATATGGTTTAACTCTGTTAGCTGAATGCTCAGATCAGAAAGAAGTTTCACAGAATGCTTCTGTGTAGTTTATATTTGAATATATTCCTTTTTCCACTATTACGCTCTTAGCGCTCAAAATGTCCAGTTGCATTTTCTACAGAAAGAGTGTTCAGATCTGCTCAATCAAAAGTATGGTTTAACTCTGTTAGCTGAATGCACAGATCAGAAAGAAGTTTCACCGAATGATTCTGTGTAGTTTATATTTGAAGAAATTCCTTTTTCCACTATTATCCTCTTAGCGCTCCGAATCTCCACTTGCATTTTCCACAAAAAGAGTGTTTCATAACTGCTCAATCAAAAATATGTTTTATCTCTGTTAACTGAATTTACAGATCAGAAATAAGTTTCACAGAATGCATCTGTGTAGTTTTTATTTGAAGATATTCTTTTTCCCAATGTAGGCCTCTTAGCGCTTAGCATGTCCAATTGCAGTTTCTACAGAAAGAGTGTTTCAGAACGGCTCAATCAAAAGTAAGGTTCAACTCTGTTAGTTGAATGCACAGAACAGAAAGAATTTTCACAGAATGCTACTGTGTAATTTATATTTGAATATATTCCTTTTTCCACTATTACCCTCTTAGCGCTCCGAATGTCCACTTGCATTTTCTACAGAAAGAGTGTTCAGAACTGCGCAATCAAAAGTATGGTTTAACTCTGTTAGCTTAATGAATATATCAGAAATAAGTTTCACACAATGCTTCTGTGTAGTTTTTATTTGAAGATATTATTTTTCCCAATAGAGGCCTCTTAGCGCTCAGAATGTCCAATTGCAGTTTCTACAGAAAGAGTGTTTCAGAAAGGCTCAATCAAAAGTAAGGTTCAACTCTGTTAGTTGAATGCACAGAACAGAAAGAAGTTTCATACAATGCTTCTGTGTAGTTTATATATGAACATATTCTTTTTTCCACTATTACCCACTTAGCGCTACGAATGTCCAGTTGCATTTTCTACAGACAGAGTGTTTCAAAACTGCTCAATCAAAAGTATGGTTTAACTCTGTTAGCTGAATGCTCAGATCAGAAAGAAGTTTCACAGAATGCTTCTGTGTAGTTAATATTTGAATATATTCCTTTTTCCACTACTACCCTCTTAGCGCTCCAAATGTCCAGTTGCATTTTCTACAGAAAGAGTGTTCAGATCTGCTCAATCAAAAGTATAGTTTAACTCTGTTAGCTGAATGCACAGATCAGAAAGAAGTTTCACAGAATGATGCTGTGTAGTTTATATTTGGAGACATTCCTTTTTCCACTATTACCTTCTTAGCGCTCCGAATCTCCACTTGCATTTTCTGCAGAAAGAGTGTATCAGAACGGATCAATCAAAACTAAGGTTCAACTCTTTTAGTTGAACAAACAGAACAGAAAGAAGTTTCACACATTTCTTCTGTGTAGTTTTTATTTGTAGACATTCTTTTTCCCAATATATGCCTCTTAGCGCTCAGAATGTCCAATTGCATTTTCTACAGAAAGAGTGTTTCAGAACGGCTCAATCAAAAGTAAGGTTCAACTCTGTTAGTTGAATGCACAGAACAGAAAGTAGTTTCATACAATGCTTCTGTGTAGTTCATATTTGAACATATTCTTTTTTCCACTATTACCCACTTAGCGCTACGAATGTCCAGTTGCATTTTCTACAGACAGAGTGTTTCAAAACTGCTTAATCAAAAGTATGGTTTAAATCTGTTAGCTGAATGCTCAGATCAGAAAGAAGTTTCACAGAATGCTTCTGTGTCGTTTATATCTGAATATATTACATTTTCCACTACTACGCTCTTAGCGCTCCAAATGTCCAGTTGCATTTTCTACAGAAAGAGTGTTCAGATCTGCTCAATCAAAAGTATGGTTTAACTCTCTTAGCTGAATGCACAGATCAGAAAGAAGTTTCACCGAATGATTCTGTGTAGTTTATATTTGAAGACAATCCTTTTTCCACTATTACCCTCTTAGCGCTCCGAATCTCCACTTGCATTTTCAACAAAAAGAGTGTTTCATAACTGCTCAATCAAAAATATGTTTTATCTCTGTTAACTGAATTTACAGATCAGAAATAAGTTTCACAGAATGCATCTGTGTAGTTTTTATTTGAAGATATTCTTTTTCCCAATGTAGGCCTCTTAGCCCTTAGCATGTCCAATTGCAGTATCTACAGAAAGAGTGTTTCAGAACGGCTCAATCAAAATAAGGTTCAACTCTGTTAGTTGAATGCACAGAACAGAAAGAATTTTCACAGAATGCTACTGTGTAGTTTATATTTGAATATATTCCTTTTTCCACTATTACCCTCTTAGCGCTCCGAATGTCCACTTGCATTTTCTACAGAAAGAGTGTTCAGAACTGCGCAATCAAAAGTATGGTTTAACTCTGTTAGCTTAATGAACATATCAGAAATAAGTTTCACACAATGCTTCTGTGTAGTTTTTATTTGAAGATATTATTTTTCCCAATAGAGGCCTCTTAGCGCTCAGAATGTCCAATTGCAGTTTCTACAGAAAGAGTGTTTCAGAAAGGCTCAATCAAAAGTAAGGTTCAACTCTGTTAGTTGAATGCACAGAACAGAAAGAAGTTTCATACAATGCTTCTGTGTAGTTTATATTTGAACTTATTCTTATTTCCACTATTAGCCACTTAGCGCTACGAATGTCCAGTTGCATTTTCTACAGACAGAGTGTTTCAAAACTGCTCAATCAAAAGTATGGTTTAACTCTGTTAGCTGAATGCTCAGATCAGAAAGAAGTTTCACAGAATGCTTCTGTGTAGTTTATATTTGAATATATTCCTTTTTCCACTACTACTCTCTTAGCGCTCCAAATGTCCAGTTGCATTTTCTACAGAAAGAGGGTTCAGATCTGCTCAATCAAAAGTATGGTTTAACTCTGTTAGCTGAATGCACAGATCAGAAAGAAGTTTCACAGAATGATTCTGTGTAGTTTATATTTGGAGACATTCCTTTTTCCACTATTACCCTCTTAGCGCTCCGAATCTCCACTTGCATTTTCTGCAGAAAGAGTGTTTCAGAACGGATCAATCAAAACTAAGGTTCAACTCTTTTAGTTGTACAAACAGAACAGAAAGAAGTTTCACACATTTCTTCTGTGTAGTTTTTATTTGTAGACATTCTTTTTCCCAATAGAGGCCTCTTAGCGCTCAGAATGTCCAATTGCAGTTTCTACAGAAAGAGTGTTTCAGAACGGCTCAATCAAAAGTAAGGTTCAACTCTGTTAGTTGAATGCACAGAACAGAAAGAAGTTTCATACAATGATTCTGTGTAGTTTATATTTGAACATATTCTTTTTTCCACTATTACCCACTTAGCACTACGAATGTCCAGTTGCATTTTCTACGGACAGAGTGTTTCAAAACTGCTCAATCAAAAGTATGGTTTAAATCTGTTAGCTGAATGCTCAGATCAGAAAGAAGTTTCACAGAATGCTTCTGTGTCGTTTATATCTGAATATATTCCTTTTTCCACTACTACGCTCTTAGCGCTCCAAATGTCCAGTTGCATTTTCTACAGAAAGAGTGTTCAGATCTGCTCAATCAAAAGTATGGTTTAACTCTGTTAGCTGAATGCACAGATCAGAAAGAAGTTTCACCGAATGATTCTGTGTAGTTTATATTTGAAGACATTCCTTTTTCCACTATTACCCACTTAGCGCTCCGAATCTCCACTTGCATTTTCTACAAAAAGAGTGTTTCATAACTGCTCAATCAAAAATATGTTTTATCTCTGTTAACTGAATTTACAGATCAGAAATAAGTTTCACAGAATGCATCTGTGTAGTTTTTATTTGAAGATATACTTTTTCCCAATGTAGGCCTCTTAGCGCTTAGCATGTCCAATTGCAGTTTCTACAGAAAGAGTGTTTCAGAACGGCTCAATCAAAAGTAAGGTTCAACTCTGTTAGTTGAATGCACAGAACAGAAAGAAGTTTCACAGAATGCTACTGTGTAGTTTATATTTGAATATATTCCTTTTTCCACTATTACCCTCTTAGCGCTCCGAATGTCCACTTGCATTTTCTACAGAAAGAGTGTTCAGAACTGCGCAATCAAAAGTATGGTTTAACTCTGTTAGCTTAATGAACATATCAGAAATAAGTTTCACACAAAGCTTCTGTGTAGTTTTTATTTGAAGATATTATTTTTCCCAATATAGGCCTCTTAGCGCTCAGAATGTCCAATTGCAGTTTCTACAGAAAGAGTGTTTCAGAAAGGCTCAATCAAAAGTAAGGTTCAACTCTGTTAGTTGAATGCACAGAACAGAAAGAAGTTTCATACAATGCTTCTGTGTAGTTTATATTTGAACATATTCTTTTTTCCACTATTAGCCACTTAGCGCTACGAATGTCCAGTTGCATTTTCTACAGACAGAGTGTTTCAAAACTGCTCAATCAAAAGTATGGTTTAACTCTGTTAGCTGAATGCTCAGATCAGAAAGAAGTTTCACAGAATGCATCTGTGTAGTTTATATTTGAATATATTCCTTTTTCCACTACTACTCTCTTAGTGCTCCAAATGTCCAGTTGCATTTTCTACAGAAAGAGTGTTCAGATCTGCTCAATCAAAAGTATGGTTTAACTCTGTTAGCTGAATGCACAGATCAGAAAGAAGTTTCACAGAATGATTCTGTGTAGTTTATATTTGGAGACATTCCTTTTTCCACTATTACCCTCTTAGCGCTCGGAATCTCCACTTGCATTTTCTACAGAAAGGGTGTTTCAGAACGGCTCAATCAAAACTAAGGTTCAACTCTTTAGTTGAACAAACAGAACAGAAAGAAGTTTCACACAATTCTTCTGTGTAGTTTTTATTTGTAGACTCTCTTTTTCCCAATATAGGCCTCCTAGCGCTCAGAATGTCCAATTGCAGTTTCTACAGAAAGAGTGTTTCAGAACGGCTCAATCAAAAGTAAGGTTCAACTCTGTTAGTTGAATGCACAGAACAGAAAGAAGTTTCATACAATGCTTCTGTGTAGTTTATATTTGAACATATTCTTTTTTCCACTATTACCCACTTAGCGCTACGAATGTCCAGTTGCATTTTCTACAGACAGAGTGTTTCAAAACTGCTCAATCAAAAGTATGGTTTAACTCTGTTAGCTGAATGCTCAGATCAGAAAGAAGTTTCACAGAATGCTTCTGTGTAGTTTATATTTGAATATATTCCTTTTTCCACTACTACGCTCTTAGCGCTCCAAATGTCCAGTTGCATTTTCTACAGAAAGAGTGTTCAGATCTGCTCAATCAAAAGTATGGTTTAACTCTGTTAGCTGAATGCACAGATCAGAAAGAAGTTTCACCGAATGATTCTGTGTAGTTTATATTTGAAGACATTTCTTTTTCCACTCTTACCCTCTTAGCGCTCCGAATCTCCACTTGCATTTTCTACAAAAAGAGTGTTTCATAACTGCTCAATCAAAAATATGTTTTATCTCTGTTAACTGAATTTACAGATCAGAAATATGTTTCACAGAATGCATCTGTGTAGTTTTTATTTGAAGATATTCTTTTTCCCAATGTAGGCCTCTTAGCACTTAGCATGTCCAATTGCAGTTTCTACAGAAAGAGTGTTTCAGAACGGCTCAATCAAAATAAGGTTCAACTCTGTTAGTTGAATGCACAGAACAGAAAGAATTTTCACAGAATGCTACTGTGTAGTTTATATTTGAATATATTCCTTTTTCCACTATTACCCTCTTAGCGCTCCGAATGTCCACTTGCATTTTCTACAGAAAGAGTGTTCAGAACTGCGCAATCAAAAGTATGGTTTACCTCTGTTAGCTTAATGAACATATCAGAAGTATGTTTCACACAATGCTTCTGTGTAGTTTTTATTTGAAGATATTATTTTTCCCAATATAAGCCTCTTAGCGCTCAGAATGTCCAATTGCAGTTTCTACAGAAAGAGTGTTTCAGAAAGGCTCAATCAAAAGTAAGGTTCAACTCTGTTAGTTGAATGCACAGAACAGAAAGGAGTTTCATAAAATGCTTCTGTGTAGTTTATATTTGAACATATTCTTTTTTCCACTATTACCCACTTAGCGCTACGAATGTCCAGTTGCATTTTCTACAGACAGAGTGTTTCAAAACTGCTCAATCAAAAGTATGGTTTAACTCTGTTAGCTGAATGCTCAGATCAGAAAGAAGTTTCACAGAATGCTTCTGTGTAGTTTATATTTGAATATATTCCTTTTTCCACTACTACTCTCTTAGCGCTCCAAATGTCCAGTTGCATTTTCTACAGAAAGAGTGTTCAGATCTGCTCAACCAAAAGTATGGTTTAACTCTGTTAGCTGAATGCACAGATGAGAAAGAAGTTTCACAGAATGATTCTGTGTAGTTTATATTTGGAGACATCCCTTTTTCCACTATTACCCTCTTAGCGCTCCGAATCTCCACTTCCATTTTCTGCAGAAAGAGTGTTTAAGAACGGCTCAATCAAAACTAAGGTTCAACTCTTTTAGTTGAACAAACAGAACAGAAAGAAGTTTCACACAATTCTTCTGTGTAGTTTTTATTTGTAGACATTCTTTTTCCCAATATAGGCCTCTTAGCGCTCAGAATGTCCAATTGCACTTTGTACAGAAAGAGTGTTTCAGAACGGCTCAATCAAAAGTAAGATTCAACTCTGTTATTTGAATGCACAGAACAGAAAGAAGTTTCATACAATGCTTCTGTGTAGTTTATATTTGAACATATTCTTTTTTCCACTATTACCCACTTAGCGCTACGAATGTCCATTTGCATTTTCTACAGACAGAGTGTTTCAAAACTGCTCAAAGTATGGTTTAACTCTGTTAGCTGAATGCTCAGATCAGAAAGAAGTTTCACAGAATGCTTCTGTGTAGTTTATATTTGAATATATTCCTTTTTCCACTACTACGCTCTTAGCGCTCCAAATGTCCAGTTGCATTTTCTACAGAAAGAGTGTTCAGATCTGCTCAATCAAAAGTATGGTTTAACTCTGTTAGCTGAATGCACAGATCAGAAAGAAGTTTCACCGAATGATTCTGTGTAGTTTATATTTGAAGACATTCCTTTTTCCACTATTACCCTCTTAGCGCTCCGAATCTCCACTTGCATTTTCTACAAAAAGAGTGTTTCATAACTGCTCAATCAAAAATATGTTTTATCTCTGTTAACTGAATTTACAGATCAGAAATATGTTTCACAGAATGCATCTGTGTAGTTTTTATTTGAAGATATTCTTTTTCCCAATGTAGGCCTCTTAGCGCTTAGCATGTCCAATTGCAGTTTCTACAGAAAGAGTGTTTCAGAACGGCTCAATCAAAAGTAAGGTTCAACTCTGTTAGTGGAATGCACAGAACAGAAAGAATTTTCACGGAATGCTACTGTGTAGTTTATATTTGAATATATTCCTTTTTCCACTATTACCCTCTTAGCGCTCCGAATGTCCACTTGCATTTTCTACAGAAAGACTGTTCAGAACTGCGCAATCAAAAGTATGGTTTAACTCTGTTAGCTTAATGAACATATCAGAAATAAGTTTCACACAATGCTTCTGTGTAGTTTTTATTTGAAGATATTATTTTTCCCAATATAGGCCTCTTAGCGCTCAGAATGTCCAATTGCAGTTTCTACAGAAAGAGTGTTTCAGAAAGGCTCAATCAAAAGTAAGGTTCAACTCTGTTAGTTGAATGCACAGAACAGAAAGTAGTTTCATACAATGCTTCTGTGTAGTTTATATTTGAACATATTCTTTTTTCCACTATTACCCACTTAGCGCTACGAATGTCCAGTTGCATTTTCTACAGACAGAGTGTTTCAAAACTGCTCAATCAAAAGTATGGTTTAACTCTGATAGCTGAATGCTCAGATCAGAAAGAAGTTTCACAGAATGCTTCTGTGTCGTTTATATCTGAATATATTCCTTTTTCCACTACTACGCTCTTAGCGCTCCAAATGTCCAGTTGCATTTTCTACAGAAAGAGTGTTCAGATCTGCTCAATCAAAAGTATGGTTTAACTCTGTTAGCTGAATGCACAGATCAGAAAGAAGTTTCACCGAATGATTCTGTGTAGTTTATATTTGAAGACATTCCTTTTTCCACTATTACCCACTTAGCGCTCCGAATCTCCACTTGCATTTTCTACAAAAAGAGTGTTTCATAACTGCTCAATCAAAAATATGTTTTATCTCTGTTAACTGAATTTACAGATCAGAAATAAGTTTCACAGAATGCATCTGTGTAGTTTTTATTTGAAGATATACTTTTTCCCAATGTAGGCCTCTTAGCGCTTAGCATGTCCAATTGCAGTTTCTACAGAAAGAGTGTTTCAGAACGGCTCAATCAAAAGTAAGGTTCAACTCTGTTAGTTGAATGCACAGAACAGAAAGAAGTTTCACAGAATGCTACTGTGTAGTTTATATTTGAATATATTCCTTTTTCCACTATTACCCTCTTAGCGCTCCGAATGTCCACTTGCATTTTCTACAGAAAGAGTGTTCAGAACTGCGCAATCAAAAGTATGGTTTAACTCTGTTAGCTTAATGAACATATCAGAAATAAGTTTCACACAAAGCTTCTGTGTAGTTTTTATTTGAAGATATTATTTTTCCCAATATAGGCCTCTTAGCGCTCAGAATGTCCAATTGCAGTTTCTACAGAAAGAGTGTTTCAGAAAGGCTCAATCAAAAGTAAGGTTCAACTCTGTTAGTTGAATGCACAGAACAGAAAGAAGTTTCATACAATGCTTCTGTGTAGTTTATATTTGAACATATTCTTTTTTCCACTATTAGCCACTTAGCGCTACGAATGTCCAGTTGCATTTTCTACAGACAGAGTGTTTCAAAACTGCTCAATCAAAAGTATGGTTTAACTCTGTTAGCTGAATGCTCAGATCAGAAAGAAGTTTCACAGAATGCATCTGTGTAGTTTATATTTGAATATATTCCTTTTTCCACTACTACTCTCTTAGTGCTCCAAATGTCCAGTTGCATTTTCTACAGAAAGAGTGTTCAGATCTGCTCAATCAAAAGTATGGTTTAACTCTGTTAGCTGAATGCACAGATCAGAAAGAAGTTTCACAGAATGATTCTGTGTAGTTTATATTTGGAGACATTCCTTTTTCCACTATTACCCTCTTAGCGCTCGGAATCTCCACTTGCATTTTCTACAGAAAGGGTGTTTCAGAACGGCTCAATCAAAACTAAGGTTCAACTCTTTAGTTGAACAAACAGAACAGAAAGAAGTTTCACACAATTCTTCTGTGTAGTTTTTATTTGTAGACTCTCTTTTTCCCAATATAGGCCTCCTAGCGCTCAGAATGTCCAATTGCAGTTTCTACAGAAAGAGTGTTTCAGAACGGCTCAATCAAAAGTAAGGTTCAACTCTGTTAGTTGAATGCACAGAACAGAAAGAAGTTTCATACAATGCTTCTGTGTAGTTTATATTTGAACATATTCTTTTTTCCACTATTACCCACTTAGCGCTACGAATGTCCAGTTGCATTTTCTACAGACAGAGTGTTTCAAAACTGCTCAATCAAAAGTATGGTTTAACTCTGTTAGCTGAATGCTCAGATCAGAAAGAAGTTTCACAGAATGCTTCTGTGTAGTTTATATTTGAATATATTCCTTTTTCCACTACTACGCTCTTAGCGCTCCAAATGTCCAGTTGCATTTTCTACAGAAAGAGTGTTCAGATCTGCTCAATCAAAAGTATGGTTTAACTCTGTTAGCTGAATGCACAGATCAGAAAGAAGTTTCACCGAATGATTCTGTGTAGTTTATATTTGAAGACATTTCTTTTTCCACTCTTACCCTCTTAGCGCTCCGAATCTCCACTTGCATTTTCTACAAAAAGAGTGTTTCATAACTGCTCAATCAAAAATATGTTTTATCTCTGTTAACTGAATTTACAGATCAGAAATATGTTTCACAGAATGCATCTGTGTAGTTTTTATTTGAAGATATTCTTTTTCCCAATGTAGGCCTCTTAGCACTTAGCATGTCCAATTGCAGTTTCTACAGAAAGAGTGTTTCAGAACGGCTCAATCAAAATAAGGTTCAACTCTGTTAGTTGAATGCACAGAACAGAAAGAATTTTCACAGAATGCTACTGTGTAGTTTATATTTGAATATATTCCTTTTTCCACTATTACCCTCTTAGCGCTCCGAATGTCCACTTGCATTTTCTACAGAAAGAGTGTTCAGAACTGCGCAATCAAAAGTATGGTTTACCTCTGTTAGCTTAATGAACATATCAGAAGTATGTTTCACACAATGCTTCTGTGTAGTTTTTATTTGAAGATATTATTTTTCCCAATATAAGCCTCTTAGCGCTCAGAATGTCCAATTGCAGTTTCTACAGAAAGAGTGTTTCAGAAAGGCTCAATCAAAAGTAAGGTTCAACTCTGTTAGTTGAATGCACAGAACAGAAAGGAGTTTCATAAAATGCTTCTGTGTAGTTTATATTTGAACATATTCTTTTTTCCACTATTACCCACTTAGCGCTACGAATGTCCAGTTGCATTTTCTACAGACAGAGTGTTTCAAAACTGCTCAATCAAAAGTATGGTTTAACTCTGTTAGCTGAATGCTCAGATCAGAAAGAAGTTTCACAGAATGCTTCTGTGTAGTTTATATTTGAATATATTCCTTTTTCCACTACTACTCTCTTAGCGCTCCAAATGTCCAGTTGCATTTTCTACAGAAAGAGTGTTCAGATCTGCTCAACCAAAAGTATGGTTTAACTCTGTTAGCTGAATGCACAGATGAGAAAGAAGTTTCACAGAATGATTCTGTGTAGTTTATATTTGGAGACATCCCTTTTTCCACTATTACCCTCTTAGCGCTCCGAATCTCCACTTCCATTTTCTGCAGAAAGAGTGTTTAAGAACGGCTCAATCAAAACTAAGGTTCAACTCTTTTAGTTGAACAAACAGAACAGAAAGAAGTTTCACACAATTCTTCTGTGTAGTTTTTATTTGTAGACATTCTTTTTCCCAATATAGGCCTCTTAGCGCTCAGAATGTCCAATTGCACTTTGTACAGAAAGAGTGTTTCAGAACGGCTCAATCAAAAGTAAGATTCAACTCTGTTATTTGAATGCACAGAACAGAAAGAAGTTTCATACAATGCTTCTGTGTAGTTTATATTTGAACATATTCTTTTTTCCACTATTACCCACTTAGCGCTACGAATGTCCATTTGCATTTTCTACAGACAGAGTGTTTCAAAACTGCTCAAAGTATGGTTTAACTCTGTTAGCTGAATGCTCAGATCAGAAAGAAGTTTCACAGAATGCTTCTGTGTAGTTTATATTTGAATATATTCCTTTTTCCACTACTACGCTCTTAGCGCTCCAAATGTCCAGTTGCATTTTCTACAGAAAGAGTGTTCAGATCTGCTCAATCAAAAGTATGGTTTAACTCTGTTAGCTGAATGCACAGATCAGAAAGAAGTTTCACCGAATGATTCTGTGTAGTTTATATTTGAAGACATTCCTTTTTCCACTATTACCCTCTTAGCGCTCCGAATCTCCACTTGCATTTTCTACAAAAAGAGTGTTTCATAACTGCTCAATCAAAAATATGTTTTATCTCTGTTAACTGAATTTACAGATCAGAAATATGTTTCACAGAATGCATCTGTGTAGTTTTTATTTGAAGATATTCTTTTTCCCAATGTAGGCCTCTTAGCGCTTAGCATGTCCAATTGCAGTTTCTACAGAAAGAGTGTTTCAGAACGGCTCAATCAAAAGTAAGGTTCAACTCTGTTAGTGGAATGCACAGAACAGAAAGAATTTTCACGGAATGCTACTGTGTAGTTTATATTTGAATATATTCCTTTTTCCACTATTACCCTCTTAGCGCTCCGAATGTCCACTTGCATTTTCTACAGAAAGACTGTTCAGAACTGCGCAATCAAAAGTATGGTTTAACTCTGTTAGCTTAATGAACATATCAGAAATAAGTTTCACACAATGCTTCTGTGTAGTTTTTATTTGAAGATATTATTTTTCCCAATATAGGCCTCTTAGCGCTCAGAATGTCCAATTGCAGTTTCTACAGAAAGAGTGTTTCAGAAAGGCTCAATCAAAAGTAAGGTTCAACTCTGTTAGTTGAATGCACAGAACAGAAAGTAGTTTCATACAATGCTTCTGTGTAGTTTATATTTGAACATATTCTTTTTTCCACTATTACCCACTTAGCGCTACGAATGTCCAGTTGCATTTTCTACAGACAGAGTGTTTCAAAACTGCTCAATCAAAAGTATGGTTTAACTCTGATAGCTGAATGCTCAGATCAGAAAGAAGTTTCACAGAATGCTTCTGTGTAGTTTATATTTGAATATATTCCTTTTTCCACTACTACTCTCTTAGCGCTCCAAATGTCCAGTTGCATTTTCTACAGAAAGAGTGTTCAGATCTGCTCAATCAAAAGTATGGTTTAACTCTGTTAGCTGAATGCACATATCAGAAAGATGTTTCACAGAATGTTTCTGTGTAGTTTATATTTGGAGACATTCCTTTTTCCACTATTACCCTCTAAGCGCTCGGAATCTCCACTTGCATTTTCTACAGAAAGAGTGTTTCAGAACGGCTCAATTAAAACTAAGGTTCAACTCTTTTAGTTGAACAAACAGAACAGAAAGAAGTTTCACACAATTCTTCTGTGTAGTTTTTATTTGTAGACATTCTTTTTCCCAATATAGGCCTCCTAGCGCTCAGAATGTCCAATTGCAGTTTCTACAGAAAGAGTGTTTCAGAACGGCTCAATCAAAAGTAAGGTTCAACTCTGTTAGTTGAATGCACAGAACAGAAAGAAGTTTCATACAATGCTTCTGTGTAGTTTGTATTTGAACATATTTTATTTCCACTATTACCCACTTAGCGCTACGAATGTCCAGTTGCATTTTCTACAGACAGAGTGTTTCAAAACTGCTCAATCAAAAGTATGGTTTAACTCTGTTAGCTGAATGCTCAGATCAGAAAGAAGTTTCACAGAATGCTTCTGTGTAGTTTATATTTGAATATATTCCTTTTTCCACTACTACGCTCTGAGCGCTCCAAATGTCCAGTTGCATTTTCTACAGAAAGAGTGTTCAGATCTGCTCAATCAAAAGTATGGTTTAACTCTGTTAGCTGAATGCACAGATCAGAAAGAAGTTTCACCAAATGATTCTGTGTAGTTTATATTTGAAGACATTCCTTTTTCCACTATTACCCTCTTAGCGCTCCGAATCTCCACTTGCATTTTCTACAAAAAGAGTGTTTCATAACTGCTCAATCAAAAATATGTTTTATCTCTGTTAACTGAATTTACAGATCAGAAATGAGTTTCACAGAATGCATCTGTGTAGTTTTTATTTGAAGATATTCTTTTTCCCAATGTAGGCCTCTTAGCGCTTAGCATGTCCAATTGCAGTTTCTACAGAAAGAGTGTTTCAGAACGGCTCAATCAAAAGTAAGGTTCAACTCTGTTAGTTGAATGCACAGAACAGAAAGAATTTTCACAGAATGCTACTGTGTAGTTTATATTTGAATATATTCCTTTTTCCACTATTACCCTCTTAGCGCTCTGAATGACCACTTGCATTTTCTACAGAAAGAGTGTTCAGAACTGCGCAATCAAAAGTATGGTTTAACTCTGTTAGCTTAATGAACATATCAGAAATAAGTTTCACACAATGCTTCTGTTTAGTTTTTATTTGAAGATATTATTTTTCCCAATATAGGCCTCTTAGCGCTCAGAATGTCCAATTGCAGTTTCTACAGAAAGAGTGTTTCAGAAAGGCTCAATCAAAAGTAAGGTTCAACTCTGTTAGCTGAATGCACAGAACAGAAAGAAGTTTCATACAATGCTTCTGTGTAGTTTATGTTTGAACATATTCTTTTTTCCACTATTACCCACTTAGCGCTACGAATGTCCAGTTGCATTTACTACAGACAGAGTGTTTCAAAACTGCTCAATCAAAAGTATGGTTTAACTCTGTTAGCTGAATGCTCAGATCAGAAAGAAGTTTCACAGAATGCTTCTGTGTAGTTTATATTTGAATATATTCCTTTTTCCACTACTACTCCCTTAGCGCTCCAAATGTCCAGTTGCATTTTCTACAGAAAGAGTGTTCAGATCTGCTCAATCAAGAGTATGCTTTAAATCTGTTAGCTGAATGCACAGATCAGAAAGAAGTTTCACAGAATGATTCTGTGTAGTTTATATTTGGAGACATTCCTTTTTCCACTATTACCCTCTTAGCGCTCCGAATCTCCACTTGAATTTTCTACAGAAAGAGTGTTTCAGAACGGCTCAATCAAAACTAAGTTTCAACTCTTTTAGTTGAACAAACAGAACAGAAAGAAGTTTCACACAATTCTTCTGTGTAGTTTTTATTTGTAGACATTCCTTTTCCCAATAGAGGCCTCTTAGCGCTCAGAATGTCCAATTGCAGTTTCTACAGAAAGAGTGTTTCAGAACGGCTCAATCAAAAGTAAGGTTCAACTCTGTTAGTTGAATGCACAGAACAGAAAGAAGTTTCATACAATGCTTCTGTGTAGTTTATATTTGAACATATTCTTTTTTCCACTATTACCCACTTAGCGCTACGAATGTCCAGTTGCATTTTCTACAGACAGAGTGTTTCAAAACTGCTCAATCAAAAGTATGCTTTAACTCTGTTAGCTGAATGCTCAGATCAGAAAGAAGTTTCACAGAATGCTTCTGTGTAGTTTATATTTGAGTATATTCCTTTTTCCACTACAACTCTCTTAGCCCTCCAATTGTCCAGTTGCATTTTCTACAGAAAGAGTGTTCAGATCTGCTCAATCAAAAGTATGGTTTAACTCTGTTATCTGAATGCACAGATCAGAAAGAAGTTTCACAGAATGATTCTGTGTAGTTTATATTTGGAGACATTCTTTTTCCACTATTACCCTCTTAGCGCTCCGAATCTCCACTTGCATTTTCTGCAGAAAGAGTGTTTCAGAACGGCTCAATCAAAACTAAGGTTGAACTCTTTTAGTTGAACAAACAGAACAGAAAGAAGTTTCACACAATTCTTCTGTGTAGTTTTTATTTGTAGACATTCTTTTTCCCAATATATGCCTCTTAGCGCTCAGAATGTCCAATTGCAGTTTCTACAGAAAGAGTGTTTCAGAACGGCTCAATCAAAAGTAAGGTTCAACTCTGTTAGTTGAATGCACAGAACAGAAAGTAGTTTCATACAATGCTTCTGTGTAGTTTATATTTGAACATATTCTTTTTTCCACTATTACCAACTTAGCGCTACGAATGTCCAGTTGCATTTTCTACAGACAGAGTGTTTCAAAACTGCTCAATCAAAAGTATGTTTTAATTCTGTTAGCTGAATGCTCAGATCAGGAAGAAGTTTCACAGAATGCTTCTGTGTAGTTTATATTTGAGTATATTCCTTTTTCCACTACAACTCTCTTAGCCCTCCAAATGTCCAGTTGCATTTTCTACAGAAAGAGTGTTCAGATCTGCTCAATCAAAAGTATGGTTTAACTCTGTTAGCTGAATGCACAGAGCAGAAAGAAGTTTCACAGAATGATTCTGTGTAGTTTATATTTGGGACATTCCTTTTTCCACTATTACCCTCTTAGCGCTCCGAATCTCCACTTGCATTTTCTGCAGAAAGAGTGTTTCAGAACGGCTCAATCAAAACTAAGGTTGAACTCTTTTAGTTGAACAAACAGAACAGAAAGAAGTTTCACACAATTCTTCTGTGTAGTTTTTATTTGTAGACATTCTTTTTCCCAATATAGGCCTCTTAGCGCTCAGAATGTCCAATTGCAGTTTCTACAGAAAGAGTGTTTCAGAACGGCTCAATCAAAAGTAAGGTTCAACTCTGTTAGTTGAATGCACAGAACAGAAAGTAGTTTCATACAATGCTTCTGTGTAGTTTATATTTGAATATATTCTATTTTCCAATATTACCCACTTAGCGCTACGAATGTCCAGTTGCATTTTCTACAGACAGAGTATTTCAAAACTGCTCAATCAAACGTATGGTTTAACTCTGTTAGCTGAATGCTCAGATCAGAAAGAAGTTTCACAGAATGCTTCTGTGTAGTTTATATCTGAATATATTCCTTTTTCCACTACTACGCTCTTAGCGCTCCAAATGTCCAGTTGCATTTTCTACAGAAAGAGTGTTCAGATCTGCTCAATCAAAAGTATGGTTTAACTCTCTTAGCTGAATGCACAGATCAGAAAGAAGTTTCACCGAATGATTCTGTGTAGTTTATATTTGAAGACATTCCTTTTTCCACTATTACACTCTTAGCGCTCCGAATCTCCACTTGCATTTTCTACAAAAAGAGTGTTTCATAACTGCTCAATCAAAAATATGTTTTATCTCTGTTAACAGAATTTACAGATCAGAAATAAGTTTCACAGAATGCATCTGTGTATTTTTCATTTGAAGATATTCTTTTTCCCAATGTAGGCCTCTTAGCGCTTAGCATGTCCAATTGCAGTTTCTACAGAAAGAGTGTTTCAGAACGGCTCAATCAAAAGTAAGGTTCAACTCTGTTAGTTGAATGCACAGAACAGAAAGAATTTTCACAGAGTGCTACTGTGTAGTTTATATTTGAATATATTCCTTTTTCCACTATTACCCTCTTAGCGCTCCGAATGTCCACTTGCATTTTCTACAGAAAGAGTGTTCAGAACTGCGCTATCAAAAGTATGGTTTAACTCTGTTAGCTTAATGAACATATCAGAAATAAGTTTCACACAATGCTTCTGTGTAGTTTTTATTTGAAGATATTATTTTTCCCAATATAGGCCTCTTAGCGCTCAGAATGTCCAATTGCAGTTTCTACAGAAAGAGTTTTTCAGAAAGGCTCAATCAAAAGTAAGGTTCAACTCTGTTATTTGAATGCATAGAACAGAAAGAAGTTTCACACAATGCTTCTGTGTAGTTTATATTTGAAAATATTCTTTTTTCCACTATTACCCACTTAGCGCTACGAATGTCCAGCTGCATTTTCTACAGACAGAGTGTTTCAAAACTGCTCAATCAAAAGTATGGTTTAACTCTGTTAGCTGAATGCTCAGATCAGAAAGAATTTTCACAGAATGCTTCTGTGTAGTTTATATTTGAATATATTCCTTTTTCCACTACTACTCTCTTAGCGCTCCAAATATCCAGTTGCATTTTCTACAGAAAGAGTGTTCAGATCTGCTCAATCAAAAGTATGGTTTAACTCTGTTAGCTGAATGCACAGATCAGAAAGAAGTTTCACAGAATGATTCTGTGTAGTTTATATTTGGAGACATTCCTTTTTCCACTATTACCCTCTAAGCGCTCGGAATCTCCACTTGCATTTTCTACAGAAAGAGTGTTTCAGAACGGCTCAATCAAAACTAAGGTTCAACTCTTTTAGTTGAACAAACAGAACAGAAAGAAGTTTCACACAATTCTTCTGTGTAGTTTTTATTTGTAGACATTCTTTTTCCCAATATAGGCCTCCTTGCGCTCAGAATGTCCAATTGCAGTTTCTACAGAAAGAGTGTTTCAGACCGGCTCAATCAAAAGTAAGGTTCAACTCTGTTAGTTGAATGCACAGAACAGAAAGAAGTTTCATACAATGCTTCTGTGTAGTTTCTATTTGAACATATTCTTTTTTCCACTATTACCCACTTAGCGCTACGAATGTCCAGTTGCATTTTCTACAGACAGAGTGTTTCAAAACTGCTCAATCAAAAGTATGGTTTAACTCTGTTAGCTGAATGCTCAGATCAGAAAGAAGTTTCACAGAATGCTTCTGTGTAGTTTATATTTGGATATATTCCTTTTTCCACTACAACTCTCTTAGGGCTCCAAATGTCCAGTTGCATTTTCTACAGAAAGAGTGTTCAGATCTGCTCAATCAAAAGTATGGTTTAACTCTGTTAGCTGAATGCACAGATCAGAAAGAAGTTTCACCGAATGATTCTATGTAGTTTATATTTGAAGACATTCCTTTTTCCACTATTACCCTCTTAGCCCTCCGAATCTCCACTTGCATTTTCTACAAAAAGAGTGTTTCATAACTGCTCAATCAAAAATATGTTTTATCTCTGTTAACTGAATTTACAGATCAGAAATAAGTTTCACAGAATGCATCTGTGTAGTTTTTATTTGAAGATATTCTTTTTCCCAATGTAGGCCTCTTAGCGCTTAGCATGTCCAATTGCAGTTTCTACAGAAAGAGTGTTTCAGAACGGCTCAATCAAAAGTAAGGTTCAACTCTGTTAGTTGAATTCACAGAACAGAAAGAATTTTAACAGAATGCTACTGTGTAGTTTATATTTGAATATATTCCTTTTTCCACTATTACCCTCTTAGCGCTCCGAATGTCCACTTGCATTTTCTACAGAAAGGGTGTTCCGAACTGCGCAATCAAAAGTATGGTTTAACTCTGTTTGCTTAATGAACATATCAGAAATAAGTTTCACACAATGCTTCTGTGTAGTTTTTATTTGAAGATATTATTTTCCAATATAGTCCTCTTAGCGCTCAGAATGTCCAATTGCAGTTTCTACAGAAAGAGTGTTTCAGAAAGGCTCAATCAAAAGTAAGGTTCAACTCTGTTAGTTGAATGCACAGAACAGAAAGAAGTTTCATATAATGCTTCTGTGTAGTTTATATTTGAACATATTCTTTTTTCCACTATTACCCTCTTAGCGCTACGAATGTCCAGTTGCATTTTCTACAGACAGAGTGTTTCAAAACTGCTCAATCAAAGTATGGTTTAACTCTGTTAGCTGAATGCTCAGATCAGAAAGAAGTTTCACAGAATGCTTCTGTGTAGTTTATATTTGAATATATTCCTTTTTCCACTACTACTCTCTTAGCGCTCCAAATGTCCAGTTGCATTTTCTACACAAAGAGTGTTCAGATCTGCTCAATCAAAAGTATGGTTTAACTCTGTTAGCTGAATGCACAGATCAGAAAGAAGTTTCACAGAATGATTCTGTGTAGTTTATATTTGGAGACATTCCTTTTTCCACTATTACCCTCTTAGCGCTCCGAATCTCCACTTGCATTTTCTACAGAAAGAGTGTTTCAGAACGGCTCAATCAAAACTAAGGTTCAAATCTTTTAGTTGAACAAACAGAACAGAAAGAAGTTTCACACAATTCTTCTGTGTAGTTTTTATTTGTAGACATTCTTTTTCCCAATGTAGGCCTCTTAGCGCTCAGAATGTCCATTTGCAGTTTCTACAGAAAGAGTGTTTCAGAATGGCTCAATCAAAAGTAAGGTTCAACTCTGTTAGTTGAATGCACAGAACAGAAAGTAGTTTCATACAATGCTTCTGTGTAGTTTATATTTGAACATATTATTTTTTCCACTATTACCCACTTAGCGCTACGAATGTCCAGTTGCATTTTCTACAGACAGAGTGTTTCAAACTGCTCAATCAAATGTATGGTTTAACTCTGTTAGCTGAATGCTCAGATGAGAAAGAAGTTTCACAGAATGCTTCTGTGTAGTTTATATTTGAATATATTCCTTTTTCCACTAATACGCTCTTAGCGCTCCATATGTCCAGTTGCATTTTCTACAGAAAGAGTGTTCAGATCTGCTCAATCAAAAGTATGGTTTAACTCTGTTAGCTGAATGCACAGATCAGAAAGAAGTTTCACCGAATGATTCTGTGTAGTTTATATTTGAAGACATTCCTTTTTCCACTATTACCCACTTAGCGCTCCGAATCTCCACTTGCCTTTTCTACAAAAAGAGTGTTTCATAACTGCTCAATGAAAAATATGTTTTATCTCTGTTAACTGAAATTACAGATCAGAAATATGTTTCTCAGAATGCATCTGTGTAGTTTTTATTTGAAGATATTCTTTTTCCCAATGTAGGCCTCTTAGCGCTTAGCATGTCCAATTGCAGTTTCTACAGAAAGAGTGTTTCAGAACGGCTCAATCAAAAGTAAGGTTCAACTCTGTTAGTTGAATGCACAGAACAGAAAGAAGTTTCATACAATGCTTCTGTGTAGTTTCTATTTGAACATATTCTTTTTTCCACTATTACCCACTTAGCGCTACGAATGTCCAGTTGCATTTTCTACAGACAGAGTGTTTCAAAACTGCTCAATCAAAAGTATGGTTTAACTCTGTTAGCTGAATGCTCAGATCAGAAAAAAGTTTCACAGAATGCTTCTGTGTAGTTTATATTTGAATATATTCCTTTTTCCACTACTACGCTCTTAGCGCTCCAAATGTCCAGTTGCATTTTCTACAGAAAGAGTGTTCAGATCTGCTCAATCAAAAGTTTGGTTTAACTCTGTTAGCTGAATGCACAGATCAGAAAGAAGTTTCACCGAATGATTCTGTGTAGTTTATATTTGAAGACAGTCCTTTTTCCACTATTACCCTCTTAGCGCTCCGAATCTCCACTTGCATTTTCTACAAAAAGAGTGTTTCATAACTGCCCAATCAAAAATATGTTTTATCTCTGTTAACTTAATTTACAGATCAGAAATAAGTTTCACAGAATGCATCTGTGTAGTTTTTATTTGAAGATATTCTTTTTCCCAATGTAGGCCTCTTAGCGCTTAGCATGTCCAATTGCAGTTTCTACAGAAAGAGTGTTTCAGAACGGCTCAATCAAAAGTAAGGTTCAACTCTGTTAGTTGAATGCACAGAACAGAAAGAATTTTCACAGAATGCTACTGTGTAGTTTATATTTGAATATATTCCTTTTTCCACTATTACCCTCTTAGCGCTCCGAATGTCCACTTGCGTTTTCTACAGAAAGAGTGTTCAGAACTGCTCAATCAAAAGTATGGTTTAACTCTGTTAGCTTAATGAACATATCAGAAATAAGTTTCACACAATGCTTCTGTGTAGTTTTTATTTGAAGATATTATTTTTCCCAATAGAGGCCTCTTAGCGCTCAGAATGTCCAATTGCAGTTTCTACAGAAAGAGTGTTTCAGAAAGGCTCAATCAAAAGTAAGGTTCAACTCTGTTAGTTGAATGCACAGAACAGAAAGATGTTTCATACAATGCTTCTGTGTAGTTTATATTTGAACATATTCTTTTTTCCACTATTACCCACTTAGCGCTACGAATGTCCAGCTGCATTTTCTACAGACAGAGTGTTTCAAAACTGCTCAATCAAAAGTATGGTTTAACTCTGTTAGCTGAATGCTCAGATCAGAAAGAATTTTCACAGAATGCTTCTGTGTAGTTTATATTTGAATATATTCCTTTTTCCACTACTACTCTCTTAGCGCTCCAAATATCCAGTTGCATTTTCTACAGAAAGAGTGTTCAGATCTGCTCAATCAAAAGTATGGTTTAACTCTGTTAGCTGAATGCACAGATCAGAAAGAAGTTTCACAGAATGATTCTGTGTAGTTTATATTTGGAGACATTCCTTTTTCCACTATTACCCTCTAAGCGCTCGGAATCTCCACTTGCATTTTCTACAGAAAGAGTGTTTCAGAACGGCTCAATCAAAACTAAGGTTCAACTCTTTTAGTTGAACAAACAGAACAGAAAGAAGTTTCACACAATTCTTCTGTGTAGTTTTTATTTGTAGACATTCTTTTTCCCAATATAGGCCTCCTTGCGCTCAGAATGTCCAATTGCAGTTTCTACAGAAAGAGTGTTTCAGACCGGCTCAATCAAAAGTAAGGTTCAACTCTGTTAGTTGAATGCACAGAACAGAAAGAAGTTTCATACAATGCTTCTGTGTAGTTTCTATTTGAACATATTCTTTTTTCCACTATTACCCACTTAGCGCTACGAATGTCCAGTTGCATTTTCTACAGACAGAGTGTTTCAAAACTGCTCAATCAAAAGTATGGTTTAACTCTGTTAGCTGAATGCTCAGATCAGAAAGAAGTTTCACAGAATGCTTCTGTGTAGTTTATATTTGGATATATTCCTTTTTCCACTACAACTCTCTTAGGGCTCCAAATGTCCAGTTGCATTTTCTACAGAAAGAGTGTTCAGATCTGCTCAATCAAAAGTATGGTTTAACTCTGTTAGCTGAATGCACAGATCAGAAAGAAGTTTCACCGAATGATTCTATGTAGTTTATATTTGAAGACATTCCTTTTTCCACTATTACCCTCTTAGCCCTCCGAATCTCCACTTGCATTTTCTACAAAAAGAGTGTTTCATAACTGCTCAATCAAAAATATGTTTTATCTCTGTTAACTGAATTTACAGATCAGAAATAAGTTTCACAGAATGCATCTGTGTAGTTTTTATTTGAAGATATTCTTTTTCCCAATGTAGGCCTCTTAGCGCTTAGCATGTCCAATTGCAGTTTCTACAGAAAGAGTGTTTCAGAACGGCTCAATCAAAAGTAAGGTTCAACTCTGTTAGTTGAATTCACAGAACAGAAAGAATTTTAACAGAATGCTACTGTGTAGTTTATATTTGAATATATTCCTTTTTCCACTATTACCCTCTTAGCGCTCCGAATGTCCACTTGCATTTTCTACAGAAAGGGTGTTCCGAACTGCGCAATCAAAAGTATGGTTTAACTCTGTTTGCTTAATGAACATATCAGAAATAAGTTTCACACAATGCTTCTGTGTAGTTTTTATTTGAAGATATTATTTTCCAATATAGTCCTCTTAGCGCTCAGAATGTCCAATTGCAGTTTCTACAGAAAGAGTGTTTCAGAAAGGCTCAATCAAAAGTAAGGTTCAACTCTGTTAGTTGAATGCACAGAACAGAAAGAAGTTTCATATAATGCTTCTGTGTAGTTTATATTTGAACATATTCTTTTTTCCACTATTACCCTCTTAGCGCTACGAATGTCCAGTTGCATTTTCTACAGACAGAGTGTTTCAAAACTGCTCAATCAAAGTATGGTTTAACTCTGTTAGCTGAATGCTCAGATCAGAAAGAAGTTTCACAGAATGCTTCTGTGTAGTTTATATTTGAATATATTCCTTTTTCCACTACTACTCTCTTAGCGCTCCAAATGTCCAGTTGCATTTTCTACACAAAGAGTGTTCAGATCTGCTCAATCAAAAGTATGGTTTAACTCTGTTAGCTGAATGCACAGATCAGAAAGAAGTTTCACAGAATGATTCTGTGTAGTTTATATTTGGAGACATTCCTTTTTCCACTATTACCCTCTTAGCGCTCCGAATCTCCACTTGCATTTTCTACAGAAAGAGTGTTTCAGAACGGCTCAATCAAAACTAAGGTTCAAATCTTTTAGTTGAACAAACAGAACAGAAAGAAGTTTCACACAATTCTTCTGTGTAGTTTTTATTTGTAGACATTCTTTTTCCCAATGTAGGCCTCTTAGCGCTCAGAATGTCCATTTGCAGTTTCTACAGAAAGAGTGTTTCAGAATGGCTCAATCAAAAGTAAGGTTCAACTCTGTTAGTTGAATGCACAGAACAGAAAGTAGTTTCATACAATGCTTCTGTGTAGTTTATATTTGAACATATTATTTTTTCCACTATTACCCACTTAGCGCTACGAATGTCCAGTTGCATTTTCTACAGACAGAGTGTTTCAAACTGCTCAATCAAATGTATGGTTTAACTCTGTTAGCTGAATGCTCAGATGAGAAAGAAGTTTCACAGAATGCTTCTGTGTAGTTTATATTTGAATATATTCCTTTTTCCACTAATACGCTCTTAGCGCTCCATATGTCCAGTTGCATTTTCTACAGAAAGAGTGTTCAGATCTGCTCAATCAAAAGTATGGTTTAACTCTGTTAGCTGAATGCACAGATCAGAAAGAAGTTTCACCGAATGATTCTGTGTAGTTTATATTTGAAGACATTCCTTTTTCCACTATTACCCACTTAGCGCTCCGAATCTCCACTTGCCTTTTCTACAAAAAGAGTGTTTCATAACTGCTCAATGAAAAATATGTTTTATCTCTGTTAACTGAAATTACAGATCAGAAATATGTTTCTCAGAATGCATCTGTGTAGTTTTTATTTGAAGATATTCTTTTTCCCAATGTAGGCCTCTTAGCGCTTAGCATGTCCAATTGCAGTTTCTACAGAAAGAGTGTTTCAGAACGGCTCAATCAAAAGTAAGGTTCAACTCTGTTAGTTGAATGCACAGAACAGGAAGGAGTTTCATACAATGCTTCTGTGTAGTTTATATTTAACATATTCTTTTTTCCAGTATTACGCACTTAGCGCTACGAATGTCCAGTTGCATTTTCTACAGACAGAGTGTTTCAAAACTGCTCAATCAAAAGTATGGTTTAACTCTGTTAGCTGAATGCTCAGATCAGAAAGAAGTTTCACAGAATGCTTCTGTGTAGTTTATATTTGATTATATTCCTTTTTCCACTACTACTCTCTTAGCGCTCCAAATGTCCAGTTGCATTTTCTACAGAAAGAGTGTTCAGATCTGCTCAATCAAAAGTATGGTTTAACTCTGTTAGCTGAATGCACAGATCAGAAAGAAGTTTCACAGAATGATTCTGTGTAGTTTATATTTGGAGACATTCCTTTTTCCACTATTACCCTCTTAGCGCTCCGAATCTCCACTTGCATTTTCTACAGAAAGAGTGTTTCAGAACGGCTCAATCAAAACTAAGGTTCAACTCTTTTAGTTTAAGAAACAGAACAGAAAGAAGTTTCACACAATTCTTCTGTGTAGTTTTTATTTGTAGACATTCTTTTTCCCAATATAGGCCTCTTAGCGCTCAGAATGTCCAATTGCAGTTTCTACAGAAAGAGTGTTTCAGAACGGCTCAATCAAAAGTAAGGTTCAACTCTGTTAGTTGAATGCACAGAACAGAAAGAAGTTTCATACAATGCTTCTGTGTAGTTTATATTTGAACATATTCTTTTTTCCACTATTACCCACTTAGCACTACGAATGTCCAGTTGCATTTTCTACAGACAGAGTGTTTCAAAACTGCTCAATCAAAAGTATGGTTTAACTCTGTTAGCTGAATGCTCAGAGCAGAAAGAAGTTCCACAGAATGCTTCTGTGTAGTTTATATTTGAATATATTCCTTTTTCCACTACTACGCTCTTAGCGCTCCAAATGTCCAGTTACATTTTCTACAGAAAGAGTGTTCAGATCTGCTCAATCAAAAGTATGGTTTAACTCTGTTAGCCGAATGCACAGATCAGAAAAAGTTGCACCGAATGATTCTGTGTAGTTTATATTTGAAGACAATCCTTTTTCCACTATTACCCACTTAGCGCTCCGAATCTCCACTTGCATTTTCTACAAAAAGAGTGTTTCATAACTGCTCAAGCAAAAATATGTTTTATCTGTGTTAACTGAATTTACAGATCAGAAATAAGTTTCACAGAATGCATCTGTGTAGTTTTTATTTGAAGATATTCTTTTTCCCAATGTAGGCCTCTTAGCGCTTAGCATGTCCAATTGCAGTTTCTACAGAAAGAGTGTTTCAGAACGGCTCAATCAAAATAAGGTTCAACACTGTTAGTTGAATGCACAGAACAGAAAGAATTTTCACAGAATGCTACTGTGTAGTTTATATTTGAATATATTCCTTTTTCCACTATTACCCTCTTAGCGCTCCGAATGTCCACTTGCATTTTCTACAGAAAGAGTGTTCAGAACTGCGCAATCAAAAGTATGGTTTAACTCTGTTAGCTTAATGAACATATCAGAAATAAGTTTCACACAATGCTTCTGTGTAGTTTTTATTTGAAGATATTATTTTTCCCAATAGAGGCCTCTTAGCGCTCAGAATGTCCAATTGCAGTTTCTACAGAAAGAGTGTTTCAGAAAGGCTCAATCAAAAGTAAGGTTCAAATCCGTTAGTTGAATGCACAGAACAGAAAGAAGTTTCATACAATGCTTCTGTGTAATTTATATTTGAACATATTCTTTTTTCCACTATTACCCACTTAGCGCTACGAATGTCCAGTTGCATTTTCTACAGACAGAGTGTTTCAAAACTGCTCAATCAATAGTATGGTTTAACTCTGTTAGCTGAATGCTCAGATCAGAAAGAAGTTTCACAGAATGCTTCTGTGTAGTTTATATTTGAATATATTCCTTTTTCCACTACTACTCTCTTAGCGCTCCAAATGTCCAGTTGCATTTTCTACAGAAAGAGTGTTCAGATCTGCTCAATCAAAAGTATGGTTTAACTCTGTTAGCTGAATGCACAGATCAGAAAGAAGTTTCACAGAATGATTCTGTGTAGTTTATATTTGGAGACATTCCTTTTTCCACTATTACCCTCTTAGCGCTCCGAAACTCCACTTGCATTTTCTACAGAAAGAGTGTTTCAGAACGGCTCAATCAAAACTAAGGTTGAAATCTTTTAGTTGAACAAACAGAACAGAAAGAAGTTTCACACAATTCTTCTGTGTAGTTTTTATTTGTAGACATTATTTTCCCAATATAGGCCTCTTAGCGCTAAGAATGTCCAATTGCAGTTTCTACAGAAAGAGTGTTTCAGAACGGCTCAATCAAAAGTAAGGTTCAACTCTGTTAGTTGAATGCACAGAACAGAAAGAAGTTTCATACAATGCTTCTGTGTAGTTTATATTTGAACATATTCTTTTTTCCACTATTACCCACTTAGCGCTACGAATGTCCAGTTGCATATTCTACAGACAGAGTGTTTCAAAACTGCTCAATCAAAAGTATGGTTTAACTCTGTTAGCTGAATGCTCAGATCAGAAAGAAGTATCACAGAATGCTTCTGTGTAGTTTATATTTAATATATTCCTTTTTCCACTACTACGCTCTTAGCGCTCCAAATATCCAGTTGCATTTTCTACAGAAAGAGTGTTCAGATCTGCTCAATCAAAAGTATGGTTTAACTCTGTTAGCTGAATGCACAGATCAGAAAGAAGTTGCACCGAATGATTCTGTGTAGTTTATATTTGAAGACATTCCTTTTTCCACTATTACCCTCTTAGCACTCCGAATCTCCACTTGCATTTTCTACAAAAAGAGTGTTTCATAACTGCTCAACCAAAAATATGTTTTATCTCTGTTAACTGAATTTACAGATCAGAAATATGTTTCACAGAATGCATCTGTGTAGTTTTTATTTGAAGATATTCTTTTTCCCAATGTAGGCCTCTTAGCGCTTAGCATGTCCAATTGCAGTTTCTACAGAAAGAGTGTTTCAGAACGGCTCAATCAAAAGTAAGGTTCAACTCTGTTAGTTGAATGCACAGAACAGAAAGAATTTTCACA
This sequence comes from Symphalangus syndactylus, assembly GCF_028878055.3. Taxonomy (NCBI): domain Eukaryota; kingdom Metazoa; phylum Chordata; class Mammalia; order Primates; family Hylobatidae; genus Symphalangus; species Symphalangus syndactylus. Next base: position 4,517,308 of record NC_072429.2, read on the forward strand.
GAATGCTACTGTGTAGTTTATATTTGAATATATTCCTTTTTCCACTATTACCCTATTATCGCTCCGAATGTCCACTTGCATTTTCTACAGAAAGGGTGTTCAGAACTGCGCAATCAAAAGTATGGTTTAACTCTGTTTGCTTAATGAACATATCAGAAATAAGTTTCACACAATGCTTCTGTGTAGTTTTTATTTGAAGATATTATTTTTCCCAATATAGGCCTCTTAGCGCTCAGAATGTCCAATTGCAGTTTCTACAGAAAGAGTGTTTCAGAAAGGCTCAATCAAAATAAGGTTCAACTCTGTTAGTTGAATGCACAGAACAGAAAAAGTTTCATACAATGCTTCTGTGTAGTTTATATTTGAACATATTCTTTTTTCCACTATTACCCTCTTAGCGCTACGAATGTCCAGTTGCATTTTCTACAGACAGAGTGTTTCAAAACTGCTCAATCAAAAGTATGGTTTAACTCTGTTAGCTGAATGCTCAGATCAGAAAGTAGTTTCACAGAATGCTTCTGTGTAGTTTATATTTGAATATATTCCTTTTTCCACTACTACTCTCTTAGCGCTCCAAATGTCCAGTTGCATTTTCTACACAAAGAGTGTTCAGATCTGCTCAATCAAAAGTATGGTTTAACTCTGTTAGCTGAATGCACAGATCAGAAAGAAGTTTCACAGAATGATTCTGTGTAGTTTATATTTGGAGACATTCCTTTTTCCACTATTACCCTCTTAGCGCTCCGAATCTCCACTTGCATTTTCTACAGAAAGAGTGTTTCAGAACGGCTCAATCAAAACTAAGGTTCAACTCTTTTAGTTGAAGAAACAGAACAGAAAGAAGTTTCACAAAATTCTTCTGTGTAGTTTTTATTTGTAGACATCCTTTTTCCCAATATAGGCCTCTTAGCGCTCAGAATGTCCAATTGCAGTTTCTACAGAAAGAGTGTTTCAGAACGGCTCAATCAAAAGTAAGGTTGAACTCTGTTAGTTGAATGCACAGAACAGAAAGAAGTTTCATACAATGCTTCTGTGTAGTTTATATTTGAACATATTCTTTTTTCCACTATTACCCAGTTAGCGCTACGAATGTCCAGTTGCATTTTCTACAGACAGAGTGTTTCAAAACTGCTCAATCAAAAGTATGGTTTAACTCTGTTAGCTGAATGCTCAGAGCAGAAAGAAGTTCCACAGAATGCTTCTGTGTAGTTTATATTTGAATATATTCCTTTTTCCACTACTACGCTCTTAGCGCTCCAAATGTCCAGTTGCATTTTCTACAGAAAGAGTGTTCAGATCTGCTCAATCAAAAGTATGGTTTAATTCTGTTAGCTGAATGCACAGATCAGAAAGAAGTTGCACCGAATGATTCTGTGTAGTTTATATTTGAAGACAATCCTTTTTCCACTATTACCCAGTTAGCGCTCCGAATCTCCACTTGCATTTTCTACAAAAAGAGTGTTTCATAACTGCTCAAGCAAAAATATGTTTTATCTGTGTTAACTGAATTTACAGATCAGAAATAAGTTTCACAGAATGCATCTGTGTAGTTTTTATTTGAGGATATTCTTTTTCCCAATGTAGGCCTCTTAGCGCTTAGCATGTCCAATTGCAGTTTCTACAGAAAGAGTGTTTCAGAACGGCTCAATCAAAATAAGGTTCAACTCTGTTAGTTGAATGCACAGAACAGAAAGAATTTTCACAGAATGCTACTGTGTAGTTTATATTTGAATATATTCCTTTTTCCACTATTACCCTCTTAGCGCTCCGAATGTCCACTTGCATTTTCTACAGAAAGAGTGTTCAGAACTGCGCAATCAAAAGTATGGTTTAATTCTGTTAGCTTAATGAACATATCAGAAATAAGTTTCACACAATGCTTCTGTGTAGTTTTTATTTGAAGATATTATTTTTCCCAATAGAGGCCTCTTAGCGCTCAGAATGTCCAATTGCAGTTTCTACAGAAAGAGTGTTTCAGAAAGGCTCAATCAAAAGTAAGGTTCAAATCTGTTAGTTGAATGCACAGAACAGAAAGAAGTTTCATAGAGTGCTTCTTTGTAGTTTATATTTGAACATATTCTTTTTTCCACTATTACCCACTTAGCGCTATGAATGTCCAGTTGCATTTTCTACAGACAGAGTGTTTCAAAACTGCTCAATCAATAGTATGGTTTAACTCTGTTAGCTGAATGCTCAGATCAGAAAGAAGTTTCACAGAATGCTTCTGTGTAGTTTATATTTGAATATATTCCTTTTTCCACTACTACTCTCTTAGCGCTCCAAATGTCCAGTTGCATTTTCTACAGAAAGAGTGTTCAGATCTGCTCAATCAAAAGTATGGTTTAACTCTGTTAGCTGAATGCACAGATCAGAAAGAAGTTTCACAGAATGATTCTGTGTAGTTTATATTTGGAGATATTCCTTTTTCCACTATTACCCTCTTAGCGCTCCGAAACTCCACTTGCATTTTCTACAGAAAGAGTGTTTCAGAAAGGCTCAATCAAAACTAAGGTTGAAATCTTTTAGTTGAACAAACAGAACAGAAAGAAGTTTCACACAATTCTTCTGTGTAGTTTTTATTTGTAGACATTCTTTTTCCCAATATAGGCCTCTTAGAGCTAAGAATGTCCAATTGCAGTTTCTACAGAAAGAGTGTTTCAGAACGGCTCAATCAAAAGTAAGGTTCAACTCTGTTAGTTGAATGCACAGAACAGAAAGAAGTTTCATACAATGCTTCTGTGTAGTTTATATTTGAAAATATTCTTTTTTCCACTATTACCCACTTAGCGCTACGAATGTCCAGTTGCATTTTCTACAGACAGAGTGTTTCAAAACTGCTCAATCAAAAGTATGGTTTAACTCTGTTAGCTGAATGCTCAGATCAGAAAGAAGTTTCACAGAATGCTTCTGTGTAGTTTATATTTGAATATATTCCTTTTTCCACTACTACGCTCTTAGCGCTCCAAATATCCAGTTGCATTTTCTACAGAAAGAGTGTTCAGATCTGCTCAATCAAAAGTATGGTTTAACTCTGTTAGCTGAATGCACAGATCAGAAAGAAGTTGCACCGAATGATTCTGTGTAGTTTATATTTGAAGACATTCCTTTTTCCACTATTACCCTCTTAGCACTCAGAATCTCCACTTGCATTTTCTACAAAAAGAGTGTTTCATAACTGCTCAACCAAAAATATGTTTTATCTCTGTTAACTGAATTTACAGATCAGAAATATGTTTCACAGAATGCATCTGTGTAGTTTTTATTTGAAGATATTCTTTTTCCCAGTGTAGGCCTCTTAGCGCTTAGCATGTCCAATTGCAGTTTCTACAGAAAGAGTGTTTCAGAACGGCTCAATCAAAAGTAAGGTTCAACTCTGTTAGTTGAATGCACAGAACAGAAAGAATTTTCACAGAATGCTACTGTGTAGTTTATATTTGAATATATTCCTTTTTCCACTATTACCCTATTAGCGCTCCGAATGTCCACTTGAATTTTCTACAGAAAGGGTGTTCAGAACTGCGCAATCAAAAGTATGGTTTAACTCTGTTTGCTTAATGAACATATCAGAAATAAGTTTCACACAATGCTTCTGTGTAGTTTTTATTTGAAGATATTATTTTTCCCAATATAAGCCTCTTAGCGCTCAGAATGTCCAATTGCAGTTTCTACAGAAAGAGTGTTTCAGAAAGGCTCAATCAAAAGTAAGGTTCAACTCTGTTAGTTGAATGCACAGAACAGAAAGAAGTTTCATACAATGCTTCTGTGTAGTTTATATTTGAACATATTCTTTTTTCCACTATTACCCTCTTAGCGCTACGAATGTCCAGTTGCATTTTCTACAGACAGAGTGTTTCAAAACTGCTCAATCAAAAGTATGGTTTAACTCTGTTAGCTGAATGCTCAGATCAGAAACAAGTTTCACAGAATGCTTCTGTGTAGTTTATATTTGAATATATTCCTTTTTCCACTACTATTCTCTTAGCGCTCCAAATGTCCAGTTGCATTTTCTACACAAAGAGTGTTCAGATCTGCTCAATCAAAAGTATGGTTTAACTCTGTTAGCTGAGTGCACAGATCAGAAAGAAGTTTCACAGAATGATTCTGTGTAGTTTATATTTGGAGACATTCCTTTTTCCACTATTACCCTCTTAGCGCTCCGAATCTCCACTTGCATTTACTACAGAAAGAGTGTTTCAGAACGGCTCAATCAAAACTAAGGTTCAAATCTTTTAGTTGAACAAACAGAACAGAAAGAAGTTTCACACAATTCTTCTGTGTAGTTTTTATTTGTAGACATTCTTTTTCCCAATGTAGGCCTCTTAGCGCTCAGAATGTCCAATTGCAGTTTCTACAGAAAGAGTGTTTCAGAACGGCTCAATCAAAAGTAAGGTTCAACTCTGTTAGTTGAATGCACAGAACAGAAAGAAGTTTCATACAATGCTTCTGTGTAGTTTATATTTGAACATATTCTTTTTTCCACTATTACCCACTTAGCGCTACGAATGTCCAGTTGCATTTTCTACAGACAGAGTGTTTCAAAACTGCTCAATCAAAAGTATGGTTTAACTCTGTTAGCTGAATGCTCAGATCAGAAAGTAGTTTCACAGAATGCTTCTGTGTAGTTTATATTTGAGTATATTCCTTTTTCCACTACAACTCTCTTAGCCCTCCAAATGTCCAGTTGCATTTTCTACAGAAAGAGTGTTCAGATCTGCTCAATCAAAAGTATGGTTTAACTCTGTTAGCTGAATGCACAGATCAGAAAGAAGTTTCACAGAATGATTCTGTGTAGTTTATATTTGGAGACATTCCTTTTTCCACTATTACCCTCTTAGCGCTCCGAATCTCCACTTGCATTTTCTGCAGAAAGAGTGTTTCAGAACGGCTCAATCAAAACTAAGGTTGAACTCTTTTAGTTGAACAAACAGAACAGAAAGAAGTTTAACACAATTCTTCTGTGTAGTTTTTATTTGTAGACATTCTTTTTCCCAATATATGCCTCTTAGCGCTCAGAATGTCCAATTGCAGTTTCTACAGAAAGAGTGTTTCAGAACGGCTCAATCAAAAGTAAGGTTCAACTCTGTTAGTTGAATGCACAGAACAGAAAGAAGTTTCATACAATGCTTCTGTGTAGTTTATATTTGAATATATTCTATTTTCCAATATTACCCACTTAGCGCTACGAATGTCCAGTTGCATTTTCTACAGACAGAGTATTTCAAAACTGCTCAATCAAACGTATGGTTTAACTCTGTTAGCTGAATGCTCAGATCAGAAAGAAGTTTCACAGAATGCTTCTGTGTAGTTTATATCTGAATATATTCCTTTTTCCACTACTACGCTCTTAGCGCTCCAAATGTCCAGTTGCATTTTCTACAGAAAGAGTGTTCAGATCTGCTCAATCAAAAGTATGGTTTAACTCTGTTAGCTGAATGCACAGATCAGAAAGAAGTTTCACCGAATGATTCTGTGTAGTTTATATTTGGAGACATTCCTTTTTCCACTATTACCCTCTAAGCGCTCGGAATCTCCACTTGCATTTTCTACAGAAAGAGTGTTTCAGAACGGCTCAATTAAAACTAAGGTTCAACTCTTTTAGTTGAACAAACAGAACAGAAAGAAGTTTCACACAATTCTTCTGTGTAGTTTTTATTTGAAGATATTCTTTTTCCCAATGTAGGCCTCTTAGCGCTTAGCATGTCCAATTGCAGTTTCTACAGAAAGAGTGTTTCAGAACGGCTCAATCAAAAGTAAGGTTCAACTCTGTTAGTTGAATGCACAGAACAGAAAGAATTTTCACAGAATGCTACTGTGTAGTTTATATTTGAATATATTCCTTTCTCCACTATTACCCTCTTAGCGCTCCGAATGTCCACTTGCATTTTCTACAGAAAGAGTGTTCAGAACTGCGCAATCAAAAGTATGGTTTAACTCTGTTAGCTTAATGAACATATCAGAAATAAGTTTCACACAATGCTTCTGTGTAGTTTTTATTTGAAGATATTTTTTTTCCCAATAGAGGCCTCTTAGCGCTCAGAATGTCCAATTGCAGTTTCTACAGAAAGAGTGTTTCAGAAAGGCTCAATCAAAGTAAGGTTCAACTCTGTTAGTTGAATGCACAGAACAGAAAGATGTTTCATACAATGCTTCTGTGTAGTTTATATTTGAACATATTCTTTTTTCCACTATTACCCACTTAGCGCTACGAATGTCCAGCTGCATTTTCTACAGACAGAGTGTTTCAAAACTGCTCAATCAAAATATGGTTTAACTCTGTTAGCTGAATGCTCAGATCAGAAAGAAGTTTCACAGAATGCTTCTGTGTAGTTTATATTTGAATATATTCCTTTTTCCACTACTACTCTCTTAGCGCTCCAAATATCCAGTTGCATTTTCTACAGAAAGAGTGTTCAGATCTGCTCAATCAAAAGTATGGTTTAACTCTGTTAGCTGAATGCACAGATCAGAAAGAAGTTTCACAGAATGATTCTGTGTAGTTTATATTTGGAGACATTCCTTTTTCCACTATTACCCTCTAAGCGCTCGGAATCTCCACGTGCATTTTCTACAGAAAGAGTGTTTCAGAACGGCTCAATCAAAACTAAGGTTCAACTCTTTTAGTTGAACAAACAGAACAGAAAGAAGTTTCACACAATTCTTCTGTGTAGTTTTTATTTGTAGACATTCTTTTTCCCAATATAGGCCTCCTTGCGCTCAGAATGTCCAATTGCAGTTTCTACAGAAAGAGTGTTTCAGAACGGCTCAATCAAAAGTAAGGTTCAACTCTGTTAGTTGAATGCACAGAACAGAAAGAAGTTTCATACAATGCTTCTGTGTAGTTTATATTTGAACATATTCTTTTTTCCACTATTACCCACTTAGCGCTACGAATGTCCAGTTGCATTTTCTACAGACAGAGTGTTTCAAAACTGCTCAATCAAAAGTATGGTTTAACTCTGTTAGCTGAATGCTCAGATCAGAAAGAAGTTTCACAGAATGCTTCTGTGTAGTTTATATTTGAATATATTCCTTTTTCCACTAATACGCTCTTAGCGCTCCATATGTCCAGTTGCATTTTCTACAGAAAGAGTGTTCAGATCTGCTCAATCAAAAGTATGGTTTAACTCTGTTAGCTGAATGCACAGATCAGAAAGAAGTTTCACCGAATGATTCTGTGTAGTTTATATTTGAAGACATTCCTTTTTCCACTATTACCCACTTAGCGCTCCGAATCTCCACTTGCATTTTCTACAAAAAGAGTGTTTCATAACTGCTCAATGAAAAATATGTTTTATCTCTGTTAACTGAAATTACAGATCAGAAATAAGTTTCACAGAATGCATCTGTGTAGTTTTTATTTGAAGATATTCTTTTTCCCAATGTAGGCCTCTTAGCGCTTAGCATGTCCAATTGCAGTTTCTACATAAAGAGTGTTTCAGAACGGCTCAATCAAAAGTAAGGTTCAACTCTGTTAGTTGAATGCACAGAACAGGATGTAGTTTCATACAATGCTTCTGTGTAGTTTATATTTAACATATTCTTTTTTCCAGTATTACGCACTTAGCGCTACGAATGTCCAGTTGCATTTTCTACAGACAGAGTGTTTCAAAACTGCTCAATCAAAAGTATGGTTTAACTCTGTTAGCTGAATGCTCAGATCAGAAAGAAGTTTCACAGAATGCTTCTGTATAGTTTATATTTGATTATATTCCATTTTCCACTACTACTCTCTTAGCGCTCCAAATGTACAGTTGCATTTTCTACAGAAAGAGTGTTCAGATCTGCTCAATCAAAAGTATGGTTTAACTCTGTTAGCTGAATGCACAGATCAGAAAGAAGTTTCACAGAATGATTCTGTGTAGTTTATATTTGGAGACATTCCTTTTTCCACTATTACCCTCTTAGCGCTCCGAATCTCCACTTGCATTTTCTACAGAAAGAGTGTTTCAGAACGGCTCAATCAAAACTAAGGTTCAACTCTTTTAGTTTAAGAAACAGAACAGAAAGAAGTTTCACACAATTCTTCTGTGTAGTTTTTATTTGTAGACATTCTTTTTCCCAATATAGGCCTCTTAGCGCTCAGAATGTCCAATTGCAGTTTCTACAGAAAGAGTGTTTCAGAACGGCTCAATCAAAAGTAAGGTTCAACTCTGTTAGTTGAATGCACAGAACAGAAAGAAGTTTCATACAATGCTTCTGTGTAGTTTATATTTGAACATATTCTTTTTTCCACTATTACCCACTTAGCGCTACGAATGTCCAGTTGCATTTTCTACAGACAGAGTGTTTCAAAACTGCTCAATCAAAAGTATGGTTTAACTCTGTTAGCTGAATGCTCAGAGCAGAAAGAAGTTCCACAGAATGCTTCTGTGTAGTTTATATTTGAATATATTCCTTTTTCCACTACTACGCTCTTAGCGCTCCAAATGTCCAGTTGCATTTTCTACAGAAAGAGTGTTCAGATCTGCTCAATCAAAAGTATGGTTTAACTCTGCTAGCCGAATGCACAGATCAGAAAGAAGTTGCACCGAATGATTCTGTGTAGTTTATATTTGGAGACAATCCTTTTTCCACTATTACCCACTTAGCGCTCCGAATCTCCACTTGCATTTTCTACAAAAAGAGTGTTTCATAACTGCTCAAGCAAAAATATGTTTTATCTGTGTTAACTGAATTTACAGATCAGAAATAAGTTTCACAGAATGCATCTGTGTAGTTTTTATTTGAAGATATTCTTTTTCCCAATGTAGGCCTCTTAGCGCTTAGCATGTCCAATTGCAGTTTCTACAGAAAGAGTGTTTCAGAACGGCTCAATCAAAATAAGGTTCAACTCTGTTAGTTGAATGCACAGAACAGAAAGAATTTTCACAGAATGCTACTGTGTAGTTTATATTTGAATATATTCCTTTTTCCACTATTACCCTCTTAGCGCTCCGAATGTCCACTTGCATTTTCTACAGAAAGAGTGTTCAGAACTGCGCAATCAAAAGTATGGTTTAACTCTGTTAGCTTAATGAACATATCAGAAATAAGTTTCACACAATGCTTCTGTGTAGTTTTTATTTGAAGATATTATTTTTCCCAATAGAGGCCTCTTAGCGCTCAGAATGTCCAATTGCAGTTTCTACAGAAAGAGTGTTTCAGAAAGGCTCAATCAAAAGTAAGGTTCAAATCCGTTAGTTGAATGCACAGAACAGAAAGAAGTTTCATACAATGCTTCTGTGTAGTTTATATTTGAACATATTCTTTTTTCCACTATTACCCACTTAGCGCTACGAATGTCCAGTTGCATTTTCTACAGACAGAGTGTTTCAAAACTGCTCAATCAATAGTATGGTTTAACTCTGTTAGCTGAATGCTCAGATCAGAAAGAAGTTTCACAGAATGCTTCTGTGTAGTTTATATTTGAATATATTCCTTTTTCCACTACTACTCTCTTAGCGCTCCAAATGTCCAGTTGCATTTTCTACAGAAAGAGTGTTCAGATCTGCTCAATCAAAAGTATGGTTTAACTCTGTTAGCTGAATGCACAGATCAGAAAGAAGTTTCACAGAATGATTCTGTGTAGTTTATATTTGGAGACATTCCTTTTTCCACTATTACCCTCTTAGCGCTCCGAAACTCCACTTGCATTTTCTACAGAAAGAGTGTTTCAGAACGGCTCAATCAAAACTAAGGTTGAAATCTTTTAGTTGAACAAACAGAACAGAAAGAAGTTTCACACAATTCTTCTGTGTAGTTTTTATTTGTAGACATTCTTTTTCCCAATATAGGCCTCTTAGCGCTAAGAATGTCCAATTGCAGTTTCTACAGAAAGAGTGTTTCAGAACGGCTCAATCAAAAGTAAGGTTCAACTCTGTTAGTTGAATGCACAGAACAGAAAGAAGTTTCATACAATGCTTCTGTGTAGTTTATATTTGAATATATTCTATTTTCCAATATTACCCACTTAGCGCTACGAATGTCCAGTTGCATTTTCTACAGACAGAGTATTTCAAAACTGCTCAATCAAACGTATGGTTTAACTCTGTTAGCTGAATGCTCAGATCAGAAAGAAGTTTCACAGAATGCTTCTGTGTAGTTTATATCTGAATATATTCCTTTTTCCACTACTACGCTCTTAGCGCTCCAAATGTCCAGTTGCATTTTCTACAGAAAGAGTGTTCAGATCTGCTCAATCAAAAGTATGGTTTAACTCTGTTAGCTGAATGCACAGATCAGAAAGAAGTTTCACCGAATGATTCTGTGTAGTTTATATTTGAAGACATTTCTTTTTCCACTATTACCCTCTTAGCGCTCCGAATCTCCACTTGCATTTTCTACAAAAAGAGTGTTTCATAACTGCTCAATCAAAAATATGTTTTATCTCTGTTAACTGAATTTACAGATCAGAAATAAGTTTCACAGAATGCATCTGTGTAGTTTTCATTTGAAGATATTCTTTTTCCCAATGTAGGCCTCTTAGCGCTTAGCATGTCCAATTGCAGTTTCTACAGAAAGAGTGATTCAGAACGGCTCAATCAAAAGTAAGGTTCAACTCTGTTAGTTGAATGCACAGAACAGAAAGAATTTTCACAGAGTGCTACTGTGTAGTTTATATTTGAATATATTCCTTTTTCCACTATTACACTCTTAGCGCTCCGAATGTCCACTTGCATTTTCTACAGAAAGAGTGTTCAGAACTGCGCAATCAAACGTATGGTTTAACTCTGTTAGCTTAATGAACATATCAGAAATAAGTTTCACACAATGCTTCTGTGTAGTTTTTATTTGAAGATATTATTTTTCCCAATATAGGCCTCTTAGCGCTCAGAATGTCCAATTGCAGTTTCTACAGAAAGAGTTTTTCAGAAAAGCTCAATCAAAAGTAAGGTTCAACTCTGTTATTTGAATGCATAGAACAGAAAGGAGTTTCACACAATGCTTCTGAGTAGTTTATATTTGAAAATATTCTTTTTTCCACTATTACCCACTTAGCGCTACGAATGTCCAGCTGCATTTTCTACAGACAGAGTGTTTCAAAACTGCTCAATCAAAAGTATGGTTTAACTCTGTTAGCTGAATGCTCAGATCAGAAAGAAGTTTCACAGAATGCTTCTGTGTAGTTTATATTTGATTATATTCCTTTTTCCACTACTACTCTCTTAGCGCTCCAAATGTCCAGTTGCATTTTCTACAGAAAGAGTGTTCAGATCTGCTCAATCAAAAGTATGGTTTAACTCTGTTAGCTGAATGCACAGATCAGAAAGAAGTTTCACAGAATGATTCTGTGTAGTTTATATTTGGAGACATTCCTTTTTCCACTATTACCCTCTTAGCGCTCCGAATCTCCACTTGCATTTTCTACAGAAAGAGTGTTTCAGAACGGCTCAATCAAAACTAAGGTTCAACTCTTTTAGTTTAAGAAACAGAACAGAAAGAAGTTTCACACAATTCTTCTGTGTAGTTTTTATTTGTAGACATTCTTTTTCCCAATATAGGCCTCTTAGCGCTCAGAATGTCCAATTGCAGTTTCTACAGAAAGAGTGTTTCAGAACGGCTCAATCAAAAGTAAGGTTCAACTCTGTTAGTTGAATGCACAGAACAGAAAGAAGTTTCATACAATGCTTCTGTGTAGTTTATATTTGAACATATTCTTTTTTCCACTATTACCCACTTAGCGCTACGAATGTCCAGTTGCATTTTCTACAGACAGAGTGTTTCAAAACTGCTCAATCAAAAGTATGGTTTAACTCTGTTAGCTGAATGCTAAGATCAGAAAGAAGTTTCACAGAATGCTTCTGTGTAGTTTATATTTGAATATATTCCTTTTTCCACTAATACGCTCTTAGCGCTCCATATGTCCAGTTGCATTTTCTACAGAAAGAGTGTTCAGATCTGCTCAATCAAAAGTATGGTTTAACTCTGTTAGCTGAATGCACAGATCAGAAAGAAGTTTCACCGAATGATTCTGTGTAGTTTATATTTGAAGACATTCCTTTTTCCACTATTACCCACTTAGCGCTCCGAATCTCCACTTGCATTTTCTACAAAAAGAGTGTTTCATAACTGCTCAATGAAAAATATGTTTTATCTCTGTTAACTGAAATTACAGATCAGAAATAAGTTTCACAGAATGCATCTGTGTAGTTTTTATTTGAAGATATTCTTTTTCCCAATGTAGGCCTCTTAGCGCTTAGCATGTCCAATTGCAGTTTCTACATAAAGAGTGTTTCAGAACGGCTCAATCAAAAGTAAGGTTCAACTCTGTTAGTTGAATGCACAGAACAGGAAGTAGTTTCATACAATGCTTCTGTGTAGTTTATATTTAACATATTCTTTTTTCCAGTATTACGCACTTAGCGCTACGAATGTCCAGTTGCATTTAATACAGACAGAGTGTTTCAAAACTGCTCAATCAAAAGTATGGTTTAACTCTGTTAGCTGAATGCTCAGATCAGAAAGAAGTTTCACAGAATGCTTCTGTGTAGTTTATATTTGATTATATTCCTTTTTCCACTACTACTCTCTTAGCGCTCCAAATGTCCAGTTGCATTTTCTACAGAAAGAGTGTTCAGATCTGCTCAATCAAAAGTATGGTTTAACTCTGTTAGCTGAATGCACAGATCAGAAAGAAGTTTCACAGAATGATTCTGTGTAGTTTATATTTGGAGACATTCCTTTTTCCACTATTACCCTCTTAGCGCTCCGAATCTCCACTTGCATTTTCTACAGAAAGAGTGTTTCAGAACGGCTCAATCAAAACTAAGGTTCAACTCTTTTAGTTTAAGAAACAGAACAGAAAGAAGTTTCACACAATTCTTCTGTGTAGTTTTTATTTGTAGACATTCTTTTTCCCAATATAGGCCTCCTAGCGCTCAGAATGTCCAATTGCAGTTTCTACAGAAAGAGTGTTTCAGAACGGCTCAATCAAAAGTAAGGTTCAACTCTGTTAGTTGAATGCACAGAACAGAAAGAAGTTTCATACAATGCTTCTGTGTAGTTTCTATTTGAACATATTCTTTTTTCCACTATTTCCCACTTAGCGCTACGAATGTCCAGTTGCATTTTCTACAGACAGAGTGTTTCAAAACTGCTCAATCAAAAGTATGGTTTAACTCTGTTAGCTGAATGCTCAGATCAGAAAGAAGTTTCACAGAATGCCTCTGTGTAGTTTATATTTGATTATATTCCTTTTTCCACTACTGCGCTCTTAGCGCTCCAAATGTCCAGTTGCATTTTCTACAGAAAGAGTGTTCAGATCTGCTCAATCAAAAGTATGGTTTAACTCTGTTAGCTGAATGCACAGATCAGAAAGAAGTTTCACCGAATGATTCTGTGTAGTTTATATTTGAAGACATTCCTTTTTCCACTATTACCCACTTAGCGCTCCGAATCTCCACTTGCATTTTCTACAAAAAGAGTGTTTCATAACTGCCCAATCAAAAATATGTTTTATCTCTGTTAACTGAATTTACAGATCAGAAATAAGTTTCACAGAATGCATCTGTGTAGTTTTTATTTGAAGATATTCTTTTTCCCAATGTAGGCCTCTTAGCGCTTAGCATGTCCAATTGCAGTTTCTACAGAAAGAGTGTTTCAGAACGGCTCAATCAAAAGTAAGGTTCAACTCTGTTAGTTGAATGCACAGAACAGAAAGAATTTTCACAGAATGCTACTGTGTAGTTTATATTTGAATATATTCCTTTTTCCACTATTACCCTCTTAGCGCTCCGAATGTCCACTTGCATTTTCTACAGAAAGAGTGTTCAGAACTGCGCAATCAAAAGTATGGTTTAACTCTGTTAGCTTAATGAACATATCAGAAATAAGTTTCACACAATGCTTCTGTGTAGTTTTTATTTGAAGATATTTTTTTTCCCAATAGAGGCCTCTTAGCGCTCAGAATGTCCAATTGCAGTTTCTACAGAAAGAGTGTTTCAGAAAGGCTCAATCAAAAGTAAGGTTCAACTCTGTTAGTTGAATGCACAGAACAGAAAGATGTTTCATACAATGCTTCTGTGTAGTTTATATTTGAACATATTCTTTTTTCCACTATTACCCACTTAGCGCTACGAATGTCCAGCTGCATTTTCTACAGACAGAGTGTTTCAAAACTGCTCAATCAAAATATGGTTTAACTCTGTTAGCTGAATGCTCAGATCAGAAAGAAGTTTCACAGAATGCTTCTGTGTAGTTTATATTTGAATATATTCCTTTTTCCACTACTACTCTCTTAGCGCTCCAAATATCCAGTTGCATTTTCTACAGAAAGAGTGTTCAGATCTGCTCAATCAAAAGTATGGTTTAACTCTGTTAGCTGAATGCACAGATCAGAAAGAAGTTTCACAGAATGATTCTGTGTAGTTTATATTTGGAGACATTCCTTTTTCCACTATTACCCTCTAAGCGCTCGGAATCTCCACGTGCATTTTCTACAGAAAGAGTGTTTCAGAACGGCTCAATCAAAACTAAGGTTCAACTCTTTTAGTTGAACAAACAGAACAGAAAGAAGTTTCACACAATTCTTCTGTGTAGTTTTTATTTGTAGACATTCTTTTTCCCAATATAGGCCTCCTTGCGCTCAGAATGTCCAATTGCAGTTTCTACAGAAAGAGTGTTTCAGAACGGCTCAATCAAAAGTAAGGTTCAACTCTGTTAGTTGAATGCACAGAACAGAAAGAAGTTTCATACAATGCTTCTGTGTAGTTTATATTTGAACATATTCTTTTTTCCACTATTACCCACTTAGCGCTACGAATGTCCAGTTGCATTTTCTACAGACAGAGTGTTTCAAAACTGCTCAATCAAAAGTATGTTTTAACTCTGTTAGCTGAATGCTCAGATCAGGAAGAAGTTTCACAGAATGCTTCTGTGTAGTTTATATTTGAATATATTCCTTTTTACACTACTACGCTCTTAGCGCTCAAAATGTCCAGTTGCATTTTCTACAGAAAGAGTGTTCAGATCTGCTCAATCAAAAGTATGGTTTAACTCTGTTAGCTGAATGCACAGATCAGAAAGACGTTTCACCGAATGATTCTGTGTAGTTTATATTTGAAGACATTCCTTTTTCCACTATTACCCTCTTAGCGCTCCGAATCTCCACTTGCATTTTCTACAAAAAGAGTGTTTCATAACTGCTCAATCAAAAATATGTTTTATCTCTGTTAACTGAATTTACAGATCAGAAATAAGTTTCACAGAATGCATCTGTGTAGTTTTAATTGAAGATATTCTTTTTCCCAATGTAGGCCTCTTAGCGCTTAGCCTGTCCAATTGCAGTTTCTACAGAGAGAGTGTTTCAGAACGGCTCAATCAAAAGTAAGGTTCAACTCTGTTAGTTGAATGCACAGAACAGAAAGAATTTTCACAGAATGCTACTGTGTAGTTTATATTTGAATATATTCCTTTTTCCACTATTACCCTCTTAGCGCTCCGAATGACCACTTGCATTTTCTACAGAAAGAGTGTTCAGAACTGCGCAATCAAAAGTATGGTTTAACTCTGTTATCTTAATGAACATATCAGAAATAAGTTTCACACAATGCTTCTGTGTAGTTTTTATTTGAAGATATTATTTTTCCCAATATAGGCCTCTTAGCGCTCAGAATGTCCAATTGCAGTTTCTACAGAAAGAGTGTTTCAGAAGGGCTCAATCAAAAGTAAGGTTCAACTCTGTTAGTTGAATGCACAGAACAGAAAGAAGTTTCATACAATGCTTCTGTGTAGTTTATATTTGAACATATTCTTATTTCCACTATTACCCACTTAGCGCTACGAATGTCCAGTTGCATTTTCTACAGACAGAGTGTTTCAAAACTCCTCAATCAAAAGTATGGTTTAACTCTGTTAGCTGAATGCTCAGATCAGAAAGAAGTTTCACAGAATGCTTCTGTGTAGTTTATATTTGAATATATTCCTTTTTCCACTACTACTCTCTTAGCGCTCCAAATGTCCAGTTGCATTTTCTACAGAAAGAGTGTTCAGATCTGCTCAATCAAGAGTATGCTTTAAATCTGTTAGCTGAATGCACAGATCAGAAAGAAGTTTCACAGAATGAGTCTGTGTAGTTTATATTTGGAGACATTCCTTTTTCCACTATTACCCTCTTAGCGCTCCGAATCTCCACTTGCATTTTCTGCAGAAAGAGTGTTTCAGAACGGCTCAATCAAAACTAATGTTGAACTCTTTTAGTTGAACAAACAGAACAGAAAGAAGTTTCACACAATTCTTCTGTGTAGTTTTTATTTGTAGAGATTCTTTTTCCCAATATATGCCTCTTAGCGCTCAGAATGTCCAATTGCAGTTTCTACAGAAAGAGTGTTTCAGAACGGCTCAATCAAAAGTAAGGTTCAACTCTGTTAGTTGAATGCACAGAACAGAAAGAAGTTTCATACAATGCTTCTGTGTAGTTTATATTTGAACATATTCTTTTTTCCACTATTACCCACTTAGCGCTACGAATGTCCAGTTGCATTTTCTACAGACAGAGTGTTTCAAAACTGCTCAATCAAAAGTATGTTTTAACTCTGTTAGCTGAATGCTCAGATCAGGAAGAAGTTTCACAGAATGCTTCTGTGTAGTTTATATTTGAATATATTCCTTTTTACACTACTACGCTCTTAGCGCTCCAAATGTCCAGTTGCATTTTCTACAGAAAGAGTGTTCAGATCTGCTCAATCAAAAGTATGGTTTAACTCTGTTAGCTGAATGCACAGATCAGAAAGACGTTTCACCGAATGATTCTGTGTAGTTTATATTTGAAGACATTCCTTTTTCCACTATTACCCTCTTAGCGCTCCGAATCTCCACTTGCATTTCCTACAAAAAGAGTGTTTCATAACTGCTCAATCAAAAATATGTTTTATCTCTGTTAACTGAATTTACAGATCAGAAATAAGTTTCACAGAATGCATCTGTGTAGTTTTAATTGAAGATATTCTTTTTCCCAATGTAGGCCTCTTAGCGCTTAGCCTGTCCAATTGCAGTTTCTACAGAAAGAGTGTTTCAGAACGGCTCAATCAAAAGTAAGGTTCAACTCTGTTAGTTGAATGCACAGAACAGAAAGAATTTTCACAGAATGCTACTGTGTAGTTTATATTTGAATATATTCCTTTTTCCACTATTACCCTCTTAGCGCTCCGAATGACCACTTGCATTTTCTACAGAAAGAGTGTTCAGAACTGCGCAATCAAAAGTATGGTTTAACTCTGTTAGCTTAATGAACATATCAGAAATAAGTTTCACACAATGCTTCTGTGTAGTTTTTATTTGAAGATATTATTTTTCCCAATATAGGCCTCTTAGCGCTCAGAATGTCCAATTGCAGTTTCTACAGAAAGAGTGTTTCAGAAGGGCTCAATCAAAAGTAAGGTTCAACTCTGTTAGTTGAATGCACAGAACAGAAAGAAGTTTCATACAATGCTTCTGTGTAGTTTATATTTGAACATATTCTTATTTCCACTATTACCCACTTAGCGCTACGAATGTCCAGTTGCATTTTCTACAGACAGAGTGTTTCAAAACTGCTCAATCAAAAGTATGGTTTAACTCTGTTAGCTGAATGCTCAGATCAGAAAGAAGTTTCACAGAATGCTTCTGTGTAGTTTATATTTGAATATATTCCTTTTTCCACTACTACTCTCTTAGCGCTCCAAATGTCCAGTTGCATTTTCTACAGAAAGAGTGTTCAGATCTGCTCAATCAAGAGTATGCTTTAAATCTGTTAGCTGAATGCACAGATCAGAAAGAAGTTTCACAGAATGATTCTGTGTAGTTTATATTTGGAGACATTCCTTTTTCCACTATTACCCTCTTAGCGCTCCGAATCTCCACTTGAATTTTCTACAGAAAGAGTGTTTCAGAACGGCTCAATCAAAACTAAGGTTCAACTCTTTTAGTTGAACAAACAGAACAGAAAGAAGTTTCACACAATTCTTCTGTGTAGTTTTTATTTTTAGACATTCCTTTTCCCAATATAGGCCTCTTAGCGCTCAGAATTTCCAATTGAAGTTTCTACAGAAAGAGTGTTTCAGAACGGCTCAATCAAAAGTAAGGTTCAACTCTGTTAGTTGAATGCACAGAACAGAAAGAAGTTTCATACAATGCTTCTGTGTAGTTTCTATTTGAACATATTCTTTTTTCCACTATTAGCCACTTAGCGCTACGAATGTCCAGTTGCATTTTCTACAGACAGAGTGTTTCAAAATTGCTCAATCAAAAGTATGGTTTAACTCTGTTAGCTGAATGCTCAGATCGGAAAGAAGTTTCACAGAATGCTTCTGTGTAGTTTATATTTGAGTATATTCCTTTTTCCACTACTACTCTCTTAGCCCTCCAAATGTCCAGTTGCATTTTCTACAGAAAGAGTGTTCAGATCTGCTCAATCAAAAGTATGGTTTAACTCTGTTAGCTGAATGCACAGATCAGAAAGAAGTTTCACAGAATGAGTCTGTGTAGTTTATATTTGGAGACATTCCTTTTTCCACTATTACCCTCTTAGCGCTCCGAATCTCCACTTGCATTTTCTGCAGAAAGCGTGTTTCAGAACGGCTCAATCAAAACTAATGTTGAACTCTTTTAGTTGAACAAACAGAACAGAAAGAAGTTTCACACAATTCTTCTGTGTAGTTTTTATTTGTAGAGATTCTTTTTCCCAATATATGCCTCTTAGCGCTCAGAATGTCCAATTGCAGTTTCTACAGAAAGAGTGTTTCAGAACGGCTCAATCAAAAGTAAGGTTCAACTCTGTTAGTTGAATGCACAGAACAGAAAGAAGTTTCATACAATGCTTCTGTGTAGTTTATATTTGAATATATTCTATTTTCCAATATTACCCACTTAGCGCTACGAATGTCCAGTTGCATTATCTACAGACAGAGTGTTTCAAAACTGCTCAATCAAACGTATGGTTTAACTCTGTTAGCTGAATGCTCAGATCAGAAAGAAGTTTCACAGAATGCTTCTGTGTAGTTTATATCTGAATATATTCCTTTTTCCACTACTACGCTCTTAGCGCTCCAAATGTCCAGTTGCATTTTGTACAGAAAGAGTGTTCAGATCTGCTCAATCAAAAGTATGTTTTAACTCTGTTAGCTGAATGCACAGATCAGAAAGAAGTTTCACCGAATGATTCTGTGTAGTTTATATTTGAAGACATTCCTTTTTCCACTATTACCCTCTTAGCGCTCCGAATCTCCACTTGCATTTTCTACAAAAAGAGTGTTTCATAACTGCTCAATCAAAAATATGTTTTATCTCTGTTAACTGAATTTACAGATCAGAAATAAGTTTCACAGAATGCATCTGTGTAGTTTTTATTTGAAGATATTCTTTTTCCCAATGTAGGCCTCTTAGCGCTTAGCATGTCCAATTGCAGTTTCTACAGAAAGAGTGTTTCAGAACGGCTCAATTAAAAGTAAGGTTCAACTCTGTTAGTTGAATGCACAGAACAGAAAGTATTTTCACAGAATGCTACTGTGTAGTTTATATTTGAATATATTCCTTTTTCCACTAGTACCCTATTAGCGCTCCGAATGTCCACTTGCATTTTCTACAGAAAGGGTGTTCAGAACTTCGCAATCAAAAGTATGGTTTAACTCTGTTAGCTTAATTAAAATATCAGAAATAAGTTTCACACAATGCTTCTGTGTAGTTTTTATTTGAAGATATTATTTTTCCCAATATAGGCCTCTTAGCGCTCAGAATGTCCAATTGCAGTTTCTACAGAAAGAGAGTTTCAGAAAGGCTCAATCAAAAGTAAGGTTCAACTCTGTTAGTTGAATGCACAGAACAGAAAGAAGTTTCATACAATGCTTCTGTGTAGTTTATATTTGATCATATTCTTTTTTCCACTATTACCCTCTTAGCGCTACGAATGTACAGTTGAATTTTCTACAGAGTGTTTCAAAACTGCTCAATCAAAAGTATGGTTTAACTCTGTTAGCTGAATGCTCAGATCAGAAAGAAGTTTCACAGAATGCTTCTGTGTAGTTTATATTTGAATATATTCCTTTTTCCACTAATACGCTCTTAGCGCTCCATATGTCCAGTTGCATTTTCTACAGAAAGAGTGTTCAGATCTGCTCAATCAAAAGTATGGTTTAACTCTGTTAGCTGAATGCACAGATCAGAAATAAGTTTCACCGAATGATTCTGTGTAGTTTATATTTGAAGACATTCCTTTTTCCACTATTACCCACTTAGCGCTCCGAATCTCCACTTGCATTTTCTACAAAAAGAGTGTTTCATAACTGCTCAATGAAAAATATGTTTTATCTCTGTTAACTGAATTTACAGATCAGAAATAAGTTTCACAGAATGCATCTGTGTAGTTTTTATTTGAAGATATTCTTTTTCCCAATGTAGGCCTCTTAGCGCTTAGCATGTCCAATTGCAGTTTCTACAGAAAGAGTGTTTCAGAACGGCTCAATCAAAAGTAAGGTTCAACTCTGTTAGTTGAATGCACAGAACAGGAAGTAGTTTCATACAATGATTCTGTGTAGTTTATATTTAACATATTCTTTTTTCCAGTATTACGCACTTAGCGCTACGAATGTCCAGTTGCATTTTCTACAGACAGAGTGTTTCAAAACTGCTCAATCAAAAGTATGGTTTAACTCTGTTCGCTGAATGCTCAGATCAGAAAGAAGTTTCACAGAATGCTTCTGTGTAGTTTATATTTGATTATATTCCTTTTTCCACTACTACTCTCTTAGCGCTCCAAATGTCCAGTTGCATTTTCTACAGAAAGAGTGTTCAGATCTGCTCAATCAAAAGTATGGTTTAACTCTGTTAGCTGAATGCACAGATCAGAAAGAAGTTTCACAGAATGATTCTGTGTAGTTTATATTTGGAGACATTCCTTTTTCCACTATTACCCTCTTAGCGCTCCGAATCTCCACTTGCATTTTCTACAGAAAGAGTGTTTCAGAACGGCTCAATAAAAACTAAGGTTCAAATCTTTTAGTTGAACAAACAGAACAGAAAGAAGTTTCACACAATTCTTCTGTGTAGTTTTTATTTGTAGACATTCTTTTTCCCAATATAGGCCTCTTATCGCTCAGAATGTCCAATTGCAGTTTCTACAGAAAGAGTGTTTCAGAACGGCTCAATCAAAAGTAAGGTTCAACTCTGTTAGTTGAATGCACAGAACAGAAAGAAGTTTCATACAATGCTTCTGTGTAGTTTATATTTGAACATATTCTTTTTTCCGCTATTACCCACTTAGCGCTACGAATGTCCAGTTGCATTTTCTACAGACAGAGTGTTTCAAAACTGCTCAATCAAAAGTATGGTTTAACTCTGTTAGCTGAATGCTCAGAGCAGAAAGAAGTTCCACAGAATGCTTCTGTGTAGTTTATATTTGAATATATTCCTTTTTCCACTACTACGCTCTTAGCGCTCCAAATGTCCAGTTGCATTTTCTACAGAAAGTGTGTTCAGATCTGCTCAATCAAAAGTATGGTTTCACTCTGTTAGCTGAATGCACAGATCAGAAAGAAGTTGCACCGAATGATTCTGTGTAGTTTATATTTGAAGACAATCCTTTTTCCACTATTACCCACTTAGCGCTCCGAATCTCCACTTGCATTTTCTACAAAAAGAGTGTTTCATAACTGCTCAAGCAAAAATATGTTTTATCTGTGTTAACTGAATTTACAGATCAGAAATAAGTTTCACAGAATGCATCTGTGTAGTTTTTATTTGAAGATATTCTTTTTCCCAATGTAGGCCTCTTAGCGCTTAGCATGTCCAATTGCAGTTTCTACAGAAAGAGTGTTTCAGAACGGCTCAATCAAAATAAGGTTCAACTCTGTTAGTTGAATGCACAGAACAGAAAGAATTTTCACAGAATGCTACTCTGTAGTTTATATTTGAATATATTCCTTTTTCCACTATTACCCTCTTAGCGCTCCGAATGTCCACTTGCATTTTCTACAGAAAGAGTGTTCAGAACTGCGCAATCAAAAGTATGGTTTAACTCTGTTAGCTTAATGAACATATCAGAAATAAGTTTCACACAATGCTTCTGTGTAGTTTTTATTTGAAGATATTATTTTTCCCAATAGAGGCCTCTTAGCGCTCAGAATGTCCAATTGCAGTTTCTACAGAAAGAGTGTTTCAGAAAGGCTCAATCAAAAGTAAGGTTCAAATCTGTTAGTTGAATGCACAGAACAGAAAGAAGTTTCATACAATGCTTCTGTGTAGTTTATATTTGAACATATTCTTTTTTCCACTATTACCCACTTAGCGCTACGAATGTCCAGTTGCATTTTCTGCAGACAGAGTGTTTCAAAACTGCTCAATCAATAGTATGGTTTAACTCTGTTAGCTGAATGCTCAGATCAGAAAGAATTTTCACAGAATGCTTCTGTGTAGTTTATATTTGAATATATTCCTTTTTCCACTACTACTCTCTTAGCGCTCCAAATGTCCAGTTGCATTTTCTACAGAAAGAGTGTTCAGATCTGCTCAATCAAAAGTATGGTTTAACTCTGTTAGCTGAATGCACAGATCAGAAAGAAGTTTCACAGAATGATTCTGTGTAGTTTATATTTGGAGACATTCCTTTTTCCACTATTACCCTCTTAGCGCTCCGAATCTCCACTTGCATTTTCTACAGAAAGAGTGTTTCAGAACGGCTCAATCAAAACTAAGGTTGAAATCTTTTAGTTGAACAAACAGAACAGAAAGATGTTTCACACAATTCTATGTGTAGTTTTTATTTGTAGAGATTCTTTTTCCCAATATATGCCTCTTAGCGCTAAGAATGTCCAATTGCAGTTTCTACAGAAAGAGTGTTTCAGAACGGCTCAATCAAAAGTAAGGTTCAACTCTGTTAGTTGAATGCACAGAACAGAAAGAAGTTTCATACAATGCTTCTGTGTAGTTTATATTTGAACATATTCTTTTTTCCACTATTACCCACTTAGCGCTACGAATGTCCAGTTGCATTTTCTACAGACAGAGTGTTTCAAAACTGCTCAATCAAAAGTATGGTTTAACTCTGTTAGCTGAATGCTCAGATCAGAAAGAAGTTTCACAGAATGCTTCTGTGTAGTTTATATTTGAATATATTCCTTTTTCCACTACTACGCTCTTAGCGCTCCAAATATCCAGTTGCATTTTCTACAGAAAGAGTGTTCAGATCTGCTCAATCAAAAGTATGGTTTAACTCTGTTAGCTGAATGCACAGATCAGAAAGAAGTTTCACCGAATGATTCTGTGTAGTTTATATTTGAAGACATTCCTTTTTCCACTATTACCATCTTAGCACTCCGAATCTCCACTTGCATTTTCTACAAAAAGAGTGTTTCATAACTGCTCAACCAAAAATAAGTTTTATCTCTGTTAACTGAATTTACAGATCAGAAATATGTTTCACAGAATGCATCTGTGTAGTTTTTATTTGAAGATATTCTTTTTCCCAATGTAGGTCTCTTAGCGCTTAGCATATCCAATTGCAGTTTCTACAGAAAGAGTGTTTCAGAACGGCTCAATCAAAAGTAAGGTTCAACTCTGTTAGTTGAATGCACAGAACAGAAAGAGTTTTCACAGAATGCTACTGTGTAGTTTATATTTGAATATATTCCTTTTTCCACTATTACCCTATTAGCGCTCCGAATGTCCACTTGCATTTTCTACAGAAAGGGTGTTCAGAACTGCGCAATCAAAAGTACGGTTTAACTCTGTTTGCTTAATGAACATATCAGAAATAAGTTTCACACAATGCTTCTGTGTAGTTTTTATTTGAAGATATTATTTTTCCCAATATAGGCCTCTTAGCGCTCAGAATGTCCAATTGCAGTTTCTACAGAAAGAGTGTTTCAGAAAGGCTCAATCAAAAGTAAGGTTCAACTCTGTTAGTTGAATGCACAGAACAGAAAGAAGTTTCATACAATGCTTCTGTGTAGTTTATATTTGAACATATTCTTTTTTCCACTATTACCCTCTTAGCGCTACGAATGTCCAGTTGCATTTTCTACAGACAGAGTGTTTCAAAACTGCTCAATCAAAAGTATGGTTTAACTCTGTTAGCTGAATGCTCAGATCAGAGAGAATTTTCACAGAATGCTTCTGTGTAGTTTATATTTGAATATATTCCTTTTTCCACTACTACTCTCTTAGCGCTCCAAATGTCCAGTTGCATTTTCTACACAAAGAGTGTTCAGATCTGCTCAATCAAAAGTATGGTTTAACTCTGTTAGCTGAATGCACAGATCAGAAAGAAGTTTCACAGAATGATTCTGTGTAGTTTATATTTGGAGACATTCCTTTTTCCACTATTACCCTCTTAGCGCTCCGAATCTCCACTTGCATTTTCTACAGAAAGAGTGTTTCAGAACGGATCAATCAAAACTAAGGTTCAAATCTTTTAGTTGAACAAACAGAACAGAAAGAAGTTTCACACAATTCTTCTGTGTAGTTTTTATTTGTAGACATTCTTTTTCCCAATGTAGGCCTCTTAGCGCTCAGAATGTCCAATTGCAGTTTCTACAGAAAGAGTGTTTCAGAAAGGCTCAATCAAAAGTAAGGTTCAACTCTGTTAGTTGAATGCACAGAACAGAAAGAAGTTTCATACAATGCTTCTGTGTAGTTTATATTTGAACATATTCTTTTTTCCACTATTACCCACTTAGCGCTACGAATGTCCAGTTGCATTTTCTACAGACAGAGTGTTTCAAAACTGCTCAATCAAAAGTATGGTTTAACTCTGTTAGCTGAATGCTCAGATCAGAAAGAAGTTTCACAGAATGCTTCTGTGTAGTTTATATTTGAATATATTCCTTTTTCCACTAATACGCTCTTAGCGCTCCATATGTCCAGTTGCATTTTCTACAGAAAGAGTGTTCAGATCTGCTCAATCAAAAGTATGGTTTAACTCTGTTAGCTGAATGCACAGATCAGAAAGAAGTTTCACCGAATGATTCTGTGTAGTTTATATTTGAAGACATTCCTTTTTCCACTATTTCCCACTTAGCGCTCCGAATCTCCACTTGCATTTTCTACAA
This sequence comes from Symphalangus syndactylus, assembly GCF_028878055.3. Classification (NCBI taxonomy): domain Eukaryota; kingdom Metazoa; phylum Chordata; class Mammalia; order Primates; family Hylobatidae; genus Symphalangus; species Symphalangus syndactylus. The sequence continues at coordinate 4,542,303 of NC_072429.2, forward strand.
AAAGAGTGTTTCATAACTGCTCAATGAAAAATATGTTTTATCTCTGTTAACTGAATTTACAGATCAGAAATAAGTTTCACAGAATGCATCTGTGTAGTTTTTATTTGAAGATATTGTTTTTCCCAATGTAGGCCTCTTAGCGCTTAGCATGTCCAATTGCAGTTTCTACAGAAAGAGTGTTTCAGAACGGCTCAATCAAAAGTAAGGTTCAACTCTGTTAGTTGAATGCACAGAACAGGAAGTAGTTTCATACAATGCTTCTGTGTAGTTTATTTTTAACATATTCTTTTTTCCAGTATTACGCACTTAGCGCTACGAATGTCCAGTTGCATTTTCTACAGACAGAGTGTTTCAAAACTGCTCAATCAAAAGTATGGTTTAACTCTGTTAGCTGCATGCTCAGATCAGAAAGAAGTTTCACAGAATGCTTCTGTGTAGTTTATATTTGATTATATTCCTTTTTCCACTACTACTCTCTTAGCGCTCCAAATGTCCAGTTTCATTTTCTACAGAAAGAGTGTTCAGATCTGCTCAATCAAAAGTATGGTTTAACTCTGTTAGCTGAATGCACAGATCAGAAAGAAGTTCACAGAATGATTCTGTGTAGTTTATATTTGGAGACATTCCTTTTTCCACTATTACCCTCTTAGCGCTCCGAATCTCCACTTGCATTTTCTACAGAAAGAGTGTTTCAGAACGGCTCAATCAAAACTAAGGTTCAACTCATTTAGTTGAAGAAACAGAACAGAAAGAAATTTCACACAATTCTTCTGTGTAGTTTTTATTTGTAGACATTCTTTTTCCCAATATAGGCCTCTTAGCGCTCAGAATGTCCAATTGCAGTTTCTACAGAAAGAGTGTTTCAGAACGGCTCAATCAAAAGTAAGGTTCAACTCTGTTAGTTGAATTCACAGAACAGAAAGAAGTTTCATACAATGCTTCTGTGTAGTTTATATTTGAACATATTCTTTTTTCCACTATTACCCACTTAGCGCTACGAATGTCCAGTTGCATTTTCTACAGACAGAGTGTTTCAAAACTGCTCAATCAAAAGTATGGTTTAACTCTGTTAGCTGAATGCTCAGAGCAGAAAGAAGTTCCACAGAATGCTTCTGTTTAGTTTATATTTGAATATATTCCTTTTTCCACTACTACGCTCTTAGCGCTCCAAATGTCCAGTTGCATTTTCTACAGAAAGAGTGTTCAGATCTGCTCAATCAAAAGTATGGTTTAACTCTGTTAGCTGAATGCACAGATCAGAAAGAAGTTGCACCGAATGATTCTGTGTAGTTTATATTTGAAGACAATTCTTTTTACACTATTACCCACTTAGCGCTCCGAATCTCCACTTGCATTTTCTACAAAAAGAGTGTTTCATAACTGCTCAAGCAAAAATATGTTTTATCTCTGTTAACTGAATTTACAGATCAGAAATAAGTTTCACAGAATGCATCTGTGTAGTTTTTATTTGAAGATATTCTTTTTCCCAATGTAGGCCTCTTAGCGCTTAGCATGTCCAATTGCAGTTTCTAAGGAAAGAGTGTTTCAGAACGGCTCAATCAAAATAAGGTTCAACTCTGTTAGTTGAATGCACAGAACAGAAAGAAGTTTCATACAATGCTTCTGTGTAGTTTATATTTGAACATATTCTTTTTTCCACTATTACCCACTTAGCGCTACGAATGTCCAGTTGCATTTTCTACAGACAGAGTGTTTCAAAACTGCTCAATCAATAGTATGGTTTAACTCTGTTAGCTGAATGCTCAGATCAGAAAGAAGTTTCACAGAATGCTTCTGTGTAGTTTATATTTGATTATATTCCTTTTTCCACTACTACTCTCTTAGCGCTCCAAATGTCCAGTTGCATTTCCTACAGAAAGAGTGTTCAGATCTGCTCAATCAAAAGTATGGTTTAACTCTGTTAGCTGAATGCACAGAACAGAAAGAAGTTTCACAGAATGATTCTGTGTAGTTTATATTTGGAGACATTACTTTTTCCACTATTACCCTCTTAGCGCTCCGAATCTCCACTTGCGTTTTCTACAGAAAGAGTGTTTCAGAACGGCTCAATCAAAACTAAGGTTGAAATCTTTTAGTTGAACAAACAGAACAGAAAGGAGTTTCACACAATTCTTCTGTGTAGTTTTTATTTGTAGACATTCTTTTTCCCAATATAGGCCTCTTAGCGCTAAGAATGTCCAATTGCAGTTTCTACAGAAAGAGTGTTTCAGAACGGCTCAATCAAAAGTAAGGTTCAACTCTGTTAGTTGAATGCACAGAACAGAAAGAAGTTTCATACAATGCTTCTGTGTAGTTTATATTTGAACATATTCTTTTTTCCACTATTACCCACTTAGCGCTACGAATGTCCAGTTGCATTTTCTACAGACAGAGTGTTTCAAAACTGCTCAATCAAAAGTATGGTTTAACTCTGTTAGCTGAATGCTCAGATCAGAAAGAAGTTTCACAGAATGCTTCTGTATAGTTTATATTTGAATATATTCCTTTTTCCACTACTACGCTCTTAGCGCTCCAAATATCCAGTTGCATTTTCTACAGAAAGAGTGTTCAGATCTGCTCAATCAAAAGTATGGTTTAACTCTGTTAGCTGAATGCACAGATCAGAAAGAAGTTTCACCGAATGATTCTGTGTAGTTTATATTTGAAGACATTCCTTTTTCCACTATTACCCTCTTAGCACTCCGAATCTCCACTTGCATTTTCTACAAAAAGAGTGTTTCATAACTGCTCAACCAAAAATATGTTTTATCTCTGTTAACTGAATTTACAGATCAGAAATATGTTTCACAGAATGCATCTGTGTAGTTTTTATTTGAAGATATTCTTTTTCCCAATGTAGGCCTCTTAGCGCTTAGCATGTCCAATTGCAGTTTCTACAGAAAGAGTGTTTCAGAACGGCTCAATCAAAAGTAAGGTTCAACTCTGTTAGTTGAATGCACAGAACAGAAAGAATTTTCACAGAATGCTACTGTGTAGTTTATATTTGAATATATTCCTTTTTCGACTATTACCCTATTAGCGCTCCGAATGTCCACTTGCATTTTCTACAGAAAGGGTGTTCAGAACTGCGCAAACAAAAGTATGGTTTAACTCTGTTTGCTTAATGAACATATCAGAAATAAGTTTCACACAATGCTTCTGTGTAGTTTTTATTTGAAGATATTATTTTTCCCAATATAGGCCTCTTAGCGCTCAGAATGTCCAATTGCAGTTTCTACAGAAAGAGTGTTTCAGAAAGGCTCAATCAAATTAAGGTTCAACTCTGTTAGTTGAATGCACAGAACAGAAAGATGTTTCATACAATGCTTCTGTGTAGTTTATATATGAACATATTCTTTTTTCCACTATTACCCTCTTAGCGCTACGAATGTCCAGTTGCATTTTCTACAGACAGAGTGTTTCAAAACTGCTCAATCAAAAGTATGGTTTAACTCTGTTAGCTGAATGCTCAGATCAGAAAGAAGTTTCACAGAATGCTTCTGTGTAGTTTATATTAGAATATATTCCTTTTTCCACTACTACTCTCTTAGCGCTCCAAATGTCCAGTTGCATTTTCTACAGAAAGAGTGTTCAGATCTGCTCAATCAAAAGTATGGTTTAACTCTGTTAGCTGAATGCACAGATCAGAAAGAAGTTTCAAAGAATGATTCTGTGTAGTTTATATTTGGAGACATTCCTTTTTCCACTATTACCCTCTTAGCGCTCCGAATCTCCACTTGCATTTTCTACAGAAAGAGTGTTTCAGAACCTCTCAATCAAAAGTAAGGTTCAAATCTTTTAGTTGAACAAACAGAACAGAAAGAAGTTTCACACAATTCTTCTGTGTAGTTTTTATTTGTAGACATTCTTTTTCCCAATGTAGGCCTCTTAGCGCTCAGAATGTCCAATTGCAGTTTCTACAGAAAGAGTGTTTCAGAACGGCTCAATCAAAAGTAAGGTTCAACTCTGTTAGTTGAATGCACAGAACAGAAAGAAGTTTCATACAATGCTTCTGTGTAGTTTATATTTGAACATATTCTTTTTTCCACTATTACCCACTTAGCGCTACGAATGTCCAGTTGCATTTTCTACAGACAGAGTGTTTCAAAACTGCTCAATCAAAAGTATGGTTTAACTCTGTTAGCTGAATGCTCAGATCAGAAAGAAGTTTCACAGAATGCTTCTGTGTATTTTATATTTGAATATATTCCTTTTTCCACTAATACGCTCTTAGCGCTCCATATGTCCAGTTGCATTTTCTACAGAAAGAGTGTTCAGATCTGCTCAATCAAAAGTATGGTTTAACTCTGTTAGCTGAAGGCACAGATCAGAAAGAAGTTTCACCGAATGATTCTGTGTAGTTTATATTTGAAGACATTCCTTTTTCCACTATTACCCACTTAGCGCTCCGAATCTCCACTTGCATTTTCTACAAAAAGAGTGTTTCATAACTGCTCAATGAAAAATTTGTTTTATCTCTGTTAACTGAATTTACAGATCAGAAATAAGTTTCACAGAATGCATCTGTGTAGTTTTTATTTGAAGATATTCTTTTTCCCAATGTAGGCCTCTTAGCGCTTAGCATGTCCAATTGCAGTTTCTACAGAAAGAGTGTTTCAGAACGGCTCAATCAAAAGTAAGGTTCAACTCTGTTAGTTGAATGCACAGAACAGGAAGTAGTTTCATACAATGCTTCTGTGTAGTTTATATTTAACATATTCTTTTTTCCAGTATTACGCACTTAGCGCTACGAATGTCCAGTTGCATTTTCTACAGACAGAGTGTTTCAAAACTGCTCAATCAAAAGTATGGTTTAACTCTGTTAGCTGAATGCTCAGATCAGAAAGAAGTTTCACAGAATGCTTCTGTGTAGTTTATATTTGATTATATTCCTTTTTCCACTACTACTCTCTTAGCGCTCCAAATGTCCAGTTGCATTTTCTACAGAAAGAGTGTTCAGATCTGCTCAATCAAAAGTATGGTTTAACTCTGTTAGCTGAATGCACAGATCAGAAAGAAGTTTCACAGAATGATTCTGTGTAGTTTATATTTGGAGACATTCCTTTTTCCACTATTACCCTCTTAGCGCTCCGAATCTCCACTTGCATTTTCTACAGAAAGAGTGTTTCAGAACGGCTCAATCAAAACTAAGGTTCAACTCTTTTAGTTGAAGAAACAGAACAGAAAGAAGTTTCACACAATTCTTCTGTGTAGTTTTTATTTGTAGACATTCTTTTTCCCAATATAGGCCTCTTAGCGCTCAGAATGTCCAATTGCAGTTTCTACAGAAAGAGTGTTTCAGAACGGCTCAATCAAAAGTAAGGTTCAACTCTGTTAGTTGAATGCACAGAACAGAAAGAAGTTTCATACAATGCTTCTGTGTAGTTTATATTTGAACATATTCTTTTTTCCACTATTACCCACTTAGCGCTACGAATGTCCAGTTGCATTTTCTACAGACAGAGTGTTTCAAAACTGCTCAATCAAAAGTATGGTTTAACTCTGTTAGCTAAATGCTCAGAGCGGAAAGAAGTTCCACAGAATGCTTCTGTGTAGTTTATATTTGAATATATTCCTTTTTCCACTACTACGCTCTTAGCGCTCCAAATGTCCAGTTGCATTTTCTACAGAAAGAGTGTTCAGATCTGCTCAATCAAAAGTATGGTTTAACTCTGTTAGCTGAATGCACAGATCAGAAAGAAGTTGCACCGAATGATTCTGTGTAGTTTATATTTGAAGACAATCCTTTTTCCACTATTACCCACTTAGCGCTCCGAATCTCCACTTGCATTTTCTACAAAAAGAGTGTTTCATAACTGCTCAAGCAAAAATATGTTTTATCTCTGTTAACTGAATTTACAGATCAGAAATAAGTTTCACAGAATGCATCTGTGTAGTTTTTATTTGAAGATATTCTTTTTCCCAATGTAGGCCTCTTAGCGCTTAGCATGTCCAACTGCAGTTTCTACAGAAAGAGTGTTTCAGAACGGCTCAATCAAAATAAGGTTCAACTCTGTTAGTTGAATGCACAGAACAGAAAGAATTTTCACAGAATGCTACTGTGTAGTTTACATTTGAATATATTCCCTTTTCCACTATTACCCTCTTAGCGCTCCGAATGTCCACTTGCATTTTCTACAGAAAGAGTGTTCAGAACTGCGCAATCAAAAGTATGGTTTAACTCTGTTAGCTTAATGAACATATCAGAAATAAGTTTCACACAATGCTTCTGTGTAGTTTTTATTTGAAGATATTATTTTTCCCAATAGAGGCCTCTTAGCGCTCAGAATGTCCAATTGCAGTTTCTACAGAAAGAGTGTTTCAGAAAGGCTCAATCAAAAGTAAGGTTCAAATCTGTTAGTTGAATGCACAGAACAGAAAGAAGTTTCACACAATGCTTCTGTGTAGTTTATATTTGAACATATTCTTTTTTCCACTATTACCCACTTAGCGCTACGAATGTCCAGTTGCATTTTCTACAGACAGAGTGTTTCAAAACTGCTCAATCAAAAGTATGGTTTAACTCTGTTAGCTGAATGCTCAGATCAGAAAGAAGTTTCACAGAATGCTTCTGTGTAGTTTATGTTTGAATATATTCCTTTTTCCACTACTAATCTCTTAGCGCTCCCAATGTCCAGTTGCATTTTCTACAGAAAGATTGTTCAGATCTGCTCAATCAAAAGTATGGTTTAACTCTGTTAGCTGAATGCACAGATCAGAAAGAAGTTTCACAGAATGATTCTGTGTAGTTTATATTTGGAGACATTCCTTTTTCCACTATTACCCTCTTAGCGCTCCGAATCTCCACTTGCATTTTCTACAGAAAGAGTGTTTCAGAACGGCTCAATCAAAACTAAGGTTGAACTCTTTTAGTTGAACAAACAGAACAGAAAGAAGTTTCACACAATTCTTCTGTGTAGTTTTTATTTGTAGACATTCTTTTTCCCAATATAGGCCTCTTAGCGCTAAGAATGTCCAATTGCAGTTTCTACAGAAAGAGTGTTTCAGAACGGCTCAATCAAATGTAAGGTTCAACTCTGTTAGTTGAATGCACAGAACAGAAAGTAGTTTCATACAATGCTGCTGTGTAGTTTATATTTGAATATATTCTTTTTTCCACTATTACCCACTTAGTGCTACGAATGTCCAGTTGCATTTTCTACAGACAGAGTGTTTCAAAACTGCTCAATCAAAAGTATGGTTTAACTCTGTTAGCTGAATGCTCAGATCAGAAAGAAGTTTCACAGAATGCTTCTGTGTAGTTTATATTTGAATATATTCCTTTTTCCACTACTACTCTCTTAGCGCTCCAAATGTCCAGTTGCATTTTCTACAGAAAGAGTGTTCAGATCTGCTCAATCAAAAGTATGGTTTAAATCTGTTAGCTGAATGCACAGATCAGAAAGAAGTTTCACAGAATGATTCTGTGTAGTTTATATTTGGAGACATTCCTTTTTCCACTATTACCCTCTTAGCACTCCGAATCTCCACTTGCATTTTCTACAAAAAGAGTGTTTCATAACTGCTCAATCAAAAATATGTTTTATCTCTGTTAACTGAATTTACAGATCAGAAATATGTTTCACAGAATGCATCTGTGTAGTTTTTATTTGAAGATATTCTTTTTCCCAATGTAGGCCTCTTATCGCTTAGCATGTCCAATTGCAGTTTCTACAGAAAGAGTGTTTCAGAACGGCTCAATCAAAAGTAAGGTTCAGCTCTGTTAGTTGAATGCACAGAACAGAAAGAATTTTCACAGAATGCTACTGTGTAGTTTATATTTGCATATATTCCTTTTTCCACTATTACCCTCTTAGCGCTCCGAATGTCCACTTGCATTTTCTACAGAAAGAGTGTTCAGAACTGCGCAATCAAAAGTATGGTTTAACTCTGTTAGCTTAATGAACATATCAGAAATAAGTTTCACACAATGCTTCTGTGTAGTTTTTATTTGAAGATATTATTTTTCCCAATGGGGGACTCTTAGCGCTCAGAATGTCCAATTGCAGTTTCTACAGAAAGAGTGTTTCAGAAAGGCTCAATCAAATGTAAGGTTCAACTCTGTTAGTTGAATGCACAGAACAGAAAGAAGTTTCATACAATTCTTCTGTGTTGTTTATATTTGAACATATTCTTTTTTCCACTATTACCCACTTAGCGCTACGAATGTCCAGTTGCATTTTCTACAGACAGAGTGTTTCAAAACTGCTCAATCAAAAGTATGGTTTAACTCTGTTAGCTGAATGCTCAGATCAGAAAGAAGTTTCACAGAATGCTTCTGTGTAGTTTATATTTGAATATATTCCTTTTTCCACTACTACTCTCTTAGCGCCCCAAATGTCCAGTTGCATTTTCTACAGAAAGAGTGTTCAGATCTGCTCAACCAAAAGTATGGTTTAAATCTGTTAGCTGAATGCACAGATCAGAAAGAAGTTTCACCGAATGATTCTGTGTAGTTTATATTTGGAGACATTCCTTTTTCCACTATTACCCTCTTAGCGCTCCGAATCTCCACTTGCATTTTCTACAGAAAGAGTGTTTCAGAACGGCTCAATCAAAACTAAGGTTCAACTCTTTTAGTTGAACAAACAGAACAGAAAGAAGTTTCACACAATTCTTCTGTGTAGTTTTTATTTGTAGACATTCTTTTTCCCAATATAGGCCTCTTAGCGCTCAGAATGTCCAATTGCAGTTTCTACAGAAAGAGTGTTTCAGAACGGCTGAATCAAAAGTAAGGTTCAAGTCTGTTATTTGAATGCGCAGAACAGAAAGAAGTTTCATACAATGCTTCTGTGTAGTTTATATTTGAACATATTCTTTTTTCCACTATTACCCACTTAGCGCTACGAATGTCCAGTTGCATTTTCTACAGACAGATTGTTTCAAAACTGCTCAATAAAAAGTATGGTTTAACTCTGTTAGCTGAATGCTCAGATCAGAAAGAAGTTTCACAGAATGCTTCTGTGTAGTTTATATTTGAATATATTACTTTTTCCACTACTACGCTCCTAGCGCTCCAAATGTCCAGTTGCATTTTCTACAGAAAGAGTGTTCAGATCTGCTCAATCAAAAGTATGGTTTAACTCTGTTAGCTGAATGCACAGATCAGAAAGAAGTTTCACCGAATGATTCTGTGTAGTTTATATTTGAAGACATTATTTTTCCACTATTACCCAATTAGCGCTCCGAATCTCCACTTGCATTTTCTACAAAAAGAGTGTTTCATAACTGCCCAATCAAAAATATGTTTTATCTCTGTTAACTGAATTTACACATCAGAAATAAGTTTCACAGAATGCATCTGTGTAGTTTTTATTTGAAGATATTCTTTTTCCCAATGTAGGCCTCTTAGCGCTTAGAATGTCCAATTGCAGTTTCTACAGAAAGAGTGTTTCAGAACGGCTCAATCAAAAGTAAGGTTCAACTCTGTCTGTTGAATGCACAGAACAGAAAGAATTTTCACAGAATGCTACTGTGTAGTTTGTATTTGAATATATTCCTTTTTCCACTATTACCCTCTTAGCGCTCCGAATGTCCACTTGCATTTTCTACAGAAAGAGTGTTCAGAACTGCGCAATCAAAAGTATGGTTTAACTCTGTTAGCTGAATGCTCAGATCAGAAAGAAGTTTCACAGAGTGCTTCTGTGTAGTTTATATTTGAATATATCCCTTTTTCCATTACTACTCCCTTAGCGCTCCAAATGTCCAGTTGCATTTTCTACAGAAAGAGTGTTCAGATCTGCTCAATCAAAAGTATGGTTTAACTCTGTTAGCTGAATGCACAGATCAGAAAGAAGTTTCACAGAATGATTCTGTGTAGTTTATATTTGGAGACATTCCTTTTTCCACTATTACCCTCTTAGCGCTCCGAATCTCCACTTGCATTTTCTACAGAAAGAGTGTTTCAGAACGGCTCAATCGAAACTAAGGTTCAACTCTTCTAGTTGAACAAACAGAACAGCAAGAAGTTTCACACAATTCTTCTGTGTAGTTTTTATTTGTAGACATTCTTTTTCCCAATATAGGCCTCTTAGCGCTCAGAATGTCCAATTGCAGTTTCTACAGAAAGAGTGTTTCAGAACGGCTCAATCAAAAGTAAGGTTCAACTCTGTTAGTTGAATGCACAGAACAGAAAGAAGTTTCATACAATGCTTCTGTGTAGTTTATATTTGAACATATTCTTTTTTCCACTATTACCCACTTAGCGCTACGAATGTCCAGTTGCATTTTCTACAGACAGAGTGTTTTTAAACTGCTCAATCAAAAATATGGTTTAACTCTGTTAGCTGAATGCTCAGATCAGAAAGAATTTTCACAGAATGCTTCTGTGTAGTTTATATTTGAATATATTCCTTTTTCCACTACTACGCTCTTAGCGCTCCAAATGTCCAGTTGCATTTTCTACAGAAAGAGTGTTCAGATCTGCTCAATCAAAAGTATGGTTTAACTCTGTTAGCTGAATGCACAGATCAGAAAGAAGTTTCACCGAATGATTCTGTGTAGTTTATATTTGAAGACATTCCTTTTTCCACTATTACCTTCTTAGTGCTCCGAATCTCCTCTTGCATTTTCTACAAAAAGAGTGTTTCATAACTGCTCAATCAAAAATATGTTTTATCTCTGTTAACTGAATTTACATATCAGAAATAAGTTTCACAGAATGCATCTGTGTAGTTTTTATTTGAAGATATTCTTTTTCCCAATGTAGGCCTCTTAGCGCTTAGCATGTCCAATTGCAGTTTGTACAGAAAGAGTGTTTCAGAACGGCTCAATCAAAAGTAACGTTCAACTCTGTTAGTTGAATGCACAGAACAGAAAGAATTTTCACAGAATGCTACTGTGTAGTTTATATTTGAATATATTCCTTTTTCCACTATTACCCTCTTAGCGCTCCGAATGTCCACTTGCATTTTCTACAGAAAGAGTGTTCAGAACTGCGCAATCAAAAGTATGGTTTAACTCTGTTAGCTTAATGAACATATCAGAAATAAGTTTCACACAATGCTTCTGTGTAGTTTTTATTTGAAGATATTATTTTTCCCAATATAGGCCTCTAAGCGCTCAGAATGTCCAATTGCAGTTTCTACAGAAAGAGTGTTTCAGAAAGGCTCAATCAAAAGTAAGGTTCAACTCTGTTAGTTGAATGCACAGAACAGAAAGGAGTTTCATACAATGCTTCTGTGAAGTTTATATTTGAACATATTCTTTTTTCCACTGTTACCCACTTAGCGCTACGAATGTACAGTTGCATTTTCTACAGACAGAGTGTTTCAAAACTGCTCAATCAAAAGTATGGTTTAACTCTGTTAGCTGAATGCTCAGATCAGAAAGAAGTTTCACAGAATGCTTCTGTGTAGTTTATATATGAATATATCCCTTTTTCCACTACTACTCCCTTAGCGCTCCAAATGTCCAGTTGCATTTTCTACAGAAAGAGTGTTCAGATCTGCTCAATCAAAAGTATGGTTTAACTCTGTTAGCTGAATGCACAGATCAGAAAGAAGTTTCACAGAATGATTCTGTGTAGTTTATATTTGAAGACATTACTTTTTCCACTATTACCCTCTTAGCGCTCCGAATCTCCACTTGCATTTTCTACAGAAAGAGTGTTTCAGAACGGCTCAATCAAAACTAAGGTTCAACTCTTTTAGTTGAACAAACAGAACAGAAAGAAGTTTCACACAATTCTTCTGTGTAGTTTTTATTTGTAGACATTCTTTTTCCCAATATAGGCCTCTTAGCGCTCAGAATGTCCAATTGCAGTTTCTACAGAAAGAGTGTTTCAGAACGGCTCAATCAAAAGTAAGGTTCAACTCTGTTAGTTGAATGCACAGAACAGAAAGAAGTTTCATACAATGCTTCTGTGTAGTTTATATTTGAACATATTCTTTTTTCCACTATTACCCACTTAGCGCTACGAATGTCCAGTTGCATTTTCTACAGACAGAGTGTTTCAAAACTGCTCAATCAAAAGTATGGTTTAACTCTGTTAGCTGAATGCTCAGATCAGAAAGAAGTTTCACAGAATGCTTCTGTGTAGTTTATATTTGAATATATTCCTTTTTCCACTACTACGCTTTTAGCGCTCCAAATGTCCAGTTGCATTTTCTACAGAAAGAGTGTTCAGATCTGCTCAATCAAAAGTATGGTTTAACTCTGTTAGCTGAATGCACAGATCAGTAGTAAGTTTCACCGAATGATTCTGTGTAGTTTATATTTGAAGACATTCCTTTTTCCACTATTACCCTCTTAGCGCTCCGAATCTCCACTTGCATTTTCTACAAAAAGAGTGTTTCATAACTGCTCAATCAAAAATATGTTTTATCTCTGTTAACTGAATTTACAGATCAGAAATAAGTTTCACAGAATGCATCTGTGTAGTTTTTATTTGAAGATATTCTTTTTCCCAATGTAGGCCTCTTAGCGCTTAGCATGTCCAATTGCAGTTTCTCCAGAAAGAGTGTTTCAGAATGGCTCAATCAAAAGTAAGGTTCAACTCTCTGAGTTGAATGCACAGAACAGAAAGAATTTTCACAGAATGCTACTGTGTAGTTTATATTTGAATATATTCCTTTTTCCACTATTACCCTCTTAGCGCTCCGAATGTCCACTTGCATTTTCTACAGAAAGAGTGTTCAGAACTGCGCAATCAAAAGTATGGTTTAACTCTGTTAGCTTAATGAACATATCAGAAATAAGTTTCACACAATGCTTCTGTGTAGTTTTTATTTGAAGATATTATTTTTCCCAATAGAGGCCTCTTAGCGCTCAGAATGTCCAACTGCAGTTTCTAAAGAAAGAGTGTTTCAGAAAGGCTCAATCAAAAGTAAGGTTCAACTCTGTTAGTTGAATGCACAGAACAGAAAGTAGTTTCATACAATGCTTCTGTGTAGTTTATATTTGAACATATTCTTTTTTCCACTATTACCCACTTAGCGCTACGAATGTCCAGTTGCATTTTCTACAGACAGAGTGTTTCAAAACTGCTCAATCAAAAGTATGGTTTAACTCTGTTAGCTGAATGCTCAGATCAGAAAGAAGTTTCACAGAATGCTTCTGTGTAGTTTATATTTGAATATATTCCTTTTTCCACTACTAATCTCTTAGCGCTCCAAATGTCCAGTTGCATTCTCTACAGAAAGAGTGTTCAGATCTGCTCAATCAAAATTATGGTTTAAATCTGTTAGCTGAATGCACAGATCAGAAAGAAGTTTCACAGAATGATTCTGTGTAGTTTATATTTGGAGACATTCCTTTTTCCACTATTACCCTCTTAGCGCTCCGAATCTCCACTTGCATTTTCTACAGAAAGAGTGTTTCAGAACGGCTCAATCAAAACTAAGGTTCAACTCTTTTAGTTGAACAAACAGAACAGAAAGTAGTTTCACACAATGCTTCTGTGTAGTTTTTATTTGAAGATATTATTTTTCCCAATAGAGGCCTCTTAGCGCTCAGAATGTCCAATTGCAGTTTCTACAGAAAGAGTGTTTCAGAAAGGCTCAATCAAAAGTAAGGTTCAACTCTGTTAGTTGAATGCACAGAACAGAAAGAAGTTTCATACAATGCTTCTGTGTAGTTTATATTTGAACATATTCTTTTTTCCACTATTACCCACTTAGCGCTACGAATGTCCAGTTGCATTTTCTACAGACAGAGTGTTTTTAAACTGCTCAATCAATGTATGGTTTAACTCTGTTAGCTGAATGCTCAGATCAGAAAGAAGTTTCACAGTTTGCTTCTGTGTAGTTTATATTTGAATATATTCCTTTTTCCACTACTACGCTCTTAGCGCTCCAAATGTCCAGTTGCATTTTCTACAGAAAGAGTGTTCAGATCTGCTCAATCAAAAGTATGGTTTAACTCTGTTAGCTGAATGCACAGATCAGAAAGAAATTTCACCGAATGATTCTGTGTAGTTTATATTTGAAGACATTCCTTTTTCCACTATTACCCTCTTAGCGCTCCGAATCTCCTCTTGCATTTTCTACAAAAAGAGTGTTTCATAACTGCTCAATCAAAAATATGTTTTATCTCTGTTAACTGAATTTACATATCAGAAATATGTTTCACAGAATGCATCTGTGTAGTTTTTATTGGAAGATATTCTTTTTCCCAATGTAGGCCTCTTAGCGCTTAGCATGTCCAATTGCAGTTTCTCCAGAAAGAGTGTTTCAGAACGGCTCAATCAAAAGTAAGGTTCAACTCTCTGAGTTGAATGCACAGAACAGAAAGAATTTTCACAGAATGCTACTGTGTAGTTTATATTTGAATATATTCCTTTTTCCACTATTACCCTCTTAGCGCTCCGAATGTCCACTTGCATTTTCTACAGAAAGAGTGTTCAGAACTGCGCAATCAAAAGTATGGTTTAACTCTGTTAGCTTAATGAACATATCAAAAATAAGTTTCACACAATGCTTCTGTGTAGTTTTTACTTGAAGATATTATTTTTCCCAATAGAGGCCTCTTAGCGCTCAGAATGTCCAATTGCAGTTTCTACAGAAAGAGTGTTTCAGAAAGGCTCAATCAAATGTAAGGTTCAACTCTGTTAGTTGAATGCACAGAACAGAAAGAAGTTTCATACAATGCTTCTGTGTAGTTTATATTTGAACATATTCTTTTTTCCACTATTACCCACTTAGCGCTACGAATGTCCAGTTGCATTTTCTACAGACAGAGTTTTTCAAAACTGCTCAATCAAAAGTATGGTTTAACTCTGTTAGCTGAATGCTCAGATCAGAAAGTAGTTTCACAGAATGCTTCTGTGTAGTTTATATTTGAATATATTCCTTTTTCCACTACTACTCTCTTAGCGCTCCAAATGTCCAGTTGCATTTTCTACAGAAAGAGTGTTCAGATCTGCTCAATCAAAAGTATGGTTTAACACTGTTAGCTGAATGCACAGATCAGAAAGAAGTTTCACAGAATGATTCTGTGTAGTTTATATTTGAAGACATTCCTTTTTCCACTATTACCCTCTTAGCGCTCCGAATCTCCACTTGCATTTTCTACAGAAAGAGTGTTTCAGAACGGCTCAATCGAAACTAAGGTTCAACTCTTCTAGTTGAACAAACAGAACAGCAAGAAGTTTCACACAATTCTTCTGTGTAGTTTTTATTTGTAGACATTCTTTTTCCCAATATAGGCCTCTTAGCGCTCAGAATGTCCAATTGCAGTTTCTACAGAAAGAGTGTTTCAGAACGGCTCAATCAAAAGTAAGGTTCAACTCTGTTAGTTGAATGCACAGAACAGAAAGTAGTTTCATACAATGCTTCTGTGTAGTTTATATTTGAACATATTCTTTTTTCCACTATTACCCACTTAGCGCTACGAATGTCCAGTTGCATTTTCTACAGACAGAGTGTTTTTAAACTGCTCAATCAAAAGTATGGTTTAACTCTGTTAGCTGAATGCTCAGATCAGAAAGAAGTTTCACAGTTTGCTTCTGTGTAGTTTATATTTGAATATATTCCTTTTTCCACTACTACGCTCTTAGCGCTCCAAATGTCCAGTTGCATTTTCTACAGAAAGAGTGTTCAGATCTGCTCAATCAAAAGTATGGTTTAACTCTGTTAGCTGAATGCACAGATCAGAAAGAAATTTCACTGAATGATTCTGTGTAGTTTATATTTGAAGACATTCCTTTTTCCACTATTACCCTCTTAGCGCTCCGAATCTCCTCTTGCATTTTCTACAAAAAGAGTGTTTCATAACTGCTCAATCAAAAATATGTTTTATCTCTGTTAACTGAATTTACATATCAGAAATAAGTTTCACAGAATGCATCTGTGTAGTTTTTATTTGAAGATATTCTTTTTCCCAATGTAGGCCTCTTAGTGCTTAGCATGTCCAATTGCAGTTTCTCCAGAAAGAGTGTTTCAGAACGGCTCAATCAAAAGTAAGGTTCAACTCTGTTAGTTGAATGCACAGAACAGAAAGAATTTTCACAGAATGCTACTGTGTAGTTTATATTTGAATATATTCCTTTTTCCACTATTACCCTCTTAGCGCTCCGAATGTCCACTTGCATTTTCTACAGAAAGAGTGTTCAGAACTGCGCAATCAAAAGTATGGTTTAACTCTGTTAGCTTAATGAACATATCAGAAATAAGTTTCACACAATGCTTCTGTGTAGTTTTTATTTGAAGATATTATTTTTCCCAATATAGGCCTCTTAGCGCTCAGAATGTCCAATTGCAGTTTCTACAGAAAGAGTGTTTCAGAAAGGCTCAATCAAAAGTAAGGTTCAACTCTGTTAGTTGAATGCACAGAACTGAAAGAAGTTTCATACCATGCTTCTGTGTAGTTTATATTTGAACATATTCTCTTTTCCACTATTACCCACTTAGCGCTACGAATGTCCAGTTGCATTTTCTACAGACAGAGTGTTTCAAAACTGCTCAATCAAAAGTATGGTTTAACTCTGTTAGCTGAATTCTCAGATCAGAAAGAAGTTTCACAGAATGCTTCTGTGTAGTTTATATTTGAATATATTCCTTTTTCCACTACTATTCCCTTAGCGCTCCAAATGTCCAGTTGCATTTTCTACAGAAAGAGTGTTCAGATCTGCTCAATCAAAAGTATGGTTTAACTCTGTTAGCTGAATGCACAGATCAGAAAGAAGTTTCACAGAATGATTCTGTGTAGTTTATATTTGAAGACATTCCTTTTTCCACTATTACCCTCTTAGCGCTCCGAATATCCACTTGCATTTTCTACAGAAAGAGTGTTTCAGAACGGCTCAATCAAAACTAAGGTTCAACTCTTTTAGTTGAACAAACAGAACAGAAAGTAGTTTCACACAATTCTTCTGTGTAGTTTTTAGTTGTAGACATTCTTTTTCCCAATATAGGCCTCTTAGCGCTCAGAATGTCCAATTGCAGTTTCTACAGAAAGAGTGTTTCAGAACGGCTCAATCAAAAGTAAGGTTCAACTCTGTTAGTTGAATGCACAGAACAGAAAGAAGTTACATACAATGCTTCTGTGTAGTTTATATTTGAACATATTCTTTTTTCCACTATTACCCACTTAGCGCTACGAATGTCCAGTTGCATTTTCTACAGACAGAGTGTTTCAAAACTGCTCAATCAAAAGTATGGTTTAACTCTGTTAGCTGAATGCTCAGATCAGAAAGAAGTTTCACAGAATGCTTCTGTGTAGTTTATATTTGAATATATTCCTTTTTCCACTACTACGCTTTTAGCGCTCCAAATGTCCAGTTGCATTTTCTACAGAAAGAGTGTTCAGATCTGCTCAATCAAAAGTATGGTTTAACTCTGTTAGCTGAATGCACAGATCAGAAAGAAGTTTCACCGAATGATTCTGTGTAGTTTATATTTGAAGACATTCCTTTTTCCACTATTACCCTCTTAGCGCTCCGAATCTCAACTTGCATTTTCTACAAAAAGAGTGTTTCATAACTGCTCAATCAAAAATATGTTTTATCTCTGTTAACTGAATTTACAGATCAGAAATAAGTTTCACAGAATGCATCTGTGTAGTTTTTATTTGAAGATATTCTTTTTCCCAATGTAGGCCTCTTAGCGCTTAGCATGTCCAATTGCAGTTTCTCCAGAAAGAGTGTTTCAGAACGGCTCAATCAAAAGTAAGGTTCAACTCTGTTAGTTGAATGCACAGAACAGAAAGAATTTTCACAGAATGCTACTGTGTAGTTTATATTTGAATATATTTCTTTTTCCACTTTTACCCTCTTAGCGCTCCGAATGTCCACTTGCATTTTCTACAGAAAGAGTGTTCAGAACTGAGCAATCAAAAGTATGGTTTATCTCTGTTAGCTTAATGAACATATCAGAAATAAGTTTCACAAAATGCTCATTGAAAGTTTGCTTTTGAATAAACAAAATGTCCAGTAGACTGATTCTACCCCATTCGTTTTTACTATTTTTGTCAAAGGAAATTTCCACCTAATTTTTGTTTATCTTGAAAACAACAGCTAGAAACTGCCAATTCAATTTCTAGAAACATTGAGACAGGAAAAACAAAACAAAACAAAATAAAAAAACCCAAAAAACCTTGGCCACAGGGGTCTCTCACACATATTAAGTAGAATAATGAAGTGATTGAAGAGATTGTAATGGATGCTCCAATTGCCAATTCATGTATAAAATGTTAAATTATTGTATTTGGAAAATGGTTATGGAAAATAAAGTCTCTTCACATTAAAAAAAAAAAAAAAAAAAAAAAAAAAAAAAAAAAAAAAAAAAAAGAAGTTTCACAGAATGATTCTGTGTAGTTTATATTTGGAGACATTCCTTTTTCCACTATTACCCTCTTAGCGCTCCGAAACTCCACTTGCATTTTCTAGAGAAAGAGTGTTTCAGAACGGCTCAATCAAAACTAAGGTTCAACTCTTTTAGTTGAACAAACACAACAGAAAGATGTTTCACACATTTCTTCTGTGTAGTTTTTATTTGTAGACATTCTTTTTCCCAATATAGGCCTCTTAGCGCTCAGAATGTCCAATTGCAGTTTCTACAGAAAGAGTGTTTCAGAACGGCTCAATCAAAAGTAAGGTTGAACTCTGTTAGTTGAATGCAGAGAACAGAAAGAAGTTTCATACAATGCTTCTGTGTAGTTTATATTTGAACATATTCTTTTTTCCACTATTACCCACTTAGCGCTACGAATGTCCAGTTGCATTTTCTACAGACAGAGTGTTTCAAAACTGCTCAATCAAAAGAATGGTTTAACACTGTTAGCTGAATGCTCAGATCAGAAAGAAGTTTCACAGAATGCTTCTGTGTAGTTTATATTTGTATATATTCCTTTTTCCACTACTACGCTCTTAGCGCTCCAAGTGTCCAGTTGCATTTTCTACAGAAAGAGTGTTCAGATCTGCTCAATCAAAAGTATGGTTTAACTCTGTTAGCTGAATGCACAGATCAGAAAGAAGTTTCACCGAATGATTCTGTGTAGTTTATATTTGAAGACATTCCTTTTTCCACTATTACCCTCTTAGCGCTCCGAATCTCCACTTGCATTTTCTACAGAAAGAGTGTTTCAGAACGGCTTAATCAAAACTACGGTTCAACTGTTTTAGTTGAACAAACAGAACAGAAAGAAGTTTCACAAAATTCTTCTGTGTAGTTTTTATTTGTAGACATTCTTTTTCCCAATATAGGCCTCTTAGCGCTCAGAATGTCCAATTGCAGTTTCTACAGAAAGAGTGTTTCAGAACGGCTCAATCAAAAGTAAGGTTCAACTCAGTTAGTTGAATGCACAGAACAGAAAGAAGTTTCATACAATGCTTCTGTGTAGTTTATATTTGAACATATTCTTTTTTCCACTATTACCCACTTAGCGCTACGAATGTCCAGTTGCATTTTCTACAGACAGAGTGTTTCAAAACTGCTCAATCAAAAGAATGGTTTAACACTGTTAGCTGAATGCTCAGATCAGAAAGAAGTTTCACAGAATGCTTCTGTGTAGTTTATATTTGAATATATTCCTTTTTCCACTACTACGCTCTTAGCGCTCCAAGTGTCCAGTTGCATTTTCTACAGAAAGAGTGTTCAGATCTGCTCAATCAAAAGTATGGTTTAACTCTGTTAGCTGAATGCACAGATCAGAAAGAAGTTTCACCGAATGATTCTGTGTAGTTTATATTTGAAGACATTCCTTTTTCCACTATTACCCCCTTAGCGCTCCGAATCTCCACTTGCATTTTCTACAAAAACAGTGTTTCATAACTGCTCAATCAAAAATATGTTTTATCTCTGTTAACTGAATTTACAGATCAGAAATAAGTTTCACAGAATGCATCTGCGTAGTTTTTATTTGAAGATATTCTTTTTCCCAATATAGGCCTCTTAGCGCTTAGCATGTCCAATTGCAGTTTCTACAGAAAGAGTGTTTCAGAACGGCTCAATCAAAAGTAAGGTTCAACTCTGTTAGTTGAATGCACAGAACAGAAAGAATTTTCACAGAATGCTACTGTGTAGTTTATATTTGAATATATTTCTTTTTCCACTATTACCCTCTTAGCGCTCCGAATGTCCACTTGCATTTTCTACAGAAAGAGTGTTCAGAACTGAGCAATCAAAAGTATGGTTTATCTCTGTTAGCTTAATGAACATATCAGAAATACGTTTCACAAAATGCTTCTGTGTAGTTTTTATTTGAAGATATTATTTTTCCCAATATAGGCCTCTTAGCGCTCAGAATGTCCAATTGCAGTTTCTACAGAAAGAGTGTTTCAGAAAGGCTCAATCTAAAGTAAGGTTCAACTCTGTTAGTTGAATGCACAGAACAGAAAGCAGTTTCATACAATGCTTCTGTGTAGTTTATATTTGAACATATTCTTTTTTCCACTATTACCCACTTAGCGCTACGAATGTCCAGTTGCATTTTCTACAGACAGAGTGTTTCAAAACTGCTCAATCAAAAGTATGGTTTAACTCTGTTAGCTGAATGCTCAGATCAGAAAGTTGTTTCACAGAATGCTTCTGTGTAGTTTATATTTGAATATATTCCTTTTTCCACTACTACTCTCTTAGCGCTCCAAATGTCCAGTTGCATTTTCTACAGAAAGAGTGTTCAGATCTGCTCAATCAAAAGTATGGTTTAACTCTGTTAGCTGAATGCACAGATCAGAAAGAAGTTTCACAGAATGATTCTGTGTAGTTTATATTTGGAGACATTCCTTTTTCCACTATTACCCTCTTAGCGCTCCGAATCTCCACTTGCATTTTCTACAGAAAGAGTGTTTCAGAACGGCTCAATCAAAACTAAGGTTCAACTCTTTTAGTTGAACAAACAGAACAGAAAGAAGTTTCACACAATTCTTCTGTGTAGTTTTTATTTGTAGACATTTTTTTCCCAATATACGCCTCTTAGCGCTCAGAATGTCCAATGGCAGTTTCTACAGAAAGAGTGTTTCAGAACGGCTCAATCAAAAGTAAGGTTCAACTCTGTTAGTTGAATGCACAGAACAGAAAGAAGTTTCATACAATGCTTCTGTGTAGTTTATATTTGAACATATTCTTTTTTCCACTATTACCCACTTAGCGCTACGAATGTCCAGTTGCATTTTCTACAGACAGAGTGTTTCAAAACTGCTCAATCAAAAGAATGGTTTAACTCTGTTAGCTGAATGCTCAGATCAGAAAGAAGTTTCACAGAATGCTTCTGTGTAGTTTATATTTCAATATATTCCTTTTTCCACTACTACGCTCTTAGCGCTCCAAATGTCCAGTTGCATTTTCTACAGAAAGAGTGTTCAGATCTGCTCAATCAAAAGTATGGTTTAACTCTGTTAGCTGAATGCACAGATCAGAAAGAAGTTTCACCGAATGATTCTGTGTAGTTTATATTTGAAGACATTCCTTTTTCCACTATTACCCCCTTAGCGCTCCGAATCTCCACTTGCATTTTCTACAAAAACAGTGTTTCATAACTGCTCAATCAAAAATATGTTTTATCTCTGTTAACTGAATTTACAGATCAGAAATAAGTTTCACAGAATGCATCTGTGTAGTTTTTATTTGAAGATATTCTTTTTCCCAATATAGGCCTCTTAGCGCTTAGCATGTCCAATTGCAGTTTCTACAGAAAGAGTGTTTCAGAACGGCTCAATCAAAAGTAAGGTTCAACTCTGTTAGTTGAATGCACAGAACAGAAAGAATTTTCACAGAATGCTACTGTGTAGTTTATATTTGAATATATTTCTTTTTCCACTATTACCCTCTTAGCGCTCCGAATGTCCACTTGCATTTTCTACAGAAAGAGTGTTCAGAACTGAGCAATCAAAAGTATGGTTTATCTCTGTTAGCTTAATGAACATATCAGAAATAAGTTTCACAAAATGCTCATTGAAAGTTTGCTTTTGAATAAACAAAATGTCCAGTAGACTGATTCTACCCCATTCGTTTTTACTATTTTTGTCAAAGGAAATTTCCACCTAATTTTTGTTTATCTTGAAAACAACAGCTAGAAACTGCCAATTCAATTTCTAGAAACATTGAGACAGGAAAAACAAAACAAAACAAAATAAAAAAACCCAAAAAACCTTGGCCACAGGGGTCTCTCACACATATTAAGTAGAATAATGAAGTGATTGAAGAGATTGTAATGGATGCTCCAATTGCCAATTCATGTATAAAATGTTAAATTATTGAATTTGGAAAATGGTTATGGAAAATAAAGTCTCTTCACATTAAAAAAAAAAAAAAAAAAAAAAAAAAAAAAAAAAAAAAAAAAAGAAGTTTCACAGAATGATTCTGTGTAGTTTATATTTGGAGACATTCCTTTTTCCACTATTACCCTCTTAGCGCTCCGAAACTCCACTTGCATTTTCTAGAGAAAGACTGTTTCAGAACGGCTCAATCAAAACTAAGGTTCAACTCTTTTAGTTGAACAAACACAACAGAAAGAAGTTTCACACATTTCTTCTGTGTAGTTTTTATTTGTAGACATTCTTTTTCCCAATATAGGCCTCTTAGCGCTCAGAATGTCCAATTGCAGTTTCTACAGAAAGAGTGTTTCAGAACGGCTCAATCAAAAGTAAGGTTGAACTCTGTTAGTTGAATGCAGAGAACAGAAAGAAGTTTCATACAATGCTTCTGTGTAGTTTATATTTGAACATATTCTTTTTTCCACTATTACCCACTTAGCGCTACGAATGTCCAGTTGCATTTTCTACAGACAGAGTGTTTCAAAACTGCTCAATCAAAAGAATGGTTTAACACTGTTAGCTGAATGCTCAGATCAGAAAGAAGTTTCACAGAATGCTTCTGTGTAGTTTATATTTGAATATATTCCTTTTTCCACTACTACGCTCTTAGCGCTCCAAGTGTCCAGTTGCATTTTCTACAGAAAGAGTGTTCAGATCTGCTCAATCAAAAGTATGGTTTAACTCTGTTAGCTGAATGCACAGATCAGAAAGAAGTTTCACAGAATGATTCTGTGTAGTTTATATTTGAAGACATTCCTTTTTCCACTATTACCCTCTTAGCGCTCCGAATCTCCACTTGCATTTTCTACAGAAAGAGTGTTTCAGAACGGCTTAATCAAAACTAAGGTTCAACTGTTTTAGTTGAACAAACAGAACAGAAAGAAGTTTCACAAAATTCTTCTGTGTAGTTTTTATTTGTAGACATTCTTTTTCCCAATATAGGCCTCTTAGCGCTCAGAATGTCCAATTGCAGTTTCTACAGAAAGAGTGTTTCAGAACGGCTCAATCAAAAGTAAGGTTCAACTCAGTTAGTTGAATGCACAGAACAGAAAGAAGTTTCATACAATGCTTCTGTGTAGTTTATATTTGAACATATTCTTTTTTCCACTATTACCCTCTTAGCGCTCCGAATGTCCACTTGCATTTTCTACAGAAAGAGTGTTCAGAACTGAGCAATCAAAAGTATGGTTTAACTCTGTTAGCTTAATGAACATATCAGAAATAAGTTTCACACAATGCTTCTGTGTAGTTTTTATTTGAAGATATTATTTTTCCCAATATAGGCCTCTTAGCGCTCATTATGTCCAATTGCAGTTTCTACAGAAAGAGTTTTTCAGAAAGGCTCAATCAAAAGTAAGGTTCAACTCTGTTAGTTGAATGCACAGAACAGAAAGAACTTTCATACAATGCTTCTGTGTAGTTTATATTTGAACATATTCTTTTTTCCACTGTTACCCACTTAGCGCTACGAATGTCCAGTTGCATTTTCTACAGACAGAGTGTTTCAAAACTGCTCAATCAAAAGTATGGTTTAACTCTGTTAGCTGAATGCTCAGATCAGAAAGAAGTTTCACAGAATGCTTCTGTGTAGTTTATATTTGAATATATTCCTTTTTCCACTACTACTCTCTTAGCGCTCCAAATGTCCAGTTGCATTTTCTACAGAAAGAGTGTTCAGATCTGCTCAATCAAAATTATGGTTTAATTCTGTTAGCTGAATGCACAGATCAGAAAGAAGTTTCACAGAATGATTCTGTGTAGTTTATATTTGGAGACATTCCTTTTTCCACTATTACCCTCTTAGCGCTCCGAATCTCCACTTGCATTTTCTACAGAAAGAGTGTTTCAGAACGGCTCAATCAAAACTAAGTTTCAACTCTTTTAGTTGAAGAAACAGAACAGAAAGAAGTTTCACACAATTCTTCTGTGTAGTTTTTATTTGTAGACATTCTTTTTCCCAGTATAGGCCTCTTAGCGCTCAGAATGTCCAATTGCAGTTTCTACAGAAAGAGTGTTTCTGAAAGGCTCAATCTAAAGTAAGGTTCAACTCTGTTAGTTGAATGAACAGAACAGAAAGAAGTTTCATACAATGCTTCTGTGTAGTTTATATTTGAACATATTCTTTTTTCCACTATTACCCACTTAGCGCTACGAATGTCCAATTGCATTTTCTACATACAGAGTGTTTCAAAACTGCTCAATCAAAAGTATGGTTTAACTCTGTTAGCTGAATGCTCAGATCAGAAAGTAGTTTCACAGAATGCTTCTGTGTAGTTTATATTTGAATATATTCCTTTTTCCACTACTACTCTCTTAGCGCTCCAAATGTCCAGTTGCATTTTCTACAGAAAGAGTGTTCAGATCTGCTCAATCAAAAGTATGGTTTAAATCTGTTAGCTGAATGCACAGATCAGAAAGAAGTTTCACAGAATGATTCTGTGTAGTTTATATTTGGAGACATTCCTTTTTCCACTATTACCCTCTTAGCGCTCCGAATCTCCACTTGCATTTTCTACAGAAAGGGTGTTTCAGAACGGCTCAATCAAAACTAAGGTTCAACTCTTTTAGTTGAACAAACAGAACAGAAAGGAGTTTCACACAATTCTTCTGTGTAGTTTTTATTTGTAGACATTCTTTTTCCCAATATAGGCCTCTTAGCGCTCAGAATGTCCAATTGCAGTTTCTACAGAAAGAGTGTTTCAGAACGGCTCAATCAAATGTAAGGTTCAACTCTGTTAGTTGAATGCATAGAACAGAAAGAAGTTTCATACAATGCTTCTGTGTAGTTTATATTTGAACATATTCTTTTTTCCACTATTACCCACTTAGCGCTACGAATGTCCAGTTGCATTTTCTACAGACAGAGTGTTTCAAAACTGCTCAATCAAAAGAATGGTTTAACTCTGTTAGCTGAATGCTCAGATCAGAAAGAAGTTTCACAGAATGCTTCTGTGTAGTTTATATTTGAATATATTCCTTTTTCCACTACTACGCTCTTAGCTCTCCAAATGTCCAGTTGCATTTTCTACAGAAAGATTGTTCAGATCTGCTCAATCAAAAGTATGGTTTAACTCTGTTAGCTGAATGCACAGATCAGAAAGAAGTTTCACCGAATGATTCTGTGTAGTTTATATTTGAAGACATTCCTTTTTCCACTATTTCCCCCTTAGCGCTCCGAATCTCCACTTGCATTTTCTACAAAAACAGTGTTTCATAACTGCTCAATCAAAAATATGTTTTATCTCTGTTAACTGAATTTACAGATCAGAAATAAGTTTCACAGAATGCATCTGTGTAGTTTTTATTTGAAGGTATTATTTTTCCCAATATAGGCCTCTTAGCGCTTAGCATGTCCAATTGCAGTTTCTACAGAAAGAGTGTTTCAGAACGGCTCAATCAAAAGTAAGGTTCAACTCTGTTAGTTGAATGCACAGAACAGAAAGAATTTTCACAGAATGCTACTGTGTAGTTTATATTTGAATATATTTCTTTTTCCACTATTACCCTCTTAGCGCTCCGAATGTCCACTTGCATTTTCTACAGAAAGAGTGTTCAGATCTGCGCAATCAAAAGTATGGTTTATCTCTGTTAGCTTAATGAACATATCAGAAATAAGTTTCACACAATGCTTCTGCGTAGTTTTTATTTGAAGATATTATTTTTCCCAATATAGGCCTCTTAGCGCTCAGAATGTCCAATTGCTGTTTCTACAGAAAGAGTGTTTCAGAAAGGCTCAATCAAAAGTAAGGTTCAACTCTGTTAGTTGAATGCACAGAACAGAAAGAAGTTTCATACAATGCTTCTGTGTAGTTTATATTTGAACATATTCTTTTTTCCACTATTACCCACTTAGCGCTACGAATGTCCAGTTGCATTTTCTACAGACAGAGTGTTTCAAAACTGCTCAATCAAAAGTATGGTTTAACTCTGTTAGCTGAATGCTCAGATCAGAAAGAAGTTTCACAGAATGCTTCTGTGTAGTTTATATTTGAATATATTCCTTTTTCCACTACTACTCTCTTAGCGCTCCAAATGTCCAGTTGCATTTTCTACAGAAAGAGTGTTCAGATCTGCTCAATCAAAAGTACGGTTTAACTCTGTTAGCTGAATGCACAGATCAGAAAGATGTTTCACAGAATGATTCTGTGTAGTTTATATTTGGAGACATTCCTTTTTCCACTATTACCCTCTTAGCGCTCCGAATCTCCACTTGCATTTTCTACAGAAAGAGTGTTTCAGAACGGCTCAATCAAAACTAAGGTTCAACTCTTTTAGTTGAACAAACAGAACAGAAAGAAGTTTCACACAATTCTTCTGTGTAGTTTTTATTTGTAGACATTCTTTTTCCCAATATAGGCCTCTTAGCGCTCAGAATGTCCAATTGCAGTTTCTACAGAAAGAGTGTTTCAGAACGGCTCAATCAAAAGTAAGGTTCAACTCTGTTAGTTGAATGCACAGAACAGAAAGAAGTTTCATACAATGCTTCTGTGTAGTTTATATTTGAACATATTCTTTTTTCCACTATTACCCACTTAGCGCTACGAATGTCCAGTTGCATTTTCTACAGACAGAGTGTTTCAAAACTGCTCAATCAAAAGAATGGTTTAACACTGTTAGCTGAATGCTCAGATCAGAAAGAAGTTTCACAGAATGCTTCTGTGTAGTTTATATTTGAATATATTCCTTTTTCCACTACTACGCTCTTAGCGCTCCAAGTGTCCAGTTGCATTTTCTACAGAAAGAGTGTTCAGATCTGCTCAATCAAAAGTATGGTTTAACTCTGTTAGCTGAATGCACAGATCAGAAAGAAGTTTCACCGAATGATTCTGTGTAGTTTATATTTGAAGACATTCCTTTTTCCACTATTACCCCCTTAGCGCTCCGAATCTCCACTTGCATTTTCTACAAAAACAGTGTTTCATAACTGCTCAATCAAAAATATGTTTTATCTCTGTTAACTGAATTTACAGATCAGAAATAAGTTTCACAGAATGCATCTGCGTAGTTTTTATTTGAAGATATTCTTTTTCCCAATATAGGCCTCTTAGCGCTTAGCATGTCCAATTGCAGTTTCTACAGAAAGAGTGTTTCAGAACGGCTCAATCAAAAGTAAGGTTCAACTCTGTTAGTTGAATGCACAGAACAGAAAGAATTTTCACAGAATGCTACTGTGTAGTTTATATTTGAATATATTTCTTTTTCCACTATTACCCTCTTAGCGCTCCGAATGTCCACTTGCATTTTCTACAGAAAGAGTGTTCAGAACTGAGCAATCAAAAGTATGGTTTATCTCTGTTAGCTTAATGAACATATCAGAAATAAGTTTCACAAAATGCTTCTGTGTAGTTTTTATTTGTAGACATTCTTTTTCCCAATATAGGCCTCTTAGCGCTCAGAATGTCCAATTGCAGTTTCTACAGAAAGAGTGTTTCAGAACGGCTCAATCAAAAGTAAGGTTCAACTCTGTTAGTTGAATGCACAGAACAGAAAGAAGTTTCATACAATGCTTCTGTGTAGTTTATATTTGAACATATTCTTTTTTCCACTATTACCCACTTAGCGCTACGAATGTCCAGTTGCATTTTCTACAGACAGAGTGTTTCAAAACTGCTCAATCAAAAGAATGGTTTAACACTGTTAGCTGAATGCTCAGATCAGAAAGAAGTTTCACAGAATGCTTCTGTGTAGTTTATATTTGAATATATTCCTTTTTCCACTACTACGCTCTTAGCGCTCCAAGTGTCCAGTTGCATTTTCTACAGAAAGAGTGTTCAGATCTGCTCAATCAAAAGTATGGTTTAACTCTGTTAGCTGAATGCACAGATCAGAAAGAAGTTTCACCGAATGATTCTGTGTAGTTTATATTTGAAGACATTCCTTTTTCCACTATTACCCCCTTAGCGCTCCGAATCTCCACTTGCATTTTCTACAAAAACAGTGTTTCATAACTGCTCAATCAAAAATATGTTTTATCTCTGTTAACTGAATTTACAGATCAGAAATAAGTTTCACAGAATGCATCTGCGTAGTTTTTATTTGAAGATATTCTTTTTCCCAATATAGGCCTCTTAGTGCTTAGCATGTCCAATTGCAGTTTCTACAGAAAGAGTGTTTCAGAACGGCTCAATCAAAAGTAAGGTTCAACTCTGTTAGTTGAATGCACAGAACAGAAAGAATTTTCACAGAATGCTACTGTGTAGTTTATATTTGAATATATTTCTTTTTCCACTATTACCCTCTTAGCGCTCCGAATGTCCACTTGCATTTTCTACAGAAAGAGTGTTCAGAACTGAGCAATCAAAAGTATGGTTTATCTCTGTTAGCTTAATGAACATATCAGAAATAAGTTTCACAAAATGCTTCTGTGTAGTTTTTATTTGAAGATATTATTTTTCCCAATATAGGCCTCTTAGCGCTCAGAATGTCCAATTGCAGTTTCTACAGAAAGAGTGTTTCAGAAAGCTCAATCTAAAGTAAGGTTCAACTCTGTTAGTTGAATGCACAGAACAGAAAGCAGTTTCATACAATGCTTCTGTGTAGTTTATATTTGAACATATTCTTTTTTCCACTATTACCCACTTAGCGCTACGAATGTCCAGTTGCATTTTCTACAGACAGAGTGTTTCAAAACTGCTCAATCAAAAGTATGGTTTAACTCTGTTAGCTGAATGCTCAGATCAGAAAGTTGTTTCACAGAATGCTTCTGTGTAGTTTATATTTGAATATATTCCTTTTTCCACTACTACTCTCTTAGCGCTCCAAAGGTCCAGTTGCATTTTCTACAGAAAGAGTGTTCAGATCTGCTCAATCAAAAGTATGGTTTAACTCTGTTAGCTGAATGCACAGATCAGAAAGAAGTTTCACAGAATGATTCTGTGTAGTTTATATTTGGAGACATTCCTTTTTCCACTATTACCCTCTTAGCGCTCCGAATCTCCACTTGCATTTTCTACAGAAAGAGTGTTTCAGAACGGCTCAATCAAAACTAAGGTTCAACTCTTTTAGTTGAACAAACAGAACAGAAAGAAGTTTCACAAAATTCTTCTGTGTAGTTTTTATTTGTAGACATTCTTTTTCCCAATATACGCCTCTTAGCGCTCAGAATGTCCAATGGCAGTTTCTACAGAAAGAGTGTTTCAGAACGGCTCAATCAAAAGTAAGGTTCAACTCTGTTAGTTGAATGCACAGAACAGAAAGAAGTTTCATACAATGCTTCTGTGTAGTTTATATTTGAACATATTCTTTTTTCCACTATTACCCACTTAGCGCTACGAATGTCCAGTTGCATTTTCTACAGACAGAGTGTTTCAAAACTGCTCAATCAAAAGAATGGTTTAACTCTGTTAGCTGAATGCTCAGATCAGAAAGAAGTTTCACAGAATGCTTCTGTGTAGTTTATATTTCAATATATTCCTTTTTCCACTACTACGCTCTTAGCGCTCCAAATGTCCAGTTGCATTTTCTACAGAAAGAGTGTTCAGATCTGCTCAATCAAAAGTATGGTTTAACTCTGTTAGCTGAATGCACAGATCAGAAAGAAGTTTCACCGAATGATTCTGTGTAGTTTATATTTGAAGACATTCCTTTTTCCACTATTACCCCCTTAGCGCTCCGAATCTCCACTTGCATTTTCTACAAAAACAGTGTTTCATAACTGCTCAATCAAAAATATGTTTTATCTCTGTTAACTGAATTTACAGATCAGAAATAAGTTTCACAGAATGCATCTGTGTAGTTTTTATTTGAAGATATTCTTTTTCCCAATATAGGCCTCTTAGCGCTTAGCATGTCCAATTGCAGTTTCTACAGAAAGAGTGTTTCAGAACGGCTCAATCAAAAGTAAGGTTCAACTCTGTTAGTTGAATGCACAGAACAGAAAGAATTTTCACAGAATGCTACTGTGTAGTTTATATTTGAATATATTTCTTTTTCCACTATTACCCTCTTAGCGCTCCGAATGTCCACTTGCATTTTCTACAGAAAGAGTGTTCAGAACTGAGCAATCAAAAGTATGGTTTATCTCTGTTAGCTTAATGAACATATCAGAAATAGGTTTCACAAAATGCTCATTGAAAGTTTGCTTTTGAATAAACAAAATGTCCTGTAGACTGATTCTACCCCATTCGTTTTTACTATTTTTGTCAAAGGAAATTTCCACCTAATTTTTGTTTATCTTGAAAACAACAGCTAGAAACTGCCAATTCAATTTCTAGAAACATTGAGACAGGAAAAACAAAACAAAACAAAATAAAAAAACCCAAAAAACCTTGGCCACAGGGGTCTCTCACACATATTAAGTAGAATAATGAAGTGATTGAAGAGATTGTAATGGATGCTCCAATTGCCAATTCATGTATAAAATGTTAAATTATTGAATTTGGAAAATGGTTATGGAAAATAAAGTCTCTTCACATTAAAAAAAAAAAAAAAAAAAAAAAAAAAAAAAAAAAAAGAAGTTTCACAGAATGATTCTGTGTAGTTTATATTTGGAGACATTCCTTTTTCCACTATTACCCTCTTAGCGCTCCGAAACTCCACTTGCATTTTCTAGAGAAAGAGTGTTTCAGAACGGCTCAATCAAAACTAAGGTTCAACTCTTTTAGTTGAACAAACACAACAGAAAGAAGTTTCACACATTTCTTCTGTGTAGTTTTTATTTGTAGACATTCTTTTTCCCAATATAGGCCTCTTAGCGCTCAGAATGTCCAATTGCAGTTTCTACAGAAAGTGATTCAGAACGGCTCAATCAAAAGTAAGGTTGAACTCTGTTATTTGAATGCAGAGAACAGAAAGAAGTTTCATACAAGGCTTCTGTGTAGTTTATATTTGAACATATTCTTTTTTCCACTATTACCCACTTAGCGCTACGAATGTCCAGTTGCATTTTCTACAGACAGAGTGTTTCAAAACTGCTCAATCAAAAGAATGGTTTAACACTGTTAGCTGAATGCTCAGATCAGAAAGAAGTTTCACAGAATGCTTCTGTGTAGTTTATATTTGAATATATTCCTTTTTCCACTACTACGCTCTTAGCGCTCCAAGTGTCCAGTTGCATTTTCTACAGAAAGAGTGTTCAGATCTGCTCAATCAAAAGTATGGTTTAACTCTGTTAGCTGAATGCACAGATCAGAAAGAAGTTTCACAGAATGATTCTGTGTAGTTTATATTTGAAGACATTCCTTTTTCCACTATTACCCTCTTAGCGCTCCGAATCTCCACTTGCATTTTCTACAGAAAGAGTGTTTCAGAACGGCTTAATCAAAACTAAGGTTCAACTGTTTTAGTTGAACAAACAGAACAGAAAGAAGTTTCACAAAATTCTTCTGTGTAGTTTTTATTTGTAGACATTCTTTTTCCCAATATAGGCCTCTTAGCGCTCAGAATGTCCAATTGCAGTTTCTACAGAAAGAGTGTTTCAGAACGGCTCAATCAAAAGTAAGGTTCAACTCAGTTAGTTGAATGCACAGAACAGAAAGAAGTTTCATACAATGCTTCTGTGTAGTTTATATTTGAACATATTCTTTTTTCCACTATTACCCTCTTAGCGCTCCGAATGTCCACTTGCATTTTCTACAGAAAGAGTGTTCAGAACTGAGCAATCAAAAGTATGGTTTAACTCTGTTAGCTTAATGAACATATCAGAAATAAGTTTCACACAATGCTTCTGTGTAGTTTTTATTTGAAGATATTATTTTTCCCAATATAGGCCTCTTAGCGCTCATTATGTCCAATTGCAGTTTCTACAGAAAGAGTTTTTCAGAAAGGCTCAATCAAAAGTAAGGTTCAACTCTGTTAGTTGAATGCACAGAACAGAAAGAACTTTCATACAATGCTTCTGTGTAGTTTATATTTGAACATATTCTTTTTTCCACTGTTACCCACTTAGCGCTACGAATGTCCAGTTGCATTTTCTACAGACAGAGTGTTTCAAAACTGCTCAATCAAAAGTATGGTTTAACTCTGTTAGCTGAATGCTCAGATCAGAAAGAAGTTTCACAGAATGCTTCTGTGTAGTTTATATTTGAATATATTCCTTTTTCCACTACTACTCTCTTAGCGCTCCAAATGTCCAGTTGCATTTTCTACAGAAAGAGTGTTCAGATCTGCTCAATCAAAAGTATGGTTTAATTCTGTTAGCTGAATGCACAGATCAGAAAGAAGTTTCACAGAATGATTCTGTGTAGTTTATATTTGGAGACATTCCTTTTTCCACTATTACCCTCTTAGCGCTCCGAATCTCCACTTGCATTTTCTACAGAAAGAGTGTTTCAGAACGGCTCAATCAAAACTAAGTTTCAACTCTTTTAGTTGAAGAAACAGAACAGAAAGAAGTTTCACACAATTCTTCTGTGTAGTTTTTATTTGTAGACATTCTTTTTCCCAGTATAGGCCTCTTAGCGCTCAGAATGTCCAATTGCAGTTTCTACAGAAAGAGTGTTTCTGAAAGGCTCAATCTAAAGTAAGGTTCAACTCTGTTAGTTGAATGAACAGAACAGAAAGAAGTTTCATACAATGCTTCTGTGTAGTTTATATTTGAACATATTCTTTTTTCCACTATTACCCACTTAGCGCTACGAATGTCCAATTGCATTTTCTACATACAGAGTGTTTCAAAACTGCTCAATCAAAAGTATGGTTTAACTCTGTTAGCTGAATGCTCAGATCAGAAAGTAGTTTCACAGAATGCTTCTGTGTAGTTTATATTTGAATATATTCCTTTTTCCACTACTACTCTCTTAGCGCTCCAAATGTCCAGTTGCATTTTCTACAGAAAGAGTGTTCAGATCTGCTCAATCAAAAGTATGGTTTAAATCTGTTAGCTGAATGCACAGATCAGAAAGAAGTTTCACAGAATGATTCTGTGTAGTTTATATTTGGAGACATTCCTTTTTCCACTATTACCCTCTTAGCGCTCCGAATCTCCACTTGCATTTTCTACAGAAAGGGTGTTTCAGAACGGCTCAATCAAAACTAAGGTTCAACTCTTTTAGTTGAACAAACAGAACAGAAAGGAGTTTCACACAATTCTTCTGTGTAGTTTTTATTTGTAGACATTCTTTTTCCCAATATAGGCCTCTTAGCGCTCAGAATGTCCAATTGCAGTTTCTACAGAAAGAGTGTTTCAGAACGGCTCAATCAAATGTAAGGTTCAACTCTGTTAGTTGAATGCATAGAACAGAAAGAAGTTTCATACAATGCTTCTGTGTAGTTTATATTTGAACATATTCTTTTTTCCACTATTACCCACTTAGCGCTACGAATGTCCAGTTGCATTTTCTACAGACAGAGTGTTTCAAAACTGCTCAATCAAAAGAATGGTTTAACTCTGTTAGCTGAATGCTCAGATCAGAAAGAAGTTTCACAGAATGCTTCTGTGTAGTTTATATTTGAATATATTCCTTTTTCCACTACTACGCTCTTAGCTCTCCAAATGTCCAGTTGCATTTTCTACAGAAAGATTGTTCAGATCTGCTTAATCAAAAGTATGGTTTAACTCTGTTAGCTGAATGCACAGATCAGAAAGAAGTTTCACCGAATGATTCTGTGTAGTTTATATTTGAAGACATTCCTTTTTCCACTATTTCCCCCTTAGCGCTCCGAATCTCCACTTGCATTTTCTACAAAAACAGTGTTTCATAACTGCTCAATCAAAAATATGTTTTATCTCTGTTAACTGAATTTACAGATCAGAAATAAGTTTCACAGAATGCATCTGTGTAGTTTTCATTTGAAGGTATTATTTTTCCCAATATAGGCCTCTTAGCGCTTAGCATGTCCAATTGCAGTTTCTACAGAAAGAGTGTTTCAGAACGGCTCAATCAAAAGTAAGGTTCAACTCTGTTAGTTGAATGCACAGAACAGAAAGAATTTTCACAGAATGCTACTGTGTAGTTTATATTTGAATATATTTCTTTTTCCACTATTACCCTCTTAGCGCTCCGAATGTCCACTTGCATTTTCTACAGAAAGAGTGTTCAGATCTGCGCAATCAAAAGTATGGTTTATCTCTGTTAGCTTAATGAACATATCAGAAATAAGTTTCACACAATGCTTCTGCGTAGTTTTTATTTGAAGATATTATTTTTCCCAATATAGGCCTCTTAGCGCTCAGAATGTCCAATTGCTGTTTCTACAGAAAGAGTGTTTCAGAAAGGCTCAATCAAAAGTAAGGTTCAACTCTGTTAGTTGAATGCACAGAACAGAAAGAAGTTTCATACAATGCTTCTGTGTAGTTTATATTTGAACATATTCTTTTTTCCACTATTACCCACTTAGCGCTACGAATGTCCAGTTGCATTTTCTACAGACAGAGTGTTTCAAAACTGCTCAATCAAAAGTATGGTTTAACTCTGTTAGCTGAATGCTCAGATCAGAAAGAAGTTTCACAGAATGCTTCTGTGTAGTTTATATTTGAATATATTCCTTTTTCCACTACTACTCTCTTAGCGCTCCAAATGTCCAGTTGCATTTTCTACAGAAAGAGTGTTCAGATCTGCTCAATCAAAAGTACGGTTTAACTCTGTTAGCTGAATGCACAGATCAGAAAGATGTTTCACAGAATGATTCTGTGTAGTTTATATTTGGAGACATTCCTTTTTCCACTATTACCCTCTTAGCGCTCCGAATCTCCACTTGCATTTTCTACAGAAAGAGTGTTTCAGAACGGCTCAATCAAAACTAAGGTTCAACTCTTTTAGTTGAACAAACAGAACAGAAAGAAGTTTCACACAATTCTTCTGTGTAGTTTTTATTTGTAGACATTCTTTTTCCCAATATAGGCCTCTTAGCGCTCAGAATGTCCAATTGCAGTTTCTACAGAAAGAGTGTTTCAGAACGGCTCAATCAAAAGTAAGGTTCAACTCTGTTAGTTGAATGCACAGAACAGAAAGAAGTTTCATACAATGCTTCTGTGTAGTTTATATTTGAACATATTCTTTTTTCCACTATTACCCACTTAGCGCTACGAATGTCCAGTTGCATTTTCTACAGACAGAGTGTTTCAAAACTGCTCAATCAAAAGAATGGTTTAACACTGTTAGCTGAATGCTCAGATCAGAAAGAAGTTTCACAGAATGCTTCTGTGTAGTTTATATTTGAATATATTCCTTTTTCCACTACTACGCTCTTAGCGCTCCAAGTGTCCAGTTGCATTTTCAACAGAAAGAGTGTTCAGATCTGCTCAATCAAAAGTATGGTTTAACTCTGTTAGCTGAATGCACAGATCAGAAAGAAGTTTCACCGAATGATTCTGTGTAGTTTATATTTGAAGACATTCCTTTTTCCACTATTACCCCCTTAGCGCTCCGAATCTCCACTTGCATTTTCTACAAAAAGAGTGTTTCATAACTGCTCAATCAAAAAAATGTTTTATCTCTGTTATCTGAATTTACAGATCAGAAATAAGTTTCACAGAATGCATCTGTGTAGTTT
The DNA here is from genome assembly GCF_028878055.3 of Symphalangus syndactylus. Lineage (NCBI taxonomy): Eukaryota > Metazoa > Chordata > Mammalia > Primates > Hylobatidae > Symphalangus > Symphalangus syndactylus. The sequence continues at coordinate 4,577,926 of NC_072429.2, forward strand.
TTATTTGAAGATATTTTTTTTCCTAATGTAGGCCTCTTAGCGCTTAGCATGTCCAATTGCAGTTGCTACACAGAGAGTGTTTCAGAACGGCTCAATCAAAAGTAAGGTTCAACTCTGTTAGTTGAATGCACGGAACAGAAAGAATTTTCACAGAATGCTACTGTGTAGTTTATATTTGAATATATTCCTTTTTCCACTATTACCCTCTTAGCGCTCCGAATGTCCACTTGCATTTTCTACAGAAAGAGTGTTCAGAACTGCGCAATCAAAAGTATGGTTTAACTCTGTTAGCTTAATGAACATATCAGAAATAAGTTTCACACAATGCTTCTGTGTAGTTTTTATTTGAAGATATTATTTTTCCCAATATAGGCCTCTTAGCGCTCAGAATGTCCAATTGCAGTTTCTACAGAAAGAGTGTTTCAGAAAGGCTCAATCAAAAGTAAGGTTCAACTCTGTTATTTGAATGCACAGAACAGAAAGAAGTTTCATACAATGCTTCTGTGTAATTTATATTTGAACATATTCTTTTTTCCACTATTACCCACTTAGCGCTACGAATGTCCAGTTGCATTTTCTACAGACAGAGTGTTTCAAAACTGCTCAATCATAAGTATGGTTTAACTCTGTTAGCTGAATGCTCAGATCAGAAAGAAGTTTCACAGAATGCTTCTGTTTAGTTTATATTTGAATATATTCCTTTTTCCACTACTACTCTCTTAGCGCTCCAAATGTCCAGTTGCATTTTCTACAGAAAGAGTGTTCAGATCTGCTCAATCAAAAGTATGGTTTAACTCTGTTAGCTGAATGCACAGATCAGAAAGAAGTTTCACAGAATGATTCTGTGTAGTTTATATTTGGAGACATTCCTTTTTCCACTATTACCCTCTTAGCGCTCCGAATCTCCACTTGCATTTTCTACAGAAAGAGTGTTTCAGAACGGCTCAATCAAAACTAAGGTTCAACTCTTTTAGTTGAACAAACAGAACAGAAAGTAGTTTCACACAATTCTTCTGTGTAGTTTTTATTTGTAGACATTCTTTTTCCCAATATATGCCTCATAGCGCTCAGAATGTCCAATTGCAGTTTCTACAGAAAGAGTGTTTCAGAACGGCTCAATCAAAAGTAAGGTTCAACTCTGTTAGTTGAATGCACAGAACAGAAAGAAGTTTCATACAATGCTTCTGTGTAGTTTATATTTGAACATATTCTTTTTCCACTATTACCCACTTAGCGCTACGAATGTCCAGTTGCATTTTCTACAGACAGAGAGTTTCAAAACTGCTCAATCAAAAGTATGGTTTAACTCTGTTAGCTGTATGCTCAGATCAGAAAGAAGTTTCACAGAATGCTTCTGTGTAGTTTATATTTGCATATATTCCTTTTTCCACTACTACGCTCTTAGCGCTCCAAATGTCCAGTTGCATTTTCTACAGAAAGAGTGTTCAGATCTGCTCAATCAAAAGTATGGTTTAACTCTGTTAGCTGAATGCACAGATCAGAAAGAAGTTTCACCGAATGATTCTGTGTAGTTTCTATTTGAAGACATTCCTTTTTCCACTATTACCCTCTTAGCGCTCCGAATCTCCACTTGCATTTTCTACAAAAAGAGTGTTTCATAACTGCTCAATCAAAAATATGTTTTATCTCTGTTAACTGAATTTACAGATCAGAAATAAGTTTCACAGAATGCATCTGTGTAGTTTTTATTTGAAGATATTCTTTTTCCTAATGTAGGCCTCTTAGCGCTTAGCATGTCCAATTGCAGTTTCTACACAAAGAATGTGTCAGAACGGCTCAATCAAAAGTAAGGTTCAACTCTGTTAGTTGAATGCACAGAACAGAAAGAATTTTCACAGAATGCTACTGTGTAGTTTATATTTGAATATATTCCTTTTTCCACTATTACCTTCTTAGCGCTCCGAATGTCCACTTGCATTTTCTACAGAAAGAGTGTTCAGAACTGCGCAATCAAAAGTATGGTTTAACTCTGTTAGCTTAATGAACATATCAGAAATAAGTTTCACACAATGCTTCTGTGTGGTTTTTATTTGAAGATATTATTTTTCACAATATAGGCCTCTTAGCGCTCAGAATGTCCAATTGCAGTTTCTACAGAAAGAGTGTTTCAGAAAGGCTCAATCAAAAGTAAGGTTCAACTCTGTTAGTTGAATGCACAGAACAGAAAGAAGTTTCATACAATGCTTCTGTGTAGTTTATATTTGAACATATTCTTTTTTCCACTATTACCCACTTAGCGCTACGAATGTCCAGTTGCATTTTCTACAGACAGAGTGTTTCAATACTGCTCAATCAAAAGTATGGTTTAACTCTGTTAGCTGAATGCTCAGATCAGAAAGAAGTTTCACAGAATGCTTCTGTGTAGTTTATATTTGAATATTTTCCTTTTTCCACTTCTACTCTCTTAGCGCTCAAAATGTCCAGTTGCATTTTCTACAGAAAGAGTGTTCAGATCTGCTCAATCAAAAGTATGGTTTAACTCTGTTAGCTGAATGCACAGATCAGAAAGAAGTTTCACAGAATAATTCTGTGTAGTTTATATTTGGAGACATTCCTTTTTCCACTATTACCCTCTTAGCGCTCCGAATCTCCACTTGCATTTTCTACAGAAAGAGTGTTTCAGAACGGCTCAATCAAAACTAAGGTTCAACTCTTTTAGTTGAACAAACAGAACAGAAAGTAGTTTCACACAATTCTTCTGTGTAGTTTTTATGTGTAGACATTCTTTTTCCCAATATAGGCCTCTTAGCGCTCAGAATGTCCAATTGCAGTTTCTACAGAAAGAGTGTTTCAGAACGGCTCAATCAAAAGTAAGGTTCAACTCTGTTAGTTGAATGCACAGAACAGAAAGAAGTTTCATACAATGCTTCTGTGTAGTTTATATATGAACATATTCTTTTTCCACTATTACCCACTTAGCGCTACGAATGTCCAGTTGCATTTTCTACAGACAGAGAGTTTCAAACCTGCTCAATCAAAAGTATGGTTTAACTCTGTTAGCTGTATGCTCAGATCAGAAAGAAGTTTCACAGAATGCTTCTGTGTAGTTTATATTTGCATATATTCCTTTTTCCACTACTACGCTCTTAGCGCTCCAAATGTCCAGTTGCATTTTCAACAGAAAGAGTGTTCAGATGTGCTCAATCAAAAGTATGGTTTAACTCTGTTAGCTGAATGCACAGATCAGAAAGAAGTTTCACCGAATGATTCTGTGTAGTTTATATTTGAAGACATTCCTTTTTCCACTATTACACTCTTAGCGCTCCGAATCTCCACTTGCATTTTCTACAAAAAGAGTGTTTCATAACTGCTCAATCAAAAATATGTTTTATCTCTGTTAACTGAATTTACAGATCAGAAATAAGTTTCACAGAATGCATCTGTGTAGTTTTTATTTGAAGATATTCTTTTTCCTAATGTAGGCCTCTTAGCGCTTAGCATGTCCAATTGCAGTTGCTACACAGAGAGTGTTTCAGAACGGCTCAATCAAAAGTAAGGTTCAACTCTGTTAGTTGAATGCACGGAACAGAAAGAATTTTCACAGAATGCTACTGTGTAGTTTATATTTGAATATATTCCTTTTTCCACTATTACCCTCTTAGCGCTCCGAATGTCCACTTGCATTTTCTACAGAAAGAGTGTTCAGAACTGCGCAATCAAAAGTATGGTTTAACTCTGTTAGCTTAATGAACATATCAGAAATAAGTTTCACACAATGCTTCTGTGTAGTTTTTATTTGAAGATATTATTTTTCCCAATATAGGCCTCTTAGCGCTCAGAATGTCCAATTGCAGTTTCTACAGAAAGAGTGTTTCAGAAAGGCTCAATCAAAAGTAAGGTTCAACTCTGTTATTTGAATGCACAGAACAGAAAGAAGTTTCATACAATGCTTCTGTGTAATTTATATTTGAACATATTCTTTTTTCCACTATTACCCACTTAGCGCTACGAATGTCCAGTTGCATTTTCTACAGACAGAGTGTTTCAAAACTGCTCAATCATAAGTATGGTTTAACTCTGTTAGCTGAATGCTCAGATCAGAAAGAAGTTTCACAGAATGCTTCTGTTTAGTTTATATTTGAATATATTCCTTTTTCCACTACTACTCTCTTAGCGCTCCAAATGTCCAGTTGCATTTTCTACAGAAAGAGTGTTCAGATCTGCTCAATCAAAAGTATGGTTTAACTCTGTTAGCTGAATGCACAGATCAGAAAGAAGTTTCACAGAATGATTCTGTGTAGTTTATATTTGGAGACATTCCTTTTTCCACTATTACCCTCTTAGCGCTCCGAATCTCCACTTGCATTTTCTACAGAAAGAGTGTTTCAGAACGGCTCAATCAAAACTAAGGTTCAACTCTTTTAGTTGAACAAACAGAACAGAAAGTAGTTTCACACAATTCTTCTGTGTAGTTTTTATTTGTAGACATTCTTTTTCCCAATATATGCCTCATAGCGCTCAGAATGTCCAATTGCAGTTTCTACAGAAAGAGTGTTTCAGAACGGCTCAATCAAAAGTAAGGTTCAACTCTGTTAGTTGAATGCACAGAACAGAAAGAAGTTTCATACAATGCTTCTGTGTAGTTTATATTTGAACATATTCTTTTTCCACTATTACCCACTTAGCGCTACGAATGTCCAGTTGCATTTTCTACAGACAGAGAGTTTCAAAACTGCTCAATCAAAAGTATGGTTTAACTCTGTTAGCTGTATGCTCAGATCAGAAAGAAGTTTCACAGAATGCTTCTGTGTAGTTTATATTTGCATATATTCCTTTTTCCACTACTACGCTCTTAGCGCTCCAAATGTCCAGTTGCATTTTCTACAGAAAGAGTGTTCAGATCTGCTCAATCAAAAGTATGGTTTAACTCTGTTAGCTGAATGCACAGATCAGAAAGAAGTTTCACCGAATGATTCTGTGTAGTTTCTATTTGAAGACATTCCTTTTTCCACTATTACCCTCTTAGCGCTCCGAATCTCCACTTGCATTTTCTACAAAAAGAGTGTTTCATAACTGCTCAATCAAAAATATGTTTTATCTCTGTTAACTGAATTTACAGATCAGAAATAAGTTTCACAGAATGCATCTGTGTAGTTTTTATTTGAAGATATTCTTTTTCCTAATGTAGGCCTCTTAGCGCTTAGCATGTCCAATTGCAGTTTCTACACAAAGAATGTGTCAGAACGGCTCAATCAAAAGTAAGGTTCAACTCTGTTAGTTGAATGCACAGAACAGAAAGAATTTTCACAGAATGCTACTGTGTAGTTTATATTTGAATATATTCCTTTTTCCACTATTACCTTCTTAGCGCTCCGAATGTCCACTTGCATTTTCTACAGAAAGAGTGTTCAGAACTGCGCAATCAAAAGTATGGTTTAACTCTGTTAGCTTAATGAACATATCAGAAATAAGTTTCACACAATGCTTCTGTGTGGTTTTTATTTGAAGATATTATTTTTCACAATATAGGCCTCTTAGCGCTCAGAATGTCCAATTGCAGTTTCTACAGAAAGAGTGTTTCAGAAAGGCTCAATCAAAAGTAAGGTTCAACTCTGTTAGTTGAATGCACAGAACAGAAAGAAGTTTCATACAATGCTTCTGTGTAGTTTATATTTGAACATATTCTTTTTTCCACTATTACCCACTTAGCGCTACGAATGTCCAGTTGCATTTTCTACAGACAGAGTGTTTCAATACTGCTCAATCAAAAGTATGGTTTAACTCTGTTAGCTGAATGCTCAGATCAGAAAGAAGTTTCACAGAATGCTTCTGTGTAGTTTATATTTGAATATTTTCCTTTTTCCACTTCTACTCTCTTAGCGCTCAAAATGTCCAGTTGCATTTTCTACAGAAAGAGTGTTCAGATCTGCTCAATCAAAAGTATGGTTTAACTCTGTTAGCTGAATGCACAGATCAGAAAGAAGTTTCACAGAATAATTCTGTGTAGTTTATATTTGGAGACATTCCTTTTTCCACTATTACCCTCTTAGCGCTCCGAATCTCCACTTGCATTTTCTACAGAAAGAGTGTTTCAGAACGGCTCAATCAAAACTAAGGTTCAACTCTTTTAGTTGAACAAACAGAACAGAAAGTAGTTTCACACAATTCTTCTGTGTAGTTTTTATGTGTAGACATTCTTTTTCCCAATATAGGCCTCTTAGCGCTCAGAATGTCCAATTGCAGTTTCTACAGAAAGAGTGTTTCAGAACGGCTCAATCAAAAGTAAGGTTCAACTCTGTTAGTTGAATGCACAGAACAGAAAGAAGTTTCATACAATGCTTCTGTGTAGTTTATATATGAACATATTCTTTTTCCACTATTACCCACTTAGCGCTACGAATGTCCAGTTGCATTTTCTACAGACAGAGAGTTTCAAACCTGCTCAATCAAAAGTATGGTTTAACTCTGTTAGCTGTATGCTCAGATCAGAAAGAAGTTTCACAGAATGCTTCTGTGTAGTTTATATTTGCATATATTCCTTTTTCCACTACTACGCTCTTAGCGCTCCAAATGTCCAGTTGCATTTTCAACAGAAAGAGTGTTCAGATGTGCTCAATCAAAAGTATGGTTTAACTCTGTTAGCTGAATGCACAGATCAGAAAGAAGTTTCACCGAATGATTCTGTGTAGTTTATATTTGAAGACATTCCTTTTTCCACTATTACACTCTTAGCGCTCCGAATCTCCACTTGCATTTTCTACAAAAAGAGTGTTTCATAACTGCTCAATCAAAAATATGTTTTATCTCTGTTAACTGAATTTACAGATCAGAAATAAGTTTCACAGAATGCATCTGTGTAGTTTTTATTTGAAGATATTCTTTTTCCTAATGTAGGCCTCTTAGCGCTTAGCATGTCCAATTGCAGTTTCTACACAAAGAGTGTTTCAGAACGGCTCAATCAAAAGTAAGGTTCAACTCTGTTAGTTGAATGCACAGAACAGAAAGAATTTTCACAGAATGCTACTGTGTAGTTTATATTTGAATATATTCCTTTTTCCACTATTACCCTCTTAGCGCTCCGAATGTCCACTTGCATTTTCTACAGAAAGAGTGTTCAGAACTGCGCAATCAAAAGTATGGTTTAACTCTGTTAGCTTAATGAACATATCAGAAATACGTTTCACACAATGCTTCTGTGTAGTTTTTATTTGAAGATATTATTTTTCCCAATATAGTCCTCTTAGCGCTCAGAATGTCCAATTGCAGTTTCTACAGAAAGAGTGTTTCAGAAAGGCTCAATCAAAAGTAAGGTTCAACTCTGTTAGTTGAATGCACAGAACAGAAAGAAGTTTCATACAATGCTTCTGTGTAGTTTATATTTGAACATATTCTTTTTTCCATTATTACCCACTTAGCGCTACGAATGTCCAGTTGCATTTTCTACAGACAGAGTGTTTCAAAACTGCTCAATCATAAGTATGGTTTAACTCTGTTAGCTGAATGCTCAGATCAGAAAGAAGTTTCACAGAATGCTTCTGTGTAGTTTATATTTGAATATATTCCTTTTTCCACTACTACTCTCTTAGCGCTCCAAATGTCCAGTTGCATTTTCTACAGAAAGAGTGTTCAGATCTGCTCAATCAAAAGTATGGTTTAACTCTGTTAGCTGAATGCACAGATCAGAAAGAAGTTTCACAGAATGATTCTGTGTAGTTTATATTTGGAGACATTCCTTTTTCCACAATTACCCTCTTAGCGCTCCGAATCTCCACTTGCATTTTCTACAGAAAGAGTGTTTCAGAACGGCTCAATCAAAACTAAGGTTCAACTCTTTTAGTTGAACAAACAGAACAGAAAGTAGTTTCACACAATTCTTCTGTGTAGTTTTTATTTGTAGACATTCTTTTTCCCAGTATAGGCCTCTTAGCGCTCAGAATGTCCAATTGCAGTTTCTACAGAAAGAGTGTTTCTGAAAGGCTCAATCTAAAGTAAGGTTCAACTCTGTTAGTTGAATGAACAGAACAGAAAGAAGTTTCATACAATGCTTCTGTGTAGTTTATATTTGAACATATTCTTTTTTCCACTATTACCCACTTAGCGCTACGAATGTCCAATTGCATTTTCTACATACAGAGTGTTTCAAAACTGCTCAATCAAAAGTATGGTTTAACTCTGTTAGCTGAATGCTCAGATCAGAAAGTAGTTTCACAGAATGCTTCTGTGTAGTTTATATTTGAATATATTCCTTTTTCCACTACTACTCTCTTAGCGCTCCAAATGTCCAGTTGCATTTTCTACAGAAAGAGTGTTCAGATCTGCTCAATCAAAAGTATGGTTTAAATCTGTTAGCTGAATGCACAGATCAGAAAGAAGTTTCACAGAATGATTCTGTGTAGTTTATATTTGGAGACATTCCTTTTTCCACTATTACCCTCTTAGCGCTCCGAATCTCCACTTGCATTTTCTACAGAAAGGGTGTTTCAGAACGGCTCAATCAAAACTAAGGTTCAACTCTTTTAGTTGAACAAACAGAACAGAAAGGAGTTTCACACAATTCTTCTGTGTAGTTTTTATTTGTAGACATTCTTTTTCCCAATATAGGCCTCTTAGCGCTCAGAATGTCCAATTGCAGTTTCTACAGAAAGAGTGTTTCAGAACGGCTCAATCAAATGTAAGGTTCAACTCTGTTAGTTGAATGCATAGAACAGAAAGAAGTTTCATACAATGCTTCTGTGTAGTTTATATTTGAACATATTCTTTTTTCCACTATTACCCACTTAGCGCTACGAATGTCCAGTTGCATTTTCTACAGACAGAGTGTTTCAAAACTGCTCAATCAAAAGAATGGTTTAACTCTGTTAGCTGAATGCTCAGATCAGAAAGAAGTTTCACAGAATGCTTCTGTGTAGTTTATATTTGAATATATTCCTTTTTCCACTACTACGCTCTTAGCTCTCCAAATGTCCAGTTGCATTTTCTACAGAAAGATTGTTCAGATCTGCTTAATCAAAAGTATGGTTTAACTCTGTTAGCTGAATGCACAGATCAGAAAGAAGTTTCACCGAATGATTCTGTGTAGTTTATATTTGAAGACATTCCTTTTTCCACTATTTCCCCCTTAGCGCTCCGAATCTCCACTTGCATTTTCTACAAAAACAGTGTTTCATAACTGCTCAATCAAAAATATGTTTTATCTCTGTTAACTGAATTTACAGATCAGAAATAAGTTTCACAGAATGCATCTGTGTAGTTTTCATTTGAAGGTATTATTTTTCCCAATATAGGCCTCTTAGCGCTTAGCATGTCCAATTGCAGTTTCTACAGAAAGAGTGTTTCAGAACGGCTCAATCAAAAGTAAGGTTCAACTCTGTTAGTTGAATGCACAGAACAGAAAGAATTTTCACAGAATGCTACTGTGTAGTTTATATTTGAATATATTTCTTTTTCCACTATTACCCTCTTAGCGCTCCGAATGTCCACTTGCATTTTCTACAGAAAGAGTGTTCAGATCTGCGCAATCAAAAGTATGGTTTATCTCTGTTAGCTTAATGAACATATCAGAAATAAGTTTCACACAATGCTTCTGCGTAGTTTTTATTTGAAGATATTATTTTTCCCAATATAGGCCTCTTAGCGCTCAGAATGTCCAATTGCTGTTTCTACAGAAAGAGTGTTTCAGAAAGGCTCAATCAAAAGTAAGGTTCAACTCTGTTAGTTGAATGCACAGAACAGAAAGAAGTTTCATACAATGCTTCTGTGTAGTTTATATTTGAACATATTCTTTTTTCCACTATTACCCACTTAGCGCTACGAATGTCCAGTTGCATTTTCTACAGACAGAGTGTTTCAAAACTGCTCAATCAAAAGTATGGTTTAACTCTGTTAGCTGAATGCTCAGATCAGAAAGAAGTTTCACAGAATGCTTCTGTGTAGTTTATATTTGAATATATTCCTTTTTCCACTACTACTCTCTTAGCGCTCCAAATGTCCAGTTGCATTTTCTACAGAAAGAGTGTTCAGATCTGCTCAATCAAAAGTACGGTTTAACTCTGTTAGCTGAATGCACAGATCAGAAAGATGTTTCACAGAATGATTCTGTGTAGTTTATATTTGGAGACATTCCTTTTTCCACTATTACCCTCTTAGCGCTCCGAATCTCCACTTGCATTTTCTACAGAAAGAGTGTTTCAGAACGGCTCAATCAAAACTAAGGTTCAACTCTTTTAGTTGAACAAACAGAACAGAAAGAAGTTTCACACAATTCTTCTGTGTAGTTTTTATTTGTAGACATTCTTTTTCCCAATATAGGCCTCTTAGCGCTCAGAATGTCCAATTGCAGTTTCTACAGAAAGAGTGTTTCAGAACGGCTCAATCAAAAGTAAGGTTCAACTCTGTTAGTTGAATGCACAGAACAGAAAGAAGTTTCATACAATGCTTCTGTGTAGTTTATATTTGAACATATTCTTTTTTCCACTATTACCCACTTAGCGCTACGAATGTCCAGTTGCATTTTCTACAGACAGAGTGTTTCAAAACTGCTCAATCAAAAGAATGGTTTAACACTGTTAGCTGAATGCTCAGATCAGAAAGAAGTTTCACAGAATGCTTCTGTGTAGTTTATATTTGAATATATTCCTTTTTCCACTACTACGCTCTTAGCGCTCCAAGTGTCCAGTTGCATTTTCAACAGAAAGAGTGTTCAGATCTGCTCAATCAAAAGTATGGTTTAACTCTGTTAGCTGAATGCACAGATCAGAAAGAAGTTTCACCGAATGATTCTGTGTAGTTTATATTTGAAGACATTCCTTTTTCCACTATTACCCCCTTAGCGCTCCGAATCTCCACTTGCATTTTCTACAAAAAGAGTGTTTCATAACTGCTCAATCAAAAAAATGTTTTATCTCTGTTATCTGAATTTACAGATCAGAAATAAGTTTCACAGAATGCATCTGTGTAGTTTTTATTTGAAGATATTTTTTTTCCTAATGTAGGCCTCTTAGCGCTTAGCATGTCCAATTGCAGTTGCTACACAGAGAGTGTTTCAGAACGGCTCAATCAAAAGTAAGGTTCAACTCTGTTAGTTGAATGCACGGAACAGAAAGAATTTTCACAGAATGCTACTGTGTAGTTTATATTTGAATATATTCCTTTTTCCACTATTACCCTCTTAGCGCTCCGAATGTCCACTTGCATTTTCTACAGAAAGAGTGTTCAGAACTGCGCAATCAAAAGTATGGTTTAACTCTGTTAGCTTAATGAACATATCAGAAATAAGTTTCACACAATGCTTCTGTGTAGTTTTTATTTGAAGATATTATTTTTCCCAATATAGGCCTCTTAGCGCTCAGAATGTCCAATTGCAGTTTCTACAGAAAGAGTGTTTCAGAAAGGCTCAATCAAAAGTAAGGTTCAACTCTGTTATTTGAATGCACAGAACAGAAAGAAGTTTCATACAATGCTTCTGTGTAATTTATATTTGAACATATTCTTTTTTCCACTATTACCCACTTAGCGCTACGAATGTCCAGTTGCATTTTCTACAGACAGAGTGTTTCAAAACTGCTCAATCATAAGTATGGTTTAACTCTGTTAGCTGAATGCTCAGATCAGAAAGAAGTTTCACAGAATGCTTCTGTTTAGTTTATATTTGAATATATTCCTTTTTCCACTACTACTCTCTTAGCGCTCCAAATGTCCAGTTGCATTTTCTACAGAAAGAGTGTTCAGATCTGCTCAATCAAAAGTATGGTTTAACTCTGTTAGCTGAATGCACAGATCAGAAAGAAGTTTCACAGAATGATTCTGTGTAGTTTATATTTGGAGACATTCCTTTTTCCACTATTACCCTCTTAGCGCTCCGAATCTCCACTTGCATTTTCTACAGAAAGAGTGTTTCAGAACGGCTCAATCAAAACTAAGGTTCAACTCTTTTAGTTGAACAAACAGAACAGAAAGTAGTTTCACACAATTCTTCTGTGTAGTTTTTATTTGTAGACATTCTTTTTCCCAATATATGCCTCATAGCGCTCAGAATGTCCAATTGCAGTTTCTACAGAAAGAGTGTTTCAGAACGGCTCAATCAAAAGTAAGGTTCAACTCTGTTAGTTGAATGCACAGAACAGAAAGAAGTTTCATACAATGCTTCTGTGTAGTTTATATTTGAACATATTCTTTTTCCACTATTACCCACTTAGCGCTACGAATGTCCAGTTGCATTTTCTACAGACAGAGAGTTTCAAAACTGCTCAATCAAAAGTATGGTTTAACTCTGTTAGCTGTATGCTCAGATCAGAAAGAAGTTTCACAGAATGCTTCTGTGTAGTTTATATTTGCATATATTCCTTTTTCCACTACTACGCTCTTAGCGCTCCAAATGTCCAGTTGCATTTTCTACAGAAAGAGTGTTCAGATCTGCTCAATCAAAAGTATGGTTTAACTCTGTTAGCTGAATGCACAGATCAGAAAGAAGTTTCACCGAATGATTCTGTGTAGTTTCTATTTGAAGACATTCCTTTTTCCACTATTACCCTCTTAGCGCTCCGAATCTCCACTTGCATTTTCTACAAAAAGAGTGTTTCATAACTGCTCAATCAAAAATATGTTTTATCTCTGTTAACTGAATTTACAGATCAGAAATAAGTTTCACAGAATGCATCTGTGTAGTTTTTATTTGAAGATATTCTTTTTCCTAATGTAGGCCTCTTAGCGCTTAGCATGTCCAATTGCAGTTTCTACACAAAGAATGTGTCAGAACGGCTCAATCAAAAGTAAGGTTCAACTCTGTTAGTTGAATGCACAGAACAGAAAGAATTTTCACAGAATGCTACTGTGTAGTTTATATTTGAATATATTCCTTTTTCCACTATTACCTTCTTAGCGCTCCGAATGTCCACTTGCATTTTCTACAGAAAGAGTGTTCAGAACTGCGCAATCAAAAGTATGGTTTAACTCTGTTAGCTTAATGAACATATCAGAAATAAGTTTCACACAATGCTTCTGTGTGGTTTTTATTTGAAGATATTATTTTTCACAATATAGGCCTCTTAGCGCTCAGAATGTCCAATTGCAGTTTCTACAGAAAGAGTGTTTCAGAAAGGCTCAATCAAAAGTAAGGTTCAACTCTGTTAGTTGAATGCACAGAACAGAAAGAAGTTTCATACAATGCTTCTGTGTAGTTTATATTTGAACATATTCTTTTTTCCACTATTACCCACTTAGCGCTACGAATGTCCAGTTGCATTTTCTACAGACAGAGTGTTTCAATACTGCTCAATCAAAAGTATGGTTTAACTCTGTTAGCTGAATGCTCAGATCAGAAAGAAGTTTCACAGAATGCTTCTGTGTAGTTTATATTTGAATATTTTCCTTTTTCCACTTCTACTCTCTTAGCGCTCAAAATGTCCAGTTGCATTTTCTACAGAAAGAGTGTTCAGATCTGCTCAATCAAAAGTATGGTTTAACTCTGTTAGCTGAATGCACAGATCAGAAAGAAGTTTCACAGAATAATTCTGTGTAGTTTATATTTGGAGACATTCCTTTTTCCACTATTACCCTCTTAGCGCTCCGAATCTCCACTTGCATTTTCTACAGAAAGAGTGTTTCAGAACGGCTCAATCAAAACTAAGGTTCAACTCTTTTAGTTGAACAAACAGAACAGAAAGTAGTTTCACACAATTCTTCTGTGTAGTTTTTATGTGTAGACATTCTTTTTCCCAATATAGGCCTCTTAGCGCTCAGAATGTCCAATTGCAGTTTCTACAGAAAGAGTGTTTCAGAACGGCTCAATCAAAAGTAAGGTTCAACTCTGTTAGTTGAATGCACAGAACAGAAAGAAGTTTCATACAATGCTTCTGTGTAGTTTATATATGAACATATTCTTTTTCCACTATTACCCACTTAGCGCTACGAATGTCCAGTTGCATTTTCTACAGACAGAGAGTTTCAAACCTGCTCAATCAAAAGTATGGTTTAACTCTGTTAGCTGTATGCTCAGATCAGAAAGAAGTTTCACAGAATGCTTCTGTGTAGTTTATATTTGCATATATTCCTTTTTCCACTACTACGCTCTTAGCGCTCCAAATGTCCAGTTGCATTTTCAACAGAAAGAGTGTTCAGATGTGCTCAATCAAAAGTATGGTTTAACTCTGTTAGCTGAATGCACAGATCAGAAAGAAGTTTCACCGAATGATTCTGTGTAGTTTATATTTGAAGACATTCCTTTTTCCACTATTACACTCTTAGCGCTCCGAATCTCCACTTGCATTTTCTACAAAAAGAGTGTTTCATAACTGCTCAATCAAAAATATGTTTTATCTCTGTTAACTGAATTTACAGATCAGAAATAAGTTTCACAGAATGCATCTGTGTAGTTTTTATTTGAAGATATTCTTTTTCCTAATGTAGGCCTCTTAGCGCTTAGCATGTCCAATTGCAGTTGCTACACAGAGAGTGTTTCAGAACGGCTCAATCAAAAGTAAGGTTCAACTCTGTTAGTTGAATGCACGGAACAGAAAGAATTTTCACAGAATGCTACTGTGTAGTTTATATTTGAATATATTCCTTTTTCCACTATTACCCTCTTAGCGCTCCGAATGTCCACTTGCATTTTCTACAGAAAGAGTGTTCAGAACTGCGCAATCAAAAGTATGGTTTAACTCTGTTAGCTTAATGAACATATCAGAAATAAGTTTCACACAATGCTTCTGTGTAGTTTTTATTTGAAGATATTATTTTTCCCAATATAGGCCTCTTAGCGCTCAGAATGTCCAATTGCAGTTTCTACAGAAAGAGTGTTTCAGAAAGGCTCAATCAAAAGTAAGGTTCAACTCTGTTATTTGAATGCACAGAACAGAAAGAAGTTTCATACAATGCTTCTGTGTAATTTATATTTGAACATATTCTTTTTTCCACTATTACCCACTTAGCGCTACGAATGTCCAGTTGCATTTTCTACAGACAGAGTGTTTCAAAACTGCTCAATCATAAGTATGGTTTAACTCTGTTAGCTGAATGCTCAGATCAGAAAGAAGTTTCACAGAATGCTTCTGTTTAGTTTATATTTGAATATATTCCTTTTTCCACTACTACTCTCTTAGCGCTCCAAATGTCCAGTTGCATTTTCTACAGAAAGAGTGTTCAGATCTGCTCAATCAAAAGTATGGTTTAACTCTGTTAGCTGAATGCACAGATCAGAAAGAAGTTTCACAGAATGATTCTGTGTAGTTTATATTTGGAGACATTCCTTTTTCCACTATTACCCTCTTAGCGCTCCGAATCTCCACTTGCATTTTCTACAGAAAGAGTGTTTCAGAACGGCTCAATCAAAACTAAGGTTCAACTCTTTTAGTTGAACAAACAGAACAGAAAGTAGTTTCACACAATTCTTCTGTGTAGTTTTTATTTGTAGACATTCTTTTTCCCAATATATGCCTCATAGCGCTCAGAATGTCCAATTGCAGTTTCTACAGAAAGAGTGTTTCAGAACGGCTCAATCAAAAGTAAGGTTCAACTCTGTTAGTTGAATGCACAGAACAGAAAGAAGTTTCATACAATGCTTCTGTGTAGTTTATATTTGAACATATTCTTTTTCCACTATTACCCACTTAGCGCTACGAATGTCCAGTTGCATTTTCTACAGACAGAGAGTTTCAAAACTGCTCAATCAAAAGTATGGTTTAACTCTGTTAGCTGTATGCTCAGATCAGAAAGAAGTTTCACAGAATGCTTCTGTGTAGTTTATATTTGCATATATTCCTTTTTCCACTACTACGCTCTTAGCGCTCCAAATGTCCAGTTGCATTTTCTACAGAAAGAGTGTTCAGATCTGCTCAATCAAAAGTATGGTTTAACTCTGTTAGCTGAATGCACAGATCAGAAAGAAGTTTCACCGAATGATTCTGTGTAGTTTCTATTTGAAGACATTCCTTTTTCCACTATTACCCTCTTAGCGCTCCGAATCTCCACTTGCATTTTCTACAAAAAGAGTGTTTCATAACTGCTCAATCAAAAATATGTTTTATCTCTGTTAACTGAATTTACAGATCAGAAATAAGTTTCACAGAATGCATCTGTGTAGTTTTTATTTGAAGATATTCTTTTTCCTAATGTAGGCCTCTTAGCGCTTAGCATGTCCAATTGCAGTTTCTACACAAAGAATGTGTCAGAACGGCTCAATCAAAAGTAAGGTTCAACTCTGTTAGTTGAATGCACAGAACAGAAAGAATTTTCACAGAATGCTACTGTGTAGTTTATATTTGAATATATTCCTTTTTCCACTATTACCTTCTTAGCGCTCCGAATGTCCACTTGCATTTTCTACAGAAAGAGTGTTCAGAACTGCGCAATCAAAAGTATGGTTTAACTCTGTTAGCTTAATGAACATATCAGAAATAAGTTTCACACAATGCTTCTGTGTGGTTTTTATTTGAAGATATTATTTTTCACAATATAGGCCTCTTAGCGCTCAGAATGTCCAATTGCAGTTTCTACAGAAAGAGTGTTTCAGAAAGGCTCAATCAAAAGTAAGGTTCAACTCTGTTAGTTGAATGCACAGAACAGAAAGAAGTTTCATACAATGCTTCTGTGTAGTTTATATTTGAACATATTCTTTTTTCCACTATTACCCACTTAGCGCTACGAATGTCCAGTTGCATTTTCTACAGACAGAGTGTTTCAATACTGCTCAATCAAAAGTATGGTTTAACTCTGTTAGCTGAATGCTCAGATCAGAAAGAAGTTTCACAGAATGCTTCTGTGTAGTTTATATTTGAATATTTTCCTTTTTCCACTTCTACTCTCTTAGCGCTCAAAATGTCCAGTTGCATTTTCTACAGAAAGAGTGTTCAGATCTGCTCAATCAAAAGTATGGTTTAACTCTGTTAGCTGAATGCACAGATCAGAAAGAAGTTTCACAGAATAATTCTGTGTAGTTTATATTTGGAGACATTCCTTTTTCCACTATTACCCTCTTAGCGCTCCGAATCTCCACTTGCATTTTCTACAGAAAGAGTGTTTCAGAACGGCTCAATCAAAACTAAGGTTCAACTCTTTTAGTTGAACAAACAGAACAGAAAGTAGTTTCACACAATTCTTCTGTGTAGTTTTTATGTGTAGACATTCTTTTTCCCAATATAGGCCTCTTAGCGCTCAGAATGTCCAATTGCAGTTTCTACAGAAAGAGTGTTTCAGAACGGCTCAATCAAAAGTAAGGTTCAACTCTGTTAGTTGAATGCACAGAACAGAAAGAAGTTTCATACAATGCTTCTGTGTAGTTTATATATGAACATATTCTTTTTCCACTATTACCCACTTAGCGCTACGAATGTCCAGTTGCATTTTCTACAGACAGAGAGTTTCAAACCTGCTCAATCAAAAGTATGGTTTAACTCTGTTAGCTGTATGCTCAGATCAGAAAGAAGTTTCACAGAATGCTTCTGTGTAGTTTATATTTGCATATATTCCTTTTTCCACTACTACGCTCTTAGCGCTCCAAATGTCCAGTTGCATTTTCAACAGAAAGAGTGTTCAGATGTGCTCAATCAAAAGTATGGTTTAACTCTGTTAGCTGAATGCACAGATCAGAAAGAAGTTTCACCGAATGATTCTGTGTAGTTTATATTTGAAGACATTCCTTTTTCCACTATTACACTCTTAGCGCTCCGAATCTCCACTTGCATTTTCTACAAAAAGAGTGTTTCATAACTGCTCAATCAAAAATATGTTTTATCTCTGTTAACTGAATTTACAGATCAGAAATAAGTTTCACAGAATGCATCTGTGTAGTTTTTATTTGAAGATATTCTTTTTCCTAATGTAGGCCTCTTAGCGCTTAGCATGTCCAATTGCAGTTTCTACACAAAGAGTGTTTCAGAACGGCTCAATCAAAAGTAAGGTTCAACTCTGTTAGTTGAATGCACAGAACAGAAAGTATTTTCACAGAATGCTACTGTGTAGTTTATATTTGAATATATTCCTTTTTCCACTATTACCCTCTTAGCGCTCCGAATGTCCACTTGCATTTTCTACAGAAAGAGTGTTCAGAACTGCGCAATCAAAAGTATGGTTTAACTCTGTTAGCTTAATGAACATATCAGAAATACGTTTCACACAATGCTTCTGTGTAGTTTTTATTTGAAGATATTATTTTTCCCAATATAGTCCTCTTAGCGCTCAGAATGTCCAATTGCAGTTTCTACAGAAAGAGTGTTTCAGAAAGGCTCAATCAAAAGTAAGGTTCAACTCTGTTAGTTGAATGCACAGAACAGAAAGAAGTTTCATACAATGCTTCTGTGTAGTTTATATTTGAACATATTCTTTTTTCCATTATTACCCACTTAGCGCTACGAATGTCCAGTTGCATTTTCTACAGACAGAGTGTTTCAAAACTGCTCAATCATAAGTATGGTTTAACTCTGTTAGCTGAATGCTCAGATCAGAAAGAAGTTTCACAGAATGCTTCTGTGTAGTTTATATTTGAATATATTCCTTTTTCCACTACTACTCTCTTAGCGCTCCAAATGTCCAGTTGCATTTTCTACAGAAAGAGTGTTCAGATCTGCTCAATCAAAAGTATGGTTTAACTCTGTTAGCTGAATGCACAGATCAGAAAGAAGTTTCACAGAATGATTCTGTGTAGTTTATATTTGGAGACATTCCTTTTTCCACAATTACCCTCTTAGCGCTCCGAATCTGCACTTGCATTTTCTACAGAAAGAGTGTTTCAGAACGGCTCAATCAAAACTAAGGTTCAACTCTTTTAGTTGAACAAACAGAACAGAAAGTAGTTTCACACAATTCTTCTGTGTAGTTTTTATTTGTAGACATTCTTTTTCCCAATATAGGCCTCTTAGCGCTCAGAATGTCCAATTGCAGTTTCTACAGAAAGAGTGTTTCAGAACGGCTCAATCAAAAGTAAGGTTCAACTCTGTTAGTTGAATGCACAGAACAGAAAGAAGTTTCATACAATGCTTCTGTGTAGTTTATATTTGAACATATTCTTTTTTCCACTATTACCCACTTAGCGCTACGAATGTCCAGTTGCATTTTCTACAGACAGAGAGTTTCAAAACTGCTCAATCAAAAGTATGGTTTAACTCTGTTAGCTGTATGCTCAGATCAGAAAGAAGTTTCACAGAATGCTTCTGTGTAGTTTATATTTGCATATATTCCTTTTTCCACTACTACGCTCTTAGCGCTCCAAATGTCCAGTTGCATTTTCAACAGAAAGAGAGTTCAGATGTGCTCAATCAAAAGTATGGTTTAACTCTGTTAGCTGAATGCACAGATCAGAAAGAAGTTTCACCGAATGATTCTGTGTAGTTTATATTTGAAGACATTCCTTTTTCCACTATTACCCTCTTAGCGCTCCGAATCTCCACTTGCATTTTCTACAAAAAGAGTGTTTCATAACTGCTCAATCAAAAATATGTTTTATCTCTGTTAACTGAATGTACAGATCAGAAATAAGTTTCACAGAATGCATCTGTGTAGTTTTTATTTGAAGATATTCTTTTTCCTAATGTAGGCCTCTTAGCGCTTAGCATGTCCAATTGCAGTTCCTACACAAAGAGTGTTTCAGAACGGCTCAATCAAAAGTAAGGTTCAACTCTGTTAGTTGAATGCACAGAACAGAAAGAATTTTCACAGAATGCTACTGTGTAGTTTATATTTGAATATATTCCTTTTTCCACTATTACCCTCTTAGCGCTCCGAATGTCCACTTGCATTTTCTACAGAAAGAGTGTTCAGAACTGCGCAATCAAAAGTATGGTTTAACTCTGTTAGCTTAATGAACATATCAGAAATAAGTTTCACACAATGCTTCTGTGTAGTTTTTATTTGAAGATATTATTTTTCCCAATATAGGCCTCTTAGCGCTCAGAATGTCCAATTGCAGTTTCTACAGAAAGAGTGTTTCAGAAAGGCTCAATCAAAAGTAAGGTTCAACTCTGTTAGTTGAATGCACAGAACAGAAAGAAGTTTCATACAATGCTTCTGTGTAGTTTATATTTGAACATATTCTTTTTTCCACTATTACCCACTTAGCGCTTCGAATGTCCAGTTGCATTTTCTACAGACAGAGTGTTTCAAAACTGCTCAATCATAAGTATGGTTTAACTCTGTTAGCTGAATGCTCAGATCAGAAAGAAGTTTCACAGAATGCTTCTGTGTAGTTTATATTTGAATATATTCCTTTTTCCACTACTACTCTCTTAGCGCTCCAAATGTCCAGTTGCATTTTCTACAGAAAGAGTGTTCAGATCTGCTCAATCAAAAGTATGGTTTAACTCTGTTAGCTGAATGCACAGATCAGAAAGAAGTTTGACAGAATGATTCTGTGTAGTTTATATTTGGAGACATTCCTTTTTCCACTATTACACTCTTAGCGCTCCGAATGTCCACTTGCATTTTCTACAGAAAGAGTGTTCAGAACTGCGCAATCAAAAGTATGTTTTAACTCTGTTAGCTTAATGAACATATCAGAAATAAGTTTCCCACAATGCTTCTGTGTAGTTTTTATTTGAAGATATTATTTTTCCCAATATAGGCCTCTTAGCGCTCAGAATGTCCAATTGCAGTTTCTACAGAAAGAGTGTTTCAGAAAGGCTCAATCAAAAGTAAGGTTCAACTCTGTTAGTTGAATGCACAGAACAGAAAGAAGTTTCATACAATGCTTCTGTGTAGTTTATATTTGAACATATTCTTTTTTCCACTGTTACCCACTTTGCGCTACGAATGTCCAGTTGCATTTTCTACAGACAGAGAGTTTCAAAACTGCTCAATCAAAAGTATGGTTTAACTCTGTTAGCTGTATGCTCAGATCAGAAAGAAGTTTCACAGAATGCTTCTGTGTAGTTTATATTTGCATATATTCCCTTTTCCACTACTACGCTCTTCACGCTCCAAATGTCCAGTTGCATTTTCAACAGAAAGAGTGTTCAGATGTGCTCAATCAAAAGTATGGTTTAACTCTGTTAGCTGAATGCACAGATCAGAAAGAAGTTTCACCGAATGATTCTGTGTAGTTTATATTTGAAGACATTCCTTTTTCCACTATTACCCTCTTAGCGCTCCGAATCTCCACTTGCATTTTCTACAAAAAGTGTGTTTCATAACTGCTCAATCAAAAATATATTTTATCTCTGTTAACTGAATTTACAGATCAGAAATAAGTTTTACAGAATGCATCTGTGTAGTTTTTATTTGAAGATATTCTTTTTCCTAATGTAGGCCTCTTAGCGCTTAGCATGTCCAATTGCAGTTTCTACACAAAGAGTGTTTCAGAACGGCTCAATCAAAAGTAAGGTTCAACTCTGTTAGTTGAATGCACAGAACAGAAAGAATTTTCACAGAATGCTACTGTGTAGTTTATGTTTGAATATATTCCTTTTTCCACTATTACCCTCTTAGCGCTCCGAATGTCCACTTGCATTTTCTACAGAAAGAGTGTTCAGAACTGCGCAATGAAAAGAATGGTTTAACTCTGATAGCTTAATGAACATATCAGAAATAAGTTTCACACAATGCTTCTGTGTAGTTTTTATTTGAAGATATTATTTTTCCCAATATAGGCCTCTTAGCGCTCAGAATGTCCAATTGCAGTTTCTACAGAAAGAGTGTTTCAGAAAGGCTCAATCAAAAGTAAGGTTCAACTCTGTTAGTTGAATGCACAGAACAGAAAGAAGTTTCATACAATGCTTCTGTGTAGTTTATATTTGAAAATATTCTTTTTTCCACTATTACCCACTTAGCGCTACGAATGTCAAGTTGCATTTTCTACAGACAGAGTGTTTCAAAACTGATCAATCATAAGTATGGTTTAACTCTGTTAGCTGAATGCTCAGATCAGAAAGAAGTTTCACAGAATGCTTCTGTGTAGTTTATATTTGAATATATTCCTTTTTCCACTACTACTCTCTTAGCGCTCCAAATGTCCAGTTGCATTTTCTACAGAAAGAGTGTTCAGATCTGCTCAATCAAAAGTATGGTTTAATTCTGTTAGCTGAATGCACAGATCAGAAAGAAGTTTCACAGAATGATTCTGTGTAGTTTATATTTGGAGACATTCCTTTTTCCACTATTAACCTCTTAGCGCTCCGAATCTCCACTTGCATTTTCTACAGAAAGAGTGTTTCAGAACGGCTCAATCAAAACTAAGGTTCAACTCTTTTAGTTGAACAAACAGAACAGAAAGTAGTTTCACACAATTCTTCTGTGTAGTTTTTATTTGTAGACATTCTTTTTCCCAATATAGGCCTCTTAGCGCTCAGAATGTCCAATTGCAGTTTCTACAGAAAGAGTGTTTCAGAACGGCTCAATCAAAAGTAAGGTTCAACTCTGTTAGTTGAATGCACAGAACAGAAAGAAGTTTCATACAATGCTTCTGTGTAGTTTATCTTTGAACATATTCTTTTTTCCACTATTACCCACTTAGCGCTACGAATGTCCAGTTGCATTTTCTACAGACAGAGAGTTTCAAAACTGCTCAATCAAAAGTATGGTTTAACTCTGTTAGCTGTATGCTCAGATCAGAAAGAAGTTTCACAGAATGCTTCTGTGTAGTTTATATTTGCATATATTCCCTTTTCCAGTACTACGCTCTTAGCGCTCCAAATGTCCAGTTGCATTTTCAACAGAAAGAGTGTTCAGATGTGCTCAATCAAAAGTATGGTTTAACTCTGTTAGCTGAATGCACAGATCAGAAAGAAGTTTCACCGAATGATTCTGTGTAGTTTATATTTGAAGACATTCCTTTTTCCACTATTACCCACTTAGCGCTCCGAATCTCCACTTGCATTTTCTACAAAAAGAGTGTTTCATAACTGCTCAATCAAAAATATGTTTTATCTCTGTTAACTGAATTTACAGATCAGAAATAAGTTTCACAGAATGCATCTGTGTAGTTTTTATTTGAAGATATTCTTTTTCCTAATGTAGGCCTCTTAGCGCTTAGCATGTCCAATTGCAGTTTCTACACAAAGAGTGTTTCAAAACGGCTCAATCAAAAGTAAGGTTCAACTCTGTTAGTTGAATGCACAGAACAGAAAGAATTTTCACAGAATGCTACTGTGTAGTTTATATTTGAATATATTCCTTTTTCCACTATTACCCTCTTAGCGCTCCGAATGTCCACTTGCATTTTCTACAGAAAGAGTGTTCAGAACTGCGCAATCAAAGTATGGTTTAACTCTGTTAGCTTAATGAACATATCAGAAATAAGTTTCACACAATGCTTCTGTGTAGTTTTTATTTGAAGATATTTTTTTTCCCAATATAGGCCTCTTAGCGCTCAGAATGTCCAATTGCAGTTTCTACAGAAAGAGTGTTTCAGAAAGGCTCAATCAAAAGTAAGGTTCAACTCTGTTAGTTGAATGCACAGAACAGAAAGAAGTTTCATACAATGCTTCTGTGTAGTTTATATTTGAAAATATACTTTTTTCCACTATTACCCACCTAGCGCTACGAATGTCCAGTTGCATTTTCTACAGACAGAGTGTTTCAAAACTGCTCAATCATAAGTATGGTTTAACTCTGTTAGCTGAATGCTCAGATCAGAAAGAAGTTTCACAGAATGCTTCTGTGTAGTTTATATTTGAATATATTCCTTTTTCCACTACTAGTCTCTTAGCGCTCCAAATGTCCAGTTGCATTTTCTACAGAAAGAGTGTTCAGATCTGCTCAATCAAAAGTATGGTTTAACTCTGTTAGCTGAATGCACAGATCAGAAAGAAGTTTCACAGAATGATTCTGTGTAGTTTATATTTGGAGACATTCCTTTTTCCAATATTACCCTCTTAGCGCTCCGAATCTCCACTTGCATTTTCTACAGAAAGTGTGTTTCAGAACGGCTCAATCAAAACTAAGGTTCAACTCTTTTAGTTGAACAAACAGAACAGAAAGTAGTTTCACACAATTCTTCTGTGTAGTTTTTATTTGTAGACATTCTTTTTCCCAATATAGGCCTCTTAGCGCTCAGAATGTCCAATTGCAGTTTCTACAGAAAGAGTGTTTCAGAACGGCTCAATCAAAAGTAAGGTTCAACTCTGTTAGTTGAATGCACAGAACAGAAAGAAGTTTCATACAATGCTTCTGTGTAGTTTATATTTGAACATATTCTTTTTTCCACTATTACCCACTTAGCGCTACGAATGTCCAGTTGCATTTTCTACAGACAGAGTGTTTCAAAACTGCTCAATCAAAGTATGGTTTAACTCTGTTAGCTGAATGCTCAGATCAGAAAGAAGTTTCACAGAATGCTTCTGTGTAGTTTATATTTGAATATATTCCTTTTTCCACTACTACTCTCTTAGGGCTCCAAATGTCCAGTTGCATTTTCAACAGAAAGAGTGTTCAGATGTGCTCAATCAAAAGTATGGTTTAACTCTGTTAGCTGAATGCACAGATCAGAAAGAAGTTTCACAGAATGATTCTGTGTAGTTTATATTTGAAGACATTACTTTTTCCACTATTACCCTCTTAGCGCTCCGAATCTCCACTTGCATTTTCTACAAAAAGAGTGTTTCATAACTGCTCAATCAAAAAAATGTTTTATCTCTGTTATCTGAATTTACAGATCAGAAATAAGTTTCACAGAATGCATCTGTGTAGTTTTTATTTGAAGATATTTTTTTTCCTAATGTAGGCCTCTTAGCGCTTAGCATGTCCAATTGCAGTTGCTACACAGAGAGTGTTTCAGAACGGCTCAATCAAAAGTAAGGTTCAACTCTGTTAGTTGAATGCACGGAACAGAAAGAATTTTCACAGAATGCTACTGTGTAGTTTATATTTGAATATATTCCTTTTTCCACTATTACCCTCTTAGCGCTCCGAATGTCCACTTGCATTTTCTACAGAAAGAGTGTTCAGAACTGCGCAATCAAAAGTATGGTTTAACTCTGTTAGCTTAATGAACATATCAGAAATAAGTTTCACACAATGCTTCTGTGTAGTTTTTATTTGAAGATATTATTTTTCCCAATATAGGCCTCTTAGCGCTCAGAATGTCCAATTGCAGTTTCTACAGAAAGAGTGTTTCAGAAAGGCTCAATCAAAAGTAAGGTTCAACACTGTTATTTGAATGCACAGAACAGAAAGAAGTTTCATACAATGCTTCTGTGTAATTTATATTTGAACATATTCTTTTTTCCACTATTACCCACTTAGCGCTACGAATGTCCAGTTGCATTTTCTACAGACAGAGTGTTTCAAAACTGCTCAATCATAAGTATGGTTTAACTCTGTTAGCTGAATGCTCAGATCAGAAAGAAGTTTCACAGAATGCTTCTGTTTAGTTTATATTTGAATATATTCCTTTTTCCACTACTACTCTCTTAGCGCTCCAAATGTCCAGTTGCATTTTCTACAGAAAGAGTGTTCAGATCTGCTCAATCAAAAGTATGGTTTAACTCTGTTAGCTGAATGCACAGATCAGAAAGAAGTTTCACAGAATGATTCTGTGTAGTTTATATTTGGAGACATTCCTTTTTCCACTATTACCCTCTTAGCGCTCCGAATCTCCACTTGCATTTTCTACAGAAAGAGTGTTTCAGAACGGCTCAATCAAAACTAAGGTTCAACTCTTTTAGTTGAACAAACAGAACAGAAAGTAGTTTCACACAATTCTTCTGTGTAGTTTTTATTTGTAGACATTCTTTTTCCCAATATATGCCTCATAGCGCTCAGAATGTCCAATTGCAGTTTCTACAGAAAGAGTGTTTCAGAACGGCTCAATCAAAAGTAAGGTTCAACTCTGTTAGTTGAATGCACAGAACAGAAAGAAGTTTCATACAATGCTTCTGTGTAGTTTATATTTGAACATATTCTTTTTCCACTATTACCCACTTAGCGCTACGAATGTCCAGTTGCATTTTCTACAGACAGAGAGTTTCAAAACTGCTCAATCAAAAGTATGGTTTAACTCTGTTAGCTGTATGCTCAGATCAGAAAGAAGTTTCACAGAATGCTTCTGTGTAGTTTATATTTGCATATATTCCTTTTTCCACTACTACGCTCTTAGCGCTCCAAATGTCCAGTTGCATTTTCTACAGAAAGAGTGTTCAGATCTGCTCAATCAAAAGTATGGTTTAACTCTGTTAGCTGAATGCACAGATCAGAAAGAAGTTTCACCGAATGATTCTGTGTAGTTTCTATTTGAAGACATTCCTTTTTCCACTATTACCCTCTTAGCGCTCCGAATCTCCACTTGCATTTTCTACAAAAAGAGTGTTTCATAACTGCTCAATCAAAAATATGTTTTATCTCTGTTAACTGAATTTACAGATCAGAAATAAGTTTCACAGAATGCATCTGTGTAGTTTTTATTTGAAGATATTCTTTTTCCTAATGTAGGCCTCTTAGCGCTTAGCATGTCCAATTGCAGTTTCTACACAAAGAATGTGTCAGAACGGCTCAATCAAAAGTAAGGTTCAACTCTGTTAGTTGAATGCACAGAACAGAAAGAATTTTCACAGAATGCTACTGTGTAGTTTATATTTGAATATATTCCTTTTTCCACTATTACCTTCTTAGCGCTCCGAATGTCCACTTGCATTTTCTACAGAAAGAGTGTTCAGAACTGCGCAATCAAAAGTATGGTTTAACTCTGTTAGCTTAATGAACATATCAGAAATAAGTTTCACACAATGCTTCTGTGTGGTTTTTATTTGAAGATATTATTTTTCACAATATAGGCCTCTTAGCGCTCAGAATGTCCAATTGCAGTTTCTACAGAAAGAGTGTTTCAGAAAGGCTCAATCAAAAGTAAGGTTCAACTCTGTTAGTTGAATGCACAGAACAGAAAGAAGTTTCATACAATGCTTCTGTGTAGTTTATATTTGAACATATTCTTTTTTCCACTATTACCCACTTAGCGCTACGAATGTCCAGTTGCATTTTCTACAGACAGAGTGTTTCAATACTGCTCAATCAAAAGTATGGTTTAACTCTGTTAGCTGAATGCTCAGATCAGAAAGAAGTTTCACAGAATGCTTCTGTGTAGTTTATATTTGAATATTTTCCTTTTTCCACTTCTACTCTCTTAGCGCTCAAAATGTCCAGTTGCATTTTCTACAGAAAGAGTGTTCAGATCTGCTCAATCAAAAGTATGGTTTAACTCTGTTAGCTGAATGCACAGATCAGAAAGAAGTTTCACAGAATAATTCTGTGTAGTTTATATTTGGAGACATTCCTTTTTCCACTATTACCCTCTTAGCGCTCCGAATCTCCACTTGCATTTTCTACAGAAAGAGTGTTTCAGAACGGCTCAATCAAAACTAAGGTTCAACTCTTTTAGTTGAACAAACAGAACAGAAAGTAGTTTCACACAATTCTTCTGTGTAGTTTTTATGTGTAGACATTCTTTTTCCCAATATAGGCCTCTTAGCGCTCAGAATGTCCAATTGCAGTTTCTACAGAAAGAGTGTTTCAGAACGGCTCAATCAAAAGTAAGGTTCAACTCTGTTAGTTGAATGCACAGAACAGAAAGAAGTTTCATACAATGCTTCTGTGTAGTTTATATATGAACATATTCTTTTTCCACTATTACCCACTTAGCGCTACGAATGTCCAGTTGCATTTTCTACAGACAGAGAGTTTCAAACCTGCTCAATCAAAAGTATGGTTTAACTCTGTTAGCTGTATGCTCAGATCAGAAAGAAGTTTCACAGAATGCTTCTGTGTAGTTTATATTTGCATATATTCCTTTTTCCACTACTACGCTCTTAGCTCTCCAAATGTCCAGTTGCATTTTCAACAGAAAGAGTGTTCAGATGTGCTCAATCAAAAGTATGGTTTAACTCTGTTAGCTGAATGCACAGATCAGAAAGAAGTTTCACCGAATGATTCTGTGTAGTTTATATTTGAAGACATTCCTTTTTCCACTATTACACTCTTAGCGCTCCGAATCTCCACTTGCATTTTCTACAAAAAGAGTGTTTCATAACTGCTCAATCAAAAATATGTTTTATCTCTGTTAACTGAATTTACAGATCAGAAATAAGTTTCACAGAATGCATCTGTGTAGTTTTTATTTGAAGATATTCTTTTTCCTAATGTAGGCCTCTTAGCGCTTAGCATGTCCAATTGCAGTTGCTACACAGAGAGTGTTTCAGAACGGCTCAATCAAAAGTAAGGTTCAACTCTGTTAGTTGAATGCACGGAACAGAAAGAATTTTCACAGAATGCTACTGTGTAGTTTATATTTGAATATATTCCTTTTTCCACTATTACCCTCTTAGCGCTCCGAATGTCCACTTGCATTTTCTACAGAAAGAGTGTTCAGAACTGCGCAATCAAAAGTATGGTTTAACTCTGTTAGCTTAATGAACATATCAGAAATAAGTTTCACACAATGCTTCTGTGTAGTTTTTATTTGAAGATATTATTTTTCCCAATATAGGCCTCTTAGCGCTCAGAATGTCCAATTGCAGTTTCTACAGAAAGAGTGTTTCAGAAAGGCTCAATCAAAAGTAAGGTTCAACTCTGTTATTTGAATGCACAGAACAGAAAGAAGTTTCATACAATGCTTCTGTGTAATTTATATTTGAACATATTCTTTTTTCCACTATTACCCACTTAGCGCTACGAATGTCCAGTTGCATTTTCTACAGACAGAGTGTTTCAAAACTGCTCAATCATAAGTATGGTTTAACTCTGTTAGCTGAATGCTCAGATCAGAAAGAAGTTTCACAGAATGCTTCTGTTTAGTTTATATTTGAATATATTCCTTTTTCCACTACTACTCTCTTAGCGCTCCAAATGTCCAGTTGCATTTTCTACAGAAAGAGTGTTCAGATCTGCTCAATCAAAAGTATGGTTTAACTCTGTTAGCTGAATGCACAGATCAGAAAGAAGTTTCACAGAATGATTCTGTGTAGTTTATATTTGGAGACATTCCTTTTTCCACTATTACCCTCTTAGCGCTCCGAATCTCCACTTGCATTTTCTACAGAAAGAGTGTTTCAGAACGGCTCAATCAAAACTAAGGTTCAACTCTTTTAGTTGAACAAACAGAACAGAAAGTAGTTTCACACAATTCTTCTGTGTAGTTTTTATTTGTAGACATTCTTTTTCCCAATATATGCCTCATAGCGCTCAGAATGTCCAATTGCAGTTTCTACAGAAAGAGTGTTTCAGAACGGCTCAATCAAAAGTAAGGTTCAACTCTGTTAGTTGAATGCACAGAACAGAAAGAAGTTTCATACAATGTTTCTGTGTAGTTTATATTTGAACATATTCTTTTTCCACTATTACCCACTTAGCGCTACGAATGTCCAGTTGCATTTTCTACAGACAGAGAGTTTCAAAACTGCTCAATCAAAAGTATGGTTTAACTCTGTTAGCTGTATGCTCAGATCAGAAAGAAGTTTCACAGAATGCTTCTGTGTAGTTTATATTTGCATATATTCCTTTTTCCACTACTACGCTCTTAGCGCTCCAAATGTCCAGTTGCATTTTCTACAGAAAGAGTGTTCAGATCTGCTCAATCAAAAGTATGGTTTAACTCTGTTAGCTGAATGCACAGATCAGAAAGAAGTTTCACCGAATGATTCTGTGTAGTTTCTATTTGAAGACATTCCTTTTTCCACTATTACCCTCTTAGCGCTCCGAATCTCCACTTGCATTTTCTACAAAAAGAGTGTTTCATAACTGCTCAATCAAAAATATGTTTTATCTCTGTTAACTGAATTTACAGATCAGAAATAAGTTTCACAGAATGCATCTGTGTAGTTTTTATTTGAAGATATTCTTTTTCCTAATGTAGGCCTCTTAGCGCTTAGCATGTCCAATTGCAGTTTCTACACAAAGAATGTGTCAGAACGGCTCAATCAAAAGTAAGGTTCAACTCTGTTAGTTGAATGCACAGAACAGAAAGAATTTTCACAGAATGCTACTGTGTAGTTTATATTTGAATATATTCCTTTTTCCACTATTACCTTCTTAGCGCTCCGAATGTCCACTTGCATTTTCTACAGAAAGAGTGTTCAGAACTGCGCAATCAAAAGTATGGTTTAACTCTGTTAGCTTAATGAACATATCAGAAATAAGTTTCACACAATGCTTCTGTGTGGTTTTTATTTGAAGATATTATTTTTCACAATATAGGCCTCTTAGCGCTCAGAATGTCCAATTGCAGTTTCTACAGAAAGAGTGTTTCAGAAAGGCTCAATCAAAAGTAAGGTTCAACTCTGTTAGTTGAATGCACAGAACAGAAAGAAGTTTCATACAATGCTTCTGTGTAGTTTATATTTGAACATATTCTTTTTTCCACTATTACCCACTTAGCGCTACGAATGTCCAGTTGCATTTTCTACAGACAGAGTGTTTCAATACTGCTCAATCAAAAGTATGGTTTAACTCTGTTAGCTGAATGCTCAGATCAGAAAGAAGTTTCACAGAATGCTTCTGTGTAGTTTATATTTGAATATTTTCCTTTTTCCACTTCTACTCTCTTAGCGCTCAAAATGTCCAGTTGCATTTTCTACAGAAAGAGTGTTCAGATCTGCTCAATCAAAAGTATGGTTTAACTCTGTTAGCTGAATGCACAGATCAGAAAGAAGTTTCACAGAATAATTCTGTGTAGTTTATATTTGGAGACATTCCTTTTTCCACTATTACCCTCTTAGCGCTCCGAATCTCCACTTGCATTTTCTACAGAAAGAGTGTTTCAGAACGGCTCAATCAAAACTAAGGTTCAACTCTTTTAGTTGAACAAACAGAACAGAAAGTAGTTTCACACAATTCTTCTGTGTAGTTTTTATGTGTAGACATTCTTTTTCCCAATATAGGCCTCTTAGCGCTCAGAATGTCCAATTGCAGTTTCTACAGAAAGAGTGTTTCAGAACGGCTCAATCAAAAGTAAGGTTCAACTCTGTTAGTTGAATGCACAGAACAGAAAGAAGTTTCATACAATGCTTCTGTGTAGTTTATATATGAACATATTCTTTTTCCACTATTACCCACTTAGCGCTACGAATGTCCAGTTGCATTTTCTACAGACAGAGAGTTTCAAACCTGCTCAATCAAAAGTATGGTTTAACTCTGTTAGCTGTATGCTCAGATCAGAAAGAAGTTTCACAGAATGCTTCTGTGTAGTTTATATTTGCATATATTCCTTTTTCCACTACTACGCTCTTAGCGCTCCAAATGTCCAGTTGCATTTTCAACAGAAAGAGTGTTCAGATGTGCTCAATCAAAAGTATGGTTTAACTCTGTTAGCTGAATGCACAGATCAGAAAGAAGTTTCACCGAATGATTCTGTGTAGTTTATATTTGAAGACATTCCTTTTTCCACTATTACACTCTTAGCGCTCCGAATCTCCACTTGCATTTTCTACAAAAAGAGTGTTTCATAACTGCTCAATCAAAAATATGTTTTATCTCTGTTAACTGAATTTACAGATCAGAAATAAGTTTCACAGAATGCATCTGTGTAGTTTTTATTTGAAGATATTCTTTTTCCTAATGTAGGCCTCTTAGCGCTTAGCAGGTCCAATTGCAGTTTCTACACAAAGAGTGTTTCAGAACGGCTCAATCAAAAGTAAGGTTCAACTCTGTTAGTTGAATGCACAGAACAGAAAGAATTTTCACAGAATGCTACTGTGTAGTTTATATTTGAATATATTCCTTTTTCCACTATTACCCTCTTAGCGCTCCGAATGTCCACTTGCATTTTCTACAGAAAGAGTGTTCAGAACTGCGCAATCAAAAGTATGGTTTAACTCTGTTAGCTTAATGAACATATCAGAAATACGTTTCACACAATGCTTCTGTGTAGTTTTTATTTGAAGATATTATTTTTCCCAATATAGTCCTCTTAGCGCTCAGAATGTCCAATTGCAGTTTCTACAGAAAGAGTGTTTCAGAAAGGCTCAATCAAAAGTAAGGTTCAACTCTGTTAGTTGAATGCACAGAACAGAAAGAAGTTTCATACAATGCTTCTGTGTAGTTTATATTTGAACATATTCTTTTTTCCATTATTACCCACTTAGCGCTACGAATGTCCAGTTGCATTTTCTACAGACAGAGTGTTTCAAAACTGCTCAATCATAAGTATGGTTTAACTCTGTTAGCTGAATGCTCAGATCAGAAAGAAGTTTCACAGAATGCTTCTGTGTAGTTTATATTTGAATATATTCCTTTTTCCACTACTACTCTCTTAGCGCTCCAAATGTCCAGTTGCATTTTCTACAGAAAGAGTGTTCAGATCTGCTCAATCAAAAGTATGGTTTAACTCTGTTAGCTGAATGCACAGATCAGAAAGAAGTTTCACAGAATGATTCTGTGTAGTTTATATTTGGAGACATTCCTTTTTCCACAATTACCCTCTTAGCGCTCCGAATCTCCACTTGCATTTTCTACAGAAAGAGTGTTTCAGAACGGCTCAATCAAAACTAAGGTTCAACTCTTTTAGTTGAACAAACAGAACAGAAAGTAGTTTCACACAATTCTTCTGTGTAGTTTTTATTTGTAGACATTCTTTTTCCCAATATAGGCCTCTTAGCGCTCAGAATGTCCAATTGCAGTTTCTACAGAAAGAGTGTTTCAGAACGGCTCAATCAAAAGTAAGGTTCAACTCTGTTAGTTGAATGCACAGAACAGAAAGAAGTTTCATACAATGCTTCTGTGTAGTTTATATTTGAACATATTCTTTTTTCCACTATTACCCACTTAGCGCTACGAATGTCCAGTTGCATTTTCTACAGACAGAGAGTTTCAAAACTGCTCAATCAAAAGTATGGTTTAACTCTGTTAGCTGTATGCTCAGATCAGAAAGAAGTTTCACAGAATGCTTCTGTGTAGTTTATATTTGCATATATTCCTTTTTCCACTACTACGCTCTTAGCGCTCCAAATGTCCAGTTGCATTTTCAACAGAAAGAGAGTTCAGATGTGCTCAATCAAAAGTATGGTTTAACTCTGTTAGCTGAATGCACAGATCAGAAAGAAGTTTCACCGAATGATTCTGTGTAGTTTATATTTGAAGACATTCCTTTTTCCACTATTACCCTCTTAGCGCTCCGAATCTCCACTTGCATTTTCTACAAAAAGAGTGTTTCATAACTGCTCAATCAAAAATATGTTTTATCTCTGTTAACTGAATGTACAGATCAGAAATAAGTTTCACAGAATGCATCTGTGTAGTTTTTATTTGAAGATATTCTTTTTCCTAATGTAGGCCTCTTAGCGCTTAGCATGTCCAATTGCAGTTTCTACACAAAGAGTGTTTCAGAACGGCTCAATCAAAAGTAAGGTTCAACTCTGTTAGTTGAATGCACAGAACAGAAAGAATTTTCACAGAATGCTACTGTGTAGTTTATATTTGAATATATTCCTTTTTCCACTATTACCCTCTTAGCGCTCCGAATGTCCACTTGCATTTTCTACAGAAAGAGTGTTCAGAACTGCGCAATCAAAAGTATGGTTTAACTCTGTTAGCTTAATGAACATATCAGAAATAAGTTTCACAAAATGCTTCTGTGTAGTTTTTATTTGAAGATATTATTTTTCCCAATATAGGCCTCTTAGCGCTCAGAATGTCCAATTGCAGTTTCTACAGAAAGAGTGTTTCAGAAAGGCTCAATCAAAAGTAAGGTTCAACTCTGTTAGTTGAATGCACAGAACAGAAAGAAGTTTCATACAATGCTTCTGTGTAGTTTATATTTGAACATATTCTTTTTTCCACTAATACCCACTTAGCGCTTCGAATGTCCAGTTGCATTTTCTACAGACAGAGTGTTTCAAAACTGCTCAATCATAAGTATGGTTTAACTCTGTTAGCTGAATGCTCAGATCAGAAAGAAGTTTCACAGAATGCTTCTGTGTAGTTTATATTTGAATATATTCCTTTTTCCACTACTACTCTCTTAGCGCTCCAAATGTCCAGTTGCATTTTCTACAGAAAGAGTGTTCAGATCTGCTCAATCAAAAGTATGGTTTAACTCTGTTAGCTGAATGCACAGATCAGAAAGAAGTTTGACAGAATGATTCTGTGTAGTTTATATTTGGAGACATTCCTTTTTCCACTATTACACTCTTAGCGCTCCGAATGTCCACTTGCATTTTCTACAGAAAGAGTGTTCAGAACTGCGCAATCAAAAGTATGTTTTAACTCTGTTAGCTTAATGAACATATCAGAAATAAGTTTCCCACAATGCTTCTGTGTAGTTTTTATTTGAAGATATTATTTTTCCCAATATAGGCCTCTTAGCGCTCAGAATGTCCAATTGCAGTTTCTACAGAAAGAGTGTTTCAGAAAGGCTCAATCAAAAGTAAGGTTCAACTCTGTTAGTTGAATGCACAGAACAGAAAGAAGTTTCATACAATGCTTCTGTGTAGTTTATATTTGAACATATTCTTTTTTCCACTGTTACCCACTTTGCGCTACGAATGTCCAGTTGCATTTTCTACAGACAGAGAGTTTCAAAACTGCTCAATCAAAAGTATGGTTTAACTCTGTTAGCTGTATGCTCAGATCAGAAAGAAGTTTCACAGAATGCTTCTGTGTAGTTTATATTTGCATATATTCCCTTTTCCACTACTACGCTCTTCACGCTCCAAATGTCCAGTTGCATTTTCAACAGAAAGAGTGTTCAGATGTGCTCAATCAAAAGTATGGTTTAACTCTGTTAGCTGAATGCACAGATCAGAAAGAAGTTTCACCGAATGATTCTGTGTAGTTTATATTTGAAGACATTCCTTTTTCCACTATTACCCTCTTAGCGCTCCGAATCTCCACTTGCATTTTCTACAAAAAGTGTGTTTCATAACTGCTCAATCAAAAATATATTTTATCTCTGTTAACTGAATTTACAGATCAGAAATAAGTTTTACAGAATGCATCTGTGTAGTTTTTATTTGAAGATATTCTTTTTCCTAATGTAGGCCTCTTAGCGCTTAGCATGTCCAATTGCAGTTTCTACACAAAGAGTGTTTCAGAACGGCTCAATCAAAAGTAAGGTTCAACTCTGTTAGTTGAATGCACAGAACAGAAAGAATTTTCACAGAATGCTACTGTGTAGTTTATGTTTGAATATATTCCTTTTTCCACTATTACCCTCTTAGCGCTCCGAATGTCCACTTGCATTTTCTACAGAAAGAGTGTTCAGAACTGCGCAATGAAAAGAATGGTTTAACTCTGATAGCTTAATGAACATATCAGAAATAAGTTTCACACAATGCTTCTGTGTAGTTTTTATTTGAAGATATTATTTTTCCCAATATAGGCCTCTTAGCGCTCAGAATGTCCAATTGCAGTTTCTACAGAAAGAGTGTTTCAGAAAGGCTCAATCAAAAGTAAGGTTCAACTCTGTTAGTTGAATGCACAGAACAGAAAGAAGTTTCATACAATGCTTCTGTGTAGTTTATATTTGAAAATATTCTTTTTTCCACTATTACCCACTTAGCGCTACGAATGTCCAGTTGCATTTTCTACAGACAGAGTGTTTCAAAACTGATCAATCATAAGTATGGTTTAACTCTGTTAGCTGAATGCTCAGATCAGAAAGAAGTTTCACAGAATGCTTCTGTGTAGTTTATATTTGAATATATTCCTTTTTCCACTACTACTCTCTTAGCGCTCCAAATGTCCAGTTGCATTTTCTACAGAAAGAGTGTTCAGATCTGCTCAATCAAAAGTATGGTTTAATTCTGTTAGCTGAATGCACAGATCAGAAAGAAGTTTCACAGAATGATTCTGTGTAGTTTATATTTGGAGACATTCCTTTTTCCACTATTAACCTCTTAGCGCTCCGAATCTCCACTTGCATTTTCTACAGAAAGAGTGTTTCAGAACGGCTCAATCAAAACTAAGGTTCAACTCTTTTAGTTGAACAAACAGAACAGAAAGTAGTTTCACACAATTCTTCTGTGTAGTTTTTATTTGTAGACATTCTTTTTCCCAATATAGGCCTCTTAGCGCTCAGAATGTCCAATTGCAGTTTCTACAGAAAGAGTGTTTCAGAACGGCTCAATCAAAAGTAAGGTTCAACTCTGTTAGTTGAATGCACAGAACAGAAAGAAGTTTCATACAATGCTTCTGTGTAGTTTATATTTGAACATATTCTTTTTTCCACTATTACCCACTTAGCGCTACGAATGTCCAGTTGCATTTTCTACAGACAGAGAGTTTCAAAACTGCTCAATCAAAAGTATGGTTTAACTCTGTTAGCTGTATGCTCAGATCAGAAAGTAGTTTCACAGAATGCTTCTGTGTAGTTTATATTTGCATATATTCCCTTTTCCAGTACTACGCTCTTAGCGCTCCAAATGTCCAGTTGCATTTTCAACAGAAAGAGTGTTCAGATGTGCTCAATCAAAAGTATGGTTTAACTCTGTTAGCTGAATGCACAGATCAGAAAGAAGTTTCACCGAATGATTCTGTGTAGTTTATATTTGAAGACATTCCTTTTTCCACTATTACCCACTTAGCGCTCCGAATCTCCACTTGCATTTTCTACAAAAAGAGTGTTTCATAACTGCTCAATCAAAAATATGTTTTATCTCTGTTAACTGAATTTACAGATCAGAAATAAGTTTCACAGAATGCATCTGTGTAGTTTTTATTTGAAGATATTCTTTTTCCTAATGTAGGCCTCTTAGCGCTTAGCATGTCCAATTGCAGTTTCTACACAAAGAGTGTTTCAAAACGGCTCAATCAAAAGTAAGGTTCAACTCTGTTAGTTGAATGCACAGAACAGAAAGAATTTTCACAGAATGCTACTGTGTAGTTTATATTTGAATATATTCCTTTTTCCACTATTACCCTCGTAGCGCTCCGAAGGTCCACTTGCATTTTCTACAGAAAGAGTGTTCAGAACTGCGCAATCAAAAGTATGTTTTAACTCTGTTAGCTTAATGAACATATCAGAAATAAGTTTCACACAATGCTTCTGTGTAGTTTTTATTTGAAGATATTATTTTTCCCAATATAGGCCTCTTAGCGCTCAGAATGTCCAATTGCAGTTTCTACAGAAAGAGTGTTTCAGAAAGGCTCAATCAAAAGTAAGGTTCAACTCTGTTAGTTGAATGCACAGAACAGAAAGAAGTTTCATACAATGCTTCTGTGTAGTTTATATTTGAAAATATTCTTTTTTCCACTATTACCCACTTAGCGCTACGAATGTCCAGTTGCATTTTCTACAGACAGAGTGTTTCAAAACTGCTCAATCATAAGTATGGTTTAACTCTGTTAGCTGAATGCTCAGATCAGAAAGAAGTTTCACAGAATGCTTCTGTGTAGTTTATATTTGAATATATTCCTTTTTCCACTACTACTCTCTTAGCGCTCCAAATGTCCAGTTGCATTTTCTACAGAAAGAGTGTTCAGATCTGCTCAATCAAAAGTATGGTTTAACTCTGTTAGCTGAATGCACAGATCAGAAAGAAGTTTGACAGAATTATTCTGTGTAGTTTATATTTGGAGACATTCCTTTTTCCACTATTACCCTCTTAGCGCTCCGAATGTCCACTTGCATTTTCTACAGAAAGAGTGTTCAGAACTGCGCAATCAAAAGTATGTTTTAACTCTGTTAGCTTAATGAACATATCAGAAATAAGTTTCACACAATGCTTCTGTGTAGTTTTTATTTGAAGATATTATTTTTCCCAATATAGGCCTCTTAGCGCTCAGAATGTCCAATTGCAGTTCCCACAGAAAGAGTGTTTCAGAACGGCTCAATCAAAAGTAAGGTTCAACTCTGTTAGTTGAATGCACAGAACAGAAAGAAGTTTCATACAATGCTTCTGTGTAGTTTATATTTGAACATATTGTTTTTTCCACTATTACCCACTTAGCGCTACGAATGTCCAGTTGCATTATCTACAGACAGAGAGTTTCAAAACTGCTCAATCAAAAGTATGGTTTAACTCTGTTAGCTGTATGCTCAGATCAGAAAGAAGTTTCACAGAATGCTTCTGTGTATTTTATATTTGCATATATTCCTTTTTCCACTACTACGCTCTTAGCGCTCCAAATGTCCAGTTGCATTTTCAACAGAAAGAGTGTTCAGATGTGCTCAATCAAAAGTATGGTTTAACTCTGTTAGCTGAATGCACAGATCAGAAAGAAGTTTCACCGAATGATTCTGTGTAGTTTATATTTGAAGACATTCCTTTTTCCACTATTACCCACTTAGCGCTCCGAATCTCCACTTGCATTTTCTACAAAAAGAGTGTTTCATAACTGCTCAATCAAAAATATGTTTTATCTCTGTTAACTGAATTTACAGATCAGAAATAAGTTTCACAGAATGCATCTGTGTAGTTTTTATTTGAAGATATTCTTTTTCCTAATGTAGGCCTCTTAGCGCTTAGCATGTCCAATTGCAGTTTCTACACAAAGAGTGTTTCAAAACGGCTCAATCAAAAGTAAGGTTCAACTCTGTTAGTTGAATGCACAGAACAGAAAGAATTTTCACAGAATGCTACTGTGTAGTTTATATTTGAATATATTCCTTTTTCCACTATTACCCTCGTAGCGCTCCGAAGGTCCACTTGCATTTTCTACAGAAAGAGTGTTGAGAACTGCGCAATCAAAAGTATGGTTTAACTCTGTTAGCTTAATGAACATATCAGAAATAAGTTTCACACAATGCTTCTGTGTAGTTTTTATTTGAAGATATTATTTTTCCCAATAGAGTCCTCTTAGCGCTCAGAATGTCCAATTGCAGTTTCTACAGAAAGAGTGTTTCAGAAAGGCTCAATCAAAAGTAAGGTTCAAATCTGTTAGTTGAATGCACAGAACAGAAAGAAGTTTCATACAATGCTTCTGTGTAGTTTATATTTGAACATATTGTTTTTTCCACTATTACCCACTTAGCGCTACGAATGTCCAGTTGCATTATCTACAGACAGAGAGTTTCAAAACTGCTCAATCAAAAGTATGGTTTAACTCTGTTAGCTGTATGCTCAGATCAGAAAGAAGTTTCACAGAATGCTTCTGTGTATTTTATATTTGCATATATTCCTTTTTCCACTACTACGCTCTTAGCGCTCCAAATGTCCAGTTGCATTTTCAACAGAAAGAGTGTTCAGATGTGCTCAATCAAAAGTATGGTTTAACTCTGTTAGCTGAATGCACAGATCAGAAAAAAGTTTCACCGAATGATTCTGTGTAGTTTATATTTGAAGACATTCCTTTTTCCACTATTACCCACTTAGCGCTCCGAATCTCCACTTGCATTTTCTACAAAAAGAGTGTTTCATAACTGCTCAATCAAAAATATGTTTTATCTCTGTTAACTGAATTTACAGATCAGAAATAAGTTTCACAGAATGCATCTGTGTAGTTTTTATTTGAAGATATTCTTTTTCCTAATGTAGGCCTCTTAGCGCTTAGCATGTCCAATTGCAGTTTCTACACAAAGAGTGTTTCAAAACGGCTCAATCAAAAGTAAGGTTCAACTCTGTTAGTTGAATGCACAGAACAGAAAGAATTTTCACAGAATGCTACTGTGTAGTTTATATTTGAATATATTCCTTTTTCCACTATTACCCTCGTAGCGCTCCGAAGGTCCACTTG
Organism: Symphalangus syndactylus; assembly: GCF_028878055.3. Taxonomy (NCBI): domain Eukaryota; kingdom Metazoa; phylum Chordata; class Mammalia; order Primates; family Hylobatidae; genus Symphalangus; species Symphalangus syndactylus. The sequence goes on from NC_072429.2 coordinate 4,617,400, forward strand.
CATTTTCTACAGAAAGAGTGTTGAGAACTGCGCAATCAAAAGTATGGTTTAACTCTGTTAGCTTAATGAACATATCAGAAATAAGTTTCACACAATGCTTCTGTGTAGTTTTTATTTGAAGATATTATTTTTCCCAATAGAGTCCTCTTAGCGCTCAGAATGTCCAATTGCAGTTTCTACAGAAAGAGTGTTTCAGAAAGGCTCAATCAAAAGTAAGGTTCAAATCTGTTAGTTGAATGCACAGAACAGAAAGAAGTTTCATACAATGCTTCTGTGTAGTTTATATTTGAACATATTCTTTTTTCCACTATTACCCACTTAGCGCTACGAATGTCCAATTGCATTTTCTACAGAGAGAGTGTTTCAAAACTGCTCAATCATAAGTATGGTTTAACTCTGTTAGCTGAATGCTCAGATCAGAAAGAAGTTTCACAGAATGCTTCTGTGTAGTTTATATTTGAATATATTACTTTTTCCGCTACTACTCTCTTAGCGCTCCAAATGTCCAGTTGCATTTTCTACAGAAAGAGTGTTCAGATCTGCTCAATCAAAAGTATGGTTTAACTCTGTTAGCTGAATGCACAGATCAGAAAGAAGTTTGACAGAATGATTCTGTGTAGTTTATATTTGGAGACATTCCTTTTTCCACTATTACCCTCTTAGCGCTCCGAATCTCCACTTGCATTTTCTACTGAAAGAGTGTTTCAGAACAGCTCTATCAAAACTAAGGTTGAACACTTTTAGTTGAACAAACAGAACAGAAAGTAGTTTCACACAATTCTTCTGTGTAGTTTTTATTTGTAGACATTCTTTTTCCCAATATAGGCCTCTTAGCGCTCAGAATGTCCAATTGCAGTTTCTACAGAAAGAGTGTTTCAGAACGGCTCAATCAAAAGTAAGGTTCAACTCTGTTAGTTGAATGCACAGAACAGAAAGAAGTTTCATACAATGCTTCTGTGTAGTTTATATTTGAACATATTCTTTTTTCCACTATTACCCACTTAGCGCTACGAATGTCCAGTTGCATTTTCTACAGACAGAGAGTTTCAAAACTGCTCAATCAAAAGTATGGTTTAACTCTGTTAGCTGTATGCTCAGATCAGAAAGAAGTTTCACAGAATGCTTCTGTGTAGTTTATATTTGCATATATTCCTTTTTCCACTACTACGCTCTTAGCGCTCCAAATGTCCAGTTGCATTTTCAACAGAAAGAGTGTTCAGATGTGCTCAATCAAAAGTATGGTTTAACTCTGTTAGCTGAATGCACAGATCAGAAAGAAGTTTCACCGAATGATTCTGTGTAGTTTATATTTGAAGACATTCCTTTTTCCACTATTACCCTCTTAGCGCTCCGAATCTCCACTTGCATTTTCTACAAAAAGAGTGTTTCATAACTGCTCAATCAAAAATATGTTTTATCTCTGTTAACTGAATTTACAGATCAGAAATAAGTTTCACAGAATGCATCTGTGTAGTTTTTATTTGAAGATATTCTTTTTCCTAATGTAGGCCTCTTAGAGCTTAGCATGTCCAATTGCAGTTTCTACACAAAGAGTGTTTCAGAACGGCTCAATCAAAAGTAAGGTTCAACTCTGTTAGTTGAATGCACAGAACAGAAAGAATTTTCACAGAATGCTACTGTGTAGTTTATATTTGAATATATTCCTTTTTCCACTATTACCCTCTTAGCGCTCCGAATGTCCACTTGCATTTTCTACAGAAAGAGTGTTCAGAACTGCGCAATCAAAAGTATGTTTTAACTCTGTTAGCTTAATGAACATATCAGAAATAAGTTTCACACAATGCTTCTGTGTAGTTTTTATTTGAAGATATTATTTTTCCCAATATAGGCCTCTTAGCGCTCAGAATGTCCAATTGCAGTTTCTACAGAAAGAGTGTTTCAGAAAGGCTCAATCAAAAGTAAGGTTCAACTCTGTTAGTTGAATGCACAGAACAGAAAGAAGTTTCATACAATGCTTCTGTGTAGTTTATATTTGAAAATATTCTTTTTTCCACTATTACCCACTTAGCACTACGAATGTCCAGTTGCATTTTCTACAGACAGAGTGTTTCAAAACTGCTCAATCATAAGTATGGTTTAACTCTGTTAGCTGAATGCTCAGATCAGAAAGAAGTTTCACAGAATGCTTCTGTGTAGTTTATATTTGAATATATTCCTTTTTCCACTACTACTCTCTTAGCGCTCCAAATGTCCAGTTGCATTTTCTACAGAAAGAGTGTTCAGATCTGCTCAATCAAAAGTATGGTTTAACTCTGTTAGCTGAATGCACAGATCAGAAACAAGTTTGACAGAATGATTCTGTGTAGTTTATATATGGAGACATACCTTTTTCCACTATTACCCTCTTAGCGCTCCGAATGTCCACTTGCATTTTCTACAGAAAGAGTGTTCAGAACTGCGCAATCAAAAGTATGTTTTATATCTGTTAGCTTAATGAACATATCAGAAATAAGTTTCACACAATGCTTCTGTGTAGTTTTTATTTGAAGATATTATTTTTCCCAATATAGGCCTCTTAGCGCTCAGAATGTCCAATTGCAGTTCCTACAGAAAGAGTGTTTCAGAACGGCTCAATCAAAAGTAAGGTTCAACTCTGTTAGTTGAATGCACAGAACAGAAAGAAGTTTCATACAATGCTTCTGTGTAGTTTATATTTGAACATATTGTTTTTTCCACTATTACCCACTTAGCGCTACGAATGTCCAGTTGCATTATCTACAGACAGAGAGTTTCAAAACTGCTCAATCAAAAGTATGGTTTAACTCTGTTAGCTGTATGCTCAGATCAGAAAGAAGTTTCACAGAATGCTTCTGTGTATTTTATATTTGCATATATTCCTTTTTCCACTACTACGCTCTTAGGGCTCCAAATGTCCAGTTGCATTTTCAACAGAAAGAGTGTTCAGATGTGCTCAATCAAAAGTATGGTTTAACTCTGTTAGCTGAATGCACAGATCAGAAAGAAGTTTCACCGAATGATTCTGTGTAGTTTATATTTGAAGACATTCCTTTTTCCACTATTAACCTCTTAGCGCTCCGAATCTCCACTTGCATTTTCTACAAAAAGAGTGTTTCATAACTGCTCAATCAAAAATATGTTTTATCTCTGTTAATTGAATTTACAGATCAGAAATAAGTTTCACAGAATGCATCTGTTTAGTTTTTATTTGAAGATATTCTTTTTCCTAATGTAGGCCTCTTAGCGCTTAGCATGTCCAATTGCAGTTTCTACACAAAGAGTGTTTCAGAACGGCTCAATCAAATGTAAGGTTCAACTCTGTTAGTTGAATGCACAGAACAGAAAGAATTTTCACAGAATGCTACTGTGTAGTTTATATTTGAATATATTCCTTTTTCCACTATTACCCTCTTAGCGCTCCGAATGTCCACTTGCATTTTCTACAGAAAGAGTGTTCAGAACTGCGCAATCAAAAGTATGGTTTAACTCTGTTAGCTTAATGAACATATCAGAAATAAGTTTCACACAATGCTTCTGTGTAGTTTTTATTTGAAGATATTATTTTTCCCAATAGAGGCCTCTTAGCGCTCAGAATGTCCAATTGCAGTTTCTACAGAAAGAGTGTTTCAGAAAGGCTCAATCAAAAGTAAGGTTCAACTCTGTTAGTTGAATGCACAGAACAGAAAGAAGTTTCATACAATGCTTCTGTGTAGTTTATATTTGAACATATTCTTTTTTCCACTATTACCCACTTAGCGCTACGAATGTCCAATTGCATTTTCTACAGACAGAGTGTTTCAAAACTGCTCAATCAAAAGTATGGTTTAACTCTGTTAGCTGAATGCTCAGATCAGAAAGAAGTTTCACAGAATGCTTCTGTGTAGTTTATATTTGAATATATTCCTTTTTCCACTACTACTCTCTTAGCGCTCCAAATGTCCAGTTGCATTTTCTACAGAAAGAGTGTTCAGATCTCCTCAATCAAAAGTGTGGTTTAACTCTGTTAGCTGAATGCACAGATCAGAAAGAAGTTTCACAGAATGATTCTGTGTAGTTTATATTTGGAGACATTCCTTTTTCCACTATTACCCTCTTAGCGCTCCGAATCTCCACTTGCATTTTCTACAGAAAGAGTGTTTCAGAACGGCTCAATCAAAACTAAGGTTCAACGCTTTTAGTTGAACAAACAGAACAGAAAGAAGTTTCACACAATTCTTCTGTGTAGTTTTTATTTATAGACATTCTTTTTCCCAATATAGGCCTCTTAGCGCTCAGAATGTCCAATTGCAGTTTCTACAGAAAGAGTGTTTCAGAACGGCTCAATCAAAAGTAATTTTCAACTCTGTTAGTTGAATGCACAGAACAGAAAGAAGTTTCATACAATGCTTCTGTGTAGTTTATATTTGAACATATTCTTTTTTCCACTATTACCAACTTAGCGCTACGAATGTCCAGTTGCATTTTCTACAGACAGAGTGTTTCAAAACTGCTCAATCAAAAGTATGGTTTAACTCTGTTAGCTGTATGCTCAGATCAGAAAGAAGTTTCACAGAATGCTTCTGTGTAGTTTATATTTGAATATATTCCTTTTTCCACTACTACGCTCTTAGCGCTCCAAATGTCCAGTTGCATTTTCCACAGAAAGAGTGTTCAGATCTGCTCAATCAAAAGTATGGTTTAACTCTGTTAGCTGAATGCACAGATCAGAAAGAAGTTTCACCTAATGATTCTGTGTAGTTTATATTTGAAGACATTCCTTTTTCCACTATTACCCCCTTTGCGCTCCGAATCTCCACTTGCATTTTCTACAAAAAGAGTGTTTCATAACTGCTCAATCAAAAATATGTTTTATCTCTGTTAACTGAATTTACAGATCAGAAATAAGTTTCACAGAATGCATCTGTGTAGTTTTTATTTGAAGATATTCTTTTTCCCAATGTAGGCCTCTTAGCGCTTAGCATGTCCAATTGCAGTTTCTACAGAAAGAGTGTTTCAGAACGGCTCAATCAAAAGTAAGGTTCAACTCTGTTAGTTGAATGCACAGAACAGAAAGAATTTTCACAGAATGCTACTGTGTAGTTTATATTTGAATATATTCCTTTTTCCACTATTACCCTCTTAGCGCTCCGAATGTCCACTTGCATTTTCTACAGAAAGAGTGTTCAGAACTGCGCAATCAAAAGTATGGTTTAACTCTGTTAGCTTAATGAACATATCAGAAATAAGTTTCACACAATGCTTCTGTGTAGTTTTTATTTGAAGATATTATTTTTCCCAATAGAGGCCTCTTAGCGCTCAGAATGTCCAATTGCAGTTTCTACAGAAAGAGTGTTTCAGAAAGGCTCAATCAAAAGTAAGGTTCAACTCTGTTAGTTGAATGCAGAGAACAGAAAGAAGTTTCATACAATGCTTCTGTGTAATTTATATTTGAACATATTCTTTTTTCCACTATTACACACTTAGCGCTACGAATGTCCAGTTGCATTTTCTACAGACAGAGTGTTTCAAAACTGCTCAATCAAAAGTATGTTTTAACTCTGTTAGCTGAATGCTCAGATCAGAAAGAAGTTTCACAGAATTCTTCTGTGTAGTTTATATTTGAATATATTCCTTTTTCCACTACTACTCTCTTAGCGCTCCAAATGTCCAGTTGCATTTTCTACAGAAAGAGTGTTCAGATCTGCTCAATCAAAAGTATGGTTTAAATCTGTTAGCTGAATGCACAGATCTGAAAGAAGTTTCACAGAATGATTCTTTGTAGTTTATATTTGGTGACATTCCTTTTTCCACTATTACCCTCTTAGCGCTCCGAATCTCCACTTGCATTTTCTACAGAAAGAGTGTTTCAGAACGGCTCAATCAAAACTAAGGTTCAACTCTTTTAGTTGAACAAACAGAACAGAAAGAAGTTTCACACAATTCTTCTGTGTAGTTTTTATTTGTAGACATTCTTTTTCCCAATATAGGCCTCTTAGCGCTCAGAATCTCCAATTGCAGTTTCTACAGAAAGAGTGTTTCAGAACGACTCAATCAAAAGTAAGGTTCAACTCTGTTAGTTGAATGCACAGAACAGAAAGAAGTTTCATACAATGCTTCTGTGTAGTTTATATTTGAACATATTCTTTTTTCCACTATTACCCACTTAGCGCTACGAATGTCCAGTTGCATTTTCTACAGACAGAGTGTTTCAAAACTGCTCAATCAAAAGTATGGTTAAACTCTGTTAGCTGAATGCTCAGATCAGAAAGAAGTTTCACAGAATGCTTCTGTGTAGTTTATATTTGAATATATTCCTTTTTCCACTACTACGTTCTTACCGCTCCAAATGTCCAGTTGCATTTTCAACAGAAAGAGTGTTCAGATCTGCTCAATCAAAAGTATGGTTTAACTCTGTTAGCTGAATGCACAGATCAGAAAGAAGTTTCACCGAATGATTCTGTGTAGTTTATATTTGAAGACATTCCTTTTTCCACTATTACCCTCTTAGCGCTCCGAATCTCCACTTGCATTTTCTACAAAAAGAGTGTTTCATAACTGCTCAATCAAAAATATGTTTTATCTCTGTTAACTGAATTTACAGATCAGAAATAAGTTTCACAGAGTGCATCTGTGTTGTTTTTATTTCAAGATATTTTTTTCCCAATGTAGGCCTCTTAGCGCTTAGCATGTCCAATTGCAGTTACTACAGAAAGAGTGTTTCAGAACGGCTCAATCAAAAGTAAGGTTCAACTCTGTTAGTTGAATGCACAGAACAGAAAGAATTTTCACAGAATGCTACTGTGTAGTTTATATTTGAATATATTCCTTTTTCCACTATTACCCTCTTAGCGCTCCGAATGTCCACTTGCATTTTCTACAGAAAGAGTGTTCAGAACTGCGCAATCAAAAGTATGGTTTAACTCTGTTAGCTTAATGAACATATCAGAAATAAGTTTCACACAATACTTCTGTGTAGTTTTTGTTTGAAGATATTATTTTTCCCAATAGAGGCCTCTTAGCGCTCAGAATGTCCAATTGCAGTTTCTACAGAAAGAGTGTTTCAGAACGGCTCAATCAAAACTAAGGTTCAACTCTTTTAGTTGAGCAAACAGAACAGAAAGAAGTTTCACACAATTCTTCTGTTTAGTTTTTATTTGTAGACATTCTTTTTCCCAATATAGGCCTCCTAGCGCTCAGAATGTCCAATTGCAATTTCTACAGAAAGAGTGTTTCAGAACGGCTCAATCAAAAGTAAGGTTCAACTCTGTTAGTTGAATGCACAGAACAGAAAGAAGTTTCATACAATGCTTCTGTGTAGTTTATATTTGAACATATTCTTTTTTCCACTATTACCCACTTAACGCTACGAATGTCCAGTTGCATTTTCTACAGACAGAGTGTTTCAAAACTGCTCAATCAAAAGTATGGTTTAACTCTGTTAGCTGAATGCTCAGATCAGAAAGAAGTTTCACAGAATGCTTCTGTGTAGTTTATATTTGAATATATTCCTTTTTCCACTACTACTCTCTTAGCGTTCCAAATGTCCAGTTGCATTTTCTACAGAAAGAGTGTTCAGGTCTGCTCAATCAAAAGTATGGTTTAACTCTGTTAGCTGAATGCACAGATCAGAAAGAAGTTTCACAGAATGATTCTGTGTAGTTTATATTTGGTGACATTCCTTTTTCCACTATTACCCTCTTAGCGCTCCGAATCTCCACTTGCATTTTCTACAGAAAGAGTGTTTCAGAACGGCTTAATCAAAACTAAGGTTCAACTCTTTTAGTTGAACAAACAGAACAGAAAGAAGTTTCACACAATTCTTCTGTGTAGTTTTTATTTGTAGACATTCTTTTTCCCAATATAGGCCTCTTAGCGCTCAGAATGTCCAATTGCAATTTCTACAGATAGAGTGTTTCAGAACGGCTCAATCAAAAGTAAGGTTCAACTCTGTTAGTTGAATGCACAGAACAGAAAGAAGTTTCATACAATGCTTCTGTGTAGTTTATATTTGAACATATTCTTTTTTCCACTATTACCCACTTAGCGCTACGAATGTCCAGTTGCATTTTCTACAGACAGAGTGTTTCAAAACTGCTCAATCAAAAGTATGGTTTAACTCTGTTAGCTGAATGCTCAGATCAGAAAGAAGTTTCACAGAATGCTTCTGTGTAGTTTATATTTGAATATATTCCTTATTCCACTACTACTCTCTTAGCGCTCCAATTGTCCAGTTGCATTTTCTACAGAAAGAGTGTTCAGATCTGCTCAATCAAAAGTATGGTTTAACTCTGTTAGCTGAATGCACAGATCAGAAAGAAGTTTCACAGAATGATTCTGTGTAGTTTATATTTGGAGACATTCCTTTTTCCACTATTACCCTCTTAGCACTCCGAATCTCCACTTGCATTTTCTACAGAAAGAGTGTTTCAGAACGGCTCAATCAAAACTAAGGTTCAACTCTTTTAGTTGAACAGACAGAACAGAAAGGAGTTTCACACAATTGTTCTGTGTAGTTTTTATTTGTAGACATTCTTTTTCCCAATATAGGCCTCTTAGCGCTCAGAATGTCCAATTGCAGTTTCTACAGAAAGAGTGTTTCACAACGGCTCAATCAAAAGTAACGTTCAACTCTGTTAGTTGAATGCACAGAACAGAAAGAAGTTTCATACAATGCTTCTGTGTAGTTCATATTTGAACATATTCTTTTTTCCACTATTACCCACTTAGCGCTACGAATGTCCAGTTGCATTTTCTACAGACAGAGTGTTTCAAAACTGCTCAATCAAAAGTATGGTTTAACTCTGTTAGCTGAATGCTCAGATCAGAAAGAAGTTTCACCGAATGATTCTGTGTAGTTTATATTTGAAGACATTCCTTTTTCCACTGTTACCCTCTTAGCGCTCCGAATCTCCACTTGCATTTTCTACAAAAAGAGTGTTTCATAACTGCTCAATCAAAAATATGTTTTATGTCTGTTAACTGAATTTACAGATCAGAAATAAGTTTCACAGAATGCATCTGTGTAGTTTTTATTTGAAGATATTGTTTTTCCCAATGTAGGCCTCTTAGCGCTTAGCATGTCCAATTGCAGTTACTACAGAAAGAGTGTTTCAGAACGGCTCAATCAAAAGTAAGGTTCAACTCTGTTAGTTGAATAAACAGAACAGAAAGAATTTTCACAGAATGCTACTGTGTAGTTTATATTTGAATATATTCCTTTTTCCACTATTACCCTCTTAGCGCTCCGAATGTCCACTTGCATTTTCTACAGAAAGAGTGTTCAGAACTGCGCAATCAAAAGTATGGTTTAACTCTGTTAGCTTAATGAACATATCAGAAATAAGTTTCACACAATGCTTCTGTGTAGTTTTTATTTGAAGATATTATTTTTCCCAATAGAGGCCTCTTAGCGCTCAGAATGTCCAATTGCAGTTTCTACAGAAAGAGTGTTTCAGAAAGGCTCAATCAAAAGTAAGGTTCAACTCTGTTAGTTGAATGCACAGAACAGAAAGAAGTTTCATACAATGCTTCTGTGTAGTTTATATTTGAACATATTCTTTTTTCCACTATTACCCACTTAGCGCTACGAATGTCCAGTTGCATTTTCTACAGACAGAGTGTTTCAAAACTGCTCAATCAAAAGTATGGTTTAACTCTGTTAGCTGAATGCTCAGATCAGAAAGAAGTTTCACAGAATGCTTCTGTGTAGTTTATATTTGAATATATTCCTTTTTCCACTACTACTCTCTTAGCGCTCCAAATGTCCAGTTGCATTTTCTACAGAAAGAGTGTTCAGGTCTGCTCAATCAAAAGTATGGTTTAAATCTGTTAGCTGAATGCACAGATCAGAAAGAAGTTTCACAGAATGATTCTGTGTAGTTTATATTTGGTGACATTCCTTTTTCCACTATTACCCTCTTAGCGCTCCGAAACTCCACTTGCATTTTCTACAGAAAGAGTGTTTCAGAACGGCTTAATCAAAACTAATGTTCAACTCTTTTAGTTGAACAAACAGAACAGAAAGAAGTTTCACAAAATTCTTCTGTGTAGTTTTTATTTGTAGACATTCTTTTTCCCAATATAGGCCTCTTAGCGCTCAGAATGTCCAATTGCAGTTTCTACAGAAAGAGTGTTTCAGAACGGCTCAATCAAAAGTAAGGTTCAACTCTGTTAGTTGAATGCACAGAACAGAAAGTAGTTTCATACAATGCTTCTGTGTAGTTTATATTTGAACATATTCTTTTTTCCGCTATTACCCACTTAGCGCTACGAATGTCCAGTTGCATTTTCTACAGACAGAGTGTTTCAAAACTGCTCAATCAAAAGTATGGTTTAACTCTGTTAGCTGTATGCTCAGATCAGAAAGAAGTTTCACAGAATGCTTCTGTGTAGTTTATATTTGAATATATTCCTTTTTCCACTACTACGCTCTTAGCGCTCCAAATGTCCAGTTGCATTTTCAACAGAAAGAGTGTTCAGATCTGCTCAATCAAAAGTATGGTTTAACTCTGTTAGCTGAATGCACAGATCAGAAAGAAGTTTCACCGAATGATTCTGTGTAGTTTATATTTGAAGACATTCCTTTTTCCACTATTACCCTCTTAGCGCTCCAAATCTCCACTTGCATTTTCTACGAAAAGAGTGTTTCATAACTGCTCAATCAAAAATATGTTTTATCTCTGTTAACTGAATTTACAGATCAGAAATAAGTTTCACAGAATGCATCTGTGTAGTTTTTATTTGAAGATATTCTTTTTCCCAATGTAGGCCTCTTAGCGCTTAGCTTGTCCAATTGCAGTTTCTACAGAAAGAGTGTTTCAGAACGGCTCAATCAAAAGTAAGGTTCAACTCTGTTAGTTGAATGCACAGAACAGAAAGAATTTTCACAGAATGCTACTGTGTAGTTTATATTTGAATATATTCCTTTTTCCACTATTACCCTCTTAGCGCTCCGAATGTTCACTTGCATTTTCTACAGAAAGAGTGTTCAGAACTGCGCAATCAAAAGTATGGTTTAACTCTGTTAGCTTAATGAACATATCAGAAATAAGTTTCACACAATGCTTCTGTGTAGTTTTTATTTGAAGATATTATTTTTCCCAATAGAGGCCTCTTAGCGCTCAGAATGTCCAATTGCAGTTTCTACAGAAAGAGTGTTTCAGAAAGGCTCAATCAAAAGTAAGGTTCAACTCTGTTAGTTGAATGCACAGAACAGAAAGAAGTTTCATACAATGCTTCTTTGTAGTTTATATTTGAACATATTCTTTTTTCCACTATTAGCCACTTAGCGCTACGAATGTCCAGTTGCATTTTCTACAGACAGAGTGTTTCAAAACTGCTCAATCAAAAGTATGGTTTAACTCTGTTAGCTGAATGCTCAGATCAGAAAGAAGTTTCACAGAATGCTTCTGTGTAGTTTATATTTGAATATATTCCTTTTTCCACTACTACTCTCTTAGCGCTCCAAATGTCCAGTTGCATTTTCTACAGAAAGAGTGTTCAGATCTGCTGAATCAAAAGTATGGTTTAACTCTGTTAGCTGAATGCACAGATCAGAAAGAAGTTTCACAGAATGATTCTGTGTAGTTTATATTTGGAGACATTCCTTTTTCCACTATTACCCTCTTAGCGCTCCGAATCTCCACTTGCATTTTCTACAGAAAGAGTGTTTCAGAACGGCTCAATCAAAACTAAGGTTCAACTCTTTTAGTTGAACAAACAGAACAGAAAGAAGTTTCACACAATTCTTTTGTGTAGTTTTTATTTGTAGACATTCTTTTTCCCAATATAGGCCTCTTAGCGCTCAGAATGTCCAATTGCAGTTTCTACAGAAAGAGTGTCTCAGAACGGCTCAATCAAAAGTAAGGTTCAACTCTGTTAGTTGAATGCACAGAACAGAAAGAAGTTTCATACAATGCTTCTGTGTAGTTTATATTTGAACATATTCTTTTTTCCACTATTACCCACTTAGCGCTACGAATGTCCAGTTGCATTTTCTACAGACAGAGTGTTTCAAAAGTGCTCAATCAAAGTATGGTTTAACTCTGTTAGCTGAATGCTCAGATCAGAAAGAAGTTTCACAGAATGCTTCTGTGGAGTTTATATTTGAATATATTCCTTTTTCAACTACTACGCTCTTAGCGCTCCAAATGTCCAGTTGCATTTTCTACAGAAAGAGTGTTCAGATCTGCTCAATCAAAAGTATGGTTTAACTCTGTTAGCTGAATGCACAGATCAGAAAGAAGTTTCACCGAATGATTCTGTGTAGTTTATATTTGAAGACATTCCTTTTTCCACTATTACCCTCTTAGCGCTCCGAATCTCCACTTGCATTTTCTACAAAAAGAGTGTTTCATAACTGCTCAATCAAAAATATGTTTTATCTCTGTTAACTGAATTTACAGATCAGAAATAAGTTTCACAGAATGCATCTGTGTAGTTTTTATTTGAAGATATTCTTTTTCCCAATGTAGGCCTCTTAGCGCTTAGCATGTCCAATTGCAGTTTCTACAGAAAGAGAGTTTCAGAACGGCTCAATCAAAAGTAAGGTTCAACTCTGTTAGCTGAATGCACAGAACAGAAAGAGTTTTCACAGAATGCTACTGTGTAGTTTATATTTGAATATATTCCTTTTTCCACTATTACCCTCTTAGCGCTCCGAATGTCCACTTGCATTTTCTACAGAAAGAGTGTTCAGAACTGCGCAATCAGAAGTATGGTTTAACTCTGTTAGCTTAATGAACATATCAGAAATAAGTTTCACACAATGCTTCTGTGTAGTTTTTATTTGAAGATATTATTTTTCCCAATAGAGGCCTCGTAGCGCTCAGAATGTCCAATTGCAGTTTCTACAGAAAGAGTGTTTCAGAAAGGCTCAATCAAAAGTAAGGTTCAACTCTGTTAGTTGAATGCACAGAACAGAAAGAAGTTTCATACAATGCTTCTGTGTAGTTTATATTTGAACATATTCTTTTTTCCACTATTACCCACTTAGCGCTACGAATGTCCAGTTGCATTTTCTACAGACAGAGTGTTTCAAAACTGCTCAATCAAAAGTATGGTTTAACTCTGTTAGCTGAATGCTCAGATCAGAAAGAAGTTTCACAGAATGCTTCTGTGTAGTTTATATTTGAATATATTCCTTTTTCCACTACTACTCTCTCAGCACTCCAAATGTCCAGTTGCATATTCTACAGAAAGAGTGTTCAGATCTGCTCAATCAAAAGTATGGTTTAACTCTGTTAGCTGAATGCACAGATCAGAAAGAAGTTTCACAGAATGATTCTGTGTAGTTTATATTTGTAGACATTCCTTCTTCCACTATTACCCTCTTAGCGCTCCGAATCTCCACTTGCATTTTCTACAGAAAGAGTGTTTCAGAACGACTCAATCAAAACTAAGGTTCAACTCCTTTTGTTGAACAAACAGAACAGAAAGAAGTTTCACACAATTCTTCTGTGTAGTTTTTATTTGTAGATATTCTTTTTCCCAATATAGGCCTCTTAGCGCTCAGAATGTCCAATTGCAGTTTCTACAGAAAGAGTGTTTCAGAACGGCTCAATCAAAAGTAAGGTTCAACTCTGTTAGTAGAATGCACAGAACAGAATGAAGTTTCATACAATGCTTCTGTGTAGTTTATATTTGAACATATTCTCTTTTCCACTATTACCCACTTAGCGCTACGAATGTCCAGTTGCATTTTCTACAGACAGAGTGTTTCAAAACTGCTCAATCAAAAGTATGGTTTAACTCTGTTAGCTGTATGCTCAGATCAGAAAGAAGTTTCACAGAATGCTTCTGTGTAGTTTATATTTGAATATATTCCTTTTTCCACTACTACGCTCTTAGCGCTCCAAATGTCCAGTTGCATTTTCTACAGAAAGAGTGTTCAGATCTGCTCAATCAAATGTATGGTTTAACTCTGTTAGCTGAATGCACAGATCAGAAAGAAGTTTCACCGAATGATTCTGTGTAGTTTATATTTGAAGACATTCCTTTTTCCACTATTACCCCCTTAGCGCTCCGAAGCTCCACTTGCATTTTCTACAAAAAGAGTGTTTCATAACTGCTCAATCAAAAATATGTTTTATCTCTGTTAACTGAATTTACAGATCAGAAATAAGTTTCACAGAATGCATCTGTGTAGTTTTTATTGGAAGACATTCTTTTTCCCAATGTAGGCCTCTTAGCGCTTAGCATGTCCAATTGCAGTTTCTACAGAAAGAGTGTTTCAGAACGGCTCAATCAAAAGTAAGGTTCAACTCTGTTAGTTGAATGCACAGAACAGAAAGAATTTTCACAGAATGCTACTGTGTAGTTTATATTTGAATATATTCCTTTTTCCACTATTACCCTCTTAGCGCTCCGAATGTTCACTTGCATTTTCTACAGAAAGAGTGTTCAGAACTGCGCAATCAAAAGTATGGTTTAACTCTGTTAGCTTAATGAACATATCAGAAATAAGTTTCACACAATGCTTCTGTGTAGTTTTTATTTGAAGATATTATTTTTCCCAATAGAGGCCTCTTAGCGCTCAGAATGTCCAATTGCAGTTTCTACAGAAAGAGTGTTTCAGAAAGGCTCAATCAAAACTAAGGTTCAACTCTGTTAGTTGAATGCAAAGATCAGAAAGAAGTTTCATACAATGCTTCTTTGTAGTTTATATTTGAACATATTCTTTTTTCCACTATTAGCCACTTAGCGCTACGAATGTCCAGTTGCATTTTCTACAGACAGAGTGTTTCAAAACTGCTCAATCAAAAGTATGGTTTAACTCTGTTAGCTGAATGCTCAGATCAGAAAGAAGTTTCACAGAATGCTTCTGTGTAGTTTATATTTGAATATATTCCTTTTTCCACTACTACTCTCTTAGCGCTCCAAATGTCCAGTTGCATTTTCTACAGAAAGAGTGTTCAGATCTGCTGAATCAAAAGTATGGTTTAACTCTGTTAGCTGAATGCACAGATCAGAAAGAAGTTTCACAGAATGATTCTGTGTAGTTTATATTTGGAGACATTCCTTTTTCCACTATTACCCTCTTAGCGCTCCGAATCTCCACTTGCATTTTCTACAGAAAGAGTGTTTCAGAACGGCTCAATCAAAACTAAGGTTCAACTCTTTTAGTTGAACAAACAGAACAGAAAGAAGTTTCACACAATTCTTTTGTGTAGTTTTTATTTGTAGACATTCTTTTTCCCAATATAGGCCTCTTAACGCTCAGAATGTCCAAATGCAGTTTCTACAGAAAGAGTGTCTCAGAACGGCTCAATCAAAAGTAAGGTTCAACTCTGTTAGTTGAATGCACAGAACAGAAAGAAGTTTCATACAATGCTTCTGTGTAGTTTATATTTGAACATATTCTTTTTTCCACTATTACCCACTTAGCGCTACGAATGTCCAGTTGCATTTTCTACAGACAGAGTGTTTCAAAACTGCTCAATCAAAGTATGGTTTAACTCTGTTAGCTGAATGCTCAGATCAGAAAGAAGTTTCACAGAATGCTTCTGTGGAGTTTATATTTGAATATATTCCTTTTTCAACTACTACGCTCTTAGCGCTCCAAATGTCCAGTTGCATTTTCTACAGAAAGAGTGTTCAGATCTGCTCAATCAAAAGTATGGTTTAACTCTGTTAGCTGAATGCACAGATCAGAAAGAAGTTTCACCGAATGATTCTGTGTAGTTTATATTTGAAGACATTCCTTTTTCCACTATTACCCTCTTAGCGCTCCGAATCTCCACTTGCATTTTCTACAAAAAGAGTGTTTCATAACTGCTCAATCAAAAATATGTTTTATCTCTGTTAACTGAATTTACAGATCAGAAATAAGTTTCACAGAATGCATCTGTGTAGTTTTTATTTGAAGATATTCTTTTTCCCAATGTAGGCCTCTTAGCGCTTAGCATGTCCAATTGCAGTTTCTACAGAAAGAGAGTTTCAGAACGGCTCAATCAAAAGTAAGGTTCAACTCTGTTAGCTGAATGCACAGAACAGAAAGAGTTTTCACAGAATGCTACTGTGTAGTTTATATTTGAATATATTCCTTTTTCCACTATTACCCTCTTAGCGCTCCGAATGTCCCCTTGCATTTTCTACAGAAAGAGTGTTCAGAACTGCGCAATCAAAAGTATGGTTTAACTCTGTTAGCTTAAGGAACATATCAGAAATAAGTTTCACACAATGCTTCTGTGTAGTTTTTATTTGAAGATATTATTTTTCCCAATAGAGGCCTCGTAGCGCTCAGAATGTCCAATTGCAGTTTCTACAGAAAGAGTGTTTCAGAAAGGCTCAATCAAAAGTAAGGTTCAACTCTGTTAGTTGAATGCACAGAACAGAAAGAAGTTTCATACAATGCTTCTGTGTAGTTTATATTTGAACATATTCTTTTTTCCACTATTACCCACTTAGCGCTACGAATGTCCAGTTGCATTTTCTACAGACAGAGTGTTTCAAAACTGCTCAATCAAAAGTATGGTTTAACTCTGTTAGCTGAATGCTCAGATCAGAAAGAAGTTTCACAGAATGCTTCTGTGTAGTTTATATTTGAATATATTCCTTTTTCCACTACTACTCTCTCAGCACTCCAAATGTCCAGTTGCATTTTCTACAGAAAGAGTGTTCAGATCTGCTCAATCAAAAGTATGGTTTAACTCTGTTAGCTGAATGCACAGATCAGAAAGAAGTTTCACAGAATGATTCTGTGTAGTTTATATTTGTAGACATTCCTTCTTCCACTATTACCCTCTTAGCGCTCCGAATCTCCACTTGCATTTTCTACAGAAAGAGTGTTTCAGAACGACTCAATCAAAACTAAGGTTCAACTCCTTTTGTTGAACAAACAGAACAGAAAGAAGTTTCACACAATTCTTCTGTGTAGTTTTTATTTGTAGATATTCTTTTTCCCAATATAGGCCTCTTAGCGCTCAGAATGTCCAATTGCAGTTTCTACAGAAAGAGTGTTTCAGAACGGCTCAATCAAAAGTAAGGTTCAACTCTGTTAGTAGAATGCACAGAACAGAATGAAGTTTCATACAATGCTTCTGTGTAGTTTATATTTGAACATATTCTCTTTTCCACTATTACCCACTTAGCGCTACGAATGTCCAGTTGCATTTTCTACAGACAGAGTGTTTCAAAACTGCTCAATCAAAAGTATGGTTTAACTCTGTTAGCTGTATGCTCAGATCAGAAAGAAGTTTCACAGAATGCTTCTGTGTAGTTTATATTTGAATATATTCCTTTTTCCACTACTACGCTCTTAGCGCTCCAAATGTCCAGTTGCATTTTCTACAGAAAGAGTGTTCAGATCTGCTCAATCAAATGTATGGTTTAACTCTGTTAGCTGAATGCACAGATCAGAAAGAAGTTTCACCGAATGATTCTGTGTAGTTTATATTTGAAGACATTCCTTTTTCCACTATTACCCCCTTAGCGCTCCGAAGCTCCACTTGCATTTTCTACAAAAAGAGTGTTTCATAACTGCTCAATCAAAAATATGTTTTATCTCTGTTAACTGAATTTACAGATCAGAAATAAGTTTCACAGAATGCATCTGTGTAGTTTTTATTGGAAGACATTCTTTTTCCCAATGTAGGCCTCTTAGCGCTTAGCATGTCCAATTGCAGTTTCTACAGAAAGAGTGTTTCAGAACGGCTCAATCAAAAGTAAGGTTCAACTCTGTTAGTTGAATGCACAGAACAGAAAGAATTTTCACAGAATGCTACTGTGTAGTTTATATTTGAATATATTCCTTTTTCCACTATTACCCTCTTAGCGCTCCGAATGTTCACTTGCATTTTCTACAGAAAGAGTGTTCAGAACTGCGCAATCAAAAGTATGGTTTAACTCTGTTAGCTTAATGAACATATCAGAAATAAGTTTCACACAATGCTTCTGTGTAGTTTTTATTTGAAGATATTATTTTTCCCAATAGAGGCCTCTTAGCGCTCAGAATGTCCAATTGCAGTTTCTACAGAAAGAGTGTTTCAGAAAGGCTCAATCAAAACTAAGGTTCAACTCTGTTAGTTGAATGCAAAGAACAGAAAGAAGTTTCATACAATGCTTCTTTGTAGTTTATATTTGAACATATTCTTTTTTCCACTATTAGCCACTTAGCGCTACGAATGTCCAGTTGCATTTTCTACAGACAGAGTGTTTCAAAACTGCTCAATCAAAAGTATGGTTTAACTCTGTTAGCTGAATGCTCAGATCAGAAAGAAGTTTCACAGAATGCTTCTGTGTAGTTTATATTTGAATATATTCCTTTTTCCACTAATACTCTCTTAGCGCTCCAAATGTCCAGTTGCATTTTCTACAGAAAGAGTGTTCAGATCTGCTCAATCAAAAGTATGGTTTAACTCTGTTAGCTGAATGCACAGATCAGAAAGAAGTTTCACAGAATGATTCTGTGTAGTTTATATTTGGAGACATTCCTTTTTCCACTATTACCCTCTTAGCGCTCCGAATCTCCACTTGCATTTTCTACAGAAAGAGTGTTTCAGAACGGCTCAATCAAAACTAAGGTTCAACTCTTTTAGTTGAACAAACAGAACAGAAAGAAGTTTCACACAATTCTTTTGTGTAGTTTTTATTTGTAGACATTCTTTTTCCCAATATAGGCCTCTTAACGCTCAGAATGTCCAAATGCAGTTTCTACAGAAAGAGTGTCTCAGAACGGCTCAATCAAAAGTAAGGTTCAACTCTGTTAGTTGAATGCACAGAACAGAAAGAAGTTTCATACAATGCTTCTGTGTAGTTTATATTTGAACATATTCTTTTTTCCACTATTACCCACTTAGCGCTACGAATGTCCAGTTGCATTTTCTACAGACAGAGTGTTTCAAAACTGCTCAATCAAAGTATGGTTTAACTCTGTTAGCTGAATGCTCAGATCAGAAAGAAGTTTCACAGAATGCTTCTGTGGAGTTTATATTTGAATATATTCCTTTTTCAACTACTACGCTCTTAGCGCTCCAAATGTCCAGTTGCATTTTCTACAGAAAGAGTGTTCAGATCTGCTCAATCAAAAGTATGGTTTAACTCTGTTAGCTGAATGCACAGATCAGAAAGAAGTTTCACCGAATGATTCTGTGTAGTTTATATTTGAAGACATTCCTTTTTCCACTATTACCCTCTTAGCGCTCCGAATCTCCACTTGCATTTTCTACAAAAAGAGTGTTTCATAACTGCTCAATCAAAAATATGTTTTATCTCTGTTAACTGAATTTACAGATCAGAAATAAGTTTCACAGAATGCATCTGTGTAGTTTTTATTTGAAGATATTCTTTTTCCCAATGTAGGCCTCTTAGCGCTTAGCATGTCCAATTGCAGTTTCTACAGAAAGAGAGTTTCAGAACGGCTCAATCAAAAGTAAGGTTCAACTCTGTTAGCTGAATGCACAGAACAGAAAGAGTTTTCACAGAATGCTACTGTGTAGTTTATATTTGAATATATTCCTTTTTCCACTATTACCCTCTTAGCGCTCCGAATGTCCCCTTGCATTTTCTACAGAAAGAGTGTTCAGAACTGCGCAATCAAAAGTATGGTTTAACTCTGTTAGCTTAAGGAACATATCAGAAATAAGTTTCACACAATGCTTCTGTGTAGTTTTTATTTGAAGATATTATTTTTCCCAATAGAGGCCTCGTAGCGCTCAGAATGTCCAATTGCAGTTTCTACAGAAAGAGTGTTTCAGAAAGGCTCAATCAAAAGTAAGGTTCAACTCTGTTAGTTGAATGCACAGAACAGAAAGAAGTTTCATACAATGCTTCTGTGTAGTTTATATTTGAACATATTCTTTTTTCCACTATTACCCACTTAGCGCTACGAATGTCCAGTTGCATTTTCTACAGACAGAGTGTTTCAAAACTGCTCAATCAAAAGTATGGTTTAACTCTGTTAGCTGAATGCTCAGATCAGAAAGAAGTTTCACAGAATGCTTCTGTGTAGTTTATATTTGAATATATTCCTTTTTCCACTACAACTCTCTTAGCACTCCAAATGTCCAGTTGCATTTTCTACAGAAAGAGTGTTCAGATCTGCTCAATCAAAAGTATGGTTTAACTCTGTTAGCTGAATGCACAGATCAGAAAGAAGTTTCACAGAATGATTCTGTGTAGTTTATATTTGTAGACATTCCTTCTTCCACTATTACCCTCTTAGCGCTCCGAATCTCCACTTGCATTTTCTACAGAAAGAGTGTTTCAGAACGACTCAATCAAAACTAAGGTTCAACTCCTTTTGTTGAACAAACAGAACAGAAAGAAGTTTCACACAATTCTTCTGTGTAGTTTTTATTTGTAGATATTCTTTTTCCCAATATAGGCCTCTTAGCGCTCAGAATGTCCAATTGCAGTTTCTACAGAAAGAGTGTTTCAGAACGGCTCAATCAAAAGTAAGGTTCAACTCTGTTAGTAGAATGCACAGAACAGAAAGAAGTTTCATACAATGCTTCTGTGTAGTTTATATTTGAACATATTCTCTTTTCCACTATTACCCACTAAGCGCTACGAATGTCCAGTTGCATTTTCTACAGACAGAGTGTTTCAAAACTGCTCAATCAAAAGTATGGTTTAACTCTGTTAGCTGTATGCTCAGATCAGAAAGAAGTTTCACAGAATGCTTCTGTGTAGTTTATATTTGAATATATTCCTTTTTCCACTACTACGCTCTTAGCGCTCCAAATGTCCAGTTGCATTTTCAACAGAAAGAGTGTTCAGATCTGCTCAATCAAATGTATGGTTTAACTCTGTTAGCTGAATGCACAGATCAGAAAGAAGTTTCACCGAATGATTCTGTGTAGTTTATATTTGAAGACATTCCTTTTTCCACCATTACCCTCTTAGCGCTCCGAAGCTCCACTTGCATTTTCTACAAAAAGAGTGTTTCATAACTGCTCAATCAAAAATATGTTTTATCTCTGTTAACTGAATTTACAGATCAGAAATAAGTTTCACAGAATGCATCTGTGTAGTTTTTATTGGAAGACATTCTTTTTCCCAATGTAGGCCTCTTAGCGCTTAGCATGTCCAATTGCAGTTTCTACAGAAACAGTGTTTCAGAACGGCTCAATCAAAAGTAAGGTTCAAAACTGTTAGTTGAATGCACAGAACAGAAAGAATTTTCACAGAATGCTACTGTGTAGTTTATATTTGTATATATTCCTTTTTCCACTATTACCCTCTTAGCGCTCGGAAAGTCCACTTGCATTTTCTACAGAAAGAGTGTTCAGAACTGCGCAATCAAAAGTATGGTTTAACTCTGTTAGCTTAATGAACATATCAGAAATAAGTTTCACACAATGCTTCTGTGTAATTTTTATTTGAAGATATTATTTTTCCCAATAGAGGCCTCTTAGCGCTCAGAATGTCCAATTGCAGTTTCTACAGAAAGAGTGTTTCAGAAAGGCTCAATCAAAAGTAAGGTTCAACTCCGTTAGTTGAATGCACAGAACAGAAAGTAGTTTCATACAATGCTTCTGTGTAGTTTATATTTGAACATATTCTTTTTTCCACTATTACCCACTTAGCGCTACGAATGTCCAGTTGCATTTTCCACAGACAGAGTGTTTCAAAACTGCTCAATCAAAAGTATGGTTTAACTCTGTTAGCTGAATGCTCACTTCAGAAAGAAGTTTCACAGAATGCTTCTGTGTAGTTTATATTTGAATATATTCCTTTTTCCACTACTACTCTCTTAGCGCTCCAAATGTCCAGTTGCATTTTCTACAGAAAGAGTGTTCAGATCTGCTCAATCAAAAGTATGGTTTAACTCTGTTAGCTGAATGCACAGATCAGAAAGAAGTTTCACAGAATGATTCTGTGTAGTTTATATTTGGAGACATTCCATTTTCCACTATTACCCTCTTAGCGCTCGGAATCTCCACTTGCATTTTCTACAGAAAGAGTGTTTCAGAACGGCTCAATCAAAACTAAGGTTCAACTCTTTTAGTTGAACAAACAGAACAGAAAGAAGTTTCACACAATTCTTCTGTGTAGTTTTTATTTGTAGACATTCTTTTTCCCAATATAGGCCTCTTAGCGCTCAGAATGTCCAATTGCAGTTTCTACAGAAAGAGTGTTTCAGAACGGCTCAATCAAAAGTAAGGTTCAACTCTGTTAGTAGAATGCACAGAACAGAATGAAGTTTCATACAATGCTTCTGTGTAGTTTATATTTGAACATATTCTCTTTTCCACTATTACCCACTTAGCGCTACGAATGTCCAGTTGCATTTTCTACAGACAGAGTGTTTCAAAACTGCTCAATCAAAAGTATGGTTTAACTCTGTTAGCTGTATGCTCAGATCAGAAAGAAGTTTCACAGAATGCTTCTGTGTAGTTTATATTTGAATATATTCCTTTTTCCACTACTACGCTCTTAGCGCTCCAAATGTCCAGTTGCATTTTCTACAGAAAGAGTGTTCAGATCTGCTCAATCAAATGTATGGTTTAACTCTGTTAGCTGAATGCACAGATCAGAAAGAAGTTTCACCGAATGATTCTGTGTAGTTTATATTTGAAGACATTCCTTTTTCCACTATTACCCCCTTAGCGCTCCGAAGCTCCACTTGCATTTTCTACAAAAAGAGTGTTTCATAACTGCTCAATCAAAAATATGTTTTATCTCTGTTAACTGAATTTACAGATCAGAAATAAGTTTCACAGAATGCATCTGTGTAGTTTTTATTGGAAGACATTATTTTTCCCAATGTAGGCCTCTTAGCGCTTAGCATGTCCAATTGCAGTTTCTACAGAAAGAGTGTTTCAGAACGGCTCAATCAAAAGTAAGGTTCAACTCTGTTAGTTGAATGCACAGAACAGAAAGAATTTTCACAGAATGCTACTGTGTAGTTTATATTTGAATATATTCCTTTTTCCACTATTACCCTCTTAGCGCTCCGAATGTTCACTTGCATTTTCTACAGAAAGAGTGTTCAGAACTGCGCAATCAAAAGTATGGTTTAACTCTGTTAGCTTAATGAACATATCAGAAATAAGTTTCACACAATGCTTCTGTGTAGTTTTTATTTGAAGATATTATTTTTCCCAATAGAGGCCTCTTAGCGCTCAGAATGTCCAATTGCAGTTTCTACAGAAAGAGTGTTTCAGAAAGGCTCAATCAAAAGTAAGGTTCAACTCTGTTAGTTGAATGCACAGAACAGAAAGAAGTTTCATACAATGCTTCTTTGTAGTTTATATTTGAACATATTCTTTTTTCCACTATTAGCCACTTAGCGCTACGAATGTCCAGTTGCATTTTCTACAGACAGAGTGTTTCAAAACTGCTCAATCAAAAGTATGGTTTAACTCTGTTAGCTGAATGCTCAGATCAGAAAGAAGTTTCACAGAATGCTTCTGTGTAGTTTATATTTGAATATATTCCTTTTTCCACTACTACTCTCTTAGCGCTCCAAATGTCCAGTTGCATTTTCTACAGAAAGAGTGTTCAGATCTGCTGAATCAAAAGTATGGTTTAACTCTGTTAGCTGAATGCACAGATCAGAAAGAAGTTTCACAGAATGATTCTGTGTAGTTTATATTTGGAGACATTCCTTTTTCCACTATTACCCTCTTAGCGCTCCGAATCTCCACTTGCATTTTCTACAGAAAGAGTGTTTCAGAACGGCTCAATCAAAACTAAGGTTCAACTCTTTTAGTTGAACAAACAGAACAGAAAGAAGTTTCACACAATTCTTTTGTGTAGTTTTTATTTGTAGACATTCTTTTTCCCAATATAGGCCTCTTAGCGCTCAGAATGTCCAAATGCAGTTTCTACAGAAAGAGTGTCTCAGAACGGCTCAATCAAAAGTAAGGTTCAACTCTGTTAGTTGAATGCACAGAACAGAAAGAAGTTTCATACAATGCTTCTGTGTAGTTTATATTTGAACATATTCTTTTTTCCACTATTACCACTTAGCGCTACGAATGTCCAGTTGCATTTTCTACAGACAGAGTGTTTCAAAACTGCTCAATCAAAGTATGGTTTAACTCTGTTAGCTGAATGCTCAGATCAGAAAGAAGTTTCACAGAATGCTTCTGTGGAGTTTATATTTGAATATATTCCTTTTTCAACTACTACGCTCTTAGCGCTCCAAATGTCCAGTTGCATTTTCTACAGAAAGAGTGTTCAGATCTGCTCAATCAAAAGTATGGTTTAACTCTGTTAGCTGAATGCACAGATCAGAAAGAAGTTTCACCGAATGATTCTGTGTAGTTTATATTTGAAGACATTCCTTTTTCCACTATTACCCTCTTAGCGCTCCGAATCTCCACTTGCATTTTCTACAAAAAGAGTGTTTCATAACTGCTCAATCAAAAATATGTTTTATCTCTGTTAACTGAATTTACAGATCAGAAATAAGTTTCACAGAATGCATCTGTGTAGTTTTTATTTGAAGATATTCTTTTTCCCAATGTAGGCCTCTTAGCGCTTAGCATGTCCAATTGCAGTTTCTACAGAAAGAGAGTTTCAGAACGGCTCAATCAAAAGTAAGGTTCAACTCTGTTAGCTGAATGCACAGAACAGAAAGAGTTTTCACAGAATGCTACTGTGTAGTTTATATTTGAATATATTCCTTTTTCCACTATTACCCTCTTAGCGCTCCGAATGTCCCCTTGCATTTTCTACAGAAAGAGTGTTCAGAACTGCGCAATCAAAAGTATGGTTTAACTCTGTTAGCTTAATGAACATATCAGAAATAAGTTTCACACAATGCTTCTGTGTAGTTTTTATTTGAAGATATTATTTTTCCCAATAGAGGCCTCGTAGCGCTCAGAATGTCCAATTGCAGTTTCTACAGAAAGAGTGTTTCAGAAAGGCTCAATCAAAAGTAAGGTTCAACTCTGTTAGTTGAATGCACAGAACAGAAAGGAGTTTCATACAATGCTTCTGTGTAGTTTATATTTGAACATATTCTTTTTTCCACTATTACCCACTTAGCGCTACGAATGTCCAGTTGCATTTTCTACAGACAGAGTGTTTCAAAACTGCTCAATCAAAAGTATGGTTTAACTCTGTTAGCTGAATGCTCAGATCAGAAAGAAGTTTCACAGAATGCTTCTGTGTAGTTTATATTTGAATATATTCCTTTTTCCACTACTACTCTCTTAGCACTCCAAATGTCCAGTTGCATTTTCTACAGAAAGAGTGTTCAGATCTGCTCAATCAAAAGTATGGTTTAACTCTGTTAGCTGAATGCACAGATCAGAAAGAAGTTTCACAGAATGATTCTGTGTAGTTTATATTTGTAGACATTCCTTCTTCCACTATTACCCTCTTAGCGCTCCGAATCTCCACTTGCATTTTCTACAGAAAGAGTGTTTCAGAACGACTCAATCAAAACTAAGGTTCAACTCCTTTTGTTGAACAAACAGAACAGAAAGAAGTTTCACACAATTCTTCTGTGTAGTTTTTATTTGTAGATATTCTTTTTCCCAATATAGGCCTCTTAGCGCTCAGAATGTCCAATTGCAGTTTCTACAGAAAGAGTGTTTCAGAACGGCTCAATCAAAAGTAAGGTTCAACTCTGTTAGTAGAATGCACAGAACAGAAAGAAGTTTCATACAATGCTTCTGTGTAGTTTATATTTGAACATATTCTCTTTTCCACTATTACCCACTAAGCGCTACGAACGTCCAGTTGCATTTTCTACAGACAGAGTGTTTCAAAACTGCTCAATCAAAAGTATGGTTTAACTCTGTTAGCTGTATGCTCAGATCAGAAAGAAGTTTCACAGAATGCTTCTGTGTAGTTTATATTTGAATATATTCCTTTTTCCACTACTACGCTCTTAGCGCTCCAAATGTCCAGTTGCATTTTCAACAGAAAGAGTGTTCAGATCTGCTCAATCAAATGTATGGTTTAACTCTGTTAGCTGAATGCACAGATCAGAAAGAAGTTTCACCGAATGATTCTGTGTAGTTTATATTTGAAGACATTCCTTTCTCCACCATTACCCTCTTAGCGCTCCGAAGCTCCACTTGCATTTTCTACAAAAAGAGTGTTTCATAACTGCTCAATCAAAAATATGTTTTATCTCTGTTAACTGAATTTACAGATCAGAAATAAGTTTCACAGAATGCATCTGTGTAGTTTTTATTGGAAGACATTCTTTTTCCCAATGTAGGCCTCTTAGCGCTTAGCATGTCCAATTGCAGTTTCTACAGAAACAGTGTTTCAGAACGGCTCAATCAAAAGTAAGGTTCAAAACTGTTAGTTGAATGCACAGAACAGAAAGAATTTTCACAGAATGCTACTGTGTAGTTTATATTTGTATATATTCCTTTTTCCACTATTACCCTCTTAGCGCTCGGAAAGTCCACTTGCATTTTCTACAGAAAGAGTGTTCAGAACTGCGCAATCAAAAGTATGGTTTAACTCTGTTAGCTTAATGAACATATCAGAAATAAGTTTCACACAATGCTTCTGTGTAATTTTTATTTGAAGATATTATTTTTCCCAATAGAGGCCTCTTAGCGCTCAGAATGTCCAATTGCAGTTTCTACAGAAAGAGTGTTTCAGAAAGGCTCAATCAAAAGTAAGGTTCAACTCCGTTAGTTGAATGCACAGAACAGAAAGTAGTTTCATACAATGCTTCTGTGTAGTTTATATTTGAACATATTCTTTTTTCCACTATTACCCACTTAGCGCTACGAATGTCCAGTTGCATTTTCCACAGACAGAGTGTTTCAAAACTGCTCAATCAAAAGTATGGTTTAACTCTGTTAGCTGAATGCTCACTTCAGAAAGAAGTTTCACAGAATGCTTCTGTGTAGTTTATATTTGAATATATTCCTTTTTCCACTACTACTCTCTTAGCGCTCCAAATGTCCAGTTGCATTTTCTACAGAAAGAGTGTTCAGATCTGCTCAATCAAAAGTATGGTTTAACTCTGTTAGCTGAATGCACAGATCAGAAAGAAGTTTCACAGAATGATTCTGTGTAGTTTATATTTGGAGACATTCCATTTTCCACTATTACCCTCTTAGCGCTCGGAATCTCCACTTGCATTTTCTACAGAAAGAGTGTTTCAGAACGGCTCAATCAAAACTAAGGTTCAACTCTTTTAGTTGAACAAACAGAACAGAAAGAAGTTTCACACAATTCTTCTGTGTAGTTTTTATTTGTAGACATTCTTTTTCCCAATATAGGCCTCTTAGCGCTCAGAATGTCCAATTGCAGTTTCTACAGAAAGAGTGTTTCAGAACGGCTCAATCAAAAGTAAGGTTCAACTCTGTTAGTAGAATGCACAGAACAGAATGAAGTTTCATACAATGCTTCTGTGTAGTTTATATTTGAACATATTCTCTTTTCCACTATTACCCACTTAGCGCTACGAATGTCCAGTTGCATTTTCTACAGACAGAGTGTTTCAAAACTGCTCAATCAAAAGTATGGTTTAACTCTGTTAGCTGTATGCTCAGATCAGAAAGAAGTTTCACAGAATGCTTCTGTGTAGTTTATATTTGAATATATTCCTTTTTCCACTACTACGCTCTTAGCGCTCCAAATGTCCAGTTGCATTTTCTACAGAAAGAGTGTTCAGATCTGCTCAATCAAATGTATGGTTTAACTCTGTTAGCTGAATGCACAGATCAGAAAGAAGTTTCACCGAATGATTCTGTGTAGTTTATATTTGAAGACATTCCTTTTTCCACTATTACCCCCTTAGCGCTCCGAAGCTCCACTTGCATTTTCTACAAAAAGAGTGTTTCATAACTGCTCAATCAAAAATATGTTTTATCTCTGTTAACTGAATTTACAGATCAGAAATAAGTTTCACAGAATGCATCTGTGTAGTTTTTATTGGAAGACATTATTTTTCCCAATGTAGGCCTCTTAGCGCTTAGCATGTCCAATTGCAGTTTCTACAGAAAGAGTGTTTCAGAACGGCTCAATCAAAAGTAAGGTTCAACTCTGTTAGTTGAATGCACAGAACAGAAAGAATTTTCACAGAATGCTACTGTGTAGTTTATATTTGAATATATTCCTTTTTCCACTATTACCCTCTTAGCGCTCCGAATGTTCACTTGCATTTTCTACAGAAAGAGTGTTCAGAACTGCGCAATCAAAAGTATGGTTTAACTCTGTTAGCTTAATGAACATATCAGAAATAAGTTTCACACAATGCTTCTGTGTAGTTTTTATTTGAAGATATTATTTTTCCCAATAGAGGCCTCTTAGCGCTCAGAATGTCCAATTGCAGTTTCTACAGAAAGAGTGTTTCAGAAAGGCTCAATCAAAAGTAAGGTTCAACTCTGTTAGTTGAATGCACAGAACAGAAAGAAGTTTCATACAATGCTTCTTTGTAGTTTATATTTGAACATATTCTTTTTTCCACTATTAGCCACTTAGCGCTACGAATGTCCAGTTGCATTTTCTACAGACAGAGTGTTTCAAAACTGCTCAATCAAAAGTATGGTTTAACTCTGTTAGCTGAATGCTCAGATCAGAAAGAAGTTTCACAGAATGCTTCTGTGTAGTTTATATTTGAATATATTCCTTTTTCCACTACTACTCTCTTAGCGCTCCAAATGTCCAGTTGCATTTTCTACAGAAAGAGTGTTCAGATCTGCTGAATCAAAAGTATGGTTTAACTCTGTTAGCTGAATGCACAGATCAGAAAGAAGTTTCACAGAATGATTCTGTGTAGTTTATATTTGGAGACATTCCTTTTTCCACTATTACCCTCTTAGCGCTCCGAATCTCCACTTGCATTTTCTACAGAAAGAGTGTTTCAGAACGGCTCAATCAAAACTAAGGTTCAACTCTTTTAGTTGAACAAACAGAACAGAAAGAAGTTTCACACAATTCTTTTGTGTAGTTTTTATTTGTAGACATTCTTTTTCCCAATATAGGCCTCTTAGCGCTCAGAATGTCCAAATGCAGTTTCTACAGAAAGAGTGTCTCAGAACGGCTCAATCAAAAGTAAGGTTCAACTCTGTTAGTTGAATGCACAGAACAGAAAGAAGTTTCATACAATGCTTCTGTGTAGTTTATATTTGAACATATTCTTTTTTCCACTATTACCACTTAGCGCTACGAATGTCCAGTTGCATTTTCTACAGACAGAGTGTTTCAAAACTGCTCAATCAAAGTATGGTTTAACTCTGTTAGCTGAATGCTCAGATCAGAAAGAAGTTTCACAGAATGCTTCTGTGGAGTTTATATTTGAATATATTCCTTTTTCAACTACTACGCTCTTAGCGCTCCAAATGTCCAGTTGCATTTTCTACAGAAAGAGTGTTCAGATCTGCTCAATCAAAAGTATGGTTTAACTCTGTTAGCTGAATGCACAGATCAGAAAGAAGTTTCACCGAATGATTCTGTGTAGTTTATATTTGAAGACATTCCTTTTTCCACTATTACCCTCTTAGCGCTCCGAATCTCCACTTGCATTTTCTACAAAAAGAGTGTTTCATAACTGCTCAATCAAAAATATGTTTTATCTCTGTTAACTGAATTTACAGATCAGAAATAAGTTTCACAGAATGCATCTGTGTAGTTTTTATTTGAAGATATTCTTTTTCCCAATGTAGGCCTCTTAGCGCTTAGCATGTCCAATTGCAGTTTCTACAGAAAGAGAGTTTCAGAACGGCTCAATCAAAAGTAAGGTTCAACTCTGTTAGCTGAATGCACAGAACAGAAAGAGTTTTCACAGAATGCTACTGTGTAGTTTATATTTGAATATATTCCTTTTTCCACTATTACCCTCTTAGCGCTCCGAATGTCCACTTGCATTTTCTACAGAAAGAGTGTTCAGAACTGCGCAATCAAAAGTATGGTTTAACTCTGTTAGCTTAATGAACATATCAGAAATAAGTTTCACACAATGCTTCTGTGTAGTTTTTATTTGAAGATATTATTTTTCCCAATAGAGGCCTCGTAGCGCTCAGAATGTCCAATTGCAGTTTCTACAGAAAGAGTGTTTCAGAAAGGCTCAATCAAAAGTAAGGTTCAACTCTGTTAGTTGAATGCACAGAACAGAAAGAAGTTTCATACAATGCTTCTGTGTAGTTTATATTTGAACATATTCTTTTTTCCACTATTACCCACTTAGCGCTACGAATGTCCAGTTGCATTTTCTACAGACAGAGTGTTTCAAAACTGCTCAATCAAAAGTATGGTTTAACTCTGTTAGCTGAATGCTCAGATCAGAAAGAAGTTTCACAGAATGCTTCTGTGTAGTTTATATTTGAATATATTCCTTTTTCCACTACTACTCTCTTAGCACTCCAAATGTCCAGTTGCATTTTCTACAGAAAGAGTGTTCAGATCTGCTCAATCAAAAGTATGGTTTAACTCTGTTAGCTGAATGCACAGATCAGAAAGAAGTTTCACAGAATGATTCTGTGTAGTTTATATTTGTAGACATTCCTTCTTCCACTATTACCCTCTTAGCGCTCCGAATCTCCACTTGCATTTTCTACAGAAAGAGTGTTTCAGAACGACTCAATCAAAACTAAGGTTCAACTCCTTTTGTTGAACAAACAGAACAGAAAGAAGTTTCACACAATTCTTCTGTGTAGTTTTTATTTGTAGATATTCTTTTTCCCAATATAGGCCTCTTAGCGCTCAGAATGTCCAATTGCAGTTTCTACAGAAAGAGTGTTTCAGAACGGCTCAATCAAAAGTAAGGTTCAACTCTGTTAGTAGAATGCACAGAACAGAAAGAAGTTTCATACAATGCTTCTGTGTAGTTTATATTTGAACATATTCTTTTTTCCACTATTACCCACTTAGCGCTACGAATGTCCAGTTGCATTTTCTACAGACAGAGTGTTTCAAAACTGCTCAATCAAAAGTATGGTTTAACTCTGTTAGCTGAATGCTCAGATCAGAAAGAAGTTTCACAGAATGCTTCTGTGTAGTTTATATTTGAATATATTCCTTTTTCCACTGCTACTCTCTTAGCGCTCCAAATGTCCAGTTGCATTTTCTACAGAAAGAGTGTTCAGATCTGCTCAATCAAAAGTATGGTTTAACTCTGTTAGCTGAATGCACAGATCAGAAAGAAGTTTCATACAATGCTTCTGTGTAGTATATATTTGAAGACATTCCTTTTTCCACTATTACCCTCTTAGCGCTCCGAATGTCCACTTGCATTTTCTACAGAAAGAGTGTTCAGAACTGCGCAATCAAAAGTATGGTTTAACTCTGTTAGCTTAATGAACATATCAGAAATAAGTTTCACACAATGCCTCTGTGTAGTTTTTATTTGAAGATATTATTTTTCCCAATATAGGCCTCTTAGCGCTCAGAATGTCCAATTGCAGTTTCTTCAGAAAGCGTGTTTCAGCAAGGCTCAATCAAAAGTAAGGTTCAACTCTGTTAGTTGAATGCACAGAACAGAAAGAAGTTTCATACAATGCTTCTGTGTAGTTTATATTTGAACATATTCTTTTTTCCACTATTAACCACTTAGCGCTAAGAATGTCCAGTTGCATTTTCTACAGACAGAGTGTTTCAAATCTGCTCAATCAAAAGTATGGTTTAAATCTGTTAGCTGAATGCTCAGATCAGAAAGAAGTTTCACAGAATGCTTCTGTGTAGTTTATATTTGAATATATTCCTTTTTCCACTACTACTCTCTTAGCGCTCCAAATGTCCAGTTGCATTTTCTACAGAAAGAGTGTTCAGATCTCCTCAATCAAAAGTATGGTTTAACTCTGTTAGCTGAATGCACAGATCAGAAAGAAGTTTCACAGAATGATTCTGTGTAGTTTATATTTGGAGACATTCCTTTTTCCACTATTACCCTCTTAGCGCTCCGAATCTCCACTTGCATTTTCTACAGAAAGAGTGTTTCAGAACGGCTCAATCAAAACTAAGGTTCAACTCTTTTAGTTGAACAAACAGAACAGAAAGAAGTTTCACACAATTCTTCTGTGTAGTTTTTATTTGTAGACATTCTAATTCCCAATATAGGCCTCTTAGTGCTCAGAATGTCCAATTGCAGTTTCTACAGAAAGAGTGTTTCAGAACGGCTCAATCAAAAGTAAGGTTCAACTCTGTTAGTTGAATGCACAGAACAGAAAGAAGTTTCATACAATGCTTCTGTGTAGTTTATATTTGAACATATTCTTTTTTCCACTATTACCCACTTAGCGCTACGAATGTCCAGTTGCATTTTCTACAGACAGAGTGTTTCAAAACTGCTCAATCAAAAGTATGGTTTAACTCTATTAGCTGAATGCTCAGATCAGAAAGAAGTTTCGCAGAATGCTTCTGTGTAGTTTATATTTGAATATATTCCTTTTTCCACTACTACGCTCTTAGCGCTCCAAACGTCCAGTTGCATTTTCTACAGAAAGAGTGTTCAGATCTGCTCAATCAAAAGTATGGTTTAACTCTGTTAGCTGAATGCACAGATCAGAAAGAAGTTTCACCGAATGATTCTGTGTAGTTTATATTTGAAGACATTACTTTTTCCACTATTACCCTCTTAGCGCTCCGAATCTCCACTTGCATTTTCTACAAAAAGAGTGTTTCATAACTGCTCAATCAAATATATGTTTTATCTCTGTTAACTGAATTTACAGATCAGAAATAGGTTACACAGAATGCATCTGTGTAGTTTTTATTTGAAGATATTTTTTTTCCCAATGTAGGCCTCTTAGCGCTTAGCATGTCCAATTGCAGTTTCTACAGAAAGAGTGTTTCAGAACGGCTCAATCAAAAGTAAGGTTCAACTCTGTTAGTTGAATGCACAGAACAGAAAGAATTTTCACAGAATGCTACTGTGTAGTTTATATTTGAATATATTCCTTTCTCCACTATTACCCTCTTAGCGCTCCGAATGTCCACTTGCATTTTCTACAGAAAGAGTGTTCAGAACTGCGCAATCAAAAGTATGGTTTAACTCTGTTAGCTTAATGAACATATCAGAAATAAGTTTCACACAATGCTTATGTGTAGTTTTTATTTGAAGATATTATTTTTCCCAATATAGGCCTCTTAGCGCTCAGAATGTCCAATTGCAGTTTCTACAGAAAGAGTGTTTCAGAAAGGCTCAATCAAATGTAAGGTTCAACTCTGTTAGTTGAATGCACAGAACAGAAAGTAATTTCATACAATGCTTCTTTGTAGTTTATATTTGAACATATTCTTTTTTCCACTATTAGCCACTTAGCGCTACGAATGTCCAGTTGCATTTTCTACAGACAGAGTGTTTCAAAACTGCTCAATCAAAAGTATGGTTTAACTCTGTTAGCTGAATGCTCAGATCAGAAAGAATTTTCACAGAATGCTTCTGTGTAGTTTATATTTGAATATATTCCTTTTTCCACTACTACTCTCTTAGCGCTCCAAATGTCCAGTTGCATTTTCTACAGAAAGAGTGTTCAGATCTGCTGAATCAAAAGTATGGTTTAACTCTGTTAGCTGAATGCACAGATCAGAAAGAAGTTTCACAGGATGATTCTGTGTAGTTTATATTTGGAGACATTCCTTTTTCCACTATTACCCTCTTAGCGCTCCGAATCTCCACTTGCATTTTCTACAGAAAGAGTGTTTCAGAACGGCTCAATCAAAACTAAGGTTCAACTCTTTTAGTTGAACAAACAGAACAGAAAGAAGTTTCACACAATTCTTTTGTGTAGTTTTTATTTGTAGACATTCTTTTTCCCAATATAGGCCTCTTAGCGCTCAGAATGTCCAAATGCAGTTTCTACAGAAAGAGTGTCTCAGAACGGCTCAATCAAAAGTAAGGTTCAACTCTGTTAGTTGAATGCACAGAACAGAAAGAAGTTTCATACAATGCTTCTGTGTAGTTTATATTTGAACATATTCTTTTTTCCACTATTACCACTTAGCGCTACGAATGTCCAGTTGCATTTTCTACAGACAGAGTGTTTCAAAACTGCTCAATCAAAGTATGGTTTAACTCTGTTAGCTGAATGCTCAGATCAGAAAGAAGTTTCACAGAATGCTTCTGTGGAGTTTATATTTGAATATATTCCTTTTTCAACTACTACGCTCTTAGCGCTCCAAATGTCCAGTTGCATTTTCTACAGAAAGAGTGTTCAGATCTGCTCAATCAAAAGTATGGTTTAACTCTGTTAGCTGAATGCACAGATCAGAAAGAAGTTTCACCGAATGATTCTGTGTAGTTTATATTTGA
Source organism: Symphalangus syndactylus (assembly GCF_028878055.3). Classification (NCBI taxonomy): domain Eukaryota; kingdom Metazoa; phylum Chordata; class Mammalia; order Primates; family Hylobatidae; genus Symphalangus; species Symphalangus syndactylus. The sequence goes on from NC_072429.2 coordinate 4,651,478, forward strand.
AGACATTCCTTTTTCCACTATTACCCTCTTAGCGCTCCGAATCTCCACTTGCATTTTCTACAAAAAGAGTGTTTCATAACTGCTCAATCAAAAATATGTTTTATCTCTGTTAACTGAATTTACAGATCAGAAATAAGTTTCACAGAATGCATCTGTGTAGTTTTTATTTGAAGATATTCTTTTTCCCAATGTAGGCCTCTTAGCGCTTAGCATGTCCAATTGCAGTTTCTACAGAAAGAGAGTTTCAGAACGGCTCAATCAAAAGTAAGGTTCAACTCTGTTAGCTGAATGCACAGAACAGAAAGAGTTTTCACAGAATGCTACTGTGTAGTTTATATTTGAATATATTCCTTTTTCCACTATTACCCTCTTAGCGCTCCGAATGTCCACTTGCATTTTCTACAGAAAGAGTGTTCAGAACTGCGCAATCAAAAGTATGGTTTAACTCTGTTAGCTTAATGAACATATCAGAAATAAGTTTCACACAATGCTTCTGTGTAGTTTTTATTTGAAGATATTATTTTTCCCAATAGAGGCCTCGTAGCGCTCAGAATGTCCAATTGCAGTTTCTACAGAAAGAGTGTTTCAGAAAGGCTCAATCAAAAGTAAGGTTCAACTCTGTTAGTTGAATGCACAGAACAGAAAGAAGTTTCATACAATGCTTCTGTGTAGTTTATATTTGAACATATTCTTTTTTCCACTATTACCCACTTAGCGCTACGAATGTCCAGTTGCATTTTCTACAGACAGAGTGTTTCAAAACTGCTCAATCAAAAGTATGGTTTAACTCTGTTAGCTGAATGCTCAGATCAGAAAGAAGTTTCACAGAATGCTTCTGTGTAGTTTATATTTGAATATATTCCTTTTTCCACTACTACTCTCTTAGCACTCCAAATGTCCAGTTGCATTTTCTACAGAAAGAGTGTTCAGATCTGCTCAATCAAAAGTATGGTTTAACTCTGTTAGCTGAATGCACAGATCAGAAAGAAGTTTCACAGAATGATTCTGTGTAGTTTATATTTGTAGACATTCCTTCTTCCACTATTACCCTCTTAGCGCTCCGAATCTCCACTTGCATTTTCTACAGAAAGAGTGTTTCAGAACGACTCAATCAAAACTAAGGTTCAACTCCTTTTGTTGAACAAACAGAACAGAAAGAAGTTTCACACAATTCTTCTGTGTAGTTTTTATTTGTAGATATTCTTTTTCCCAATATAGGCCTCTTAGCGCTCAGAATGTCCAATTGCAGTTTCTACAGAAAGAGTGTTTCAGAACGGCTCAATCAAAAGTAAGGTTCAACTCTGTTAGTAGAATGCACAGAACAGAAAGAAGTTTCATACAATGCTTCTGTGTAGTTTATATTTGAACATATTGTTTTTTCCACTATTACCCACTTAGCGCTACGAATGTCCAGTTGCATTTTCTACAGACAGAGTGTTTCAAAACTGCTCAATCAAAAGTATGGTTTAACTCTGTTAGCTGAATGCTCAGATCAGAAAGAAGTTTCACAGAATGCTTCTGTGTAGTTTATATTTGAATATATTCCTTTTTCCACTGCTACTCTCTTAGCGCTCCAAATGTCCAGTTGCATTTTCTACAGAAAGAGTGTTCAGATCTGCTCAATCAAAAGTATGGTTTAACTCTGTTAGCTGAATGCACAGAACAGAAAGAAGTTTCATACAATGCTTCTGTGTAGTATATATTTGAAGACATTCCTTTTTCCACTATTACCCTCTTAGCGCTCCGAATGTCCACTTGCATTTTCTACAGAAAGAGTGTTCAGAACTGCGCAATCAAAAGTATGGTTTAACTCTGTTAGCTTAATGAACATATCAGAAATAAGTTTCACACAATGCCTCTGTGTAGTTTTTATTTGAAGATATTATTTTTCCCAATATAGGCCTCTTAGCGCTCAGAATGTCCAATTGCAGTTTCTTCAGAAAGCGTGTTTCAGCAAGGCTCAATCAAAAGTAAGGTTCAACTCTGTTAGTTGAATGCACAGAACAGAAAGAAGTTTCATACAATGCTTCTGTGTAGTTTATATTTGAACATATTCTTTTTTCCACTATTAACCACTTAGCGCTAAGAATGTCCAGTTGCATTTTCTACAGACAGAGTGTTTCAAATCTGCTCAATCAAAAGTATGGTTTAAATCTGTTAGCTGAATGCTCAGATCAGAAAGAAGTTTCACAGAATGCTTCTGTGTAGTTTATATTTGAATATATTCCTTTTTCCACTACTACTCTCTTAGCGCTCCAAATGTCCAGTTGCATTTTCTACAGAAAGAGTGTTCAGATCTCCTCAATCAAAAGTATGGTTTAACTCTGTTAGCTGAATGCACAGATCAGAAAGAAGTTTCACAGAATGATTCTGTGTAGTTTATATTTGGAGACATTCCTTTTTCCACTATTACCCTCTTAGCGCTCCGAATCTCCACTTGCATTTTCTACAGAAAGAGTGTTTCAGAACGGCTCAATCAAAACTAAGGTTCAACTCTTTTAGTTGAACAAACAGAACAGAAAGAAGTTTCACACAATTCTTCTGTGTAGTTTTTATTTGTAGACATTCTAATTCCCAATATAGGCCTCTTAGTGCTCAGAATGTCCAATTGCAGTTTCTACAGAAAGAGTGTTTCAGAACGGCTCAATCAAAAGTAAGGTTCAACTCTGTTAGTTGAATGCACAGAACAGAAAGAAGTTTCATACAATGCTTCTGTGTAGTTTATATTTGAACATATTCTTTTTTCCACTATTACCCACTTAGCGCTACGAATGTCCAGTTGCATTTTCTACAGACAGAGTGTTTCAAAACTGCTCAATCAAAAGTATGGTTTAACTCTATTAGCTGAATGCTCAGATCAGAAAGAAGTTTCGCAGAATGCTTCTGTGTAGTTTATATTTGAATATATTCCTTTTTCCACTACTACGCTCTTAGCGCTCCAAACGTCCAGTTGCATTTTCTACAGAAAGAGTGTTCAGATCTGCTCAATCAAAAGTATGGTTTAACTCTGTTAGCTGAATGCACAGATCAGAAAGAAGTTTCACCGAATGATTCTGTGTAGTTTATATTTGAAGACATTACTTTTTCCACTATTACCCTCTTAGCGCTCCGAATCTCCACTTGCATTTTCTACAAAAAGAGTGTTTCATAACTGCTCAATCAAATATATGTTTTATCTCTGTTAACTGAATTTACAGATCAGAAATAGGTTACACAGAATGCATCTGTGTAGTTTTTATTTGAAGATATTTTTTTTCCCAATGTAGGCCTCTTAGCGCTTAGCATGTCCAATTGCAGTTTCTACAGAAAGAGTGTTTCAGAACGGCTCAATCAAAAGTAAGGTTCAACTCTGTTAGTTGAATGCACAGAACAGAAAGAATTTTCACAGAATGCTACTGTGTAGTTTATATTTGAATATATTCCTTTCTCCACTATTACCCTCTTAGCGCTCCGAATGTCCACTTGCATTTTCTACAGAAAGAGTGTTCAGAACTGCGCAATCAAAAGTATGGTTTAACTCTGTTAGCTTAATGAACATATCAGAAATAAGTTTCACACAATGCTTATGTGTAGTTTTTATTTGAAGATATTATTTTTCCCAATATAGGCCTCTTAGCGCTCAGAATGTCCAATTGCAGTTTCTACAGAAAGAGTGTTTCAGAAAGGCTCAATCAAATGTAAGGTTCAACTCTGTTAGTTGAATGCACAGAACAGAAAGTAATTTCATACAATGTTTCTGTGTAGTTTATATTTGAACATATTCTTTTTTCCACTATTACCCACTTGGCGCTACGAATGTCCAGTTGCATTTTCTACAGACAGAGTGTTTCAAAACTGCTCAATCAAAAGTATGGTTTAACTCGGTTAGCTGAATGCTCAGATCAGAAAGAAGTTTCACAGAATGCTTCTGTGTAGTTTATATTTGAATATATCACTTTTTCCACTACTACTCTCTTAGCGCTCCAAATGTCCAGTTGCATTTTCTACAGAAAGAGTGTTCAGATCTGCTCAATCAAAAGTATGGTTTTACTCTGTTAGCTGAATGCACAGATCAGAAAGAAGTTTCACAGAATTATTCTGTGTAGTTTATATTTGGAGACATTCCTTTTTCCACTATTACCCTCTTAGCGCTCCGAATCTCCACTTGCATTTTCTACAGAAAGAGTGTTTCAGAACGGCTCAATCAAAACTAAGGTTCAAATCTTTTAGTTGAACAAACAGAACAGAAAGAAGTTTCACACAATTCTTCTGTGTAGTTTTTATTTGTAGACATTCTTTTTCCCAATATAGGCCTCTTAGCGCTCAGAATGTCCAATTGCAGTTTCTACAGAAAGAGTGTTTCAGAACGGCTCAATCAAAAGTAAGGTTCAACTCTGTTAGTTGAATGCACAGAACAGAAAGAAGTTTCATACAATGATTCTGTGTAGTTTATATTTGAACATATTCTTTTTTCCACTTTTACCCACTTAGCGCTACGAATGTCCAGTGGCATTTTCTACAGACAGAGTGTTTCAAAACTGCCCAATCAAAAGTATGGTTTAACTCTGTTAGCTGAATGCTCAGATCAGAAAGAAGTTTCACAGAATGCTTCTGTGTAGTTTATATTTGAATATATTCCTTTTTCCACTACTATGCTCTTAGCGCTCCAAATGTCCAGTTGCATTTTCTACAGAAAGAGTGTTCAGATCTGCTCAATCAAAAGTATGGTTTAACTCTGTTAGCTGAATGCACAGATCAGAAAGAAGTTTCACCGAATGATTCTGTGTAGTTTATATTTGAAGACATTCCTTTTTCCACTATTACCCACTTAGCGCTCCGAATCTCCACTTGCATTTTCTACAAAAAGAGTGTTTCATAACTGCTCAATCAAAAATATGTTTTATCTCTGTTAACTGAATTTACAGATCAGAAATAAGTTTCACAGAATGCATCTGTGTAGTTTTTATTTGAAGATATTCTTTTTCCCAATGTAGGCCTCTTAGCGCTTAGCATGTTCAATTGCAGTTTCTACAGAAAGAGTGTTTCAGAACGGCTCAATCAAAAGTAAGGTTCAACTCTGTTAGTTGAATGCACAGAACAGAAAGAATTTTCACAGAATGCTACTGTGTAGTTTATATTTGAATATATTCCTTTCTCCACTATTTCCCTCTTAGCGCTCCGAATGTCCACTTGCATTTTCTACAGAAAGTGTGTTCAGAACTGCGCAATCAAAAGTATGGTTTAACTCTGTTAGCTTAATGAACATATCAGAAATAAGTTTCACACAATGCTTATGTGTAGTTTTTATTTGAAGATATTATTTTTCCCAATATAGGCCTCTTAGCGCTCAGAATGTCCAATTGCAGTTTCTACAGAAAGAGGGTTTCAGAAAGGCTCAATCAAAAGTAAGGTTCAACTCTGTTAGTTGAATGCACAGAACAGAAAGAAGTTTCATACAGTGCTTCTGTGTAATTTATATTTGAACATATTCTTTTTTCCACTATTACCCATTTAGCGCTACGAATGTCCAGTTGCATTTTCTACAGACAGAGTGTTTCAAAACTGCTCAATCAAAAGTATGGTTTAACTCTGTTAGCTGAATGCTCAGATCAGAAAGAAGTTTCACAGAATGCTTCTGTGTAGTTTATATTTGAATATATTCCTTTTTCCACTACTACTCTCTTAGCGCTCCAAATGTCCAGTTGCATTTTCTACAGAAAGAGTGTTCAGATCTGCTCAATCAAAAGTATGGTTTAACTCTGTTAGCTGAATGCACAGATCAGAAAGAAGTTTCACAGAATGATTCTGTGTAGTTTATATTTGGAGACATTCCTTTTTCCACTATTACCCTCTTAGCGCTCCGAATCTCCACTTGCATTTTCTACAGAAATAGTGTTTCAGAAAGGCTCAATCAAAACTAAGGTTCAACTCTTTTAGTTGAACAAACAGAACAGAAAGAAGTTTCACACAATTCTTCTGTGTAGTTTTTATTTGTAGACATTCTTTTTCCCAATAGAGGCCTCTTAGCGCTCAGAATGTCCAATTGCAATTTCTACAGAAAGAGTGTTTCAGAACGGCTCAATCAAAAGTAAGGTTCAACTCTGTTAGTTGAATGCACAGAACAGAAAGAAGTTTCATACAATGCTTCTGTGTAGTTTATATTTGAACATATTCTTTTTTCCACTATTACCCACTTAGCGCTACGAATGTCCAGTTGCATTTTCTACAGACAGAGTGTTTCAAAACTGCTCAATCAAAAGTACGGTTTAACTCTGTTAGCTGAATGCTCAGATCAGAAAGAAGTTTCACAGAATGCTTCTGTGTAGTTTATATTTGAATATATTCCTTTTTCCACTACTACTCTCTTAGCGCTCCAAATGTCCAGTTGCATTTTCTACAGAAAGAGTGTTCAGATCTCCTCAATCAAAAGTATGGTTTAATTCTGTTAGCTGAATGCACAGATCAGAAAGAAGTTTCAAGGAATGATTCTGTGTAGTTTATATTTGGAGACATTCCTTTTTCCACTATTACCCTCTTAGCGCTCCGACTCTCCACTTGCATTTTCTACAGAAAGAGTGTTTCAGAACGGCTCAATCAAAACTAAGGTTCAACTCTTTTAGTTGAACAAACGGAACAGAAAGAAGTTTCACACAATTCTTCTGTGTAGTTTTTATTTGTAGACATTCTTTTTCCCAATATAGGCCTCTTAGCGCTCAGAATGTCCAATTGCAGTTTCTACAGAAAGAGTGTTTCAGAACGGCTCAATCAAAAGTAAGGTTCAACTCTGTTAGTTGAATGCACAGAACAGAAAGAAGTTTCATACAATGCTTCTGTGTAGTTTATATTTGAACATATTCTTTTTTCCACTATTACCCACTTAGCGCTACGAATGTCCAGTTGCATTTTCTACAGACAGAGTGTTTCAAAACTGCTCAATCAAAAGTACGGTTTAACTCTGTTAGCTGTATGCTCAGATCAGAAAGAAGTTTCACAGAATGCTTCTGTGTAGTTTATATTTGAATATATTCCTTTTTCCACTACTACGCTCTTAGCGCTCCAAATGTCCAGTTGCATTTTCAACAGAAAGAGTGTTCAGATCTGCTCAATCAAAAGAATGGTTTAACTCTGTTAGCTGAATGCACAGATCAGAAAGAAGTTTCACCGAATGATTCTGTGTAGTTTATATTTGAAGACATTCCTTTTTCCACTATTACCCTCTTAGCTCTCCGAATCTCAACTTGCATTTTCTACGAAAAGAGTGTTTCATAACTGCTCAATCAAAAATATGTTTTATCTCTGTTAACTGAATTTACAGATCAGAAATAAGTTTCACAGAATGCATCTGTATAGTTTTTATTTGAAGATATTCTTTTTCCCAATGTAGGCCTCTTAGCGCTTAGCATGTCCAATTGCAGTTTCTACAGAAAGAGTGTTTCAGAACGGCTCAATCAAAAGTAAGGTTCAACTCTGTTAGTTGAATGCACAGAACAGAAAGTATTTTCACAGAATGCTACTGTGTAGTTTATATTTGAATATATTCCTTTTTCCACTATTACCCTCTTAGCGCTCCGAATGTCCACTTGCATTTTCTACAGAAAGAGTGTTCAGAACTACGCAATCAAAAGTATGGTTTAACTCTGTTAGCTTAATGAACATATCAGAAATAAGTTTCACACAATGCTTCTGTGTAGTTTTTATTTGAAGGTATTATTTTTCCCAATAGAGGCCTCTTAGCGCTCAGAATGTCCAATTGCAGTTTCTACAGAGAGAGTGTTTCAGAAAGGCTCAATCAAAAGTAAGGTTCAACTCTGTTAGTTGAATGCACAGAACAGAAAGATGTTTCATACAATGCTTCTGTGTAGTTTATATTTGAACATATTCATTTTCCACTATTACCCACCTAGCGCTACGAATGTCCAGTTGCATTTTCTACAGACAGAGTGTTTCAAAACTGCTCAATCAAAAGTATGGTTTAACTCTGTTAGCTGAATGCTCAGATCAGAAAGAAGTTTCACAGAATGCTTCTGTGTAGTTTATATTTGAATATATTCCTTTTTCCACTACTACTCTCTTAGCGCTCCAAATGTCCAGTTGCATTTTCTACAGAAAGAGTGTTCAGATCTGCTCAATCAAAAGTATGGTTTAACTCTGTTAGCTGAATGCACAGATCAGAAAGAAGTTTCACAGAATGATTCTGTGTAGTTTATATTTGGAGACATTCCTTTTTCCACTATTACACTCTTAGCGCTCCGAATCTCCACTTGCATTTTCTACAGAAAGAGTGTTTCAGAACGGCTCAATCAAAACTAAGGTTCAACTCATTTAGTTGAACAAACAGAACAGAAAGAAGTTTCACACAATTCTTCTGTGTAGTTTTTATTTGTAGACATTCTTTTTCCCAATATAGGCCTCTTAGCGCTCAGAATGTCCAATTGCAGTTTCTACAGAAAGAGTGTTTCAGAACGGCTCAATCAAAAGTAAGGTTCAACTCTGTTAGTTGAATGCACAGAACAGAAAGAAGTTTCATACAATGCTTCTGTGTAGTTCATATTTGAACATATTCTTTATTCCACTATTACCCACTTAGCGCTACGAATGTCCAGTTGCATTTTCTACAGACAGAGTGTTTCAAAACTGCTCAATCAAAAGTATGGTTTAACTCTGTTAGCTGAATGCTCAGATCAGAAAGAAGTTTCACAGAATGCTTCTGTGTAGTTTATATTTGAATATATTCCTTTTTCCACTAGTACGCTCTTAGCGCTCCAAATGTCCAGTTGCATTTTCTACAGAAAGAGTTTTCAGATCTGCTCAATCAAAAGTATGGTTTAACTCTGTTAGCTGAATGCACAGATCAGAAAGAAGTTTCAACGAATGATTCTGTGTAGTTTATATTTGAAGACATTCTTTTTTCCACTATTACCCACTTAGCGCTCCGATTCTCCACTTGCATTTTCTACAAAAAGAGTGTTTCATAACTGCTCAAACAAAAATATGTTTTATCTCTGTTAACTGAATTTACAGATCGGAAATAAGTTTCACAGAATGCATGTGTGTAGTTTTTATTTGAAGATATTCTTTTTCCCAATGTAGGCCTCTTAGCGCTTAGCATGTCCAATTGCAGTTTCTACAGAACGAGTGTTTCAGAACGGCTCAATCAAAAGTAAGGTTCAACTCTCTTAGTTGAATGCACAGAACAGAAAGAATTTTCATAGAATGCTACTGTGTAGTTTATATTTGAATATATTCCTTTTTCCACTATTACACTCTTAGCGCTCCGAATGTGCACTTGCATTTTCTACAGAAAGAGTGTTCAGAACTGCGCAATCAAAAGTATGGTTTAACTCTGTTAGCTTAATGAACATATCAGAAATAAGTTTCACACAATGCTTCTGTGTAGTTTTTATTTGAAGATATTATTTTTCCCAATAGAGGCCTCTTCGCGCTCAGAATGTCCAATTGCAGTTTCTACAGAAAGAGTGTTTCAGAAAGGCTCAATCAAAAGTAAGGTTCAACTCTGTTAGTTGAATGCACAGAACAGAAAGAAGTTTCATACAATGCTTCTGTGTAGTTTATATTTGAACATATTCTTTTTTCCACTATTACACACTTAGCGCTACGAATGTCCAGTTGCATTTTCTACAGACAGAGTGTTTCAAAACTGCTCAATCAAAAGTATGGTTTACCTCTGTTAGCTGAATGCTCAGATCAGAAAGAAGTTTCACAGAATGCTTCTGTGTAGTTTATATTTGATTATATTCCTTTTTCCACTACTACTCTCTTAGCGCTCCAAATGTCCAGTTGAATTTTCTACAGAAAGAGTGTTCAGATCTGCTCAATCAAAAGTATGGTTTAACTCTGTTAGCTGAATGCACAGATCAGAAAGAAGTTTCACAGAATGATTCTGTGTATTTTATATTTGGAGACATTCCTTTTTCCACTATTACCCTCTTAGCGCTCCGAATCTCCACTTGCATTTTCTACAGAAAGAGTGTTTCAGAACGGCTCAATCAAAACTAAGGTTCAACTCTTTTAGTTGAACAAACAGAACAGAAAGAAGTTTCACACAATTCTTCTGTGTAGTTTTTATTGTAGACATTCTTTTTCCCAATATAGGCCTCTTAGCGCTCAGAATGTCCAATTGCAGTTTCTACAGAAAGAGTGTTTCAGAACGGCTCAATCAAAAGTAAGGTTCAACTCTGTTAGTTGAATGCACAGAACAGAAAGAAGTTTCATACAATGCTTCTGTGTAGTTCATATTTGAACATATTCTTTTTTCCACTATTACCCACTTAGCGCTACGAATGTCCAGTTGCATTTTCTACAGACAGAGTGTTTCAAAACTGCTCAATCAAAAGTATGGTTTAACTCTGTTAGCTGAATGCTCAGATCAGAAAGAAGTTTCACAGAATGCTTCTGTGTAGTTTATATTTGAATATATTCCTTTTTCCACTAGTACGCTCTTAGCGCTCCAAATGACCAGTTGCATTTTCTACAGAAAGAGTGTTCAGATCTGCTCAATCAAAAGTGTGGTTTAACTCTGTTAGCTGAATGCACAGATCAGAAAGAAGTTTCACCGAATGATTCTGTGTAGTTTATATTTGAAGACATTCTTTTTTCCACTATTACCCACTTAGCGCTCCGAATCTCCACTTGCATTTTCTACAAAAAGAGTGTTTCATAACTGCTCAAACAAAAATATGTTTTATCTCTGTTAGCTGAATTTACAGATCAGAAATAAGTTTCACAGAATGCATCTGTGTAGTTTTTATTTGAAGATATTCTTTTTCCCAATGTAGGCCTCTTAGCGCTTAGCATGTCCAATTGCAGTTTCTACAGAACGAGTGTTTCAGAACGGCTCAATCAAAAGTAAGGTTCAACTCTCTTAGTTGAATGCACAGAACAGAAAGAATTTTCACAGAATGCTACTGTGTAGTTTATATTTGAATATATTCCTTTTTCCACTATTACCCTCTTAGCGCTCCGAATGTGCACTTGCATTTTCTACAGAAAGAGTGTTCAGAACTGCGCAATCAAAAGTATGGTTTAACTCTGTTAGCTTAATGAACATATCAGAAATAAGTTTCACACAATGCTTCTGTGTAGTTTTTATTTGAAGATATTATTTTTCCCAATAGAGGCCTCTTCGCGCTCAGAATGTCCAATTGCAGTTTCTACAGAAAGAGTGTTTCAGAAAGGCTCAATCAAAAGTAAGGTTCAACTCTGTTAGTTGAATGCACAGAACAGAAAGAAGTTTCATACAATGCTTCTGTGTAGTTTATATTTGAACATATTCATTTTCCACTATTACCCACTTAGCGCTACGAATGTCCAGTTGCATTTTCTACAGACAGAGTGTTTCAAAACTGCTCAATCAAAAGTATGGTTTACCTCTGTTAGCTGAATGCTCAGATCAGAAAGAAGTTTCACAGAATGCTTCTGTGTAGTTTATATTTGAATATATTCCTTTTTCCACTACTACTCTCTTAGCGCTCCAAATGTCCAGTTGCATTTTCTACAGAAAGAGTGTTCAGATCTGCTCAATCAAAAGTATGGTTTAACTCTGTTAGCTGAATGCACAGATCAGAAAGAAGTTTCACAGAATGATTCTGTGTAGTTTATATTTGAAGACATTCCTTTTTCCACTATTACCCTCTTAGCGCTCCGAATCTCCACTTGCATTTTCTACAGAAAGAGTGTTTCAGAACGGCTCAATCAAAACTAAGGTTCAACTCTTTTAGTTGAACAAACAGAACAGAAAGAAGTTTCACACAATTCTTCTGTGTAGTTTTTATTTGTAGACATTCTTTTTCCCAATATAGGCCTCTTAGCGCTCAGAATGTCCAATTGCAGTTTCTACAGAAAGAGTGTTTCAGAACGGCTCAATCAAAAGTAAGGTTCAATTCTGTTAGTTGAAGGCACAGAACAGAAAGAATTTTCACAGAATGCTACTGTGTAGTTTATATTTGAATATATTCCTTTTTCCACTATTACCCTCTTAGCGCTCCGAATGTCCACTTGCATTTTCTACAGAAAGAGTGTTCAGAACTGCGCAATCAAAAGTATGGTTTAACTCTGTTAGCTTAATGAACATATCAGAAATAAGTTTCACACAATGCTTCTGTGTAGTTTTTATTTGAAGATATTATTTTTCCCAATATAGGCCTCTTAGCGCTCAGAATGTCCAATTGCAGTTTCTACAGAAAGAGAGTTTCAGAAAGGCTCAATCAAAAGTAAGGTTCAACTCTGTTAGTTGAATGCACAGAACAGAAAGAAGTTTCATACAATGCTTCTGTGTAGTTTATATTTGAAAATATTCTTTTTTCCACTATTACCCACTTAGCGCTACGAATGTCCAGTTGCATTTTCTACAGAGAGAGTGTTTCAAAACTGCTCAATCAAAAGTATGGTTTAACTCTGTTAGCTGAATGCTCAGATAAGAAAGAAGTTTCACAGAATGCTTCTGTGTAGTTTATATTTGAATATATTCCTTTTTCCACTACTACGCTCTTAGCGCTCCAAATGTCCAGTTGCATTTTCTACAGAAAGAGTGTTCAGATCTGCTCAATCAAAAGTATTGTTTAACTCTGTTAGCTGAATGCACAGATCAGAAAGAAGTTTCACCGAATGATTCTGTGTAGTTTATATTTGACGACATTCCTTTTTCCACTATTACCCACTTAGCGCTCCGAATCTCCACTTGCATTTTCTACAAAAAGAGTGTTTCATAACTGCTCAAACAAAAATATGTTTTATCTCTGTTAACTGAATTTACAGATCAGAAATAAGTTTCACAGAATGCATCTGTGTAGTTTTTATTTGAAGATATTCTTTTTCCCAATGTAGGCCTCTTAGCGCTTAGCCTGTCCAATTGCAGTTTCTACAGAACGAGTGTTTCAGAACGGCTCAATCAAAAGTAAGGTTCAACTCTCTTAGTTGAATGCACAGAACAGAAAGAATTTTCACAGAATGCTACTGTGTAGTTTATATTTGAATATATACCTTTTTCCACTATTACCCTCTTAGCGCTCAGAATGTGCACTTGCATTCTCTACAGAAAGAGTGTTCAGAACTGCGCAATCAAAAGTATGGTTTAACTCTGTTAGCTTAATGAACATATCAGAAATAAGTTTCACAAAATGCTTCTGTGTAGTTTTTATTTGAATATATTATTTTTCCCAATAGAGGCCTCTTCGCGCTCAGAATGTCCAATTGCAGATACTACAGAAAGAGTGTTTCAGAAAGGCTCAATCAAAAGTAAGGTTCAACTCTGTTAGTTGAATGCACAGAACAGAAAGAAGTTTCATACAATGCTTCTGTGTAGTTTATATTTGAACATATTCTTTTTTCCACTATTACCCACTTAGCGCTACGAATGTCCAGTTGCATTTTCTACAGACAGAGTGTTTCAAAACTGCTCAATCAAAAGTATGGTTTACCTCTGTTAGCTGAATGCTCAGATCAGAAAGAAGTTTCACAGAATGCTTCTGTGTAGTTTATATTTGAATATATTCCTTTTTCCACTACTACTCTCTTAGCGCTCCAAATGTCCAGTTGAATTTTCTACAGAAAGAGTGTTCAGATCTGCTCAATCAAAAGTATGGTTTAACTCTGTTAGCTGAATGCACAGATCAGAAAGAAGTTTCACAGAATGATTCTGTGTATTTTATATTTGGAGACATTCCTTTTTCCACTATTACCCTCTTAGCGCTCCGAATCTCCACTTGCATTTTCTACAGAAAGAGTGTTTCAGAACGGCTCAATCAAAACTAAGGTTCAACTCTTTTAGTTGAACAAACAGAACAGAAAGAAGTTTCACACAATTCTTCTGTGTAGTTTTTATTTGTAGACATTCTTTTTCCCAATATAGGCCTCTTAGCGCTCAGAATGTCCAATTGCAGTTTCTACAGAAAGATCTTTTCAGAACGGCTCAACCAAAAGTAAGGTTCAACTCTGTTAGTTGAATGCACAGAACAGAAAGAAGTTTCATACAATGCTTCTGTGTAGTTCATATTTGAACATATTCTTTTTTCCATTATTACCCACTTAGCGCTACGAATGTCCAGTTGCATTTTCTACAGACAGAGTGTTTCAAAACTGCTCAATCAAAAGTATGGTTTAACTCTGTTAGCTGAATGCTCAGATCAGAAAGAAGTTTCACAGAATGCTTCTGTGAAGTTTATATTTGAATATATTACTTTTTCCACTACTACGCTCTTAGCGCTCCAAATGTCCAGTTGCATTTTCAACAGAAAGAGTGTTCAGATCTGCTCAATCAAAAGTATGGTTTAACTCTGTTAGCTGAATGCACAGATCAGAAAGAAGTTTCACCGAATGATTCTGTGTAGTTTATATTTGAAGACATTCCTTTTTCCACTATTACCCTGTTAGCGCTCCGAATCTCCACTTGCATTTTCTACAAAAAGAGTGTTTCATAACTGCTCAATCAAAAATATGTTTTACCTCTGTTGCCTGAATTTACAGATCAGAAATAAGTTTCACAGAATGCATCTGTGTAGTTTTTATTTGAAGATATTCTTTTTCCCAATGTAGGCCTCTTAGCGCTTAGCATGTCCACTTGCAGTTTCTACAGAAAGAGTGTTTCAGAACGGCTCAATCAAAAGTAAGGTTCAACTCTGTTAGTTGAATGCACAGAACAGAAAGAATTTTCACAGAATTCTACTGTGTAGTTTATATTTGAATATATTCCTTTTTCCACTAATACCCTCTTAGCGCTCCGAATGTCCACTTGCATTTTCTACAGAAAGAGTGTTCAGAACTGCGCAATCAAAAGTATGGTTTAACTCTGTTAGCTTAATGAACATATCAGAAATAAGTTTCACACAATGCTTCTGTGTAGTTTTTATTTGAAGATATTATTTTTCCCAATAGAGGCCTCTTAGCGCTCAGAATGTCCAATTGCAGTTTCTACAGAAAGAGTGTTTCAGAAAGGCTCAATCAAAAGTGAGGTTCAACTCTGTTAGTTGAATGCACAGAACAGAAAGAAGTTTCATACAATGCTTCTGTGTAGTTTATATTTGAACATATTCTTTTTTCCACTATTACCCACTTAGCGCTACGAATGTCCAGTTGCATTTTCTACAGACAGAGTGTTTCAAAACTGCTCAATCAAAAGTATGTTTTAACTCTGTTAGCTGAATGCACAGATCACAAAGATGTTTCACAGAATGATTCAGTGTAGTTTATATTTGGAGACATTCCTTTTTCCACTATTACCCTCTTAGCGCTCCGAATCTCCACTTGCATTTTCTACAGAAAGAGTGTTTCAGAACGGCTCAATCAAAACTAATGTTCAACTCTTTTAGTTGAACAAACAGATCAGAAAGAAGTTTCACACAATTCTTCTGTGTAGTTTTTATTTGTAGACATTCTTTTTCCCAATATAGGCCTCTTAGCGCTAAGAATGTCCAATTGCAGTTTCTACAGAAAGAGTGTTTCAGAACGGCTCAATCAAAAGTATGGTTCAACTCTGTTAGTTGAATGCACAGAACAGAAAGAAGTTTCATACAATGATTCTGTGTAGTTTATATTTGAACATATTCTTTTTTCCACTATTACCCACTTAGCGCTACGAATGTCCAGTTGCATTTTCTACAGACAGAGTGTTTCAAAACTGCTCAATCAAAAGTATGGTTTAACTCTGTTAGCTGAATGCTCAGATCAGAAAGAAGTTTCACAGAATGCTTCTGTGTAGTTCATATTTGAATATATTCCTTTTTCCACTATTACGCTCTTAGCGCTCCAAATGTCCAGTTGCATTTTCTACAGAAAGAGTGTTCAGATCTGCTCAATCAACAGTATGGTTTAACTCTGTTAGCTGAATGCACAGATCAGAAAGAAGTTTCACCGAATGATTCTGTGTAGTTTATATTTGAAGACATTCCTTTTTCCACTATTACCCTCTTAGCGCTCCGAATCTCCACTCGCATTTTCTACAAAAAGAGTGTTTCATAACTGCTCAATCAAAAATATGTTTTATCTCTGTTAACTGAATTTACAGATCAGAAATAAGTTTCACAGAATGCATCTGTGTAGTTTTTATTTGAAGATATTCTTTTTCCCAATGTAGGCCTCTTAGCGCTTAGCATGTCCAATTGCAGTTTCTACAGAAAGAGTGTTTCAGAACGGCTCAATCAAAAGTAAGGTTCAACTCTGTTAGTTGAATGCACAGAACAGAAAGAATTTTCACAGAATGCTACTGTGTAGTTTATATTTGAATATATTCCTTTTTCCACTATTACCCTCTTAGCGCTCCGAATGTCCACTTGCATTTTCTACAGAAAGAGTGTTCAGAACTGCGCAATCAAAAGTATGGTTTAACTCTGTTAGCTTAATGAACATATCAGAAATAAGTTTCACACAATGCTTCTGTGTAGTTTTTATTTGAAGATATTATTTATCCCAATAGAGGCATCTTAGCGCTCAGAATGTCCAATTGCAGTTTCTACAGAAAGAGTGTTTCAGAAAGGCTCAATCAAAAGTAAGGTTCAACTCTGTTAGTTGAATGCACAGAACAGAAAGAAGTTTCATACAATGCTTCTGTGTAGTTTATATTTGAACATATTCTTTTTTCCACTATTACCCACTTAGCGCTACGAATGTCCAGTTGCATTTTCTACAGACAGAGTGTTTCAAAACTGCTCAATCAAAAGTATGGTTTAACTCTGTTAGCTGAATGCTCAGATCAGAAAGAAGTTTCACAGAATGCTTCTGTGTAGTTTATATTTGAATATATTCCTTTTTCCACTACTACTCTCTTAGCGCTCCAAATGTCCAGTTGCATTTTCTACAGAAAGAGTGTTCAGATCTGCTCAATCAAAAGTATGGTTTAACTCTGTTAGCTGAATGCACAGATCAGAAAGAAGTTTCACAGAATGATTCTTTGTAGTTTATATTTGGAGACATTCCTTTTTCCACTATTACCCTCTTAACGCTCCGAATCTCCACTTGCATTTTCTACAGAAAGAGTGTTTCAGAACGGCTCAATCAAAACTAAGGTTCAACTCTTTTAGTTGAACAAACAGAACAGAAAGAAGTTTCACACAATTCTTCTGTGTAGTTTTTATTTGTAGACATTCTTTTTCCCAATATAGGCCTCTTAGCGCTAAGAATGTCCAATTGCAGTTTCTACAGAAAGAGTGTTTCAGAACGGCTCAATCAAAAGTATGGTTCAACTCTGTTAGTTGAATGCACAGAACAGAAAGAAGTTTCATACAATGATTCTGTGTAGTTTATATTTGAACATATTCTTTTTTCCACTATTACCCACTTAGCGCTACGAATGTCCAGTTGCATTTTCTACAGACAGAGTGTTTCAAAACTGCTCAATCAAAAGTATGGTTTAACTCTGTTAGCTGAATGCTCAGATCAGAAAGAAGTTTCACAGAATGCTTCTGTGTAGTTTATATTTGAATATATTCCTTTTTCCACTACTACGCTCTTAGCGCTCCAAATGTCCAGTTGCATTTTCTACAGAAAGAGTGTTCAGATCTGCACAATCAAAAGTATGGTTTAACTCTGTTAGCTGAATGCACAGATGAGAAAGAAGTTTCACCGAATGATTCTGTGTAGTTTATATTTGAAGACATTCCTTTTTCCACTATTACCCTCTTAGCGCTCCGAATCTCCACTTGCATTTTCTACAAAAAGAGTGTTTCATAACTGCTCAATCAAAAATATGTTTTATCTCTGTTAACTGAATTTACAGATCAGAAATAAGTTTCACAGAATGCATCTGTGTAGTTTTTATTTGAAGATATTATTTTTCCCAATGTAGGCCTCTTAGCGCTTAGCATGTCCAATTGCAGTTTCTACAGAAAGAGTGTTTCAGAACGGCTCAATTAAAAGTAAGGTTCAACTCTGTTAGTTGAATGCACAGAACAGAAAGTATTTTCACAGAATGCTACTGCGTAGTTTATATTTGAATATATTCCTTTTTCCACTATTACCCTCTTAGCGCTCCGAATGTCCACTTGCATTTTCTAGAGAAAGAGTGTTCAGAACTGCACAATCAAAAGTATGGTTTAACTCTGTTAGCTTAATGAACATATCAGAAATAAGTTTCACACAATGCTTCTGTGTAGTTTTTATTTGAAGATATTATTTTTCCCAATAGAGGCCTCTTAGGAAACAGAATGTCCAATTGCTGTTTCTACAGAAAGAGTGTTTCAGAAAGGCTCAATCAAAAGTAAGGTTCAACTCGGTTAGTTCAATGCACAGATCAGAAAGAAGTTTCATACAATGCTTCTGTGTAGTTTATATTTGAACATATTCTTTTTTCCACTATTACCCACTTAGCGCTACGAATGTCCAGTTGCATTTTCTACAGACAGAGTGTTTCAAAACTGCTCAATCAAAAGTATGGTTTAACTCTGTTAGCTGAATGCACAGATCAGAAATAAGTTTCACAGAATGATTCTGTGTAGTTTATATTTGTAGACATTCCTTTTTCCACTATTACCCTCTTAGTGCTCCGAATCTCCACTTGCATTTTCTACAGAAAGAGTGTTTCAGAACGGCTCAATCAAAACTAAGGTTCAACTCTTTTAGTTGGACAAACAGAACAGAAAGAAGTTTCACACAATTCTTCTGTGTAGTTTTTATTTGTAGACATTCTTTTTCCCAATATAGGCCTCTTAGCGCTCAGAATGTCCAATTGCAGTTTCTACAGAAAGAGTGTTTCAGAACGGCTCAATCAAAAGTAAGGTTCAACTCTGTTAGTTGAATGCACAGAACAGAAAGAAGTTTCATACAATGCTTCTGTGTAGTTTATATTTGAACATATTTTTTTTCCTCTATTACCCTCTTAGCGCTACGAATGTCCAGTTGCATTTTCTACAGACAGAGTGTTTCAAACCTGCTCAATCAAAAGTATGGTTTAACTCTGTTAGCTGAATGCTCAGATCAGAAAGAAGTTTCACAGAATGCTTCTGTGTAGTTTATATTTGAATATATTCCTTTTTCCACTACTACGCTCTTAGCGCTCCAAATGTCCAGTTGCATTTTCTACAGAAAGAGTGTTCAGATCTGCTCAATCAAAAGTATGGTTTAACTCTGTTAGCTGCATGCACAGATCAGAAAGAAGTTTCACCGAATGATTCTGTGTAGTTTATATTTGAAGACATTCCTTTTTCCACTATTACCCTCTTAGCGCTCCGAATCTCCACTTGCATTTTCTACAAAAAGAGTGTTTCATAACTGCTCAATCAAAAATATGTTTTATCTCTGTTTACTGAATTTACAGATCAGAAATAAGTTTCACAGAATGCATCTGTGTAGTTTTTATTTGAAGATATTCTTTTTCCCAATGTAGGCCTCTTAGCGCTTAGCATGTCCAATTGCAGTTTCTACAGAAAGAGTGTTTCAGAATGGCTCAATCAAAAGTAAGGTTCAACTCTGTTAGTTGAATGCACAGAACAGAAAGAATTTTCACAGAATGCTACTGTGTAGTTTATATTTGAATATATTCCTTTCTCCACTATTACCCTATTAGCGCTCCGAATGTCCACTTGCATTTTCTACAGAAAGAGTGTTCAGAACTGCGCAATCAAAAGTATGGTTTAACTCTGTTAGCTTAATGAACATATCAGAAATAAGTTTCACACAATGCTTCTGTGTAGTTTTTATTTGAAGATATTATTTTTCCCAATATAGGCCTCTTAGCGCTCAGAATGTCCAATTGCAGTTTCTACAGAAAGAGTGTTTCAGAAAGGCTCAATCAAAAGTAAGGTTCAACTCTGTTAGTTGAATGCACAGAACAGAAAGAAATTTCATACAATACTTCTGTGTAGTTTATATTTGAAGATATTCTTTTTTCCACTATTACCCACTTGGCGCTACGAATGTCCAGTTGCATTTTCTACAGACAGAGTGTTTCAAAACTGCTCAATCAAAAGTATGGTTTAACTCTGTTAGCTGAATGCTCAGATCAGAAAGAAGTTTCACAGAATGCTTCTGTGTAGTTTATATTTGAATATATTCCTTTTTCCACTACTACTCTCTTAGCGCTCCAAATGTCCAGTTGCATTTTCTACAGAAAGAGTGTTCAGATCTGCTCAATCAAAAGTATGGTTTAACTCTGTTAGCTGAATGCACAGATCAGAAAGAAGTTTCACAGAATGATTCTGTGTAGTTTATATTTGGAGACATTCCTTTTTCCACTATTACCCTCTTAGCGCTCCGAATCTCCACTTGCATTTTCTACAGAAAGAGTGTTTCAGAACGGCTCAATCAAAACTAAGGTTCAACTCTTTTAGTTGAACAAACAGAACAGAAAGAAGTTTCACACAATTCTTCTGTGTAGTTTTTATTTGTAGACATTCTTTTTCCCAATATAGGCCTCTTAGCGCTCAGAATGTCCAATTGCAGTTGCTACAGAAAGAGTGTTTCAGGACGGCTCAATCAAAAGTAAGCTTCAACTCTGTTAGTTGAAAGTACAGAACAGAAAGAAGTTTCATAAAATGCTTTTGTGTAGTTTATATTTGAACATATTCTTTTTTCCTCTATTACCCACTTAGCGCTAAGAATGTCAAGTTGCATTTTCTACAGACAGAGTGTTTCAATACTGCTCAATCAAAAGTATGGTTTAACTCTGTTAGCTGAATGCTCAGATCAGAAAGAAGTTTCACAGAATGCTTCTGTGTAGTTTATATTTGAATATATTCCTTTTTCCACTACTACGCTCTTAGCGCTCCAAATGTCCAGTTGCATTTTCTACAGAAAGAGTGTTCAGATCTGCTCAATCAAAAGTATGGTTTAACTCTGTTAGCTGCATGCACAGATCAGAAAGAAGTTTCACCGAATGATTCTGTGTAGTTTATATTTGAAGACATTCCTTTTTCCACTATTACCCTCTTAGCGCTCCGAATCTCCACTTGCATTTTCTACAAAAAGACTGTTTCATAACTGCTCAATCAAAAATATGTTTTATCTCTGTTTACTGAATTTACAGATCAGAAATAAGTTTCACAGAATGCATCTGTGTAGTTTTTATTTGAAGATATTCTTTTTCCTAATGTAGGCCTCTTAGCGCTTAGCATGTCCAATTGCAGTTTCTACAGAAAGAGTGTTTCAGAACGGCTCAATCAAAAGTAAGGTTCAACTCTGTTAGTTGAATGCACAGAACAGAAAGAATTTTCACAGAATGCTACTGTGTAGTTTATATTTGAATATATTCCTTTCTCCACTATTACACTCTTAGCGCTCCGAATGTCCACTTGCATTTTCTACAGAAAGAGTGTTCAGAACTGCGCAATCAAAAGTATGGTTTAACTCTGTTAGCTTAATGAACATATCAGAAATAAGTTTCACACAATGCTTCTGTGTAGTTTTTATTTGAAGATATTATTTTTCCCAATATAGGCCTCTTAGCGCTCAGAATGTCCAATTGCAGTTTCTACGGAAAGAGTGTTTCAGAAAGGCTCAATCAAAAGTAAGGTTCAACTCTGTTAGTTGAATGCACAGAACAGAAAGAAATTTCATACAATGCTTCTGTGTAGTTTATATTTGAAGATATTCTTTTTTCCACTATTACCCTCTTGGCGCTACGAATGTCCAGTTGCATTTTCTACAGACAGAGTGTTTCAAAACTGCTCAATCAAAAGTATGGTTTAACTCTGTTAGCTGAATGCTCAGATCAGAAAGAAGTTTCACAGAATGCTTCTGTGTATTTTATATTTTAATATATTCCTTTTTCCACTACTACTCTCTTAGCGCTCAAAATGTCCAGTTGCATTTTCTACAGAAAGAGTGTTCAGATCTGCTCAATCAAAAGTATGGTTTAACTCTGTTAGGTGAATGCACAGATCAGAAAGAAGTTTCACAGAATGATTCTGTGTAGTTTATATTTGGAGACATTCCTTTTTCCACTATTACCCTCTTAGCGCTCCGAATCTCCACTTGCATTTTCTACAGAAAGAGTGTTTCAGAACGGCTCAATCAAAACTAAGGTTCAACTCTTTTAGTTGAACAAACAGAACAGAAAGAAGTTTCACAAAATTCTTCTGTGTAGTTTTTATTTGTAGACATTCTTTTTCCCAATATAGGCCTCTTAGCGCTCAGAATGTCCAATTGCAGTTGTTACAGAAAGAGTGTTTCAGAACGGCTCAATCAAAAGTAAGGCTCAACTCTGTTAGTTGAATGCACAGAACAGAAAGAAGTTTCATACAATGCTTCTGTGTAGTTTATATTTGAACATATTCTTTTTTCCTCTATTACCCACTTAGCGCTACGAATGTCCAGTTGCATTTTCTACAGACAGAGTGTTTCAAAACTGCTCAATCAAAAGTATGGTTTAACTCTGTTAGCTGAATGCTCAGATCAGAAAGAAGTTTCACAGAATGCTTCTGTGTAGTTTATATTTGAATATATTACTATTTCCACTACTACGCTCTTAGCGCTCCAAATGTCCAGTTGCATTTTCTACAGAAAGAGTGTTCAGATCTGCTCAATCAAAACTATGGTTTAACTCTGTTAGCTGAATGTACAGATCAGAAAGAAATTTCACCGAATGATTCTGTGTAGTTTATATTTGAAGACATTCCTTTTTCCACTATTACCCTCTTAGCGCTCCGAATCTCCACTTGCATTTTCTACAAAAAGAGTGTTTCATAACTGCTCAATCAAAAATATGTTTTATCTCTGTTAACTGAATTTACAGATCAGAAATAAGTTTCACAGAATGCATCTGTGTAGTTTTTATTTGAAGATATTCTTTTTCCCAATGTAGGCCTCTTAGCGCTTAGCATGTCCAATTGCAGTTTCTACAGAAAGAGTGTTTCAGAACGGCTCAATCAAAAGTAAGGTTCAACTCTGTTAGTTGAATGCACAGAACAGAAAGAATTTTCACAGAATGCTACTGTGTAGTTTATATTTGAATATATTCCTTTCTCCACTATTACCCTCTTAGCGCTCCGAATGTCCACTTGCATTTTCTACAGAAAGAGTGTTCAGAACTGCGCAATCAAAAGTATGGTTTAACTCTGTTAGCTTAATGAACATATCAGAAATAAGTTTCACACAATGCTTCTGTGTAGTTTTTATTTGAAGATATTATTTTTCCCAATATAGGCCTCTTAGCGCTCAGAATGTCCAATTGCAGTTTCTACAGAAAGAGTGTTTCAGAAAGGCTCAATCAAATGTAAGGTTCAACTCTGTCAGTTGAATGCACAGAACAGAAAGAAATTTCATACAATGCTTCTGTGTAGTTTATATTTGAAGATATTCTTTTTTCCACTATTACCCACTTGGCTCTACGAATGTCCAGTTGCATTTTCTACAGACAGAGTGTTTCAAAACTGCTCAATCAAAAGTATGGTTTAACTCTGTTAGCTGAATGCTCAGATCAGAAAGAAGTTTCACAGAATGCTTCTGTGTAGTTTATATGTGAATATATTCCTTTTTCCACTACTACTCTCTTAGCGCTCCAAATGTCCAGTTGCATTTTCTACAGAAAGAGTGTTCAGATCTGCTCAATCAAAAGTATGGTTTAACTCTGTTAGCTGAATGCACAGATCAGAAAGAAGTTTCACAGAATGATTCTGTGTAGTTTATATTTGGAGACATTCCTTTTTCCACTATTACCCTCTTAGCGCTCCGAATCTCCACTTGCATTTTCTACAGAAAGTGTGTTTCAGAACGGCTCAATCAAAACTAAGGTTCAACTCTTTTAGTTGAACAAACAGAACAGAAAGAAGTTTCACACAATTCTTCTGTGTAGTTTTTATTTGTAGACATTCTTTTTCCCAATATAGGCCTCTTAGCGCTCTGAATGTCCAATTGCAGTTGCTACAGAAAGAGTGTTTCAGAACGGCTCAATCAAAAGTAAGGTTCAACTCTGTTAGTTGAATGCACAGAACAGAAAGAAGTTTCATACAATGCTTCTGTGTAGTTTATATTTGAACATATTCTTTTTTCCTCTATTACCCACTTAGCGCTACGAATGTCCAGTTGCATTTTCTACAGACAGAGTGTTTCAAAACTGCTCAATCAAAAGTATGGTTTAACTCTGTTAGCTGAATGCTCAGATCAGAAAGAAGTTTCACAGAATGCTTCTGTGTAGTTTATATTTGAATATATTCCTTTTTCCACTATTACGCTCTTAGCGCTCCAAATGTCCAGATGCATTTTCTACAGAAAGAGTGTTCAGATCTGCTCAATCAAAAGTATGGTTTAACTCTGTTAGCTGAATGCACAGATCAGAAAGAAGTTTCACCGAATGATTCTGTGTAGTTTATATTTGAAGACATTCCTTTTTCCACTATTACCCTCTTAGCGCTCCGAATCTCCACTTGCATTTTCTACAAAAAGAGTGTTTCATAACTGCTCAATCAAAAATATGTTTTATCTCTGTTAACTGAATTTACAGATCAGAAATAAGTTTCACAGAATGCATCTGTGTAGTTTTTATTTGAAGATATTCTTTTTCCCAATGTAGGCCTCTTAGCGCTTAGCATGTCCAATTGCAGTTTCTACAGAAAGAGTGTTTCAGAACGGCTCAATCAAAAGTAAGGTTCAACTCTGTTAGTTGAATGCACAGAACAGAAAGAATTTTCACAGAATGCTACTGTGTAGTTTATATTTGAATATATTCCTTTCTCCACTATTACCCTCTTAGCGCTCCGAATGTCCACTTGCATTTTCTACAGAAAGAGTGTTCAGAACTGCGCAATCAAAAGTATGGTTTAACTCTGTTAGCTTAATGAACATATCAGAAATAAGTTTCACACAATGCTTCTGTGTAGTTTTTATTTGAAGATATTATTTTTCCCAATATAGGCCTCTTAGCGCTCAGAATGTCCAATTGCAGTTTCTACAGAAAGAGTGTTTCAGAAAGGCTCAATCAAAAGTAAGGTTCAACTCTGTTAGTTGAATGCACAGAACAGAAAGAAATTTCATACAATGCTTCTGTGTAGTTTATATTTGAAGATATTCTTTTTTCCACTATTACCCACTTGGCTCTACGAATGTCCAGTTGCATTTTCTACAGACAGAGGGTTTCAAAACTGCTCAATCAAAAGTATGGTTTAACTCTGTTAGCTGAATGCTCAGATCAGAAAGAAGTTTCACAGAATGCTTCTGTGTAGTTTATATTTGAATATATTCCTTTTTCCACTACTACTCTCTTAGCGCTCCAAATGTCCAGTTGCATTTTCTACAGAAAGTGTGTTCAGATCTGCTCAATCAAAAGTATGGTTTAACTCTGTTAGCTGAATGCACAGATCAGAAAGAAGTTTCACAGAATGATTCTGTGTAGTTTATATTTGGAGACATTCCTTTTTCCACTATTACCCACTTAGCGCTCCGAATCTCCACTTGCATTTTCTACAGAAAGAGTGTTTCAGAACGGCTCAATCAAAACTAAGGTTCAACTCTTTTAGTTGAACAAACAGAACAGAAAGAAGTTTCACACAATTCTTCTGTGTAGTTTTTATTTGTAGACATTCTTTTTCCCAATATAGGCCTCTTAGCGCTCAGAATGTCCAATTGCAGTTTCTACAGAAAGAGTGTTTCAGAATGGCTCAATCAAAAGTAAGGTTCAACTCTGTTAGTTGAATGCACAGAACAGAAAGAAGTTTCATACAATGCTTCTGTGTAGTTTATATTTGAACATATTCTTTTTTCCACTATTACCCACTTAGCGCTACGAATGTCCAGTTGCATTTTCTACAGACAGAGTGTTTCAAAACTGCTCAATCAAAAGTATGGTTTAACTCTGTTAGCTGTATGCTCAGATCAGAAAGAAGTTTCACAGAATGCTTCTGTGTAGTTTATATTTGAATATATTCCTTTTTCCACTACTACGCTCTTAGGGCTCCAAATGTCCAGTTGCATTTTCAACAGAAAGAGTGTTCAGATCTGCTCAATCAAAAGAATGGTTTAACTCTGTTAGCTGAATGCACAGATCAGAAAGAAGTTTCACTGAATGATTCTGTGTAGTTTATATTTGAAGACATTCCTTTTTCCACTATTACCCTCTTAGCGCTCCGAATCTCCACTTGCATTTTCTACGAAAAGAGTGTTTCATAACTGCTCAATCAAAAATATGTTTTATCTCTGTTAACTGAATTTACAGATCAGAAATAAGTTTCACAGAATGCATCTGTATAGTTTTTATTTGAAGATATTCTTTTTCTCAATGTAGGCCTCTTAGCGCTTAGCATGTCCAATTGCAGTTTCTACAGAAAGAGTGTTTCAGAACGGCTCAATCAAAAGTAAGGTTAAACTCTGTTAGTTGAATGCACAGAACAGAAAGAATTTTCACAGAATGCTACTGTGTAGTTTATATTTGAATATATTCCTTTTTCCACTATTACCCTCTTAGCGCTCCGAATGTCCACTTGTATTTTCTACAGAAAGAGTGTTCAGAACTACGCAATCAAAAGTATGGTTTAACTCTGTTAGCTTAATGAACATATCAGAAATAAG
Source organism: Symphalangus syndactylus (assembly GCF_028878055.3). Classification (NCBI taxonomy): domain Eukaryota; kingdom Metazoa; phylum Chordata; class Mammalia; order Primates; family Hylobatidae; genus Symphalangus; species Symphalangus syndactylus. The sequence continues at coordinate 4,677,899 of NC_072429.2, forward strand.
TTTCACACAATACTTCTGTGTAGTTTTCATTTGAAGATATTATTTTTCCCAATAGAGGCCTCTTAGCGCTCAGAATGTCCAATTGCAGTTTCTACAGAGAGAGTGTTTCAGAAAGGCTCAATCAAAAGTAAGGTTCAACTCTGTTAGTTGAATGTACAGAACAGAAAGTAGTTTCATACAATGCTTCTGTGTAGTTTATATTTGAACATATTCTTTTTTCCACTATTACCCACTTAGCGCTACGAATGTCCAGTTGCATTTTCTACAGACAGAGTGTTTCAAAACTGCTCAATCAAAAGTATGGTTTAACTCTGTTAGCTGAATGCTCAGATCAGAAAGAAGTTTCACGGAATGCTTCTGTGTAGTTTATATTTGAATATATTCCTTTTTCCACTAATACGCTCTTAGCGCTCCAAATGTCCAGTTGCATTTTCAACAGAAAGAGTGTTCAGATCTGCTAAATCAAAAGTATGGTTTAACTCTGTTAGCTGAATGTACAGATCAGAAAGAAGTTTCACCGAATGATTCTGTGTAGTTTATATTTGAAGACATTCCTTTTTCCACTATTACCCTCTTAGCGCTCCGAATCTCCACTTGCATTTTCTACAAAAAGAGTGTTTCATAACTGCTCAATCAAAAATATGTTTTATCTCTGTTAACTGAATTTACAAATCAGAAATAAGTTTCACAGAATGCATCTGTGTAGTTTTTATTTGAAGATATTCTTTTTCCCAATGTAGGCCTCTTAGCGCTTAGCATGTCCAATTGCAGTTTCTACAGAAAGAGTGTTTCAGAACGGCTCAATCAAAAGTAAGGTTCAACTCTGTTAGTTGAATGCACAGAACAGAAAGAATTTTCACAGAATGCTACTGTGTAGTTTATATTTGAATATATTCCTTTTTCCACTATTACCCTCTTAGCGCTCCGAATGTCCACTTGCATTTTCTACAGAAAGAGTGATCAGAACTTCGCAATCAAAAGTATGGTTTAACTCTGTTAGCTTAATGAACATATCAGAAATAAGTTTCCCACAATGCTTCTGTGTAGTTTTTATTTGAAGATATTATTTTTCCCAATAGAGGCCTCTTAGCGCTCAGAATGTCCAATTGCAGTTTCTACAGAAAGAGTGTTTCAGAAAGGCTCAATCAAAAGTAAGGTTCAACTCTGTTAGTTGAATGCACAGAACAGAAAGTAGTTTCATTCAATGCTTCTGTGTAGTTTATATTTGAACATATTCTTTTTTCCACTATTACCCACTTAGCGCTACGAATGTCCAGTTGCATTTTCTACAGACAGAATGTTTCAAAACTGCTCAATCAAAAGTATGGTTTAACTCTGTTAGCTGAATGCTCAGATCAGAAAGAAGTTTCACAGAATGCTTCTCTGTAGTTTATATTTGAATATATTCCTTTTTCCACTACTACTCTCTTAGCGCTCCAAATGTCCTGTTGCATTTTCTACAGAAAGAGTGTTCAGATCTGCTCAATCAAAAGTATGGTTTAACTCTGTTAGCTGAATGCACAGATCAGAAAGATGTTTCACAGAATGATTCTGTGTAGTTTATATTTGGAGACATTCCTTTTTCCACTATTACCCTCTTAGCGCTCCGAATCTCCACTTGCATTTTCTACAGAAAGAGTGTTTCAGAACGGCTCAATCAAAACTAAGGTTCAACTCTTTTAGTTGAACAAACAGAACAGAAAGAAGTTTCACAAAATTCTTCTGTGTAGTTTTTATTTGTAGACATTCTTTTTCCCAATATAGGCCTCTTAGCGCTCAGAATGTCCAATTGCAGTTACTACAGAAAGAGTGTTTCAGAACGGCTCAATCAAAAGTAAGGTTCAACTCTGTTAGTTGAATGCACAGAACAGAAAGAAGTTTCATACAATGCTTCTGTGTAGTTTATATTTGAACATATTCTTTTTTCCACTATTACCCACTTAGCGCTAAGAATGTCCAGTTGCATTTTCTACAGACAGAGTGTTTCAAAACTGCTCAATCAAAAGTATGGTTTAACTCTGTAAGCTGTATGCTCAGATCAGAAAGAAGTTTCACAGAATGCTTCTGTGTAGTTTATATTTGAATATATTCCTTTTTCCAATACTACGCTCTTAGCGCTCCAAATGTCCAGTTGCATTTTCAACAGAAAGAGTGTTCAGATCTGCTCAATCAAAAGAACGGTTTAACTCTGTTAGCTGAATGCACAGATCAGAAAGAAGTTTCACCGAATGATTCTGTGTAGTTTATATTTGAAGACATTCCTTTTTCCACTATTACCCTCTTAGCGCTCCGAATCTCCACTTGCATTTTCTACGAAAAGAGTGTTTCATAACTGCTCAATCAAAAATATGTTTTATCTCTGTTAACTGAATTTACAGATCAGAAATAAGTTTCACAGAATGCATCTGTATAGTTTTTATTTGAAGATATTCTTTTTCCCAATGTAGGCCTCTTAGCGCTTAGCATGTCCAATTGCAGTTTCTACAGAAAGAGTGTTTCAGAACGGCTCAATCAAAAGTAAGGTTCAACTCTGTTAGTTGAATGCACAGAACAGAAAGAATTTTCACAGAATGCTACTGTGTAGTTTATATTTGAATATATTCCTTTTTCCACTCTTACCCTCTTAGCGCTCCGAATGTCCACTTGCATTTTCTACAGAAAGAGTGTTCAGAACTACGCAATCAAAAGTATGGTTTAACTCTGTTAGCTTAATGAACATATCAGAAATAAGTTTCACACAATGCTTCTGTGTAGTTTTCATTTGAAGATATTATTTTTCCCAATAGAGGCCTCTTAGCGCTCAGAATGTCCAATTGCAGTTTCTACAGAGAGAGTGTTTCAGAAAGGCTCAATCGAAAGTAAGGTTCAACTCTGTTAGTTGAATGCACAGAACAGAAAGAAGTTTCATACAATGCTTCTGTGTAGTTTATATTTGAACATATTCTTTTTTCCACTATTACCCACTTAGCGCTACGAATGTCCAGTTGCATTTTCTACAGACAGAGTGTTTCAAAACTGCTCAAACAAAAGTATGGTTTAACTCTGTTAGCTGAATGCTCAGATCAGAAAGAAGTTTCACGGAATGCTTCTGTGTAGTTTATATTTGAATATATTCCTTTTTCCACTAATACGCTCTTAGCGCTCCAAATGTCCAGTTGCATTTTCAACAGAAAGAGTGTTCAGATCTGCTCAATCAAAAGTATGGTTTAACTCTGTTAGCTGAATGCACAGATCAGAAAGAAGTTTCACCGAATGATTCTGTGTAGTTTATATTTGAAGACATTCCTTTTTCCACTATTACCCTCTTAGCGCTCCGAATCTCCACTTGCATTTTCTACAAAAAGAGTGTTTCATAACTGCTCAATCAAAAATATGTTTTATCTCTGTTAACTGAATTTACAGATCAGAAATAAGTTTCACAGAATTCATCTGTGTAGTTTTTATTTGAAGATATTCTTTTTCCCAATGTAGGCCTCTTAGCGCTTAGCATGTCCAATTGCAGTTTCTACAGAAAGAGTGTTTCAGAACGGCTCAATCAAAAGTAAGGTTCAACTCTGTTAGTTGAATGCACAGAACAGAAAGAATTTTCACAGAATGCTACTGTGTAGTTTATATTTGAATATATTCCTTTCTCCACTATTACCCTCTTAGCGCTCCGAATGTCCACTTGCATTTTCTACAGAAAGAGTGTTCAGAACTGCGCAATCAAAAGTATGGTTTAACTCTGTTAGCTTAATGAACATATCAGAAATAAGTTTCACACAATGCTTCTGTGTAGTTTTTATTTGAAGATATTATTTTTTCCAATATAGGCCTCTTAGCGCTCAGAATGTCCAATTGCAGTTTCTACAGAAAGAGTGTTTCAGAAAGGCTCAATCAAAAGTAAGGTTCAACTCTGTCAGTTGAATGCACAGAACAGAAAGAAATTTCATACAATGCTTCTGTGTAGTTTATATTAGAAGATATTCTTTTTTCCACTATTACCCTCTTGGCTCTACGAATGTCCAGTTGCATTTTCTACAGACAGAGTGTTTCAAAACTACTCAATCAAAAGTATGGTTTAACTCTGTTAGCTGAATGCTCAGATCAGAAAGAAGCTTCACAGAATGCTTCTGTGTAGTTTATATGTGAATATATTCCTTTTTCCACTACTACTCTCTTAGCGCTCCAAATGTCCAGTTGCATTTTCTACAGAAAGAGTGTTCAGATCTGCTCAATCAAAAGTATGGTTTAACTCTGTTAGCTGAATGCACAGATCAGAAAGAAGTTTCACAGAATGATTCTGTGTAGTTTATATTTGGAGACATTCCTTTTTCCACTATTACCCTCTTAGCGCTCCGAATCTCCACTTGCATTTTCTACAGAAAGTGTGTTTCAGAACGGCTCAATCAAAACTAAGGTTCAACTCTTTTAGTTGAACAAACAGAACAGAAAGAAGTTTCACACAATTCTTCTGTGTAGTTTTTATTTGTAGACATTCTTTTTCCCAATATAGGCCTCTTAGCGCTCTGAATGTCCAATTGCAGTTGCTACAGAAAGAGTGTTTCAGAACGGCTCAATCAAAAGTAAGGTTCAACTCTGTTAGTTGAATGCACAGAACAGAAAGAAGTTTCATACAATGCTTCTGTGTAGTTTATATTTGAACATATTCTTTTTTCCTCTATTACCCACTTAGCGCTACGAATGTCCAGTTGCATTTTCTACAGACAGAGTGTTTCAAAACTGCTCAATCAAAAGTATGGTTTAACTCTGTTAGCTGAATGCTCAGATCAGAAAGAAGTTTCACAGAATGCTTCTGTGTAGTTTATATTTGAATATATTCCTTTTTCCACTATTACGCTCTTAGCGCTCCAAATGTCCAGTTGCATTTTCTACAGAAAGAGTGTTCAGATCTGCTCAATCAAAAGTATGGTTTAACTCTGTTAGCTGAATGCACAGATCAGAAAGAAGTTTCACCGAATGATTCTGTGTAGTTTATATTTGAAGACATTCCTTTTTCCACTATTACCCTCTTAGCGCTCCGAATCTCCACTTGCATTTTCTACAAAAAGAGTGTTTCATAACTGCTCAATCAAAAATATGTTTTATCTCTGTTAACTGAATTTACAGATCAGAAATAAGTTTCACAGAATGCATCTGTGTAATTTTTATTTGAAGATATTCTTTTTCCCAATGTAGGCCTCTTAGCGCTTAGCATGTCCAATTGCAGTTTCTACAGAAAGAGTGTTTCAGAACGGCTCAATCAAAAGTAAGGTTCAACTCTGTTAGTTGAATGCACAGAACAGAAAGAATTTTCACAGAATGCTACTGTGTAGTTTATATTTGAATATATTCCTTTCTCCACTATTACCCTCTTAGCGCTCCGAATGTCCACTTGCATTTTCTACAGAAAGAGTGTTCAGAACTGCGCAATCAAAAGTATGGTTTAACTCTGTTAGCTTAATGAACATATCAGAAATAAGTTTCACACAATGCTTCTGTGTAGTTTTTATTTGAAGATATTATTTTTCCCAATATAGGCCTCTTAGCGCTCAGAATGTCCAATTGCAGTTTCTACAGAAAGAGTGTTTCAGAAAGGCTCAATCAAAAGTAAGGTTCAACTCTGTTAGTTGAATGCACAGAACAGAAAGAAATTTCATACAATGCTTCTGTGTAGTTTATATTTGAAGATATTCTTTTTTCCACTATTACCCACTTGGCTCTACGAATGTCCAGTTGCATTTTCTACAGACAGAGGGTTTCAAAACTGCTCAATCAAAAGTATGGTTTAACTCTGTTAGCTGAATGCTCAGATCAGAAAGAAGTTTCACAGAATGCTTCTGTGTAGTTTATATTTGAATATATTCCTTTTTCCACTACTACTCTCTTAGCGCTCCAAATGTCCAGTTGCATTTTCTACAGAAAGTGTGTTCAGATCTGCTCAATCAAAAGTATGGTTTAACTCTGTTAGCTGAATGCACAGATCAGAAAGAAGTTTCACAGAATGATTCTGTGTAGTTTATATTTGGAGACATTCCTTTTTCCACTATTACCCTCTTAGCGCTCCGAATCTCCACTTGCATTTTCTACAGAAAGAGTGTTTCAGAACGGCTCAATCAAAACTAAGGTTCAACTCTTTTAGTTGAACAAACAGAACAGAAAGAAGTTTCACACAATTCTTCTGTGTAGTTTTTATTTGTAGACATTCTTTTTCCCAATATAGGCCTCTTAGCGCTCAGAATGTCCAATTGCAGTTTCTACAGAAAGAGTGTTTCAGAATGGCTCAATCAAAAGTAAGGTTCAACTCTGTTAGTTGAATGCACAGAACAGAAAGAAGTTTCATACAATGCTTCTGTGTAGTTTATATTTGAACATATTCTTTTTTCCACTATTACCCACTTAGCGCTACGAATGTCCAGTTGCATTTTCTACAGACAGAGTGTTTCAAAACTGCTCAATCAAAAGTATGGTTTAACTCTGTTAGCTGTATGCTCAGATCAGAAAGAAGTTTCACAGAATGCTTCTGTGTAGTTTATATTTGAATATATTCCTTTTTCCACTACTACGCTCTTAGGGCTCCAAATGTCCAGTTGCATTTTCAACAGAAAGAGTGTTCAGATCTGCTCAATCAAAAGAATGGTTTAACTCTGTTAGCTGAATGCACAGATCAGAAAGAAGTTTCACTGAATGATTCTGTGTAGTTTATATTTGAAGACATTCCTTTTTCCACTATTACCCTCTTAGCGCTCCGAATCTCCACTTGCATTTTCTACGAAAAGAGTGTTTCATAACTGCTCAATCAAAAATATGTTTTATCTCTGTTAACTGAATTTACAGATCAGAAATAAGTTTCACAGAATGCATCTGTATAGTTTTTATTTGAAGATATTCTTTTTCTCAATGTAGGCCTCTTAGCGCTTAGCATGTCCAATTGCAGTTTCTACAGAAAGAGTGTTTCAGAACGGCTCAATCAAAAGTAAGGTTAAACTCTGTTAGTTGAATGCACAGAACAGAAAGAATTTTCACAGAATGCTACTGTGTAGTTTATATTTGAATATATTCCTTTTTCCACTATTACCCTCTTAGCGCTCCGAATGTCCACTTGTATTTTCTACAGAAAGAGTGTTCAGAACTACGCAATCAAAAGTATGGTTTAACTCTGTTAGCTTAATGAACATATCAGAAATAAGTTTCACACAATACTTCTGTGTAGTTTTCATTTGAAGATATTATTTTTCCCAATAGAGGCCTCTTAGCGCTCAGAATGTCCAATTGCAGTTTCTACAGAGAGAGTGTTTCAGAAAGGCTCAATCAAAAGTAAGGTTCAACTCTGTTAGTTGAATGCACAGAACAGAAAGTAGTTTCATACAATGCTTCTGTGTAGTTTATATTTGAACATATTCTTTTTTCCACTATTACCCACTTAGCGCTACGAATGTCCAGTTGCATTTTCTACAGACAGAGTGTTTCAAAACTGCTCAATCAAAAGTATGGTTTAACTCTGTTAGCTGAATGCTCAGATCAGAAAGAAGTTTCACGGAATGCTTCTGTGTAGTTTATATTTGAATATATTCCTTTTTCCACTAATACGCTCTTAGCGCTCCAAATGTCCAGTTGCATTTTCAACAGAAAGAGTGTTCAGATCTGCTAAATCAAAAGTATGGTTTAACTCTGTTAGCTGAATGTACAGATCAGAAAGAAGTTTCACCGAATGATTCTGTGTAGTTTATATTTGAAGACATTCCTTTTTCCACTATTACCCTCTTAGCGCTCCGAATCTCCACTTGCATTTTCTACAAAAAGAGTGTTTCATAACTGCTCAATCAAAAATATGTTTTATCTCTGTTAACTGAATTTACAAATCAGAAATAAGTTTCACAGAATGCATCTGTGTAGTTTTTATTTGAAGATATTCTTTTTCCCAATGTAGGCCTCTTAGCGCTTAGCATGTCCAATTGCAGTTTCTACAGAAAGAGTGTTTCAGAACGGCTCAATCAAAAGTAAGGTTCAACTCTGTTAGTTGAATGCACAGAACAGAAAGAATTTTCACAGAATGCTACTGTGTAGTTTATATTTGAATATATTCCTTTTTCCACTATTACCCTCTTAGCGCTCCGAATGTCCACTTGCATTTTCTACAGAAAGAGTGATCAGAACTTCGCAATCAAAAGTATGGTTTAACTCTGTTAGCTTAATGAACATATCAGAAATAAGTTTCCCACAATGCTTCTGTGTAGTTTTTATTTGAAGATATTATTTTTCCCAATAGAGGCCTCTTAGCGCTCAGAATGTCCAATTGCAGTTTCTACAGAAAGAGTGTTTCAGAAAGGCTCAATCAAAAGTAAGGTTCAACTCTGTTAGTTGAATGCACAGAACAGAAAGTAGTTTCATTCAATGCTTCTGTGTAGTTTATATTTGAACATATTCTTTTTTCCACTATTACCCACTTAGCGCTACGAATGTCCAGTTGCATTTTCTACAGACAGAATGTTTCAAAACTGCTCAATCAAAAGTATGGTTTAACTCTGTTAGCTGAATGCTCAGATCAGAAAGAAGTTTCACAGAATGCTTCTCTGTAGTTTATATTTGAATATATTCCTTTTTCCACTACTACTCTCTTAGCGCTCCAAATGTCCTGTTGCATTTTCTACAGAAAGAGTGTTCAGATCTGCTCAATCAAAAGTATGGTTTAACTCTGTTAGCTGAATGCACAGATCAGAAAGATGTTTCACAGAATGATTCTGTGTAGTTTATATTTGGAGACATTCCTTTTTCCACTATTACCCTCTTAGCGCTCCGAATCTCCACTTGCATTTTCTACAGAAAGAGTGTTTCAGAACGGCTCAATCAAAACTAAGGTTCAACTCTTTTAGTTGAACAAACAGAACAGAAAGAAGTTTCACAAAATTCTTCTGTGTAGTTTTTATTTGTAGACATTCTTTTTCCCAATATAGGCCTCTTAGCGCTCAGAATGTCCAATTGCAGTTACTACAGAAAGAGTGTTTCAGAACGGCTCAATCAAAAGTAAGGTTCAACTCTGTTAGTTGAATGCACAGAACAGAAAGAAGTTTCATACAATGCTTCTGTGTAGTTTATATTTGAACATATTCTTTTTTCCACTATTACCCACTTAGCGCTAAGAATGTCCAGTTGCATTTTCTACAGACAGAGTGTTTCAAAACTGCTCAATCAAAAGTATGGTTTAACTCTGTAAGCTGTATGCTCAGATCAGAAAGAAGTTTCACAGAATGCTTCTGTGTAGTTTATATTTGAATATATTCCTTTTTCCAATACTACGCTCTTAGCGCTCCAAATGTCCAGTTGCATTTTCAACAGAAAGAGTGTTCAGATCTGCTCAATCAAAAGAACGGTTTAACTCTGTTAGCTGAATGCACAGATCAGAAAGAAGTTTCACCGAATGATTCTGTGTAGTTTATATTTGAAGACATTCCTTTTTCCACTATTACCCTCTTAGCGCTCCGAATCTCCACTTGCATTTTCTACGAAAAGAGTGTTTCATAACTGCTCAATCAAAAATATGTTTTATCTCTGTTAACTGAATTTACAGATCAGAAATAAGTTTCACAGAATGCATCTGTATAGTTTTTATTTGAAGATATTCTTTTTCCCAATGTAGGCCTCTTAGCGCTTAGCATGTCCAATTGCAGTTTCTACAGAAAGAGTGTTTCAGAACGGCTCAATCAAAAGTAAGGTTCAACTCTGTTAGTTGAATGCACAGAACAGAAAGAATTTTCACAGAATGCTACTGTGTAGTTTATATTTGAATATATTCCTTTTTCCACTCTTACCCTCTTAGCGCTCCGAATGTCCACTTGCATTTTCTACAGAAAGAGTGTTCAGAACTACGCAATCAAAAGTATGGTTTAACTCTGTTAGCTTAATGAACATATCAGAAATAAGTTTCACACAATGCTTCTGTGTAGTTTTCATTTGAAGATATTATTTTTCCCAATAGAGGCCTCTTAGCGCTCAGAATGTCCAATTGCAGTTTCTACAGAGAGAGTGTTTCAGAAAGGCTCAATCAAAAGTAAGGTTCAACTCTGTTAGTTGAATGCACAGAACAGAAAGAAGTTTCATACAATGCTTCTGTGTAGTTTATATTTGAACATATTCTTTTTTCCACTATTACCCACTTAGCGCTACGAATGTCCAGTTGCATTTTCTACAGACAGAGTGTTTCAAAACTGCTCAAACAAAAGTATGGTTTAACTCTGTTAGCTGAATGCTCAGATCAGAAAGAAGTTTCACGGAATGCTTCTGTGTAGTTTATATTTGAATATATTCCTTTTTCCACTAATACGCTCTTAGCGCTCCAAATGTCCAGTTGCATTTTCAACAGAAAGAGTGTTCAGATCTGCTCAATCAAAAGTATGGTTTAACTCTGTTAGCTGAATGCACAGATCAGAAAGAAGTTTCACCGAATGATTCTGTGTAGTTTATATTTGAAGACATTCCTTTTTCCACTATTACCCTCTTAGCGCTCCGAATCTCCACTTGCATTTTCTACAAAAAGAGTGTTTCATAACTGCTCAATCAAAAATATGTTTTATCTCTGTTAACTGAATTTACAAATCAGAAATAAGTTTCACAGAATGCATCTGTGTAGTTTTTATTTGAAGATATTCTTTTTCCCAATGTAGGCCTCTTAGCGCTTAGCATGTCCAATTGCAGTTTCTACAGAAAGAGTGTTTCAGAACGGCTCAATCAAAAATAAGGTTCAACTCTGTTAGTTGAATGCACAGAACAGAAAGAATTTTCACAGAATGCTACTGTGTAGTTTATATTTGAATATATTCCTTTTTCCACTATTACCCTCTTAGCGCTCCGAATGTCCAATTGCATTTTCTACAGAAAGAGTGATCAGAACTGCGCAATCAAAAGTATGGTTTAACTCTGTTAGCTTAATGAACATATCAGAAATAAGTTTCCCACAATGCTTCTGTGTAGTTTTTATTTGAAGATATTATTTTTCCCAATAGAGGCCTCGTAGCGCTCAGAATGTCCAATTGCAGTTTCTACAGAAAGAGTGTTTCAGAAAGGCTCAATCAAAAGTAAGGTTCAACTCTGTTAGTTGAATGCACAGAACAGAAAGAAGTTTCATACAATGCTTCTGTGTAGTTTATATTTGAACATATTCTTTTTTCCACTATTACCCACTTAGCGCTACGAATGTCCAGTTGCATTTTCTACAGACAGAATGTTTAAAAACTGCTCAATCAAAAGTATGGTTTAACTCTGTTAGCTGAATGCTCAGATCAGAAAGAAGTTTCACAGAATGCTTCTCTGTAGTTTATATTTGAATATATTCCTTTTTCCACTACTACTCTCTTAGCGCTCCAAATGTCCTGTTGCATTTTCTACAGAAAGAGTGTTCAGATCTGCTCAATCAAAAGTATGGTTTAACTCTGTTAGCTGAATGCACAGATCAGAAAGAAGTTTCACAGAATGATTCTGTGTAGTTTATATTTGGAGACATTCCTTTTTCCACTATTACCCTCTTAGCGCTCCAAATCTCCACTTGCATTTTCTACAGAAAGAGTGTTTCAGAACGGCTCAATCAAAACTAAGGTTCAACTCTTTTAGTTGAACAAACAGAACAGAAAGAAGATTCACACAATTCTTCTGTGTAGTTTTTATTTGTAGACATTCTTTTTCCCAATATAGGCCTCTTAGCGCTCAGAATGTCCAATTGCAGTTTCTACAGAAAGAGTGTTTCAGAAAGGCTCAATCAAAAGTAAGGTTCAACTCTGTTAGTTGAATACACAGAACAGAAAGATGTTTCATACAATGCTTCTGTGTAGTTCATATTTGAACATATTCTTTTTTCCACTATTACCCACTTAGCGCTATGAATGTCCAGTTGCATTTTCTACAGACAGAGTGTTTCAAAACTGCTCAATCAAAACTATGGTTTAATTCTGTTAGCTGAATGCTCAGATCAGAAAGAAGTTTCACAGAATGCTTCTCTGTAGTTTATATTTGAATATATTCCTTTATCCACTACTACTCTCTTAGCGCTCCAAATGTCCTGTTGCATTTACTACAGAAAGAGTGTTCAGATCTGCTCAATCAAAAGTATGGTTTAACTCTGTTAGCTGAATGCACAGATCAGAAAGAAGTTTCACAGAATGATTCTGTGTAGTTTATATTTGGAGACATTCCTTTTTCCACTATTACCCTCTTAACCTCCGAATCTCCACTTGCATTTTCTACAGAAAGAGTGTTTCAGAACGGCTCAATCAAAACTAAGGTTCAACTCTTTTAGTTGAACAAACAGAACAGAAAGAAGTTTCACACAATTCTTCTGTGTAGTTTTTATTTGTAGACATTCTTTTTCCCAATATAGGCCTCTTAGCGCTCAGAATGTCCAATTGCAGTTTCTACAGAAAGAGTGTTTCAGAACGGCTCAATCAAAAGTAAGGTTCAACTCTGTTAGTTGAATGCACAGAACAGAAAGAAGTTTCATACAATGCTTCTGTGTAGTTTATATTTGAACATATTCTTTTTTCCACTATTACCCACTTAGCGCTACGAATGTCCAGTTGCATTTTCTACAGACAGAGTGTTTCAAAACTGCTCAATCAAAAGTATGGTTTAACTCTGTTAGCTGAATGCTCAGATCAGAAAGAAGTTTCACAGAATGCTTCTGTGTAGTTTATATTTGAATATATTCCTTTTTCCACTACTACGCTCTTAGCGCTCCAAATGTCCAGTTGCATTTTCAACAGAGTGTTCAGATCTGCTCAATCAAAAGAATGGTTTAACTCTGTTAGCTGAATGCACAGATCAGAACGAAGTTTCACCGAATGATTCTGTGTAGTTTATATTTGAAGACATTTCTTTTTCCACTATTACCCTCTTAGCGCTCCGAATCTCCACTTGCATTTTCTACGAAAAGAGTGTTTCATAACTGCTCAATCAAAAATATGTTTTATCTCTGTTAACTGAATTTACAGATCAGAAATAAGTTTCACAGAATGCATCTGTGTAGTTTTTATTTGAAGATATTCTTTTTCCCAATGTAGGCCTCTTAGCGCTTAGCATGTCCAATTGCAGTTTCTACAGAAAGAGTGTTTCAGAACGGCTCAATCAAAAGTAAGGTTCAACTCTGTTAGTTGAATGCACAGAACAGAAAGAATTTTCACAGAATGCTGCTGTGTAGTTTATATTTGAATATATTCCTTTTTCCACTATTACCCTCTTAGCGCTCCGAATGTGCACTTGCATTTTCTACAGAAAGAGTGTTCAGAACTGCGCAATCAAAAGTATGGTTTAAATCTGTTAGCTTAATGAACATATCAGAAATAAGTTTCACACAATGCTTCTGTGTAGTTTTTATTTGAAGATATTATTTTTCCCAATAGAGGCCTCTTAGCGCTCAGAATGTCCAATTGCAGTTTCTACAGAAAGAGTGTTTCAGAAAGGCTCAATCAAAAGTAAGGTTCAACTCTGTTAGTTGAATGCACAGAATAGAAAGTAGTTTCATACAATGCTTCTGTGTAGTTTATATTTGAACATATTCTTTTTTCCACTATTACCCACTTAGCGCTACGAATGTCCAGTTGCATTTTCTACAGACAGAGTGTTTCAAAACTGCTCAATCAAAAGTGTGGTTTAACTCTGTTAGCTGAATGCACAGATCAGAAAGAAGTTTCACCGAATGATTCTGTGTAGTTTATATTTGAAGACATTCCTTTTTCCACTATTACCCTCTTAGCGCTCCGAATCTCCACTTGCATTTTCTACAAAAAGAGTGTTTCATAACTGCTCAATCAAAAATATGTTTTATCTCTGTTAACTGAATTTACAGATCAGAAATAAGTTTCACAGAATGCATCTGTGTAGTTTTTATTTGAAGATATTCTTTTTCCCAATGTAGGCCTCTTAGCGCTTAGCATGTCCAATTGCAGTTTCTACAGAAAGAGTGTTTCAGAACGGCTCAATCAAATGTAAGGTTCAACTCTGTTAGTTGAATGCACAGAACAGAAAGAATTTTCACAGAATGCTACTGTGTAGTTTATATTTGAATATATTCCTTTTTCCACTATTACCCTCTTGGCGCTCCGAATGTCCACTTGCATTTTCTACAGAAAGAGTGATCAGAACTGCGCAATCAAAAGTATGGTTTAACTCTGTTAGCTTAATGAACATATCAGAAATAAGTTTCCCACAATGCTTCTGTGTAGTTTTTATTTGAAGATATTATTTTTCCCAATAGAGGCCTCTTAGCGCTCAGAATGTCCAATTGCAGTTTCTACAGAAAGAGTGTTTCAGAAAGGCTCAATCAAAAGTAAGGTTCAACTCTGTTAGTTGAATGCACAGAACAGAAAGAAGTTTCATACAATGCTTCTGTGTAGTTTATATTTGAACATATTCTTTTTTCCACTATTACCCACTTAGCGCTACGAATGTCCAGTTGCATTTTCTACAGACAGAATGTTTCAAAACTGCTCAATCAAAAGTATGGTTTAACTCTGTTAGCTGAATGCTCAGATCAGAAAGAAGTTTCACAGAATGCTTCTCTGTAGTTTATATTTGAATATATTCCTTTTTCCACTACTACTCTCTTAGCGCTCCAAATGTCCTGTTGCATTTTCTACAGAAAGAGTGTTCAGATCTGCTCAATCAAAAGTATGGTTTAACACTGTTAGCTGAATGCACAGATCAGAAAGAAGTTTCACAGAATGATTCTGTGTAGTTTATATTTGGAGACATTCCTTTTTCCACTATTACCCTCTTAGCGCTCCGAATCTCCACTTGCATTTTCTACAGAAAGAGTGTTTCAGAACGGCTCAATCAAAACTAAGGTTCAACTCTTTTAGTTGAACAAACAGAACAGAAAGAAGTTTCACACAATTCTTCTGTGTAGTTTTTATTTGTAGACATTCTTTTTCCCAATATAGGCCTCTTAGCGCTCAGAATGTCCAATTGCAGTTTCTACAGAAAGAGTGTTTCAGAACGGCTCAATCAAAAGTAAGGTTCAACTCTGTTAGTTGAATGCACAGAACAGAAAGAAGTTTCATACAATGCTTCTGTGTAGTTCATATATGAACATATTCTTTTTTCCACTATTACCCACTTAGCGCTACGAATGTCCAGTTGCATTTTCTACAGACAGAGTGTTTCAAAACTGCTCAATCAAAAGTATGGTTTAACTCTGTTAGCTGAATGCTCAGATCAGAAAGAAGTTTCACAGAATGCTTCTGTGTAGTTTATATTTGAATATATTACTTTTTCCACTACTACGCTCTTAGCGCTCCAAATGTCCAGTTGCATTTTCTACAGAAAGAGTGTTCAGATCTGCTCAATCAAAAGTATGGTTTAACTCTGTTAGCTGAATGCACAGATCAGAAAGAAATTTCACCGAATGATTCTGTGTAGTTTATATTTGAAGACATTCCTTTTTCCACTATTACCCTCTTAGCGCTCCGAATCTCCACTTGCATTTTCTACAAAAAGAGTGTTTCATAACTGCTCAATCAAAAATATGTTTTATCTCTGTTAACTGAATTTACAGATCAGAAATAAGTTTCACAGAATGCATCTGTGTAGTTTTTATTTGAAGATATTCTTTTTCCCAATGTAGGCCTCTTAGCGCTTAGCATGTCCAATTGCAGTTTCTACAGAAAGAGTGTTTCAGAACGGCTCAATCAAAAGTAAGGTTCAACTCTGTTAGTTGAATGCACAGAACAGAAAGAATTTTCACAGAATGCTACTGTGTAGTTTATATTTGAATATATTCCTTTCTCCACTATTACCCTCTTAGCGCTCCGAATGTCCACTTGCATTTTCTACAGAAAGAGTGTTCAGAACTGCGCAATCAAAAGTATTGTTTAACTCTGTTAGCTTAATGAACATATCAGAAATAAGTTTCACACAATGCTTCTGTGTAGTTTTTATTTGAAGATATTATTTTTCCCAATATAGGCCTCTTAGCGCTCAGAATGTCCAATTGCAGTTTCTACAGAAAGAGTGTTTCAGAAAGGCTCAATCAAAAGTAAGGTTCAACTCTGTCAGTTGAATGCACAGAACAGAAAGAAATTTCATACAATGCTTCTGTGTAGTTTATATTTGAAGATATTCTTTTTTCCACTATTACCCACTTGGCTCTACGAATGTCCAGTTGCATTTTCTACAGACAGAGTGTTTCAAAACTGCTCAATCAAAAGTATGGTTTAACTCTGTTAGCTGAATGCTCAGATCAGAAAGAAGTTTCACAGAATGCTTCTGTGTAGTTTATATGTGAATATATTCCTTTTTCCACTACTACTCTCTTAGCGCTCCAAATGTCCAGTTGCATTTTCTACAGAAAGAGTGTTCAGATCTGCTCAATCAAAAGTATGGTTTAACTCTGTTAGCTGAATGCACAGATCAGAAAGAAGTTTCACAGAATGATTCTGTGTAGTTTATATTTGGAGACATTCCTTTTTCCACTATTACCCTCTTAGCGCTCCGAATCTCCACTTGCATTTTCTACAGAAAGAGTGTTTCAGAACGGCTCAATCAAAACTAAGGTTCAACTCTTTTAGTTGAACAAACAGAACAGAAAGAAGTTTCACACAATTCTTCTGTGTAGTTTTTATTTGTAGACATTCTTTTTCCCAATATAGGCCTCTTAGCGCTCTGAATGTCCAATTGCAGTTGCTACAGAAAGAGTGTTTCAGAACGGCTCAATCAAAAGTAAGGTTCAACTCTGTTAGTTGAATGCACAGAACAGAAAGAAGTTTCATACAATGCTTCTGTGTAGTTTATATTTGAACATATTCTTTTTTCCTCTATTACCCACTTAGCGCTACGAATTTCCAGTTGCATTTTCTACAGACAGAGTGTTTCAAAACTGCTCAATCAAAAGTATGGTTTAACTCTGTTAGCTGAATGCTCAGATCAGAAAGAAGTTTCACAGAATGCTTCTGTGTAGTTTATATTTGAATATATTCCTTTTTCCACTATTACGCTCTTAGCGCTCCAAATGTCCAGTTGCATTTTCTACAGAAAGAGTGTTCAGATCTGCTCAATCAAAAGTATGGTTTAACTCTGTTAGCTGAATGCACAGATCAGAAAGAAGTTTCACCGAATGATTCTGTGTAGTTTATATTTGAAGACATTCCTTTTTCCACTATTACCCTCTTAGCGCTCCGAATCTCCACTTGCATTTTCTACAAAAAGAGTGTTTCATAACTGCTCAATCAAAAATATGTTTTATCTCTGTTAACTGAATTTACAGATCAGAAATAAGTTTCACAGAATGCATCTGTGTAGTTTTTATTTGAAGATATTCTTTTTCCCAATGTAGGCCTCTTAGCGCTTAGCATGTCAAATTGCAGTTTCTACAGAAAGAGTGTTTCAGAACGGCTCAATCAAAAGTAAGGTTCAACTCTGTTAGTTGAATGCACAGAACAGAAAGAATTTTCACAGAATGCTACTGTGTAGTTTATATTTGAATATATTCCTTTCTCCACTATTACCCTCTTAGCGCTCCGAATGTCCACTTGCATTTTCTACAGAAAGAGTGTTCAGAACTGCGCAATCAAAAGTATGGTTTAACTCTGTTAGCTTAATGAACATATCAGAAATAAGTTTCACACAATGCTTCTGTGTAGTTTTTATTTGAAGATATTATTTTTCCCAATATAGTCCTCTTAGCGCTCAGAATGTCCAATTGCAGTTTCTACAGAAAGAGTGTTTCAGAAAGGCTCAATCAAAAGTAAGGTTCAACTCTGTTAGTTGAATGCACAGAACAGAAAGAAATTTCATACAATGCTTCTGTGTAGTTTATATTTGAAGATATTCTTTTTTCCACTATTACCCACTTGGCTCTACGAATGTCCAGTTGCATTTTCTACAGACAGAGTGTTTCAAAACTGCTCAATCAAAAGTATGGTTTAACTCTGTTAGCTGAATGCTCAGATCAGAAAGAAGTTTCACAGAATGCTTCTGTGTAGTTTATATTTGAATATATTCCTTTTTCCACTACTACTCTCTTAGCGCTCCAAATGTCCAGTTGCATTTTCTACAGAAAGTGTGTTCAGATCTGCTCAATCAAAAGTATGGTTTAACTCTGTTAGCTGAATGCACAGATCAGAAAGTAGTTTCACAGAATGATTCTGTGTAGTTTATATTTGGAGACATTCCTTTTTCCACTATTACCCTCTTAGCGCTCCGAATCTCCACTTGCATTTTCTACAGAAAGAGTGTTTCAGAACGGCTCAATCAAAACTAAGGTTCAACTCTTTTAGTTGAACAAACAGAACAGAAAGAAGTTTCACACAATTCTTCTGTGTAGTTTTTATTTGTAGACATTCTTTTTCCCAATATAGGCCTCTTAGCGCTCAGAATGTCCAATTGCAGTTTCTACAGAAAGAGTGTTCCAGAATGGCTCAATCAAAAGTAAGGTTCAACTCTGTTAGTTGAATGCACAGAACAGAAAGAAGTTTCATACAATGCTTCTGTGTAGTTTATATTTGAACATATTCTTTTTTCCACTATTACCCACTTAGCGCTACGAATGTCCAGTTGCATTTTCTACAGACAGAGTGTTTCAAAACTGCTCAATCAAAAGTATGGTTTAACTCTGTTAGCTGTATGCTCAGATCAGAAAGAAGTTTCACAGAATGCTTCTGTGTAGTTTATATTTGAATATATTCCTTTTTCCACTACTACGCTCTTAGGGCTCCAAATGTCCAGTTGCATTTTCAACAGAAAGAGTGTTCAGATCTGCTCAATCAAAAGAATGGTTTAACTCTGTTAGCTGAATGCACAGATCAGAAAGAAGTTTCACTGAATGATTCTGTGTAGTTTATATTTGAAGACATTCCTTTTTCCACTATTACCCTCTTAGCGCTCCGAATCTCCACTTGCATTTTCTACGAAAAGAGTGTTTCATAACTGCTCAATCAAAAATATGTTTTATCTCTGTTAACTGAATTTACAGATCAGAAATAAGTTTCACAGAATGCATCGGTATAGTTTTTATTTGAAGATATTCTTTTTCTCAATGTAGGCCTCTTAGCGCTTAGCATGTCCAATTGCAGTTTCTACAGAAAGAGTGTTTCAGAACGGCTCAATCAAAAGTAAGGTTCAACTCTGTTAGTTGAATGCACAGAACAGAAAGAATTTTCACAGAATGCTACTGTGTAGTTTATATTTGAATATATTCCTTTTTCCACTATTACCCTCTTAGCGCTCCGAATGTCCACTTGTATTTTCTACAGAAAGAGTGTTCAGAACTACGCAATCAAAAGTATGGTTTAACTCTGTTAGCTTAATGAACATATCAGAAATAAGTTTCACACAATACTTCTGTGTAGTTTTCATTTGAAGATATTATTTTTCCCAATAGAGGCCTCTTAGCGCTCAGAATGTCCAATTGCAGTTTCTACAGAGAGAGTGTTTCAGAAAGGCTCAATCAAAAGTAAGGTTCAACTCTGTTAGTTGAATGCACAGAACAGAAAGTAGTTTCATACAATGCTTCTGTGTAGTTTATATTTGAACATATTCTTTTTTCCACTATTACCCACTTAGCGCTACGAATGTCCAGTTGCATTTTCTACAGACAGAGTGTTTCAAAACTGCTCAATCAAAAGTATGGTTTAACTCTGTTAGCTGAATGCTCAGATCAGAAAGAAGTTTCACGGAATGCTTCTGTGTAGTTTATATTTGAATATATTCCTTTTTCCACTAATACGCTCTTAGCGCTCCAAATGTCCAGTTGCATTTTCAGCAGAAAGAGTGTTCAGATCTGCTAAATCAAAAGTATGGTTTAACTCTGTTAGCTGAATGTACAGATCAGAAAGAAGTTTCACCGAATGATTCTGTGTAGTTTATATTTGAAGACATTCCTTTTTCCACTATTACCCTCTTAGCGCTCCGAATCTCCACTTGCATTTTCTACAAAAAGAGTGTTTCATAACTGCTCAATCAAAAATATGTTTTATCTCTGTTAACTGAATTTACAAATCAGAAATAAGTTTCACAGAATGCATCTGTGTAGTTTTTATTTGAAGATATTCTTTTTCCCAATGTAGGCCTCTTAGCGCTTAGCATGTCCAATTGCAGTTTCTACAGAAAGAGTGTTTCAGAACGGCTCAATCAAAAGTAAGGTTCAACTCTGTTAGTTGAATGCACAGAACAGAAAGAATTTTCACAGAATGCTACTGTGTAGTTTATATTTGAATATATTCCTTTTTCCACTATTACCCTCTTAGCGCTCCGAATGTCCACTTGCATTTTCTACAGAAAGAGTGATCAGAACTTCGCAATCAAAAGTATGGTTTAACTCTGTTAGCTTAATGAACATATCAGAAATAAGTTTCCCACAATGCTTCTGTGTAGTTTTTATTTGAAGATATTATTTTTCCCAATAGAGGCCTCTTAGCGCTCAGAATGTCCAATTGCAGTTTCTACAGAAAGAGTGTTTCAGAAAGGCTCAATCAAAAGTAAGGTTCAACTCTGTTAGTTGAATGCACAGAACAGAAAGAAGTTTCATTCAATGCTTCTGTGTAGTTTATATTTGAACATATTTTTTTTCCACTATTACCCACTTAGCGCTACGAATGTCCAGTTGCATTTTCTACAGACAGAATGTTTCAAAACTGCTCAATCAAAAGTATGGTTTAACTCTGTTAGCTGAATGCTCAGATCAGAAAGAAGTTTCACAGAATGCTTCTCTGTAGTTTATATTTGAATATATTCCTTTTTCCACTACTACTCTCTTAGCGCTCCAAATGTCCTGTTGCATTTTCTACAGAAAGAGTGTTCAGATCTGCTCAATCAAAAGTATGGTTTAACTCTGTTAGCTGAATGCACAGATCAGAAAGATGTTTCACAGAATGATTCTGTGTAGTTTATATTTGGAGACATTCCTTTTTCCACTATTACCCTCTTAGCGCTCCGAATCTCCACTTGCATTTTCTACAGAAAGAGTGTTTCAGAACGGCTCAATCAAAACTAAGGTTCAACTCTTTTAGTTGAACAAACAGAACAGAAAGAAGTTTCACAAAATTCTTCTGTGTAGTTTTTATTTGTAGACATTCTTTTTCCCAATATAGGCCTCTTAGCGCTCAGAATGTCCAATTGCAGTTTCTACAGAAAGAGTGTTTCAGAACGGCTCAATCAAAAGTAAGGTTCAACTCTGTTAGTTGAATGCACAGAACAGAAAGAAGTTTCATACAATGCTTCTGTGTAGTTTATATTTGAACATATTCTTTTTTCCACTATTACCCACTTAGCGCTAAGAATGTCCAGTTGCATTTTCTACAGACAGAGTGTTTCAAAACTGCTCAATCAAAAGTATGGTTTAACTCTGTAAGCTGTATGCTCAGATCAGAAAGAAGTTTCACAGAATGCTTCTGTGTAGTTTATATTTGAATATATTCCTTTTTCCAATACTACGCTCTTAGCGCTCCAAATGTCCAGTTGCATTTTCAACAGAAAGAGTGTTCAGATCTGCTCAATCAAAAGAACGGTTTAACTCTGTTAGCTGAATGCACAGATCAGAAAGAAGTTTCACCGAATGATTCTGTGTAGTTTATATTTGAAGACATTCCTTTTTCCACTATTACCCTCTTAGCGCTCCGAATCTCCACTTGCATTTTCTACGAAAAGAGTGTTTCATAACTGCTCAATCAAAAATATGTTTTATCTCTGTTAACTGAATTTACAGATCAGAAATAAGTTTCACAGAATGCATCTGTATAGTTTTTATTTGAAGATATTCTTTTTCCCAATGTAGGCCTCTTAGCGCTTAGCATGTCCAATTGCAGTTTCTACAGAAAGAGTGTTTCAGAACGGCTCAATCAAAAGTAAGGTTCAACTCTGTTAGTTGAATGCACAGAACAGAAAGAATTTTCACAGAATGCTACTGTGTAGTTTATATTTGAATATATTCCTTTTTCCACTATTACCCTCTTAGCGCTCCGAATGTCCACTTGCATTTTCTACAGAAAGAGTGTTCAGAACTACGCAATCAAAAGTATGGTTTAACTCTGTTAGCTTAATGAACATATCAGAAATAAGTTTCACACAATGCTTCTGTGTAGTTTTCATTTGAAGATATTATTTTTCCCAATAGAGGCCTCTTAGCGCTCAGAATGTCCAATTGCAGTTTCTACAGAGAGAGTGTTTCAGAAAGGCTCAATCAAAAGTAAGGTTCAACTCTGTTAGTTGAATGCACAGAACAGAAAGAAGTTTCATACAATGCTTCTGTGTAGTTTATATTTGAACATATTCTTTTTTCCACTATTACCCACTTAGCGCTACGAATGTCCAGTTGCATTTTCTACAGACAGAGTGTTTCAAAACTGCTCAAACAAAAGTATGGTTTAACTCTGTTAGCTGAATGCTCAGATCAGAAAGAAGTTTCACGGAATGCTTCTGTGTAGTTTATATTTGAATATATTCCTTTTTCCACTACTACGATCTTAGCGCTCCAAATGTCCAGTTTCATTTTCTACAGAAAGAGTGTTCAGATCTGCTCAATCAAAAGAACGGTTTAACTCTGTTAGCTGAATGCACAGATCAGAAAGAAGTTTCACCGAATGATTCTGTGTAGTTTATATTTGAAGACATTCCTTTTTCCACTATTACCCTCTTAGCGCTCCGAATCTCCACTTGCATTTTCTACGAAAAGAGTGTTTCATAACTGCTCAATCAAAAATATGTTTTATCTCTGTTAACTGAATTTACAGATCAGAAATAAGTTTCACAGAATGCATCTGTATAGTTTTTATTTGAAGATATTCTTTTTCCCAATGTAGGCCTCTTAGCGCTTAGCATGTCCAATTGCAGTTTCTACAGAAAGAGTGTTTCAGAACGGCTCAATCAAAAGTAAGGTTCAACTCTGTTAGTTGAATGCACAGAACAGAAAGAATTTTCACAGAATGCTACTGTGTAGTTTATATTTGAATATATTCCTTTTTCCACTATTACCCTCTTAGCGCTCCGAATGTCCACTTGCATTTTCTACAGAAAGAGTGTTCAGAACTGCGCAATCAAAAGTATGGTTTAACTCTGTTAGCTTAATGAACATATCAGAAATAAGTTTCACACAATGCTTCTGTGTAGTTTTCATTTGAAGATATTATTTTTCCCAATAGAGGCCTCTTAGCGCTCAGAATGTCCAATTGCAGTTTCTACAGAGAGAGTGTTTCAGAAAGGCTCAATCAAAAGTAAGGTTCAACTCTGTTAGTTGAATGCACAGAACAGAAAGAAGTTTCATACAATGCTTCTGTGTAGTTTATATTTGAACATATTCTTTTTTCCACTATTACCCACTTAGCGCTACGAATGTCCAGTTGCATTTTCTACAGACAGAGTGTTTCAAAACTGCTCAAACAAAAGTATGGTTTAACTCTGTTAGCTGAATGCTCAGATCAGAAAGAAGTTTCACGGAATGCTTCTGTGTAGTTTATATTTGAATATATTCCTTTTTCCACTACTACGATCTTAGCGCTCCAAATGTCCAGTTTCATTTTCTACAGAAAGAGTGTTCAGATCTGCTCAATCAAAAGTATGGTTTAACTCTGTTAGCTGAATGCACAGATCAGAAAGAAGTTTCACCGAATGATTCTGTGTAGTTTATATTTGAAGACATTCCTTTTTCCACTATTACCCTCTTAGCGCTCCGAATCTCCACTTGCATTTTCTACAAAAAGAGTGTTTCATAACTGCTCAATCAAAAATATGTTTTATCTCTGTTAACTGAATTTACAAATCAGAAATAAGTTTCACAGAATGCATCTGTGTAGTTTTTATTTGAAGATATTCTTTTTCCCAATGTAGGCCTCTTAGCGCTTAGCATGTCCAATTGCAGTTTCTACAGAAAGAGTGTTTCAGAACGGCTCAATCAAAAATAAGGTTCAACTCTGTTAGTTGAATGCACAGAACAGAAAGAATTTTCACAGAATGCTACTGTGTAGTTTATATTTGAATATATTCCTTTTTCCACTATTACCCTCTTAGCGCTCCGAATGTCCAATTGCATTTTCTACAGAAAGAGTGATCAGAACTGCACAATCAAAAGTATGGTTTAACTCTGTTAGCTGAATGCACAGATCAGAAAGAAGTTTCACAGAATGATTCTGTGTAGTTTATATTTGGAGACATTCCTTTTTCCACTATTACCTTCTTAGCGCTCCAAATCTCAACTTGCATTTTCTACAGAAAGAGTGTTTCAGAACGGCTCAATCAAAACTAAGGTTCAACTCTTTTAGTTGAACAAACAGAACAGAAAGAAGTTTCACACAATTCTTCTGTGTAGTTTTTATTTGTAGACATTCTTTTTCCCAATATAGGCCTCTTAGCGCTCAGAATGTCCAATTGCAGTTTCTACAGAAAGAGTGTTTCAGAAAGGCTCAATCAAAAGTAAGGTTCAACTCTGTTAGTTGAATACACAGAACAGAAAGATGTTTCATACAATGCTTCTGTGTAGTTCATATTTGAACATATTCTTTTTTCCACTATTACCCACTTAGCGCTATGAATGTCCAGTTGCATTTTCTACAGACAGAGTGTTTCAAAACTGCTCAATCAAAACTATGGTTTAATTCTGTTAGCTGAATGCTCAGATCAGAAAGAAGTTTCACAGAATGCTTCTCTGTAGTTTATATTTGAATATATTCCTTTATCCACTACTACTCTCTTAGCGCTCCAAATGTCCTGTTGCATTTACTACAGAAAGAGTGTTCAGATCTGCTCAATCAAAAGTATGGTTTAACTCTGTTAGCTGAATGCACAGATCAGAAAGAAGTTTCACAGAATGATTCTGTGTAGTTTATATTTGGAGACATTCCTTTTTCCACTATTACCCTCTTAGCGCTCCGAATCTCCACTTGCATTTTCTACAGAAAGAGTGTTTCAGAACGGCTCAATCAAAACTAAGGTTCAACTCTTTTAGTTGAACAAACAGAACAGAAAGAAGTTTCACACAATTCTTCTGTGTAGTTTTTATTTGTAGACATTCTTTTTCCCAATATAGGCCTCTTAGCGCTCAGAATGTCCAATTGCAGTTTCTACAGAAAGAGTGTTTCAGAACGGCTCAATCAAAAGTAAGGTTCAACTCTGTTAGTTGAATGCACAGAACAGAAAGAAGTTTCATACAATGCTTCTGTGTAGTTTATATTTGAACATATTCTTTTTTCCACTATTACCCACTTAGCGCTACGAATGTCCAGTTGCATTTTCTACAGACAGAGTGTTTCAAAACTGCTCAATCAAAAGTATGGTTTAACTCTGTTAGCTGAATGCTCAGATCAGAAAGAAGTTTCACAGAATGCTTCTGTGTAGTTTATATTTGAATATATTCCTTTTTCCACTACTACGCTCTTAGCGCTCCAAATGTCCAGTTGCATTTTCAACAGAGTGTTCAGATCTGCTCAATCAAAAGAATGGTTTAACTCTGTTAGCTGAATGCACAGATCAGAACGAAGTTTCACCGAATGATTCTGTGTAGTTTATATTTGAAGACATTTCTTTTTCCACTATTACCCTCTTAGCGCTCCGAATCTCCACTTGCATTTTCTACGAAAAGAGTGTTTCATAACTGCTCAATCAAAAATATGTTTTATCTCTGTTAACTGAATTTACAGATCAGAAATAAGTTTCACAGAATGCATCTGTGTAGTTTTTATTTGAAGATATTCTTTTTCCCAATGTAGGCCTTTTAGCGCTTAGCATGTCCAATTGCAGTTTCTACAGAAAGAGTGTTTCAGAACGGCTCAATCAAAAGTAAGGTTCAACTCTGTTAGTTGAATGCACAGAACAGAAAGAATTTTCACAGAATGCTGCTGTGTAGTTTATATTTGAATATATTCCTTTTTCCACTATTACCCTCTTAGCGCTCCGAATGTGCACTTGCATTTTCTACAGAAAGAGTGTTCAGAACTGCGCAATCAAAAGTATGGTTTAAATCTGTTAGCTTAATGAACATATCAGAAATAAGTTTCACACAATGCTTCTGTGTAGTTTTTATTTGAAGATATTATTTTTCCCAATAGAGGCCTCTTAGCGCTCAGAATGTCCAATTGCAGTTTCTACAGAAAGAGTGTTTCAGAAAGGCTCAATCAAAAGTAAGGTTCAACTCTGTTAGTTGAATGCACAGAATAGAAAGTAGTTTCATACAATGCTTCTGTGTAGTTTATATTTGAACATATTCTTTTTTCCACTATTACCCACTTAGCGCTACGAATGTCCAGTTGCATTTTCTACAGACAGAGTGTTTCAAAACTGCTCAATCAAAAGTGTGGTTTAACTCTGTTAGCTGAATGCACAGATCAGAAAGAAGTTTCACCGAATGATTCTGTGTAGTTTATATTTGAAGACATTCCTTTTTCCACTATTACCCTCTTAGCGCTCCGAATCTCCACTTGCATTTTCTACAAAAAGAGTGTTTCATAACTGCTCAATCAAAAATATGTTTTATCTCTGTTAACTGAATTTACAGATCAGAAATAAGTTTCACAGAATGCATCTGTGTAGTTTTTATTTGAAGATATTCTTTTTCCCAATGTAGGCCTCTTAGCGCTTAGCATGTCCAATTGCAGTTTCTACAGAAAGAGTGTTTCAGAACGGCTCAATCAAATGTAAGGTTCAACTCTGTTAGTTGAATGCACAGAACAGAAAGAATTTTCACAGAATGCTACTGTGTAGTTTATATTTGAATATATTCCTTTTTCCACTATTACCCTCTTGGCGCTCCGAATGTCCACTTGCATTTTCTACAGAAAGAGTGATCAGAACTGCGCAATCAAAAGTATGGTTTAACTCTGTTAGCTTAATGAACATATCAGAAATAAGTTTCCCACAATGCTTCTGTGTAGTTTTTATTTGAAGATATTATTTTTCCCAATAGAGGCCTCTTAGCGCTCAGAATGTCCAATTGCAGTTTCTACAGAAAGAGTGTTTCAGAAAGGCTCAATCAAAAGTAAGGTTCAACTCTGTTAGTTGAATGCACAGAACAGAAAGAAGTTTCATACAATGCTTCTGTGTAGTTTATATTTGAACATATTCTTTTTTCCACTATTACCCACTTAGCGCTACGAATGTCCAGTTGCATTTTCTACAGACAGAATGTTTCAAAACTGCTCAATCAAAAGTATGGTTTAACTCTGTTAGCTGAATGCTCAGATCAGAAAGAAGTTTCACAGAATGCTTCTCTGTAGTTTATATTTGAATATATTCCTTTTTCAACTACTACTCTCTTAGCGCTCCAAATGTCCTGTTGCATTTTCTACAGAAAGAGTGTTCAGATCTGCTCAATCAAAAGTATGGTTTAACACTGTTAGCTGAATGCACAGATCAGAAAGAAGTTTCACAGAATGATTCTGTGTAGTTTATATTTGGAGACATTCCTTTTTCCACTATTACCCTCTTAGCGCTCCGAATCTCCACTTGCATTTTCTACAGAAAGAGTGTTTCAGAACGGCTCAATCAAAACTAAGGTTCAACTCTTTTAGTTGAACAAACAGAACAGAAAGAAGTTTCACACAATTCTTCTGTGTAGTTTTTATTTGTAGACATTCTTTTTCCCAATATAGGCCTCTTAGCGCTCAGAATGTCCAATTGCAGTTTCTACAGAAAGAGTGTTTCAGAACGGCTCAATCAAAAGTAAGGTTCAACTCTGTTAGTTGAATGCACAGAACAGAAAGAAGTTTCATACAATGCTTCTGTGTAGTTCATATTTGAACATATTCTTTTTTCCACTATTACCCACTTAGCGCTACGAATGTCCAGTTGCATTTTCTACAGACAGAGTGTTTCAAAACTGCTCAATCAAAAGTATGGTTTAACTCTGTTAGCTGAATGCTCAGATCAGAAAGAAGTTTCACAGAATGCTTCTGTGTAGTTTATATTTGAATATATTCCTTTTTCCACTACTACTCTCTTAGCGCTCCAAATGTCCAGTTGCATTTTCTACAGAAAGAGTGTTCAGATCTGCTCAATCAAAAGTATGGTTTAACTCTGTTAGCTGAATGCACAGATCAGAAAGAAGTTTCACAGAATGATTCTGTGTAGTTTATATTTGGTGACATTCCTTTTTCCACTATTACCCTCTTAGCGCTCCGAATCTCCACTTGCATTTTCTACAGAAAGAGTGTTTCAGAACGGCTCAATCAAAACTAAGGTTCAACTCTTTTAGTTGAACAAACAGTACAGAAAGTAGTTTCACAAAATTCTTCTGTGTAGTTTTTATTTGTAGACATTCTTTTTCCCAATATAGGCCTCTTAGCGCTCAGAATGTCCAATTGCAGTTTCTACAGAAAGAGCGTTTCAGAACGGCTCAATCAAAAGTAAGGTTCAACTCTGTTAGTTGAATGCACAGAACAGAAAGAAGTTTCATACAATGCTTCTGTGTAGTTTATATTTGAACATATTCTTTTTTCCACTATTACCCACTTAGCGCTACGAATGTCCAGTTGCATTTTCTACAGACAGAGTGTTTCTAAACTGCTCAATCAAAAGTATGGTTTAACTCTGTTAGCTGAATGCTCAGATCAGAAAGAAGTTTCACAGAATGCTTCTGTGTAGTTTATATTTGAATATATTCCTTTTTCCACTACTACGCTCTTAGCGCTCCAAATGTCCAGTTGCATTTTCAACAGAAAGAGTGTTCAGATCTGCTCTATCAAAAGAATGGTTTAACTCTGTTAGCTGAATGCACAGATCAGAACGAAGTTTCACCGAATGATTCTGTGTAGTTTATATTTGAAGACATTTCTTTTTCCACTATTACCCTCTTAGCGCTCCGAATCTCCACTTGCATTTTCTACGAAAAGAGTGTTTCATAACTGCTCAATCAAAAATACGTTTTATCTCTGTTAACTGAATTTACAGATCAGAAATAAGTTTCACAGAATGCATCTGTGTAGTTTTTATTTTAAGATATTCTTTTTCCCAATGTAGGCCTCTTAGCGCTTAGCATGTCCAATTGCAGTTTCTACAGAAAGAGTGTTTCAGAACGGCTCAATCAAAAGTAAGGTTCAACTCTGTTAGTTGAATGCACAGAACAGAAAGAATTTTCACAGAATGCTGCTGTGTAGTTTATATTTGAATATATTCCTTTTTCCACTATTACCCTCTTAGCGCTCCGAATGTGCCCTTGCATTTTCTACAGAAAGAGTGTTCAGAACTACGCAATCAAAAGTATGGTTTAACTCTGTTAGCTTAATGAACATATCAGAAATAAGTTTCACACAATGCTTCTGTGTAGTTTTTATTTGAAGATATTATTTTTCCCAATAGAGGCCTCTTAGCGCTCAGAATGTCCAATTGCAGTTTCTACAGAAAGAGTGTTTCAGAAAGGCTCAATCAAAAGTAAGGTTCAACTCTGTTAGTTGAATGCACAGAACAGAAAGTAATTTCATACAATGCTTCTGTGTAGTTTATATTTGAACATATTCTTTTTTCCACTATTACCCACTTAGCGCTACGAATGTCCAGTTGCATTTTCTACAGACAGAGTGTTTCAAAACTGCTCAATCAAAAGTGTGGTTTAACTCTGTTAGCTGAATGCTCAGATCAGAAAGAAGTTTCACAGAATGCTTCTGTGTAGTTTATATTTGAATATATTCCTTTTTCCACTAATACGCTCTTAGCGCTCCAAATGTCCAGTTGCATTTTCAACAGAAAGAGTGTTCAGATCTGCTCAATCAAAAGTATGGTTTAAATCTGTTAGCTGAATGCACAGATCAGAAAGAAGTTTCACCGAATGATTCTGTGTAGTTTATATTTGAAGACATTCCTTTTTCCACTATTACCCTCTTAGCGCTCCGAATCTCCACTTGCATTTTCTACAAAAAGAGTGTTTCATAACTGCTCAATCAAAAATATGTTTTATCTCTGTTAACTGAATTTACAAATCAGAAATAAGTTTCACAGAATGCATCTGTGTAGTTTTTATTTGAAGATATTCTTTTTCCCAATGTAGGCCTCTTAGCACTTAGCATGTCCAATTGCAGTTTCTACAGAAAGAGTGTTTCAGAACGGCTCAATCAAAAGTAAGGTTCAACTCTGTTAGTTGAATGCACAGAACAGAAAGAATTTTCACAGAATGCTACTGTGTAGTTTATATTTGAATATATTCCTTTTTCCACTATTAAACTCTTAGCGCTCCGAATGTCCACTTGCATTTTCTACAGAAAGAGTGTTCAGAACTGCGCAATCAAAAGTATGGTTTAACTCTGTTAGCTTAATGAACATATCAGAAATAAGTTTCACACAATGCTTCTGTGTAGTTTTTATTTGAAGATATTATTTTTCCCAATATAGGCCTCTTAGCGCTCAGAATGTCCAATTGCAGTTTCTACAGAAAGAGTGTTTCAGAAAGGCTCAATCAAAAGTAAGGTTCAACTCTGTTAGTTGAAGGCACAGAACAGAAAGAAGTTTCATACAATGCTTCTGTGTAGTTTATATTTGAACATATTCTTTTTTCCACTATTACCCACTTAGCGCTACGAATGTCCAGTTGCATTTTCTACAGACAGAGTGTTTCAAAACTGCTCAATCAAAAGTATGGTTTAACTCTGTTAGCTGAATGCTCAGATCAGAAAGAAGTTTCACAGAATGCTTCTGTGTAGTTTATATTTGAATATATTCCTTTTTCCACTACTACGCTCTTAGCGCTCCAAATGTCCAGTTGCATTTTCAACAGAGTGTTCAGATCTGCTCAATCAAAAGAATGGTTTAACTCTGTTAGCTGAATGCACAGATCAGAACGAAGTTTCACCGAATGATTCTGTGTAGTTTATATTTGAAGACATTTCTTTTTCCACTATTACCCTCTTAGCGCTCCGAATCTCCACTTGCATTTTCTACGAAAAGAGTGTTTCATAACTGCTCAATCAAAAATATGTTTTATCTCTGTTAACTGAATTTACAGATCAGAAATAAGTTTCACAGAATGCATCTGTGTAGTTTTTATTTGAAGATATTCTTTTTCCCAATGTAGGCCTCTTAGCGCTTAGCATGTCCAATTGCAGTTTCTACAGAAAGAGTGTTTCAGAACGGCTCAATCAAAAGTAAGGTTCAACTCTGTTAGTTGAATGCACAGAACAGAAAGAATTTTCACAGAATGCTGCTGTGTAGTTTATATTTGAATATATTCCTTTTTCCACTATTACCCTCTTAGCGCTCCGAATGTGCACTTGCATTTTCTACAGAAAGAGTGTTCAGAACTACGCAATCAAAAGTATGGTTTAAATCTGTTAGCTTAATGAACATATCAGAAATAAGTTTCACACAATGCTTCTGTGTAGTTTTTATTTGAAGATATTATTTTTCCCAATAGAGGCCTATTAGCGCTCAGAATGTCCAATTGCAGTTTCTACAGAAAGATTGTTTCAGAAAGGCTCAATCAAAAGTAAGGTTCAACTCTGTTAGTTGAATGCACAGAATAGAAAGTAGTTTCATACAATGCTTCTGTGTAGTTTATATTTGAACATATTCTTTTTTCCACTATTACCCACTTAGCGCTACGAATGTCCAGTTGCATTTTCTACAGACAGAGTGTTTCAAAACTGCTCAATCAAAAGTGTGGTTTAACTCTGTTAGCTGAATGCTCAGATCAGAAAGAAGTTTCACCGAATGATTCTGTGTAGTTTATATTTGAAGACATTCCTTTTTCCACTATTACCCTCTTAGCGCTCCGAATCTCCACTTGCGTTTTCTACAAAAAGAGTGTTTCATAACTGCTCAATCAAAAATATGTTTTATCTCTGTTAACTGAATTTACAGATCAGAAATAAGTTTCACAGAATGCATCTGTGTAGTTTTTATTTGAAGATATTCTTTTTCCCAATGTAGGCCTCTTAGCGCTTAGCATGTCCAATTGCAGTTTCTACAGAAAGAGTGTTTCAGAACGGCTCAATCAAATGTAAGGTTCAACTCTGTTAGTTGAATGCACAGAACAGAAAGAATTTTCACAGAATGCTACTGTGTAGTTTATATTTGAATATATTCCTTTTTCCACTATTACCCTCTTGGCGCTCCGAATGTCCACTTGCATTTTCTACAGAAAGAGTGATCAGAACTGCGCAATCAAAAGTATGGTTTAACTCTGTTAGCTTAATGAACATATCAGAAATAAGTTTCCCACAATGCTTCTGTGTAGTTTTTATTTGAAGATATTATTTTTCCCAATAGAGGCCTCTTAGCGCTCAGAATGTCCAATTGCAGTTTCTACAGAAAGAGTGTTTCAGAACGGCTCAATCAAAAGTAAGGTTCAACTCTGTTAGTTGAATGCACAGAACAGAAAGAAGTTTCATACAATGCTTCTGTGTAGTTTATGTTTGAACATATTCTTTTTTCCACTATTACCCACTTAGCTCTCCGAATCTCCACTTGCATTTTCTACAAAAAGAGTGTTTCATAACTGCTCAATCAAAAATATGTTTTATCTCTGTTAACTGAATTTACAGATCAGAAATAAGTTTCACAGAATGCATCTGTGTAGTTTTTATTTGAAGATATTATTTTTCCCAATGTAGGCCTCTTAGCGCTTAGCATGTCCAATTGCAGTTTCTGCAGAAAGAGTGTTTCAGAAAGGCTCAATCAAAAGTAAGGTTCAACTCTGTTAGTTGAATGCACAGAACAGAAAGAAGTTTCATACAATGCTTCTGTGTAGTTTATATTTGAACATATTCTTTTTTCCACTATTACCCACTTAGCGCTACGAATGTCCAGTTGCATTTTCTACAGACAGAGTGTTTCAAAACTGCTCAATCAAAATTATGGTTTAACTCTGTTAGCTGAATGCTCAGATCAGAAAGAAGTTTCACAGAATGCTTCTGTGTAGTTTATATTTGAATATATTCCTTTTTCCACTACTACTCTCTTAGCGCTCCAAATGTCCAGTTGCATTTTCTACAGAAAGAGTGTTCAGATCTGCTCAATCAAAAGTATGGTTTAACTCTGTTAGCTGAATGCACAGATCAGAAAGAAGTTTCACAGAATGATTCTGTGTAGTTTATATTTGGTGACATTCCTTTTTCCACTATTACCCTCTTAGCGCTCCGAATCTCCACTTGCATTTTCTACAGAAAGAGTGTTTCAGAACGGCTCAATCAAAACTAAGGTTCAACTCTTTTAGTTGAACAAACAGAACAGAAAGTAGTTTCACACAATTCTTCTGTGTAGTTTTTATTTGTAGACATTCTTTTTCCCAATATAGGCCTCTTAGCGCTCAGAATGTCCAATTGCAGTTTCTACAGAAAGAGTGTTTCAGAACGGCTCAATCAAAAGTAAGGTTCAACTCTGTTAGTTGAATGCACAGAACAGAAAGAAGTTTCATACAATGCTTCTGTGTAGTTTATATTTGAACATATTCTTTTTTCCACTATTACCCACTTAGCGCTACGAATGTCCAGTTGCATTTTCTA
This sequence comes from Symphalangus syndactylus, assembly GCF_028878055.3. Taxonomy (NCBI): domain Eukaryota; kingdom Metazoa; phylum Chordata; class Mammalia; order Primates; family Hylobatidae; genus Symphalangus; species Symphalangus syndactylus. Next base: position 4,711,267 of record NC_072429.2, read on the forward strand.
CAGACAGAGTGTTTCTAAACTGCTCAATCAAAAGTATGGTTTAACTCTGTTAGCTGAATGCTCAGATCAGAAAGAAGTTTCACAGAATGCTTCTGTGTAGTTTATATTTGAATATATTCCTTTTTCCACTACTACGCTCTTAGCGCTCCAAATGTCCAGTTGCATTTTCAACAGAAAGAGTGTTCAGATCTGCTCTATCAAAAGAATGGTTTAACTCTGTTAGCTGAATGCACAGATCAGAACGAAGTTTCACCGAATGATTCTGTGTAGTTTATATATGAAGACATTTCTTTTTCCACTATTACCCTCTTAGCGCTCCGAAACTCCACTTGCATTTTCTACGAAAAGAGTGTTTCATAACTGCTCAATCAAAAATACGTTTTATCTCTGTTAACTGAATTTACAGATCAGAAATAAGTTTCACAGAATGCATCTGTGTAGTTTTTATTTTAAGATATTCTTTTTCCCAATGTAGGCCTCTTAGCGCTTAGCATGTCCAATTGCAGTTTCTACAGAAAGAGTGTTTCAGAACGGCTCAATCAAAAGTAAGGTTCAACTGTGTTAGTTGAATGCACAGAACAGAAAGAATTTTCACAGAATGCTGCTGTGTAGTTTATATTTGAATATATTCCTTTTTCCACTATTACCCTCTTAGCGCTCCGAATGTGCCCTTGCATTTTCTACAGAAAGAGTGTTCAGAACTACGCAATCAAAAGTATGGTTTAACTCTGTTAGCTTAATGAACATATCAGAAATAAGTTTCACAATGCTTCTGTGTAGTTTTTATTTGAAGATATTATTTTTCCCAATAGAGGCCTCTTAGCGCTCAGAATGTCCAATTGCAGTTTCTACAGAAAGAGTGTTTCAGAAAGGCTCAATCAAAAGTAAGGTTCAACTCTGTTAGTTGAATGCACAGAACAGAAAGTAATTTCATACAATGCTTCTGTGTAGTTTATATTTGAACATATTCTTTTTTCCACTATTACCCACTTAGCGCTACGAATGTCCAGTTGCATTTTCTACAGACAGAGTGTTTCAAAACTGCTCAATCAAAAGTGTGGTTTAACTCTGTTAGCTGAATGCTCAGATCAGAAAGAAGTTTCACAGAATGCTTCTGTGTAGTTTATATTTGAATATATTCCTTTTTCCACTAATACGCTCTTAGCGCTCCAAATGTCCAGTTGCATTTTCAACAGAAAGAGTGTTCAGATCTGCTCAATCAAAAGTATGGTTTAAATCTGTTAGATGAATGCACAGATCAGAAAGAAGTTTCACCGAATGATTCTGTGTAGTTTATATTTGAAGACATTCCTTTTTCCACTATTACCCTCTTAGCGCTCCGAATCTCCACTTGCATTTTCTACAAAAAGAGTGTTTCATAACTGCTCAATCAAAAATATGTTTTATCTCTGTTAACTGAATTTACAAATCAGAAATAAGTTTCACAGAATGCATCTGTGTAGTTTTTATTTGAAGATATTCTTTTTCCCAATGTAGGCCTCTTAGCACTTAGCATGTCCAATTGCAGTTTCTACAGAAAGAGTGTTTCAGAACGGCTCAATCAAAAGTAAGGTTCAACTCTGTTAGTTGAATGCACAGAACAGAAAGAATTTTCACAGAATGCTACTGTGTAGTTTATATTTGAATATATTCCTTTTTCCACTATTAAACTCTTAGCGCTCCGAATGTCCACTTGCATTTTCTACAGAAAGAGTGTTCAGAACTGCGCAATCAAAAGTATGGTTTAACTCTGTTAGCTTAATGAACATATCAGAAATAAGTTTCACACAATGCTTCTGTGTAGTTTTTATTTGAAGATATTATTTTTCCCAATATAGGCCTCTTAGCGCTCAGAATGTCCAATTGCAGTTTCTACAGAAAGAGTGTTTCAGAAAGGCTCAATCAAAAGTAAGGTTCAACTCTGTTAGTTGAAGGCACAGAACAGAAAGAAGTTTCATACAATGCTTCTGTGTAGTTTATATTTGAACATATTCTTTTTTCCACTATTACCCACTTAGCGCTACGAATGTCCAGTTGCATTTTCTACAGACAGAGTGTTTCAAAACTGCTCAATCAAAAGTATGGTTTAACTCTGTTAGCTGAATGCTCAGATCAGAAAGAAGTTTCACAGAATGCTTCTGTGTAGTTTATATTTGAATATATTCCTTTTTCCACTACTACGCTCTTAGCGCTCCAAATGTCCAGTTGCATTTTCAACAGAGTGTTCAGATCTGCTCAATCAAAAGAATGGTTTAACTCTGTTAGCTGAATGCACAGATCAGAACGAAGTTTCACCGAATGATTCTGTGTAGTTTATATTTGAAGACATTTCTTTTTCCACTATTACCCTCTTAGCGCTCCGAATCTCCACTTGCATTTTCTACGAAAAGAGTGTTTCATAACTGCTCAATCAAAAATATGTTTTATCTCTGTTAACTGAATTTACAGATCAGAAATAAGTTTCACAGAATGCATCTGTGTAGTTTTTATTTGAAGATATTCTTTTTCCCAATGTAGGCCTCTTAGCGCTTAGCATGTCCAATTGCAGTTTCTACAGAAAGAGTGTTTCAGAACGGCTCAATCAAAAGTAAGGTTCAACTCTGTTAGTTGAATGCACAGAACAGAAAGAATTTTCACAGAATGCTGCTGTGTAGTTTATATTTGAATATATTCCTTTTTCCACTATTACCCTCTTAGCGCTCCGAATGTGCACTTGCATTTTCTACAGAAAGAGTGTTCAGAACTACGCAATCAAAAGTATGGTTTAAATCTGTTAGCTTAATGAACATATCAGAAATAAGTTTCACACAATGCTTCTGTGTAGTTTTTATTTGAAGATATTATTTTTCCCAATAGAGGCCTATTAGCGCTCAGAATGTCCAATTGCAGTTTCTACAGAAAGATTGTTTCAGAAAGGCTCAATCAAAAGTAAGGTTCAACTCTGTTAGTTGAATGCACAGAATAGAAAGTAGTTTCATACAATGCTTCTGTGTAGTTTATATTTGAACATATTCTTTTTTCCACTATTACCCACTTAGCGCTACGAATGTCCAGTTGCATTTTCTACAGACAGAGTGTTTCAAAACTGCTCAATCAAAAGTGTGGTTTAACTCTGTTAGCTGAATGCTCAGATCAGAAAGAAGTTTCACCGAATGATTCTGTGTAGTTTATATTTGAAGACATTCCTTTTTCCACTATTACCCTCTTAGCGCTCCGAATCTCCACTTGCGTTTTCTACAAAAAGAGTGTTTCATAACTGCTCAATCAAAAATATGTTTTATCTCTGTTAACTGAATTTACAGATCAGAAATAAGTTTCACAGAATGCATCTGTGTAGTTTTTATTTGAAGATATTCTTTTTCCCAATGTAGGCCTCTTAGCGCTTAGCATGTCCAATTGCAGTTTCTACAGAAAGAGTGTTTCAGAACGGCTCAATCAAATGTAAGGTTCAACTCTGTTAGTTGAATGCACAGAACAGAAAGAATTTTCACAGAATGCTACTGTGTAGTTTATATTTGAATATATTCCTTTTTCCACTATTACCCTCTTGGCGCTCCGAATGTCCACTTGCATTTTCTACAGAAAGAGTGATCAGAACTGCGCAATCAAAAGTATGGTTTAACTCTGTTAGCTTAATGAACATAACAGAAATAAGTTTCCCACAATGCTTCTGTGTAGTTTTTATTTGAAGATATTATTTTTCCCAATAGAGGCCTCTTAGCGCTCAGAATGTCCAATTGCAGTTTCTACAGAAAGAGTGTTTCAGAAAGGCTCAATCAAAAGTAAGGTTCAACTCTGTTAGTTGAATGCACAGAACAGAAAGAAGTTTCATACAATGCTTCTGTGTAGTTTATATTTGAACATATTCTTTTTTCCACTATTACCCACTTAGCGCTACGAATGTCCAGTTGCATTTTCTACAGACAGAATGTTTCAAAACTGCTCAATCAAAAGTATGGTTTAACTCTGTTAGCTGAATGCTCAGATCAGAAAGAAGTTTCACAGAATGCTTCTCTGTAGTTTATATTTGAATATATTCCTTTTTCCACTACTACTCTCTTAGCGCTCCAAATGTCCTGTTGCATTTTCTACAGAAAGAGTGTTCAGATCTGCTCAATCAAAAGTATGGTTTAACACTGTTAGCTGAATGCACAGATCAGAAAGAAGTTTCACAGAATGATTCTGTGTAGTTTATATTTGGAGACATTCCTTTTTCCACTATTACCCTCTTAGCGCTCCGAATCTCCACTTGCATTTTCTACAGAAAGAGTGTTTCAGAACGGCTCAATCAAAACTAAGGTTCAACTCTTTTAGTTGAACAAACAGAACAGAAAGAAGTTTCACACAATTCTTCTGTTTAGTTTTTATTTGTAGACATTCTTTTTCCCAATATAGGCCTCTTAGCGCTCAGAATGTCCAATTGCAGTTTCTACGGAAAGAGTGTTTCAGAACGGCTCAATCAAAAGTAAGGTTCAACTCTGTTAGTTGAATGCACAGAACAGAAAGAAGTTTCATACAATGCTTCTGTGTAGTTCATATTTGAACATATTCTTTTTTCCACTATTACCCACTTAGCGCTACGAATGTCCAGTTGCATTTTCTACAGACAGAGTGTTTCAAAACTGCTCAATCAAAAGTATGGTTTAACTCTGTTAGCTGAATGCTCAGATCAGAAAGAAGTTTCACAGAATGCTTCTGTGTAGTTTATATTTGAATATATTCCTTTTTCCACTACTACTCTCTTAGCGCTCCAAATGTCCAGTTGCATTTTCTACAGAAAGAGTGTTCAGATCTGCTCAATCAAAAGTATGGTTTAACTCTGTTAGCTGAATGCACAGATCAGAAAGAAGTTTCACAGAATGATTCTGTGTAGTTTATATTTGGTGACATTCCTTTTTCCACTATTACCCTCTTAGCGCTCCGAATCTCCACTTGCATTTTCTACAGAAAGAGTGTTTCAGAACGGCTCAATCAAAACTAAGGTTCAACTCTTTTAGTTGAACAAACAGAACAGAAAGTAGTTTCACACAATTCTTCTGTGTAGTTTTTATTTGTAGACATTCTTTTTCCCAATATAGGCCTCTTAGCGCTCAGAATGTCCAATTGCAGTTTCTACAGAAAGAGTGTTTCAGAACGGCTCAATCAAAAGTAAGGTTCAACTCTGTTAGTTGAATGCACAGAACAGAAAGAAGTTTCATACAATGCTTCTGTGTAGTTTATATTTGAACATATTCTTTTTTCCACTATTACCCACTTAGCGCTACGAATGTCCAGTTGCATTTTCTACAGACAGAGTGTTTCTAAACTGCTCAATCAAAAGTATGGTTTAACTCTGTTAGCTGAATGCTCAGATCAGAAAGAAGTTTCACAGAATGCTTCTGTGTAGTTTATATTTGAATATATTCCTTTTTCCACTACTACGCTCTTAGCTCCAAATGTCCAGTTGCATTTTCAACAGAAAGAGTGTTCAGATCTGCTCTATCAAAAGAATGGTTTAACTCTGTTAGCTGAATGCACAGATCAGAACGAAGTTTCACCGAATGATTCTGTGTAGTTTATATATGAAGACATTTCTTTTTCCACTATTACCCTCTTAGCGCTCCGAAAATCCACTTGCATTTTCTACGAAAAGAGTGTTTCATAACTGCTCAATCAAAAATACGTTTTATCTCTGTTAACTGAATTTACAGATCAGAAATAAGTTTCACAGAATGCATCTGTGTAGTTTTTATTTTAAGATATTCTTTTTCCCAATGTAGGCCTCTTAGCGCTTAGCATGTCCAATTGCAGTTTCTACAGAAAGAGTGTTTCAGAACGGCTCAATCAAAAGTAAGGTTCAACTCTGTTAGTTGAATGCACAGAACAGAAAGAATTTTCACAGAATGCTGCTGTGTAGTTTATATTTGAATATATTCCTTTTTCCACTATTACCCTCTTAGCGCTCCGAATGTGCCCTTGCATTTTCTACAGAAAGAGTGTTCAGAACTACGCAATCAAAAGTATGGTTTAACTCTGTTAGCTTAATGAACATATCAGAAATAAGTTTCACACAATGCTTCTGTGTAGTTTTTATTTGAAGATATTATTTTTCCCAATAGAGGCCTCTTAGCGCTCAGAATGTCCAATTGCAGTTTCTACAGAAAGAGTGTTTCAGAAAGGCTCAATCAAAAGTAAGGTTCAACTCTGTTAGTTGAATGCACAGAACAGAAAGTAATTTCATACAATGCTTCTGTGTAGTTTATATTTGAACATATTCTTTTTTCCACTATTACCCACTTAGCGCTACGAATGTCCATTTGCATTTTCTACAGACAGAGTGTTTCAAAACTGCTCAATCAAAAGTGTGGTTTAACTCTGTTAGCTGAATGCTCAGATCAGAAAGAAGTTTCACAGAATGCTTCTGTGTAGTTTATATTTGAATATATTCCTTTTTCCACTAATACGCTCTTAGCGCTCCAAATGTCCAGTTGCATTTTCAACAGAAAGAGTGTTCAGATCTGCTCAATCAAAAGTATGGTTTAAATCTGTTAGCTGAATGCACAGATCAGAAAGAAGTTTCACCGAATGATTCTGTGTAGTTTATATTTGAAGACATTCCTTTTTCCACTATTACCCTCTTAGCGCTCCGAATCTCCACTTGCATTTTCTACAAAAAGAGTGTTTCATAACTGCTCAATCAAAAATATGTTTTATCTCTGTTAACTGAATTTACAAATCAGAAATAAGTTTCACAGAATGCATCTGTGTAGTTTTTATTTGAAGATATTCTTTTTCCCAATGTAGGCCTCTTAGCACTTAGCATGTCCAATTGCAGTTTCTACAGAAAGAGTGTTTCAGAACGGCTCAATCAAAAGTAAGGTTCAACTCTGTTAGTTGAATGCACAGAACAGAAAGAATTTTCACAGAATGCTACTGTGTAGTTTATATTTGAATATATTCCTTTTTCCACTATTAAACTCTTAGCGCTCGGAATGTCCACTTGCATTTTCTACAGAATGAGTGTTCAGAACTGCGCAATCAAAAGTATGGTTTAACTCTGTTAGCTTAATGAAAATATCAGAAATAAGTTTCACACAATGCTTCTGTGTAGTTTTTATTTGAAGATATTATTTTTCCCAATATAGGCCTCTTAGCGCTCAGAATGTCCAATTGCAGTTTCTACAGAAAGAGTGTTTCAGAAAGGCTCAATCAAAAGTAAGGTTCAACTCTGTTAGTTGAATGCACAGAACAGAAAGAAGTTTCATACAATGCTTCTGTGTAGTTTATATTTGAACATATTCTTCTTTCCACTATTACCCACTTAGCGCTACGAATGTCCAGTTGCATTTTCTACAGACAGAGTGTTTCAAAACTGCTCAATCAAAAGTATGGTTTAACTCTGTTAGCTGAATGCTCAGATCAGAAAGAAGTTTCACAGAATGCTTCTGTGTAGTTTATATTTGAATATATTCCTTTTTCCACTACTACTCTCTTAGCGCTCCAAATGTCCAGTTGCATTTTCTACAGAAAGAGTGTTCAGATCTGCTCAATCAAAAGTATGGTTTAACTCTGTTAGCTGAATGCACAGATCAGAAAGAAGTTTCACAGAATGATTCTGTGTAGTTTATATTTGGAGACATTCCTTTTTCCACTATTACCCTCTTAGCGCTCCGAATCTCCACTTGCATTTTCTACAGAAAGAGTGTTTCAGAACGGCTCCATCAAAACTAAGGTTCAACTCTTTTAGTTGAACAAACAGAACAGAAAGAAGTTTCACACAATTCTTCTGTGTAGTTTTTATTTGTAGACATTCTTTTTCCCAATATAGGCCCCTTAGCGCTCAGAATGTCCAATTGCAGTTTCTACAGAAAGAGTGTTTCAGAACGGCTCAATCAAAAGTAAGGTTCAACTCTGTTAGTTGAATGCACAGAACAGAAAGCAGTTTCATACAATGCTTCTGTGTAGTTTATATTTGAACATATTCTTTTTTCCACTATTACCCACTTAGCGCTACGAATGTCCAGTTGCATTTTCTACAGACAGAGTGTTTCAAAACTGCTCAATCAAAAGTATGGTTTAACTCTGTTAGCTGAATGCTCAGATCAGAAAGAAGTTTCACAGAATGCTTCTGTGTAGTTTATATTTGAATATATTCCTTTTTCCACTACTATGCTCTTAGCGCTCCAAATGTCCAGTTGCATTTTCTACAGAAAGAGTGTTCAGATCTGCTCAATCAAAAGTATGGTTTAACTCTGTTAGCTGAATGCACAGATCAGAAAGAAGTTTCACCGAATGATTCTATGTAGTTTATATTTGAAGACATTCCTTTTTCCAATATTACCCTCTTAGCGCTCCGAATCTCCACTTGCATTTTCTACAAAAAGAGTGTTTCATAACTGCTCAATCAAAAATATATTTTATCTCTGTTAACTGAATTTACAGATCAGAAATAAGTTTCACGGAATGCATCTGTGTAGTTTTTATTTGAAGATATTCTTTTTCCCAATGTAGGCCTCTTAGCGCTTAGCATGTCCAATTGCAGTTTCTACAGAAAGAGTGTTTCAGAACGGCTCAATCAAAAGTAAGGTTCAACTCTGTTAGTTGAATGCACAGAACAGAAAGAATTTTCACAGAATGCTACTGTGTAGTTTATATTTGAATATATTCCTTTCTCCACTATTACCCTCTTAGCGCTCCGAATGTCCACTTGCATTTTCTACAGAAAGAGTGTTCAGAACTGCGCAATCAAAAGTATGGTTTAACTCTGTTAGCTTAATGAACATATCAGAAATAAGTTTCACACAATGCTTCTGTGTAGTTTTTATTTGAAGATATTATTTTTCCCAATAGAGGCCTCTTAGCGCTCAGAATGTCCAATTGCAGTTTCTACAGAAAGAGTGTTTCAGAAAGGCTCAATCAAAAGTAAGGTTCAACTCTGTTAGTTGAATGCACAGTACAGAAAGAAGTTTCATACAATGCTTCTGTGTAGTTTATATTTGAACATATTATTTTTTCCACTATTACCCACTTAGCGCTACGAATGTCCAGTTGCATTTTCTACAGACAGAGTGTTTCAAAACTGCTCAATCAAAAGTATGGTTTAACTCTGTTAGCTGAATGCTCAGATCAGAAAGAAGTTTCACAGAATGCTTCTGTGTAGTTTATATTTGAATATATTCCTTTTTCCACTACTACTCTCTTAGCGCTCCAAATGTCCAGTTGCATTTTCTACAGAAAGAGTGTTCAGATCTGCTCAATCAAAAGTATGGTTTAACTCTGTTAGCTGAATGCACAGATCAGAAAGAAGTTTCACAGAATGATTCTGTGTAGTTTATATTTGGAGACATTCCTTTTTCCACTATTACCCTCTTAGCGCTCCGAATCTCCACTTGCATTTTCTACAGAAAGAGTGTTTCAGAACGGCTCCATCAAAACTAAGGTTCAACTCTTTTAGTTGAACAAACAGAACAGAAAGAAGTTTCACACAATTCTTCTGTGTAGTTTTTATTTGTAGACATTCTTTTTCCCAATATAGGCCCCTTAGCGCTCAGAATGTCCAATTGCAGTTTCTACAGAAAGAGTGTTTCAGAACGGCTCAATCAAAAGTAAGGTTCAACTCTGTTAGTTGAATGCACAGAACAGAAAGAAGTTTCATACAATGCTTCTGTGTAGTTTATATTTGAACATATTATTTTTTCCACTATTACCCACTTAGCGCTACGAATGTCCAGTTGCATTTTCTACAGACAGAGTGTTTCAAAACTGCTCAATCAAAAGTATGGTTTAACTCTGTTAGCTGAATGCTCAGATCAGAAAGAAGTTTCACAGAATGCTTCTGTGTAGTTTATATTTGAATATATTCCTTTTTCCACTACTATGCTCTTAGCGCTCCAAATGTCCAGTTGCATTTTCTACAGAAAGAGTGTTCAGATCTGCTCAATCAAAAGTATGGTTTAACTCTGTTAGCTGAATGCACAGATCAGAAAGAAGTTTCACCGAATGATTCTATGTAGTTTATATTTGAAGACATTCCTTTTTCCAATATTACCCTCTTAGCGCTCAGAATCTCCACTTGCATTTTCTACAAAAAGAGTGTTTCATAACTGCTCAATCAAAAATATGTTTTATCTCTGTTAACTGAATTTACAGATCAGAAATAAGTTTCACAGAATGCATATGTGTAGTTTTTATTTGAAGATATTCTTTTTCCCAATGTAGGCCTCTTAGCGCTTAGCATGTCCAATTGCAGTTTCTACAGAAAGAGTGTTTCAGAACGGCTCAATCAAAAGTAAGGTTCAACTCTGTTAGTTGAATGCACAGAACAGAAAGAATTTTCACAGAATGCTACTGTGTAGTTTATATTTGAATATATTCCTTTCTCCACTATTACCCTCTTAGCGCTCCGAATGTCCACTTGCATTTTCTACAGAAAGAGTGCTCAGAACTGCGCAATCAAAAGTATGGTTTAACTCTGTTAGCTTAATGAACATATCAGAAATAAGTTTCACACAATGCTTCTGTGTAGTTTTTATTTGAAGATATTATTTTTCCCAATATAGGCCTTTTAGCGCTCAGAATGTCCAATTGCAGTTTCTACAGAAAGAGTGTTTCAGAAAGGCTCAATCAAAAGTAAGGTTCAACTCTGTTAGTTGAATGCGCAGAACAGAAAGAAATTTCATACAATGCTTCTGTGTAGTTTATATTTGAACATATTCTTTTTTCCACTATTACCCACTTGGCGCTACGAATGTCCAGTTGCATTTTCTACAGACAGAGTGTTTCAACACTGCTCAATCAAAAGTATGTTTTAACTCTGTTAGCTGAATGCTCAGATCAGAAAGAAGTTTCACAGAATGCTTCTGTGTAGTTTATATTTGAATATATTCCTTTTTCCACTACTACTCTCTTAGCGCTCCAAATGTCCAGTTGCATTTTCTACAGAAAGAGTGTTCAGATCTGCTCAATCAAAAGTATGGTTTAACTCTGTTAGCTGAATGCACAGATCAGAAAGAAGTTTCACAGAATGATTCTGTGTAGTTTATATTTGGAGACATTCCTTTTTCCATTATTACCCTCTTAACGCTCCGAATCTCCACTTGCATTTTCTACAGAAAGAGTGTTTCAGAACGGCTCAATCAAAACTAAGGTTCAAGTCTTTTAGTTGAACAAACAGAACAGAAAGAAGTTTCACACAATTCTTCTGTGTAGTTTTTATTTGTAGACATTCTTTTTCCCAATATAGGCCTCTTAGCGCTAAGAATGTCCAATTGCAGTTTCTACAGAAAGAGTGTTTCAGAACGGCTCAATCAAAAGAATGGTTCAACTCTGTTAGTTGAATGCACAGAACAGAAAGAAGTTTCATACAATGCTTCTGTGTAGTTTATATTTGAACATATTCTTTTTTCCACTATTACCCCCGTAGCGCTACGAATGTCCAGTTGCATTTTCTACAGACAGAGTGTTTCAAAACTGCTCAATCAAAAGTATGGTTTAACTCTGTTAGCTGAATGCTCAGATCAGAAAGAAGTTTCACAGAATGCTTCTGTGTAGTTTATATTTGAATATATTCCTTTTTCCACTACTACGCTCTTAGCGCTCCAAATGTCCAGTTGCATTTTCTACAGAAAGAGTGTTCAGATCTGCTCAATCAAAAGTATGGTTTAACTCTGTTAGCTGAATGCACAGATCAGAAAGAAGTTTCACCGAATGATTCTGTGTAGTTTATATTTGAAGACATTCCTTTTTCCACTATTACCCTCTTAGCGCTCGGAATCTCCACTTGCATTTTCTACAAAAAGAGTGTTTCATAACTGCTCAATCAAAAATATGTTTTATCTCTGTTAACTGAATTTACAGATCAGAAATAAGTTTCACAGAATGCATCTGTGTAGTTTTTATTTGAAGATATTCTTTTTCCCAATGTAGGCCTCTTAGCGCTTAGCATGTCCAATTGCAGTTTCTACAGAAAGAGTGTTTCAGAACGGCTCAATCAAATGCAAGGTTCAACTCTGTTAGTTGAATGCACAGAACAGAAAGAATTTTCACAGAATGCTACTGTGTAGTTTATATTTGAATATATTCCTTTTTCCACTATTACCCTCTTAGCGCTCCGAATGTCCACTTCAATTTTCTACAGAAAGAGTGTTCAGAACTGCGCAATCAAAAGTATGGTTTAACTCTGTTAGCTTAATGAACATATCAGAAATAAGTTTCACACAATGCTTCTGTGTAGTTTTTATTTGAAGATATTATTTTTCCCAATATAGGCCTCTTCGCGCTCAGAATGTCCAATTGCAGTTTCTACAGAAAGAGTGTTTCAGAAAGGCTCAATCAAAAGTAAGGTTCAACTCTGTTAGTTGAATGCACAGAACAGAAAGAAGTTTCATAAAATGCTTCTGTGTAGTTTATATTTGAACATATTCTTTTTTCCACTATTACCCACTTAGCCCTACGAATGTCCAGTTGCATTTTCTACAGACAGAGTGTTTCAAAACTGCTCAATCAAAAGTATGGTTTACCTCTGTTAGCTGAATGCTCAGATCAGAAAGAAGTTTCACAGAATGCTTCTGTGTAGTTTATATTTGAATATATTCCTTTTTTCACTACTACTCTCTTAGCGCTCCAAATGTCCAGTTGAATTTTCTACAGAAAGAGTGTTCAGATCTGCTCAATCAAAAGTATTGTTTAACTCTGTTAGCTGAATGCACAGATCAGAAAGAAGTTTCACAGAATGATTCTGTGTAGTTTATATTTGGAGACATTCCTTTTTCCACTATTACCCTCTTAGCGCTCCGAATCTCCACTTGCATTTTTTACAGAAAGAGTGTTTCAGAACGGCTCAATCAAAACTAAGGTTCAACTCTTTTAGTTGAACAAACAGAACAGAAAGAAGTTTCACACAATTCTTCTGTGTACTTTTTACTTGTAGACATTCTTTTTCCCAATGTAGGCCTCTTAGCGCTCAGAATGTCCAATTGCAGTTTCTACAGAAAGAGTGTTTCAGAACGGCTCAATCAAAAGTAAGGTTCAACTCTGTTAGTTGAATGCACAGAACAGAAAGAAGTTTCATACAATGCTTCTGTGTAGTTCATATTTGAACATATTATTTTTTCCACTATTACCCACTTAGCGCTACGAATGTCCAGTTGCATTTTCTACAGACAGAGTGTTTCAAAACTGCTCAATCAAAAGTATGGTTTAACTCAGTTAGCTGAATGCTCAGATCAGGAAGAAGTTTCACAGAATGCTTCTGTTTAGTTTTTATTTGAAGATATTATTTTTCCCAATAGAGGCCTCTTAGCGCTTAGCATGTCCAATTGCAGTTTCTACAGAAAGAGTGTTTCAGAACGGCTCAATCAAAAGTAAGGTTCAACTCTGTTAGTTGAATGCACAGAACAGAAAGAATTTTCACAGAATGCTACTGTGTAGTTTATATTTCAATATATTCCTTTTTCCACTATTACCCTCTTAGCGCTCCGAATGTCCACTTGCATTTTCTACAGAAAGAGTGTTCAGAACTGCGCAATAAAAAGTATGGTTTAACTCTGTTAGCTTAATGAACATATCAGAAATAAGTTTCACACAATGCTTCTGTGTAGTTTTTATTTGAAGATATTATTTTTCCCAATAGAGGCCTCTTAGCGCTCAGAATGTCCAATTGCAGTTTTTACAGAAAGACTGTTTCAGAAAGGCTCAATCAAATGTAAGGTTCAACTCTGTTAGTTGAATGCACAGAACAGAAAGAAGTTTCATACAATGCTTCTGTGTAGTTTATATTTGAACATATTCTTTTTTCCACTATTACCCACTTAGCGCTACGAATGTCCAGTTGCATTTTCTACAGACAGAGTGTTTCAAAACTGCTCAATCAAAAGTATGGTTTAACTCTGTTAGCTGAATGCTCAGATCAGAAAGAAGTTTCACAGAATGCTTCTGTGTAGTTTATATTTGAATATATTCCTTTTTCCACTACTACTCTCTTAGCGCTCCAAATGTCCAGTTGCATTTTCTACAGAAAGAGTGTTCAGATCTGCTCAATCAAAAGTATGGTTTAACTCTGTTAGCTGAATGCACAGATCGGAAACAAGTTTCACAGAATGATTCTGTGTAGTTTATATTTGGAGACATTCCTTTTTCCACTATTACCCTCTTAACGCTCCGAATCTCCACTTGCATTTTCTACAGAAAGAGTGTTTCAGAACGGCTCAATCAAAACTAAGGTTCAACTCTTTTAGTTGAACAAACAGAACAGAAAGAAGTTTCACACAATTCTTCTGTGTAGTTTTTATTTGTAGACATTCTTTTTCCCAATATAGGCCTCTTAGCACTCAGAATGTCCAATTGCAGTTTCTACAGAAAGAGTGTTTCAGAACGGCTCAATCAAAAGTAAGGTTCAACTCTGTTAGTTGAATGCACAGAACAGAAAGAAGTTTCATACAATGCTTCTGTGTAGTTTATATTTGAACATATTCTTTTTTCCACTATTACCCACTTAGTGCTACGAATGTCCAGTTGCATTTTCTACAGACAGAGTGTTTCAAAACTGCTCAATCAAAAGTATGGTTTAACTCTGTTAGCTGAATGCTCAGATCAGAAAGAAGTTTCACAGAATGCTTCTGTGTAGTTTATATTTGAATATATTCCTTTTTCCACTACTACGCTCTTAGCGCTCCAAATGTCCAGTTGCATTTTCTACAGAAAGAGTGTTCAGATCTGCTCAATCAAAAGTATGGTTTAACTCTGTTAGCTGAATGCACAGATCAGAAAGAAGTTTCACTGAATGATTCTGTGTAGTTTATATTTGAAGACATTCCTTTTTCCACTATTACCCTCTTAGCTCTCCGAATCTCCACTTGTATTTTCTACAAAAAGAGTGTTTCATAACTGCTCAATCAAAAATATGTTTTATCTCTGTTAACTGAATTTACAGATCAGAAAAAGTTTCACAGAATGCATCTGTGTAGTTTTTACTTGAAGATATTCTTTTTCCCAAAGTAGGCCTCTTAGCGCTTAGCATGTCCAATTGCAGTTTCTACAGAAAGAGTGTTTCAGAACGGCTCAATCAAAAGTAAGGTTCAACTCTGTTAGTTGAATGCACAGAACAGAAAGAATTTTCACAGAATGCTACTGTGTAGTTTATATTTGAATATAGTCCTTTTTCCACTATTACCCTCTTAGCGCTCCGAATGTCCACTTGCATTTTCTACAGAAAGAGGGTTCAGCACTGCGCAATCAAAAGTATGGTTTAACTCTGTTAGCTTAATGAACATATCAGAAATAAGTTTCACACAATGCTTCTGTGTAGTTTTTATTTGAAGATATTATTTTTCCCAATAGAGGCCTCTTAGCGCTCAGAATGTCCAATTGCAGTTTCTACAGAAAGAGTGTTTCAGAAAGGCTCAATCAAAAGTAAGGTTCAACTGTGTTAGTTGAATGCACAGAACAGAAAGAAGTTTCATACAATGCTTCTGTGTAGTTTATATTTGAACATATTCTTTTTTCCACTATTACCCACTTAGCGCTACGAATGTCCAGTTGCATTTTCTACAGACAGAGTGTTTCAAAACTGCTCAATCAAAAGTATGGTTTAACTCTGATAGCTGAATGCTCAGATCAGAAAGAAGTTTCACAGAATGCTTCTGTGTAGTTTATATTTGAATATATTCCTTTTTCCACTAATACTCTCTTAGCGCTCCAAATGTCCAGTTGCATTTTCTACAGAAAGAGTGTTCAGATCTGCTCAATCAAAAGTATGGTTTAACTCTGTTAGCTGAATGCACAGATCAGAAAGAAGTTTCACAGAATGATTCTGTTTAGTTTATATTTGGAGACATTCCTTTTTCCACTATTACCCTCTTAGCGCTCCGAATCTCCACTTGCATTTTCTACAGAAAGAGTGTTTCAGAACGGCTCAATCAAAACTAAGGTTCAAATCTTTTAGTTGAACAAACAGAACAGAAAGAAGTTTCACACAATTCTTCTGTGTAGTTTTTATTTGTAGACATTCTTTTTCCCAATATAGGCCTCTTAGCGCTCAGAATGTCCAATTGCAGTTTCTACAGAAAGAGTGTTTCAGAACGGCTCAATCAAAAGTAAGGTTGAACTCTGTTAGTTGAATGCACAGAACAGAAAGAAGTTTCATACAATGCTTCTGTGTAGTTTATATTTGAACATATTCTTTTTTCCACTATTACCCACTTAGCGCTACGAATGTCCAGTTGCATTTTCTACAGACAGAGTGTTTCAAAACTGCTCAATCAAAAGTATGGTTTAACTCTGTTAGCTGAATGCTCAGATCAGAAAGAAGTTTCACAGAATGCTTCTGTGTAGTTTATATTTGAATATATTCCTTTTTCCACTACTACGCTCTTAGCGCTCCAAATGTCCAGTTGCATTTTCTACAGAAAGAGTGTTCAGATCTGCTCAATCAAAAGTATGGTTTAACTCTGTTAGCTGAATGCACAGATCAGAAAGAAGTTTCACCGAATGATTCTGTGTAGTTTATATTTGAAGACATTCCTTTTTCCACTATTAACCTCTTAGCGCACAGAATCTCCACTTGTATTTTCTACAAAAAGAGTGTTTCATAAATGCTCAATCAAAAATATGTTTTATCTCTGTTAACTGAATTTACAGATCAGAAATAATTTTCACAGAATGCATCTGTGTAGTTTTTATTTGAAGATATTCTTTTTCCCAAAGTAGGCCTCTTAGCGCTTAGCATGTCCAATTGCAGTTTCTACAGAAAGAGTGTTTCAGAACGGCTCAATCAAAAGTAAGGTTCAACTCTGTTAGTTGAATGCACAGAAGAGAAAGAATTTTCACAGAATGCTACTGTGTAGTTTATATTTGAATATAGTCCTTTTTCCACTATTACCCTCTTAGCGCTCCGAATGTCCACTTGCATTTTCTACAGAAAGAGGGTTCAGCACTGCGCAATCAAAAGTATGGTTTAACTCTGTTAGCTTAATGAACATATCAGAAATAAGTTTCACACAATGCTTCTGTGTAGTTTTTATTTGAAGATATTATTTTTCCCAATAGAGGCCTCTTTGCGCTCAGAATGTCCAATTGCAGTTTCTCCAGAAAGAGTGTTTCAGAAAGGCTCAATCAAAAGTAAGGTTCAACTCTGTTAGTTGAATGCACAGAACAGAAAGAAGTTTCATACAATGCTTCTGTGTAGTTTATATTTGAACATATTCTTTTTTCCACTATTACCCACTTAGCGCTACGAATGTCCAGTTGCATTTTCTACAGACAGAGTGTTTCAAAACTGCTCAATCAAAAGTATGGTTTAACTCTGTTAGCTGAATGCTCAGATCGGAAAGAAGTTTCACAGAATGCTTCTGGGTAGTTTATATTTGAATATATTCCTTTTTCCACTACTAATCTCTTAGCGCTCCAAATGTCCAGTTGCATTTTCTACAGAAAGAGTGTTCAGATCTGCTCAATCAAAAGTATGGTTTAACACTGTTAGCTGAATGCACAGATCAGAAAGAAGTTTCACAGTATGATTCTGTGTAGTTTATATTTGGAGACATTCCTTTTTCCACTATTACCCTCTTAGCGCTCCGAATCTCCACTTGCATTTTCTACAGAAAGAGTGTTTCAGAACGGCTCAATCAAAACTAAGGTTCAACTCTTTTAGTTGAACAAACAGAACAGAAAGAAGTTTCACACAATTCTTCTGTGTAGTTTTTATTTGTAGACATTCTTTTTCCCAATATAGGCCTCTTAGCGCTCAGAATGTCCAATTGCAGGTTCTACAGAAAGAGTGTTTCAGAACGGCTCAATCAAAAGTAAGGTTGAACTCTGTTAGTTGAATGCACAGAACAGAAAGAAGTTTCATACAATGCTTCTGTGTAGTTTATATTTGAACATATTCTTTTTTCCACTATTACCCATTTATCGCTACGAATGTCCAGTTGCATTTTCTACAGACAGAGTGTTTCAAAACTGCTCAATCAAATGTATGGTTTAACTCTGTTAGCTGAATGCTCAGATCAGAAAGAAGTTTCACAGAATGCTTCTGTGTAGTTTATATTTGAATATATTCCTTTTTCCACTAATACGCTCTTAGCGCTCCAAATGTCCAGTTGCATTTTCTACAGAAAGAGTGTTCAGATCTGCTCAATCAAAAGTATGGTTTAACTCTGTTAGCTGAATGCACAGATCAGAAAGAAGTTTCACCGAATGATTCTGTGTAGTTTATATTTGAAGACATTCCTTTTTCCACTATTACACTCTTAGCGCTCCGAATCTCCACTTGCATTTTCTACAAAAAGAGTGTTTCATAACTGCTCAATCAAAAATATGTTTTATCTCTGTTAACTGAATTTACAGATCAGAAATAAGTTTCACAGAATGCATCTGTGTAGTTTTTATTTGAAGATATTCTTTTTCGAATGTAGGCCTCTTAGCGCTTAGCATGTCCAATTGCAGTTTCTACAGAAAGAGTGTTTCAGAACGGCTCAATCAAAAGTAAGGTTCAACTCTGTTAGTTGAATGCACAGAACAGAAAGAATTTTCACAGAATGCTACTGTGTAGTTTATATTTGAATATATTCCTTTTTCCACTATTACCCTCTTAGCGCTCCGAATGTCCACTTGCATTTTCTACAGAAAGAGTGTTCAGAACTGCGCAATCAAAAGTATGGTTTAACTCTGTTAGCTTAATGAACATATCAGAAATAAGTTTCACACAATGCTTCTGTGTAGTTTTTATTTGAAGACATTATTTTTCCCAATAGAGGCCTCTTAGCGCTCAGAATGTCCAATTGCAGTTTCTACAGAAAGGGTGTTTCAGAAAGGCTCAATCAAAAGTAAGGTTCAACTCTGTTAGTTGAATGCAGAGAACAGAAAGAAGTTTCATACAATGCTTCTGTGTAGTTTATATTTGAACATATTTTTTTTCCACTATTACCCACTTAGCGCTACGAATGTCCAGTTGCATTTTCTACAGACAGAGTGTTTCAAAACTGCTCAATCAAAAGTATGGTTTAACTCTGTTAGCTGAATGCTCAGATCAGAAAGAAGTTTCACAGAATGCTTCTGTGTAGTTTATATTTGAATATATTCCTTTATCCACTACTACGCTCTTAGCGCTCCAAATGTCCAGTTGCATTTTCTACAGAAAGAGTGTTCAGATCTGCTCAATCAAAAGTATGGTTTAACTCTGTTAGCTGAATGCACAGATCAGAAAGAAGTTTCACCGAATGATTCTGTGTAGTTTATATTTGAAGACATTCCTTTTTCCACTATTACCCTCTTAGCGCTCGGAATCTCCACTTGCCTTTTCTACAAAAAGAGAGTTTCATAACTGCTCAATCAAAAATATGTTTTATCTCTGTTAACTGAATTTACAGATCAGAGATAAGTTTCACAGAATGCATCTGTGTAGTTTTTATTTGAAGAGATTCTTTTTCCCAATGTAGGCCTCTTAGCGCTTAGCATGTCCAATTGCAGTTTCTACAGAAAGAGTGTTTCAGAACGGCTAAATCAAAAGTAAGGTTCAACTGTGTTAGTTGAATGCACAGAACAGAAAGAATTTTCACAGAATGCTACTGTGTAGTTTATATTTGAATATATTCCTTTTTCCACTATTACCCTCTTAGCGCTCCGAATGTCCACTTGCATTTTCTACAGAAAGAGGTTTCAGCACTGCGCGATCAAAAGTATGGTTTAACTCTGTTAGATTAATGAACATATCAGAAATAAGTTTCACACAATGCTTCTTTGTAGTTTTTATTTGAAGATATTTTTTTTCCCTATAGAGGCCTCTTAGCGCTCAGAATGTCCAATTGCAGTTTCTACAGAAAGAGTGTTTCAGAAAGGCTCAATCAAAAGTAAGGTTCAACTCTGTTAGTTGAATGCACAGAACAGAAAGAAGTTTCATACAATGCTTCTGTGTAGTTTATATTTGAACATATTCTTTTTTCCACTATTACCCACTTAGCCCTACGAATGTCCAGTTGCATATTCTACAGACAGAGTGTTTCAAAACTGCTCAATCAAAAGTATGGTTTAACTCTGTTAGCTCAATGTTCAGATCAGAAAGAAGTTTCACAGAATGCTTCTGTGTAGTTTATATTTGAATATATTCCTTTTTCCACCACTACGCTCTTAGCGCTCCAAATGTCCAGTTGCATTTTCTACAGAAAGAATGTTCAGATCTGCTCAATCAAAAGTATGGTTTAACTCTGTTAGCTGAATGCACAGATCAGAAAGAAGTTTCACCGAATGATTCTGTGTAGTTTATATTTGAAGACATTCCTTTTTCCACTATTACCCTCTTAGCGCTCCGAATCTCCACTTGCATTTTCTACAAAAAGAGTGTTTCATAACTGCTCAATCAAAAATATGTTTTATCTCTGTTAACTGAATTTACAGATCAGAAATAAGTTTCACAGAATGCATCTGTGTAGTTTTTATTTGAAGATATTCTTTTTCCCAATGTAGGCCTCTTAGCGCTTAGCATGTCCAATTGCAGTTTCTACAGAAAGAGTGTTTCAGAACGGCTCAATCAAAAGTAAGGTTCAACTCTGTTAGTTGAATGCACAGAACAGAAAGAATTTTCACAGAATGCTACTGTGTAGTTTATATTTGAATATATTGATTTTTCCACTATTACCCTCTTAGCGCTCCGAATGTCCACTTGCATTTTCTACAGAAAGAGTGTTCAGAACTGCGCAATCAAAAGTATGGTTTAACTCTGTTAGCTTAATGAACATATCAGAAATAAGTTTCACACAATGCTTCTGTGTAGTTTTTATTTGAAGATATTATTTTTCCCAATAGAGGCCTCTTAGCACTCAGAATGTCCAATTGCAGTTTCTACAGAAAGAGTGTTTCAGAAAGGCTCAATCAAAAGTAAGCTTCAACTCTGTTAGTTGAATGCACAGAACAGAATGAAGTTTCATACAATGCTTCTGTGTAGTTTATATTTGAACATATTCTTTTTTCCAATATTACCCACTTAGCGCTACGAATGTCCAGTTGCATTTTCTACAGACAGAGTGTTTCAAAACTGCTCAATCAAAAGTATGGTTTAACTCTGTTAGCTGAATGCTCAGATCAGAAAGAAGTTTCACAGAATGCTTCTGTGTAGTTTATATTTGAATATATTCCTTTTTCCACTACTACGCTCTTAGCGCTCCAAATGTCCAGTTGCATTTTCTACAGAAAGGGTGTTCAGATCTGCTCAATCAAAAGTATGGTTTAACTCTGTTAGCTGAATGCACAGATCAGAAAGAAGTTTCACCGAATGATTCTGTGTAGTTTATATTTGAAGACATTCCTTTTTCCACTATTACCCTCTTAGCGCTCCGAATCTCCACTTGCATTTTCTACAAAAAGAGTGTTTCATAACTGCTCAATCAAAAATATGTTTTATCTCTGTTAACTGAATTTACAGATCAGAAATAAGTTTCACAGAATGCATCAGTGTAGTTTTTATTTGAAGATATTCTTTTTCCCAATGTAGGCCTCTTAGCGCTTAGCATGTCCAATTGCAGATTCTACAGAAAGAGTGTTTCAGAACGGCTCAATCAAAAGTAAGGTTCAATTCTGTTAGTTGAATGCACAGAACAGAAAGAATTTTCACAGAATGCTACTGTGTAGTTTATATTTGAATATATTCCTTTTTCCACTATTACCCTCTTAGCGCTCCGAATGTCCACTTGCATTTTCTACAGAAAGTGTGTTCAGAACTGCGCAATCAAAAGTATGGTTTAACTCTGTTAGCTTAATGAACATATCAGAAATAAGTTTCACACAATGCTTCTGTGTAGTTTTTATTTGAAGATATTATTTTTCCCAATATAGGCCTCTTAGCACTCAGAATGTCCAATTGCAGTTTCTACAGAAAGAGTGTTTCAGAAAGGCTCAATCAAAAGTAAGGTTCAACTCTGTTAATTGAATGCACAGAACAGAAAGAAGTTTCATACAATGCTTCTGTGTAGTTTATATTTGAACATATTCTTTTTTCCACTATTACCCACTTAGCGCTACGAATGTCCAGTTGCATTTTCTACAGACAGAGTGTTTCAAAACTGCTCAATCAAAAGTATGGTTTAACTCTGTTAGCTGAATGCTCAGATCAGAAAGTAGTTTCACAGAATGCTTCTTTGTAGTTTATATTTGAATATATTCCTTTTTCCACTACTACTCTCTTAGCGCTCCAAATGTCCAGTTGCATTTTCTACAGAAAGAGTGTTCAGATCTGCTCAATCAAAAGTATGGTTTTACTCTGTTAGCTGAATGCACAGATCAGAAAGAAGTTTCACAGAATGATTCTGTGTAGTTTATATTTGGAGACATTCCTTTTTCCACCATTACCCTCTTAGCGCTCCGAATCTCCACTTGCATTTTCTACAGAAAGAGTGTTTCAGAACGGCTCAATCAAAACTAAGGTTCAACTCTTTTAGTTGAACAAACAGAACAGAAAGAAGTTTCACACAATTCTTCTGTGTAGTTTTTATTTGTAGACATTCTTTTTCCCAATATAGGCCTCTTAGCGCTCAGAATGTCCAATTGCAGTTTCTACAGAAAGAGTGTTTCAGAACGGCTCAATCAAAAGTAAGGTTCAACTCTGTTAGTTGAATGCACAGAACAGAAAGAAGTTTCATACAATGCTTCTGTGTAGTTTATATTTGAACATATTCTTTTTTCCACTATTACCCACTTAGCTCTACGAATGTCCAGTTGCATTTTCTACAGACAGAGTGTTTCAAAACTGCTCAATCAAAAGTATGGTTTAACTGTGTTAGCTGAATGCTCAGATCAGAAAAAAGTTTCACAGAATGCTTCTGTGTAGTTTATATTTGAATATATTCCTTTTTCCACTACTACGCTCTTAGCGCTCCAAATGTCCAGTTGCATTTTCTACAGAAAGAGTGTTCAGATCTGCTCAATCAAAAGTATGGTTTAACTCTGTTAGCTGAATGCACAGATCAGAAAGAAGTTTCACAGAATGATTCTGTGTAGTTTATATTTGGAGACATTCCTTTTTCCACTATTACCCTCTTAGCGCTCCGAATCTCCACTTGCATTTTCTACAAAAAGAGTGTTTCATAACTGCTCAATCAAAAATATGTTTTATCTCTGTTAACTGAATTTACAGATCAGAAATAAGTTTCACAGAATGCATCTGTGTAGTTTTTATTTGAAGATATTCTTTTTCCCAATGTAGGCCTCTTAGCGCTTAGCATGTCCAATTGCAGTTTCTACAGAAAGAGTGTTTCAGAACGGCTCAATCAAAAGTAAGGTCCAACTCTGTTAGTTGAATGCACAGAACAGAAAGAATTTTCACAGAATGCTACTGTGTAGTTTATATCTGGATATATTCCTTTTTCCACTATTACCATCTTAGCGCTCCGAATGTCCACTTGCATTTTCTGCAGAAAGAGTGTTCAGAACTGCGCAATCAAAAGTATGGTTTAACTCTGTTAGCTTAATGAACATATCAGAAATAAGTTTCACACAATGCTTCTGTGTAGTTTTTATTTGAAGATATTGTTTTTCCCAATATAGGCCTCTTAGCGCTCAGAATGTCCAATTGCAGTTTCTACAGAAAGAGTGTTTCAGAAAGGCTCAATCAAAAGTAAGGTTCAACTCTGTTAATTGAATGCACAGAACAGAAAGAAGTTTCATACAATGCTTCTGTGTAGTTTATATTTGAACATATTCTTTTTTCCACTATTACCCACTTAGCGCTACGAATGTCCAGTTGCATTTTCTACAGAGAGAGTGTTTCAAAACTGCTCAATCAAAAGTATGGTTTAACTCTGTTAGCTGAATGCTCAGATCAGAAAGAAGTTTCACAGAATGCTTCTGTGTAGTTTATATTTGAATATATTCCTTTTTCCACTACTACTCTCTTAGCGCTCCAAATGTACAGTTGCATTTTCTACAGAAAGAGTGTTCAGATCTGCTCAATAAAAGTATGGTTTAACTCTGTTAGCTGAATGCACAGATCAGAAAGAAGTTTCACAGAATGATTCTGTGTAGTTTATATTTGGAGACATTCCTTTTTCCACTATTACCCTCTTAGCGCTCCGAATCTCCACTTGCATTTTCTACAGAAAGAGTGTTTCAGAACGGCTCAATCAAAACTAAGGTTCAACACTTTTAGTTGAACAAACAGAACAGAAAGAAGTTTCACACAATTCTTCTGTGTAGTTTTTATTTGTAGACATTCTTTTTCCCAATATAGGCCTCTTAGCGCTCAGAATGTCCAATTGCAGTTTCTACAGAAAGAGTGTTTCAGAACGGCTCAATCAAAAGTAAGGTTCAACTCTGTTAGTTGAATGCACAGAACAGAAAGAAATTTCATACAATGCTTCTGTGTAGTTTATATTTGAACATATTCTTTTTTCCACTATTACCCACTTAGCGCTACGAATGTCCAGTTGCATTTTCTTCAGACAGAGTGTTTCAAAACTGCTCAATCAAAAGTATGGTTTAACTCTGTTAGCTGAATGCTCAGATCAGAAAGAAGTTTCACAGAATGCTTTTGTGTAGTTTATATTTGAATATATTCCTTTTTCCACTACTACGCTCTTAGCGCTCCAAATGTCCAGTTGCATTTTCTACAGAAAGAGTGTTCAGATCTGCTCAATCAAAAGTATGGTTTAACACTGTTAGCTGAATGCACAGATCAGAAAGAAGTTTCACCGAATGATTCTGTGTAGTTTATATTTGAAGACATTCCTTTTTCCACTATTACCCTCTTAGCGCTCCGAATCTCCACTTGCATTTTCTACAAAAAGAGTGTTTCATAATTGCTCAATCAAAAATATGTTTTATCTCTGTTAACAGAATTTACAGATCAGAAATAAGTTTCACAGAATGCATCTGTGTAGTTTTTATTTGAAGATATTCTTTTTCCCAATGTAGGCCTTGTAGCGCTTAGCATGTCCAATTGCAGTTTCTACAGAAAGAGTGTTTCAGAACGGCTCAATCAAAAGTAAGGTTCAACTCTGTTAGTTGAATGCACAGAACAGAAAGAATTTTCACAGAATGCTACTGTGTAGTTTATATTTGTATATATTCCTTTTTCCACTATTACCCTCTTAGCGCTCCGAATGTCCACTTGCATTTTCTACAGAAAGAGGGTTCAGAACTGCGCAATCAAAAGTATGGTTTAACTCTGTTAGCTTAATGAACATATCAGAAATAAGTTTCACACAATGCTTCTGTGTAGTTTTTATTTGAAGATGTTATTTTTCCCAATATAGGCCTCTTAGCGCTCTGAATGTCCAATTGCAGTTTCTACAGAAAGAGTGTTTCAGAACGGCTCAATCAAAAGTAAGGTTCAACTCTGTTAGTTGAATGCACAGAACAGAAAGAAGTTTCATACAATGCTTCTGTGTAGTTTATATTTGAACATATTTTTTTTTCCACTATTACCCACTTAGCGCTACGAATGTCCAGTTGCATTTTCTACAGACAGTGTGTTTCAAAACTGCTCAATCAAAAGTATGGTTTAACTCTGTTAGCTGAATGCTCAGATCAGAAAGAAGTTTCACAGAATGCTTCTGTGTAGTTTATATTTGAATATATTCCTTTTTCCACTACTACTCTCTTAGCGCTCCAAAAGTCCAGTTGCATTTTCTACAGAAAGAGTGTTCAGATCTGCTCAATCAAAAGTATGGTTTAACTCTGTTAGCTGAATGCACAGATCAGAAAGAAGTTTCACAGAATGATTCTGTGTAGTTTATATTTGGAGACATTCCTTTTTCCACTATTACCCTCTTAGCGCTCCGAATCTCCACTTGCATTTTCTACAGAAAGAGTGTTTCAGAACGGCTCAATCAATACTAAGGTGCAACACTTTTAGTTGAACAAACAGAACAGAAAGAAGTTTCACACAATTCTTCTGTGTAGTTTTTATTTGTAGACATTCTTTTTCCCAATATAGGCCTCTTAGCGCTCAGAATGTCCAATTGCAGTTTCTACAGAAAGAGTGTTTCAGAACGGCTCAATCAAAAGTAAGGTTCAACTCTGTTAGTTGAATGCACAGAACAGAAAGGAATTTCATACAATGCTTCTGTGTAGTTTATATTTGAACATATTCTTTTTTCCACTATTACCCACTTAGAGCTACGAATGTCCAGTTGCATTTTCTACAGACAGAGTGTTTCAAAACTGCTCAATCAAAAGTATGGTTTAACTCTGTTAGCTGAATGCTCAGATCAGAAAGAAGTTTCACAGAATGCTTCTGTGTAGTTTATATTTGAATATATTCCTTTTTCCACTACTACGCTCTTAGCGCTCCAAATGTCCAGTTGCATTTTCTACAGAAAGAGTGTTCAGATCTGCTCAATCAAAAGTATGGTTTAACTCTGTTAGCTGAATGCACAGATCAGAAAGAAGTTTCACCGAATGATTCTGTGTAGTTTATATTTGAAGACATTCCTTTTTCCACTATTACCCTCTTAGCGCTCCGAATCTCCACTTGCATTTTCTACAAAAAGAGTGTTTCATAACTGCTCAATCAAAAATATGTTTTATCTCTGTTAACTGAATTTACAGATCAGAAATAAGTTTCACAGAATGCATCTGTGTAGTTTTTATTTGAAGATATTCTTTTTCCCAATGTAGGCCTCTTAGCGCTTAGCATGTCCAATTGCAGTTTCTACAGAAAGAGTGTTTCAGAACGGCTCAATCAAAAGTAAGTTTCAAATCTGTTACTTGAATGCACAGAACAGAAAGAATTTTCACAGAATGCTACTGTGTAGTTTATATTTGAATATATTCCTTTTTCCACTATTACCCTCTTAGCGCTCAGAATGTCCACTTGCATTTTCTACAGAAAGAGTGTTCAGAACTGCGCAATCAAAAGTATGGTTTAACTCTGTTAGCTTAATGAACATATCAGAAATAAGTTTCACACAATGCTTCTGTGTAGTTTTTATTTGAAGATATTATTTTTCCCAATAGAGGCCTCTTAGCGCTCTGAATGTCCAATTGCAGTTTCTACAGAAAGAGTGTTTCAGAAAGGCTCAATCAAAAGTAAGTTTCAACTCTGTTAGTTGAATGCACAGAACAGAAAGAAGTTTCATACAATGCTTCTGTGTAGTTTATATTTGAACATATTCTTTTTTCCACTATTACCCACTTAGCGCTACGAATGTCCAGTTGCATTTTCTACAGACAGAGTGTTTCAAAACTGCTCAGTCAAAATATGGTTTAACTCTGTTAGCTGAATGCTCAGATCAGAAAGAAGTTTCACAGAATGCTTCTGTGTAGTTTATATTTGAATATATTCCTTTTTCCACTATTACGCTCTTAGCGCTCAAAATGTCCAGTTGCATTTTCTACAGAAAGAGTGTTCAGATCTGCTCAATCAAAAGTATGGTTTAACTCTGTTAGCTGAATGCACAGATCAGAAAGAAGTTTCACCGAATGATTCTGTGTAGTTTATATTTGAAGAAATTCCTTTTTCCACTATTATCCTCTTAGCGCTCCGAATCTCCACTTGCATTTTCCACAAAAAGAGTGTTTCATAACTGCTCAATCAAAAATATGTTTTATCTCTGTTAACTGAATTTACAGATCAGAAATAAGTTTCACAGAATGCATCTGTGTAGTTTTTATTTGAAGATATTCTTTTTCCCAATGTAGGCCTCTTAGCGCTTAGCATGTCCAATTGCAGTTTCTACAGAAAGAGTGTTTCAGAACGGCTCAATCAAAAGTAAGGTTCAACTCTGTTAGTTGAATGCACAGAACAGAAAGAATTTTCACAGAATGCTACTGTGTAATTTATATTTGAATATATTCCTTTTTCCACTATTACCCTCTTAGCGCTCCTAATGTCCACTTGCATTTTCTACAGAAAGAGTGTTCAGAACTGCGCAATCAAAAGTATGGTTTAACTCTGTTAGCTTAATGAATATATCAGAAATAAGTTTCACACAATGCTTCTGTGTAGTTTTTATTTGAAGATATTATTTTTCCCAATAGAGGCCTCTTAGCGCTCAGAATGTCCAATTGCAGTTTCTACAGAAAGAGTGTTTCAGAAAGGCTCAATCAAAAGTAAGGTTCAACTCTGTTAGTTGAATGCACAGAACAGAAAGAAGTTTCATACAATGCTTCTGTGTAGTTTATATATGAACATATTCTTTTTTCCACTATTACCCACTTAGCGCTACGAATGTCCAGTTGCATTTTCTACAGACAGAGTGTTTCAAAACTGCTCAATCAAAAGTATGGTTTAACTCTGTTAGCTGAATGCTCAGATCAGAAAGAAGTTTCACAGAATGCTTCTGTGTAGTTAATATTTGAATATATTCCTTTTTCCACTACTACCCTCTTAGCGCTCCAAATGTCCAGTTGCATTTTCTACAGAAAGAGTGTTCAGATCTGCTCAATCAAAAGTATAGTTTAACTCTGTTAGCTGAATGCACAGATCAGAAAGAAGTTTCACAGAATGATTGTGTGTAGTTTATATTTGGAGACATTCCTTTTTCCACTATTACCTTCTTAGCGCTCCGAATCTCCACTTGCATTTTCTGCAGAAAGAGTGTTTCAGAACGGATCAATCAAAACTAAGGTTCAACTCTTTTAGTTGAACAAACAGAACAGAAAGAAGTTTCACACATTTCTTCTGTGTAGTTTTTATTTGTAGACATTCTTTTTCCCAATATATGCCTCTTAGCGCTCAGAATGTCCAATTGCATTTTCTACAGAAAGAGTGTTTCAGAACGGCTCAATCAAAAGTAAGGTTCAACTCTGTTAGTTGAATGCACAGAACAGAAAGAAGTTTCATACAATGCTTCTGTGTAGTTCATATTTGAACATATTCTTTTTTCCACTATTACCCACTTAGCGCTACGAATGTCCAGTTGCATTTTCTACAGACAGAGTGTTTCAAAACTGCTTAATCAAAAGTATGGTTTAAATCTGTTAGCTGAATGCTCAGATCAGAAAGAAGTTTCACAGAATGCTTCTGTGTCGTTTATATCTGAATATATTCCTTTTTCCACTACTACGCTCTTAGCGCTCCAAATGTCCAGTTGCATTTTCTACAGAAAGAGTGTTCAGATCTGCTCAATCAAAAGTATGGTTTAACTCTCTTAGCTGAATGCACAGATCAGAAAGAAGTTTCACCGAATGATTCTGTGTAGTTTATATTTGAAGACAATCCTTTTTCCACTATTACCCTCTTAGCGCTCCGAATCTCCACTTGCATTTTCAACAAAAAGAGTGTTTCATAACTGCTCAATCAAAAATATGTTTTATCTCTGTTAACTGAATTTACAGATCAGAAATAAGTTTCACAGAATGCATCTGTGTAGTTTTTATTTGAAGATATTCTTTTTCCCAATGTAGGCCTCTTAGCCCTTAGCATGTCCAATTGCAGTATCTACAGAAAGAGTGTTTCAGAACGGCTCAATCAAAATAAGGTTCAACTCTGTTAGTTGAATGCACAGAACAGAAAGAATTTTCACAGAATGCTACTGTGTAGTTTATATTTGAATATATTCCTTTTTCCACTATTACCCTCTTAGCGCTCCGAATGTCCACTTGCATTTTCTACAGAAAGAGTGTTCAGAACTGCGCAATCAAAAGTATGGTTTAACTCTGTTAGCTTAATGAACATATCAGAAATAAGTTTCACACAATGCTTCTGTTTAGTTTTTATTTGAAGATATTATTTTTCCCAATAGAGGCCTCTTAGCGCTCAGAATGTCCAATTGCAGTTTCTACAGAAAGAGTGTTTCAGAAAGGCTCAATCAAAAGTAAGGTTCAACTCTGTTAGTTGAATGCACAGAACAGAAAGAAGTTTCATACAATGCTTCTGTGTAGTTTATATTTGAACTTATTCTTATTTCCACTATTAGCCACTTAGCGCTACGAATGTCCAGTTGCATTTTCTACAGACAGAGTGTTTCAAAACTGCTCAATCAAAAGTATGGTTTAACTCTGTTAGCTGAATGCTCAGATCAGAAAGAAGTTTCACAGAATGCTTCTGTGTAGTTTATATTTGAATATATTCCTTTTTCCACTACTACTCTCTTAGCGCTCCAAATGTCCAGTTGCATTTTCTACAGAAAGAGGGTTCAGATCTGCTCAATCAAAAGTATGGTTTAACTCTGTTAGCTGAATGCACAGATCAGAAAGAAGTTTCACAGAATGATTCTGTGTAGTTTATATTTGGAGACATTCCTTTTTCCACTATTACCCTCTTAGCGCTCCGAATCTCCACTTGCATTTTCTGCAGAAAGAGTGTTTCAGAACGGATCAATCAAAACTAAGGTTCAACTCTTTTAGTTGAACAAACAGAACAGAAAGAAGTTTCACACATTTCTTCTGTGTAGTTTTTATTTGTAGACATTCTTTTTCCCAATAGAGGCCTCTTAGCGCTCAGAATGTCCAATTGCAGTTTCTACAGAAAGAGTGTTTCAGAACGGCTCAATCAAAAGTAAGGTTCAACTCTGTTAGTTGAATGCACAGAACAGAAAGAAGTTTCATACAATGCTTCTGTGTAGTTTATATTTGAACATATTCTTTTTTCCACTATTACCCACTTAGCACTACGAATGTCCAGTTGCATTTTCTACGGACAGAGTGTTTCAAAACTGCTCAATCAAAAGTATGGTTTAAATCTGTTAGCTGAATGCTCAGATCAGAAAGAAGTTTCACAGAATGCTTCTGTGTCGTTTATATCTGAATATATTCCTTTTTCCACTACTACGCTCTTAGCGCTCCAAATGTCCAGTTGCATTTTCTACAGAAAGAGTGTTCAGATCTGCTCAATCAAAAGTATGGTTTAACTCTGTTAGCTGAATGCACAGATCAGAAAGAAGTTTCACCGAATGATTCTGTGTAGTTTATATTTGAAGACATTCCTTTTTCCACTATTACCCACTTAGCGCTCCGAATCTCCACTTGCATTTTCTACAAAAAGAGTGTTTCATAACTGCTCAATCAAAAATATGTTTTATCTCTGTTAACTGAATTTACAGATCAGAAATAAGTTTCACAGAATGCATCTGTGTAGTTTTTATTTGAAGATATACTTTTTCCCAATGTAGGCCTCTTAGCGCTTAGCATGTCCAATTGCAGTTTCTACAGAAAGAGTGTTTCAGAACGGCTCAATCAAAAGTAAGGTTCAACTCTGTTAGTTGAATGCACAGAACAGAAAGAAGTTTCACAGAATGCTACTGTGTAGTTTATATTTGAATATATTCCTTTTTCCACTATTACCCTCTTAGCGCTCCGAATGTCCACTTGCATTTTCTACAGAAAGAGTGTTCAGAACTGCGCAATCAAAAGTATGGTTTAACTCTGTTAGCTTAATGAACATATCAGAAATAAGTTTCACACAAAGCTTCTGTGTAGTTTTTATTTGAAGATATTATTTTTCCCAATATAGGCCTCTTAGCGCTCAGAATGTCCAATTGCAGTTTCTACAGAAAGAGTGTTTCAGAAAGGCTCAATCAAAAGTAAGGTTCAACTCTGTTAGTTGAATGCACAGAACAGAAAGAAGTTTCATACAATGCTTCTGTGTAGTTTATATTTGAACATATTCTTTTTTCCACTATTAGCCACTTAGCGCTACGAATGTCCAGTTGCATTTTCTACAGACAGAGTGTTTCAAAACTGCTCAATCAAAAGTATGGTTTAACTCTGTTAGCTGAATGCTCAGATCAGAAAGAAGTTTCACAGAATGCATCTGTGTAGTTTATATTTGAATATATTCCTTTTTCCACTACTACTCTCTTAGTGCTCCAAATGTCCAGTTGCATTTTCTACAGAAAGAGTGTTCAGATCTGCTCAATCAAAAGTATGGTTTAACTCTGTTAGCTGAATGCACAGATCAGAAAGAAGTTTCACAGAATGATTCTGTGTAGTTTATATTTGAAGACATTTCTTTTTCCACTCTTACCCTCTTAGCGCTCCGAATCTCCACTTGCATTTTCTACAAAAAGAGTGTTTCATAACTGCTCAATCAAAAATATGTTTTATCTCTGTTAACTGAATTTACAGATCAGAAATATGTTTCACAGAATGCATCTGTGTAGTTTTTATTTGAAGATATTCTTTTTCCCAATGTAGGCCTCTTAGCACTTAGCATGTCCAATTGCAGTTTCTACAGAAAGAGTGTTTCAGAACGGCTCAATCAAAATAAGGTTCAACTCTGTTAGTTGAATGCACAGAACAGAAAGAATTTTCACGGAATGCTACTGTGTAGTTTATATTTGAATATATTCCTTTTTCCACTATTACCCTCTTAGCGCTCCGAATGTCCACTTGCATTTTCTACAGAAAGAGTGTTCAGAACTGCGCAATCAAAAGTATGGTTTACCTCTGTTAGCTTAATGAACATATCAGAAGTATGTTTCACACAATGCTTCTGTGTAGTTTTTATTTGAAGATATTATTTTTCCCAATATAAGCCTCTTAGCGCTCAGAATGTCCAATTGCAGTTTCTACAGAAAGAGTGTTTCAGAAAGGCTCAATCAAAAGTAAGGTTCAACTCTGTTAGTTGAATGCACAGAACAGAAAGGAGTTTCATACAATGCTTCTGTGTAGTTTATATTTGAACATATTCTTTTTTCCACTATTACCCACTTAGCGCTACGAATGTCCAGTTGCATTTTCTACAGACAGAGTGTTTCAAAACTGCTCAATCAAAAGTATGGTTTAACTCTGTTAGCTGAATGCTCAGATCAGAAAGAAGTTTCACAGAATGCTTCTGTGTAGTTTATATTTGAATATATTCCTTTTTCCACTACTACTCTCTTAGCGCTCCAAATGTCCAGTTGCATTTTCTACAGAAAGAGTGTTCAGATCTGCTCAACAAAAAGTATGGTTTAACTCTGTTAGCTGAATGCACAGATGAGAAAGAAGTTTCACAGAATGATTCTGTGTAGTTTATATTTGGAGACATCCCTTTTTCCACTATTACCCTCTTAGCGCTCCGAATCTCCACTTCCATTTTCTGCAGAAAGAGTGTTTAAGAACGGCTCAATCAAAACTAAGGTTCAACTCTTTTAGTTGAACAAACAGAACAGAAAGAAGTTTCACACAATTCTTCTGTGTAGTTTTTATTTGTAGACATTCTTTTTCCCAATATAGGCCTCTTAGCGCTCAGAATGTCCAATTGCACTTTGTACAGAAAGAGTGTTTCAGAACGGCTCAATCAAAAGTAAGATTCAACTCTGTTATTTGAATGCACAGAACAGAAAGAAGTTTCATACAATGCTTCTGTGTAGTTTATATTTGAACATATTCTTTTTTCCACTATTACCCACTTAGCGCTACGAATGTCCATTTGCATTTTCTACAGACAGAGTGTTTCAAAACTGCTCAAAGTATGGTTTAACTCTGTTAGCTGAATGCTCAGATCAGAAAGAAGTTTCACAGAATGCTTCTGTGTAGTTTATATTTGAATATATTCCTTTTTCCACTACTACGCTCTTAGCGCTCCAAATGTCCAGTTGCATTTTCTACAGAAAGAGTGTTCAGATCTGCTCAATCAAAAGTATGGTTTAACTCTGTTAGCTGAATGCACAGATCAGAAAGAAGTTTCACCGAATGATTCTGTGTAGTTTATATTTGAAGACATTCCTTTTTCCACTATTACCCTCTTAGCGCTCCGAATCTCCACTTGCATTTTCTACAAAAAGAGTGTTTCATAACTGCTCAATCAAAAATATGTTTTATCTCTGTTAACTGAATTTACAGATCAGAAATATGTTTCACAGAATGCATCTGTGTAGTTTTTATTTGAAGATATTCTTTTTCCCAATGTAGGCCTCTTAGCGCTTAGCATGTCCAATTGCAGTTTCTACAGAAAGAGTGTTTCAGAACGGCTCAATCAAAAGTAAGGTTCAACTCTGTTAGTTGAATGCACAGAACAGAAAGAATTTTCACGGAATGCTACTGTGTAGTTTATATTTGAATATATTCCTTTTTCCACTATTACCCTCTTAGCGCTCCGAATGTCCACTTGCATTTTCTACAGAAAGACTGTTCAGAACTGCGCAATCAAAAGTATGGTTTAACTCTGTTAGCTTAATGAACATATCAGAAATAAGTTTCACACAATGCTTCTGTGTAGTTTTTATTTGAAGATATTATTTTTCCCAATATAGGCCTCTTAGCGCTCAGAATGTCCAATTGCAGTTTCTACAGAAAGAGTGTTTCAGAAAGGCTCAATCAAAAGTAAGGTTCAACTCTGTTAGTTGAATGCACAGAACAGAAAGATGTTTCATACAATGCTTCTGTGTAGTTTATATTTGAACATATTCTTTTTTCCACTATTACCCACTTAGCGCTACGAATGTCCAGCTGCATTTTCTACAGACAGAGTGTTTCAAAACTGCTCAATCAAAAGTATGGTTTAACTCTGTTAGCTGAATGCTCAGATCAGAAAGAAGTTTCACAGAATGCTTCTGTGTAGTTTATATTTGAATATATTCCTTTTTCCACTACTACTCCCTTAGCGCTCCAAATGTCCAGTTGCATTTTCTACAGAAAGAGTGTTCAGATCTGCTCAATCAAGAGTATGCTTTAAATCTGTTAGCTGAATGCACAGATCAGAAAGAAGTTTCACAGAATGATTCTGTGTAGTTTATATTTGGAGACATTCCTTTTTCCACTATTACCCTCTTAGCGCTCCGAATCTCCACTTGAATTTTCTACAGAAAGAGTGTTTCAGAACGGCTCAATCAAAACTAAGTTTCAACTCTTTTAGTTGAACAAACAGAACAGAAAGAAGTTTCACACAATTCTTCTGTGTAGTTTTTATTTGTAGACATTCCTTTTCCCAATAGAGGCCTCTTAGCGCTCAGAATGTCCAATTGCAGTTTCTACAGAAAGAGTGTTTCAGAACGGCTCAATCAAAAGTAAGGTTCAACTCTGTTAGTTGAATGCACAGAACAGAAAGAAGTTTCATACAATGCTTCTGTGTAGTTTATATTTGAACATATTCTTTTTTCCACTATTACCCACTTAGCGCTACGAATGTCCAGTTGCATTTTCTACAGACAGAGTGTTTCAAAACTGCTCAATCAAAAGTATGCTTTAACTCTGTTAGCTGAATGCTCAGATCAGAAAGAAGTTTCACAGAATGCTTCTGTGTAGTTTATATTTGAGTATATTCCTTTTTCCACTACAACTCTCTTAGCCCTCCAATTGTCCAGTTGCATTTTCTACAGAAAGAGTGTTCAGATCTGCTCAATCAAAAGTATGGTTTAACTCTGTTAGCTGAATGCACAGATCAGAAAGAAGTTTCACAGAATGATTCTGTGTAGTTTATATTTGGAGACATTCCTTTTTCCACTATTACCCTCTTAGCGCTCCGAATCTCCACTTGCATTTTCTGCAGAAAGAGTGTTTCAGAACGGCTCAATCAAAACTAAGGTTGAAGTCTTTTAGTTGAACAAACAGAACAGAAAGAAGTTTCACACAATTCTTCTGTGTAGTTTTTATTTGTAGACATTCTTTTTCCCAATATATGCCTCTTAGCGCTCAGAATGTCCAATTGCAGTTTCTACAGAAAGAGTGTTTCAGAACGGCTCAATCAAAAGTAAGGTTCAACTCTGTTAGTTGAATGCACAGAACAGAAAGTAGTTTCATACAATGCTTCTGTGTAGTTTATATTTGAACATATTCTTTTTTCCACTATTACCAACTTAGCGCTACGAATGTCCAGTTGCATTTTCTACAGACAGAGTGTTTCAAAACTGCTCAATCAAAAGTATGTTTTAATTCTGTTAGCTGAATGCTCAGATCAGGAAGAAGTTTCACAGAATGCTTCTGTGTAGTTTATATTTGAGTATATTCCTTTTTCCACTACAACTCTCTTAGCCCTTCAAATGTCCAGTTGCATTTTCTACAGAAAGAGTGTTCAGATCTGCTCAATCAAAAGTATGGTTTAACTCTGTTAGCTGAATGCACAGAGCAGAAAGAAGTTTCACAGAATGATTCTGTGTAGTTTATATTTGGGACATTCCTTTTTCCACTATTACCCTCTTAGCGCTCCGAATCTCCACTTGCATTTTCTGCAGAAAGAGTGTTTCAGAACGGCTCAATCAAAACTAAGGTTGAACTCTTTTAGTTGAACAAACAGAACAGAAAGAAGTTTCACACAATTCTTCTGTGTAGTTTTTATTTGTAGACATTCTTTTTCCCAATATAGGCCTCTTAGCGCTCAGAATGTCCAATTGCAGTTTCTACAGAAAGAGTGTTTCAGAACGGCTCAATCAAAAGTAAGGTTCAACTCTGTTAGTTGAATGCACAGAACAGAAAGTAGTTTCATACAATGCTTCTGTGTAGTTTATATTTGAATATATTCTATTTTCCAATATTACCCACTTAGCGCTACGAATGTCCAGTTGCATTTTCTACAGACAGAGTATTTCAAAACTGCTCAATCAAACGTATGGTTTAACTCTGTTAGCTGAATGCTCAGATCAGAAAGAAGTTTCACAGAATGCTTCTGTGTAGTTTATATCTGAATATATTCCTTTTTCCACTACTACGCTCTTAGCGCTCCAAATGTCCAGTTGCATTTTCTACAGAAAGAGTGTTCAGATCTGCTCAATCAAAAGTATGGTTTAACTCTCTTAGCTGAATGCACAGATCAGAAAGAAGTTTCACCGAATGATTCTGTGTAGTTTATATTTGAAGACATTCCTTTTTCCACTATTACACTCTTAGCGCTCCGAATCTCCACTTGCATTTTCTACAAAAAGAGTGTTTCATAACTGCTCAATCAAAAATATGTTTTATCTCTGTTAACAGAATTTACAGATCAGAAATAAGTTTCACAGAATGCATCTGTGTATTTTTCATTTGAAGATATTCTTTTTCCCAATGTAGGCCTCTTAGCGCTTAGCATGTCCAATTGCAGTTTCTACAGAAAGAGTGTTTCAGAACGGCTCAATCAAAAGTAAGGTTCAACTCTGTTAGTTGAATGCACAGAACAGAAAGAATTTTCACAGAGTGCTACTGTGTAGTTTATATTTGAATATATTCCTTTTTCCACTATTACCCTCTTAGCGCTCCGAATGTCCACTTGCATTTTCTACAGAAAGAGTGTTCAGAACTGCGCTATCAAAAGTATGGTTTAACTCTGTTAGCTTAATGAACATATCAGAAATAAGTTTCACACAATGCTTCTGTGTAGTTTTTATTTGAAGATATTATTTTTCCCAATATAGGCCTCTTAGCGCTCAGAATGTCCAATTGCAGTTTCTACAGAAAGAGTTTTTCAGAAAGGCTCAATCAAAAGTAAGGTTCAACTCTGTTATTTGAATGCATAGAACAGAAAGAAGTTTCACACAATGCTTCTGTGTAGTTTATATTTGAAAATATTCTTTTTTCCACTATTACCCACTTAGCGCTACGAATGTCCAGCTGCATTTTCTACAGACAGAGTGTTTCAAAACTGCTCAATCAAAAGTATGGTTTAACTCTGTTAGCTGAATGCTCAGATCAGAAAGAAGTTTCACAGAATGCTTCTGTGTAGTTTATATTTGAATATATTCCTTTTTCCACTACTACTCTCTTAGCGCTCCAAATGTCCAGTTGCATTTTCTACAGAAAGTGTGTTCAGATCTGCTCAATCAAAAGTATGGTTTAACTCTGTTAGCTGAATGCACAGATCAGAAAGAAGTTTCACAGAATGATTCTGTGTAGTTTATATTTGGAGACATTCCTTTTTCCACTATTACCCTCTAAGCGCTCGGAATCTCCACTTTATTTTCTACAGAAAGAGTGTTTCAGAACGGCTCAATTAAAACTAAGGTTCAACTCTTTTAGTTGAACAAACAGAACAGAAAGAAGTTTCACACAATTCTTCTGTGTAGTTTTTATTTGTAGACATTCTTTTTCCCAATATAGGCCTCCTAGCGCTCAGAATGTCCAATTGCAGTTTCTACAGAAAGAGTGTTTCAGAACGGCTCAATCAAAATTAAGGTTCAACTCTGTTAGTTGAATGCACAGAACAGAAAGAAGTTTCATACAATGCTTCTGTGTAGTTTCTATTTGAACATATTCTTTTTTCCACTATTACCCACTTAGCGCTACGAATGTCCAGTTGCATTTTCTACAGACAGAGTGTTTCAAAACTGCTCAATCAAAAGTATGGTTTAACTCTGTTAGCTGAATGCTCAGATCAGAAAGAAGTTTCACAGAATGCTTCTGTGTAGTTTATATTTGAATATATTCCTTTTTCCACTACTACTCTCTTAGCGCTCCAAATGTCCAGTTGCATTTTCTACAGAAAGAGGGTTCAGATCTGCTCAATCAAAAGTATGGTTTAACTCTGTTAGCTGAATGCACAGATCAGAAAGAAGTTTCACAGAATGATTCTGTGTAGTTTATATTTGGAGACATTCCTTTTTCCACTATTACCCTCTTAGCGCTCCGAATCTCCACTTGCATTTTCTGCAGAAAGAGTGTTTCAGAACGGATCAATCAAAACTAAGGTTCAACTCTTTTAGTTGAACAAACAGAACAGAAAGAAGTTTCACACATTTCTTCTGTGTAGTTTTTATTTGTAGACATTCTTTTTCCCAATAGAGGCCTCTTAGCGCTCAGAATGTCCAATTGCAGTTTCTACAGAAAGAGTGTTTCAGAACGGCTCAATCAAAAGTAAGGTTCAACTCTGTTAGTTGAATGCACAGAACAGAAAGAAGTTTCATACAATGCTTCTGTGTAGTTTATATTTGAACATATTCTTTTTTCCACTATTACCCACTTAGCACTACGAATGTCCAGTTGCATTTTCTACGGACAGAGTGTTTCAAAACTGCTCAATCAAAAGTATGGTTTAAATCTGTTAGCTGAATGCTCAGATCAGAAAGAAGTTTCACAGAATGCTTCTGTGTCGTTTATATCTGAATATATTCCTTTTTCCACTACTACGCTCTTAGCGCTCCAAATGTCCAGTTGCATTTTCTACAGAAAGAGTGTTCAGATCTGCTCAATCAAAAGTATGGTTTAACTCTGTTAGCTGAATGCACAGATCAGAAAGAAGTTTCACCGAATGATTCTGTGTAGTTTATATTTGAAGACATTCCTTTTTCCACTATTACCCACTTAGCGCTCCGAATCTCCACTTGCATTTTCTACAAAAAGAGTGTTTCATAACTGCTCAATCAAAAATATGTTTTATCTCTGTTAACTGAATTTACAGATCAGAAATAAGTTTCACAGAATGCATCTGTGTAGTTTTTATTTGAAGATATACTTTTTCCCAATGTAGGCCTCTTAGCGCTTAGCATGTCCAATTGCAGTTTCTACAGAAAGAGTGTTTCAGAACGGCTCAATCAAAAGTAAGGTTCAACTCTGTTAGTTGAATGCACAGAACAGAAAGAAGTTTCACAGAATGCTACTGTGTAGTTTATATTTGAATATATTCCTTTTTCCACTATTACCCTCTTAGCGCTCCGAATGTCCACTTGCATTTTCTACAGAAAGAGTGTTCAGAACTGCGCAATCAAAAGTATGGTTTAACTCTGTTAGCTTAATGAACATATCAGAAATAAGTTTCACACAAAGCTTCTGTGTAGTTTTTATTTGAAGATATTATTTTTCCCAATATAGGCCTCTTAGCGCTCAGAATGTCCAATTGCAGTTTCTACAGAAAGAGTGTTTCAGAAAGGCTCAATCAAAAGTAAGGTTCAACTCTGTTAGTTGAATGCACAGAACAGAAAGAAGTTTCATACAATGCTTCTGTGTAGTTTATATTTGAACATATTCTTTTTTCCACTATTAGCCACTTAGCGCTACGAATGTCCAGTTGCATTTTCTACAGACAGAGTGTTTCAAAACTGCTCAATCAAAAGTATGGTTTAACTCTGTTAGCTGAATGCTCAGATCAGAAAGAAGTTTCACAGAATGCATCTGTGTAGTTTATATTTGAATATATTCCTTTTTCCACTACTACTCTCTTAGTGCTCCAAATGTCCAGTTGCATTTTCTACAGAAAGAGTGTTCAGATCTGCTCAATCAAAAGTATGGTTTAACTCTGTTAGCTGAATGCACAGATCAGAAAGAAGTTTCACAGAATGATTCTGTGTAGTTTATATTTGAAGACATTTCTTTTTCCACTCTTACCCTCTTAGCGCTCCGAATCTCCACTTGCATTTTCTACAAAAAGAGTGTTTCATAACTGCTCAATCAAAAATATGTTTTATCTCTGTTAACTGAATTTACAGATCAGAAATATGTTTCACAGAATGCATCTGTGTAGTTTTTATTTGAAGATATTCTTTTCCCAATGTAGGCCTCTTAGCACTTAGCATGTCCAATTGCAGTTTCTACAGAAAGAGTGTTTCAGAACGGCTCAATCAAAATAAGGTTCAACTCTGTTAGTTGAATGCACAGAACAGAAAGAATTTTCACGGAATGCTACTGTGTAGTTTATATTTGAATATATTCCTTTTTCCACTATTACCCTCTTAGCGCTCCGAATGTCCACTTGCATTTTCTACAGAAAGAGTGTTCAGAACTGCGCAATCAAAAGTATGGTTTACCTCTGTTAGCTTAATGAACATATCAGAAGTATGTTTCACACAATGCTTCTGTGTAGTTTTTATTTGAAGATATTATTTTTCCCAATATAAGCCTCTTAGCGCTCAGAATGTCCAATTGCAGTTTCTACAGAAAGAGTGTTTCAGAAAGGCTCAATCAAAAGTAAGGTTCAACTCTGTTAGTTGAATGCACAGAACAGAAAGGAGTTTCATACAATGCTTCTGTGTAGTTTATATTTGAACATATTCTTTTTTCCACTATTACCCACTTAGCGCTACGAATGTCCAGTTGCATTTTCTACAGACAGAGTGTTTCAAAACTGCTCAATCAAAAGTATGGTTTAACTCTGTTAGCTGAATGCTCAGATCAGAAAGAAGTTTCACAGAATGCTTCTGTGTAGTTTATATTTGAATATATTCCTTTTTCCACTACTACTCTCTTAGCGCTCAAAATGTCCAGTTGCATTTTCTACAGAAAGAGTGTTCAGATCTGCTCAACCAAAAGTATGGTTTAACTCTGTTAGCTGAATGCACAGATGAGAAAGAAGTTTCACAGAATGATTCTGTGTAGTTTATATTTGGAGACATCCCTTTTTCCACTATTACCCTCTTAGCGCTCCGAATCTCCACTTCCATTTTCTGCAGAAAGAGTGTTTAAGAACGGCTCAATCAAAACTAAGGTTCAACTCTTTTAGTTGAACAAACAGAACAGAAAGAAGTTTCACACAATTCTTCTGTGTAGTTTTTATTTGTAGACATTCTTTTTCCCAATATAGGCCTCTTAGCGCTCAGAATGTCCAATTGCACTTTGT
This sequence comes from Symphalangus syndactylus, assembly GCF_028878055.3. Lineage (NCBI taxonomy): Eukaryota > Metazoa > Chordata > Mammalia > Primates > Hylobatidae > Symphalangus > Symphalangus syndactylus. The sequence goes on from NC_072429.2 coordinate 4,752,551, forward strand.
ACAGAAAGAGTGTTTCAGAACGGCTCAATCAAAAGTAAGATTCAACTCTGTTATTTGAATGCACAGAACAGAAAGAAGTTTCATACAATGCTTCTGTGTAGTTTATATTTGAACATATTCTTTTTTCCACTATTACCCACTTAGCGCTACGAATGTCCATTTGCATTTTCTACAGACAGAGTGTTTCAAAACTGCTCAAAGTATGGTTTAACTCTGTTAGCTGAATGCTCAGATCAGAAAGAAGTTTCACAGAATGCTTCTGTGTAGTTTATATTTGAATATATTCCTTTTTCCACTACTACGCTCTTAGCGCTCCAAATGTCCAGTTGCATTTTCTACAGAAAGAGTGTTCAGATCTGCTCAATCAAAAGTATGGTTTAACTCTGTTAGCTGAATGCACAGATCAGAAAGAAGTTTCACCGAATGATTCTGTGTAGTTTATATTTGAAGACATTCCTTTTTCCACTATTACCCTCTTAGCGCTCCGAATCTCCACTTGCATTTTCTACAAAAAGAGTGTTTCATAACTGCTCAATCAAAAATATGTTTTATCTCTGTTAACTGAATTTACAGATCAGAAATATGTTTCACAGAATGCATCTGTGTAGTTTTTATTTGAAGATATTCTTTTTCCCAATGTAGGCCTCTTAGCGCTTAGCATGTCCAATTGCAGTTTCTACAGAAAGAGTGTTTCAGAACGGCTCAATCAAAAGTAAGGTTCAACTCTGTTAGTTGAATGCACAGAACAGAAAGAATTTTCACGGAATGCTACTGTGTAGTTTATATTTGAATATATTCCTTTTTCCACTATTACCCTCTTAGCGCTCCGAATGTCCACTTGCATTTTCTACAGAAAGACTGTTCAGAACTGCGCAATCAAAAGTATGGTTTAACTCTGTTAGCTTAATGAACATATCAGAAATAAGTTTCACACAATGCTTCTGTGTAGTTTTTATTTGAAGATATTATTTTTCCCAATATAGGCCTCTTAGCGCTCAGAATGTCCAATTGCAGTTTCTACAGAAAGAGTGTTTCAGAAAGGCTCAATCAAAAGTAAGGTTCAACTCTGTTAGTTGAATGCACAGAACAGAAAGATGTTTCATACAATGCTTCTGTGTAGTTTATATTTGAACATATTCTTTTTTCCACTATTACCCACTTAGCGCTACGAATGTCCAGCTGCATTTTCTACAGACAGAGTGTTTCAAAACTGCTCAATCAAAAGTATGGTTTAACTCTGTTAGCTGAATGCTCAGATCAGAAAGAAGTTTCACAGAATGCTTCTGTGTAGTTTATATTTGAATATATTCCTTTTTCCACTACTACTCCCTTAGCGCTCCAAATGTCCAGTTGCATTTTCTACAGAAAGAGTGTTCAGATCTGCTCAATCAAGAGTATGCTTTAAATCTGTTAGCTGAATGCACAGATCAGAAAGAAGTTTCACAGAATGATTCTGTGTAGTTTATATTTGGAGACATTCCTTTTTCCACTATTACCCTCTTAGCGCTCCGAATCTCCACTTGAATTTTCTACAGAAAGAGTGTTTCAGAACGGCTCAATCAAAACTAAGTTTCAACTCTTTTAGTTGAACAAACAGAACAGAAAGAAGTTTCACACAATTCTTCTGTGTAGTTTTTATTTGTAGACATTCCTTTTCCCAATAGAGGCCTCTTAGCGCTCAGAATGTCCAATTGCAGTTTCTACAGAAAGAGTGTTTCAGAACGGCTCAATCAAAAGTAAGGTTCAACTCTGTTAGTTGAATGCACAGAACAGAAAGAAGTTTCATACAATGCTTCTGTGTAGTTTATATTTGAACATATTCTTTTTTCCACTATTACCCACTTAGCGCTACGAATGTCCAGTTGCATTTTCTACAGACAGAGTGTTTCAAAACTGCTCAATCAAAAGTATGCTTTAACTCTGTTAGCTGAATGCTCAGATCAGAAAGAAGTTTCACAGAATGCTTCTGTGTAGTTTATATTTGAGTATATTCCTTTTTCCACTACAACTCTCTTAGCCCTCCAATTGTCCAGTTGCATTTTCTACAGAAAGAGTGTTCAGATCTGCTCAATCAAAAGTATGGTTTAACTCTCTTAGCTGAATGCACAGATCAGAAAGAAGTTTCACAGAATGATTCTGTGTAGTTTATATTTGGAGACATTCCTTTTTCCACTATTACCCTCTTAGCGCTCCGAATCTCCACTTGCATTTTCTGCAGAAAGAGTGTTTCAGAACGGCTCAATCAAAACTAAGGTTGAAGTCTTTTAGTTGAACAAACAGAACAGAAAGAAGTTTCACACAATTCTTCTGTGTAGTTTTTATTTGTAGACATTCTTTTTCCCAATATATGCCTCTTAGCGCTCAGAATGTCCAATTGCAGTTTCTACAGAAAGAGTGTTTCAGAACGGCTCAATCAAAAGTAAGGTTCAACTCTGTTAGTTGAATGCACAGAACAGAAAGTAGTTTCATACAATGCTTCTGTGTAGTTTATATTTGAACATATTCTTTTTTCCACTATTACCAACTTAGCGCTACGAATGTCCAGTTGCATTTTCTACAGACAGAGTGTTTCAAAACTGCTCAATCAAAAGTATGTTTTAATTCTGTTAGCTGAATGCTCAGATCAGGAAGAAGTTTCACAGAATGCTTCTGTGTAGTTTATATTTGAGTATATTCCTTTTTCCACTACAACTCTCTTAGCCCTTCAAATGTCCAGTTGCATTTTCTACAGAAAGAGTGTTCAGATCTGCTCAATCAAAAGTATGGTTTAACTCTGTTAGCTGAATGCACAGAGCAGAAAGAAGTTTCACAGAATGATTCTGTGTAGTTTATATTTGGGACATTCCTTTTTCCACTATTACCCTCTTAGCGCTCCGAATCTCCACTTGCATTTTCTGCAGAAAGAGTGTTTCAGAACGGCTCAATCAAAACTAAGGTTGAACTCTTTTAGTTGAACAAACAGAACAGAAAGAAGTTTCACACAATTCTTCTGTGTAGTTTTTATTTGTAGACATTCTTTTTCCCAATATAGGCCTCTTAGCGCTCAGAATGTCCAATTGCAGTTTCTACAGAAAGAGTGTTTCAGAACGGCTCAATCAAAAGTAAGGTTCAACTCTGTTAGTTGAATGCACAGAACAGAAAGTAGTTTCATACAATGCTTCTGTGTAGTTTATATTTGAATATATTCTATTTTCCAATATTACCCACTTAGCGCTACGAATGTCCAGTTGCATTTTCTACAGACAGAGTATTTCAAAACTGCTCAATCAAACGTATGGTTTAACTCTGTTAGCTGAATGCTCAGATCAGAAAGAAGTTTCACAGAATGCTTCTGTGTAGTTTATATCTGAATATATTCCTTTTTCCACTACTACGCTCTTAGCGCTCCAAATGTCCAGTTGCATTTTCTACAGAAAGAGTGTTCAGATCTGCTCAATCAAAAGTATGGTTTAACTCTCTTAGCTGAATGCACAGATCAGAAAGAAGTTTCACCGAATGATTCTGTGTAGTTTATATTTGAAGACATTCCTTTTTCCACTATTACACTCTTAGCGCTCCGAATCTCCACTTGCATTTTCTACAAAAAGAGTGTTTCATAACTGCTCAATCAAAAATATGTTTTATCTCTGTTAACAGAATTTACAGATCAGAAATAAGTTTCACAGAATGCATCTGTGTATTTTTCATTTGAAGATATTCTTTTTCCCAATGTAGGCCTCTTAGCGCTTAGCATGTCCAATTGCAGTTTCTACAGAAAGAGTGTTTCAGAACGGCTCAATCAAAAGTAAGGTTCAACTCTGTTAGTTGAATGCACAGAACAGAAAGAATTTTCACAGAGTGCTACTGTGTAGTTTATATTTGAATATATTCCTTTTTCCACTATTACCCTCTTAGCGCTCCGAATGTCCACTTGCATTTTCTACAGAAAGAGTGTTCAGAACTGCGCTATCAAAAGTATGGTTTAACTCTGTTAGCTTAATGAACATATCAGAAATAAGTTTCACACAATGCTTCTGTGTAGTTTTTATTTGAAGATATTATTTTTCCCAATATAGGCCTCTTAGCGCTCAGAATGTCCAATTGCAGTTTCTACAGAAAGAGTTTTTCAGAAAGGCTCAATCAAAAGTAAGGTTCAACTCTGTTATTTGAATGCATAGAACAGAAAGAAGTTTCACACAATGCTTCTGTGTAGTTTATATTTGAAAATATTCTTTTTTCCACTATTACCCACTTAGCGCTACGAATGTCCAGCTGCATTTTCTACAGACAGAGTGTTTCAAAACTGCTCAATCAAAAGTATGGTTTAACTCTGTTAGCTGAATGCTCAGATCAGAAAGAAGTTTCACAGAATGCTTCTGTGTAGTTTATATTTGAATATATTCCTTTTTCCACTACTACTCTCTTAGCGCTCCAAATGTCCAGTTGCATTTTCTACAGAAAGTGTGTTCAGATCTGCTCAATCAAAAGTATGGTTTAACTCTGTTAGCTGAATGCACAGATCAGAAAGAAGTTTCACAGAATGATTCTGTGTAGTTTATATTTGGAGACATTCCTTTTTCCACTATTACCCTCTAAGCGCTCGGAATCTCCACTTTATTTTCTACAGAAAGAGTGTTTCAGAACGGCTCAATTAAAACTAAGGTTCAACTCTTTTAGTTGAACAAACAGAACAGAAAGAAGTTTCACACAATTCTTCTGTGTAGTTTTTATTTGTAGACATTCTTTTTCCCAATATAGGCCTCCTAGCGCTCAGAATGTCCAATTGCAGTTTCTACAGAAAGAGTGTTTCAGAACGGCTCAATCAAAAGTAAGGTTCAACTCTGTTAGTTGAATGCACAGAACAGAAAGAAGTTTCATACAATGCTTCTGTGTAGTTTCTATTTGAACATATTCTTTTTTCCACTATTACCCACTTAGCGCTACGAATGTCCAGTTGCATTTTCTACAGACAGAGTGTTTCAAAACTGCTCAATCAAAAGTATGGTTTAACTCTGTTAGCTGAATGCTCAGATCAGAAAAAAGTTTCACAGAATGCTTCTGTGTAGTTTATATTTGAATATATTCCTTTTTCCACTACTACGCTCTTAGCGCTCCAAATGTCCAGTTGCATTTTCTACAGAAAGAGTGTTCAGATCTGCTCAATCAAAAGTTTGGTTTAACTCTGTTAGCTGAATGCACAGATCAGAAAGAAGTTTCACCGAATGATTCTGTGTAGTTTATATTTGAAGACAGTCCTTTTTCCACTATTACCCTCTTAGCGCTCCGAATCTCCACTTGCATTTTCTACAAAAAGAGTGTTTCATAACTGCCCAATCAAAAATATGTTTTATCTCTGTTAACTGAATTTACAGATCAGAAATAAGTTTCACAGAATGCATCTGTGTAGTTTTTATTTGAAGATATTCTTTTTCCCAATGTAGGCCTCTTAGCGCTTAGCATGTCCAATTGCAGTTTCTACAGAAAGAGTGTTTCAGAACGGCTCAATCAAAAGTAAGGTTCAACTCTGTTAGTTGAATGCACAGAACAGAAAGAATTTTCACAGAATGCTACTGTGTAGTTTATATTTGAATATATTCCTTTTTCCACTATTACCCTCTTAGCGCTCCGAATGTCCACTTGCATTTTCTACAGAAAGAGTGTTCAGAACTGCTCAATCAAAAGTATGGTTTAACTCTGTTAGCTTAATGAACATATCAGAAATAAGTTTCACACAATGCTTCTGTGTAGTTTTTATTTGAAGATATTATTTTTCCCAATAGAGGCCTCTTAGCGCTCAGAATGTCCAATTGCAGTTTCTACAGAAAGAGTGTTTCAGAAAGGCTCAATCAAAAGTAAGGTTCAACTCTGTTAGTTGAATGCACAGAACAGAAAGATGTTTCATACAATGCTTCTGTGTAGTTTATATTTGAACATATTCTTTTTTCCACTATTACCCACTTAGCGCTACGAATGTCCAGCTGCATTTTCTACAGACAGAGTGTTTCAAAACTGCTCAATCAAAAGTATGGTTTAACTCTGTTAGCTGAATGCTCAGATCAGAAAGAATTTTCACAGAATGCTTCTGTGTAGTTTATATTTGAATATATTCCTTTTTCCACTACTACTCTCTTAGCGCTCCAAATATCCAGTTGCATTTTCTACAGAAAGAGTGTTCAGATCTGCTCAATCAAAAGTATGGTTTAACTCTGTTAGCTGAATGCACAGATCAGAAAGAAGTTTCACAGAATGATTCTGTGTAGTTTATATTTGGAGACATTCCTTTTTCCACTATTACCCTCTAAGCGCTCGGAATCTCCACTTGCATTTTCTACAGAAAGAGTGTTTCAGAACGGCTCAATCAAAACTAAGGTTCAACTCTTTTAGTTGAACAAACAGAACAGAAAGAAGTTTCACACAATTCTTCTGTGTAGTTTTTATTTGTAGACATTCTTTTTCCCAATATAGGCCTCCTTGCGCTCAGAATGTCCAATTGCAGTTTCTACAGAAAGAGTGTTTCAGACCGGCTCAATCAAAAGTAAGGTTCAACTCTGTTAGTTGAATGCACAGAACAGAAAGAAATTTCATACAATGCTTCTGTGTAGTTTATATTTGAACATATTCTTTTTTCCACTATTACCCACTTAGCGCTACGAATGTCCAGTTGCATTTTCTACAGACAGAGTGTTTCAAAACTGCTCAATCAAAAGTATGTTTTAACTCTGTTAGCTGAATGCTCAGATCAGGAAGAAGTTTCACAGAATGCTTCTGTGTAGTTTATATTTGAATATATTCCTTTTTCCACTACTACGCTCTTAGCGCTCCAAATGTCCAGTTGCATTTTCTACAGAAAGAGTGTTCAGATCTGCTCAATCAAAAGTATGGTTTAACTCTGTTAGCTGAATGCACAGATCAGAAAGACGTTTCACCGAATGATTCTGTGTAGTTTATATTTGAAGACATTCCTTTTTCCACTATTACCCGCTTAGCGCTCCGAATCTCCACTTGCATTTTCTACAAAAAGAGTGTTTCATAACTGCTCAATCAAAAATATGTTTTATCTCTGTTAACTGAATTTACAGATCAGAAATAAGTTTCACAGAATGCATCTGTGTAGTTTTAATTGAAGATATTCTTTTTCCCAATGTAGGCCTCTTAGCGCTTAGCATGTCCAATTGCAGTTTCTACAGAAAGAGTTTTTCAGAACGGCTCAATCAAAAGTAAGGTTCAACTCTGTTAGTTGAATGCACAGAACAGAAAGAATTTTCACAGAATGCTACTGTGTAGTTTATATTTGAATATATTCCTTTTTCCACTATTACCCTCTTAGCGCTCCGAATGACCACTTGCATTTTCTACAGAAAGAGTGTTCAGAACTGCGCAATCAAAAGTATGGTTTAACTCTGTTAGCTTAATGAACATATCAGAAATAAGTTTCACACAATGCTTCTGTGTAGTTTTTATTTGAAGATATTATTTTTCCCAATATAGGCCTCTTAGCGCTCAGAATGTCCAATTGCAGTTTCTACAGAAAGAGTGTTTCAGAAGGGCTCAATCAAAAGTAAGGTTCAACTCTGTTAGTTGAATGCACAGAACAGAAAGAAGTTTCATACAATGCTTCTGTGTAGTTTATATTTGAACATATTCTTATTTCCACTATTACCCACTTAGCGCTACGAATGTCCAGTTGCATTTTCTACAGACAGAGTGTTTCAAAACTGCTCAATCAAAAGTATGGTTTAACTCTGTTAGCTGAATGCTCAGATCAGAAAGAAGTTTCACAGAATGCTTCTGTGTAGTTTATATTTGAATATATTCCTTTTTCCACTACTAATCTCTTAGCGCTCCAAATGTCCAGTTGCATTTTCTACAGAAAGAGTGTTCAGATCTGCTCAATCAAGAGTATGCTTTAAATCTGTTAGCTGAATGCACAGATCAGAAAGAAGATTCACAGAATGATTCTGTGTAGTTTATATTTGGAGACATTCCTTTTTCCACTATTACCCTCTTAGCGCTCCGAATCTCCACTTGAATTTTCTACAGAAAGAGTGTTTCAGAACGGCTCAATCAAAACTAAGGTTCAACTCTTTTAGTTGAACAAACAGAACAGAAAGAAGTTTCACACAATTCTTCTGTGTAGTTTTTATTTGTAGACATTCCTTTTCCCAATATAGGCCTCTTAGCCTTCAGAATTTCCAATTGAAGTTTCTACAGAAAGAGTGTTTCAGAACGGCTCAATCAAAAGTAAGGTCCAACTCTGTTAGTTGAATGCACAGAACAGAAAGAAGTTTCATACAATGCTTCTGTGTAGTTTCTATTTGAACATATTCTTTTTTCCACTATTACCCACTTAGCGCTACGAATGTCCAGTTGCATTTTCTACAGACAGAGTGTTTCAAAACTGCTCAATCAAAAGTATGGTTTAACTCTGTTAGCTGAATGCTCAGATCAGAAAGAAGTTTCACAGAATGCTTCTGTGTAGTTTATATTTGGATATATTCCTTTTTCCACTACAACTCTCTTAGGGCTCCAAATGTCCAGTTGCATTTTCTACAGAAAGAGTGTTCAGATCTGCTCAATCAAAAGTATGGTTTAACTCTGTTAGCTGAATGCACAGATCAGAAAGAAGTTTCACCGAATGATTCTATGTAGTTTATATTTGAAGACATTCCTTTTTCCACTATTACCCTCTTAGCCCTCCGAATCTCCACTTGCATTTTCTACAAAAAGAGTGTTTCATAACTGCTCAATCAAAAATATGTTTTATCTCTGTTAACTGAATTTACAGATCAGAAATAAGTTTCACAGAATGCATCTGTGTAGTTTTTATTTGAAGATATTCTTTTTCCCAATGTAGGCCTCTTAGCGCTTAGCATGTCCAATTGCAGTTTCTACAGAAAGAGTGTTTCAGAACGGCTCAATCAAAAGTAAGGTTCAACTCTGTTAGTTGAATTCACAGAACAGAAAGAATTTTAACAGAATGCTACTGTGTAGTTTATATTTGAATATATTCCTTTTTCCACTATTACCCTCTTAGCGCTCCGAATGTCCACTTGCATTTTCTACAGAAAGGGTGTTCCGAACTGCGCAATCAAAAGTATGGTTTAACTCTGTTTGCTTAATGAACATATCAGAAATAAGTTTCACACAATGCTTCTGTGTAGTTTTTATTTGAAGATATTATTTTCCAATATAGTCCTCTTAGCGCTCAGAATGTCCAATTGCAGTTTCTACAGAAAGAGTGTTTCAGAAAGGCTCAATCAAAAGTAAGGTTCAACTCTGTTAGTTGAATGCACAGAACAGAAAGAAGTTTCATATAATGCTTCTGTGTAGTTTATATTTGAACATATTCTTTTTTCCACTATTACCCTCTTAGCGCTACGAATGTCCAGTTGCATTTTCTACAGACAGAGTGTTTCAAAACTGCTCAATCAAAGTATGGTTTAACTCTGTTAGCTGAATGCTCAGATCAGAAAGAAGTTTCACAGAATGCTTCTGTGTAGTTTATATTTGAATATATTCCTTTTTCCACTACTACTCTCTTAGCGCTCCAAATGTCCAGTTGCATTTTCTACACAAAGAGTGTTCAGATCTGCTCAATCAAAAGTATGGTTTAACTCTGTTAGCTGAATGCACAGATCAGAAAGAAGTTTCACAGAATGATTCTGTGTAGTTTATATTTGGAGACATTCCTTTTTCCACTATTACCCTCTTAGCGCTCCGAATCTCCACTTGCATTTTCTACAGAAAGAGTGTTTCAGAACGGCTCAATCAAAACTAAGGTTCAAATCTTTTAGTTGAACAAACAGAACAGAAAGAAGTTTCACACAATTCTTCTGTGTAGTTTTTATTTGTAGACATTCTTTTTCCCAATGTAGGCCTCTTAGCGCTCAGAATGTCCATTTGCAGTTTCTACAGAAAGAGTGTTTCAGAATGGCTCAATCAAAAGTAAGGTTCAACTCTGTTAGTTGAATGCACAGAACAGAAAGTAGTTTCATACAATGCTTCTGTGTAGTTTATATTTGAACATATTATTTTTTCCACTATTACCCACTTAGCGCTACGAATGTCCAGTTGCATTTTCTACAGACAGAGTGTTTCAAACTGCTCAATCAAATGTATGGTTTAACTCTGTTAGCTGAATGCTCAGATGAGAAAGAAGTTTCACAGAATGCTTCTGTGTAGTTTATATTTGAATATATTCCTTTTTCCACTAATACGCTCTTAGCGCTCCATATGTCCAGTTGCATTTTCTACAGAAAGAGTGTTCAGATCTGCTCAATCAAAAGTATGGTTTAACTCTGTTAGCTGAATGCACAGATCAGAAAGAAGTTTCACCGAATGATTCTGTGTAGTTTATATTTGAAGACATTCCTTTTTCCACTATTACCCACTTAGCGCTCCGAATCTCCACTTGCATTTTCTACAAAAAGAGTGTTTCATAACTGCTCAATGAAAAATATGTTTTATCTCTGTTAACTGAAATTACAGATCAGAAATATGTTTCACAGAATGCATCTGTGTAGTTTTTATTTGAAGATATTCTTTTTCCCAATGTAGGCCTCTTAGCGCTTAGCATGTCCAATTGCAGTTTCTACAGAAAGAGTGTTTCAGAACGGCTCAATCAAAAGTAAGGTTCAACTCTGTTAGTTGAATGCACAGAACAGGAAGTAGTTTCATACAATGCTTCTGTGTAGTTTATATTTAACATATTCTTTTTTCCAGTATTACGCACTTAGCGCTACGAATGTCCAGTTGCATTTTCTACAGACAGAGTGTTTCAAAACTGCTCAATCAAAAGTATGGTTTAACTCTGTTAGCTGAATGCTCAGATCAGAAAGAAGTTTCACAGAATGCTTCTGTGTAGTTTATATTTGATTATATTCCTTTTTCCACTACTACTCTCTTAGCGCTCCAAATGTCCAGTTGCATTTTCTACAGAAAGAGTGTTCAGATCTGCTCAATCAAAAGTATGGTTTAACTCTGTTAGCTGAATGCACAGATCAGAAAGAAGTTTCACAGAATGATTCTGTGTAGTTTATATTTGGAGACATTCCTTTTTCCACTATTACCCTCTTAGCGCTCCGAATCTCCACTTGCATTTTCTACAGAAAGAGTGTTTCAGAACGGCTCAATCAAAACTAAGGTTCAACTCTTTTAGTTTAAGAAACAGAACAGAAAGAAGTTTCACACAATTCTTCTGTGTAGTTTTTATTTGTAGACATTCTTTTTCCCAATATAGGCCTCTTAGCGCTCAGAATGTCCAATTGCAGTTTCTACAGAAAGAGTGTTTCAGAACGGCTCAATCAAAAGTAAGGTTCAACTCTGTTAGTGGAATGCACAGAACAGAAAGAAGTTTCATACAATGCTTCTGTGTAGTTTATATTTGAACATATTCTTTTTTCCACTATTACCCACTTAGCGCTACGAATGTCCAGTTGCATTTTCTACAGACAGAGTGTTTCAAAACTGCTCAATCAAAAGTATGGTTTAACTCTGTTAGCTGAATGCTCAGAGCAGAAAGAAGTTCCACAGAATGCTTCTGTGTAGTTTATATTTGAATATATTCCTTTTTCCACTACTACGCTCTTAGCGCTCCAAATGTCCAGTTACATTTTCTACAGAAAGAGTGTTCAGATCTGCTCAATCAAAAGTATGGTTTAACTCTGTTAGCCGAATGCACAGATCAGAAAAAGTTGCACCGAATGATTCTGTGTAGTTTATATTTGAAGACAATCCTTTTTCCACTATTACCCACTTAGCGCTCCGAATCTCCACTTGCATTTTCTACAAAAAGAGTGTTTCATAACTGCTCAAGCAAAAATATGTTTTATCTGTGTTAACTGAATTTACAGATCAGAAATAAGTTTCACAGAATGCATCTGTGTAGTTTTTATTTGAAGATATTCTTTTTCCCAATGTAGGCCTCTTAGCGCTTAGCATGTCCAATTGCAGTTTCTACAGAAAGAGTGTTTCAGAACGGCTCAATCAAAATAAGGTTCAACTCTGTTAGTTGAATGCACAGAACAGAAAGAATTTTCACAGAATGCTACTGTGTAGTTTATATTTGAATATATTCCTTTTTCCACTATTACCCTCTTAGCGCTCCGAATGTCCACTTGCATTTTCTACAGAAAGAGTGTTCAGAACTGCGCAATCAAAAGTATGGTTTAACTCTGTTAGCTTAATGAACATATCAGAAATAAGTTTCACACAATGCTTCTGTGTAGTTTTTATTTGAAGATATTATTTTTCCCAATAGAGGCCTCTTAGCGCTCAGAATGTCCAATTGCAGTTTCTACAGAAAGAGTGTTTCAGAAAGGCTCAATCAAAAGTAAGGTTCAAATCCGTTAGTTGAATGCACAGAACAGAAAGAAGTTTCATACAATGCTTCTGTGTAATTTATATTTGAACATATTCTTTTTTCCACTATTACCCACTTAGCGCTACGAATGTCCAGTTGCATTTTCTACAGACAGAGTGTTTCAAAACTGCTCAATCAATAGTATGGTTTAACTCTGTTAGCTGAATGCTCAGATCAGAAAGAAGTTTCACAGAATGCTTCTGTGTAGTTTATATTTGAATATATTCCTTTTTCCACTACTACTCTCTTAGCGCTCCAAATGTCCAGTTGCATTTTCTACAGAAAGAGTGTTCAGATCTGCTCAATCAAAAGTATGGTTTAACTCTGTTAGCTGAATGCACAGATCAGAAAGAAGTTTCACAGAATGATTCTGTGTAGTTTATATTTGGAGACATTCCTTTTTCCACTATTACCCTCTTAGCGCTCCGAAACTCCACTTGCATTTTCTACAGAAAGAGTGTTTCAGAACGGCTCAATCAAAACTAAGGTTGAAATCTTTTAGTTGAACAAACAGAACAGAAAGAAGTTTCACACAATTCTTCTGTGTAGTTTTTATTTGTAGACATTATTTTCCCAATATAGGCCTCTTAGCGCTAAGAATGTCCAATTGCAGTTTCTACAGAAAGAGTGTTTCAGAACGGCTCAATCAAAAGTAAGGTTCAACTCTGTTAGTTGAATGCACAGAACAGAAAGAAGTTTCATACAATGCTTCTGTGTAGTTTATATTTGAACATATTCTTTTTTCCACTATTACCCACTTAGCGCTACGAATGTCCAGTTGCATATTCTACAGACAGAGTGTTTCAAAACTGCTCAATCAAAAGTATGGTTTAACTCTGTTAGCTGAATGCTCAGATCAGAAAGAAGTATCGCAGAATGCTTCTGTGTAGTTTATATTTAATATATTCCTTTTTCCACTACTACGCTCTTAGCGCTCCAAATATCCAGTTGCATTTTCTACAGAAAGAGTGTTCAGATCTGCTCAATCAAAAGTATGGTTTAACTCTGTTAGCTGAATGCACAGATCAGAAAGAAGTTGCACCGAATGATTCTGTGTAGTTTATATTTGAAGACATTCCTTTTTCCACTATTACCCTCTTAGCACTCCGAATCTCCACTTGCATTTTCTACAAAAAGAGTGTTTCATAACTGCTCAAACAAAAATATGTTTTATCTCTGTTAACTGAATTTACAGATCAGAAATATGTTTCACAGAATGCATCTGTGTAGTTTTTATTTGAAGATATTCTTTTTCCCAATGTAGGCCTCTTAGCGCTTAGCATGTCCAATTGCAGTTTCTACAGAAAGAGTGTTTCAGAACAGCTCAATCAAAAGTAAGGTTCAACTCTGTTAGTTGAATGCACAGAACAGAAAGAATTTTCACAGAATGCTACTGTGTAGTTTATATTTGAATATATTCCTTTTTCCACTATTACCCTATTATCGCTCCGAATGTCCACTTGCATTTTCTACAGAAAGGGTGTTCAGAACTGCGCAATCAAAAGTATGGTTTAACTCTGTTTGCTTAATGAACATATCAGAAATAAGTTTCACACAATGCTTCTGTGTAGTTTTTATTTGAAGATATTATTTTTCCCAATATAGGCCTCTTAGCGCTCAGAATGTCCAATTGCAGTTTCTACAGAAAGAGTGTTTCAGAAAGGCTCAATCAAAATAAGGTTCAACTCTGTTAGTTGAATGCACAGAACAGAAAAAGTTTCATACAATGCTTCTGTGTAGTTTATATTTGAACATATTCTTTTTTCCACTATTACCCTCTTAGCGCTACGAATGTCCAGTTGCATTTTCTACAGACAGAGTGTTTCAAAACTGCTCAATCAAAAGTATGGTTTAACTCTGTTAGCTGAATGCTCAGATCAGAAAGTAGTTTCACAGAATGCTTCTGTGTAGTTTATATTTGAATATATTCCTTTTTCCACCACTACTCTCTTAGCGCTCCAAATGTCCAGTTGCATTTTCTACACAAAGAGTGTTCAGATCTGCTCAATCAAAAGTATGGTTTAACTCTGTTAGCTGAATGCACAGATCAGAAAGAAGTTTCACAGAATGATTCTGTGTAGTTTATATTTGGAGACATTCCTTTTTCCACTATTACCCTCTTAGCGCTCCGAATCTCCACTTGCATTTTCTACAGAAAGAGTGTTTCAGAACGGCTCAATCAAAACTAAGGTTCAACTCTTTTAGTTGAAGAAACAGAACAGAAAGAAGTTTCACAAAATTCTTCTGTGTAGTTTTTATTTGTAGACATCCTTTTTCCCAATATAGGCCTCTTAAAGCTCAGAATGTCCAATTGCAGTTTCTACAGAAAGAGTGTTTCAGAACGGCTCAATCAAAAGTAAGGTTGAACTCTGTTAGTTGAATGCACAGAACAGAAAGAAGTTTCATACAATGCTTCTGTGTAGTTTATATTTGAACATATTCTTTTTTCCACTATTACCCAGTTAGCGCTACGAATGTCCAGTTGCATTTTCTACAGACAGAGTGTTTCAAAACTGCTCAATCAAAAGTATGGTTTAACTCTGTTAGCTGAATGCTCAGAGCAGAAAGAAGTTCCACAGAATGCTTCTGTGTAGTTTATATTTGAATATATTCCTTTTTCCACTACTACGCTCTTAGCGCTCCAAATGTCCAGTTGCATTTTCTACAGAAAGAGTGTTCAGATCTGCTCAATCAAAAGTATGGTTTAATTCTGTTAGCTGAATGCACAGATCAGAAAGAAGTTGCACCGAATGATTCTGTGTAGTTTATATTTGAAGACAATCCTTTTTCCACTATTACCCAGTTAGCGCTCCGAATCTCCACTTGCATTTTCTACAAAAAGAGTGTTTCATAACTGCTCAAGCAAAAATATGTTTTATCTGTGTTAACTGAATTTACAGATCAGAAATAAGTTTCACAGAATGCATCTGTGTAGTTTTTATTTGAGGATATTCTTTTTCCCAATGTAGGCCTCTTAGCGCTTAGCATGTCCAATTGCAGTTTCTACAGAAAGAGTGTTTCAGAACGGCTCAATCAAAATAAGGTTCAACTCTGTTAGTTGAATGCACAGAACAGAAAGAATTTTCACAGAATGCTACTGTGTAGTTTATATTTGAATATATTCCTTTTTCCACTATTACCCTCTTAGCGCTCCGAATGTCCACTTGCATTTTCTACAGAAAGAGTGTTCAGAACTGCGCAATCAAAAGTATGGTTTAATTCTGTTAGCTTAATGAACATATCAGAAATAAGTTTCACACAATGCTTCTGTGTAGTTTTTATTTGAAGATATTATTTTTCCCAATAGAGGCCTCTTAGCGCTCAGAATGTCCAATTGCAGTTTCTACAGAAAGAGTGTTTCAGAAAGGCTCAATCAAAAGTAAGGTTCAAATCTGTTAGTTGAATGCACAGAACAGAAAGAAGTTTCATAGAGTGCTTCTTTGTAGTTTATATTTGAACATATTCTTTTTTCCACTATTACCCACTTAGCGCTATGAATGTCCAGTTGCATTTTCTACAGACAGAGTGTTTCAAAACTGCTCAATCAATAGTATGGTTTAACTCTGTTAGCTGAATGCTCAGATCAGAAAGATGTTTCACAGAATGCTTCTGTGTAGTTTATATTTGAATATATTCCTTTTTCCACTACTACTCTCTTAGCGCTCCAAATGTCCAGTTGCATTTTCTACAGAAAGAGTGTTCAGATCTGCTCAATCAAAAGTATGGTTTAACTCTGTTAGCTGAATGCACAGATCAGAAAGAAGTTTCACAGAATGATTCTGTGTAGTTTATATTTGGAGATATTCCTTTTTCCACTATTACCCTCTTAGCGCTCCGAAACTCCACTTGCATTTTCTACAGAAAGAGTGTTTCAGAACGGCTCAATCAAAACTAAGGTTGAAATCTTTTAGTTGAACAAACAGAACAGAAAGAAGTTTCACACAATTCTTCTGTGTAGTTTTTATTTGTAGACATCCTTTTTCCCAATATAGGCCTCTTAGAGCTAAGAATGTCCAATTGCAGTTTCTACAGAAAGAGTGTTTCAGAACGGCTCAATCAAAAGTAAGGTTCAACTCTGTTAGTTGAATGCACAGAACAGAAAGAAGTTTCATACAATGCTTCTGTGTAGTTTATATTTGAAAATATTCTTTTTTCCACTATTACCCACTTAGCGCTACGAATGTCCAGTTGCATTTTCTACAGACAGAGTGTTTCAAAACTGCTCAATCAAAAGTATGGTTTAACTCTGTTAGCTGAATGCTCAGATCAGAAAGAAGTTTCACAGAATGCTTCTGTGTAGTTTATATTTGAATATATTCCTTTTTCCACTACTACGCTCTTAGCGCTCCAAATATCCAGTTGCATTTTCTACAGAAAGAGTGTTCAGATCTGCTCAATCAAAAGTATGGTTTAACTCTGTTAGCTGAATGCACAGATCAGAAAGAAGTTGCACCGAATGATTCTGTGTAGTTTATATTTGAAGACATTCCTTTTTCCACTATTACCCTCTTAGCACTCAGAATCTCCACTTCCATTTTCTACAAAAAGAGTGTTTCATAACTGCTCAACCAAAAATATGTTTTATCTCTGTTAACTGAATTTACAGATCAGAAATATGTTTCACAGAATGCATCTGTGTAGTTTTTATTTGAAGATATTCTTTTTCCCAGTGTAGGCCTCTTAGCGCTTAGCATGTCCAATTGCAGTTTCTACAGAAAGAGTGTTTCAGAACGGCTCAATCAAAAGTAAGGTTCAACTCTGTTAGTTGAATGCACAGAACAGAAAGAATTTTCACAGAATGCTACTGTGTAGTTTATATTTGAATATATTCCTTTTTCCACTATTACCCTATTAGCGCTCCGAATGTCCACTTGAATTTTCTACAGAAAGGGTGTTCAGAACTGCGCAATCAAAAGTATGGTTTAACTCTGTTTGCTTAATGAACATATCAGAAATAAGTTTCACACAATGCTTCTGTGTAGTTTTTATTTGAAGATATTATTTTTCCCAATATAAGCCTCTTAGCGCTCAGAATGTCCAATTGCAGTTTCTACAGAAAGAGTGTTTCAGAAAGGCTCAATCAAAAGTAAGGTTCAACTCTGTTAGTTGAATGCACAGAACAGAAAGAAGTTTCATACAATGCTTCTGTGTAGTTTATATTTGAACATATTCTTTTTTCCACTATTACCCTCTTAGCGCTACGAATGTCCAGTTGCATTTTCTACAGACAGAGTGTTTCAAAACTGCTCAATCAAAAGTATGGTTTAACTCTGTTAGCTGAATGCTCAGATCAGAAACAAGTTTCACAGAATGCTTCTGTGTAGTTTATATTTGAATATATTCCTTTTTCCACTACTATTCTCTTAGCGCTCCAAATGTCCAGTTGCATTTTCTACACAAAGAGTGTTCAGATCTGCTCAATCAAAAGTATGGTTTAACTCTGTTAGCTGAGTGCACAGATCAGAAAGAAGTTTCACAGAATGATTCTGTGTAGTTTATATTTGGAGACATTCCTTTTTCCACTATTACCCTCTTAGCGCTCCGAATCTCCACTTGCATTTACTACAGAAAGAGTGTTTCAGAACGGCTCAATCAAAACTAAGGTTCAAATCTTTTAGTTGAACAAACAGAACAGAAAGAAGTTTCACACAATTCTTCTGTGTAGTTTTTATTTGTAGACATTCTTTTTCCCAATGTAGGCCTCTTAGCGCTCAGAATGTCCAATTGCAGTTTCTACAGAAAGAGTGTTTCAGAACGGCTCAATCAAAAGTAAGGTTCAACTCTGTTAGTTGAATGCACAGAACAGAAAGAAGTTTCATACAATGCTTCTGTGTAGTTTATATTTGAACATATTCTTTTTTCCACTATTACCCACTTAGCGCTACGAATGTCCAGTTGCATTTTCTACAGACAGAGTGTTTCAAAACTGCTCAATCAAAAGTATGGTTTAACTCTGTTAGCTGAATGCTCAGATCAGAAAGTAGTTTCACAGAATGCTTCTGTGTAGTTTATATTTGAGTATATTCCTTTTTCCACTACAACTCTCTTAGCCCTCCAAATGTCCAGTTGCATTTTCTACAGAAAGAGTGTTCAGATCTGCTCAATCAAAAGTATGGTTTAACTCTGTTAGCTGAATGCACAGATCAGAAAGAAGTTTCACAGAATGATTCTGTGTAGTTTATATTTGGAGACATTCCTTTTTCCACTATTACCCTCTTAGCGCTCCGAATCTCCACTTGCATTTTCTGCAGAAAGAGTGTTTCAGAACGGCTCAATCAAAACTAAGGTTGAACTCTTTTAGTTGAACAAACAGAACAGAAAGAAGTTTAACACAATTCTTCTGTGTAGTTTTTATTTGTAGACATTCTTTTTCCCAATATATGCCTCTTAGCGCTCAGAATGTCCAATTGCAGTTTCTACAGAAAGAGTGTTTCAGAACGGCTCAATCAAAAGTAAGGTTCAAATCTGTTAGTTGAATGCACAGAACAGAAAGAAGTTTCATACAATGCTTCTGTGTAGTTTATATTTGAATATATTCTATTTTCCAATATTACCCACTTAGCGCTACGAATGTCCAGTTGCATTTTCTACAGACAGAGTATTTCAAAACTGCTCAATCAAACGTATGGTTTAACTCTGTTAGCTGAATGCTCAGATCAGAAAGAAGTTTCACAGAATGCTTCTGTGTAGTTTATATCTGAATATATTCCTTTTTCCACTACTACGCTCTTAGCGCTCCAAATGTCCAGTTGCATTTTCTACAGAAAGAGTGTTCAGATCTGCTCAATCAAAAGTATGGTTTAACTCTGTTAGCTGAATGCACAGATCAGAAAGAAGTTTCACCGAATGATTCTGTGTAGTTTATATTTGGAGACATTCCTTTTTCCACTATTACCCTCTAAGCGCTCGGAATCTCCACTTGCATTTTCTACAGAAAGAGTGTTTCAGAACGGCTCAATTAAAACCAAGGTTCAACTCTTTTAGTTGAACAAACAGAACAGAAAGAAGTTTCACACAATTCTTCTGTGTAGTTTTTATTTGAAGATATTCTTTTTCCCAATGTAGGCCTCTTAGCGCTTAGCATGTCCAATTGCAGTTTCTACAGAAAGAGTGTTTCAGAACGGCTCAATCAAAAGTAAGGTTCAACTCTGTTAGTTGAATGCACAGAACAGAAAGAATTTTCACAGAATGCTACTGTGTAGTTTATATTTGAATATATTCCTTTCTCCACTATTACCCTCTTAGCGCTCCGAATGTCCACTTGCATTTTCTACAGAAAGAGTGTTCAGAACTGCGCAATCAAAAGTATGGTTTAACTCTGTTAGCTTAATGAACATATCAGAAATAAGTTTCACACAATGCTTCTGTGTAGTTTTTATTTGAAGATATTTTTTTTCCCAATAGAGGCCTCTTAGCGCTCAGAATGTCCAATTGCAGTTTCTACAGAAAGAGTGTTTCAGAAAGGCTCAATCAAAGTAAGGTTCAACTCTGTTAGTTGAATGCACAGAACAGAAAGATGTTTCATACAATGCTTCTGTGTAGTTTATATTTGAACATATTCTTTTTTCCACTATTACCCACTTAGCGCTACGAATGTCCAGCTGCATTTTCTACAGACAGAGTGTTTCAAAACTGCTCAATCAAAATATGGTTTAACTCTGTTAGCTGAATGCTCAGATCAGAAAGAAGTTTCACAGAATGCTTCTGTGTAGTTTATATTTGAATATATTCCTTTTTCCACTACTACTCTCTTAGCGCTCCAAATATCCAGTTGCATTTTCTACAGAAAGAGTGTTCAGATCTGCTCAATCAAAAGTATGGTTTAACTCTGTTAGCTGAATGCACAGATCAGAAAGAAGTTTCACAGAATGATTCTGTGTAGTTTATATTTGGAGACATTCCTTTTTCCACTATTACCCTCTAAGCGCTCGGAATCTCCACGTGCATTTTCTACAGAAAGAGTGTTTCAGAACGGCTCAATCAAAACTAAGGTTCAACTCTTTTAGTTGAACAAACAGAACAGAAAGAAGTTTCACACAATTCTTCTGTGTAGTTTTTATTTGTAGACATTCTTTTTCCCAATATAGGCCTCCTTGCGCTCAGAATGTCCAATTGCAGTTTCTACAGAAAGAGTGTTTCAGAACGGCTCAATCAAAAGTAAGGTTCAACTCTGTTAGTTGAATGCACAGAACAGAAAGAAGTTTCATACAATGCTTCTGTGTAGTTTATATTTGAACATATTCTTTTTTCCACTATTACCCACTTAGCGCTACGAATGTCCAGTTGCATTTTCTACAGACAGAGTGTTTCAAAACTGCTCAATCAAAAGTATGGTTTAACTCTGTTAGCTGAATGCTCAGATCAGAAAGAAGTTTCACAGAATGCTTCTGTGTAGTTTATATTTGAATATATTCCTTTTTCCACTAATACGCTCTTAGCGCTCCATATGTCCAGTTGCATTTTCTACAGAAAGAGTGTTCAGATCTGCTCAATCAAAAGTATGGTTTAACTCTGTTAGCTGAATGCACAGATCAGAAAGAAGTTTCACCGAATGATTCTGTGTAGTTTATATTTGAAGACATTCCTTTTTCCACTATTACCCACTTAGCGCTCCGAATCTCCACTTGCATTTTCTACAAAAAGAGTGTTTCATAACTGCTCAATGAAAAATATGTTTTATCTCTGTTAACTGAAATTACAGATCAGAAATAAGTTTCACAGAATGCATCTGTGTAGTTTTTATTTGAAGATATTCTTTTTCCCAATGTAGGCCTCTTAGCGCTTAGCATGTCCAATTGCAGTTTCTACATAAAGAGTGTTTCAGAACGGCTCAATCAAAAGTAAGGTTCAACTCTGTTAGTTGAATGCACAGAACAGGAAGTAGTTTCATACAATGCTTCTGTGTAGTTTATATTTAACATATTCTTTTTTCCAGTATTACGCACTTAGCGCTACGAATGTCCAGTTGCATTTTCTACAGACAGAGTGTTTCAAAACTGCTCAATCAAAAGTATGGTTTAACTCTGTTAGCTGAATGCTCAGATCAGAAAGAAGTTTCACAGAATGCTTCTGTGTAGTTTATATTTGATTATATTCCTTTTTCCACTACTACTCTCTTAGCGCTCCAAATGTCCAGTTGCATTTTCTACAGAAAGAGTGTTCAGATCTGCTCAATCAAAAGTATGGTTTAACTCTGTTAGCTGAATGCACAGATCAGAAAGAAGTTTCACAGAATGATTCTGTGTAGTTTATATTTGGAGACATTCCTTTTTCCACTATTACCCTCTTAGCGCTCCGAATCTCCACTTGCATTTTCTACAGAAAGAGTGTTTCAGAACGGCTCAATCAAAACTAAGGTTCAACTCTTTTAGTTTAAGAAACAGAACAGAAAGAAGTTTCACACAATTCTTCTGTGTAGTTTTTATTTGTAGACATTCTTTTTCCCAATATAGGCCTCTTAGCGCTCAGAATGTCCAATTGCAGTTTCTACAGAAAGAGTGTTTCAGAACGGCTCAATCAAAAGTAAGGTTCAACTCTGTTAGTTGAATGCACAGAACAGAAAGAAGTTTCATACAATGCTTCTGTGTAGTTTATATTTGAACATATTCTTTTTTCCACTATTACCCACTTAGCGCTACGAATGTCCAGTTGCATTTTCTACAGACAGAGTGTTTCAAAACTGCTCAATCAAAAGTATGGTTTAACTCTGTTAGCTGAATGCTCAGAGCAGAAAGAAGTTCCACAGAATGCTTCTGTGTAGTTTATATTTGAATATATTCCTTTTTCCACTACTACGCTCTTAGCGCTCCAAATGTCCAGTTGCATTTTCTACAGAAAGAGTGTTCAGATCTGCTCAATCAAAAGTATGGTTTAACTCTGTTAGCCGAATGCACAGATCAGAAAGAAGTTGCACCGAATGATTCTGTGTAGTTTATATTTGGAGACAATCCTTTTTCCACTATTACCCACTTAGCGCTCCGAATCTCCACTTGCATTTTCTACAAAAAGAGTGTTTCATAACTGCTCAAGCAAAAATATGTTTTATCTGTGTTAACTGAATTTACAGATCAGAAATAAGTTTCACAGAATGCATCTGTGTAGTTTTTATTTGAAGATATTCTTTTTCCCAATGTAGGCCTCTTAGCGCTTAGCATGTCCAATTGCAGTTTCTACAGAAAGAGTGTTTCAGAACGGCTCAATCAAAATAAGGTTCAACTCTGTTAGTTGAATGCACAGAACAGAAAGAATTTTCACAGAATGCTACTGTGTAGTTTATATTTGAATATATTCCTTTTTCCACTATTACCCTCTTAGCGCTCCGAATGTCCACTTGCATTTTCTACAGAAAGAGTGTTCAGAACTGCGCAATCAAAAGTATGGTTTAACTCTGTTAGCTTAATGAACATATCAGAAATAAGTTTCACACAATGCTTCTGTGTAGTTTTTATTTGAAGATATTATTTTTCCCAATAGAGGCCTCTTAGCGCTCAGAATGTCCAATTGCAGTTTCTACAGAAAGAGTGTTTCAGAAAGGCTCAATCAAAAGTAAGGTTCAAATCCGTTAGTTGAATGCACAGAACAGAAAGAAGTTTCATACAATGCTTCTGTGTAGTTTATATTTGAACATATTCTTTTTTCCACTATTACCCACTTAGCGCTACGAATGTCCAGTTGCATTTTCTACAGACAGAGTGTTTCAAAACTGCTCAATCAATAGTATGGTTTAACTCTGTTAGCTGAATGCTCAGATCAGAAAGAAGTTTCACAGAATGCTTCTGTGTAGTTTATATTTGAATATATTCCTTTTTCCACTACTACTCTCTTAGCGCTCCAAATGTCCAGTTGCATTTTCTACAGAAAGAGTGTTCAGATCTGCTCAATCAAAAGTATGGTTTAACTCTGTTAGCTGAATGCACAGATCAGAAAGAAGTTTCACAGAATGATTCTGTGTAGTTTATATTTGGAGACATTCCTTTTTCCACTATTACCCTCTTAGCGCTCCGAAACTCCACTTGCATTTTCTACAGAAAGAGTGTTTCAGAACGGCTCAATCAAAACTAAGGTTGAAATCTTTTAGTTGAACAAACAGAACAGAAAGAAGTTTCACACAATTCTTCTGTGTAGTTTTTATTTGTAGACATTCTTTTTCCCAATATAGGCCTCTTAGCGCTAAGAATGTCCAATTGCAGTTTCTACAGAAAGAGTGTTTCAGAACGGCTCAATCAAAAGTAAGGTTCAACTCTGTTAGTTGAATGCACAGAACAGAAAGAAGTTTCATACAATGCTTCTGTGTAGTTTATATTTGAACATATTCTTTTTTCCACTATTACCCACTTAGCGCTACGAATGTCCAGTTGCATTTTCTACAGACAGAGTGTTTCAAAACTGCTCAATCAAAAGTATGGTTTAACTCTGTTAGCTGAATGCTCAGATCAGAAAGAAGTATCACAGAATGCTTCTGTGTAGTTTATATTTAATATATTCCTTTTTCCACTACTACGCTCTTAGCGCTCCAAATATCCAGTTGCATTTTCTACAGAAAGAGTGTTCAGATCTGCTCAATCAAAAGTATGGTTTAACTCTGTTAGCTGAATGCACAGATCAGAAAGAAGTTGCACCGAATGATTCTGTGTAGTTTATATTTGAAGACATTCCTTTTTCCACTATTACCCTCTTAGCACTCCGAATCTCCACTTGCATTTTCTACAAAAAGAGTGTTTCATAACTGCTCAACCAAAAATATGTTTTATCTCTGTTAACTGAATTTACAGATCAGAAATATGTTTCACAGAATGCATCTGTGTAGTTTTTATTTGAACATATTCTTTTTCCCAATGTAGGCCTCTTAGCGCTTAGCATGTCCAATTGCAGTTTCTACAGAAAGAGTGTTTCGGAACGGCTCAATCAAAAGTAAGGTTCAACTCTGTTAGTTGAATGCACAGAACAGAAAGAATTTTCACAGAATGCTACTGTGTAGTTTATATTTGAATATATTCCTTTTTCCACTATTACCCTATTATCGCTCCGAATGTCCACTTGCATTTTCTACAGAAAGGGTGTTCAGAACTGCGCAATCAAAAGTATGGTTTAACTCTGTTTGCTTAATGAACATATCAGAAATAAGTTTCACACAATGCTTCTGTGTAGTTTTTATTTGAAGATATTATTTTTCCCAATATAGGCCTCTTAGCGCTCAGAATGTCCAATTGCAGTTTCTACAGAAAGAGTGTTTCAGAAAGGCTCAATCAAAATAAGGTTCAACTCTGTTAGTTGAATGCACAGAACTTAAAGAAATTTCATACAATGCTTCTGTGTAGTTTATATTTGAACATATTCTTTTTTCCACTATTACCCTCTTAGCGCTACGAATGTCCAGTTGCATTTTCTACAGACAGAGTGTTTCAAAACTGCTCAATCAAAAGTATGGTTTAATTCTGTTAGCTGAATGCTCAGATCAGAAAGTAGTTTCACAGAATGCTTCTGTGTAGTTTATATTTGAATATATTCCTTTTTCCACTACTACTCTCTTAGCGCTCCAAATGTCCAGTTGCATTTTCTACACAAAGAGTGTTCAGATCTGCTCAATCAAAAGTATGGTTTAACTCTGTTAGCTGAATGCACAGATCAGAAAGAAGTTTCACAGAATGATTCTGTGTAGTTTATATTTGGTGACATTCCTTTTTCCACTATTACCCTCTTAGCGCTCCGAATCTCCACTTGCATTTTCTACAGAAAGAGTGTTTCAGAACGGCTCAATCAAAACTAAGGTTCAACTCTTTTAGTTGAAGAAACAGAACAGAAAGAAGTTTCACACAATTCTTCTGTGTAGTTTTTATTTGTAGACATCCTTTTTCCCAATATAGGCCTCTTAGCGCTCAGAATGTCCAATTGCAGTATCTACAGAAAGAGTGTTTCAGAACGGCTCAATCAAAAGTAAGGTTCAACTCTGTTAATTGAATGCACAGAACAGAAAGAAGTTTCATACAATGCTTCTGTGTAGTTTCTATTTGAACATATTCTTTTTTCCACTATTTCCCACTTAGCGCTACAAATGTCCAGTTGCATTTTCTACAGACAGAGTGTTTCAAAACTGCTCAATCAAAAGTATGTTTTAACTCTGTTAGCTGAATGCTCAGATCAGGAAGAAGTTTCACAGAATGCTTCTGTGTAGTTTATATTTGAATATATTCCTTTTTACACTACTACGCTCTTAGCGCTCAAAATGTCCAGTTGCATTTTCTACAGAAAGAGTGTTCAGATCTGCTCAATCAAAAGTATGGTTTAACTCTGTTAGCTGAATGCACAGATCAGAAAGACGTTTCACCGAATGATTCTGTGTAGTTTATATTTGAAGACATTCCTTTTTCCACTATTACCCTCTTAGCGCTCCGAATCTCCACTTGCATTTTCTACAAAAAGAGTGTTTCATAACTGCTCAATCAAAAATATGTTTTATCTCTGTTAACTGAATTTACAGATCAGAAATAAGTTTCACAGAATGCATCTGTGTAGTTTTAATTGAAGATATTCTTTTTCCCAATGTAGGCCTCTTAGCGCTTAGCCTGTCCAATTGCAGTTTCTACAGAAAGAGTGTTTCAGAACGGCTCAATCAAAAGTAAGGTTCAACTCTGTTAGTTGAATGCACAGAACAGAAAGAATTTTCACAGAATGCTACTGTGTAGTTTATATTTGAATATATTCCTTTTTCCACTATTACCCTCTTAGCGCTCCGAATGACCACTTGCATTTTCTACAGAAAGAGTGTTCAGAACTGCGCAATCAAAAGTATGGTTTAACTCTGTTATCTTAATGAACATATCAGAAATAAGTTTCACACAATGCTTCTGTGTAGTTTTTATTTGAAGATATTATTTTTCCCAATATAGGCCTCTTAGCGCTCAGAATGTCCAATTGCAGTTTCTACAGAAAGAGTGTTTCAGAAGGGCTCAATCAAAAGTAAGGTTCAACTCTGTTAGTTGAATGCACAGAACAGAAAGAAGTTTCATACAATGCTTCTGTGTAGTTTATATTTGAACATATTCTTATTTCCACTATTACCCACTTAGCGCTACGAATGTCCAGTTGCATTTTCTACAGACAGAGTGTTTCAAAACTCCTCAATCAAAAGTATGGTTTAACTCTGTTAGCTGAATGCTCAGATCAGAAAGAAGTTTCACAGAATGCTTCTGTGTAGTTTATATTTGAATATATTCCTTTTTCCACTACTACTCTCTTAGCGCTCCAAATGTCCAGTTGCATTTTCTACAGAAAGAGTGTTCAGATCTGCTCAATCAAGAGTATGCTTTAAATCTGTTAGCTGAATGCACAGATCAGAAAGAAGTTTCACAGAATGAGTCTGTGTAGTTTATATTTGGAGACATTCCTTTTTCCACTATTACCCTCTTAGCGCTCCGAATCTCCACTTGCATTTTCTGCAGAAAGAGTGTTTCAGAACGGCTCAATCAAAACTAATGTTGAACTCTTTTAGTTGAACAAACAGAACAGAAAGAAGTTTCACACAATTCTTCTGTGTAGTTTTTATTTGTAGAGATTCTTTTTCCCAATATATGCCTCTTAGCGCTCAGAATGTCCAATTGCAGTTTCTACAGAAAGAGTGTTTCAGAACGGCTCAATCAAAAGTAAGGTTCAACTCTGTTAGTTGAATGCACAGAACAGAAAGAAGTTTCATACAATGCTTCTGTGTAGTTTATATTTGAACATATTCTTTTTTCCACTATTACCCACTTAGCGCTACGAATGTCCAGTTGCATTTTCTACAGACAGAGTGTTTCAAAACTGCTCAATCAAAAGTATGTTTTAACTCTGTTAGCTGAATGCTCAGATCAGGAAGAAGTTTCACAGAATGCTTCTGTGTAGTTTATATTTGAATATATTCCTTTTTACACTACTACGCTCTTAGCGCTCCAAATGTCCAGTTGCATTTTCTACAGAAAGAGTGTTCAGATCTGCTCAATCAAAAGTATGGTTTAACTCTGTTAGCTGAATGCACAGATCAGAAAGACGTTTCACCAAATGATTCTGTGTAGTTAGTTTATATTTGAAGACATTCCTTTTTCCACTATTACCCTCTTAGCGCTCCGAATCTCCACTTGCATTTCCTACAAAAAGAGTGTTTCATAACTGCTCAATCAAAAATATGTTTTATCTCTGTTAACTGAATTTACAGATCAGAAATAAGTTTCACAGAATGCATCTGTGTAGTTTTAATTGAAGATATTCTTTTTCCCAATGTAGGCCTCTTAGCGCTTAGCCTGTCCAATTGCAGTTTCTACAGAAAGAGTGTTTCAGAACGGCTCAATCAAAAGTAAGGTTCAACTCTGTTAGTTGAATGCACAGAACAGAAAGAATTTTCACAGAATGCTACTGTGTAGTTTATATTTGAATATATTCCTTTTTCCACTATTACCCTCTTAGCGCTCCGAATGACCACTTGCATTTTCTACAGAAAGAGTGTTCAGAACTGCGCAATCAAAAGTATGGTTTAACTCTGTTAGCTTAATGAACATATCAGAAATAAGTTTCACACAATGCTTCTGTGTAGTTTTTATTTGAAGATATTATTTTTCCCAATATAGGCCTCTTAGCGCTCAGAATGTCCAATTGCAGTTTCTACAGAAAGAGTGTTTCAGAAGGGCTCAATCAAAAGTAAGGTTCAACTCTGTTAGTTGAATGCACAGAACAGAAAGAAGTTTCATACAATGCTTCTGTGTAGTTTATATTTGAACATATTCTTATTTCCACTATTACCCACTTAGCGCTACGAATGTCCAGTTGCATTTTCTACAGACAGAGTGTTTCAAAACTGCTCAATCAAAAGTATGGTTTAACTCTGTTAGCTGAATGCTCAGATCAGAAAGAAGTTTCACAGAATGCTTCTGTGTAGTTTATATTTGAATATATTCCTTTTTCCACTACTACTCTCTTAGCGCTCCAAATGTCCAGTTGCATTTTCTACAGAAAGAGTGTTCAGATCTGCTCAATCAAGAGTATGCTTTAAATCTGTTAGCTGAATGCACAGATCAGAAAGAAGTTTCACAGAATGATTCTGTGTAGTTTATATTTGGAGACATTCCTTTTTCCACTATTACCCTCTTAGCGCTCCGAATCTCCACTTGAATTTTCTACAGAAAGAGTGTTTCAGAACGGCTCAATCAAAACTAAGGTTCAACTCTTTTAGTTGAACAAACAGAACAGAAAGAAGTTTCACACAATTCTTCTGTGTAGTTTTTATTTTTAGACATTCCTTTTCCCAATATAGGCCTCTTAGCGCTCAGAATTTCCAATTGAAGTTTCTACAGAAAGAGTGTTTCAGAACGGCTCAATCAAAAGTAAGGTTCAACTCTGTTAGTTGAATGCACAGAACAGAAAGAAGTTTCATACAATGCTTCTGTGTAGTTTCTATTTGAACATATTCTTTTTTCCACTATTAGCCACTTAGCGCTACGAATGTCCAGTTGCATTTTCTACAGACAGAGTGTTTCAAAATTGCTCAATCAAAAGTATGGTTTAACTCTGTTAGCTGAATGCTCAGATCGGAAAGAAGTTTCACAGAATGCTTCTGTGTAGTTTATATTTGAGTATATTCCTTTTTCCACTACTACTCTCTTAGCCCTCCAAATGTCCAGTTGCATTTTCTACAGAAAGAGTGTTCAGATCTGCTCAATCAAAAGTATGGTTTAACTCTGTTAGCTGAATGCACAGATCAGAAAGAAGTTTCACAGAATGAGTCTGTGTAGTTTATATTTGGAGACATTCCTTTTTCCACTATTACCCTCTTAGCGCTCCGAATCTCCACTTGCATTTTCTGCAGAAAGCGTGTTTCAGAACGGCTCAATCAAAACTAATGTTGAACTCTTTTAGTTGAACAAACAGAACAGAAAGAAGTTTCACACAATTCTTCTGTGTAGTTTTTATTTGTAGAGATTCTTTTTCCCAATATATGCCTCTTAGCGCTCAGAATGTCCAATTGCAGTTTCTACAGAAAGAGTGTTTCAGAACGGCTCAATCAAAAGTAAGGTTCAACTCTGTTAGTTGAATGCACAGAACAGAAAGAAGTTTCATACAATGCTTCTGTGTAGTTTATATTTGAATATATTCTATTTTCCAATATTACCCACTTAGCGCTACGAATGTCCAGTTGCATTATCTACAGACAGAGTGTTTCAAAACTGCTCAATCAAACGTATGGTTTAACTCTGTTAGCTGAATGCTCAGATCAGAAAGAAGTTTCACAGAATGCTTCTGTGTAGTTTATATCTGAATATATTCCTTTTTCCACTACTACGCTCTTAGCGCTCCAAATGTCCAGTTGCATTTTGTACAGAAAGAGTGTTCAGATCTGCTCAATCAAAAGTATGGTTTAACTCTGTTAGCTGAATGCACAGATCAGAAAGAAGTTTCACCGAATGATTCTGTGTAGTTTATATTTGAAGACATTCCTTTTTCCACTATTACCCTCTTAGCGCTCCGAATCTCCACTTGCATTTTCTACAAAAAGAGTGTTTCATAACTGCTCAATCAAAAATATGTTTTATCTCTGTTAACTGAATTTACAGATCAGAAATAAGTTTCACAGAATGCATCTGTGTAGTTTTTATTTGAAGATATTCTTTTTCCCAATGTAGGCCTCTTAGCGCTTAGCATGTCCAATTGCAGTTTCTACAGAAAGAGTGTTTCAGAACGGCTCAATTAAAAGTAAGGTTCAACTCTGTTAGTTGAATGCACAGAACAGAAAGTATTTTCACAGAATGCTACTGTGTAGTTTATATTTGAATATATTCCTTTTTCCACTAGTACCCTATTAGCGCTCCGAATGTCCACTTGCATTTTCTACAGAAAGGGTGTTCAGAACTTCGCAATCAAAAGTATGGTTTAACTCTGTTAGCTTAATTAAAATATCAGAAATAAGTTTCACACAATGCTTCTGTGTAGTTTTTATTTGAAGATATTATTTTTCCCAATATAGGCCTCTTAGCGCTCAGAATGTCCAATTGCAGTTTCTACAGAAAGAGAGTTTCAGAAAGGCTCAATCAAAAGTAAGGTTCAACTCTGTTAGTTGAATGCACAGAACAGAAAGAAGTTTCATACAATGCTTCTGTGTAGTTTATATTTGATCATATTCTTTTTTCCACTATTACCCTCTTAGCGCTACGAATGTACAGTTGAATTTTCTACAGAGTGTTTCAAAACTGCTCAATCAAAAGTATGGTTTAACTCTGTTAGCTGAATGCTCAGATCAGAAAGAAGTTTCACAGAATGCTTCTGTGTAGTTTATATTTGAATATATTCCTTTTTCCACTAATACGCTCTTAGCGCTCCATATGTCCAGTTGCATTTTCTACAGAAAGAGTGTTCAGATCTGCTCAATCAAAAGTATGGTTTAACTCTGTTAGCTGAATGCACAGATCAGAAATAAGTTTCACCGAATGATTCTGTGTAGTTTATATTTGAAGACATTCCTTTTTCCACTATTACCCACTTAGCGCTCCGAATCTCCACTTGCATTTTCTACAAAAAGAGTGTTTCATAACTGCTCAATGAAAAATATGTTTTATCTCTGTTAACTGAATTTACAGATCAGAAATAAGTTTCACAGAATGCATCTGTGTAGTTTTTATTTGAAGATATTCTTTTTCCCAATGTAGGCCTCTTAGCGCTTAGCATGTCCAATTGCAGTTTCTACAGAAAGAGTGTTTCAGAACGGCTCAATCAAAAGTAAGGTTCAACTCTGTTAGTTGAATGCACAGAACAGGAAGTAGTTTCATACAATGATTCTGTGTAGTTTATATTTAACATATTCTTTTTTCCAGTATTACGCACTTAGCGCTACGAATGTCCAGTTGCATTTTCTACAGACAGAGTGTTTCAAAACTGCTCAATCAAAAGTATGGTTTAACTCTGTTAGCTGAATGCTCAGAGCAGAAAGAAGTTCCACAGAATGCTTCTGTGTAGTTTATATTTGAATATATTCCTTTTTCCACTACTACGCTCTTAGCGCTCCAAATGTCCAGTTGCATTTTCTACAGAAAGTGTGTTCAGATCTGCTCAATCAAAAGTATGGTTTCACTCTGTTAGCTGAATGCACAGATCAGAAAGAAGTTGCACCGAATGATTCTGTGTAGTTTATATTTGAAGACAATCCTTTTTCCACTATTACCCAGTTAGCGCTCCGAATCTCCACTTGCATTTTCTACAAAAAGAGTGTTTCATAACTGCTCAAGCAAAAATATGTTTTATCTGTGTTAACTGAATTTACAGATCAGAAATAAGTTTCACAGAATGCATCTGTGTAGTTTTTATTTGAAGATATTCTTTTTCCCAATGTAGGCCTCTTAGCGCTTAGCATGTCCAATTGCAGTTTCTACAGAAAGAGTGTTTCAGAACGGCTCAATCAAAATAAGGTTCAACTCTGTTAGTTGAATGCACAGAACAGAAAGAATTTTCACAGAATGCTACTCTGTAGTTTATATTTGAATATATTCCTTTTTCCACTATTACCCTCTTAGCGCTCCGAATGTCCACTTGCATTTTCTACAGAAAGAGTGTTCAGAACTGCGCAATCAAAAGTATGGTTTAACTCTGTTAGCTTAATGAACATATCAGAAATAAGTTTCACACAATGCTTCTGTGTAGTTTTTATTTGAAGATATTATTTTTCCCAATAGAGGCCTCTTAGCGCTCAGAATGTCCAATTGCAGTTTGTACAGAAAGAGTGTTTCAGAAAGGCTCAATCAAAAGTAAGGTTCAAATCTGTTAGTTGAATGCACAGAACAGAAAGAAGTTTCATACAATGCTTCTGTGTAGTTTATATTTGAACATATTCTTTTTTCCACTATTACCCACTTAGCGCTACGAATGTCCAGTTGCATTTTCTGCAGACAGAGTGTTTCAAAACTGCTCAATCAATAGTATGGTTTAACTCTGTTAGCTGAATGCTCAGATCAGAAAGAATTTTCACGGAATGCTTCTGTGTAGTTTATATTTGAATATATTCCTTTTTCCACTACTACTCTCTTAGCGCTCCAAATGTCCAGTTGCATTTTCTACAGAAAGAGTGTTCTGATCTGCTCAATCAAAAGTATGGTTTAACTCTGTTAGCTGAATGCACAGATCAGAAAGAAGTTTCACAGAATGATTCTGTGTAGTTTATATTTGGAGACATTCCTTTTTCCACTATTACCCTCTTAGCGCTCCGAATCTCCACTTGCATTTTCTACAGAAAGAGTGTTTCAGAACGGCTCAATCAAAACTAAGGTTGAAATCTTTTAGTTGAACAAACAGAACAGAAAGATGTTTCACACAATTCTATGTGTAGTTTTTATTTGTAGAGATTCTTTTTCCCAATATATGCCTCTTAGCGCTAAGAATGTCCAATTGCAGTTTCTACAGAAAGAGTGTTTCAGAACGGCTCAATCAAAAGTAAGGTTCAACTCTGTTAGTTGAATGCACAGAACAGAAAGAAGTTTCATACAATGCTTCTGTGTAGTTTATATTTGAACATATTCTTTTTTCCACTATTACCCACTTAGCGCTACGAATGTCCAGTTGCATTTTCTACAGACAGAGTGTTTCAAAACTGCTCAATCAAAAGTATGGTTTAACTCTGTTAGCTGAATGCTCAGATCAGAAAGAAGTTTCACAGAATGCTTCTGTGTAGTTTATATTTGAATATATTCCTTTTTCCACTACTACGCTCTTAGCGCTCCAAATATCCAGTTGCATTTTCTACAGAAAGAGTGTTCAGATCTTCTCAATCAAAAGTATGGTTTAACTCTGTTAGCTGAATGCACAGATCAGAAAGAAGTTTCACCGAATGATTCTGTGTAGTTTATATTTGAAGACATTCCTTTTTCCACTATTACCATCTTAGCACTCCGAATCTCCACTTGCATTTTCTACAAAAAGAGTGTTTCATAACTGCTCAACCAAAAATAAGTTTTATCTCTGTTAACTGAATTTACAGATCAGAAATATGTTTCACAGAATGCATCTGTGTAGTTTTTATTTGAAGATATTCTTTTTCCCAATGTAGGTCTCTTAGCGCTTAGCATATCCAATTGCAGTTTCTACAGAAAGAGTGTTTCAGAACGGCTCAATCAAAAGTAAGGTTCAACTCTGTTAGTTGAATGCACAGAACAGAAAGAGTTTTCACAGAATGCTACTGTGTAGTTTATATTTGAATATATTCCTTTTTCCACTATTACCCTATTAGCGCTCCGAATGTCCACTTGCATTTTCTACAGAAAGGGTGTTCAGAACTGCGCAATCAAAAGTACGGTTTAACTCTGTTTGCTTAATGAACATATCAGAAATAAGTTTCACACAATGCTTCTGTGTAGTTTTTATTTGAAGATATTATTTTTCCCAATATAGGCCTCTTAGCGCTCAGAATGTCCAATTGCAGTTTCTACAGAAAGAGTGTTTCAGAAAGGCTCAATCAAAAGTAAGGTTCAACTCTGTTAGTTGAATGCACAGAACAGAAAGAAGTTTCATACAATGCTTCTGTGTAGTTTATATTTGAACATATTCTTTTTTCCACTATTACCCTCTTAGCGCTACGAATGTCCAGTTGCATTTTCTACAGACAGAGTGTTTCAAAACTGCTCAATCAAAAGTATGGTTTAACTCTGTTAGCTGAATGCTCAGATCAGAGAGAATTTTCACAGAATGCTTCTGTGTAGTTTATATTTGAATATATTCCTTTTTCCACTACTACTCTCTTAGCGCTCCAAATGTCCAGTTGCATTTTCTACACAAAGAGTGTTCAGATCTGCTCAATCAAAAGTATGGTTTAACTCTGTTAGCTGAATGCACAGATCAGAAAGAAGTTTCACAGAATGATTCTGTGTAGTTTATATTTGGAGACATTCCTTTTTCCACTATTACCCTCTTAGCGCTCCGAATCTCCACTTGCATTTTCTACAGAAAGAGTGTTTCAGAACGGATCAATCAAAACTAAGGTTCAAATCTTTTAGTTGAACAAACAGAACAGAAAGAAGTTTCACACAATTCTTCTGTGTAGTTTTTATTTGTAGACATTCTTTTTCCCAATGTAGGCCTCTTAGCGCTCAGAATGTCCAATTGCAGTTTCTACAGAAAGAGTGTTTCAGAAAGGCTCAATCAAAAGTAAGGTTCAACTCTGTTAGTTGAATGCACAGAACAGAAAGAAGTTTCATACAATGCTTCTGTGTAGTTTATATTTGAACATATTCTTTTTTCCACTATTACCCACTTAGCGCTACGAATGTCCAGTTGCATTTTCTACAGACAGAGTGTTTCAAAACTGCTCAATCAAAAGTATGGTTTAACTCTGTTAGCTGAATGCTCAGATCAGAAAGAAGTTTCACAGAATGCTTCTGTGTAGTTTATATTTGAATATATTCCTTTTTCCACTAATACGCTCTTAGCGCTCCATATGTCCAGTTGCATTTTCTACAGAAAGAGTGTTCAGATCTGCTCAATCAAAAGTATGGTTTAACTCTGTTAGCTGAATGCACAGATCAGAAAGAAGTTTCACCGAATGATTCTGTGTAGTTTATATTTGAAGACATTCCTTTTTCCACTATTTCCCACTTAGCGCTCCGAATCTCCACTTGCATTTTCTACAAAAAGAGTGTTTCATAACTGCTCAATGAAAAATATGTTTTATCTCTGTTAACTGAATTTACAGATCAGAAATAAGTTTCACAGAATGCATCTGTGTAGTTTTTATTTGAAGATATTGTTTTTCCCAATGTAGGCCTCTTAGCGCTTAGCATGTCCAATTGCAGTTTCTACAGAAAGAGTGTTTCAGAACGGCTCAATCAAAAGTAAGGTTCAACTCTGTTAGTTGAATGCACAGAACAGGAAGTAGTTTCATACAATGCTTCTGTGTAGTTTATTTTTAACATATTCTTTTTTCCAGTATTACGCACTTAGCGCTACGAATGTCCAGTTGCATTTTCTACAGACAGAGTGTTTCAAAACTGCTCAATCAAAAGTATGGTTTAACTCTGTTAGCTGCATGCTCAGATCAGAAAGAAGTTTCACAGAATGCTTCTGTGTAGTTTATATTTGATTATATTCCTTTTTCCACTACTACTCTCTTAGCGCTCCAAATGTCCAGTTTCATTTTCTACAGAAAGAGTGTTCAGATCTGCTCAATCAAAAGTATGGTTTAACTCTGTTAGCTGAATGCACAGATCAGAAAGAAGTTCACAGAATGATTCTGTGTAGTTTATATTTGGAGACATTCCTTTTTCCACTATTACCCTCTTAGCGCTCCGAATCTCCACTTGCATTTTCTACAGAAAGAGTGTTTCAGAACGGCTCAATCAAAACTAAGGTTCAACTCATTTAGTTGAAGAAACAGAACAGAAAGAAATTTCACACAATTCTTCTGTGTAGTTTTTATTTGTAGACATTCTTTTTCCCAATATAGGCCTCTTAGCGCTCAGAATGTCCAATTGCAGTTTCTACAGAAAGAGTGTTTCAGAACGGCTCAATCAAAAGTAAGGTTCAACTCTGTTAGTTGAATGCACAGAACAGAAAGAAGTTTCATACAATGCTTCTGTGTAGTTTATATTTGAACATATTCTTTTTTCCACTATTACCCACTTAGCGCTACGAATGTCCAGTTGCATTTTCTACAGACAGAGTGTTTCAAAACTGCTCAATCAAAAGTATGGTTTAACTCTGTTAGCTGAATGCTCAGAGCAGAAAGAAGTTCCACAGAATGCTTCTGTTTAGTTTATATTTGAATATATTCCTTTTTCCACTACTACGCTCTTAGCGCTCCAAATGTCCAGTTGCATTTTCTACAGAAAGAGTGTTCAGATCTGCTCAATCAAAAGTATGGTTTAACTCTGTTAGCTGAATGCACAGATCAGAAAGAAGTTGCACCGAATGATTCTGTGTAGTTTATATTTGAAGACAATTCTTTTTACACTATTACCCACTTAGCGCTCCGAATCTCCACTTGCATTTTCTACAAAAAGAGTGTTTCATAACTGCTCAAGCAAAAATATGTTTTATCTCTGTTAACTGAATTTACAGATCAGAAATAAGTTTCACAGAATGCATCTGTGTAGTTTTTATTTGAAGATATTCTTTTTCCCAATGTAGGCCTCTTAGCGCTTAGCATGTCCAATTGCAGTTTCTAAGGAAAGAGTGTTTCAGAACGGCTCCATCAAAATAAGGTTCAACTCTGTTAGTTGAATGCACAGAACAGAAAGAAGTTTCATACAATGCTTCTGTGTAGTTTATATTTGAATATATTCTTTTTTCCACTATTACCCACTTAGCGCTACGAATGTCCAGTTGCATTTTCTACAGACAGAGTGTTTCAAAACTGCTCAATCAATAGTATGGTTTAACTCTGTTAGCTGAATGCTCAGATCAGAAAGAAGTTTCACAGAATGCTTCTGTGTAGTTTATATTTGATTATATTCCTTTTTCCACTACTACTCTCTTAGCGCTCCAAATGTCCAGTTGCATTTCCTACAGAAAGAGTGCTCAGATCTGCTCAATCAAAAGTATGGTTTAACTCTGTTAGCTGAATGCACAGAACAGAAAGAAGTTTCACAGAATGATTCTGTGTAGTTTATATTTGGAGACATTACTTTTTCCACTATTACCCTCTTAGCGCTCCGAATCTCCACTTGCGTTTTCTACAGAAAGAGTGTTTCAGAACGGCTCAATCAAAACTAAGGTTGAAATCTTTTAGTTGAACAAACAGAACAGAAAGGAGTTTCACACAATTCTTCTGTGTAGTTTTTATTTGTAGACATTCTTTTTCCCAATATAGGCCTCTTAGCGCTAAGAATGTCCAATTGCAGTTTCTACAGAAAGAGTGTTTCAGAACGGCTCAATCAAAAGTAAGGTTCAACTCTGTTAGTTGAATGCACAGAACAGAAAGAAGTTTCATACAATGCTTCTGTGTAGTTTATATTTGAACATATTATTTTTTCCACTATTACCCACTTAGCGCTACGAATGTCCAGTTGCATTTTCTACAGACAGAGTGTTTCAAAACTGCTCAATCAAAAGTATGGTTTAACTCTGTTAGCTGAATGCTCAGATCAGAAAGAAGTTTCACAGAATGCTTCTGTATAGTTTATATTTGAATATATTCCTTTTTCCACTACTACGCTCTTAGCGCTCCAAATATCCAGTTGCATTTTCTACAGAAAGAGTGTTCAGATCTGCTCAATCAAAAGTATGGTTTAACTCTGTTAGCTGAATGCACAGATCAGAAAGAAGTTTCACCGAATGATTCTGTGTAGTTTATATTTGAAGACATTCCTTTTTCCACTATTACCCTCTTAGCACTCCGAATCTCCACTTGCATTTTCTACAAAAAGAGTGTTTCATAACTGCTCAACCAAAAATATGTTTTATCTCTGTTAACTGAATTTACAGATCAGAAATATGTTTCACAGAATGCATCTGTGTAGTTTTTATTTGAAGATATTCTTTTTCCCAATGTAGGCCTCTTAGCGCTTAGCATGTCCAATTGCAGTTTCTACAGAAAGAGTGTTTCAGAACGGCTCAATCAAAAGTAAGGTTCAACTCTGTTAGTTGAATGCACAGAACAGAAAGAATTTTCACAGAATGCTACTGTGTAGATTATATTTGAATATATTCCTTTTTCGACTATTACCCTATTAGCGCTCCGAATGTCCACTTGCATTTTCTACAGAAAGGGTGTTCAGAACTGCGCAAACAAAAGTATGGTTTAACTCTGTTTGCTTAATGAACATATCAGAAATAAGTTTCACACAATGCTTCTGTGTAGTTTTTATTTGAAGATATTATTTTTCCCAATATAGGCCTCTTAGCGCTCAGAATGTCCAATTGCAGTTTCTACAGAAAGAGTGTTTCAGAAAGGCTCAATCAAATTAAGGTTCAACTCTGTTAGTTGAATGCACAGAACAGAAAGATGTTTCATACAATGCTTCTGTGTAGTTTATATTTGAACATATTCTTTTTTCCACTATTACCCTCTTAGCGCTACGAATGTCCAGTTGCATTTTCTACAGACAGAGTGTTTCAAAACTGCTCAATCAAAAGTATGGTTTAACTCTGTTAGCTGAATGCTCAGATCAGAAAGAAGTTTCACAGAATGCTTCTGTGTAGTTTATATTTGAATATATTCCTTTTTCCACTACTACTCTCTTAGCGCTCCAAATGTCCAGTTGCATTTTCTACAGAAAGAGTGTTCAGATCTGCTCAATCAAAAGTATGGTTTAACTCTGTTAGCTGAATGCACAGATCAGAAAGAAGTTTCAAAGAATGATTCTGTGTAGTTTATATTTGGAGACATTCCTTTTTCCACTATTACCCTCTTAGCGCTCCGAATCTCCACTTGCATTTTCTACAGAAAGAGTGTTTCAGAACCTCTCAATCAAAAGTAAGGTTCAAATCTTTTAGTTGAACAAACAGAACAGAAAGAAGTTTCACACAATTCTTCTGTGTAGTTTTTATTTGTAGACATTCTTTTTCCCAATGTAGGCCTCTTAGCGCTCAGAATGTCCAATTGCAGTTTCTACAGAAAGAGTGTTTCAGAACGGCTCAATCAAAAGTAAGGTTCAACTCTGTTAGTTGAATGCACAGAACAGAAAGAAGTTTCATACAATGCTTCTGTGTAGTTTATATTTGAACATATTCTTTTTTCCACTATTACCCACTTAGCGCTACGAATGTCCAGTTGCATTTTCTACAGACAGAGTGTTTCAAAACTGCTCAATCAAAAGTATGGTTTAACTCTGTTAGCTGAATGCTCAGATCAGAAAGAAGTTTCACAGAATGCTTCTGTGTATTTTATATTTGAATATATTCCTTTTTCCACTAATACGCTCTTAGCGCTCCATATGTCCAGTTGCATTTTCTACAGAAAGAGTGTTCAGATCTGCTCAATCAAAAGTATGGTTTAACTCTGTTAGCTGAAGGCACAGATCAGAAAGAAGTTTCACCGAATGATTCTGTGTAGTTTATATTTGAAGACATTCCTTTTTCCACTATTACCCACTTAGCGCTCCGAATCTCCACTTGCATTTTCTACAAAAAGAGTGTTTCATAACTGCTCAATGAAAAATATGTTTTATCTCTGTTAACTGAATTTACAGATCAGAAATAAGTTTCACAGAATGCATCTGTGTAGTTTTTATTTGAAGATATTCTTTTTCCCAATGTAGGCCTCTTAGCGCTTAGCATGTCCAATTGCAGTTTCTACAGAAAGAGTGTTTCAGAACGGCTCAATCAAAAGTAAGGTTCAACTCTGTTAGTTGAATGCACAGAACAGGAAGTAGTTTCATACAATGCTTCTGTGTAGTTTATATTTAACATATTCTTTTTTCCAGTATTACGCACTTAGCGCTACGAATGTCCAGTTGCATTTTCTACAGACAGAGTGTTTCAAAACTGCTCAATCAAAAGTATGGTTTAACTCTGTTAGCTGAATGCTCAGATCAGAAAGAAGTTTCACAGAATGCTTCTGTGTAGTTTATATTTGATTATATTCCTTTTTCCACTACTACTCTCTTAGCGCTCCAAATGTCCAGTTGCATTTTCTACAGAAAGAGTGTTCAGATCTGCTCAATCAAAAGTATGGTTTAACTCTGTTAGCTGAATGCACAGATCAGAAAGAAGTTTCACAGAATGATTCTGTGTAGTTTATATTTGGAGACATTCCTTTTTCCACTATTACCCTCTTAGCGCTCCGAATCTCCACTTGCATTTTCTACAGAAAGAGTGTTTCAGAACGGCTCAATCAAAACTAAGGTTCAACTCTTTTAGTTGAAGAAACAGAACAGAAAGAAGTTTCACACAATTCTTCTGTGTAGTTTTTATTTGTAGACATTCTTT
Source organism: Symphalangus syndactylus (assembly GCF_028878055.3). Classification (NCBI taxonomy): domain Eukaryota; kingdom Metazoa; phylum Chordata; class Mammalia; order Primates; family Hylobatidae; genus Symphalangus; species Symphalangus syndactylus. The sequence continues at coordinate 4,792,755 of NC_072429.2, forward strand.
TTCCCAATATAGGCCTCTTAGCGCTCAGAATGTCCAATTGCAGTTTCTACAGAAAGAGTGTTTCAGAACGGCTCAATCAAAAGTAAGGTTCAACTCTGTTAGTTGAATGCACAGAACAGAAAGAAGTTTCATACAATGCTTCTGTGTAGTTTATATTTGAACATATTCTTTTTTCCACTATTACCCACTTAGCGCTACGAATGTCCAGTTGCATTTTCTACAGACAGAGTGTTTCAAAACTGCTCAATCAAAAGTATGGTTTAACTCTGTTAGCTAAATGCTCAGAGCGGAAAGAAGTTCCACAGAATGCTTCTGTGTAGTTTATATTTGAATATATTCCTTTTTCCACTACTACGCTCTTAGCGCTCCAAATGTCCAGTTGCATTTTCTACAGAAAGAGTGTTCAGATCTGCTCAATCAAAAGTATGGTTTAACTCTGTTAGCTGAATGCACAGATCAGAAAGAAGTTGCACCGAATGATTCTGTGTAGTTTATATTTGAAGACAATCCTTTTTCCACTATTACCCACTTAGCGCTCCGAATCTCCACTTGCATTTTCTACAAAAAGAGTGTTTCATAACTGCTCAAGCAAAAATATGTTTTATCTCTGTTAACTGAATTTACAGATCAGAAATAAGTTTCACAGAATGCATCTGTGTAGTTTTTATTTGAAGATATTCTTTTTCCCAATGTAGGCCTCTTAGCGCTTAGCATGTCCAACTGCAGTTTCTACAGAAAGAGTGTTTCAGAACGGCTCAATCAAAATAAGGTTCAACTCTGTTAGTTGAATGCACAGAACAGAAAGAATTTTCACAGAATGCTACTGTGTAGTTTACATTTGAATATATTCCCTTTTCCACTATTACCCTCTTAGCGCTCCGAATGTCCACTTGCATTTTCTACAGAAAGAGTGTTCAGAACTGCGCAATCAAAAGTATGGTTTAACTCTGTTAGCTTAATGAACATATCAGAAATAAGTTTCACACAATGCTTCTGTGTAGTTTTTATTTGAAGATATTATTTTTCCCAATAGAGGCCTCTTAGCGCTCAGAATGTCCAATTGCAGTTTCTACAGAAAGAGTGTTTCAGAAAGGCTCAATCAAAAGTAAGGTTCAAATCTGTTAGTTGAATGCACAGAACAGAAAGTAGTTTCACACAATGCTTCTGTGTAGTTTATATTTGAACATATTCTTTTTTCCACTATTACCCACTTAGCGCTACGAATGTCCAGTTGCATTTTCTACAGACAGAGTGTTTCAAAACTGCTCAATCAAAAGTATGGTTTAACTCTGTTAGCTGAATGCTCAGATCAGAAAGAAGTTTCACAGAATGCTTCTGTGTAGTTTATGTTTGAATATATTCCTTTTTCCACTACTAATCTCTTAGCGCTCCCAATGTCCAGTTGCATTTTCTACAGAAAGATTGTTCAGATCTGCTCAATCAAAAGTATGGTTTAACTCTGTTAGCTGAATGCACAGATCAGAAAGAAGTTTCACAGAATGATTCTGTGTAGTTTATATTTGGAGACATTCCTTTTTCCACTATTACCCTCTTAGCGCTCCGAATCTCCACTTGCATTTTCTACAGAAAGAGTGTTTCAGAACGGCTCAATCAAAACTAAGGTTGAACTCTTTTAGTTGAACAAACAGAACAGAAAGAAGTTTCACACAATTCTTCTGTGTAGTTTTTATTTGTAGACATTCTTTTTCCCAATATAGGCCTCTTAGCGCTAAGAATGTCCAATTGCAGTTTCTACAGAAAGAGTGTTTCAGAACGGCTCAATCAAAAGTAAGGTTCAACTCTGTTAGTTGAATGCACAGAACAGAAAGTAGTTTCATACAATGCTGCTGTGTAGTTTATATTTGAACATATTCTTTTTTCCACTATTACCCACTTAGTGCTACGAATGTCCAGTTGCATTTTCTACAGACAGAGTGTTTCAAAACTGCTCAATCAAAAGTATGGTTTAACTCTGTTAGCTGAATGCTCAGATCAGAAAGAAGTTTCACAGAATGCTTCTGTGTAGTTTATATTTGAATATATTCCTTTTTCCACTACTACTCTCTTAGCGCTCCAAATGTCCAGTTGCATTTTCTACAGAAAGAGTGTTCAGATCTGCTCAATCAAAAGTATGGTTTAAATCTGTTAGCTGAATGCACAGATCAGAAAGAAGTTTCACAGAATGATTCTGTGTAGTTTATATTTGGAGACATTCCTTTTTCCACTATTACCCTCTTAGCACTCCGAATCTCCACTTGCATTTTCTACAAAAAGAGTGTTTCATAACTGCTCAATCAAAAATATGTTTTATCTCTGTTAACTGAATTTACAGATCAGAAATATGTTTCACAGAATGCATCTGTGTAGTTTTTATTTGAAGATATTCTTTTTCCCAATGTAGGCCTCTTATCGCTTAGCATGTCCAATTGCAGTTTCTACAGAAAGAGTGTTTCAGAACGGCTCAATCAAAAGTAAGGTTCAGCTCTGTTAGTTGAATGCACAGAACAGAAAGAATTTTCACAGAATGCTACTGTGTAGTTTATATTTGCATATATTCCTTTTTCCACTATTACCCTCTTAGCGCTCCGAATGTCCACTTGCATTTTCTACAGAAAGAGTGTTCAGAACTGCGCAATCAAAAGTATGGTTTAACTCTGTTAGCTTAATGAACATATCAGAAATAAGTTTCACACAATGCTTCTGTGTAGTTTTTATTTGAAGATATTATTTTTCCCAATGGGGGACTCTTAGCGCTCAGAATGTCCAATTGCAGTTTCTACAGAAAGAGTGTTTCAGAAAGGCTCAATCAAATGTAAGGTTCAACTCTGTTAGTTGAATGCACAGAACAGAAAGAAGTTTCATACAATTCTTCTGTGTTGTTTATATTTGAACATATTCTTTTTTCCACTATTACCCACTTAGCGCTACGAATGTCCAGTTGCATTTTCTACAGACAGAGTGTTTCAAAACTGCTCAATCAAAAGTATGGTTTAACTCTGTTAGCTGAATGCTCAGATCAGAAAGAAGTTTCACAGAATGCTTCTGTGTAGTTTATATTTGAATATATTCCTTTTTCCACTACTACTCTCTTAGCGCCCCAAATGTCCAGTTGCATTTTCTACAGAAAGAGTGTTCAGATCTGCTCAACCAAAAGTATGGTTTAAATCTGTTAGCTGAATGCACAGATCAGAAAGAAGTTTCACCGAATGATTCTGTGTAGTTTATATTTGGAGACATTCCTTTTTCCACTATTACCCTCTTAGCGCTCCGAATCTCCACTTGCATTTTCTACAGAAAGAGTGTTTCAGAACGGCTCAATCAAAACTAAGGTTCAACTCTTTTAGTTGAACAAACAGAACAGAAAGAAGTTTCACACAATTCTTCTGTGTAGTTTTTATTTGTAGACATTCTTTTTCCCAATATAGGCCTCTTAGCGCTCAGAATGTCCAATTGCAGTTTCTACAGAAAGAGTGTTTCAGAACGGCTGAATCAAAAGTAAGGTTCAAGTCTGTTATTTGAATGCGCAGAACAGAAAGAAGTTTCATACAATGCTTCTGTGTAGTTTATATTTGAACATATTCTTTTTTCCACTATTACCCACTTAGCGCTACGAATGTCCAGTTGCATTTTCTACAGACAGATTGTTTCAAAACTGCTCAATAAAAAGTATGGTTTAACTCTGTTAGCTGAATGCTCAGATCAGAAAGAAGTTTCACAGAATGCTTCTGTGTAGTTTATATTTGAATATATTACTTTTTCCACTACTACGCTCCTAGCGCTCCAAATGTCCAGTTGCATTTTCTACAGAAAGAGTGTTCAGATCTGCTCAATCAAAAGTATGGTTTAACTCTGTTAGCTGAATGCACAGATCAGAAAGAAGTTTCACCGAATGATTCTGTGTAGTTTATATTTGAAGACATTATTTTTCCACTATTACCCAATTAGCGCTCCGAATCTCCACTTGCATTTTCTACAAAAAGAGTGTTTCATAACTGCCCAATCAAAAATATGTTTTATCTCTGTTAACTGAATTTACACATCAGAAATAAGTTTCACAGAATGCATCTGTGTAGTTTTTATTTGAAGATATTCTTTTTCCCAATGTAGGCCTCTTAGCGCTTAGAATGTCCAATTGCAGTTTCTACAGAAAGAGTGTTTCAGAACGGCTCAATCAAAAGTAAGGTTCAACTCTGTCTGTTGAATGCACAGAACAGAAAGAATTTTCACAGAATGCTACTGTGTAGTTTGTATTTGAATATATTCCTTTTTCCACTATTACCCTCTTAGCGCTCCGAATGTCCACTTGCATTTTCTACAGAAAGAGTGTTCAGAACTGCGCAATCAAAAGTATGGTTTAACTCTGTTAGCTGAATGCTCAGATCAGAAAGAAGTTTCACAGAATGCTTCTGTGTAGTTTATATTTGAATATATCCCTTTTTCCATTACTACTCCCTTAGCGCTCCAAATGTCCAGTTGCATTTTCTACAGAAAGAGTGTTCAGATCTGCTCAATCAAAAGTATGGTTTAACTCTGTTAGCTGAATGCACAGATCAGAAAGAAGTTTCACAGAATGATTCTGTGTAGTTTATATTTGGAGACATTCCTTTTTCCACTATTACCCTCTTAGCGCTCCGAATCTCCACTTGCATTTTCTACAGAAAGAGTGTTTCAGAACGGCTCAATCGAAACTAAGGTTCAACTCTTCTAGTTGAACAAACAGAACAGCAAGAAGTTTCACACAATTCTTCTGTGTAGTTTTTATTTGTAGACATTCTTTTTCCCAATATAGGCCTCTTAGCGCTCAGAATGTCCAATTGCAGTTTCTACAGAAAGAGTGTTTCAGAACGGCTCAATCAAAAGTAAGGTTCAACTCTGTTAGTTGAATGCACAGAACAGAAAGAAGTTTCATACAATGCTTCTGTGTAGTTTATATTTGAACATATTCTTTTTTCCACTATTACCCACTTAGCGCTACGAATGTCCAGTTGCATTTTCTACAGACAGAGTGTTTTTAAACTGCTCAATCAAAAATATGGTTTAACTCTGTTAGCTGAATGCTCAGATCAGAAAGAATTTTCACAGAATGCTTCTGTGTAGTTTATATTTGAATATATTCCTTTTTCCACTACTACGCTCTTAGCGCTCCAAATGTCCAGTTGCATTTTCTACAGAAAGAGTGTTCAGATCTGCTCAATCAAAAGTATGGTTTAACTCTGTTAGCTGAATGCACAGATCAGAAAGAAGTTTCACCGAATGATTCTGTGTAGTTTATATTTGAAGACATTCCTTTTTCCACTATTACCTTCTTAGTGCTCCGAATCTCCTCTTGCATTTTCTACAAAAAGAGTGTTTCATAACTGCTCAATCAAAAATATGTTTTATCTCTGTTAACTGAATTTACATATCAGAAATAAGTTTCACAGAATGCATCTGTGTAGTTTTTATTTGAAGATATTCTTTTTCCCAATGTAGGCCTCTTAGCGCTTAGCATGTCCAATTGCAGTTTGTACAGAAAGAGTGTTTCAGAACGGCTCAATCAAAAGTAACGTTCAACTCTGTTAGTTGAATGCACAGAACAGAAAGAATTTTCACAGAATGCTACTGTGTAGTTTATATTTGAATATATTCCTTTTTCCACTATTACCCTCTTAGCGCTCCGAATGTCCACTTGCATTTTCTACAGAAAGAGTGTTCAGAACTGCGCAATCAAAAGTATGGTTTAACTCTGTTAGCTTAATGAACATATCAGAAATAAGTTTCACACAATGCTTCTGTGTAGTTTTTATTTGAAGATATTATTTTTCCCAATATAGGCCTCTAAGCGCTCAGAATGTCCAATTGCAGTTTCTACAGAAAGAGTGTTTCAGAAAGGCTCAATCAAAAGTAAGGTTCAACTCTGTTAGTTGAATGCACAGAACAGAAAGGAGTTTCATACAATGCTTCTGTGAAGTTTATATTTGAACATATTCTTTTTTCCACTGTTACCCACTTAGCGCTACGAATGTACAGTTGCATTTTCTACAGACAGAGTGTTTCAAAACTGCTCAATCAAAAGTATGGTTTAACTCTGTTAGCTGAATGCTCAGATCAGAAAGAAGTTTCACAGAATGCTTCTGTGTAGTTTATATATGAATATATCCCTTTTTCCACTACTACTCCCTTAGCGCTCCAAATGTCCAGTTGCATTTTCTACAGAAAGAGTGTTCAGATCTGCTCAATCAAAAGTATGGTTTAACTCTGTTAGCTGAATGCACAGATCAGAAAGAAGTTTCACAGAATGATTCTGTGTAGTTTATATTTGAAGACATTACTTTTTCCACTATTACCCTCTTAGCGCTCCGAATCTCCACTTGCATTTTCTACAGAAAGAGTGTTTCAGAACGGCTCAATCAAAACTAAGGTTCAACTCTTTTAGTTGAACAAACAGAACAGAAAGAAGTTTCACACAATTCTTCTGTGTAGTTTTTATTTGTAGACATTCTTTTTCCCAATATAGGCCTCTTAGCGCTCAGAATGTCCAATTGCAGTTTCTACAGAAAGAGTGTTTCAGAACGGCTCAATCAAAAGTAAGGTTCAACTCTGTTAGTTGAATGCACAGAACAGAAAGAAGTTTCATACAATGCTTCTGTGTAGTTTATATTTGAACATATTCTTTTTTCCACTATTACCCACTTAGCGCTACGAATGTCCAGTTGCATTTTCTACAGACAGAGTGTTTCAAAACTGCTCAATCAAAAGTATGGTTTAACTCTGTTAGCTGAATGCTCAGATCAGAAAGAAGTTTCACAGAATGCTTCTGTGTAGTTTATATTTGAATATATTCCTTTTTCCACTACTACGCTTTTAGCGCTCCAAATGTCCAGTTGCATTTTCTACAGAAAGAGTGTTCAGATCTGCTCAATCAAAAGTATGGTTTAACTCTGTTAGCTGAATGCACAGATCAGTAATAAGTTTCACCGAATGATTCTGTGTAGTTTATATTTGAAGACATTCCTTTTTCCACTATTACCCTCTTAGCGCTCCGAATCTCCACTTGCATTTTCTACAAAAAGAGTGTTTCATAACTGCTCAATCAAAAATATGTTTTATCTCTGTTAACTGAATTTACAGATCAGAAATAAGTTTCACAGAATGCATCTGTGTAGTTTTTATTTGAAGATATTCTTTTTCCCAATGTAGGCCTCTTAGCGCTTAGCATGTCCAATTGCAGTTTCTCCAGAAAGAGTGTTTCAGAACGGCTCAATCAAAAGTAAGGTTCAACTCTCTGAGTTGAATGCACAGAACAGAAAGAATTTTCACAGAATGCTACTGTGTAGTTTATATTTGAATATATTCCTTTTTCCACTATTACCCTCTTAGCGCTCCGAATGTCCACTTGCATTTTCTACAGAAAGAGTGTTCAGAACTGCGCAATCAAAAGTATGGTTTAACTCTGTTAGCTTAATGAACATATCAGAAATAAGTTTCACACAATGCTTCTGTGTAGTTTTTATTTGAAGATATTATTTTTCCCAATAGAGGCCTCTTAGCGCTCAGAATGTCCAACTGCAGTTTCTAAAGAAAGAGTGTTTCAGAAAGGCTCAATCAAAAGTAAGGTTCAACTCTGTTAGTTGAATGCACAGAACAGAAAGTAGTTTCATACAATGCTTCTGTGTAGTTTATATTTGAACATATTCTTTTTTCCACTATTACCCACTTAGCGCTACGAATGTCCAGTTGCATTTTCTACAGACAGAGTGTTTCAAAACTGCTCAATCAAAAGTATGGTTTAACTCTGTTAGCTGAATGCTCAGATCAGAAAGAAGTTTCACAGAATGCTTCTGTGTAGTTTATATTTGAATATATTCCTTTTTCCACTACTAATCTCTTAGCGCTCCAAATGTCCAGTTGCATTCTCTACAGAAAGAGTGTTCAGATCTGCTCAATCAAAATTATGGTTTAAATCTGTTAGCTGAATGCACAGATCAGAAAGAAGTTTCACAGAATGATTCTGTGTAGTTTATATTTGGAGACATTCCTTTTTCCACTATTACCCTCTTAGCGCTCCGAATCTCCACTTGCATTTTCTACAGAAAGAGTGTTTCAGAACGGCTCAATCAAAACTAAGGTTCAACTCTTTTAGTTGAACAAACAGAACAGAAAGTAGTTTCACACAATTCTTCTGTGTAGTTTTTATTTGTAGACATTCTTTTTCCCAATATAGGCCTCTTAGCGCTCAGAATGTCCAATTGCAGTTTCTACAGAAAGAGTGTTTCAGAACGGCTCAATCAAAAGTAAGGTTCAACTCTGTTAGTTGAATGCACAGAACAGAAAGAAGTTTCATACAATGCTTCTGTGTAGTTTATATTTGAACATATTCTTTTTTCCACTATTACCCACTTAGCGCTACGAATGTCCAGTTGCATTTTCTACAGACAGAGTGTTTCAAAACTGCTCAATCAAAAGTATGGTTTAACTCTGTTAGCTGAATGCTCAGATCAGAAAGAAGTTTCACAGAATGCTTCTGTGTAGTTTATATTTGAATATATTCCTTTTTCCACAACTACTCTCTTAGCGCTCCAAATGTCTAGTTGCATTTTCTACAGAAAGAGTGTTCAGATCTGCTCAATCAATAGTATGGTTTAACACTGTTAGCTGAATGCACAGATCAGAAATAAGTTTCACCGAATGATTCTGTGTAGTTTATATTTGAAGACATTCCTTTTTCCACTATTACCCTCTTAGCGCTCCGAATCTCCACTTGCATTTTCTACAAAAAGAGTGTTTCATAACTGCTCAATCAAAAATATGTTTTATCTCTGTTAACTGAATTTACAGATCAGAAATAAGTTTCACAGAATGCATCTGTGTAGTTTTTATTTGAAGATATTCTTTTTCCCAATGTAGGCCTCTTAGCGCTTAGCATGTCCAATTGCAGTTTCTCCAGAAAGAGTGTTTCAGAACGGCTCAATCAAAAGTAAGGTTCAACTCAGTTAGTTGAATGCACAGAACAGAAAGAATTTTCACAGAATGCTACTGTGTAGTTTATATTTGTATATATTCCTTTTTCCACTATTACCCTCTTAGCGCTCCGAATGTCCACTTGCATTTTCTACAGAAAGAGTGTTCAGAACTGCGCAATCAAAAGTATGGTTTAACTCTGTTAGCTTAAGGAACATATCAGAAATGAGTTTCACACAATGCTTCTGTGTAGTTTTTATTTGAAGATATTATTTTTCCCAATATAGGCCTCTTAGCGCTCAGAATGTCCAATTGCAGTTTCTACAGAAAGAGTGTTTCAGAAAGGCTCAATCAAAAGTAAGGTTCAACTCTGTTAGTTGAATGCACAGAACAGAAAGAAGTTTCATACAATGCTTCTGTGTAGTTTATATTTGAACATATTCTTTTTTCCACTATTACCCACTTAGCGCTACGAATGTCCAGTTGCATTTTCTACAGACAGAGTGTTTCTAAACTGCTCAATCAAAAGTATGGTTTAACTCTGTTAGCTGAATGCTCAGATCAGAAAGAAGTTTCACAGAATGCTTCTGTGTAGTTTATATTTGAATATATTCCTTTTTCCACTACTATGCTCTTAGCGCTCCAAATGTCCAGTTGCATTCTCTACAGAAAGAGTGTTCAGATCTGCTCAATCAAAAGTATGGTTTAACTCTGTTAGCTGAATGCACAGATCAGAAAGAAGTTTCACCGAATGATTCTGTGTAGTTTATATTTGAAGACATTCCTTTTTCCACTATTACCCTCTTAGCGCTCCGAATCTCCACTTGCATTTTCTACAAAAAGAGTGTTTCATAACTGCTCAATCAAAAATATGTTTTATCTCTGTTAACTGAATTTACAGATCAGAAATAAGTTTCACAGAATGCATCTGTGTAGTTTTTATTTGAAGATATTCTTTTTCCCAATGTAGGCCTCTTAGCGCTTAGCATGTCCAATTGCAGTTTCTCCAGAAAGAGTGTTTCAGAACGGCTCAATCAAAAGTAAGGTTCAACTCTCTGAGTTGAATGCACAGAACAGAAAGAATTTTCACAGAATGCTACTGTGTAGTTTATATTTGAATATATTCCTTTTTCCACTATTACCCTCTTAGCGCTCCGAATGTCCACTTGCATTTTCTACAGAAAGAGTGTTCAGAACTGCGCAATCAAAAGTATGGTTTAACTCTGTTAGCTTAATGAACATATCAGAAATAAGTTTCACACAATGCTTCTGTGTAGTTTTTATTTGAAGATATTATTTTTCCCAATAGAGGCCTCTTAGCGCTCAGAATGTCCAATTGCAGTTTCTACAGAAAGAGTGTTTCAGAAAGGCTCAATCAAAAGTAAGGTTCAACTCTGTTAGTTGAATGCACAGAACAGAAAGAAGTTTCATACAATGCTTCTGTGTAGTTTATATTTGAACATATTCTTTTTTCCACTATTACCCACTTAGCGCTACGAATGTCCAGTTGCATTTTCTACAGACAGAGTGTTTCAAAACTGCTCAATCAAAAGTATGGTTTAACTCTGTTAGCTGAATGCTCAGATCAGAAAGTAGTTTCACAGAATGCTTCTGTGTAGTTTATATTTGAATATATTCCTTTTTCCACTACTACTCTCTTAGCGCTCCAAATGTCCAGTTGCATTTTCTACAGAAAGAGTGTTCAGATCTGCTCAATCAAAAGTATGGTTTAACTCTGTTAGCTGAATGCACAGATCAGAAAGAAGTTTCACAGAATGATTCTGTGTAGTTTATATTTGAAGACATTCCTTTTTCCACTATTACCCTCTTAGCGCTCCGAATCTCCAATTGCATTTTCTACAGAAAGAGTGTTTCAGAACGGCTCAATCGAAACTAAGGTTCAACTCTTCTAGTTGAACAAACAGAACAGCAAGAAGTTTCACACAATTCTTCTGTGTAGTTTTTATTTGTAGACATTCTTTTTCCCAATATAGGCCTCTTAGCCCTCAGAATGTCCAATTGCAGTTTCTACAGAAAGAGTGTTTCAGAACGGCTCAATCAAAAGTAAGGTTCAACTCTGTTAGTTGAATGCACAGAACAGAAAGAAGTTTCATACAATGCTTCTGTGTAGTTTATATTTGAACATATTCTTTTTTCCACTATTACCCACTTAGCGCTACGAATGTCCAGTTGCATTTTCTACAGACAGAGTGTTTTTAAACTGCTCAATCAAAAGTATGGTTTAACTCTGTTAGCTGAATGCTCAGATCAGAAAGAAGTTTCACAGTTTGCTTCTGTGTAGTTTATATTTGAATATATTCCTTTTTCCACTACTACGCTCTTAGCGCTCCAAATGTCCAGTTGCATTTTCTACAGAAAGAGTGTTCAGATCTGCTCAATCAAAAGTATGGTTTAACTCTGTTAGCTGAATGCACAGATCAGAAAGAAATTTCACCGAATGATTCTGTGTAGTTTATATTTGAAGACATTACTTTTTCCACTATTACCCTCTTAGCGCTCCGAATCTCCTCTTGCATTTTCTACAAAAAGAGTGTTTCATAACTGCTCAATCAAAAATATGTTTTATCTCTGTTAACTGAATTTACATATCAGAAATAAGTTTCACAGAATGCATCTGTGTAGTTTTTATTGGAAGATATTTTTTTTCCCAATGTAGGCCTCTTAGCGCTTAGCATGTCCAATTGCAGTTTCTCCAGAAAGAGTGTTTCAGAACGGCTCAATCAAAAGTAAGGTTCAACTCTGTTAGTTGAATGCACAGAACAGAAAGAAGTTTCATACAATGCTTCTGTGTAGTTTATATTTGAACATATTCTCTTTTCCACTATTACCCACTTAGCGCTACGAATGTCCAGTTGCATTTTCTACAGACAGAGTGTTTCAAAACTGCTCAATCAAAAGTATGGTTTAACTCTGTTAGCTGAATGCTCAGATCAGAAAGAAGTTTCACAGAATGATTCTGTGTAGTTTATATTTGAAGACATTCCTTTTTCCACTATTACCCTCTTAGCGCTCCGAATCTCCACTTGCATTTTCTACAGAAAGAGTGTTTCAGAACGGCTCAATCGAAACTAAGGTTCAACTCTTCTAGTTGAACGAACAGAACAGCAAGAAGTTTCACACAATTCTTCTGTGTAGTTTTTATTTGTAGACATTCTTTTTCCCAATATAGGCCTCTTAGCGCTCAGAATGTCCAATTGCAGTTTCTACAGAAAGAGTGTTTCAGAACGGCTCAATCAAAAGTAAGGTTCAACTCTGTTAGTTGAATGCACAGAACAGAAAGAAGTTTCATACAATGCTTCTGTGTAGTTTATATTTGAACATATTCTTTTTTCCACTATTACCCACTTAGCGCTACGAATGTCCAGTTGCATTTTCTACAGACAGAGTGTTTCAAAACTGCTCAATCAAAAGTATGGTTTAACTCTGTTAGCTGAATGCTCAGATCAGAAAGAAGTTTCACAGAATGCTTCTGTGTAGTTTATATTTGAATATATTCCTTTTTCCACAACTACTCTCTTAGCGCTCCAAATGTCTAGTTGCATTTTCTACAGAAAGAGTGTTCAGATCTGCTCAATCAATAGTATGGTTTAACTCTGTTAGCTGAATGCACAGATCAGAAAGAAGTTTCACCGAATGATTCTGTGTAGTTTATATTTGAAGACATTCCTTTTTCCACTATTACCCTCTTAGCGCTCCGAATCTCCACTTGCATTTTCTACAAAAAGAGTGTTTCATAACTGCTCAATCAAAAATATGTTTTATCTCTGTTAACTGAATTTACAGATCAGAAATAAGTTTCACAGAATGCATCTGTGTAGTTTTTATTTGAAGATATACTTTTTCCCAATGTAGGCCTCTTAGCGCTTAGCATGTCCAATTGCAGTTTCTCCAGAAAGAGTGTTTCAGAACGGCTCAATCAAAAGTAAGGTTCAACTCAGTTAGTTGAATGCACAGAACAGAAAGAATTTTCACAGAATGCTACTGTGTAGTTTATATTTGTATATATTCCTTTTTCCACTATTACCCTCTTAGCGCTCCGAATGTCCACTTGCATTTTCTACAGAAAGAGTGTTCAGAACTGCGCAATCAAAAGTATGGTTTAACTCTGTTAGCTTAAGGAACATATCAGAAATAAGTTTCACACAATGCTTCTGTGTAGTTTTTATTTGAAGATATTATTTTTCCCAATATAGGCCTCTTAGCGCTCAGAATGTCCAATTGCAGTTTCTACAGAAAGAGTGTTTCAGAAAGGCTCAATCAAAAGTAAGGTTCAACTCTGTTAGTTGAATGCACAGAACAGAAAGAAGTTTCATACAATGCTTCTGTGTAGTTTATATTTGAACATATTCTTTTTTCCACTATTACCCACTTAGCGCTACGAATGTCCAGTTGCATTTTCTACAGACAGAGTGTTTCTAAACTGCTCAATCAAAAGTATGGTTTAACTCTGTTAGCTGAATGCTCAGATCAGAAAGAAGTTTCACAGAATGCTTCTGTGTAGTTTATATTTGAATATATTCCTTTTTCCACTACTATGCTCTTAGCGCTCCAAATGTCCAGTTGCATTCTCTACAGAAAGAGTGTTCAGATCTGCTCAATCAAAAGTATGGTTTAACTCTGTTAGCTGAATGCACAGATCAGAAAGAAGTTTCACCGAATGGTTCTGTGTAGTTTATATTTGAAGACATTCCTTTTTCCACTATTACCCTCTTAGCGCTCCGAATCTCCACTTGCATTTTCTACAAAAAGAGTGTTTCATAACTGCTCAATCAAAAATATGTTTTATCTCTGTTAACTGAATTTACAGATCAGAAATAAGTTTCACAGAATGCATCTGTGTAGTTTTTATTTGAAGATATTCTTTTTCCCAATGTAGGCCTCTTAGCGCTTAGCATGTCCAATTGCAGTTTCTCCAGAAAGAGTGTTTCAGAACGGCTCAATCAAAAGTAAGGTTCAACTCTCTGAGTTGAATGCACAGAACAGAAAGAATTTTCACAGAATGCTACTGTGTAGTTTATATTTGAATATATTCCTTTTTCCACTATTACCCTCTTAGCGCTCCGAATGTCCACTTGCATTTTCTACAGAAAGAGTGTTCAGAACTGCGCAATCAAAAGTATGGTTTAACTCTGTTAGCTTAATGAACATATCAGAAATAAGTTTCACACAATGCTTCTGTGTAGTTTTTATTTGAAGATATTATTTTTCCCAATAGAGGCCTCTTAGCGCTCAGAATGTCCAATTGCAGTTTCTACAGAAAGAGTGTTTCAGAAAGGCTCAATCAAAAGTAAGGTTCAACTCTGTTAGTTGAATGCACAGAACAGAAAGAAGTTTCATACAATGCTTCTGTGTAGTTTATATTTGAACATATTCTTTTTTCCACTATTACCCACTTAGCGCTACGAATGTCCAGTTGCATTTTCTACAGACAGAGTGTTTCAAAACTGCTCAATCAAAAGTATGGTTTAACTCTGTTAGCTGAATGCTCAGATCAGAAAGAAGTTTCACAGAATGCTTCTGTGTAGTTTATATTTGAATATATTCCTTTTTCCACAACTACTCTTTTAGCGCTCCAAATGTCTAGTTGCATTTTCTACAGAAAGAGTGTTCAGATCTGCTCAATCAATAGTATGGTTTAACTCTGTTAGCTGAATGCACAGATCAGAAATAAGTTTCACCGAATGATTCTGTGTAGTTTATATTTGAAGACATTCCTTTTTCCACTATTACCCTCTTAGCGCTCCGAATCTCCACTTGCATTTTCTACAAAAAGAGTGTTTCATAACTGCTCAATCAAAAATATGTTTTATCTCTGTTAACTGAATTTACAGATCAGAAATAAGTTTCACAGAATGCATCTGTGTAGTTTTTATTTGAAGATATTCTTTTTCCCAATGTAGGCCTCTTAGCGCTTAGCATGTCCAATTGCAGTTTCTCCAGAAAGAGTGTTTCAGAACGGCTCAATCAAAAGTAAGGTTCAACTCAGTTAGTTGAATGCACAGAACAGAAAGAATTTTCACAGAATGCTACTGTGTAGTTTATATTTGTATATATTCCTTTTTCCACTATTACCCTCTTAGCGCTCCGAATGTCCACTTGCATTTTCTACAGAAAGAGTGTTCAGAACTGCGCAATCAAAAGTATGGTTTAACTCTGTTAGCTTAAGGAACATATCAGAAATAAGTTTCACACAATGCTTCTGTGTAGTTTTTATTTGAAGATATTATTTTTCCCAATATAGGCCTCTTAGCGCTCAGAATGTCCAATTGCAGTTTCTACAGAAAGAGTGTTTCAGAAAGGCTCAATCAAAAGTAAGGTTCAACTCTGTTAGTTGAATGCACAGAATAGAAAGAAGTTTCATACAATGCTTCTGTGTAGTTTATATTTGAACATATTCTTTTTTCCACTATTACCCACTTAGCGCTACGAATGTCCAGTTGCATTTTCTACAGACAGAGTGTTTCTAAACTGCTCAATCAAAAGTATGGTTTAACTCTGTTAGCTGAATGCTCAGATCAGAAAGAAGTTTCACAGAATGCTTCTGTGTAGTTTATATTTGAATATATTCCTTTTTCCACTACTATGCTCTTAGCGCTCCAAATGTCCAGTTGCATTCTCTACAGAAAGAGTGTTCAGATCTGCTCAATCAAAAGTATGGTTTAACTCTGTTAGCTGAATGCACAGATCAGAAAGAAGTTTCACCGAATGATTCTGTGTAGTTTATATTTGAAGACATTCCTTTTTCCACTATTACCCTCTTAGCGCTCCGAATCTCCACTTGCATTTTCTACAAAAAGAGTGTTTCATAACTGCTCAATCAAAAATATGTTTTATCTCTGTTAACTGAATTTACAGATCAGAAATAAGTTTCACAGAATGCATCTGTGTAGTTTTTATTTGAAGATATTCTTTTTCCCAATGTAGGCCTCTTAGCGCTTAGCATGTCCAATTGCAGTTTCTCCAGAAAGAGTGTTTCAGAACGGCTCAATCAAAAGTAAGGTTCAACTCAGTTAGTTGAATGCACAGAACAGAAAGAATTTTCACAGAATGCTACTGTGTAGTTTATATTTGTATATATTCCTTTTTCCACTATTACCCTCTTAGCGCTCCGAATGTCCACTTGCATTTTCTACAGAAAGAGTGTTCAGAACTGCGCAATCAAAAGTATGGTTTAACTCTGTTAGCTTAAGGAACATATCAGAAATAAGTTTCACACAATGCTTCTGTGTAGTTTTTATTTGAAGATATTATTTTTCCCAATATAGGCCTCTTAGCGCTCAGAATGTCCAATTGCAGTTTCTACAGAAAGAGTGTTTCAGAAAGGCTCAATCAAAAGTAAGGTTCAACTCTGTTAGTTGAATGCACAGAACAGAAAGAAGTTTCATACAATGCTTCTGTGTAGTTTATATTTGAACATATTCTTTTTTCCACTATTACCCACTTAGCGCTACGAATGTCCAGTTGCATTTTCTACAGACAGAGTGTTTCTAAACTGCTCAATCAAAAGTATGGTTTAACTCTGTTAGCTGAATGCTCAGATCAGAAAGAAGTTTCACAGAATGCTTCTGTGTGGTTTATATTTGAATATATTCCTTTTTCCACTACTATGCTCTTAGCGCTCCAAATGTCCAGTTGCATTCTCTACAGAAAGAGTGTTCAGATCTGCTCAATCAAAAGTATGGTTTAACTCTGTTAGCTGAATGCACAGATCAGAAAGAAGTTTCACCGAATGATTCTGTGTAGTTTATATTTGAAGACATTCCTTTTTCCACTATTACCCTCTTAGCGCTCCGAATCTCCACTTGCATTTTCTACAAAAAGAGTGTTTCATAACTGCTCAATCAAAAATATGTTTTATCTCTGTTAACTGAATTTACAGATCAGAAATAAGTTTCACAGAATGCATCTGTGTAGTTTTTATTTGAAGATATTCTTTTTCCCAATGTAGGCCTCTTAGCGCTTAGCATGTCCAATTGCAGTTTCTCCAGAAAGAGTGTTTCAGAACGGCTCAATCAAAAGTAAGGTTCAACTCTCTGAGTTGAATGCACAGAACAGAAAGAATTTTCACAGAATGCTACTGTGTAGTTTATATTTGAATATATTCCTTTTTCCACTATTACCCTCTTAGCGCTCCGAATGTCCACTTGCATTTTCTACAGAAAGAGTGTTCAGAACTGCGCAATCAAAAGTATGGTTTAACTCTGTTAGCTTAATGAACATATCAGAAATAAGTTTCACACAATGCTTCTGTGTAGTTTTTATTTGAAGATATTATTTTTCCCAATAGAGGCCTCTTAGCGCTCAGAATGTCCAATTGCAGTTTCTACAGAAAGAGTGTTTCAGAAAGGCTCAATCAAAAGTAAGGTTCAACTCTGTTAGTTGAATGCACGGAACAGAAAGAAGTTTCATACAATGCTTCTGTGTAGTTTATATTTGAACATATTCTTTTTTCCACTATTATCCACTTAGCGCTACGAATGTCCAGTTGCATTTTCTACAGACAGAGTGTTTCAAAACTGCTCAATCAAAAGTATGGTTTAACTCTGTTAGCTGAATGCTCAGATCAGAAAGAAGTTTCACAGAATGCTTCTGTGTAGTTTATATTTGAATATATTCCTTTTTCCACTACTAATCTCTTAGCGCTCCAAATGTCCAGTTGCATTCTCTACAGAAAGAGTGTTCAGATCTGCTCAATCAAAAGTATGGTTTAAATCTGTTAGCTGAATGCACAGATCAGAAAGAAGTTTCACAGAATGATTCTGTGTAGTTTATATTTGGAGACATTCCTTTTTCCACTATTACCCTCTTAGCGCTCCGAATCTCCACTTGCATTTTCTACAGAAAGAGTGTTTCAGAACGGCTCAATCAAAACTAAGGTTCCACTCTTTTAGTTGAACAAACAGAACAGAAAGAAGTTTCACACAATTCTTCTGTGTAGTTTTTATTTGTAGACATTCTTTTTCCCAATATAGGCCTCTTAGCGCTCAGAATGTCCAATTGCAGTTTCTACAGAAAGAGTGTTTCAGAACGGCTCAATCAAAAGTAAGGTTCAACTCTGTTAGTTGAATGCACAGAACAGAAAGAAGTTTCATACAATGCTTCTGTGTAGTTTATATTTGAACATATTCTTTTTTCCACTATTACCCACTTAGCGCTACGAATGTCCAGTTGCATTTTCTACAGACAGAGTGTTTCAAAACTGCTCAATCAAAAGTATGGTTTAACTCTGTTAGCTGAATGCTCAGATCAGAAAGAAGTTTCACAGAATGCTTCTGTGTAGTTTATATTTGAATATATTCCTTTTTCCACAACTACTCTCTTAGCGCTCCAAATGTCTAGTTGCATTTTCTACAGAAAGAGTGTTCAGATCTGCTCAATCAATAGTATGGTTTAACTCTGTTAGCTGAATGCACAGATCAGAAATAAGTTTCACCGAATGATTCTGTGTAGTTTATATTTGAAGACATTCCTTTTTCCACTATTACCCTCTTAGCGCTCCGAATCTCCACTTGCATTTTCTACAAAAAGAGTGTTTCATAACTGCTCAATCAAAAATATGTTTTATCTCTGTTAACTGAATTTACAGATCAGAAATAAGTTTCACAGAATGCATCTGTGTAGTTTTTATTTGAAGATATTCTTTTTCCCAATGTAGGCCTCTTAGCGCTTAGCATGTCCAATTGCAGTTTCTCCAGAAAGAGTGTTTCAGAACGGCTCAATCAAAAGTAAGGTTCAACTCAGTTAGTTGAATGCACAGAACAGAAAGAATTTTCACAGAATGCTACTGTGTAGTTTATATTTGTATATATTCCTTTTTCCACTATTACCCTCTTAGCGCTCCGAATGTCCACTTGCATTTTCTACAGAAAGAGTGTTCAGAACTGCGCAATCAAAAGTATGGTTGAACTCTGTTAGCTTAAGGAACATATCAGAAATAAGTTTCACACAATGCTTCTGTGTAGTTTTTATTTGAAGATATTATTTTTCCCAATATAGGCCTCTTAGCGCTCAGAATGTCCAATTGCAGTTTCTACAGAAAGAGTGTTTCAGAAAGGCTCAATCAAAAGTAAGGTTCAACTCTGTTAGTTGAATGCACAGAACAGAAAGAAGTTTCATACAATGCTTCTGTGTAGTTTATATTTGAACATATTCTTTTTTCCACTATTACCCACTTAGCGCTACGAATGTCCAGTTGCATTTTCTACAGACAGAGTGTTTCTAAACTGCTCAATCAAAAGTATGGTTTAACTCTGTTAGCTGAATGCTCAGATCAGAAAGAAGTTTCACAGAATGCTTCTGTGTAGTTTATATTTGAATATATTCCTTTTTCCACTACTATGCTCTTAGCGCTCCAAATGTCCAGTTGCATTCTCTACAGAAAGAGTGTTCAGATCTGCTCAATCAAAAGTATGGTTTAACTCTGTTAGCTGAATGCACAGATCAGAAAGAAGTTTCACCGAATGATTCTGTGTAGTTTATATTTGAAGACATTCCTTTTTACACTATTACCCTCTTAGCGCTCCGAATCTCCACTTGCATTTTCTACAAAAAGAGTGTTTCATAACTGCTCAATCAAAAATATGTTTTATCTCTGTTAACTGAATTTACAGATCAGAAATAAGTTTCACAGAATGCATCTGTGTAGTTTTTATTTGAAGATATTCTTTTTCCCAATGTAGGCCTCTTAGCGCTTAGCATGTCCAATTGCAGTTTCTCCAGAAAGAGTGTTTCAGAACGGCTCAATCAAAAGTAAGGTTCAACTCTCTGAGTTGAATGCACAGAACAGAAAGAATTTTCACAGAATGCTACTGTGTAGTTTATATTTGAATATATTCCTTTTTCCACTATTACCCTCTTAGCGCTCCGAATGTCCACTTGCATTTTATACAGAAAGAGTGTTCAGAACTGCGCAATCAAAAGTATGGTTTAACTCTGTTAGCTTAATGAACATATCAGAAATAAGTTTCACACAATGCTTCTGTGTAGTTTTTATTTGAAGATATTATTTTTCCCAATAGAGGCCTCTTAGCGCTCAGAATGTCCAATTGCAGTTTCTACAGAAAGAGTGTTTCAGAAAGGCTCAATCAAAAGTAAGGTTCAACTCTGTTAGTTGAATGCACAGAACAGAAAGAAGTTTCATACAATGCTTCTGTGTAGTTTATATTTGAACATATTCTTTTTTCCACTATTACCCACTTAGCGCTACGAATGTCCAGTTGCATTTTCTACAGACAGAGTGTTTCAAAACTGCTCAATCAAAAGTATGGTTTAACTCTGTTAGCTGAATGCTCAGATCAGAAAGAAGTTTCACAGAATGCTTCTGTGTAGTTTATATTTGAATATATTCCTTTTTCCACTACTAATCCCTTAGCGCTCCAAATGTTCAGTTGCATTTTCTACAGAAAGAGTGTTCAGATCTGCTCAATCAAAAGTATGGTTTAACTCTGTTAGCTGAATGCACAGATCAGAAAGAAGTTTCACAGAATGATTCTGTGTAGTTTATATTTGAAGACATTCCTTTTTCCACTATTACCCTCTTAGCGCTCCGAATCTCCACTTGCATTTTCTACAGAAAGAGTGTTTGAGAACGGCTCAATCAAAACTAAGGTTCAACTCTTTTAGTTGAACAAACAGAACAGAAAGAAGTTTCACACAATTCTTCTGTGTAGTTTTTATTTGTAGACATTCTTTTTCCCAATATAGGCCTCTTAGCGCTCAGAATGTCCAATTGCAGTTTCTACAGAAAGAGTGTTTCAGAACGGCTCAATCAAATGTAAGGTTCAACTCTATTAGTTGAATGCACAGAACAGAAAGAAGTTTCATACAATGCTTCTGTGTAGTTTATATTTGAACATATTCTTTTTTCCACTATTACCCACTTAGCGCTACGAATGTCCAGTTGCATTTTCTACAGACAGAGTGTTTCAAAACTGCTCAATCAAAAGTATGGTTTAACTCTGTTAGCTGAATGCTCAGATCAGAAAGAAGTTTCACAGAATGCTTCTGTGTAGTTTATATTTGAATATATTCCTTTTTCCACTACTACGCTTTTAGCGCTCCAAATGTCCAGTTGCATTTTCTACAGAAAGAGTGTTCAGATCTGCTCAATCAAAAGTATGGTTTAACTCTGTTAGCTGAATGCACAGATCAGAAAGAAGTTTCACCGAATGATTCTGTGTAGTTTATATTTGAAGACATTCCTTTTTCCACTATTACCCTCTTGGCGCTCCGAATCTCCACTTGCATTTTCTACAGAAAGAGTGTTTCAGAACGGCTCAATCGAAACTAAGGTTCAACTCTTCTAGTTGAACAAACAGAACAGCAAGAAGTTTCACACAATTCTTCTGTGTAGTTTTTATTTGTAGACATTCTTTTTCCCAATACAGGCCTCTTAGCGCTCAGAATGTCCAATTGCAGTTTCTACAGAAAGAGTGTTTCAGAACGGCTCAATCAAAAGTAAGGTTCAACTCTGTTAGTTGAATGCACAGAACAGAAAGTAGTTTCATACAATGCTTCTGTGTAGTTTATATTTGAACATATTCTTTTTTCCACTATTACCCACTTAGCGCTACGAATGTCCAGTTGCATTTTCTACAGACAGAGTGTTTTTAAACTGCTCAATCAATGTATGGTTTAACTCTGTTAGCTGAATGCTCAGATCAGAAAGAAGTTTCACAGTTTGCTTCTGTGTAGTTTATATTTGAATATATTCCTTTTTCCACTACTACGCTCTTAGCGCTCCGAATCTCCACTTGCATTTTCTACAGAAAGAGTGTTTCAGAACGGCTTAATCAAAACTACGGTTCAACTGTTTTAGTTGAACAAACAGAACAGAAAGAAGTTTCACAAAATTCTTCTGTGTAGTTTTTATTTGTAGACATTCTTTTTCCCAATATAGGCCTCTTAGCGCTCAGAATGTCCAATTGCAGTTTCTACAGAAAGAGTGTTTCAGAACGGCTCAATCAAAAGTAAGGTTCAACTCAGTTAGTTGAATGCACAGAACAGAAAGAAGTTTCATACAATGCTTCTGTGTAGTTTATATTTGAACATATTCTTTTTTCCACTATTACCCTCTTAGCGCTCCGAATGTCCACTTGCATTTTCTACAGAAAGAGTGTTCAGAACTGAGCAATCAAAAGTATGGTTTAACTCTGTTAGCTTAATGAACATATCAGAAATAAGTTTCACACAATGCTTCTGTGTAGTTTTTATTTGAAGATATTATTTTTCCCAATATAGGCCTCTTAGCGCTCATTATGTCCAATTGCAGTTTCTACAGAAAGAGTGTTTCAGAAAGGCTCAATCAAAAGTAAGGTTCAACTCTGTTAGTTGAATGCACAGAACAGAAAGAACTTTCATACAATGCTTCTGTGTAGTTTATATTTGAACATATTCTTTTTTCCACTGTTACCCACTTAGCGCTACGAATGTCCAGTTGCATTTTCTACAGACAGAGTGTTTCAAAACTGCTCAATCAAAAGTATGGTTTAACTCTGTTAGCTGAATGCTCAGATCAGAAAGAAGTTTCACAGAATGCTTCTGTGTAGTTTATATTTGAATATATTCCTTTTTCCACTACTACTCTCTTAGCGCTCCAAATGTCCAGTTGCATTTTCTACAGAAACAGTGTTCAGATCTGCTCAATCAAAAGTATGGTTTAACTCTGTTAGCTGAATGCACAGATCAGAAAGAAGTTTCACAGAATGATTCTGTGTAGTTTATATTTGGAGACATTCCTTTTTCCACTATTACCCTCTTAGCGCTCCGAATCTCCACTTGCATTTTCTACAGAAAGAGTGTTTCAGAACGGCTCAATCAAAACTAAGGTTCAACTCTTTTAGTTGAACAAACAGAACAGAAAGAAGTTTCACACAATTCTTCTGTGTAGTTTTTATTTGTAGACATTCTTTTTCCCAGTATAGGCCTCTTAGCGCTCAGAATGTCCAATTGCAGTTTCTACAGAAAGAGTGTTTCTGAAAGGCTCAATCTAAAGTAAGGTTCAACTCTGTTAGTTGAATGAACAGAACAGAAAGAAGTTTCATACAATGCTTCTGTGTAGTTTATATTTGAACATATTCTTTTTTCCACTATTACCCACTTAGCGCTACGAATGTCCAGTTGCATTTTCTACATACAGAGTGTTTCAAAACTGCTCAATCAAAAGTATGGTTTAACTCTGTTAGCTGAATGCTCAGATCAGAAAGTAGTTTCACAGAATGCTTCTGTGTAGTTTATATTTGAATATATTCCTTTTTCCACTACTACTCTCTTAGCGCTCCAAATGTCCAGTTCCATTTTCTACAGAAAGAGTGTTCAGATCTGCTCAATCAAAAGTATGGTTTAACTCTGTTAGCTGAATGCACAGATCAGAAAGAAGTTTCACAGAATGATTCTGTGTAGTTTATATTTGGAGACATTCCTTTTTCCACTATTACCCTCTTAGCGCTCCGAATCTCCACTTGCATTTTCTACAGAAAGGGTGTTTCAGAACGGCTCAATCAAAACTAAGGTTCAACTCTTTTAGTTGAACAAACAGAACAGAAAGGAGTTTCACACAATTCTTCTGTGTAGTTTTTATTTGTAGACATTCTTTTCCCAATATAGGCCTCTTAGCGCTCAGAATGTCCAATTGCAGTTTCTACAGAAAGAGTGTTTCAGAACGGCTCAATCAAATGTAAGGTTCAACTCTGTTAGTTGAATGCATAGAACAGAAAGAAGTTTCATACAATGCTTCTGTGTAGTTTATATTTGAACATATTCTTTTTTCCTCTATTACCCACTTAGCGCTACGAATGTCCAGTTGCATTTTCTACAGACAGAGTGTTTCAAAACTGCTCAATCAAAAGAATGGTTTAACTCTGTTAGCTGAATGCTCAGATCAGAAAGAAGTTTCACAGAATGCTTCTGTGTAGTTTATATTTGAATATATTCCTTTTTCCACTACTACGCTCTTAGCGCTCCAAATGTCCAGTTGCATTTTCTACAGAAAGATTGTTCAGATCTGCTCAATCAAAAGTATGGTTTAACTCTGTTAGCTGAATGCACAGATCAGAAAGAAGTTTCACCGAATGATTCTGTGTAGTTTATATTTGAAGACATTCTTTTTTCCACTATTTCCCCCTTAGCGCTCCGAATCTCCAGTTGCATTTTCTACAAAAACAGTGTTTCATAACTGCTCAATCAAAAATATGTTTTATCTCTGTTAACTGAATTTACAGATCAGAAATAAGTTTCACAGAATGCATCTGTGTAGTTTTTATTTGAAGGTATTATTTTTCCCAATATAGGCCTCTTAGCGCTTAGCATGTCCAATTGCAGTTTCTACAGAAAGAGTGTTTCAGAACGGCTCAATCAAAAGTAAGGTTCAACTCTGTTAGTTGAATGCACAGAACAGAAAGAATTTTCACAGAATGCTACTGTGTAGTTTATATTTGAATATATTTCTTTTTCCACTATTACCCTCTTAGCGCTCCGAATGTCCACTTGCATTTTCTACAGAAAGAGTGTTCAGAACTGCGCAATCAAAAGTATGGTTTATCTCTGTTAGCTTAATGAACATATCAGAAATAAGTTTCACACAATGCTTCTGCGTAGTTTTTATTTGAAGATATTATTTTTCCCAATATAGGCCTCTTAGCGCTCAGAATGTCCAATTGCAGTTTCTACAGAAAGAGTGTTTCAGAAAGGCTCAATCAAAAGTAAGGTTCAACTCTGTTAGTTGAATGCACAGAACAGAAAGAAGTTTCATACAATGCTTCTGTGTAGTTTATATTTGAACATATTCTTTTTTCCACTATTACCCACTTAGCGCTACGAATGTCCAGTTGCATTTTCTACAGACAGAGTGTTTCAAAACTGCTCAATCAAAAGTATGGTTTAACTCTGTTAGCTGAATGCTCAGATCAGAAAGAAGTTTCACAGAATGCTTCTGTGTAGTTTATATTTGAATATATTCCTTTTTCCACTACTACTCTCTTAGCGCTCCAAATGTCCAGTTGCATTTTCTACAGAAAGAGTGTTCAGATCTGCTCAATCAAAAGTATGGTTTAACTCTGTTAGCTGAATGCACAGATCAGAAAGAAGTTTCACAGAATGATTCTGTGTAGTTTATATTTGGAGACATTCCTTTTTCCACTATTACCCTCTTAGCGCTCCGAATCTCCACTTGCATTTTCTACAGAAAGAGTTTTTCAGAACGGCTCAATCAAAACTAAGGTTCAACTCTTTTAGTTGAACAAACAGAACAGAAAGAAGTTTCACACAATTCTTCTGTGTAGTTTTTATTTGTAGACATTCTTTTTCCCAATATAGGCCTCTTAGCGCTCAGAATGTCCAATTGCAGTTTCTACAGAAAGAGTGTTTCAGAACGGCTCAATCAAAAGTAAGGTTCAACTCTGTTAGTTGAATGCACAGAACAGAAAGAAGTTTCATACAATGCTTCTGTGTAGTTTATATTTGAACATATTCTTTTTTCCACTATTACCCACTTAGCGCTACGAATGTCCAGTTGCATTTTCTACAGACAGAGTGTTTCAAAACTGCTCAATCAAAAGAATGGTTTAACACTGTTAGCTGAATGCTCAGATCAGAAAGAAGTTTCACAGAATGCTTCTGTGTAGTTTATATTTGAATATATTCCTTTTTCCACTACTACGCTCTTAGCGCTCCAAGTGTCCAGTTGCATTTTCTACAGAAAGAGTGTTCAGATCTGCTCAATCAAAAGTATGGTTTAACTCTGTTAGCTGAATGCACAGATCAGAAAGAAGTTTCACCGAATGATTCTGTGTAGTTTATATTTGAAGACATTCCTTTTTCCACTATTACCCCCTTAGCGCTCCGAATCTCCACTTGCATTTTCTACAAAAACAGTGTTTCATAACTGCTCAATCAAAAATATGTTTTATCTCTGTTAACTGAATTTACAGATCAGAAATAAGTTTCACAGAATGCATCTGCGTAGTTTTTATTGGAAGATATTCTTTTTCCCAATATAGGCCTCTTAGCGCTTAGCATGTCCAATTGCAGTTTCTACAGAAAGAGTGTTTCAGAACGGCTCAATCAAAAGTAAGGTTCAACTCTGTTAGTTGAATGCACAGAACAGAAAGAATTTTCACAGAATGCTACTGTGTAGTTTATATTTGAATATATTTCTTTTTCCACTATTACCCTCTTAGCGCTCCGAATGTCCACTTGCATTTTCTACAGAAAGAGTGTTCAGAACTGAGCAATCAAAAGTATGGTTTATCTCTGTTAGCTTAATGAACATATCAGAAATAAGTTTCACAAAATGCTCATTGAAAGTTTGCTTTTGAATAAACAAAATGTCCAGTAGACTGATTCTACCCCATTCGTTTTTACTATTTTTGTCAAAGGAAATTTCCACCTAATTTTTGTTTATCTTGAAAACAACAGCTAGAAACTGCCAATTCAATTTCTAGAAACATTGAGACAGGAAAAACAAAACAAAACAAAAGAAAAAAACCCAAAAAACCTTGGCCACAGTGGTCTCTCACACATATTAAGTAGAATAATGAAGTGATTGAAGAGATTGTAATGGATGCTCCAATTGCCAATTCATGTATAAAATGTTAAATTATTGAATTTGGAAAATGGTTATGGAAAATAAAGTCTCTTCACATTAAAAAAAAAAAAAAAAAAAAAAAAAAAAAAAAAAAAAAAAAAAAAAAAGAAGTTTCACAGAATGATTCTGTGTAGTTTATATTTGGAGACATTCCTTTTTCCACTATTACCCTCTTAGCGCTCCGAAACTCCACTTGCATTTTCTAGAGAAAGACTGTTTCAGAACGGCTCAATCAAAACTAAGGTTCAACTCTTTTAGTTGAACAAACACAACAGAAAGAAGTTTCACACATTTCTTCTGTGTAGTTTTTATTTGTAGACATTCTTTTTCCCAATATAGGCCTCTTAGCGCTCAGAATGTCCAATTGCAGTTTCTACAGAAAGAGTGTTTCAGAACGGCTCAATCAAAAGTAAGGTTGAACTCTGTTAGTTGAATGCAGAGAACAGAAAGAAGTTTCATACAATGCTTCTGTGTAGTTTATATTTGAACATATTCTTTTTTCCACTATTACCCACTTAGCGCTACGAATGTCCAGTTGCATTTTCTTCAGACAGAGTGTTTCAAAACTGCTCAATCAAAAGAATGGTTTAACACTGTTAGCTGAATGCTCAGATCAGAAAGAAGTTTCACAGAATGCTTCTGTGTAGTTTATATTTGAATATATTCCTTTTTCCACTACTACGCTCTTAGCGCTCCAAGTGTCCAGTTGCATTTTCTACAGAAAGAGTGTTCAGATCTGCTCAATCAAAAGTATGGTTTAACTCTGTTAGCTGAATGCACAGATCAGAAAGAAGTTTCACAGAATGATTCTGTGTAGTTTATATTTGGAGACATTCCTTTTTCCACTATTACCCTCTTAGCGCTCCGAATCTCCACTTGCATTTTCTACAGAAAGGGTGTTTCAGAACGGCTCAATCAAAACTAAGGTTCAACTCTTTTAGTTGAACAAACAGAACAGAAAGGAGTTTCACACAATTCTTCTGTGTAGTTTTTATTTGTAGACATTCTTTTTCCCAATATAGGCCTCTTAGCGCTCAGAATGTCCAATTGCAGTTTCTACAGAAAGAGTGTTTCAGAACGGCTCAATCAAATGTAAGGTTCAACTCTGTTAGTTGAATGCATAGAACAGAAAGAAGTTTCATACAATGCTTCTGTGTAGTTTATATTTGAACATATTCTTTTTTCCTCTATTACCCACTTAGCGCTACGAATGTCCAGTTGCATTTTCTACAGACAGAGTGTTTCAAAACTGCTCAATCAAAAGAATGGTTTAACTCTGTTAGCTGAATGCTCAGATCAGAAAGAAGTTTCACAGAATGCTTCTGTGTAGTTTATATTTGAATATATTCCTTTTTCCACTACTACGCTCTTAGCGCTCCAAATGTCCAGTTGCATTTTCTACAGAAAGATTGTTCAGATCTGCTCAATCAAAAGTATGGTTTAACTCTGTTAGCTGAATGCACAGATCAGAAAGAAGTTTCACCGAATGATTCTGTGTAGTTTATATTTGAAGACATTCTTTTTTCCACTATTTCCCCCTTAGCGCTCCGAATCTCCAGTTGCATTTTCTACAAAAACAGTGTTTCATAACTGCTCAATCAAAAATATGTTTTATCTCTGTTAACTGAATTTACAGATCAGAAATAAGTTTCACAGAATGCATCTGTGTAGTTTTTATTTGAAGGTATTATTTTTCCCAATATAGGCCTCTTAGCGCTTAGCATGTCCAATTGCAGTTTCTACAGAAAGAGTGTTTCAGAACGGCTCAATCAAAAGTAAGGTTCAACTCTGTTAGTTGAATGCACAGAACAGAAAGAATTTTCACAGAATGCTACTGTGTAGTTTATATTTGAATATATTTCTTTTTCCACTATTACCCTCTTAGCGCTCCGAATGTCCACTTGCATTTTCTACAGAAAGAGTGTTCAGAACTGCGCAATCAAAAGTATGGTTTATCTCTGTTAGCTTAATGAACATATCAGAAATAAGTTTCACACAATGCTTCTGCGTAGTTTTTATTTGAAGATATTATTTTTCCCAATATAGGCCTCTTAGCGCTCAGAATGTCCAATTGCAGTTTCTACAGAAAGAGTGTTTCAGAAAGGCTCAATCAAAAGTAAGGTTCAACTCTGTTAGTTGAATGCACAGAACAGAAAGAAGTTTCATACAATGCTTCTGTGTAGTTTATATTTGAACATATTCTTTTTTCCACTATTACCCACTTAGCGCTACGAATGTCCAGTTGCATTTTCTACAGACAGAGTGTTTCAAAACTGCTCAATCAAAAGTATGGTTTAACTCTGTTAGCTGAATGCTCAGATCAGAAAGAAGTTTCACAGAATGCTTCTGTGTAGTTTATATTTGAATATATTCCTTTTTCCACTACTACTCTCTTAGCGCTCCAAATGTCCAGTTGCATTTTCTACAGAAAGAGTGTTCAGATCTGCTCAATCAAAAGTATGGTTTAACTCTGTTAGCTGAATGCACAGATCAGAAAGAAGTTTCACAGAATGATTCTGTGTAGTTTATATTTGGAGACATTCCTTTTTCCACTATTACCCTCTTAGCGCTCCGAATCTCCACTTGCATTTTCTACAGAAAGAGTTTTTCAGAACGGCTCAATCAAAACTAAGGTTCAACTCTTTTAGTTGAACAAACAGAACAGAAAGAAGTTTCACACAATTCTTCTGTGTAGTTTTTATTTGTAGACATTCTTTTTCCCAATATAGGCCTCTTAGCGCTCAGAATGTCCAATTGCAGTTTCTACAGAAAGAGTGTTTCAGAACGGCTCAATCAAAAGTAAGGTTCAACTCTGTTAGTTGAATGCACAGAACAGAAAGAAGTTTCATACAATGCTTCTGTGTAGTTTATATTTGAACATATTCTTTTTTCCACTATTACCCACTTAGCGCTACGAATGTCCAGTTGCATTTTCTACAGACAGAGTGTTTCAAAACTGCTCAATCAAAAGAATGGTTTAACACTGTTAGCTGAATGCTCAGATCAGAAAGAAGTTTCACAGAATGCTTCTGTGTAGTTTATATTTGAATATATTCCTTTTTCCACTACTACGCTCTTAGCGCTCCAAGTGTCCAGTTGCATTTTCTACAGAAAGAGTGTTCAGATCTGCTCAATCAAAAGTATGGTTTAACTCTGTTAGCTGAATGCACAGATCAGAAAGAAGTTTCACCGAATGATTCTGTGTAGTTTATATTTGAAGACATTCCTTTTTCCACTATTACCCCCTTAGCGCTCCGAATCTCCACTTGCATTTTCTACAAAAACAGTGTTTCATAACTGCTCAATCAAAAATATGTTTTATCTCTGTTAACTGAATTTACAGATCAGAAATAAGTTTCACAGAATGCATCTGCGTAGTTTTTATTGGAAGATATTCTTTTTCCCAATATAGGCCTCTTAGCGCTTAGCATGTCCAATTGCAGTTTCTACAGAAAGAGTGTTTCAGAACGGCTCAATCAAAAGTAAGGTTCAACTCTGTTAGTTGAATGCACAGAACAGAAAGAATTTTCACAGAATGCTACTGTGTAGTTTATATTTGAATATATTTCTTTTTCCACTATTACCCTCTTAGCGCTCCGAATGTCCACTTGCATTTTCTACAGAAAGAGTGTTCAGAACTGAGCAATCAAAAGTATGGTTTATCTCTGTTAGCTTAATGAACATATCAGAAATACGTTTCACAAAATGCTTCTGTGTAGTTTTTATTTGAAGATATTATTTTTCCCAATATAGGCCTCTTAGCGCTCAGAATGTCCAATTGCAGTTTCTACAGAAAGAGTGTTTCAGAAAGGCTCAATCTAAAGTAAGGTTCAACTCTGTTAGTTGAATGCACAGAACAGAAAGCAGTTTCATACAATGCTTCTGTGTAGTTTATATTTGAACATATTCTTTTTTCCACTATTACCCACTTAGCGCTACGAATGTCCAGTTGCATTTTCTACAGACAGAGGGTTTCAAAACTGCTCAATCAAAAGTATGGTTTAACTCTGTTAGCTGAATGCTCAGATCAGAAAGTTGTTTCACAGAATGCTTCTGTGTAGTTTATATTTGAATATATTCCTTTTTCCACTACTACTCTCTTAGCGCTCCAAATGTCCAGTTGCATTTTCTACAGAAAGAGTGTTCAGATCTGCTCAATCAAAAGTATGGTTTAACTCTGTTAGCTGAATGCACAGATCAGAAAGAAGTTTCACAGAATGATTCTGTGTAGTTTATATTTGGAGACATTCCTTTTTCCACTATTACCCTCTTAGCGCTCCGAATCTCCACTTGCATTTTCTACAGAAAGAGTGTTTCAGAACGGCTCAATCAAAACTAAGGTTCAACTCTTTTAGTTGAACAAACAGAACAGAAAGAAGTTTCACACAATTCTTCTGTGTAGTTTTTATTTGTAGACATTTTTTTCCCAATATACGCCTCTTAGCGCTCAGAATGTCCAATGGCAGTTTCTACAGAAAGAGTGTTTCAGAACGGCTCAATCAAAAGTAAGGTTCAACTCTGTTAGTTGAATGCACAGAACAGAAAGAAGTTTCATACAATGCTTCTGTGTAGTTTATATTTGAACATATTCTTTTTTCCACTATTACCCACTTAGCGCTACGAATGTCCAGTTGCATTTTCTACAGACAGAGTGTTTCAAAACTGCTCAATCAAAAGAATGGTTTAACTCTGTTAGCTGAATGCTCAGATCAGAAAGAAGTTTCACAGAATGCTTCTGTGTAGTTTATATTTCAATATATTCCTTTTTCCACTACTACGCTCTTAGCGCTCCAAATGTCCAGTTGCATTTTCTACAGAAAGAGTGTTCAGATCTGCTCAATCAAAAGTATGGTTTAACTCTGTTAGCTGAATGCACAGATCAGAAAGAAGTTTCACCGAATGATTCTGTGTAGTTTATATTTGAAGACATTCCTTTTTCCACTATTACCCCCTTAGCGCTCCGAATCTCCACTTGCATTTTCTACAAAAACAGTGTTTCATAACTGCTCAATCAAAAATATGTTTTATCTCTGTTAACTGAATTTACAGATCAGAAATAAGTTTCACAGAATGCATCTGTGTAGTTTTTATTTGAAGATATTCTTTTTCCCAATATAGGCCTCTTAGCGCTTAGCATGTCCAATTGCAGTTTCTACAGAAAGAGTGTTTCAGAACGGCTCAATCAAAAGTAAGGTTCAACTCTGTTAGTTGAATGCACAGAACAGAAAGAATTTTCACAGAATGCTACTGTGTAGTTTATATTTGAATATATTTCTTTTTCCACTATTACCCTCTTAGCGCTCCGAATGTCCACTTGCATTTTCTACAGAAAGAGTGTTCAGAACTGAGCAATCAAAAGTATGGTTTATCTCTGTTAGCTTAATGAACATATCAGAAATAAGTTTCACAAAATGCTCATTGAAAGTTTGCTTTTGAATAAACAAAATGTCCAGTAGACTGATTCTACCCCATTCGTTTTTACTATTTTTGTCAAAGGAAATTTCCACCTAATTTTTGTTTATCTTGAAAACAACAGCTAGAAACTGCCAATTCAATTTCTAGAAACATTGAGACAGGAAAAACAAAACAAAACAAAATAAAAAAACCCAAAAAACCTTGGCCACAGGGGTCTCTCACACATATTAAGTAGAATAATGAAGTGATTGAAGAGATTGTAATGGATGCTCCAATTGCCAATTCATGTATAAAATGTTAAATTATTGAATTTGGAAAATGGTTATGGAAAATAAAGTCTCTTCACATTAAAAAAAAAAAAAAAAAAAAAAAAAAAAAAAAAAAAAAAGAAGTTTCACAGAATGATTCTGTGTAGTTTATATTTGGAGACATTCCTTTTTCCACTATTACCCTCTTAGCGCTCCGAAACTCCACTTGCATTTTCTAGAGAAAGACTGTTTCAGAACGGCTCAATCAAAACTAAGGTTCAACTCTTTTAGTTGAACAAACACAACAGAAAGAAGTTTCACACATTTCTTCTGTGTAGTTTTTATTTGTAGACATTCTTTTTCCCAATATAGGCCTCTTAGCGCTCAGAATGTCCAATTGCAGTTTCTACAGAAAGAGTGTTTCAGAACGGCTCAATCAAAAGTAAGGTTCAACTCAGTTAGTTGAATGCACAGAACAGAAAGAAGTTTCATACAATGCTTCTGTGTAGTTTATATTTGAACATAATCTTTTTTCCACTATTACCCTCTTAGCGCTCCGAATGTCCACTTGCATTTTCTACAGAAAGAGTGTTCAGAACTGAGCAATCAAAAGTATGGTTTAACTCTGTTAGCTTAATGAACATATCAGAAATAAGTTTCACACAATGCTTCTGTGTAGTTTTTATTTGAAGATATTATTTTTCCCAATATAGGCCTCTTAGCGCTCATTATGTCCAATTGCAGTTTCTACAGAAAGAGTTTTTCAGAAAGGCTCAATCAAAAGTAAGGTTCAACTCTGTTAGTTGAATGCACAGAACAGAAAGAACTTTCATACAATGCTTCTGTGTAGTTTATATTTGAACATATTATTTTTTCCACTGTTACCCACTTAGCGCTACGAATGTCCAGTTGCATTTTCTACAGACAGAGTGTTTCAAAACTGCTCAATCAAAAGTATGGTTTAACTCTGTTAGCTGAATGCTCAGATCAGAAAGAAGTTTCACAGAATGCTTCTGTGTAGTTTATATTTGAATATATTCCTTTTTCCACTACTACTCTCTTAGCGCTCCAAATGTCCAGTTGCATTTTCTACAGAAAGAGTGTTCAGATCTGCTCAATCAAAAGTATGGTTTAATTCTGTTAGCTGAATGCACAGATCAGAAAGAAGTTTCACAGAATGATTCTGTGTAGTTTATATTTGGAGACATTCCTTTTTCCACTATTACCCTCTTAGCGCTCCGAATCTCCACTTGCATTTTCTACAGAAAGAGTGTTTCAGAACGGCTCAATCAAAACTAAGTTTCAACTCTTTTAGTTGAAGAAACAGAACAGAAAGAAGTTTCACACAATTCTTCTGTGTAGTTTTTATTTGTAGACATTCTTTTTCCCAGTATAGGCCTCTTAGCGCTCAGAATGTCCAATTGCAGTTTCTACAGAAAGAGTGTTTCTGAAAGGCTCAATCTAAAGTAAGGTTCAACTCTGTTAGTTGAATGAACAGAACAGAAAGAAGTTTCATACAATGCTTCTGTGTAGTTTATATTTGAACATATTCTTTTTTCCACTATTACCCACTTAGCGCTACGAATGTCCAATTGCATTTTCTACAAACAGAGTGTTTCAAAACTGCTCAATCAAAAGTATGGTTTAACTCTGTTAGCTGAATGCTCAGATCAGAAAGTAGTTTCACAGAATGCTTCTGTGTAGTTTATATTTGAATATATTCCTTTTTCCACTACTACTCTCTTAGCGCTCCAAATGTCCAGTTGCATTTTCTACAGAAAGAGTGTTCAGATCTGCTCAATCAAAAGTATGGTTTAAATCTGTTAGCTGAATGCACAGATCAGAAAGAAGTTTCACAGAATGATTCTGTGTAGTTTATATTTGGAGACATTCCTTTTTCCACTATTACCCTCTTAGCGCTCCGAATCTCCACTTGCATTTTCTACAGAAAGGGTGTTTCAGAACGGCTCAATCAAAACTAAGGTTCAACTCTTTTAGTTGAACAAACAGAACAGAAAGGAGTTTCACACAATTCTTCTGTGTAGTTTTTATTTGTAGACATTCTTTTTCCCAATATAGGCCTCTTAGCGCTCAGAATGTCCAATTGCAGTTTCTACAGAAAGAGTGTTTCAGAACGGCTCAATCAAATGTAAGGTTCAACTCTGTTAGTTGAATGCATAGAACAGAAAGAAGTTTCATACAATGCTTCTGTGTAGTTTATATTTGAACATATTCTTTTTTCCACTATTACCCACTTAGCGCTACGAATGTCCAGTTGCATTTTCTACAGACAGAGTGTTTCAAAACTGCTCAATCAAAAGAATGGTTTAACTCTGTTAGCTGAATGCTCAGATCAGAAAGAAGTTTCACAGAATGCTTCTGTGTAGTTTATATTTGAATATATTCCTTTTTCCACTACTACGCTCTTAGCTCTCCAAATGTCCAGTTGCATTTTCTACAGAAAGATTGTTCAGATCTGCTCAATCAAAAGTATGGTTTAACTCTGTTAGCTGAATGCACAGATCAGAAAGAAGTTTCACCGAATGATTCTGTGTAGTTTATATTTGAAGACATTCCTTTTTCCACTATTTCCCCCTTAGCGCTCCGAATCTCCACTTGCATTTTCTACAAAAACAGTGTTTCATAACTGCTCAATCAAAAATATGTTTTATCTCTGTTAACTGAATTTACAGATCAGAAATAAGTTTCACAGAATGCATCTGTGTAGTTTTTATTTGAAGGTATTATTTTTCCCAATATAGGCCTCTTAGCGCTTAGCATGTCCAATTGCAGTTTCTACAGAAAGAGTGTTTCAGAACGGCTCAATCAAAAGTAAGGTTCAACTCTGTTAGTTGAATGCACAGAACAGAAAGAATTTTCACAGAATGCTACTGTGTAGTTTATATTTGAATATATTTCTTTTTCCACTATTACCCTCTTAGCGCTCCGAATGTCCACTTGCATTTTCTACAGAAAGAGTGTTCAGATCTGCGCAATCAAAAGTATGGTTTATCTCTGTTAGCTTAATGAACATATCAGAAATAAGTTTCACACAATGCTTCTGCGTAGTTTTTATTTGAAGATATTATTTTTCCCAATATAGGCCTCTTAGCGCTCAGAATGTCCAATTGCTGTTTCTACAGAAAGAGTGTTTCAGAAAGGCTCAATCAAAAGTAAGGTTCAACTCTGTTAGTTGAATGCACAGAACAGAAAGAAGTTTCATACAATGCTTCTGTGTAGTTTATATTTGAACATATTCTTTTTTCCACTATTACCCACTTAGCGCTACGAATGTCCAGTTGCATTTTCTACAGACAGAGTGTTTCAAAACTGCTCAATCAAAAGTATGGTTTAACTCTGTTAGCTGAATGCTCAGATCAGAAAGAAGTTTCACAGAATGCTTCTGTGTAGTTTATATTTGAATATATTCCTTTTTCCACTACTACTCTCTTAGCGCTCCAAATGTCCAGTTGCATTTTCTACAGAAAGAGTGTTCAGATCTGCTCAATCAAAAGTACGGTTTAACTCTGTTAGCTGAATGCACAGATCAGAAAGATGTTTCACAGAATGATTCTGTGTAGTTTATATTTGGAGACATTCCTTTTTCCACTATTACCCTCTTAGCGCTCCGAATCTCCACTTGCATTTTCTACAGAAAGAGTGTTTCAGAACGGCTCAATCAAAACTAAGGTTCAACTCTTTTAGTTGAACAAACAGAACAGAAAGAAGTTTCACACAATTCTTCTGTGTAGTTTTTATTTGTAGACATTCTTTTTCCCAATATAGGCCTCTTAGCGCTCAGAATGTCCAATTGCAGTTTCTACAGAAAGAGTGTTTCAGAACGGCTCAATCAAAAGTAAGGTTCAACTCTGTTAGTTGAATGCACAGAACAGAAAGAAGTTTCATACAATGCTTCTGTGTAGTTTATATTTGAACATATTCTTTTTTCCACTATTACCCACTTAGCGCTACGAATGTCCAGTTGCATTTTCTACAGACAGAGTGTTTCAAAACTGCTCAATCAAAAGAATGGTTTAACACTGTTAGCTGAATGCTCAGATCAGAAAGAAGTTTCACAGAATGCTTCTGTGTAGTTTATATTTGAATATATTCCTTTTTCCACTACTACGCTCTTAGCGCTCCAAGTGTCCAGTTGCATTTTCTACAGAAAGAGTGTTCAGATCTGCTCAATCAAAAGTATGGTTTAACTCTGTTAGCTGAATGCACAGATCAGAAAGAAGTTTCACCGAATGATTCTGTGTAGTTTATATTTGAAGACATTCCTTTTTCCACTATTACCCCCTTAGCGCTCCGAATCTCCACTTGCATTTTCTACAAAAACAGTGTTTCATAACTGCTCAATCAAAAATATGTTTTATCTCTGTTAACTGAATTTACAGATCAGAAATAAGTTTCACAGAATGCATCTGCGTAGTTTTTATTTGAAGATATTCTTTTTCCCAATATAGGCCTCTTAGCGCTTAGCATGTCCAATTGCAGTTTCTACAGAAAGAGTGTTTCAGAACGGCTCAATCAAAAGTAAGGTTCAACTCTGTTAGTTGAATGCACAGAACAGAAAGAATTTTCACAGAATGCTACTGTGTAGTTTATATTTGAATATATTTCTTTTTCCACTATTACCCTCTTAGCGCTCCGAATGTCCACTTGCATTTTCTACAGAAAGAGTGTTCAGAACTGAGCAATCAAAAGTATGGTTTATCTCTGTTAGCTTAATGAACATATCAGAAATAAGTTTCACAAAATGCTTCTGTGTAGTTTTTATTTGTAGACATTCTTTTTCCCAATATAGGCCTCTTAGCGCTCAGAATGTCCATTTGCAGTTTCTACAGAAAGAGTGTTTCAGAACGGCTCAATCAAAAGTAAGGTTCAACTCTGTTAGTTGAATGCACAGAACAGAAAGAAGTTTCATACAATGCTTCTGTGTAGTTTATATTTGAACATATTCTTTTTTCCACTATTACCCACTTAGCGCTACGAATGTCCAGTTGCATTTTCTACAGACAGAGTGTTTCAAAACTGCTCAATCAAAAGAATGGTTTAACACTGTTAGCTGAATGCTCAGATCAGAAAGAAGTTTCACAGAATGCTTCTGTGTAGTTTATATTTGAATATATTCCTTTTTCCACTACTACGCTCTTAGCGCTCCAAGTGTCCAGTTGCATTTTCTACAGAAAGAGTGTTCAGATCTGCTCAATCAAAAGTATGGTTTAACTCTGTTAGCTGAATGCACAGATCAGAAAGAAGTTTCACCGAATGATTCTGTGTAGTTTATATTTGAAGACATTCCTTTTTCCACTATTACCCCCTTAGCGCTCCGAATCTCCACTTGCATTTTCTACAAAAACAGTGTTTCATAACTGCTCAATCAAAAATATGTTTTATCTCTGTTAACTGAATTTACAGATCAGAAATAAGTTTCACAGAATGCATCTGCGTAGTTTTTATTTGAAGATATTCTTTTTCCCAATATAGGCCTCTTAGTGCTTAGCATGTCCAATTGCAGTTTCTACAGAAAGAGTGTTTCAG
Source organism: Symphalangus syndactylus (assembly GCF_028878055.3). Lineage (NCBI taxonomy): Eukaryota > Metazoa > Chordata > Mammalia > Primates > Hylobatidae > Symphalangus > Symphalangus syndactylus. Next base: position 4,830,507 of record NC_072429.2, read on the forward strand.
AACGGCTCAATCAAAAGTAAGGTTCAACTCTGTTAGTTGAATGCACAGAACAGAAAGAATTTTCACAGAATGCTACTGTGTAGTTTATATTTGAATATATTTCTTTTTCCACTATTACCCTCTTAGCGCTCCGAATGTCCACTTGCATTTTCTACAGAAAGAGTGTTCAGAACTGAGCAATCAAAAGTATGGTTTATCTCTGTTAGCTTAATGAACATATCAGAAATAAGTTTCACAAAATGCTTCTGTGTAGTTTTTATTTGAAGATATTATTTTTCCCAATATAGGCCTCTTAGCGCTCAGAATGTCCAATTGCAGTTTCTACAGAAAGAGTGTTTCAGAAAGCTCAATCTAAAGTAAGGTTCAACTCTGTTAGTTGAATGCACAGAACAGAAAGCAGTTTCATACAATGCTTCTGTGTAGTTTATATTTGAACATATTCTTTTTTCCACTATTACCCACTTAGCGCTACGAATGTCCAGTTGCATTTTCTACAGACAGAGTGTTTCAAAACTGCTCAATCAAAAGTATGGTTTAACTCTGTTAGCTGAATGCTCAGATCAGAAAGTTGTTTCACAGAATGCTTCTGTGTAGTTTATATTTGAATATATTCCTTTTTCCACTACTACTCTCTTAGCGCTCCAAAGGTCCAGTTGCATTTTCTACAGAAAGAGTGTTCAGATCTGCTCAATCAAAAGTATGGTTTAACTCTGTTAGCTGAATGCACAGATCAGAAAGAAGTTTCACAGAATGATTCTGTGTAGTTTATATTTGGAGACATTCCTTTTTCCACTATTACCCTCTTAGCGCTCCGAATCTCCACTTGCATTTTCTACAGAAAGAGTGTTTCAGAACGGCTCAATCAAAACTAAGGTTCAACTCTTTTAGTTGAACAAACAGAACAGAAAGAAGTTTCACAAAATTCTTCTGTGTAGTTTTTATTTGTAGACATTCTTTTTCCCAATATACGCCTCTTAGCGCTCAGAATGTCCAATGGCAGTTTCTACAGAAAGAGTGTTTCAGAACGGCTCAATCAAAAGTAAGGTTCAACTCTGTTAGTTGAATGCACAGAACAGAAAGAAGTTTCATACAATGCTTCTGTGTAGTTTATATTTGAACATATTCTTTTTTCCACTATTACCCACTTAGCGCTACGAATGTCCAGTTGCATTTTCTACAGACAGAGTGTTTCAAAACTGCTCAATCAAAAGAATGGTTTAACTCTGTTAGCTGAATGCTCAGATCAGAAAGAAGTTTCACAGAATGCTTCTGTGTAGTTTATATTTCAATATATTCCTTTTTCCACTACTACGCTCTTAGCGCTCCAAATGTCCAGTTGCATTTTCTACAGAAAGAGTGTTCAGATCTGCTCAATCAAAAGTATGGTTTAACTCTGTTAGCTGAATGCACAGATCAGAAAGAAGTTTCACCGAATGATTCTGTGTAGTTTATATTTGAAGACATTCCTTTTTCCACTATTACCCCCTTAGCGCTCCGAATCTCCACTTGCATTTTCTACAAAAACAGTGTTTCATAACTGCTCAATCAAAAATATGTTTTATCTCTGTTAACTGAATTTACAGATCAGAAATAAGTTTCACAGAATGCATCTGTGTAGTTTTTATTTGAAGATATTCTTTTTCCCAATATAGGCCTCTTAGCGCTTAGCATGTCCAATTGCAGTTTCTACAGAAAGAGTGTTTCAGAACGGCTCAATCAAAAGTAAGGTTCAACTCTGTTAGTTGAATGCACAGAACAGAAAGAATTTTCACAGAATGCTACTGTGTAGTTTATATTTGAATATATTTCTTTTTCCACTATTACCCTCTTAGCGCTCCGAATGTCCACTTGCATTTTCTACAGAAAGAGTGTTCAGAACTGAGCAATCAAAAGTATGGTTTATCTCTGTTAGCTTAATGAACATATCAGAAATAGGTTTCACAAAATGCTCATTGAAAGTTTGCTTTTGAATAAACAAAATGTCCTGTAGACTGATTCTACCCCATTCGTTTTTACTATTTTTGTCAAAGGAAATTTCCACCTAATTTTTGTTTATCTTGAAAACAACAGCTAGAAACTGCCAATTCAATTTCTAGAAACATTGAGACAGGAAAAACAAAACAAAACAAAATAAAAAAACCCAAAATACCTTGGCCACAGGGGTCTCTCACACATATTAAGTAGAATAATGAAGTGATTGAAGAGATTGTAATGGATGCTCCAATTGCCAATTCATGTATAAAATGTTAAATTATTGAATTTGGAAAATGGTTATGGAAAATAAAGTCTCTTCACATTAAAAAAAAAAAAAAAAAAAAAAAAAAAAAAAAAGAAGTTTCACAGAATGATTCTGTGTAGTTTATATTTGGAGACATTCCTTTTTCCACTATTACCCTCTTAGCGCTCCGAAACTCCACTTGCATTTTCTAGAGAAAGAGTGTTTCAGAACGGCTCAATCAAAACTAAGGTTCAACTCTTTTAGTTGAACAAACACAACAGAAAGAAGTTTCACACATTTCTTCTGTGTAGTTTTTATTTGTAGACATTCTTTTTCCCAATATAGGCCTCTTAGCGCTCAGAATGTCCAATTGCAGTTTCTACAGAAAGTGATTCAGAACGGCTCAATCAAAAGTAAGGTTGAACTCTGTTATTTGAATGCAGAGAACAGAAAGAAGTTTCATACAAGGCTTCTGTGTAGTTTATATTTGAACATATTCTTTTTTCCACTATTACCCACTTAGCGCTACGAATGTCCAGTTGCATTTTCTACAGACAGAGTGTTTCAAAACTGCTCAATCAAAAGAATGGTTTAACACTGTTAGCTGAATGCTCAGATCAGAAAGAAGTTTCACAGAATGCTTCTGTGTAGTTTATATTTGAATATATTCCTTTTTCCACTACTACGCTCTTAGCGCTCCAAGTGTCCAGTTGCATTTTCTACAGAAAGAGTGTTCAGATCTGCTCAATCAAAAGTATGGTTTAACTCTGTTAGCTGAATGCACAGATCAGAAAGAAGTTTCACAGAATGATTCTGTGTAGTTTATATTTGAAGACATTCCTTTTTCCACTATTACCCTCTTAGCGCTCCGAATCTCCACTTGCATTTTCTACAGAAAGAGTGTTTCAGAACGGCTTAATCAAAACTAAGGTTCAACTGTTTTAGTTGAACAAACAGAACAGAAAGAAGTTTCACAAAATTCTTCTGTGTAGTTTTTATTTGTAGACATTCTTTTTCCCAATATAGGCCTCTTAGCGCTCAGAATGTCCAATTGCAGTTTCTACAGAAAGAGTGTTTCAGAACGGCTCAATCAAAAGTAAGGTTCAACTCAGTTAGTTGAATGCACAGAACAGAAAGAAGTTTCATACAATGCTTCTGTGTAGTTTATATTTGAACATATTCTTTTTTCCAATATTACCCTCTTAGCGCTCCGAATGTCCACTTGCATTTTCTACAGAAAGAGTGTTCAGAACTGAGCAATCAAAAGTATGGTTTAACTCTGTTAGCTTAATGAACATATCAGAAATAAGTTTCACACAATGCTTCTGTGTAGTTTTTATTTGAAGATATTATTTTTCCCAATATAGGCCTCTTAGCGCTCATTATGTCCAATTGCAGTTTCTACAGAAAGAGTTTTTCAGAAAGGCTCAATCAAAAGTAAGGTTCAACTCTGTTAGTTGAATGCACAGAACAGAAAGAACTTTCATACAATGCTTCTGTGTAGTTTATATTTGAACATATTCTTTTTTCCACTGTTACCCACTTAGCGCTACGAATGTCCAGTTGCATTTTCTACAGACAGAGTGTTTCAAAACTGCTCAATCAAAAGTATGGTTTAACTCTGTTAGCTGAATGCTCAGATCAGAAAGAAGTTTCACAGAATGCTTCTGTGTAGTTTATATTTGAATATATTCCTTTTTCCACTACTACTCTCTTAGCGCTCCAAATGTCCAGTTGCATTTTCTACAGAAAGAGTGTTCAGATCTGCTCAATCAAAAGTATGGTTTAATTCTGTTAGCTGAATGCACAGATCAGAAAGAAGTTTCACAGAATGATTCTGTGTAGTTTATATTTGGAGACATTCCTTTTTCCACTATTACCCTCTTAGCGCTCCGAATCTCCACTTGCATTTTCTACAGAAAGAGTGTTTCAGAACGGCTCAATCAAAACTAAGTTTCAACTCTTTTAGTTGAAGAAACAGAACAGAAAGAAGTTTCACACAATTCTTCTGTGTAGTTTTTATTTGTAGACATTCATTTTCCCAGTATAGGCCTCTTAGCGCTCAGAATGTCCAATTGCAGTTTCTACAGAAAGAGTGTTTCTGAAAGGCTCAATCTAAAGTAAGGTTCAACTCTGTTAGTTGAATGAACAGAACAGAAAGAAGTTTCATACAATGCTTCTGTGTAGTTTATATTTGAACATATTCTTTTTTCCACTATTACCCACTTAGCGCTACGAATGTCCAATTGCATTTTCTACATACAGAGTGTTTCAAAACTGCTCAATCAAAAGTATGGTTTAACTCTGTTAGCTGAATGCTCAGATCAGAAAGTAGTTTCACAGAATGCTTCTGTGTAGTTTATATTTGAATATATTCCTTTTTCCACTACTACTCTCTTAGCGCTCCAAATGTCCAGTTGCATTTTCTACAGAAAGAGTGTTCAGATCTACTCAATCAAAAGTATGGTTTAAATCTGTTAGCTGAATGCACAGATCAGAAAGAAGTTTCACAGAATGATTCTGTGTAGTTTATATTTGGAGACATTCCTTTTTCCACTATTACCCTCTTAGCGCTCCGAATCTCCACTTGCATTTTCTACAGAAAGGGTGTTTCAGAACGGCTCAATCAAAACTAAGGTTCAACTCTTTTAGTTGAACAAACAGAACAGAAAGGAGTTTCACACAATTCTTCTGTGTAGTTTTTATTTGTAGACATTCTTTTTCCCAATATAGGCCTCTTAGCGCTCAGAATGTCCAATTGCAGTTTCTACAGAAAGAGTGTTTCAGAACGGCTCAATCAAATGTAAGGTTCAACTCTGTTAGTTGAATGCATAGAACAGAAAGAAGTTTCATACAATGCTTCTGTGTAGTTTATATTTGAACATATTCTTTTTTCCACTATTACCCACTTAGCGCTACGAATGTCCAGTTGCATTTTCTACAGACAGAGTGTTTCAAAACTGCTCAATCAAAAGAATGGTTTAACTCTGTTAGCTGAATGCTCAGATCAGAAAGAAGTTTCACAGAATGCTTCTGTGTAGTTTATATTTGAATATATTCCTTTTTCCACTACTACGCTCTTAGCTCTCCAAATGTCCAGTTGCATTTTCTACAGAAAGATTGTTCAGATCTGCTCAATCAAAAGTATGGTTTAACTCTGTTAGCTGAATGCACAGATCAGAAAGAAGTTTCACCGAATGATTCTGTGTAGTTTATATTTGAAGACATTCCTTTTTCCACTATTTCCCCCTTAGCGCTCCGAATCTCCACTTGCATTTTCTACAAAAACAGTGTTTCATAACTGCTCAATCAAAAATATGTTTTATCTCTGTTAACTGAATTTACAGATCAGAAATAAGTTTCACAGAATGCATCTGTGTAGTTTTCATTTGAAGGTATTATTTTTCCCAATATAGGCCTCTTAGCGCTTAGCATGTCCAATTGCAGTTTCTACAGAAAGAGTGTTTCAGAACGGCTCAATCAAAAGTAAGGTTCAACTCTGTTAGTTGAATGCACAGAACAGAAAGTATTTTCACAGAATGCTACTGTGTAGTTTATATTTGAATATATTTCTTTTTCCACTATTACCCTCTTAGCGCTCCGAATGTCCACTTGCATTTTCTACAGAAAGAGTGTTCAGATCTGCGCAATCAAAAGTATGGTTTATCTCTGTTAGCTTAATGAACATATCAGAAATAAGTTTCACACAATGCTTCTGCGTAGTTTTTATTTGAAGATATTATTTTTCCCAATATAGGCCTCTTAGCGCTCAGAATGTCCAATTGCTGTTTCTACAGAAAGAGTGTTTCAGAAAGGCTCAATCAAAAGTAAGGTTCAACTCTGTTAGTTGAATGCACAGAACAGAAAGAAGTTTCATACAATGCTTCTGTGTAGTTTATATTTGAACATATTCTTTTTTCCACTATTACCCACTTAGCGCTACGAATGTCCAGTTGCATTTTCTACAGACAGAGTGTTTCAAAACTGCTCAATCAAAAGTATGGTTTAACTCTGTTAGCTGAATGCTCAGATCAGAAAGAAGTTTCACAGAATGCTTCTGTGTAGTTTATATTTGAATATATTCCTTTTTCCACTACTACTCTCTTAGCGCTCCAAATGTCCAGTTGCATTTTCTACAGAAAGAGTGTTCAGATCTGCTCAATCAAAAGTACGGTTTAACTCTGTTAGCTGAATGCACAGATCAGAAAGATGTTTCACAGAATGATTCTGTGTAGTTTATATTTGGAGACATTCCTTTTTCCACTATTACCCTCTTAGCGCTCCGAATCTCCACTTGCATTTTCTACAGAAAGAGTGTTTCAGAACGGCTCAATCAAAACTAAGGTTCAACTCTTTTAGTTGAACAAACAGAACAGAAAGAAGTTTCACACAATTCTTCTGTGTAGTTTTTATTTGTAGACATTCTTTTTCCCAATATAGGCCTCTTAGCGCTCAGAATGTCCAATTGCAGTTTCTACAGAAAGAGTGTTTCAGAACGGCTCAATCAAAAGTAAGGTTCAACTCTGTTAGTTGAATGCACAGAACAGAAAGAAGTTTCATACAATGCTTCTGTGTAGTTTATATTTGAACATATTCTTTTTTCCACTATTACCCACTTAGCGCTACGAATATCCAGTTGCATTTTCTACAGACAGAGTGTTTCAAAACTGCTCAATCAAAAGAATGGTTTAACACTGTTAGCTGAATGCTCAGATCAGAAAGAAGTTTCACAGAATGCTTCTGTGTAGTTTATATTTGAATATATTCCTTTTTCCACTACTACGCTCTTAGCGCTCCAAGTGTCCAGTTGCATTTTCTACAGAAAGAGTGTTCAGATCTGCTCAATCAAAAGTATGGTTTAACTCTGTTAGCTGAATGCACAGATCAGAAAGAAGTTTCACCGAATGATTCTGTGTAGTTTATATTTGAAGACATTCCTTTTTCCACTATTACCCCCTTAGCGCTCCGAATCTCCACTTGCATTTTCTACAAAAACAGTGTTTCATAACTGCTCAATCAAAAATATGTTTTATCTCTGTTAACTGAATTTACAGATCAGAAATAAGTTTCACAGAATGCATCTGCGTAGTTTTTATTTGAAGATATTCTTTTTCCCAATATAGGCCTCTTAGCGCTTAGCATGTCCAATTGCAGTTTCTACAGAAAGAGTGTTTCAGAACGGCTCAATCAAAAGTAAGGTTCAACTCTGTTAGTTGAATGCACAGAACAGAAAGAATTTTCACAGAATGCTACTGTGTAGTTTATATTTGAATATATTTCTTTTTCCACTATTACCCTCTTAGCGCTCCGAATGTCCACTTGCATTTTCTACAGAAAGAGTGTTCAGAACTGAGCAATCAAAAGTATGGTTTATCTCTGTTAGCTTAATGAACATATCAGAAATAAGTTTCACAAAATGCTTCTGTGTAGTTTTTATTTGTAGACATTCTTTTTCCCAATATAGGCCTCTTAGCGCTCAGAATGTCCAATTGCAGTTTCTACAGAAAGAGTGTTTCAGAACGGCTCAATCAAAAGTAAGGTTCAACTCTGTTAGTTGAATGCACAGAACAGAAAGAAGTTTCATACAATGCTTCTGTGTAGTTTATATTTGAACATATTCTTTTTTCCACTATTACCCACTTAGCGCTACGAATGTCCAGTTGCATTTTCTACAGACAGAGTGTTTCAAAACTGCTCAATCAAAAGAATGGTTTAACACTGTTAGCTGAATGCTCAGATCAGAAAGAAGTTTCACAGAATGCTTCTGTGTAGTTTATATTTGAATATATTCCTTTTTCCACTGCTACGCTCTTAGCGCTCCAAGTGTCCAGTTGCATTTTCTACAGAAAGAGTGTTCAGATCTGCTCAATCAAAAGTATGGTTTAACTCTGTTAGCTGAATGCACAGATCAGAAAGAAGTTTCACCGAATGATTCTGTGTAGTTTATATTTGAAGACATTCCTTTTTCCACTATTACCCCCTTAGCGCTCCGAATCTCCACTTGCATTTTCTACAAAAACAGTGTTTCATAACTGCTCAATCAAAAATATGTTTTATCTCTGTTAACTGAATTTACAGATCAGAAATAAGTTTCACAGAATGCATCTGCGTAGTTTTTATTTGAAGATATTCTTTTTCCCAATATAGGCCTCTTAGTGCTTAGCATGTCCAATTGCAGTTTCTACAGAAAGAGTGTTTCAGAACGGCTCAATCAAAAGTAAGGTTCAACTCTGTTAGTTGAATGCACAGAACAGAAAGAATTTTCACAGAATGCTACTGTGTAGTTTATATTTGAATATATTTCTTTTTCCACTATTACCCTCTTAGCGCTCCGAATGTCCACTTGCATTTTCTACAGAAAGAGTGTTCAGAACTGAGCAATCAAAAGTATGGTTTATCTCTGTTAGCTTAATGAACATATCAGAAATAAGTTTCACAAAATGCTTCTGTGTAGTTTTTATTTGAAGATATTTTTTTTCCCAATATAGGCCTCTTAGCGCTCAGAATGTCCAATTGCAGTTTCTACAGAAAGAGTGTTTCAGAAAGCTCAATCTAAAGTAAGGTTCAACTCTGTTAGTTGAATGCACAGAACAGAAAGCAGTTTCATACAATGCTTCTGTGTAGTTTATATTTGAACATATTCTTTTTTCCACTATTACCCACTTAGCGCTACGAATGTCCAGTTGCATTTTCTACAGACAGAGTGTTTCAAAACTGCTCAATCAAAAGTATGGTTTAACTCTGTTAGCTGAATGCTCAGATCAGAAAGTTGTTTCACAGAATGCTTCTGTGTAGTTTATATTTGAATATATTCCTTTTTCCACTACTACTCTCTTAGCGCTCCAAAGGTCCAGTTGCATTTTCTACAGAAAGAGTGTTCAGATCTGCTCAATCAAAAGTATGGTTTAACTCTGTTAGCTGAATGCACAGATCAGAAAGAAGTTTCACAGAATGATTCTGTGTAGTTTATATTTGGAGACATTCCTTTTTCCACTATTACCCTCTTAGCGCTCCGAATCTCCACTTGCATTTTCTACAGAAAGAGTGTTTCAGAACGGCTCAATCAAAACTAAGGTTCAACTCTTTTAGTTGAACAAACAGAACAGAAAGAAGTTTCACAAAATTCTTCTGTGTAGTTTTTATTTGTAGACATTCTTTTTCCCAATATACGCCTCTTAGCGCTCAGAATGTCCAATGGCAGTTTCTACAGAAAGAGTGTTTCAGAACGGCTCAATCAAAAGTAAGGTTCAACTCTGTTAGTTGAATGCACAGAACAGAAAGAAGTTTCATACAATGCTTCTGTGTAGTTTATATTTGAACATATTCTTTTTTCCACTATTACCCACTTAGCGCTACGAATGTCCAGTTGCATTTTCTACAGACAGAGTGTTTCAAAACTGCTCAATCAAAAGAATGGTTTAACTCTGTTAGCTGAATGCTCAGATCAGAAAGAAGTTTCACAGAATGCTTCTGTGTAGTTTATATTTCAATATATTCCTTTTTCCACTACTACGCTCTTAGCGCTCCAAATGTCCAGTTGCATTTTCTACAGAAAGAGTGTTCAGATCTGCTCAATCAAAAGTATGGTTTAACTCTGTTAGCTGAATGCACAGATCAGAAAGAAGTTTCACCGAATGATTCTGTGTAGTTTATATTTGAAGACATTCCTTTTTCCACTATTACCCCCTTAGCGCTCCGAATCTCCACTTGCATTTTCTACAAAAACAGTGTTTCATAACTGCTCAATCAAAAATATGTTTTATCTCTGTTAACTGAATTTACAGATCAGAAATAAGTTTCACAGAATGCATCTGTGTAGTTTTTATTTGAAGATATTCTTTTTCCCAATATAGGCCTCTTAGCGCTTAGCATGTCCAATTGCAGTTTCTACAGAAAGAGTGTTTCAGAACGGCTCAATCAAAAGTAAGGTTCAACTCTGTTAGTTGAATGCACAGAACAGAAAGAATTTTCACAGAATGCTACTGTGTAGTTTATATTTGAATATATTTCTTTTTCCACTATTACCCTCTTAGCGCTCCGAATGTCCACTTGCATTTTCTACAGAAAGAGTGTTCAGAACTGAGCAATCAAAAGTATGGTTTATCTCTGTTAGCTTAATGAACATATCAGAAATAGGTTTCACAAAATGCTCATTGAAAGTTTGCTTTTGAATAAACAAAATGTCCTGTAGACTGATTCTACCCCATTCGTTTTTACTATTTTTGTCAAAGGAAATTTCCACCTAATTTTTGTTTATCTTGAAAACAACAGCTAGAAACTGCCAATTCAATTTCTAGAAACATTGAGACAGGAAAAACAAAACAAAACAAAATAAAAAAACCCAAAAAACCTTGGCCACAGGGGTCTCTCACACATATTAAGTAGAATAATGAAGTGATTGAAGAGATTGTAATGGATGCTCCAATTGCCAATTCATGTATAAAATGTTAAATTATTGAATTTGGAAAATGGTTATGGAAAATAAAGTCTCTTCACATTAAAAAAAAAAAAAAAAAAAAAAAAAAAAAAAAAAAAAAGAAGTTTCACAGAATGATTCTGTGTAGTTTATATTTGGAGACATTCCTTTTTCCACTATTACCCTCTTAGCGCTCCGAAACTCCACTTGCATTTTCTAGAGAAAGAGTGTTTCAGAACGGCTCAATCAAAACTAAGGTTCAACTCTTTTAGTTGAACAAACACAACAGAAAGAAGTTTCACACATTTCTTCTGTGTAGTTTTTATTTGTAGACATTCTTTTTCCCAATATAGGCCTCTTAGCGCTCAGAATGTCCAATTGCAGTTTCTACAGAAAGTGATTCAGAACGGCTCAATCAAAAGTAAGGTTGAACTCTGTTAGTTGAATGCAGAGAACAGAAAGAAGTTTCATACAAGGCTTCTGTGTAGTTTATATTTGAACATATTCTTTTTTCCACTATTACCCACTTAGCGCTACGAATGTCCAGTTGCATTTTCTACAGACAGAGTGTTTCAAAACTGCTCAATCAAAAGAATGGTTTAACACTGTTAGCTGAATGCTCAGATCAGAAAGAAGTTTCACAGAATGCTTCTGTGTAGTTTATATTTGAATATATTCCTTTTTCCACTACTACGCTCTTAGCGCTCCAAGTGTCCAGTTGCATTTTCTACAGAAAGAGTGTTCAGATCTGCTCAATCAAAAGTATGGTTTAACTCTGTTAGCTGAATGCACAGATCAGAAAGAAGTTTCACCGAATGATTCTGTGTAGTTTATATTTGAAGACATTCCTTTTTCCACTATTACCCACTTAGCGCTCCGAATCTCCACTTGCATTTTCTACAAAAAGAGTGTTTCATAACTGCTCAATCAAAAATATGTTTTATCTCTGTTAACTGAATTTACAGATCAGAAATAAGTTTCACAGAATGCATCTGTGTAGTTTTTATTTGAAGATATTCTTTTTCCCAATGTAGGCCTCTTAGCGCTTAGCATGTCCAATTGCAGTTTCTACAGAAAGAGTGTTTCAGAACGGCTCAATCAAAAGTAAGGTTCAACTCTGTTAGTTGAATGCACAGAACAGAAAGAATTTTCACAGAATGCTACTGTGTAGTTTATATTTGAATATATTCCTTTTTCCACTATTACCCTCTTAGCGCTCCGAATGTCCACTTGCATTTTCTACAGAAAGAGTGTTCAGAACTGAGCAATCAAAAGTATGGTTTAACTCTGTTAGCTTAATGAACATATCAGAAATAAGTTTCACACAATGCTTCTGTGTAGTTTTTATTTGAAGATATTATTTTTCCCAATATAGGCCTCTTAGCGCTCATGATGTCCAATTGCAGTTTCTACAGAAAGAGTGTTTCAGAAAGGCTCAATCAAAAGTAAGGTTCAACTCTGTTAGTTGAATGCACAGAACAGAAAGAACTTTCATACAATGCTTCTGTGTAGTTTATATTTGAACATATTCTTTTTTCCACTGTTACCCACTTAGCGCTACGAATGTCCAGTTGCATTTTCTACAGACAGAGTGTTTCAAAACTGCTCAATCAAAAGTATGGTTTAACTCTGTTAGCTGAATGCTCAGATCAGAAAGAAGTTTCACATAATGCTTCTGTGTAGTTTATATTTGAATATATTCCTTTTTCCACTACTACTCTCTTAGCGCTCCAAATGTCCAGTTGCATTTTCTACAGAAAGAGTGTTCAGATCTGCTCAATCAAAAGTATGGTTTAACTCTGTTAGCTGAATGCACAGATCAGAAATAAGTTTCACAGAATGATTCTGTGTAGTTTATATTTGGAGACATTCCTTTTTCCACTATTACCCTCTTAGCGCTCCGAATCTCCACTTGCATTTTCTACAGAAAGAGTGTTTCAGAACGGCTCAATCAAAACTAAGGTTCAACTCTTTTAGTTGAACAAACAGAACAGAAAGAAGTTTCACACAATTCTTCTGTGTAGTTTTTATTTGTAGACATTCTTTTTCCCAGTATAGGCCTCTTAGCGCTCAGAATGTCCAATTGCAGTTTCTACAGAAAGAGTGTTTCTGAAAGGCTCAATCAAAAGTAAGGTTCAACTCTGTTAGTTGAATGAACAGAACAGAAAGAAGTTTCATACAATGCTTCTGTGTAGTTTATATTTGAACATATTCTTTTTTCCACTATTACCCACTTAGCGCTACGAATGTCCAGTTGCATTTTCTACATACAGAGTGTTTCAAAACTGCTCAATCAAAAGTATGGTTTAACTCTGTTAGCTGAATGCTCAGATCAGAAAGAAGTTTCAGAGAATGCTTCTGTGTAGTTTATATTTGAATATATTTCTTTTTCCACTACTACGCTCTTAGCGCTCCAAATGTCCAGTTGCATTTTCTACAGAAAGAGTGTTCAGATCTGCTCAATCAAAAGTATGGTTTAACTCTGTTAGCTGAATGCACAGATCAGAAAGATGTTTCACCGAATGATTCTGTGTAGTTTGTATTTGAAGACATTCCTTTTTCCACTATTACCCCCTTAGCGCTCCGAATCTCCACTTGCATTTTCTACAAAAAGAGTGTTTCATAACTGCTCAATCAAAAATATGTTTTATCTCTGTTAACTGAATTTACAGATCAGAAATAAGTTTCACAGAATGCATCTGTGTAGTTTTTATTTGAAGATATTCTTTTTCCCAATATAGGCCTCTTAGCGCTTAGCATGTCCAATTGCAGTTTCTACAGAAAGAGTGTTTCAGAACGGCTCAATCAAATGTAAGGTTCAACTCTGTTAGTTGAATGCACAGAACAGAAAGAATTTTCACAGAATGCTACTGTGTAGTTTATATTTGAATATATTTCTTTTTCCACTATTACCCTCTTAGCGCTCGGAATGTCCACTTGCATTTTCTACAGAAAGAGTGTTCAGAACTGCGCAATCAAAAGTATGGTTTAACTCTGTTAGCTTAATGAACATATCAGAAATAAGTTTCACACAATGCTTCTGTGTAGTTTTTATTTGAAGATATTATTTTTCCCAATAGAGTCCTCTTAGCGCTCAGAATGTCCAATTGCAGTTTCTACAGAAAGAGTGTTTCAGAAAGGCTCAATCAAAAGTAAGGTTCAACTCTGTTAGTTGAATGCACAGAACAGAAAGGAGTTTCATACAATGCTTCTGTGTAGTTTATATTTGAACATATTCTTTTTTCCACTATTACCCACTTAGCGCTACGAATGTCCAGTTGCATTTTCTACAGACAGAGTGTTTCAAAACTGCTCAATCAAAAGTATGGTTTAACTCTGTTAGCTGAATGCTCAGATCAGAAAGAAGTTTCACAGAATGCTTCTGTGTAGTTTATATTTGAATATATTCCTTTTTCCACTACTAATCTCTTAGCACTCCAAATGTCCAGTTGCATTTTCTACAGAAAGAGTGTTCAGATCTGGTCAATCAAAAGTATGGTTTAACTCTGTTAGCTGAATGCACAGATCAGAAGGAAGTTTCACAGAATGATTCTGTGTAGTTTATATTTGGAGACATTCCTTTTTCCACTATTACCCTCTTAGCGCTCCGAATCTCCACTTGCATTTTCTACAGAAAGAGTGTTTCAGAACGGCTCAATCAAAACTAAGGTTCAACTCTTTTAGTTGAACAAACAGAACAGAAAGAAGTTTCACACAATTCTTCTGTGTAGTTTTTATTTGTAGACATTCTTTTTCCCAATATAGGCCTCTTAGCGCTCAGAATGTCCAATTGCAGTTTCTACAGAAAGAGTGTTTCAGAACGGTTCAATCAAAAATAAGGTTCAACTCTGTTTGTTGAATGCACAGAACAGAAAGAAGTTTCATACAATGCTTCTGTGTAGTTTATATTTGAACATATTCTTTTTTCCACTATTACCCACTTAGCGCTACGAATGTCCAGTTGCATTTTCTACAGACAGAGTGTTTCAAAACTGCTCAATCAAAAGTATGGTTTAACTCTGTTAGCTGAATGCTCAGATCAGAAAGAAGTTTCACAGAATGCTTCTGTGTAGTTTATATTTGAATATATTCCTTTTTCCACTACTACTCTCTTAGCGCTCCAAATGTCCAGTTGCATTTTCTACAGAAAGAGTGTTCAGATCTGCTCAATCAAAAGTATGGTTTAACTCTGTTAGCTGAATGCACAGATCAGAAAGAAGTTTCACCGAATGATTCTGTGTAGTTTATATTTGAAGACATTCCTTTTTCCACTATTACCCTTTTAGCGCTCCGAATCTCCACTTGCATTTTCTACAAAAAGCGTGTTTCATAACTGCTCAATCAAAAATATGTTTTATCTCTGTTAACTGAATTTACAGATCAGAAATAAGTTTCACAGAATGCATCTGTGTAGTTTTTATTTGAAGATATTCTTTTTCCCAATGTGGGCCTCTTAGCGCTTAGCATGTCCAATTGCAGTTTCTACAGAAAGAGTGTTTCAGAACGGCTCAATCAAAAGTAAGGTTCAACTCTGTTAGTTGAATGCACAGAACAGAAAGAATTTTCACAGAATGCTACTGTGTAGTTTATATTTGAATATATTCCTTTTTCCACTATTACCCTCTTAGCGCTCCGAATGTCCACTTGCATTTTCTACAGAAAGAGTGTTCAGAACTGCGCAATCAAAAGTATGGTTTAACTCTGTTAGCTTAATGAACATATCAGAAATAAGTTTCACACAATGCTTCTGTGTAGTTTTTATTTGAAGATATTATTTTTCCCAATATAGGCCTCTTAGCGCTCAGAATGTCCAATTGCAGTTTCTACAGAAAGAGTGTTTCAGAAAGGCTCAATCAACAGTAAGGTTCAACTCTGTTAGTTGAATGCACAGAACAGAAAGAAGTTTCATACAATGCTTCTGTGTAGTTTATATTTGAACATATTCTTTTTTCCACTATTACCCACTTAGCGCTACGAATGTCCAGTTGCATTTTCTACAGACAGAGTGTTTCAAAACTGCTCAATCAAAAGTATGGTTTAACTCTGTTAGCTGAATGCTCAGATCAGAAAGAAGTTTCACAGAATGCTTCTGTGTAGTTTATATTTGAATATATTCCTTTTTCCACTACTACTCTCTTAGCGCTCCAAATGTCCAGTTGCATTTTCTACAGAAAGAGTGTTCAGATCTGCTCAATCAAAAGTATGGTTTAACTCTGTTAGCTGAACGCACAGATCAGAAGGAAGTTTCACAGAATGATTCAGTGTAGTTTATATTTGAAGACATTCCTTTTTCCACTATTAGCCTCTTAGCGCTCCGAATCTCCACTTGCATTTTCTACAGAAAGAGTGTTTCAGAACGGCTCAATCAAAACTAAGGTTCAACTCTTTTAGTTGAACAAACAGAACAGAAAGAAGTTTCACACAATTCTTCTGTGTAGTTTTTATTTGTAGACATTCTTTTTCCCAGTATAGGCCTCTTAGCGCTCAGAATGTCCAATTGCAGTTTCTACAGAAAGAGTGTTTCTGAAAGGCTCAATCAAAAGTAAGGTTCAACTCTGTTAGTTGAATGCACAGAACAGAAAGAAGTTTCATACAATGCTTCTGTGTAGTTTATATTTGAACATATTCTTTTTTCCACTATTACCCACTTAGCGCTACGAATGTCCAGTTGCATTTTCTACATACAGAGTGTTTCAAAACTGCTCAATCAAAAGTATGGTTTAACTCTGTTAGCTGAATGCTCAGATCAGAAAGAAGTTTCAGAGAATGCTTCTGTGTAGTTTATATTTGAATATATTTCTTTTTCCACTACTACGCTCTTAGCGCTCCAAATGTCCAGTTGCATTTTCTACAGAAAGAGTGTTCAGATCTGCTCAATCAAAAGTATGGTTTAACTCTGTTAGCTGAATGCACAGATCAGAAAGATGTTTCACCGAATGATTCTGTGTAGTTTGTATTTGAAGACATTCCTTTTTCCACTATTACCCCCTTAGCGCTCCGAATCTCCACTTGCATTTTCTACAAAAAGAGTGTTTCATAACTGCTCAATCAAAAATATGTTTTATCTCTGTTAACTGAATTTACAGATCAGAAATAAGTTTCACAGAATGCATCTGTGTAGTTTTTATTTGAAGATATTCTTTTTCCCAATATAGGCCTCTTAGCGCTTAGCATGTCCAATTGCAGTTTCTACAGAAAGAGTGTTTCAGAACGGCTCAATCAAATGTAAGGTTCAACTCTGTTAGTTGAATGCACAGAACAGAAAGAATTTTCACAGAATGCTACTGTGTAGTTTATATTTGAATATATTTCTTTTTCCACTATTACCCTCTTAGCGCTCGGAATGTCCACTTGCATTTTCTACAGAAAGAGTGTTCAGAACTGCGCAATCAAAAGTATGGTTTAACTCTGTTAGCTTAATGAACATATCAGTAATAAGTTTCACACAATGCTTCTGTGTAGTTTTTATTTGAAGATATTATTTTTCCCAATATAGGCCTCTTAGCGCTCAGAATGTCCAATTGCAGTTTCTACAGAAAGAGTGTTTCAGAAAGGCTCAATCAAAAGTAAGGTTCAACTCTGTTAGTTGAATGCACAGAACAGAAAGAAATTTCATACAATGCTTCTGTGTAGTTTATATTTGAACATATTCTTTTTTCCACTATTACCCACTTAGCGCTACGAATGTCCAGTTGCATTTTCTACAGACAGAGTGTTCAGATCTGCTCAATCAAAAGTATGTTTTAACTCTGTTAGCTGAATGCACAGATCAGAAATAAGTTTCACAGAATGATTCTGTGTAGTTTATATTTGGAGACATTCCTTTTTCCACTATTACCCTCTTAGCGCTCCGAATCTCCACTTGCATTTTCTAGAGAAAGAGTGTTTCAGAACGGCTCAATCAAAACTAAGGTTCAACTCTTTTAGTTGAACAAACAGAACAGAAAGAAGTTTCACACAATTCTTCTGTGTAGTTTTTATTTGTAGACATTCTTTTTCCCAATATAGGCCTCTTAGCGCTCAGAATGTCCAATTGCAGTTTCTACAGAAAGAGTGTTTCAGAACGGTTCAATCAAAAGTAAGGTTCATCTCTGTTAGTTGAATGCACAGAACAGAAAGAAGTTTCATACAATGCTTCTGTGTAGTTTATATTTGAACATATTCTTTTTTCCACTATTACCCACTTAGCGCTACGAATGTCCAGTTGCATTTTCTACAGACAGAGTGTTTCAAAACTGCTCAATCAAAAGTATGGTTTAACTCTGTTAGCTGAATGCTCAGATCAGAAAGAAGTTTCACAGAATGCTTCTGTGTAGTTTATATTTGAATATATTCCTTTTTCCACTACTACTCTCTTAGCGCTCCAAATGTCCAGTTGCATTTTCTACAGAAAGAGTGTTCAGATCTGCTCAATCAAAAGTATGGTTTAACTCTGTTAGCTGAATGCACAGATCAGAAAGAAGTTTCACCGAATGATTCTGTGTAGTTTATATTTGAAGACATTCCTTTTTCCACTATTACCCTCTTAGCGCTCCGAATCTCCACTTCCATTTTCTACAAAAAGAGTGTTTCATAACTGCTCAATCAAAAATATGTTTTATCTCTGTTAACTGAATTTACAGATCAGAAATAAGTTTCACAGAATGCATCTGTGTAGTTTTTATTTGAAGATATTCTTTTTCCCAATGTGGGCCTTTTAGCGCTTAGCATGTCCAATTGCAGTTTCTACAGAAAGAGTGTTTCAGAACGGCTCAATCAAAAGTAAGGTTCAACTCTGTTAGTTGAATGCACAGAACAGAAAGAATTTTCACAGAATGCTACTGTGTAGTTTATATTTGAATATATTCCTTTTTCCACTATTACCTTCTTAGCGCTCCGAATGTCCACTTGCATTTTCTACAGAAAGAGTGTTCAGAACTGCGCAATCAAAAGAATGGTTTAACTCTGTTAGCTTAATGAACATATCAGTAATAAGTTTCACACAATACTTCTGTGTAGTTTTTATTTGAAGATATTATTTTTCACAATATAGGCCTCTTAGCGCTCAGAATGTCCAATTGCAGTTTCTACAGAAAGAGTGTTTCAGAAAGGCTCAATCAAAAGTAAGGTTCAACTCTGTTAGTTGAATGCACAGAACAGAAAGAAGTTTCATACAATGCTTCTGTGTAGTTTATATTTGAACATATTCTTTTTTCCACTATTACCCACTTAGCGCTACGAATGTCCAGTTGCATTTTCTACAGACAGAGTGTTTCAAAACTGCTCAATCAAAAGTATGGTTTAACTCTGTTAGCTGAATGCTCAGATCAGAAAGAAGTTTCACAGAATGCTTCTGTGTAGTTTATATTTGAATATATTCCTTTTTCCACTACTACTCTCTTAGCGCTCCAAATGTCCAGTTGCATTTTCTACAGAAAGACTGTTCAGATCTGCTCAATCAAAAGTATGTTTTAACTCTGTTAGCTGAATGCACAGATCAGAAATAAGTTTCACAGAATGATTCTGTGTAGTTTATATTTGGAGACATTCCTTTTTCCACTATTACCCTCTTAGCGCTCCGAATCTCCACTTGCATTTTCTACAGAAAGAGTGTTTCAGAACGGCTCAATCAAAACTAAGGTTCAACTCTTTTAGTTGAACAAACAGAACAGAAAGAAGTTTCACACAATTCTTCTGTGTAGTTTTTATTTGTAGACATTCTTTTTCCCAATATAGGCCTCTTAGCGCTCAGAATGTCCAATTGCAGTTTCTACAGAAAGAGTGTTTCAGAACGGTTCAATCAAAAATAAGGTTCAACTCTGTTTGTTGAATGCACAGAACAGAAAGAAGTTTCATACAATGCTTCTGTGTAGTTTATATTTGAACATATTCTTTTTTCCACTATTACCCACTTAGCGCTACGAATGTCCAGTTGCATTTTCTACAGACAGAGTGTTTCAAAACTGCTCAATCAAAAGTATGGTTTAACTCTGTTAGCTGAATGCTCAGATCAGAAAGAAGTTTCACAGAATGCTTCTGTGTAGTTTATATTTGAATATATTCCTTTTTCCACTACTACGCTCTTAGCGCTCCAAATGTCCAGTTGCATTTTCTACAGAAAGAGTGTTCAGATCTGCTCAATCAAAAGTATGTTTTAACTCTGTTAGCTGAATGCACAGATCAGAAATAAGTTTCACAGAATGATTCTGTGTAGTTCATATTTGGAGACATTCCTTTTTCCACTATTACCCTCTTAGCGCTCCGAATCTCCACTTGCATTTTCTACAGAAAGAGTGTTTCAGAACGGCTCAATCAAAACTAAGGTTCAACTCTTTTAGTTGAACAAACAGAACAGAAAGAAGTTTCACACAATTCTTCTGTGTAGTTTTTATTTGTAGACATTCTTTTTCCCAATATAGGCCTCTTAGCGCTCAGAATGTCCAATTGCAGTTTCTACAGAAAGAGTGTTTCAGAACGGTTCAATCAAAAGTAAGGTTCATCTCTGTTAGTTGAATGCACAGAACAGAAAGAAGTTTCATACAATGCTTCTGTGTAGTTTATATTTGAACATATTCTTTTTTCCACTATTACCCACTTAGCGCTACGAATGTCCAGTTGCATTTTCTACAGACAGAGTGTTTCAAAACTGCTCAATCAAAAGTATGGTTTAACTCTGTTAGCTGAATGCTCAGATCAGAAAGAAGTTTCACAGAATGCTTCTGTGTAGTTTATATTTGAATATATTCCTTTTTCCACTACTACTCTCTTAGCGCTCCAAATGTCCAGTTGCATTTTCTACAGAAAGAGTGTTCAGATCTGCTCAATCAAAAGTATGGTTTAACTCTGTTAGCTGAATGCACAGATCAGAAAGAAGTTTCACCGAATGATTCTGTGTAGTTTATATTTGAAGACATTCCTTTTTCCACTATTACCCTCTTAGCGCTCCGAATCTCCACTTCCATTTTCTACAAAAAGAGTGTTTCATAACTGCTCAATCAAAAATATGTTTTATCTCTGTTAACTGAATTTACAGATCAGAAATAAGTTTCACAGAATGCATCTGTGTAGTTTTTATTTGAAGATATTCTTTTTCCCAATGTGGGCCTTTTAGCGCTTAGCATGTCCAATTGCATTTTCTACAGAAAGAGTGTTTCAGAACGGCTCAATCAAAAGTAAGGTTCAACTCTGTTAGTTGAATGCACAGAACAGAAAGAATTTTCACAGAATGCTACTGTGTAGTTTATATTTGAATATATTCCTTTTTCCACTATTACCTTCTTAGCGCTCCGAATGTCCACTTGCATTTTCTACAGAAAGAGTGTTCAGAACTGCGCAATCAAAAGAATGGTTTAACTCTGTTAGCTTAATGAACATATCAGTAATAAGTTTCACACAATACTTCTGTGTAGTTTTTATTTGAAGATATTATTTTTCACAATATAGGCCTCTTAGCGCTCAGAATGTCCAATTGCAGTTTCTACAGAAAGAGTGTTTCAGAAAGGCTCAATCAAAAGTAAGGTTCAACTCTGTTAGTTGAATGCACAGAACAGAAAGAAGTTTCATACAATGCTTCTGTGTAGTTTATATTTGAACATATTCTTTTTTCCACTATTACCCACTTAGCGCTACGAATGTCCAGTTGCATTTTCTACAGACAGAGTGTTTCAAAACTGCTCAATCAAAAGTATGGTTTAACTCTGTTAGCTGAATGCTCAGATCAGAAAGAAGTTTCACAGAATGCTTCTGTGTAGTTTATATTTGAATATATTCCTTTTTCCACTACTACTCTCTTAGCGCTCCAAATGTCCAGTTGCATTTTCTACAGAAAGACTGTTCAGATCTGCTCAATCAAAAGTATGTTTTAACTCTGTTAGCTGAATGCACAGATCAGAAATAAGTTTCACAGAATGATTCTGTGTAGTTTATATTTGGAGACATTCCTTTTTCCACTATTACCCTCTTAGCGCTCCGAATCTCCACTTGCATTTTCTACAGAAAGAGTGTTTCAGAACGGCTCAATCAAAACTAAGGTTCAACTCTTTTAGTTGAACAAACAGAACAGAAAGAAGTTTCACACAATTCTTCTGTGTAGTTTTTATTTGTAGACATTCTTTTTCCCAATATAGGCCTCTTAGCGCTCAGAATGTCCAATTGCAGTTTCTACAGAAAGAGTGTTTCAGAACGGTTCAATCAAAAATAAGGTTCAACTCTGTTTGTTGAATGCACAGAACAGAAAGAAGTTTCATACAATGCTTCTGTGTAGTTTATATTTGAACATATTCTTTTTTCCACTATTACCCACTTACCGCTACGAATGTCCAGTTGCATTTTCTACAGACAGAGTGTTTCAAAACTGCTCAATCAAAAGTATGGTTTAACTCTGTTAGCTGAATGCTCAGATCAGAAAGAAGTTTCACAGAATGCTTCTGTGTAGTTTATATTTGAATATATTCCTTTTTCCACTACTACGCTCTTAGCGCTCCAAATGTCCAGTTGCATTTTCTACAGAAAGAGTGTTCAGATCTGCTCAATCAAAAGTATGGTTTAACTCTTTTAGCTGAATGCACAGATCAGAAAGAAGTTTCACCGAATGATTCTGTGTAGTTTATATTTGAAGACATTCCTTTTTCCACTATTACCCTTTTAGCGCTCCGAATCTCCACTTGCATTTTCTACAAAAAGCGTGTTTCATAACTGCTCAATCAAAAATATGTTTTATCTCTGTTAACTGAATTTACAGATCAGAAATAAGTTTCACAGAATGCATCTGTGTAGTTTTTATTTGAAGATATTCTTTTTCCCAATGTGGGCCTCTTAGCGCTTAGCATGTCCAATTGCAGTTTCTACAGAAAGAGTGTTTCAGAACGGCTCAATCAAAAGTAAGGTTCAACTCTGTTAGTTGAATGCACAGAACAGAAAGAATTTTCACAGAATGCTACTGTGTAGTTTATATTTGAATATATTCCTTTTTCCACTATTACCCTCTTAGCGCTCCGAATGTCCACTTGCATTTTCTACAGAAAGAGTGTTCAGAACTGCGCAATCAAAAGTATGGTTTAACTCTGTTAGCTTAATGAACATATCAGAAATAAGTTTCACACAATGCTTCTGTGTAGTTTTTATTTGAAGATATTATTTTTCCCAATATAGGCCTCTTAGCGCTCAGAATGTCCAATTGCAGTTTCTACAGAAAGAGTGTTTCAGAAAGGCTCAATCAAAAGTAAGGTTCAACTCTGTTAGTTGAATGCACAGAACAGAAAGAAGTTTCATACAATGCTTCTGTGTAGTTTATATTTGAACATATTCTTTTTTCCACTATTACCCACTTAGCGCTACGAATGTCCAGTTGCATTTTCTACAGACAGAGTGTTTCAAAACTGCTCAATCAAAAGTATGGTTTAACTCTGTTAGCTGAATGCTCAGATCAGAAAGAAGTTTCACAGAATGCTTCTGTGTAGTTTATATTTGAATATATTCCTTTTTCCACTACTACTCTCTTAGCGCTCCAAATGTCCAGTTGCATTTTCTACAGAAAGAGTGTTCAGATCTGCTCAATCAAAAGTATGGTTTAACTCTGTTAGCTGAACGCACAGATCAGAAGGAAGTTTCACAGAATGATTCTGTGTAGTTTATATTTGAAGACATTCCTTTTTCCACTATTAGCCTCTTAGCGCTCCGAATCTCCACTTGCATTTTCTACAGAAAGAGTGTTTCAGAACGGCTCAATCAAAACTAAGGTTCAACTCTTTTAGTTGAACAAACAGAACAGAAAGAAGTTTCACACAATTCTTCTGTGTAGTTTTTATTTGTAGACATTCTTTTTCCCAATATAGGCCTCTTAGCGCTCAGAATGTCCAATTGCAGTTTCTACAGAAAGAGTGTTTCAGAACGGCTCAATCAAAAGTAAGGTTCAACTCTGTTAGTTGAATGCACAGAACAGAAAGAAGTTTCATACAATGCTTCTGTGTAGTTTATATTTGAACATATTCTTTTTTCCACTATTACCCACTTAGTGCTACGAATATCCAGTTTCATTTTCTACAGACAGAGTGTTTCAAAACTGCTCAATCAAAAGTATGGTTTAACTCTGTTAGCTGAATGCTCAGATTAGAAAGAAGTTTCACAGAATGCTTCTGTGTAGTTTATATTTGAATATATTCCTTTTTCCACTACTACGCTCTTAGCGCTCCAAATGTCCAGTTGCATTTTCTACAGAAAGAGTGTTCAGATCTGCTCAATCAAAAGTATGGTTTAACTCTGTTAGCTGAATGCACAGATCAGAAAGAAGTTTCACCGAATGATCTGTGTAGTTGATATCTGAAGACATTCCTTTTTCCACTATTACCCTCTTAGCTCTCCGAATCTCCACTTGCATTTTCTACAAAAAGAGTGTTTCATAACTGCTCAATCAAAAATATGTTTTATCTCTGTTAACTGAATTTACAGATCAGAAATAAGTTTCACAGAATGCGTCTGTGTAGTTTTTATTTGAAGATATTCTTTTTCCCAATATAGGCCTCTTAGCGCTTAGCATGTCCAATTGCAGTTTCTACAGAAAGAGTGTTTCAGAACGGCTCAATCAAAAGTAAGGTTCAACTCTGTTAGTTGAATGCACAGAACAGAAAGAATTTTCACAGAATGCTACTGTGTAGTTTATATTTGAATATATTCCTTTTTCCACTATTATCCTCTTAGCGCTCCGAATGTCCACTTGCATTTTCTACAGAAAGAGTATTCAGAACTGCGCAATCAAAAGTATGGTTTAACTCTGTTAGCTTAATGAACATATCAGTAATAAGTTTCACACAATGCTTCTGTGTAGTTTTTATTTGAAGATATTATTTTTCCCAATATAGGCCTCTTAGCGCTCAGAATGTCCAATTGCAGTTTCTACAGAAAGAGTGTTTCAGAAAGGCTCAATCAAAAGTAAGGTTCAACTCTGTTAGTTGAATGCACAGAACAGAAAGAAATTTCATACAATGCTTCTGTGTAGTTTATATTTGAACATATTCTTTTTTCCACTATTACCCACTTAGCGCTACGAATGTCCAGTTGCATTTTCTACAGACAGAGTGTTCAGATCTGCTCAATCAAAAGTATGTTTTAACTCTGTTAGCTGAATGCACAGATCAGAAATAAGTTTCACAGAATGATTCTGTGTAGTTTATATTTGGAGACATTCCTTTTTCCACTATTACCCTCTTAGCGCTCCGAATCTCCACTTGCATTTTCTAGAGAAAGAGTGTTTCAGAACGGCTCAATCAAAACTAAGGTTCAACTCTTTTAGTTGAACAAACAGAACAGAAAGAAGTTTCACACAATTCTTCTGTGTA
Source organism: Symphalangus syndactylus (assembly GCF_028878055.3). Lineage (NCBI taxonomy): Eukaryota > Metazoa > Chordata > Mammalia > Primates > Hylobatidae > Symphalangus > Symphalangus syndactylus. Next base: position 4,855,453 of record NC_072429.2, read on the forward strand.
GTTTTTATTTGTAGACATTCTTTTTCCCAATATAGGCCTCTTAGCGCTCAGAATGTCCAATTGCAGTTTCTACAGAAAGAGTGTTTCAGAACGGTTCAATCAAAAGTAAGGTTCATCTCTGTTAGTTGAATGCACAGAACAGAAAGAAGTTTCATACAATGCTTCTGTGTAGTTTATATTTGAACATATTCTTTTTTCCACTATTACCCACTTAGCGCTACGAATGTCCAGTTGCATTTTCTACAGACAGAGTGTTTCAAAACTGCTCAATCAAAAGTATGGTTTAACTCTGTTAGCTGAATGCTCAGATCAGAAAGAAGTTTCACAGAATGCTTCTGTGTAGTTTATATTTGAATATATTCCTTTTTCCACTACTACTCTCTTAGCGCTCCAAATGTCCAGTTGCATTTTCTACAGAAAGAGTGTTCAGATCTGCTCAATCAAAAGTATGGTTTAACTCTGTTAGCTGAATGCACAGATCAGAAAGAAGTTTCACCGAATGATTCTGTGTAGTTTATATTTGAAGACATTCCTTTTTCCACTATTACCCTCTTAGCGCTCCGAATCTCCACTTCCATTTTCTACAAAAAGAGTGTTTCATAACTGCTCAATCAAAAATATGTTTTATCTCTGTTAACTGAATTTACAGATCAGAAATAAGTTTCACAGAATGCATCTGTGTAGTTTTTATTTGAAGATATTCTTTTTCCCAATGTGGGCCTTTTAGCGCTTAGCATGTCCAATTGCAGTTTCTACAGAAAGAGTGTTTCAGAACGGCTCAATCAAAAGTAAGGTTCAACTCTGTTAGTTGAATGCACAGAACAGAAAGAATTTTCACAGAATGCTACTGTGTAGTTTATATTTGAATATATTCCTTTTTCCACTATTACCTTCTTAGCGCTCCGAATGTCCACTTGCATTTTCTACAGAAAGAGTGTTCAGAACTGCGCCATCAAAAGAATGGTTTAACTCTGTTAGCTTAATGAACATATCAGTAATAAGTTTCACACAATACTTCTGTGTAGTTTTTATTTGAAGATATTTTTTTTCACAATATAGGCCTCTTAGCGCTCAGAATGTCCAATTGCAGTTTCTACAGAAAGAGTGTTTCAGAAAGGCTCAATCAAAAGTAAGGTTCAACTCTGTTAGTTGAATGCACAGAACAGAAAGAAGTTTCATACAATGCTTCTGTGTAGTTTATATTTGAACATATTCTTTTTTCCACTGTTACCCACTTAGCGCTACGAATGTCCAGTTGCATTTTCTACAGACAGAGTGTTTCAAAACTGCTCAATCAAAAGTATGGTTTAACTCTGTTAGCTGAATGCTCAGATCAGAAAGAAGTTTCACAGAATGCTTCTGTGTAGTTTATATTTGAATATATTCCTTTTTCCACTACTACTCTCTTAGCGCTCCAAATGTCCAGTTGCATTTTCTACAGAAAGACTGTTCAGATCTGCTCAATCAAAAGTATGTTTTAACTCTGTTAGCTGAATGCACAGATCAGAAATAAGTTTCACAGAATGATTCTGTGTAGTTTATATTTGGAGACATTCCTTTTTCCACTATTACCCTCTTAGCGCTCCGAATCTCCACTTGCATTTTCTACAGAAAGAGTGTTTCAGAACGGCTCAATCAAAACTAAGGTTCAACTCTTTTAGTTGAACAAACAGAACAGAAAGAAGTTTCACACAATTCTTCTGTGTAGTTTTTATTTGTAGACATTCTTTTTCCCAATATAGGCCTCTTAGCGCTCAGAATGTCCAATTGCAGTTTCTACAGAAAGAGTGTTTCAGAACGGTTCAATCAAAAATAAGGTTCAACTCTGTTTGTTGAATGCACAGAACAGAAAGAAGTTTCATACAATGCTTCTGTGTAGTTTATATTTGAACATATTCTTTTTTCCACTATTACCCACTTAGCGCTACGAATGTCCAGTTGCATTTTCTACAGACAGAGTGTTTCAAAACTGCTCAATCAAAAGTATGGTTTAACTCTGTTAGCTGAATGCTCAGATCAGAAAGAAGTTTCACAGAATGCTTCTGTGTAGTTTATATTTGAATATATTCCTTTTTCCACTACTACGCTCTTAGCGCTCCAAATGTCCAGTTGCATTTTCTACAGAAAGAGTGTTCAGATCTGCTCAATCAAAAGTATGTTTTAACTCTGTTAGCTGAATGCACAGATCAGAAATAAGTTTCACAGAATGATTCTGTGTAGTTTATATTTGGAGACATTCCTTTTTCCACTATTACCCTCTTAGCGCTCCGAATCTCCACTTGCATTTTCTACAGAAAGAGTGTTTCAGAACGGCTCAATCAAAACTAAGGTTCAACTCTTTTAGTTGAACAAACAGAACAGAAAGAAGTTTCACACAATTCTTCTGTGTAGTTTTTATTTGTAGACATTCTTTTTCCCAATATAGGCCTCTTAGCGCTCAGAATGTCCAATTGCAGTTTCTACAGAAAGAGTGTTTCAGAACGGTTCAATCAAAAGTAAGGTTCATCTCTGTTAGTTGAATGCACAGAACAGAAAGAAGTTTCATACAATGCTTCTGTGTAGTTTATATTTGAACATATTCTTTTTTCCACTATTACCCACTTAGCGCTACGAATGTCCAGTTGCATTTTCTACAGACAGAGTGTTTCAAAACTGCTCAATCAAAAGTATGGTTTAACTCTGTTAGCTGAATGCTCAGATCAGAAAGAAGTTTCACAGAATGCTTCTGTGTAGTTTATATTTGAATATATTCCTTTTTCCACTACTACTCTCTTAGCGCTCCAAATGTCCAGTTGCATTTTCTACAGAAAGAGTGTTCAGATCTGCTCAATCAAAAGTATGGTTTAACTCTGTTAGCTGAATGCACAGATCAGAAAGAAGTTTCACCGAATGATTCTGTGTAGTTTATATTTGAAGACATTCCTTTTTCCACTATTACCCTCTTAGCGCTCCGAATCTCCACTTCCATTTTCTACAAAAAGAGTGTTTCATAACTGCTCAATCAAAAATATGTTTTATCTCTGTTAACTGAATTTACAGATCAGAAATAAGTTTCACAGAATGCATCTGTGTAGTTTTTATTGGAAGATATTCTTTTTCTCAATGTGGGCCTTTTAGCGCTTAGCATGTCCAATTGCAGTTTCTACAGAAAGAGTGTTTCAGAACGGCTCAATCAAAAGTAAGGTTCAACTCTGTTAGTTGAATGCACAGAACAGAAAGAATTTTCACAGAATGCTACTGTGTAGTTTATATTTGAATATATTCCTTTTTCCACTATTACCTTCTTAGCGCTCCGAATGTCCACTTGCATTTTCTACAGAAAGAGTGTTCAGAACTGCGCAATCAAAAGAATGGTTTAACTCTGTTAGCTTAATGAACATATCAGTAATAAGTTTCACACAATACTTCTGTGTAGTTTTTATTTGAAGATATTATTTTTCACAATATAGGCCTCTTAGCGCTCAGAATGTCCAATTGCAGTTTCTACAGAAAGAGTGTTTCAGAAAGGCTCAATCAAAAGTAAGGTTCAACTCTGTTAGTTGAATGCACAGAACAGAAAGAAGTTTCATACAATGCTTCTGTGTAGTTTATATTTGAACATATTCTTTTTTCCACTATTACCCACTTAGCGCTACGAATGTCCAGTTGCATTTTCTACAGACAGAGTGTTTCAAAACTGCTCAATCAAAAGTATGGTTTAACTCTGTTAGCTGAATGCTCAGATCAGAAAGAAGTTTCACAGAATGCTTCTGTGTAGTTTATATTTGAATATATTCCTTTTTCCACTACTACTCTCTTAGCGCTCCAAATGTCCAGTTGCATTTTCTACAGAAAGACTGTTCAGATCTGCTCAATCAAAAGTATGTTTTAACTCTGTTAGCTGAATGCACAGATCAGAAATAAGTTTCACAGAATGATTCTGTGTAGTTTATATTTGGAGACATTCCTTTTTCCACTATTACCCTCTTAGCGCTCCGAATCTCCACTTGCATTTTCTACAGAAAGAGTGTTTCAGAACGGCTCAATCAAAACTAAGGTTCAACTCTTTTAGTTGAACAAACAGAACAGAAAGAAGTTTCACACAATTCTTCTGTGTAGTTTTTATTTGTAGACATTCTTTTTCCCAATATAGGCCTCTTAGCGCTCAGAATGTCCTATTGCAGTTTCTACAGAAAGAGTGTTTCAGAACGGTTCAATCAAAAATAAGGTTCAACTCTGTTTGTTGAATGCACAGAACAGAAAGAAGTTTCATACAATGCTTCTGTGTAGTTTATATTTGAACATATTCTTTTTTCCACTATTACCCACTTAGCGCTACGAATGTCAGTTGCATTTTCTACAGACAGAGTGTTTCAAAACTGCTCAATCAAAAGTATGGTTTAACTCTGTTAGCTGAATGCTCAGATCAGAAAGAAGTTTCACAGAATGCTTCTGTGTAGTTTATATTTGAATATATTCCTTTTTCCACTACTACGCTCTTAGCGCTCCAAATGTCCAGTTGCATTTTCTACAGAAAGAGTGTTCAGATCTGCTCAATCAAAAGTATGGTTTAACTCTGTTAGCTGAATGCACAGATCAGAAAGAAGTTTCACCGAATAATTCTGTGTAGTTTATATTTGAAGACATTCCTTTTTCCACTATTACCCTTTTAGCGCTCCGAATCTCCACTTGCATTTTCTACAAAAAGCGTGTTTCATAACTGCTCAATCAAAAATATGTTTTATCTCTGTTAACTGAATTTACAGATCAGAAATAAGTTTCACAGAATGCATCTGTGTAGTTTTTATTTGAAGATATTCTTTTTCCCAATGTGGGCCTCTTAGCGCTTAGCATGTCCAATTGCAGTTTCTACAGAAAGAGTGTTTCAGAACGGCTCAATCAAAAGTAAGTTTCAACTCTGTTAGTTGAATGCACAGAACAGAAAGAATTTTCACAGAATGCTACTGTGTAGTTTATATTTGAATATATTCCTTTTTCCACTATTACCCTCTTAGCGCTCCGAATGTCCACTTGCATTTTCTACAGAAAGAGTGTTCAGAACTGCGCAATCAAAAGTATGGTTTAACTCTGTTAGCTTAATGAACATATCAGAAATAAGTTTCACACAATGCTTCTGTGTAGTTTTTATTTGAAGATATTATTTTTCCCAATATAGGCCTCTTAGCGCTCAGAATGTCCAATTGCAGTTTCTACAGAAAGAGTGTTTCAGAAAGGCTCAATCAAAAGTAAGGTTCAACTCTGTTAGTTGAATGCACAGAACAGAAAGAAGTTTCATACAATGCTTCTGTGTAGTTTATATTTGAACATATTCTTTTTTCCACTATTACCCACTTAGCGCTACGAATGTCCAGTTGCATTTTCTACAGACAGAGTGTTTCAAAACTGCTCAATCAAAAGTATGGTTTAACTCTGTTAGCTGAATGCTCAGATCAGAAAGAAGTTTCACAGAATGCTTCTGTGTAGTTTATATTTGAATATATTCCTTTTTCCACTACTACTCTCTTAGCGCTCCAAATGTCCAGTTGCATTTTCTACAGAAAGAGTGTTCAGATCTGCTCAATCAAAAGTATGGTTTAACTCTGTTAGCTGAACGCACAGATCAGAAGGAAGTTTCACAGAATGATTCTGTGTAGTTTATATTTGAAGACATTCCTTTTTCCACTATTAGCCTCTTAGCGCTCCGAATCTCCACTTGCATTTTCTACAGAAAGAGTGTTTCAGAACGGCTCAATCAAAACTAAAGTTCAACTCTTTTAGTTGAACAAACAGAACAGAAAGAAGTTTCACACAATTCTTCTGTGTAGTTTTTATTTGTAGACATTCTTTTTCCCAATATAGGCCTCTTAGCGCTCAGAATGTCCAATTGCAGTTTCTACAGAAAGAGTGTTTCAGAACGGCTCAATCAAAAGTAAGGTTCAACTCTGTTAGTTGAATGCACAGAACAGAAAGAAGTTTCATACAATGCTTCTGTGTAGTTTATATTTGAACATATTCTTTTTTCCACTATTACCCACTTAGTGCTACGAATATCCAGTTTCATTTTCTACAGACAGAGTGTTTCAAAACTGCTCAATCAAAAGTATGGTTTAACTCTGTTAGCTGAATGCTCAGATTAGAAAGAAGTTTCACAGAATGCTTCTGTGTAGTTTATATTTGAATATATTCCTTTTTCCACTACTACGCTCTTAGCGCTCCAAATGTCCAGTTCCATTTTATACAGAAAGAGTGTTCAGATCTGCTCAATCAAAAGTATGGTTTAACTCTGTTAGCTGAATGCACAGATCAGAAAGAAGTTTCACCGAATGATCTGTGTAGTTGATATTTGAAGACATTCCTTTTTCCACTATTACCCTCTTAGCTCTCCGAATCTCCACTTGCATTTTCTACAAAAAGAGTGTTTCATAACTGCTCAATCAAAAATATGTTTTATCTCTGTTAACTGAATTTACAGATCAGAAATAAGTTTCACAGAAGGCGTCTGTGTAGTTTTTATTTGAAGATATTATTTTCCCAATATAGGCCTCTTAGCGCTTAGCATGTCCAATTGCAGTTTCTACAGAAAGAGTGTTTCAGAACGGCTCAATCAAAAGTAAGGTTCAACTCTGTTAGTTGAATGTGCAGAACAGAAAGAATTTTCACAGAATGCTACTGTGTAGTTTATATTTGAATATATTCCTTTTTCCACTATTACCCTCTTAGCGCTCCGAATGTCCACTTGCATTTTCTACAGAAAGAGTGTTCAGAACTGCGCAATCAAAAGTATGGTTTAACTCTGTTAGCTTAATGAACATATCAGTAATAAGTTTCACACAATGCTTCTGTGTAGTTTTTATTTGAAGATATTATTTTTCCCAATATAGGCCTCTTAGCGCTCAGAATGTCCAATTGCAGTTTCTACAGAAAGAGTGTTTCAGAAAGGCTCAATCAAAAGTAAGGTTCAACTCTGTTAGTTGAATGCACAGAACAGAAAGAAATTTCATACAATGCTTCTGTGTAGTTTATATTTGAACATATTCTTTTTTCCACTATTACCCACTTAGCGCTACGAATGTCCAGTTGCATTTTCTACAGACAGAGTGTTTCAAAACTGCTCAATCAAAAGTATGGTTTAACTCTGTTAGCTGAATGCTCAGATCAGAAAGAAGTTTCACAGAATGCTTCTGTGTAGTTTATATTTGAATATATTCCTTTTTCCACTACTACTCTCTTAGCGCTACAAATGTCCAGTTGCATTTTCTACAGAAAGAGTGTTCAGATCTGCTCAATCAAAAGTATGTTTTAACTCTGTTAGCTGAATGCACAGATCAGAAAGAAGTTTCACAGAATGATTCTGTGTAGTTTATATTTGGAGACATTCCTTTTTCCACTATTACCCTCTTAGCGCTCCGAATCTCCACTTGCATTTTCTACAGAAAGAGTGTTTCAGAACGGCTCAATCAAAACTAAGGTTCAACTCTTTTAGTTGAACAAACAGAACAGAAAGAAGTTTCACACAATTCTTCTGTGTAGTTTTTATTTGTAGACATTCTTTTTCCCAATATAGGCCTCTTAGCGCTCAGAATGTCCAATTGCAGTTTCTACAGAAAGAGTGTTTCAGAACGGTTCAATCAAAAGTAAGGTTCATCTCTGTTAGTTGAATGCACAGAACAGAAAGAAGTTTCATACAATGCTTCTGTGTAGTTTATATTTGAACATATTCTTTTTTCCACTATTACCCACTTAGCGCTACGAATGTCCAGTTGCATTTTCTACAGACAGAGTGTTTCAAAACTGCTCAATCAAAAGTATGGTTTAACTCTGTTAGCTGAATGCTCAGATCAGAAAGAAGTTTCACAGTATGCTTCTGTGTAGTTTATATTTGAATATATTCCTTTTTCCACTACTACGCTCTTAGCGCTCCAAATGTCCAGTTGCATTTTCTACAGAAAGAGTGTTCAGATCTGCTCAATCAAAAATATGGTTTAACTCTGTTAGCTGAATGCACAGATCAGAAAGAAGTTTCACCGAATGATTCTGTGTAGTTTATATTTGAAGACATTACTTTTTCCACTATTACCCCCTTAGCGCTCCGAATCTAAACTTGCATTTTCTACAAAAAGAGTGTTTCATAACTGCTCAATCAAAAATATGTTTTACCTCTGTTAACTGAATTTACAGATCAGAAATAAGTTTCACAGAATGCATCTGTGTAGTTTTTATTTGAAGATATTCTTTTTCCCAATGTAGGCCTCTTAGCGCTTAGCATGTCCAATTGCAGTTTCTACAGAAAGAGTGTTTCAGAACGGCTCAGTCAAAAGTAAGGTTCAACTCTGTTAGTTGAATGCACAGAACAGAAAGAATTTTCACAGAATGATTCTGTGTAGTTTATATTTGGAGACATTCCTTTTTCCACTATTACGCTCTTAGCGCTCCGAATCTCCACTTGCATTTTCTACAGAAAGAGTGTTTCAGAACGGCTCAATCAAAACTAAGGTTCAACTCTTTTAGTTGAACAAACAGAACAGAAAGAAGTTTAACACAATTCTTCTGTGTAGTTTTTATTTTTAGACATTCTTTTTCCCAATATAGGCCTCCTAGCGCTCAGAATGTCCAATTGCAGTTTCTACAGAAAGAGTGTTTCAGAACGGCTCAATCAAAAGTAAGGTTCAACTCTGTTAGTTGAATGCACAGAACAGAAAGAAGTTTCATACAATGCTTCTGTGTAGTTTATATTTGAACATATTCTTTTTTCCACTATTACCCACTTAGCGCTACGAATGTCCAGTTGCATTTTCTACAGACAGTGTGTTTCAATACTGCTCAATCAAAAGTATGGTTTAACTCTGTTAGCTGAATGCTCAGATCAGAAAGAAGTTTCACAGAATGGTTCTGTGTAGTTTATATTTGAATATATTCCTTTTTCCACTACTACGCTCTTAGCGCTCCAAATGTCCAGTTGCATTTTCTACAGAAAGAGTGTTCAGATCTGCTCAATCAAAAGTATGGTTTAACACTGTTAGCTGAATGCACAGATCAGAAAGAAGTTTCACCGAATGATTCTGTGTAGTTTATAATTGAAGACATTCCTTTTTCCACTATTACCCTCTTAGCGCTCCGAATCTCCACTTGCATTTTCTACAAAAAGAGTGTTTCATAACTGCTCAATCAAAAATATGTTTTATCTCTGTTAACTGAATTTACAGATCAGAAATAAGTTTCACAGAATGCATCTGTGTAGTTTTTATTTGAAGATATTCTTTTTCCCAATGTAGGCCTCTTAGCGCTTAGCATGTCCAATTGCAGTTTCTACAGAAAGAGTGTTTCAGAACGGCTCAATCAAAAGTAAGGTTGAACTCTGTTAGTTGAATGCACAGAACAGAAAGAATTTTCACAGAATGCTACTGTGTAGTTTATATTTGAATATATTCCTTTTTCCACTATTACCCTCTTAGCGCTCCGAATGTCCACTTGCATTTTCTACAGAAAGAGTGTTCAGAACTGCGCAATCAAAAGTATGGTTTAACTCTGTTAGCTTAATGAACATATCAGGAATAAGTTTCACACAATGCTTCTGTGTAGTTTTTATTTGAAGATATTATTTTTCCCAATAGAGGCCTCTTAGCGCTCAGAATGTCCAATTGCAATTTCTACAGAAAGAGTGTTTCAGAAAGGCTCAATCAAAAGTAAGGTTCAACTCTGATAGTTGAATGCACAGAACAGAAAGAAGTTTCATACAATGCTTCTGTGTAGTTTATATTTGAACATATTCTTTTTTCCACTATTACCCACTTAGCGCTACGAATGTCCAGTTGCATTTTCTACAGAGAGAGTGTTTCAAAACTGCTTAATCAAAAGTATGGTTTAACTCTGTTAGCTGAATGCTCAGATCAGAAAGAATTTTCACAGAATGCTTCTGTGTAGTTTATATTTGAATATATTTCTTTTTCCACTACTACTCTCTTAGCGCTCCAAATGTCCAGTTGCATTTTCTACAGAAAGAGTGTTCAGATCTGCTCAATCAAAAGTATGGTTTAACTCTGTTAGCTGAATGCACAGATCAGAAAGAAGTTTCACAGAATGATTCTGTGTAGTTTATATTTGGAGACATTCCTTTTTCCACTATTACCCTCTTAGGGCTCTGAAACCCCACTTGCATTTTCTACAGAAAGAGTGTTTCAGAACGGCTCAATCAAAACTAATGTTCAACTCTTTTAGTTGAACAAACAGAACAGAAAGAAGTTTCACACAATTCTTCTGTGTAGTTTTTATTTGTAGACATTCTTTTTCCCAATATAGGCCTCTTAGCGCTCAGAATGTCCAATTGCAGTTTCTACAGAAATAGTGTTTCAGAACGGCTCAATCAAAAGTAAGGTTCAACTCTGTTAGTTGAATGCACAGAACAGAAAGAAGTTTCATACAATGCTTCTGTGTAGTTTATATTTGAACATATTCTCTTTTCCACTATTACCCACTTAGCGCTACGAATGTCCAGTTGCATTTTCTACAGACAGAGTGTTTCAAAACTGCTCAATCAAAAGTATGGTTTAACTCTGTTAGCTGAATGCTCAGATCAGAAAAAAGTTTCACAGAATGCTTCTGTGTAGTTTATATTTGAATATATTCCTTTTTCCACTACTACTCTCTTAGCGCTCCAAAAGTCCAGTTGCATTTTCTACAGAAAGAGTGTTCAGATCTGCTCAATCAAAAGTATGGTTTAACTCTGTTAGCTGAATGCACAGATCAGAAGGAAGTTTCACAGAATGATTCTGTGTAGTTTATATTTGGAGACATTCCTTTTTCCACTATTACCCTCTTAGCGCTCCGAATCTCCACTTGCATTTTCTACAGAAAGAGTGTTTCAGAACGGCTCAATCAAAACTAAGGTTCAACTCTTTTAGTTGAACAAACAGAACAGAAAGAAGTTTCACACAATTCTTCTGTGTAGTTTTTATTTGTAGACATTCCTTTTAACAATATAGGCCTCCTAGCGCTCAGAATGTCCAATTGCAGTTTCTACAGAAAGAGTGTTTCAGAACGGCTCAATCAAAAGTAAGGTTCAACTCTCTTAGTTGAATGCACAGAACAGAAAGAAGTTTCATACAATGATTCTTTGTAGTTTATATTTGAACATATTCTTTTTTCCACTATAACACACTTAGCGCTACGAATGTCCAGTTGCATTTTCTACAGACAGTGTGTTTCAAAACTGCTCAATCAAAAGTATGGTTTAACTCTGTTAGCTGAATGCTCAGATCGGAAAGAAGTTTCACAGAATGCTTCTGTGTAGTTTATATTTGAATATATTCCTTTTTCCACTACTACGCTCTTAGCGCTCCAAATGTCCAGTTGCATTTTCTACAGAAAGAGTGTTCAGATCTGCTCAATCAAAAGTATGGTTTAACCCTGTTAGCTGAATGCACAGATCAGAAAGAAGTTTCACCGAATGATTCTGTGTAGTTTATATTTGAAGACATTCCTTTTTCCACTATTACCCTCTTAGCGCTCCGAATCTCCACTTGCATTTTCTACAAAAAGAGTGTTTCATAACTGCTCAATCAAAAATATGTTTTATCTCTGTTAACTGAATTTACAGATCAGAAATAAGTTTCACAGAATGCATCTGAGTAGTTTTTATTTGAAGATATTCTATTTCCCAATGTAGGCCTCTTAGCGCTTAGCATGTCCAATTGCAGTTTCTACAGAAAGAGTGTTTCAGAACGGCTCAATCAAAAGTAAGGTTCAACTCTGTTGGTTGAATGCACAGAACAGAAAGAATTTTCACAGAATGATTCTGTGTAGTTTATATTTGGAGACATTCCTTTTTCCACTATTACCCTCTTAGCGCTCCGAATCTCCACTTGCATTTTCTACAGAAAGAGTGTTTCAGAACAGCTCAATCAAAACTAAGGTTCAACTCTTTTAGTTGAACAAACAGAACAGAAAGAAGTTTAACACAATTCTTCTGTGTAGTTTTTATTTCTAGACATTCTTTTTCCCAATATAGGCCTCCTAGCGCTCAGAATGTCCAATTGCAGTTTCTACAGAAAGAGTGTTTCAGAACGGCTCAATCAAAAGTAAGGTTCAACTCTGTTAGTTGAATGCACAGAACAGAAAGAAGTTTCATACAATGCTTCTGTGTAGTTTATATTTGAACATATTCTTTTTTCCACTATTACCCACTTAGCGCTACGAATGTCCAGTTGCATTTTCTACAGACAGTGTGTTTCAATACTGCTCAATCAAAAGTATGGTTTAACTCTGTTAGCTGAATGCTCAGATCAGAAAGAAGTTTCACAGAATGGTTCTGTGTAGTTTATATTTGAATATATTCCTTTTTCCACTACTACGCTCTTAGCGCTCCAAATGTCCAGTTGCATTTTCTACAGAAAGAGTGTTCAGATCTGCTCAATCAAAAGTATGGTTTAACACTGTTAGCTGAATGCACAGATCAGAAAGAAATTTCACCGAATGATTCTGTGTAGTTTATATTTGAAGACATTCCTTTTTCCACAATTACCCTCTTAGCGCTCCGAATCTCCACTTGCATTTTCTACAAAAAGAGTGTTTCATAACTGCTCAATCAAAAATATGTTTTATCTCTGTTAACTGAATTTACAGATCAGAAATAAGTTTCACAGAATGCATCTGTGTAGTTTTTATTTGAAGATATTCTTTTTCCCAATGTAGGCCTCTTAGCGCTTAGCATGTCCAATTGCAGTTTCTACAGAAAGAGTGTTTCAGAACGGCTCAATCAAAAGTAAGGTTGAACTCTGTTAGTTGAATGCACAGAACAGAAAGAATTTTCACAGAATGCTACTGTGTAGTTTATATTTGAATATATTCCTTTTTCCACTATTACCCTCTTAGTGCTCCGAATGTCCACTTGCATTTTCTACAGAAAGAGTGTTCAGAACTGCGCAATCAAAAGTATGGTTAAACTCTGTTAGCTTAATGAACATATCAGGAATAAGTTTCACACAATGCTTCTGTGTAGTTTTTATTTGAAGATATTATTTTTCCCAATATAGGCCTCTTAGCGCTCAGAATGTCCAATTGCAGTTTCTACAGAAAGAGTGTTTCAGAACGGCTCAATCAAAAGTAAGGTTCAACTCTGTTAGTTGAATGCACAGAACAGAAAGAAGTTTCATACAATGCTTCTGTGTAGTTTATATTTGAACATATTCTTTTTTCCACTATTACCCACTTAGCGCTACGAATGTCCAGTTGCATTTTCTACAGACAGTGTGTTTCAAAACTGCTAAATCAAAAGTATGGTTTAACTCTGTTAGCTGAATGCTCAGATCAGAAAGAAGTTTCACAGAATGCTTCTGTGTAGTTTATATTTGAATATATTCCTTTTTCCACTACTACGCTCTTAGCGTTCCAAATGTCCAGTTGCATTTTCTACAGAAAGAGTGTTCAGATCTGCTCTATCAAAAGTATGGTTTAACTCTGTTAGCTGAATGCACAGATCAGAAAGAAGTTTCACCGAATGATTCTGTGTAGTTTATATTTGAAGACATTCCTTTTTCCACTATTACCCTCTTAGCGCTCCGAATCTCCACTTGCATTTCCTACAAAAAGAGTGTTTCATAACTGCTCAATCAAAAATATGTTTTATCTCTGTTAACTGAATTTACAGATCAGAAATAAGTTTCACAGAATGCATCTGTGTAGTTTTTATTTGAAGATATTCTTTTTCCCAATATAGGCCTCTTAGCGCTTAGCATGTCCAATTGCAGTTTCTACAGAAAGAGTGTTTCAGAACGGCTCAATCAAAAGTAAGGTTCAACTCTGTTGGTTGAATGCACAGAACAGAAAGAATTTTCACAGAATGCTACTGTGTAGTTTATATTTGAATATATTCCTTTTTCCACTATTACCCTCTTAGCGCTCCGAAGGTCCACTTGCATTTTCTACAGAAAGAGTGTTCAGAACTGCGCAATCAAAAGTATGGTTTAACTCTGTTAGCTTAATGAACATACCAGAAATAAGTTTCACAAAATGCTTCTGTGTAGTTTTTATTTGAAGATATTATTTTTCCCAATAGAGGCCTCTTAGCGCTCAGAATGTCCAATTGCAGTTTCTACAGAAAGAGTGTTTCAGAAAGGCTCAATCAAAAGTAAGGTTCAACTCTGTTAGTTGAATGCACAGAACAGAAAGAAGTTTCATACAATGCTTCTGTGTAGTTTATATTTGAACATATTCTTTTTTCCACTATTACCCACTTAGCGCTACGAATGTCCAGTTGCATTTTCTACAGACAGAGTGTTTCAAAACTGCTCAATCAAAAGTATGGTTTAACTCTGTTAGCTGAATGCTCAGATCAGAAAGAAGTTTCACAGAATGCTTCTGTGTAGTTTATATTTGAATATATTCCTTTTTCCACTACTACGCTCTTAGCGCTCCAAATGTCCAGTTGCATTTTCTACAGAAAGAGTGTTCAGATCTGCTCAATCAAAAGTATGGTTTAACTCTGTTAGCTGAATGCACAGATCAGAAAGAAGTTTCACCGAATGATTCTGTGTAGTTTATATTTGAAGACATTCCTTTTTCCACTATTACCCTCTTAGCCCTCCGAATCTCCACTTGCATTTTCTACAAAAAGAGTGTTTCAGAACGGCTCAATCAAAACAAAGGTTCAACTCTTTTAGTTGAACAAACAGAACCGAAAGTAGTTTCACACAATTCTTCTGTGTAGTTTTTATTTGTAGACATTCTTTTTCCCAATATAGGCCTCTTAGCGCTCAGAATGTCCAATTGCAGTTTCTACAGAAAGAGGGTTTCAGAACGGCTCAATCAAAAGTAAGGTTCAACTCTGTTAGTTGAATGCACAGAACAGAATGAAGTTTCATACAATGCTTCTGTGTAGTTTATATTTGAACATATTCTTTTTTCCACTATTACCCACTTAGCGCTACGAATGTCCAGTTGCATTTTCTACAGACAGAGTGTTTCAAAACTGCTCAATCAAAAGTATGGTTTAACTCTGTTAGCTGAATGCTCAGATCAGAAAGAAGTTTCACAGAATGCTTCTGTGTAGTTTATATTTGAATATATTCCTTTTTCCACTACTACGCTCTTAGCGCTCCAAATGTCCAGTTGCATTTTCTACAGAAAGAGTGTTCAGATCTGCTCAATCAAAAGTATGGTTTAACTCTGTTAGCTGAATGCACAGATCAGAAAGAAGTTTCACAGAATGATTCTGTGTAGTTTATATTTGGAGACATTCCTTTTTCCACTATTACCCTCTTAGCGCTCCGAATCTCCACTTGCATTTTCTACAGAAAGAGTGTTTCATAACTGCTCAATCAAAAATATGCTTTATCTCTGTTAACTGAATTTACAGATCAGAAATAAGTTTCACAGAATGCATCTGTGTAGTTTTTATTTGAAGATATTCTTTTTCCCAATGTAGGCCTCTTAGCGCTTAGCATGTCCAATTGCAGTTTCTACAGAAAGAGTGTTTCAGAACGGCTCAATCAAAAGTAAGGTTCAACTCTGTTAGTTGAATGCACAGAACAGAAAGAATTTTCACAGAATGCTACTGTGTAGTTTATATTTGAATATATTCCTTTTTCCACTATTACCCTCTTAGCGCTCCGAATGTCCACTTGCATTTTCTACAGAAAGAGTGTTCAGAACTGCGCAATCAAAAGTATGGTTTAACTCTGTTAGCTTAATGAACATATCAGGAATAAGTTTCACACAATGCTTCTGTGTAGTTTTTATTTGTAGATATTGTTTTTCCCAATAGAGGCCTCTTAGCGCTCAGAATGTCCAATTGCAGTTTCTACAGAGAGAGTGTTTCAGAACGGTTCAATCAAAAGTAAGGTTCAACTCTGTTAGTTGAATGCACAGAACAGAAAGAAGTTTCATACAATGCTTCTGTGTAGTTTATATTTGAACATATTCTTTTTTCCACTATTACCCACTTAGCGCTACGAATGTCCAGTTGCATTTTCTACAGACAGAGTGTTTCAAAACTGCTCAATCAAAAGTATGGTTTAACTCGGTTAGCTGAATGCTCAGATTAGAAAGAAGTTTCACAGAATGCTTCTGTGTAGTTTATATTTGAATATATTCCTTTTTCCACTACTACTCTCTTAGCGCTCCAAATGTCCAGTTGCATTTTCTACAGAAAGAGTGTTCAGATCTGCTCAATCAAAAGTATGTTTTAACTCTGTTAGCTGAATGCACAGATCAGAAAGAAGTTTCACAGAATGATTCTGTGTAGTTTATATTTGGAGACATTCCTTTTTCCACTATTACCCTCTTAGCGCTCCGAATCTCCACTTGCATTTTCTACAGAAAGAGTGTTTCAGAACGGCTCAATCAAAACAAAGGTTCAACTCTTTTAGTTGAACAAACAGAACAGAAAGAAGTTTCACACAATTCTTCTGTGTAGTTTTTATTTGTAGACATTCTTTTTCCCAATATAGGCCTCTTAGCGCTCAGAATGTCCAATTGCAGTTTCTACAGAAAGAGTGTTTCACAACGGCTCAATCAAAAGTAAGGTTCAACTCTGTTAGTTGAATGCACAGAACAGAATGAAGTTTCATACAATGCTTCTGTGTAGTTTATATTTGAACATATTTTTTTTCCACTATTACCCACTTAGCGCTACGAATGTCCAGTTGCATTTTCTACAGACAGAGTGTTTCAAAACTGCTCAATCAAAAGTATGGTTTAACTCTGTTAGCTGAATGCTCAGATCAGAAAGAAGTTTCACAGAATGCTTCTGTGTAGTTTATATTTGAATATATTCCTTTTTCCACTACTACGCTCTTAGCGCTCCAAATGTCCAGTTGCATTTTCTACAGAAAGAGTGTTCAGATCTGCTCAATCAAAAGTATGGTTTAACTCTGTTAGCTGAATGCACAGATCAGAAAGAAGTTTCACAGAATGATTCTGTGTAGTTTATATTTGGAGACATTCCTTTTTCCACTATTACCCTCTTAGCGCTCCGAATCTCCACTTGCATTTTCTACATAAAGAGTGTTTCATAACTGCTCAATCAAAAATATGCTTTATCTCTGTTAACTGAATTTACAGATCAGAAATAAGTTTCACAGAATGCATCTGTGTAGTTTTTATTTGAAGATATTCTTTTTCCCAATGTAGGCCTCTTAGCGCTTAGCATGTCCAATTGCAGTTTCTACAGAAAGAGTGTTTCAGAACGGCTCAATCAAAAGTAAGGTTCAACTCTGTTAGTTGAATGCACAGAACAGAAAGAATTTTCACAGAATGCTACTGTGTAGTTTATATTTGAATATATTCCTTTTTCCACTATTACCCTCTTAGTGCTCCGAATGTCCACTTGCATTTTCTACAGAAAGAGTGTTCAGAACTGCGCAATCAAAAGTATGGTTTAACTCTGTTAGCTTAATGAACATATCAGGAATAAGTTTCACACAATGCTTCTTTGTAGTTTTTATTTGTAGATATTATTTTTCCCAATAGAGGCCTCTTAGCGCTCAGAATGTCCAATTGCAGTTTCTACAGAGAGAGTGTTTCAGAACGGTTCAATCAAAAGTAAGGTTCAACTCTGTTTGTTGAATGCACAGAACAGAAAGAAGTTTCATACAATGCTTCTGTGTAGTTTATATTTGAACATATTCTTTTTTCCACTATTACCCACTTAGCGCTACGAATGTCCAGTTGCATTTTCTACAGACAGAGTGTTTCAAAACTGCTCAATCAAAAGTATGGTTTAACTCGGTTAGCTGAATGCTCAGATTAGAAAGAAGTTTCACAGAATGCTTCTGTGTAGTTTATATTTGAATATATTCCTTTTTCCACTACTACTCTCTTAGCGCTCCAAATGTCCAGTTGCATTTTCTACAGAAAGAGTGTTCAGATCTGCTCAATCAAAAGTATGTTTTAACTCTGTTAGCTGAATGCACAGATCAGAAAGAAGTTTCACAGAATGATTCTGTGTAGTTTATATTTGGAGACGTTCCTTTTTCCACTATTACCCTCTTAGCGCTCCGAATCTCCACTTGCATTTTCTACAAAAAGAGTGTTTCATAACTGCTCAATCAAAAATATGTTTTATCTCTGTTAACTGAATTTACAGATCAGAAATAAGTTTCACAGAATGCATCTGTGTAGTTTTTATTTGAAGATATTCTATTTCCCAATGTAGGCCTCTTAGCGCTTAGCATGTCCAATTGCAGTTTCTACAGAAAGAGTGTTTCAGAACGGCTCAATCAAAAGTAAGGTTCAACTCTGTTGGTTGAATGCACAGAACAGAAAGAATTTTCACAGAATGATTCTGTGTAGTTTATATTTGGAGACATTCCTTTTTCCACTATTACCCTCTTAGCGCTCCGAATCTCCACTTGCATTTTCTACAGAAAGAGTGTTTCAGAACGGCTCAATCAAAACTAAGGTTCAACTCTTTTAGTTGAACAAACAGAACAGAAAGAAGTTTAACACAATTCTTCTGTGTAGTTTTTATTTCTAGACTTTCTTTTTCCCAATATAGGCCTCCTAGCACTCAGAATGTCCAATTGCAGTTTCTACAGAAAGAGTGTTTCAGAACGGCTCAATCAAAAGTAAGGTTCAACTCTGTTAGTTGAATGCACAGAACAGAAAGAAGTTTCATACAATGCTTCTGTGTAGTTTATATTTGAACATATTCTTTTTTCCACTATTACCCACTTAGCGCTACGAATGTCCAGTTGCATTTTCTACAGACAGAGTGTTTCAAAACTGCTCAATCAAAAGTATGGTTTAACTCTATTAGCTGAATGCTCAGATCAGAAAGAAGTTTCACAGAATGCTTCTGTGTAGTTTATATTTGAATATATTCCTTTTTCCACTACTACGCTCTTAGCGCTCCAAATGTCCAGTTGCATTTTCTACAGAAAGTGTGTTCAGATCTGCTCAATCAAAAGTATGGTTTAACTCTGTTAGCTGAATGCACAGATCAGAAAGAAGTTTCACAGAATGATTCTGTGTAGTTTATATTTGGAGACATTCCTTTTTCCACTATTACCCTCTTAGCGCTCCGAATCTCCACTTGCATTTTCTACAGAAAGAGTGTTTCAGAACGGCTCAATCAAAACTAAGGTTCAACTCTTTTAGTTGAACAAACAGAACAGAAAGAACTTTCACACAATTCTTCTGTGTAGTTTTTATTTGTAGACATTCTTTTTCCCAATATAGGCCTCTTAGCGCTCAGAATGTCCAATTGCAGTTTCTACAGAAAGAGTGTTTCAGAACGGCTCAATCAAAAGTAAGGTTCAACTCTGTTAGTTGAATGCACAGAACAGAAAGAAGTTTCATACAATGCTTCTGTGTAGTTTATATTTGAACATATTCTTTTTTCCACTATTACCCACTTAGCGCTACGAATGTCCAGTTGCATTTTCTACAGACAGAGTGTTTCAAAACTGCTCAATCAAAAGTATGGTTTAACTCTGTTAGCTGAATGCTCAGATCAGAAAGAAGTTTCACAGAATGCTTCTGTGTAGTTTATATTTGAATATATTCCTTTTTCCACTACTACGCTCTTAGCGCTCCAAATGTCCAGTTGCATTTTCTACAGAAAGAGTGTTCAGATCTGCTCAATCAAAAGTATGGTTTAACTCTGTTAGATGAATGCACAGATCAGAAAGAAGTTTCACCGAATGATTCCTTGTAGTTTATATTTGAAGACATTCCTTTTTCCACTATTACCCTCTTAGCGCTCCGAATCTCCACTTGCATTTTCTACAAAAAGAGTGTTTCATAACTGCTCAATCAAAAATATGTTTTATCTCTGTTAACTGAACTTACAGATCAGAAATAAGTTTCACAGAATGCATCTGTGTAGTTTTTATTTGAAGATATTCTTTTTCCCAATGTAGGCCTCTTAGCGCTTAGCATGTCCAATTGCTGTTTCTACAGAAAGAGTGTTTCAGAACGGCTCAATCAAAAGTAAGGTTCAACTCTGTTAGTTGAATGCACAGAACAGAAAGAATTTTCACAGAATGCTACTGTGTAGTTTATATTTGAATATATTCCTTTTTCCACTATTACCCTCTTAGCGCTCCGAATGTCCACTTGCATTTTATACAGAAAGAGTGTTCAGAACTGCGCAATCAAAAGTATGGTTTAACTCTGTTAGCTTAATGAACATATCAGAAATAAGTTTCACACAATGCTTCTGTGTAGTTTCTATTTGAAGATATTATTTTTTCCAATAGAGGCCTCTTAGCGCTCAGAATGTCCAATTGCAGTTTCTACAGAAAGAGTGTTTCAGAAAGGCTCAATCAAAAGTAAGGTTCAACTCTGTTAGTTGAATGCACAGAACAGAAAGAAGTTTCATACAATGCTTCTGTGTAGTTTATATTTGAACATATTCTTTTTTCCACTATTACCCACTTAGCGCTACGAATGTCCAGTTGCATTTTCTACAGACAGAGTGTTTCAAAACTGCTCAATCAAAATTATGGTTTAACTCTGTTAGCTGAATGCTCAGATCAGAAAGAAGTTTCACAGAATGCTTCTGTGTAGTTTATATTTGAATATATTCCTTTTTCCACTACTACGCTCTTAGCGCTCCAAATGTCCAGTTGCATTTTCTACAGAAAGAGTGTTCAGATCCGCTTAATCAAAAATATGGTTTAACTCCGTTAGCTGAATGCACAGATCAGAAAGATGTTTCACCGAATGATTCTGTGTAGTTTACATTTGAAGACATTCCTTTTTCCACT
The DNA here is from genome assembly GCF_028878055.3 of Symphalangus syndactylus. Lineage (NCBI taxonomy): Eukaryota > Metazoa > Chordata > Mammalia > Primates > Hylobatidae > Symphalangus > Symphalangus syndactylus. The sequence continues at coordinate 4,876,137 of NC_072429.2, forward strand.
ATTACCCTCTTAGCGCTCAGAATCTCCACTTGCATTTTCTACAAAAAAGTGTTTCATAACTGCTCAATCAAAAATATGTTTTATCTCTGTTAACTGAATTTACAGATCAGAAATAAGTTTCACAGAATGCATCTGTGTAGTTTTTATTTGAAGATATTTTTTTTCCCAATGTAGGCCTCTTAGCGCTTAGCATGTCCAATTGCAGTTTCTACAGAAAGAGTGTTTCAGAACGGCTCAATCAAAAGTAAGGTTCAACTCTTTTAGTTGAATGCACAGAACAGAAAGAATTTTCACAGAATGCTACTGTGTAGTTTATATTTGAATATATTCCTTTTTCCACTATTACCCTCTTAGTGCTCCGAATGTCCACTTGCATTTTATACAGAAAGAGTGTTCAGAACTGCGCAATCAAAAGTATGGTTTAACTCTGTTAGCTTAATGAACATATCAGAAATAAGTTTCACACAATGCTTCTGTGTAGTTTTTATTTGAAGATATTATTTTTCCCAATATAGACCTCTTAGCGCTCAGAATGTCCAATTGCAGTTTCTACAGAAAGAGTGTTTCAGAAAGGCTCAATCAAAGGTAAGGTTCAACTCTGTTAGTTGAATGCACACAACAGAAAGAAGTTTCATACAATGCTTCTGTGTAGTTTATATTTGAACATATTCTTTTTTCCACTATTACCCACTTAGCGCTACGAATGTCCAGTTGCATTTTCTACAGACAGAGTGTTTCAAAACTGCTCAATCAAAAGTATGGTTTAAATCTGTTAGCTGAATGCTCAGATCAGAAAGAAGTTTTACAGAATGCTTCTGTGTAGTTTATATTTGAATATATTCCTTTTTCCACTACTACTCTCTTAGCGCTCAAAATGTCCAGTTGCATTTTCTACAGAAAGACTGTTCAGATCTGCTCAATCAAAAGTATGGTTTAACTCTGTTAGCTGAATGCACAGATCAGAAAAAAGTTTCACAGAATGATTCTGTGTAGTTTATATTTGGAGACATTCCTTTTTCCACTATTACCCTCTTAGGGCTCTGAATCTCCACTTGCATTTTCTACAGAAAGAGTGTTTCAGAACGGCTCAATCAAAACTAATGTTCAACTCTGTTAGTTGAACAAACAGAACAGAAAGAAGTTTCACACAATTCTTCTGTGTAGTTTTTATTTGTAGACATTCTTTTTCCCAATATAGGCCTCTTAGCGCTCAGAATGTCCAATTGCAGTTTCTACAGAAAGAGTGTTTCAGAACGGCTCAATCAAAAGTAAGGTTCAACTCTGTTAGTTGAATGCACAGAACAGAAAGAAGTTTCATACAATGACTCTGTGTAGTTTATATTTGAACATATTTTTTTTCCACTATTACCCACTTAGCGCTACGAATGTCCAGTTGCATTTTCTACAGACAGAGTGTTTCAAAACTGCTCAATCAAAAGTATGGTTTAACTCTGTTAGCTGAATGCTCAGATCAGAAAGAAGTTTCACAGAATGCTTCTGTGTAGTTTATATTTGAATATATTCCTTTTTCCACTACTACGCTCTTAGCGCTCCAAATGTCCAGTTGCATTTTCTACAGAAAGAGTGTTCAGATCTGCTCAATCAAAAATATGGTTTAACTCTGTTAGCTGAATGCACAGATCAGAAAGAAGTTTCACCGAATGATTCTGTGTAGTTTATATTTGAAGACATTCCTTTTTCCACTATTACCCTCTTAGCGCTCCGAATCTCCACTTGCATTTTCTACAAAAAGAGTGTTTCATAACTGCTCAATCAAAAATATGTTTTATCTCTGTTAACTGAATTTACAGATCAGAAATAAGCTTCACAGAATGCATCTGTGTAGTTTTTATTTGAAGATATTCTTTTTCCCAATGTAGGCCTCTTAGCGCTTAGCATGTCCAATTGCAGTTTCTACAGAAAGAGTGTTTCAGAACGGCTCAATCAAAAGTAAGGTTCAACTCTGTTAGTTGAATGCACAGAACAGAAAGAATTTTCACAGAATGCTACTGTGTAGTTTATATTTGAATATATTCCTTTTTCCACTATTACCCTCTTAGCGCTCGGAATGTCCACTTGCATTTTCTACAGAAAGAGTGTTCAGAACTGCGCAATCAAAAGTGTGGTTTAACTCTGTTAGCTTAATGATCATATCAGAAATACGTTTCACACAATGCTTCTGTGTAGTTTTTATTTGAAGATATTATTTTTCCCACTATAGGCCTCTTAGCGCTCAGAATGTCCAATTGCAGTTTCTACAGAAAGAGTGTTTCAGAAAGGCTCAATCAAAAGTAAGGTTGAACTCTGTTAGTTGAATGCACAGAACAGAAAGAAGTTTCATACAATGCTTCTGTGTAGCTTGTATTTGAACATATTCTTTTTTCCACTATTACCCACTTAGCGCTACGAATGTCCAGTTGCATTTTCTACAGACAGAGTGTTTCAAAACTGCTCATTCAAAAGTATGGTTTAACTCTGTTAGCTGAATGCTCAGAGCAGAAAGAAGTTTCACAGAATGCTTCTGTGTAGTTTATATTTGAATATATTCCTTTTTCCACTACTACCCTCTTAGCGCTCAAAATGTCCAGTTGCATTTTCTACAGAAAGAGTGTTCAGATCTGCTCAATCAAAAGTATGGTTTAACTCTGTTAGCTGAATGCACAGATCAGAAAAAAGTTTCACAGAATGATTCTGTGTAGTTTATATTTGGAGACATTCCTTTTTCCACTATTACCCTCTTAGGGCTCTGAATCTCCACTTGCATTTTCTACAGAAAGAGTGTTTCAGAACGGCTCAATCAAAACTAAGGTTCAACTCTTTTAGTTGAACAAACAGAACAGAAAGAAGTTTCACACAATTCTTCTGTGTAGTTTTTATTTGTAGACATTCTTTTTCCCAATATAGGCCTCTTAGCCCTCAGAATGTCTAATTGCAGTTTCTACAGAAAGAGTGTTTCAGAACGGCTCAATCAAAAGTAAGGTTCAACTCTGTTAGTTGAATTCACAGAACAGAAAGAAGTTTCATACAATGCTTCTGTGTAGTTTATATTTGAACATATTCTTTTTTCCACTATTACCCACTTAGCGCTACGAATGTCCAGTTGCATTTTCTACAGACAGAGTGTTTCAAAACTGCTCAATCAAAAGTATGGTTTAACTCTGTTAGCTGAATGCTCAGATCAGAAAGAAGTTTCACAGTATGCTTCTGTGTAGTTTATATTTGAATATATTCCTTTTTCCACTACTAAGCTCTTAGCGCTCCAAATGTCCAGTTGCATTTTCTACAGAAAGAGTGTTCAGATCTGCTCAATCAAAAATATGGTTTAACTCTGTTAGCTGAATGCACAGATCAGAAAGAAGTTTCACCGAATGATTCTGTGTAGTTTATATTTGAAGACATTACTTTTTCCACTATTACCCCCTTAGCGCTCCGAATCTAAACTTGCATTTTCTACAAAAAGAGTGTTTCATAACTGCTCAATCAAAAATATGTTTTACCTCTGTTAACTGAATTTACAGATCAGAAATAAGTTTCACAGAATGCATCTGTGTAGTTTTTATTTGAAGATATTCTTTTTCCCAATGTAGGCCTCTTAGCGCTTAGCATGTCCAATTGCAGTTTCTACAGAAAGAGTGTTTCAGAACGGCTCAGTCAAAAGTAAGGTTCAACTCTGTTAGTTGAATGCACAGAACAGAAAGAATTTTCACAGAATGATTCTGTGTAGTTTATATTTGGAGACATTCCTTTTTCCACTATTACGCTCTTAGCGCTCCGAATCTCCACTTGCATTTTCTACAGAAAGAGTGTTTCAGAACGGCTCAATCAAAACTAAGGTTCAACTCTTTTAGTTGAACAAACAGAACAGAAAGAAGTTTAACACAATTCTTCTGTGTAGTTTTTATTTGTAGACATTCTTTTTCCCAATATAGGCCTCCTAGCGCTCAGAATGTCCAATTGCAGTTTCTACAGAAAGAGTGTTTCAGAACGGCTCAATCAAAAGTAAGGTTCAACTCTGTTAGTTGAATGCACAGAACAGAACGAAGTTTCATACAATGCTTCTGTGTAGTTTATATTTGAACATATTCTTTTTTCCACTATTACCCACTTAGCGCTACGAATGTCCAGTTGCATTTTCTACAGACAGTGTGTTTCAATACTGCTCAATCAAAAGTATGGTTTAACTCTGTTAGCTGAATGCTCAGATCAGAAAGAAGTTTCACAGAATGGTTCTGTGTAGTTTATATTTGAATATATTCCTTTTTCCACTACTACGCTCTTAGCGCTCCAAATGTCCAGTTGCATTTTCTACAGAAAGAGTGTTCAGATCTGCTCAATCAAAAGTATGGTTTAACACTGTTAGCTGAATGCACAGATCAGAAAGAAGTTTCACCGAATGATTCTGTGTAGTTTATATTTGAAGACATTCCTTTTTCCACTATTACCCTCTTAGCGCTCCGAATCTCCACTTGCATTTTCTACAAAAAGAGTGTTTCATAACTGCTCAATCAAAAATATGTTTTATCTCTGTTAACTGAATTTACAGATCAGAAATAAGTTTCACAGAATGCATCTGTGTAGTTTTTATTTGAAGATATTCTTTTTCCCAATGTAGGCCTCTTAGCGCTTAGCATGTCCAATTGCAGTTTCTACAGAAAGAGTGTTTCAGAACGGCTCAATCAAAAGTAAGGTTGAACTCTGTTAGTTGAATGCACAGAACAGAAAGAATTTTCACAGAATGCTACTGTGTAGTTTATATTTGAATATATTCCTTTTTCCACTATTACCCTCTTAGTGCTCGGAATGTCCACTTGCATTTTCTACAGAAAGAGTGTTCAGAACTGCGCAATCAAAAGTATGGTTTAACTCTGTTAGCTTAATGAACATATCAGGAATAAGTTTCACACAATGCTTCTGTGTAGTTTTTATTTGAAGATATTATTTTTCCCAATAGAGGCCTCTTAGCGCTCAGAATGTCCAATTGCAATTTCTACAGAAAGAGTGTTTCAGAAAGGCTCAATCAAAAGTAAGGTTCAACTCTGATAGTTGAATGCACAGAACAGAAAGAAGTTTCATACAATGCTTCTGTGTAGTTTATATTTGAACATATTCTTTTTTCCACTATTACCCACTTAGCGCTACGAATGTCCAGTTGCATTTTCTACAGAGAGAGTGTTTCAAAACTGCTTAATCAAAAGTATGGTTTAACTCTGTTAGCTGAATGCTCAGATCAGAAAGAAGTTTCACAGAATGCTTCTGTGTAGTTTATATTTGAATATATTTCTTTTTCCACTACTACTCTCTTAGCGCTCCAAATGTCCAGTTGCATTTTCTACAGAAAGAGTGTTCAGATCTGCTCAATCAAAAGTATGGTTTAACTCTGTTAGCTGAATGCACAGATCAGAAAGAAGTTTCACAGAATGATTCTGTGTAGTTTATATTTGGAGACATTCCTTTTTCCACTATTACCCTCTTAGGGCTCTGAAACCCCACTTGCATTTTCTACAGAAAGAGTGTTTCAGAACGGCTCAATCAAAACTAATGTTCAACTCTTTTAGTTGAACAAACAGAACAGAAAGAAGTTTCACACAATTCTTCTGTGTAGTTTTTATTTGTAGACATTCTTTTTCCCAATATAGGCCTCTTAGCGCTCAGAATGTCCAATTGCAGTTTCTACAGAAATAGTGTTTCAGAACGGCTCAATCAAAAGTAAGGTTCAACTCTGTTAGTTGAATGCACAGAACAGAAAGCAGTTTCATACAATGCTTCTGTGTAGTTTATATTTGAACATATTCTCTTTTCCACTATTACCCACTTAGCGCTACGAATGTCCAGTTGCATTTTCTACAGACAGAGTGTTTCAAAACTGCTCAATCAAAAGTATGGTTTAACTCTGTTAGCTGAATGCTCAGATCAGAAAAAAGTTTCACAGAATGCTTCTGTGTAGTTTATATTTGAATATATTCCTTTTTGCACTACTACTCTCTTAGCGCTCCAAAAGTCCAGTTGCATTTTCTACAGAAAGAGTGTTCAGATCTGCTCAATCAAAAGTATGGTTTAACTCTGTTAGCTGAATGCACAGATCAGAAGGAAGTTTCACAGAATGATTCTGTGTAGTTTATATTTGGAGACATTCCTTTTTCCACTATTACCCTCTTAGCGCTCCGAATCTCCACTTGCATTTTCTACAGAAAGAGTGTTTCAGAACGGCTCAATCAAAACTAAGGTTCAACTCTTTTAGTTGAACAAACAGAACAGAAAGAAGTTTCACACAATTCTTCTGTGTAGTTTTTATTTGTAGACATTCCTTTTCCCAATATAGGCCTCCTAGCGCTCAGAATGTCCAATTGCAGTTTCTACAGAAAGAGTGTTTCAGAACGGCTCAATCAAAAGTAAGGTTCAACTCTGTTAGTTGAATGCACAGAACAGAAAGAAGTTTCATACAATGATTCTTTGTAGTTTATATTTGAACATATTCTTTTTTCCACTATAACACACTTAGCGCTACGAATGTCCAGTTGCATTTTCTACAGACAGTGTGTTTCAAAACTGCTCAATCAAAAGTATGGTTTAACTCTGTTAGCTGAATGCTCAGATCAGAAAGAAGTTTCACAGAATGCTTCTGTGTAGTTTATATTTGAATATATTCCTTTTTCCACTACTACGCTCTTACCGCTCCAAATGTCCAGTTGCATTTTCTACAGAAAGAGTGTTCAGATCTGCTCAATCAAAAGTATGGTTTAACCCTGTTAGCTGAATGCACAGATCAGAAAGAAGTTTCACCGAATGATTCTGTGTAGTTTATATTTGAAGACATTCCTTTTTCCACTATTACCCTCTTAGCGCTCCGAATCTCCACTTGCATTTTCTACAAAAAGAGTGTTTCATAACTGCTCAATCAAAAATATGTTTTATCTCTGTTAACTGAATTTACAGATCAGAAATAAGTTTCACAGAATGCATCTGAGTAGTTTTTATTTGAAGATATTCTATTTCCCAATGTAGGCCTCTTAGCGCTTAGCATGTCCAATTGCAGTTTCTACAGAAAGAGTGTTTCAGAACGGCTCAATCAAAAGTAAGGTTCAAATCTGTTGGTTGAATGCACAGAACAGAAAGAATTTTCACAGAATGATTCTGTGTAGTTTATATTTGGAGACATTCCTTTTTCCACTATTACCCTCTTAGCGCTCCGAATCTCCACTTGCATTTTCTACAGAAAGAGTGTTTCAGAACAGCTCAATCAAAACTAAGGTTCAACTCTTTTAGTTGAACAAACAGAACAGAAAGAAGTTTAACACAATTCTTCTGTGTAGTTTTTATTTCTAGACATTCTTTTTCCCAATATAGGCCTCCTAGCGCTCAGAATGTCCAATTGCAGTTTCTACAGAAAGAGTGTTTCAGAACGGCTCAATCAAAAGTAAGGTTCAACTCTGTTAGTTGAATGCACAGAACAGAAAGAAGTTTCATACAATGCTTCTGTGTAGTTTATATTTGAACATATTCTTTTTTCCACTATTACCCACTTAGCGCTACGAATGTCCAGTTGCATTTTCTACAGACAGTGTGTTTCAATACTGCTCAATCAAAAGTATGGTTTAACTCTGTTAGCTGAATGCTCAGATCAGAAAGAAGTTTCACAGAATGGTTCTGTGTAGTTTATATTTGAATATATTCCTTTTTCCACTACTACGCTCTTAGCGCTCCAAATGTCCAGTTGCATTTTCTACAGAAAGAGTGTTCAGATCTGCTCAATCAAAAGTATGGTTTAACACTGTTAGCTGAATGCACAGATCAGAAAGAAGTTTCACCGAATGATTCTGTGTAGTTTATATTTGAAGACATTCCTTTTTCCACAATTACCCTCTTAGCGCTCCGAATCTCCACTTGCATTTTCTACAAAAAGAGTGTTTCATAACTGCTCAATCAAAAATATGTTTTATCTCTGTTAACTGAATTTACAGATCAGAAATAAGTTTCACAGAATGCATCTGTGTAGTTTTTATTTGAAGATATTCTTTTTCCCAATGTAGGCCTCTTAGCGCTTAGCATGTCCAATTGCAGTTTCTACAGAAAGAGTGTTTCAGAACGGCTCAATCAAAAGTAAGGTTCAACTCTGTTGGTTGAATGCACAGAACAGAAAGAATTTTCACAGAATGCTACTGTGTAGTTTATATTTGAATATATTCCTTTTTCCACTATTACCCTCTTAGCGCTCCGAAGGTCCACTTGCATTTTCTACAGAAAGAGTGTTCAGAACTGCGCAATCAAAAGTATGGTTTAACTCTGTTAGCTTAATGAACATACCAGAAATAAGTTTCACAAAATGCTTCTGTGTAGTTTTTATTTGAAGATATTATTTTTCCCAATAGAGGCCTCTTAGCGCTCAGAATGTCCAATTGCAGTTTCTACAGAAAGAGTGTTTCAGAAAGGCTCAATCAAAAGTAAGGTTCAACTCTGTTAGTTGAATGCACAGAACAGAAAGAAGTTTCATACAATGCTTCTGTGTAGTTTATATTTGAACATATTCTTTTTTCCACTATTACCCACTTAGCGCTACGAATCTAAACTTGCATTTTCTACAAAAAGAGTGTTTCATAACTGCTCAATCAAAAATATGTTTTACCTCTGTTAACTGAATTTACAGATCAGAAATAAGTTTCACAGAATGCATCTGTGTAGTTTTTATTTGAAGATATTCTTTTTCCCAATGTAGGCCTCTTAGCGCTTAGCATGTCCAATTGCAGTTTCTACAGAAAGAGTGTTTCAGAACGGCTCAGTCAAAAGTAAGGTTCAACTCTGTTAGTTGAATGCACAGAACAGAAAGAATTTTCACAGAATGATTCTGTGTAGTTTATATTTGGAGACATTCCTTTTTCCACTATTACGCTCTTAGCGCTCCGAATCTCCACTTGCATTTTCTACAGAAAGAGTGTTTCAGAACGGCTCAATCAAAACTAAGGTTCAACTCTTTTAGTTGAACAAACAGAACAGAAAGAAGTTTAACACAATTCTTCTGTGTAGTTTTTATTTTTAGACATTCTTTTTCCCAATATAGGCCTCCTAGCGCTCAGAATGTCCAATTGCAGTTTCTACAGAAAGAGTGTTTCAGAACGGCTCAATCAAAAGTAAGGTTCAACTCTGTTAGTTGAATGCACAGAACAGAAAGAAGTTTCATACAATGCTTCTGTGTAGTTTATATTTGAACATATTCTTTTTTCCACTATTACCCACTTAGCGCTACGAATGTCCAGTTGCATTTTCTACAGACAGTGTGTTTCAATACTGCTCAATCAAAAGTATGGTTTAACTCTGTTAGCTGAATGCTCAGATCAGAAAGAAGTTTCACAGAATGGTTCTGTGTAGTTTATATTTGAATATATTCCTTTTTCCACTACTACGCTCTTAGCGCTCCAAATGTCCAGTTGCATTTTCTACAGAAAGAGTGTTCAGATCTGCTCAATCAAAAGTATGGTTTAACACTGTTAGCTGAATGCACAGATCAGAAAGAAGTTTCACCGAATGATTCTGTGTAGTTTATATTTGAAGACATTCCTTTTTCCACTATTACCCTCTTAGCGCTCCGAATCTCCACTTGCATTTTCTACAAAAAGAGTGTTTCATAACTGCTCAATCAAAAATATGTTTTATCTCTGTTAACTGAATTTACAGATCAGAAATAAGTTTCACAGAATGCATCTGTGTAGTTTTTATTTGAAGATATTCTTTTTCCCAATGTAGGCCTCTTAGCGCTTAGCATGTCCAATTGCAGTTTCTACAGAAAGAGTGTTTCAGAACGGCTCAATCAAAAGTAAGGTTGAACTCTGTTAGTTGAATGCACAGAACAGAAAGAATTTTCACAGAATGCTACTGTGTAGTTTATATTTGAATATATTCCTTTTTCCACTATTACCCTCTTAGCGCTCGGAATGTCCACTTGCATTTTCTACAGAAAGAGTGTTCAGAACTGCGCAATCAAAAGTATGGTTTAACTCTGTTAGCTTAATGAACATATCAGGAATAAGTTTCACACAATGCTTCTGTGTAGTTTTTATTTGAAGATATTATTTTTCCCAATAGAGGCCTCTTAGCGCTCAGAATGTCCAATTGCAATTTCTACAGAAAGAGTGTTTCAGAAAGGCTCAATCAAAAGTAAGGTTCAACTCTGATAGTTGAATGCACAGAACAGAAAGAAGTTTCATACAATGCTTCTGTGTAGTTTATATTTGAACATATTCTTTTTTCCACTATTACCCACTTAGCGCTACGAATGTCCAGTTGCATTTTCTACAGAGAGAGTGTTTCAAAACTGCTTAATCAAAAGTATGGTTTAACTCTGTTAGCTGAATGCTCAGATCAGAAAGAAGTTTCACAGAATGCTTCTGTGTAGTTTATATTTGAATATATTTCTTTTTCCACTACTACTCTCTTAGCGCTCCAAATGTCCAGTTGCATTTTCTACAGAAAGAGTGTTCAGATCTGCTCAATCAAAAGTATGGTTTAACTCTGTTAGCTGAATGCACAGATCAGAAAGAAGTTTCACAGAATGATTCTGTGTAGTTTATATTTGGAGACATTCCTTTTTCCACTATTACCCTCTTAGGGCTCTGAAACCCCACTTGCATTTTCTACAGAAAGAGTGTTTCAGAACGGCTCAATCAAAACTAATGTTCAACTCTTTTAGTTGAACAAACAGAACAGAAAGAAGTTTCACACAATTCTTCTGTGTAGTTTTTATTTGTAGACATTCTTTTTCCCAATATAGGCCTCTTAGCGCTCAGAATGTCCAATTGCAGTTTCTACAGAAATAGTGTTTCAGAACGGCTCAATCAAAAGTAAGGTTCAACTCTGTTAGTTGAATGCACAGAACAGAAAGAAGTTTCATACAATGCTTCTGTGTAGTTTATATTTGAACATATTCTCTTTTCCACTATTACCCACTTAGCGCTACGAATGTCCAGTTGCATTTTCTACAGACAGAGTGTTTCAAAACTGCTCAATCAAAAGTATGGTTTAACTCTGTTAGCTGAATGCTCAGATCAGAAAAAAGTTTCACAGAATGCTTCTGTGTAGTTTATATTTGAATATATTCCTTTTTCCACTACTACTCTCTTAGCGCTCCAAAAGTCCAGTTGCATTTTCTACAGAAAGAGTGTTCAGATCTGCTCAATCAAAAGTATGGTTTAACTCTGTTAGCTGAATGCACAGATCAGAAGGAAGTTTCACAGAATGATTCTGTGTAGTTTATATTTGGAGACATTCCTTTTTCCACTATTACCCTCTTAGCGCTCCGAATCTCCACTTGCATTTTCTACAGAAAGAGTGTTTCAGAACGGCTCAATCAAAACTAAGGTTCAACTCTTTTAGTTGAACAAACAGAACAGAAAGAAGTTTCACACAATTCTTCTGTGTAGTTTTTATTTGTAGACATTCCTTTTCCCAATATAGGCCTCCTAGCGCTCAGAATGTCCAATTGCAGTTTCTACAGAAAGAGTGTTTCAGAACGGCTCAATCAAAAGTAAGGTTCAACTCTGTTAGTTGAATGCACAGAACAGAAAGAAGTTTCATACAATGATTCTTTGTAGTTTATATTTGAACATATTCTTTTTTCCACTATAACACACTTAGCGCTACGAATGTCCAGTTGCATTTTCTACAGACAGTGTGTTTCAAAACTGCTCAATCAAAAGTATGGTTTAACTCTGTTAGCTGAATGCTCAGATCAGAAAGAAGTTTCACAGAATGCTTCTGTGTAGTTTATATTTGAATATATTCCTTTTTCCACTACTACGCTCTTAGCGCTCCAAATGTCCAGTTGCATTTTCTACAGAAAGAGTGTTCAGATCTGCTCAATCAAAAGTATGGTTTAACCCTGTTAGCTGAATGCACAGATCAGAAAGAAGTTTCACCGAATGATTCTGTGTAGTTTATATTTGAAGACATTCCTTTTTCCACTATTACCCTCTTAGCGCTCCGAATCTCCACTTGCATTTTCTACAAAAAGAGTGTTTCATAACTGCTCAATCAAAAATATGTTTTATCTCTGTTAACTGAATTTACAGATCAGAAATAAGTTTCACAGAATGCATCTGAGTAGTTTTTATTTGAAGATATTCTATTTCCCAATGTAGGCCTCTTAGCGCTTAGCATGTCCAATTGCAGTTTCTACAGAAAGAGTGTTTCAGAACGGCTCAATCAAAAGTAAGGTTCAACTCTGTTGGTTGAATGCACAGAACAGAAAGAATTTTCACAGAATGATTCTGTGTAGTTTATATTTGGAGACATTCCTTTTTCCACTATTACCCTCTTAGCGCTCCGAATCTCCACTTGCATTTTCTACAGAAAGAGTGTTTCAGAACAGCTCAATCAAAACTAAGGTTCAACTCTTTTAGTTGAACAAACAGAACAGAAAGAAGTTTAACACAATTCTTCTGTGTAGTTTTTATTTCTAGACATTCTTTTTCCCAATATAGGCCTCCTAGCGCTCAGAATGTCCAATTGCAGTTTCTACAGAAAGAGTGTTTCAGAACGGCTCAATCAAAAGTAAGGTTCAACTCTGTTAGTTGAATGCACAGAACAGAAAGAAGTTTCATACAATGCTTCTGTGTAGTTTATATTTGAACATATTCTTTTTTCCACTATTACCCACTTAGCGCTACGAATGTCCAGTTGCATTTTCTACAGACAGTGTGTTTCAATACTGCTCAATCAAAAGTATGGTTTAACTCTGTTAGCTGAATGCTCAGATCAGAAAGAAGTTTCACAGAATGGTTCTGTGTAGTTTATATTTGAATATATTCCTTTTTCCACTACTACGCTCTTAGCGCTCCAAATGTCCAGTTGCATTTTCTACAGAAAGAGTGTTCAGATCTGCTCAATCAAAAGTATGGTTTAACACTGTTAGCTGAATGCACAGATCAGAAAGAAGTTTCACCGAATGATTCTGTGTAGTTTATATTTGAAGACATTCCTTTTTCCACAATTACCCTCTTAGCGCTCCGAATCTCCACTTGCATTTTCTACAAAAAGAGTGTTTCATAACTGCTCAATCAAAAATATGTTTTATCTCTGTTAACTGAATTTACAGATCAGAAATAAGTTTCACAGAATGCATCTGTGTAGTTTTTATTTGAAGATATTCTTTTTCCCAATGTAGGCCTCTTAGCGCTTAGCATGTCCAATTGCAGTTTCTACAGAAAGAGTGTTTCAGAACGGCTCAATCAAAAGTAAGGTTGAACTCTGTTAGTTGAATGCACAGAACAGAAAGAATTTTCACAGAATGCTACTGTGTAGTTTATATTTGAATATATTCCTTTTTCCACTATTACCCTCTTAGTGCTCCGAATGTCCACTTGCATTTTCTACAGAAAGAGTGTTCAGAACTGCGCAATCAAAAGTATGGTTTAACTCTGTTAGCTTAATGAACATATCAGGAATAAGTTTCACACAATGCTTCTGTGTAGTTTTTATTTGAAGATATTATTTTTCCCAATATAGGCCTCTTAGCGCTCAGAATGTCCAATTGCAGTTTCTACAGAAAGAGTGTTTCAGAACGGCTCAATCAAAAGTAAGGTTCAACTCTGTTAGTTGAATGCACAGAACAGAAAGAAGTTTCATACAATGCTTCTGTGTAGTTTATATTTGAACATATTCTTTTTTCCACTATTACCCACTTAGCGCTACGAATGTCCAGTTGCATTTTCTACAGACAGTGTGTTTCAAAACTGCTAAATCAAAAGTATGGTTTAACTCTGTTAGCTGAATGCTCAGATCAGAAAGAAGTTTCACAGAATGCTTCTGTGTAGTTTATATTTGAATATATTCCTTTTTCCACTACTACGCTCTTAGCGTTCCAAATGTCCAGTTGCATTTTCTACAGAAAGAGTGTTCAGATCTGCTCTATCAAAAGTATGGTTTAACTCTGTTAGCTGAATGCACAGATCAGAAAGAAGTTTCACCGAATGATTCTGTGTAGTTTATATTTGAAGACATTCCTTTTTCCACTATTACCCTCTTAGCGCTCCGAATCTCCACTTGCATTTCCTACAAAAAGAGTGTTTCATAACTGCTCAATCAAAAATATGTTTTATCTCTGTTAACTGAATTTACAGATCAGAAATAAGTTTCACAGAATGCATCTGTGTAGTTTTAATTTGAAGATATTCTTTTTCCCAATATAGGCCTCTTAGCGCTTAGCATGTCCAATTGCAGTTTCTACAGAAAGAGTGTTTCAGAACGGCTCAATCAAAAGTAAGGTTCAACTCTGATGGTTGAATGCACAGAACAGAAAGAATTTTCACAGAATGCTACTGTGTAGTTTATATTTGAATATATTCCTTTTTCCACTATTACCCTCTTAGCGCTCCGAAGGTCCACTTGCATTTTCTACAGAAAGAGTGTTCAAAACTGCGCAATCAAAAGTATGGTTTAACTCTGTTAGCTTAATGAACATACCAGAAATAAGTTTCACAAAATGCTTCTGTGTAGTTTTTATTTGAAGATATTATTTTTCCCAATAGAGGCCTCTTAGCGCTCAGAATGTCCAATTGCAGTTTCTACAGAAAGAGTGTTTCAGAAAGGCTCAATCAAAAGTAAGGTTCAACTCTGTTAGTTGAATGCACAGAACAGAAAGAAGTTTCATACAATGCTTCTGTGTAGTTTATATTTGAACATATTCTTTTTTCCACTATTACCCACTTAGCGCTACGAATCTAAACTTGCATTTTCTACAAAAAGAGTGTTTCATAACTGCTCAATCAAAAATATGTTTTACCTCTGTTAACTGAATTTACAGATCAGAAATAAGTTTCACAGAATGCATCTGTGTAGTTTTTATTTGAAGATATTCTTTTTCCCAATGTAGGCCTCTTAGCGCTTAGCATGTCCAATTGCAGTTTCTACAGAAAGAGTGTTTCAGAACGGCTCAGTCAAAAGTAAGGTTCAACTCTGTTAGTTGAATGCACAGAACAGAAAGAATTTTCACAGAATGATTCTGTGTAGTTTATATTTGGAGACATTCCTTTTTCCACTATTACGCTCTTAGCGCTCCGAATCTCCACTTGCATTTTCTACAGAAAGAGTGTTTCAGAACGGCTCAATCAAAACTAAGGTTCAACTCTTTTAGTTGAACAAACAGAACAGAAAGAAGTTTAACACAATTCTTCTGTGTAGTTTTTATTTTTAGACATTCTTTTTCCCAATATAGGCCTCCTAGCGCTCAGAATGTCCAATTGCAGTTTCTACAGAAAGAGTGTTTCAGAACGGCTCAATCAAAAGTAAGGTTCAACTCTGTTAGTTGAATGCACAGAACAGAAAGAAGTTTCATACAATGCTTCTGTGTAGTTTATATTTGAACATATTCTTTTTTCCACTATTACCCACTTAGCGCTACGAATGTCCAGTTGCATTTTCTACAGACAGTGTGTTTCAATACTGCTCAATCAAAAGTATGGTTTAACTCTGTTAGCTGAATGCTCAGATCAGAAAGAAGTTTCACAGAATGGTTCTGTGTAGTTTATATTTGAATATATTCCTTTTTCAACTACTACGCTCTTAGCGCTCCAAATGTCCAGTTGCATTTTCTACAGAAAGAGTGTTCAGATCTGCTCAATCAAAAGTATGGTTTAACACTGTTAGCTGAATGCACAGATCAGAAAGAAGTTTCACCGAATGATTCTGTGTAGTTTATATTTGAAGACATTCCTTTTTCCACTATTACCCTCTTAGCGCTCCGAATCTCCACTTGCATTTTCTACAAAAAGAGTGTTTCATAACTGCTCAATCAAAAATATGTTTTATCTCTGTTAACTGAATTTACAGATCAGAAATAAGTTTCACAGAATGCATCTGTGTAGTTTTTATTTGAAGATATTCTTTTTCCCAATGTAGGCCTCTTAGCGCTTAGCATGCCCAATTGCAGTTTCTACAGAAAGAGTGTTTCAGAACGGCTCAATCAAAAGTAAGGTTGAACTCTGTTAGTTGAATGCACAGAACAGAAAGAATTTTCACAGAATGCTACTGTGTAGTTTATATTTGAATATATTCCTTTTTCCACTATTACCCTCTTAGCGCTCGGAATGTCCACTTGCATTTTCTACAGAAAGAGTGTTCAGAACTGCGCAATCAAAAGTATGGTTTAACTCTGTTAGCTTAATGAACATATCAGGAATAAGTTTCACACAATGCTTCTGTGTAGTTTTTATTTGAAGATATTATTTTTCCCAATAGAGGCCTCTTAGCGCTCAGAATGTCCAATTGCAATTTCTACAGAAAGAGTGTTTCAGAAAGGCTCAATCAAAAGTAAGGTTCAACTCTGATAGTTGAATGCACAGAACAGAAAGAAGTTTCATACAATGCTTCTGTGTAGTTTATATTTGAACATATTCTTTTTTCCACTATTACCCACTTAGCGCTACGAATGTCCAGTTGCATTTTCTACAGAGAGAGTGTTTCAAAACTGCTTAATCAAAAGTATGGTTTAACTCTGTTAGCTGAATGCTCAGATCAGAAAGAAGTTTCACAGAATGCTTCTGTGTAGTTTATATTTGAATATATTTCTTTTTCCACTACTACTCTCTTAGCGCTCCAAATGTCCAGTTGCATTTTCTACAGAAAGAGTGTTCAGATCTGCTCAATCAAAAGTATGGTTTAACTCTGTTAGCTGAATGCACAGATCAGAAAGAAGTTTCACAGAATGATTCTGTGTAGTTTATATTTGGAGACATTCCTTTTTCCACTATTACCCTCTTAGGGCTCTGAAACCCCACTTGCATTTTCTACAGAAAGAGTGTTTCAGAACGGCTCAATCAAAACTAATGTTCAACTCTTTTAGTTGAACAAACAGAACAGAAAGAAGTTTCACACAATTCTTCTGTGTAGTTTTTATTTGTAGACATTCTTTTTCCCAATATAGGCCTCTTAGCGCTCAGAATGTCCAATTGCAGTTTCTACAGAAATAGTGTTTCAGAACGGCTCAATCAAAAGTAAGGTTCAACTCTGTTAGTTGAATGCACAGAACAGAAAGAAGTTTCATACAATGCTTCTGTGTAGTTTATATTTGAACATATTCTCTTTTCCACTATTACCCACTTAGCGCTACGAATGTCCAGTTGCATTTTCTACAGACAGAGTGTTTCAAAACTGCTCAATCAAAAGTATGGTTTAACTCTGTTAGCTGAATGCTCAGATCAGAAAAAAGTTTCACAGAATGCTTCTGTGTAGTTTATATTTGAATATATTCCTTTTTCCACTACTACTCTCTTAGCGCTCCAAAAGTCCAGTTGCATTTTCTACAGAAAGAGTGTTCAGATCTGCTCAATCAAAAGTATGTTTTAACTCTGTTAGCTGAATGCACAGATCAGAAGGAAGTTTCACAGAATGATTCTGTGTAGTTTATATTTGGAGACATTCCTTTTTCCACTATTACCCTCTTAGCGCTCCGAATCTCCACTTGCATTTTCTACAGAAAGAGTGTTTCAGAACGGCTCAATCAAAACTAAGGTTCAACTCTTTTAGTTGAACAAACAGAACAGAAAGAAGTTTCACACAATTCTTCTGTGTAGTTTTTATTTGTAGACATTCCTTTTCCCAATATAGGCCTCCTAGCGCTCAGAATGTCCAATTGCAGTTTCTACAGAAAGAGTGTTTCAGAACGGCTCAATCAAAAGTAAGGTTCAACTCTGTTAGTTGAATGCACAGAACAGAAAGAAGTTTCATACAATGATTCTTTGTAGTTTATATTTGAACATATTCTTTTTTCCACTATAACACACTTAGCGCTACGAATGTCCAGTTGCATTTTCTACAGACAGTGTGTTTCAAAACTGCTCAATCAAAAGTATGGTTTAACTCTGTTAGCTGAATGCTCAGATCAGAAAGAAGTTTCACAGAATGCTTCTGTGTAGTTTATATTTGAATATATTCCTTTTTCCACTACTACGCTCTTAGCGCTCCAAATGTCCAGTTGCATTTTCTACAGAAAGAGTGTTCAGATCTGCTCAATCAAAAGTATGGTTTAACCCTGTTAGCTGAATGCACAGATCAGAAAGAAGTTTCACCGAATGATTCTGTGTAGTTTATATTTGAAGACATTCCTTTTTCCACTATTACCCTCTTAGCGCTCCGAATCTCCACTTGCATTTTCTACAAAAAGAGTGTTTCATAACTGCTCAATCAAAAATATGTTTTATCTCTGTTAACTGAATTTACAGATCAGAAATAAGTTTCACAGAATGCATCTGAGTAGTTTTTATTTGAAGATATTCTATTTCCCAATGTAGGCCTCTTAGCGCTTAGCATGTCCAATTGCAGTTTCTACAGAAAGAGTGTTTCAGAACGGCTCAATCAAAAGTAAGGTTCAACTCTGTTGGTTGAATGCACAGAACAGAAAGAATTTTCACAGAATGATTCTGTGTAGTTTATATTTGGAGACATTCCTTTTTCCACTATTACCCTCTTAGCGCTCGGAATCTCCACTTGCATTTTCTACAGAAAGAGTGTTTCAGAACAGCTCAATCAAAACTAAGGTTCAACTCTTTTAGTTGAACAAACAGAACAGAAAGAAGTTTAACACAATTCTTCTGTGTAGTTTTTATTTCTAGACATTCTTTTTCCCAATATAGGCCTCCTAGCGCTCAGAATGTCCAATTGCAGTTTCTACAGAAAGAGTGTTTCAGAACGGCTCAATCAAAAGTAAGGTTCAACTCTGTTAGTTGAATGCACAGAACAGAAAGAAGTTTCATACAATGCTTCTGTGTAGTTTATATTTGAACATATTCTTTTTTCCACTATTACCCACTTAGCGCTACGAATGTCCAGTTGCATTTTCTACAGACAGTGTGTTTCAATACTGCTCAATCAAAAGTATGGTTTAACTCTGTTAGCTGAATGCTCAGATCAGAAAGAAGTTTCACAGAATGGTTCTGTGTAGTTTATATTTGAATATATTCCTTTTTCCACTACTACGCTCTTAGCGCTCCAAATGTCCAGTTGCATTTTCTACAGAAAGAGTGTTCAGATCTGCTCAATCAAAAGTATGGTTTAACACTGTTAGCTGAATGCACAGATCAGAAAGAAGTTTCACCGAATGATTCTGTGTAGTTTATATTTGAAGACATTCCTTTTTCCACAATTACCCTCTTAGCGCTCCGAATCTCCACTTGCATTTTCTACAAAAAGAGTGTTTCATAACTGCTCAATCAAAAATATGTTTTATCTCTGTTAACTGAATTTACAGATCAGAAATAAGTTTCACAGAATGCATCTGTGTAGTTTTTATTTGAAGATATTCTTTTTCCCAATGTAGGCCTCTTAGCGCTTAGCATGTCCAATTGCAGTTTCTACAGAAAGAGTGTTTCAGAACGGCTCAATCAAAAGTAAGGTTGAACTCTGTTAGTTGAATGCACAGAACAGAAAGAATTTTCACAGAATGCTACTGTGTAGTTTATATTTGAATATATTCCTTTTTCCACTATTACCCTCTTAGTGCTCCGAATGTCCACTTGCATTTTCTACAGAAAGAGTGTTCAGAACTGCGCAATCAAAAGTATGGTTTAACTCTGTTAGCTTAATGAACATATCAGGAATAAGTTTCACACAATGCTTCTGTGTAGTTTTTATTTGAAGATATTATTTTTCCCAATATAGGCATCTTAGCGCTCAGAATGTCCAATTGCAGTTTCTACAGAAAGAGTGTTTCAGAACGGCTCAATCAAAAGTAAGGTTCAACTCTGTTAGTTGAATGCACAGAACAGAAAGAAGTTTCATACAATGCTTCTGTGTAGTTTATATTTGAACATATTCTTTTTTCCACTATTACCCACTTAGCGCTACGAATGTCCAGTTGCATTTTCTACAGACAGTGTGTTTCAAAACTGCTAAATCAAAAGTATGGTTTAACTCTGTTAGCTGAATGCTCAGATCAGAAAGAAGTTTCACAGAATGCTTCTGTGTAGTTTATATTTGAATATATTCCTTTTTCCACTACTACGCTCTTAGCGTTCCAAATGTCCAGTTGCATTTTCTACAGAAAGAGTGTTCAGATCTGCTCTATCAAAAGTATGGTTTAACTCTGTTAGCTGAATGCACAGATCAGAAAAAAGTTTCACCGAATGATTCTGTGTAGTTTATATTTGAAGACATTCCTTTTTCCACTATTACCCTCTTAGCGCTCCGAATCTCCACTTGCATTTCCTACAAAAAGAGTGTTTCATAACTGCTCAATCAAAAATATGTTTTATCTCTGTTAACTGAATTTACAGATCAGAAATAAGTTTCACAGAATGCATCTGTGTAGTTTTAATTTGAAGATATTCTTTTTCCCAATATAGGCCTCTTAGCGCTTAGCATGTCCAATTGCAGTTTCTACAGAAAGAGTGTTTCAGAACGGCTCAATCAAAAGTAAGGTTCAACTCTGTTGGTTGAATGCACAGAACAGAAAGAATTTTCACAGAATGCTACTGTGTAGTTTATATTTGAATATATTCCTTTTTCCACTATTACCCTCTTAGCGCTCCGAAGGTCCACTTGCATTTTCTACAGAAAGAGTGTTCAGAACTGCGCAATCAAAAGTATGGTTTAACTCTGTTAGCTTAATGAACATACCAGAAATAAGTTTCACAAAATGCTTCTGTGTAGTTTTTATTTGAAGATATTATTTTTCCCAATAGAGGCCTCTTAGCGCTCAGAATGTCCAATTGCAGTTTCTACAGAAAGAGTGTTTCAGAAAGGCTCAATCAAAAGTAAGGTTCAACTCTGTTAGTTGAATGCACAGAACAGAAAGAAGTTTCATACAATGCTTCTGTGTAGTTTATATTTGAACATATTCTTTTTTCCACTATTACCCACTTAGCGCTACGAATCTAAACTTGCATTTTCTACAAAAAGAGTGTTTCATAACTGCTCAATCAAAAATATGTTTTACCTCTGTTAACTGAATTTACAGATCAGAAATAAGTTTCACAGAATGCATCTGTGTAGTTTTTATTTGAAGATATTCTTTTTCCCAATGTAGGCCTCTTAGCGCTTAGCATGTCCAATTGCAGTTTCTACAGAAAGAGTGTTTCAGAACGGCTCAGTCAAAAGTAAGGTTCAACTCTGTTAGTTGAATGCACAGAACAGAAAGAATTTTCACAGAATGATTCTGTGTAGTTTATATTTGGAGACATTCCTTTTTCCACTATTACGCTCTTAGCGCTCCGAATCTCCACTGGCATTTTCTACAGAAAGAGTGTTTCAGAACGGCTCAATCAAAACTAAGGTTCAACTCTTTTAGTTGAACAAACAGAACAGAAAGAAGTTTAACACAATTCTTCTGTGTAGTTTTTATTTTTAGACATTCTTTTTCCCAATATAGGCCTCCTAGCGCTCAGAATGTCCAATTGCAGTTTCTACAGAAAGAGTGTTTCAGAACGGCTCAATCAAAAGTAAGGTTCAACTCTGTTAGTTGAATGCACAGAACAGAAAGAAGTTTCATACAATGCTTCTGTGTAGTTTATATTTGAACATATTCTTTTTTCCACTATTACCCACTTAGCGCTACGAATGTCCAGTTGCATTTTCTACAGACAGTGTGTTTCAATACTGCTCAATCAAAAGTATGGTTTAACTCTGTTAGCTGAATGCTCAGATCAGAAAGAAGTTTCACAGAATGGTTCTGTGTAGTTTATATTTGAATATATTCCTTTTTCCACTACTACGCTCTTAGCGCTCCAAATGTCCAGTTGCATTTTCTACAGAAAGAGTGTTCAGATCTGCTCAATCAAAAGTATGGTTTAACACTGTTAGCTGAATGCACAGATCAGAAAGAAGTTTCACCGAATGATTCTGTGTAGTTTATATTTGAAGACATTCCTTTTTCCACTATTACCCTCTTAGCGCTCCGAATCTCCACTTGCATTTTCTACAAAAAGAGTGTTTCATAACTGCTCAATCAAAAATATGTTTTATCTCTGTTAACTGAATTTACAGATCAGAAATAAGTTTCACAGAATGCATCTGTGTAGTTTTTATTTGAAGATATTCTTTTTCCCAATGTAGGCCTCTTAGCGCTTAGCATGTCCAATTGCAGTTTCTACAGAAAGAGTGTTTCAGAACGGCTCAATCAAAAGTAAGGTTGAACTCTGTTAGTTGAATGCACAGAACAGAAAGAATTTTCACAGAATGCTACTGTGTAGTTTATATTTGAATATATTCCTTTTTCCACTATTACCCTCTTAGCGCTCGGAATGTCCACTTGCATTTTCTACAGAAAGAGTGTTCAGAACTGCGCAATCATAAGTATGGTTTAACTCTGTTAGCTTAATGAACATATCAGGAATAAGTTTCACACAATGCTTCTGTGTAGTTTTTATTTGAAGATATTATTTTTCCCAATAGAGGCCTCTTAGCGCTCAGAATGTCCAATTGCAATTTCTACAGAAAGAGTGTTTCAGAAAGGCTCAATCAAAAGTAAGGTTCAACTCTGATAGTTGAATGCACAGAACAGAAAGAAGTTTCATACAATGCTTCTGTGTAGTTTATATTTGAACATATTCTTTTTTCCACTATTACCCACTTAGCGCTACGAATGTCCAGTTGCATTTTCTACAGAGAGAGTGTTTCAAAACTGCTTAATCAAAAGTATGGTTTAACTCTGTTAGCTGAATGCTCAGATCAGAAAGAAGTTTCACAGAATGCTTCTGTGTAGTTTATATTTGAATATATTTCTTTTTCCACTACTACTCTCTTAGCGCTCCAAATGTCCAGTTGCATTTTCTACAGAAAGAGTGTTCAGATCTGCTCAATCAAAAGTATGGTTTAACTCTGTTAGCTGAATGCACAGATCAGAAAGAAGTTTCACAGAATGATTCTGTGTAGTTTATATTTGGAGACATTCCTTTTTCCACTATTACCCTCTTAGGGCTCTGAAACCCCACTTGCATTTTCTACAGAAAGAGTGTTTCAGAACGGCTCAATCAAAACTAATGTTCAACTCTTTTAGTTGAACAAACAGAACAGAAAGAAGTTTCACACAATTCTTCTGTGTAGTTTTTATTTGTAGACATTCTTTTTCCCAATATAGGCCTCTTAGCGCTCAGAATGTCCAATTGCAGTTTCTACAGAAATAGTGTTTCAGAACGGCTCAATCAAAAGTAAGGTTCAACTCTGTTAGTTGAATGCACAGAACAGAAAGAAGTTTCATACAATGCTTCTGTGTAGTTTATATTTGAACATATTCTCTTTTCCACTATTACCCACTTAGCGCTACGAATGTCCAGTTGCATTTTCTACAGACAGAGTGTTTCAAAACTGCTCAATCAAAAGTATGGTTTAACTCTGTTAGCTGAATGCTCAGATCAGAAAAAAGTTTCACAGAATGCTTCTGTGTAGTTTATATTTGAATATATTCCTTTTTCCACTACTACTCTCTTAGCGCTCCAAAAGTCCAGTTGCATTTTCTACAGAAAGAGTGTTCAGATCTGCTCAATCAAAAGTATGGTTTAACTCTGTTAGCTGAATGCACAGATCAGAAGGAAGTTTCACAGAATGATTCTGTGTAGTTTATATTTGGAGACATTCCTTTTTCCACTATTACCCTCTTAGCGCTCCGAATCTCCACTTGCATTTTCTACAGAAAGAGTGTTTCAGAACGGCTCAATCAAAACTAAGGTTCAACTCTTTTAGTTGAACAAACAGAACAGAAAGAAGTTTCACACAATTCTTCTGTGTAGTTTTTATTTGTAGACATTCCTTTTCCCAATATAGGCCTCCTAGCGCTCAGAATGTCCAATTGCAGTTTCTACAGAAAGAGTGTTTCAGAACGGCTCAATCAAAAGTAAGGTTCAACTCTGTTAGTTGAATGCACAGAACAGAAAGAAGTTTCATACAATGATTCTTTGTAGTTTATATTTGAACATATTCTTTTTTCCACTATAACACACTTAGCGCTACGAATGTCCAGTTGCATTTTCTACAGACAGTGTGTTTCAAAACTGCTCAATCAAAAGTATGGTTTAACTCTGTTAGCTGAATGCTCAGATCAGAAAGAAGTTTCACAGAATGCTTCTGTGTAGTTTATATTTGAATATATTCCTTTTTCCACTACTACGCTCTTAGCGCTCCAAATGTCCAGTTGCATTTTCTACAGAAAGAGTGTTCAGATCTGCTCAATCAAAAGTATGGTTTAACCCTGTTAGCTGAATGCACAGATCAGAAAGAAGTTTCACCGAATGATTCTGTGTAGTTTATATTTGAAGACATTCCTTTTTCCACTATTACCCTCTTAGCGCTCCGAATCTCCACTTGCATTTTCTACAAAAAGAGTGTTTCATAACTGCTCAATCAAAAATATGTTTTATCTCTGTTAACTGAATTTACAGATCAGAAATAAGTTTCACAAAATGCATCTGAGTAGTTTTTATTTGAAGATATTCTATTTCCCAATGTAGGCCTCTTAGCGCTTAGCATGTCCAATTGCAGTTTCTACAGAAAGAGTGTTTCAGAACGGCTCAATCAAAAGTAAGGTTCAACTCTGTTGGTTGAATGCACAGAACAGAAAGAATTTTCACAGAATGATTCTGTGTAGTTTATATTTGGAGACATTCCTTTTTCCACTATTACCCTCTTAGCGCTCCGAATCTCCACTTGCATTTTCTACAGAAAGAGTGTTTCAGAACAGCTCAATCAAAACTAAGGT
The DNA here is from genome assembly GCF_028878055.3 of Symphalangus syndactylus. Classification (NCBI taxonomy): domain Eukaryota; kingdom Metazoa; phylum Chordata; class Mammalia; order Primates; family Hylobatidae; genus Symphalangus; species Symphalangus syndactylus. Next base: position 4,900,804 of record NC_072429.2, read on the forward strand.
TCAACTCTTTTAGTTGAACAAACAGAACAGAAAGAAGTTTAACACAATTCTTCTGTGTAGTTTTTATTTCTAGACATTCTTTTTCCCAATATAGGCCTCCTAGCGCTCAGAATGTCCAATTGCAGTTTCTACAGAAAGAGTGTTTCAGAACGGCTCAATCAAAAGTAAGGTTCAACTCTGTTAGTTGAATGCACAGAACAGAAAGAAGTTTCATACAATGCTTCTGTGTAGTTTATATTTGAACATATTCTTTTTTCCACTATTACCCACTTAGCGCTACGAATGTCCAGTTGCATTTTCTACAGACAGTGTGTTTCAATACTGCTCAATCAAAAGTATGGTTTAACTCTGTTAGCTGAATGCTCAGATCAGAAAGAAGTTTCACAGAATGGTTCTGTGTAGTTTATATTTGAATATATTCCTTTTTCCACTACTACGCTCTTAGCGCTCCAAATGTCCAGTTGCATTTTCTACAGAAAGAGTGTTCAGATCTGCTCAATCAAAAGTATGGTTTAACACTGTTAGCTGAATGCACAGATCAGAAAGATGTTTCACCGAATGATTCTGTGTAGTTTATATTTGAAGACATTCCTTTTTCCACAATTACCCTCTTAGCGCTCCGAATCTCCACTTGCATTTTCTACAAAAAGAGTGTTTCATAACTGCTCAATCAAAAATATGTTTTATCTCTGTTAACTGAATTTACAGATCAGAAATAAGTTTCACAGAATGCATCTGTGTAGTTTTTATTTGAAGATATTCTTTTTCCCAATGTAGGCCTCTTAGCGCTTAGCATGTCCAATTGCAGTTTCTACAGAAAGAGTGTTTCAGAACGGCTCAATCAAAAGTAAGGTTGAACTCTGTTAGTTGAATGCACAGAACAGAAAGAATTTTCACAGAATGCTACTGTGTAGTTTATATTTGAATATATTCCTTTTTCCACTATTACCCTCTTAGTGCTCCGAAAGTCCACTTGCATTTTCTACAGAAAGAGTGTTCAGAACTGCGCAATCAAAAGTATGGTTTAACTCTGTTAGCTTAATGAACATATCAGGAATAAGTTTCACACAATGCTTCTGTGTAGTTTTTATTTGAAGATATTATTTTTCCCAATATAGGCCTCTTAGCGCTCAGAATGTCCAATTGCAGTTTCTACAGAAAGAGTGTTTCAGAACGGCTCAATCAAAAGTAAGGTTCAACTCTGTTAGTTGAATGCACAGAACAGAAAGAAGTTTCATACAATGCTTCTGTGTAGTTTATATTTGAACATATTCTTTTTTCCACTATTACCCACTTAGCGCTACGAATGTCCAGTTGCATTTTCTACAGACAGTGTGTTTCAAAACTGCTAAATCAAAAGTATGGTTTAACTCTGTTAGCTGAATGCTCAGATCAGAAAGAAGTTTCACAGAATGCTTCTGTGTAGTTTATATTTGAATATATTCCTTTTTCCACTACTACGCTCTTAGCGTTCCAAATGTCCAGTTGCATTTTCTACAGAAAGAGTGTTCAGATCTGCTCTATCAAAAGTATGGTTTAACTCTGTTAGCTGAATGCACAGATCAGAAAGAAGTTTCACCGAATGATTCTGTGTAGTTTATATTTGAAGACATTCCTTTTTCCACTATTACCCTCTTAGCGCTCCGAATCTCCACTTGCATTTCCTACAAAAAGAGTGTTTCATAACTGCTCAATCAAAAATATGTTTTATCTCTGTTAACTGAATTTACAGATCAGAAATAAGTTTCACAGAATGCATCTGTGTAGTTTTAATTTGAAGATATTCTTTTTCCCAATATAGGCCTCTTAGCGCTTAGCATGTCCAATTGCAGTTTCTACAGAAAGAGTGTTTCAGAACGGCTCAATCAAAAGTAAGGTTCAACTCTGTTGGTTGAATGCACAGAACAGAAAGAATTTTCACAGAATGCTACTGTGTAGTTTATATTTGAATATATTCCTTTTTCCACTATTACCCTCTTAGCGCTCCGAAGGTCCACTTGCATTTTCTACAGAAAGAGTGTTCAGAACTGCGCAATCAAAAGTATGGTTTAACTCTGTTAGCTTAATGAACATACCAGAAATAAGTTTCACAAAATGCTTCTGTGTAGTTTTTATTTGAAGATATTATTTTTCCCAATAGAGGCCTCTTAGCGCTCAGAATGTCCAATTGCAGTTTCTACAGAAAGAGTGTTTCAGAAAGGCTCAATCAAAAGTAAGGTTCAACTCTGTTAGTTGAATGCACAGAACAGAAAGAAGTTTCATACAATGCTTCTGTGTAGTTTATATTTGAACATATTCTTTTTTCCACTATTACCCACTTAGCGCTACGAATCTAAACTTGCATTTTCTACAAAAAGAGTGTTTCATAACTGCTCAATCAAAAATATGTTTTACCTCTGTTAACTGAATTTACAGATCAGAAATAAGTTTCACAGAATGCATCTGTGTAGTTTTTATTTGAAGATATTCTTTTTCCCAATGTAGGCCTCTTAGCGCTTAGCATGTCCAATTGCAGTTTCTACAGAAAGAGTGTTTCAGAACGGCTCAGTCAAAAGTAAGGTTCAACTCTGTTAGTTGAATGCACAGAACAGAAAGAATTTTCACAGAATGATTCTGTGTAGTTTATATTTGGAGACATTCCTTTTTCCACTATTACGCTCTTAGCGCTCCGAATCTCCACTTGCATTTTCTACAGAAAGAGTGTTTCAGAACGGCTCAATCAAAACTAAGGTTCAACTCTTTTAGTTGAACAAACAGAACAGAAAGAAGTTTAACACAATTCTTCTGCGTAGTTTTTATTTTTAGACATTCTTTTTCCCAATATAGGCCTCCTAGCGCTCAGAATGTCCAATTGCAGTTTCTACAGAAAGAGTGTTTCAGAACGGCTCAATCAAAAGTAAGGTTCAACTCTGTTAGTTGAATGCACAGAACAGAAAGAAGTTTCATACAATGCTTCTGTGTAGTTTATATTTGAACATATTCTTTTTTCCACTATTACCCACTTAGCGCTACGAATGTCCAGTTGCATTTTCTACAGACAGTGTGTTTCAATACTGCTCAATCAAAAGTATGGTTTAACTCTGTTAGCTGAATGCTCAGATCAGAAAGAAGTTTCACAGAATGGTTCTGTGTAGTTTATATTTGAATATATTCCTTTTTCCACTACTACGCTCTTAGCGCTCCAAATGTCCAGTTGCATTTTCTACAGAAAGAGTGTTCAGATCTGCTCAATCAAAAGTATGGTTTAACACTGTTAGCTGAATGCACAGATCAGAAAGAAGTTTCACCGAATGATTCTGTGTAGTTTATATTTGAAGACATTCCTTTTTCCACTATTACCCTCTTAGCGCTCCGAATCTCCACTTGCATTTTCTACAAAAAGAGTGTTTCATAACTGCTCAATCAAAAATATGTTTTATCTCTGTTAACTGAATTTACAGATCAGAAATAAGTTTCACAGAATGCATCTGTGTAGTTTTTATTTGAAGATATTCTTTTTCCCAATGTAGGCCTCTTAGCGCTTAGCATGTCCAATTGCAGTTTCTACAGAAAGAGTGTTTCAGAACGGCTCAATCAAAAGTAAGGTTGAACTCTGTTAGTTGAATGCACAGAACAGAAAGAATTTTCACAGAATGCTACTGTGTAGTTTATATTTGAATATATTCCTTTTTCCACTACTACCCTCTTAGCGCTCGGAATGTCCACTTGCATTTTCTACAGAAAGAGTGTTCAGAACTGCGCAATCAAAAGTATGGTTTAACTCTGTTAGCTTAATGAACATATCAGGAATAAGTTTCACACAATGCTTCTGTGTAGTTTTTATTTGAAGATATTATTTTTCCCAATAGAGGCCTCTTAGCGCTCAGAATGTCCAATTGCAATTTCTACAGAAAGAGTGTTTCAGAAAGGCTCAATCAAAAGTAAGGTTCAACTCTGATAGTTGAATGCACAGAACAGAAAGAAGTTTCATACAATGCTTCTGTGTAGTTTATATTTGAACATATTCTTTTTTCCACTATTACCCACTTAGCGCTACGAATGTCCAGTTGCATTTTCTACAGAGAGAGTGTTTCAAAACTGCTTAATCAAAAGTATGGTTTAACTCTGTTAGCTGAATGCTCAGATCAGAAAGAAGTTTCACAGAATGCTTCTGTGTAGTTTATATTTGAATATATTTCTTTTTCCACTACTACTCTCTTAGCGCTCCAAAGGTCCAGTTGCATTTTCTACAGAAAGAGTGTTCAGATCTGCTCAATCAAAAGTATGGTTTAACTCTGTTAGCTGAATGCACAGATCAGAAAGAAGTTTCACAGAATGATTCTGTGTAGTTTATATTTGGAGACATTCCTTTTTCCACTATTACCCTCTTAGGGCTCTGAAACCCCACTTGCATTTTCTACAGAAAGAGTGTTTCAGAACGGCTCAATCAAAACTAATGTTCAACTCTTTTAGTTGAACAAACAGAACAGAAAGAAGTTTCACACAATTCTTCTGTGTAGTTTTTATTTGTAGACATTCTTTTTCCCAATATAGGCCTCTTAGCGCTCAGAATGTCCAATTGCAGTTTCTACAGAAATAGTGTTTCAGAACGGCTCAATCAAAAGTAAGGTTCAACTCTGTTAGTTGAATGCACAGAACAGAAAGAAGTTTCATACAATGCTTCTGTGTAGTTTATATTTGAACATATTCTCTTTTCCACTATTACCCACTTAGCGCTACGAATGTCCAGTTGCATTTTCTACAGACAGAGTGTTTCAAAACTGCTCAATCAAAAGTATGGTTTAACTCTGTTAGCTGAATGCTCAGATCAGAAAAAAGTTTCACAGAATGCTTCTGTGTAGTTTATATTTGAATATATTCCTTTTTCAACTACTACTCTCTTAGCGCTCCAAAAGTCCAGTTGCATTTTCTACAGAAAGAGTGTTCAGATCTGCTCAATCAAAAGTATGGTTTAACTCTGTTAGCTGAATGCACAGATCAGAAGGAAGTTTCACAGAATGATTCTGTGTAGTTTATATTTGGAGACATTCCTTTTTCCACTATTACCCTCTTAGCGCTCCGAATCTCCACTTGCATTTTCTACAGAAAGAGTGTTTCAGAACGGCTCAATCAAAACTAAGGTTCAACTCTTTTAGTTGAACAAACAGAACAGAAAGAAGTTTCACACAATTCTTCTGTGTAGTTTTTATTTGTAGACATTCCTTTTCCCAATATAGGCCTCCTAGCGCTCAGAATGTCCAATTGCAGTTTCTACAGAAAGAGTGTTTCAGAACGGCTCAATCAAAAGTAAGGTTCAACTCTGTTAGTTGAATGCACAGAACAGAAAGAAGTTTCATACAATGATTCTTTGTAGTTTATATTTGAACATATTCTTTTTTCCACTATAACACACTTAGCGCTACGAATGTCCAGTTGCATTTTCTACAGACAGTGTGTTTCAAAACTGCTCAATCAAAAGTATGGTTTAACTCTGTTAGCTGAATGCTCAGATCAGAAAGAAGTTTCACAGAATGCTTCTGTGTAGTTTATATTTGAATATATTCCTTTTTCCACTACTACGCTCTTAGCGCTCCAAATGTCCAGTTGCATTTTCTACAGAAGGAGTGTTCAGATCTGCTCAATCAAAAGTATGGTTTAACCCTGTTAGCTGAATGCACAGATCAGAAAGAAGTTTCACCGAATGATTCTGTGTAGTTTATATTTGAAGACATTCCTTTTTCCACTATTACCCTCTTAGCGCTCCGAATCTCCACTTGCATTTTCTACAAAAAGTGTGTTTCATAACTGCTCAATCAAAAATATGTTTTATCTCTGTTAACTGAATTTACAGATCAGAAATAAGTTTCACAGAATGCATCTGAGTAGTTTTTATTTGAAGATATTCTATTTCCCAATGTAGGCCTCTTAGCGCTTAGCATGTCCAATTGCAGTTTCTACAGAAAGAGTGTTTCAGAACGGCTCAATCAAAAGTAAGGTTCAACTCTGTTGGTTGAATGCACAGAACAGAAAGAATTTTCACAGAATGATTCTGTGTAGTTTATATTTGGAGACATTCCTTTTTCCACTATTACCCTCTTAGCGCTCCGAATCTCCACTTGCATTTTCTACAGAAAGAGTGTTTCAGAACAGCTCAATCAAAACTAAGGTTCAACTCTTTTAGTTGAACAAACAGAACAGAAAGAAGTTTAACACAATTCTTCTGTGTAGTTTTTATTTCTAGACATTCTTTTTCCCAATATAGGCCTCCTAGCGCTCAGAATGTCCAATTGCAGTTTCTACAGAAAGAGTGTTTCAGAACGGCTCAATCAAAAGTAAGGTTCAACTCTGTTAGTTGAATGCACAGAACAGAAAGAAGTTTCATACAATGCTTCTGTGTAGTTTATATTTGAACATATTCTTTTTTCCACTATTACCCACTTAGCGCTACGAATGTCCAGTTGCATTTTCTACAGACAGTGTGTTTCAATACTGCTCAATCAAAAGTATGGTTTAACTCTGTTAGCTGAATGCTCAGATCAGAAAGAAGTTTCACAGAATGGTTCTGTGTAGTTTATATTTGAATATATTCCTTTTTCCACTACTACGCTCTTAGCGCTCCAAATGTCCAGTTGCATTTTCTACAGAAAGAGTGTTCAGATCTGCTCAATCAAAAGTATGGTTTAACACTGTTAGCTGAATGCACAGATCAGAAAGAAGTTTCACCGAATGATTCTGTGTAGTTTATATTTGAAGACATTCCTTTTTCCACAATTACCCTCTTAGCGCTCCGAATCTCCACTTGCATTTTCTACAAAAAGAGTGTTTCATAACTGCTCAATCAAAAATATGTTTTATCTCTGTTAACTGAATTTACAGATCAGAAATAAGTTTCACAGAATGCATCTGTGTAGTTTTTATTTGAAGATATTCTTTTTCCCAATGTAGGCCTCTTAGCGCTTAGCATGTCCAATTGCAGTTTCTACAGAAAGAGTGTTTCAGAACGGCTCAATCAAAAGTAAGGTTGAACTCTGTTAGTTGAATGCACAGAACAGAAAGAATTTTCACAGAATGCTACTGTGTAGTTTATATTTGAATATATTCCTTTTTCCACTATTACCCTCTTAGTGCTCCGAATGTCCACTTGCATTTTCTACAGAAAGAGTGTTCAGAACTGCGCAATCAAAAGTATGGTTTAACTCTGTTAGCTTAATGAACATATCAGGAATAAGTTTCACACAATGCTTCTGTGTAGTTTTTATTTGAAGATATTATTTTTCCCAATATAGGCCTCTTAGCGCTCAGAATGTCCAATTGCAGTTTCTACAGAAAGAGTGTTTCAGAACGGCTCAATCAAAAGTAAGGTTCAACTCTGTTAGTTGAATGCACAGAACAGAAAGAAGTTTCATACAATGCTTCTGTGTAGTTTATATTTGAACATATTCTTTTTTCCACTATTACCCACTTAGCGCTACGAATGTCCAGTTGCATTTTCTACAGACAGTGTGTTTCAAAACTGCTAAATCAAAAGTATGGTTTAACTCTGTTAGCTGAATGCTCAGATCAGAAAGAAGTTTCACAGAATGCTTCTGTGTAGTTTATATTTGAATATATTCCTTTTTCCACTACTACGCTCTTAGCGTTCCAAATGTCCAGTTGCATTTTCTACAGAAAGAGTGTTCAGATCTGCTCTATCAAAAGTATGGTTTAACTCTGTTAGCTGAATGCTCAGATCAGAAAGAAGTTTCACAGAATGGTTCTGTGTAGTTTATATTTGAATATATTCCTTTTTCCACTACTACGCTCTTAGCGCTCCAAATGTCCAGTTGCATTTTCTACAGAAAGAGTGTTCAGATCTGCTCAATCAAAAGTATGGTTTAACACTGTTAGCTGAATGCACAGATCAGAAAGAAGTTTCACCGAATGATTCTGTGTAGTTTATATTTGAAGACATTCCTTTTTCCACTATTACCCTCTTAGCGCTCCGAATCTCCACTTGCATTTTCTACAAAAAGAGTGTTTCATAACTGCTCAATCAAAAATATGTTTTATCTCTGTTAACTGAATTTACAGATCAGAAATAAGTTTCACAGAATGCATCTGTGTAGTTTTTATTTGAAGATATTCTTTTTCCCAATGTAGGCCTCTTAGCGCTTAGCATGTCCAATTGCAGTTTCTACAGAAAGAGTGTTTCAGAACGGCTCAATCAAAAGTAAGGTTGAACTCTGTTAGTTGAATGCACAGAACAGAAAGAATTTTCACAGAATGCTACTGTGTAGTTTATATTTGAATATATTCCTTTTTCCACTACTACCCTCTTAGCGCTCGGAATGTCCACTTGCATTTTCTACAGAAAGAGTGTTCAGAACTGCGCAATCAAAAGTATGGTTTAACTCTGTTAGCTTAATGAACATATCAGGAATAAGTTTCACACAATGCTTCTGTGTAGTTTTTATTTGAAGATATTATTTTTCCCAATAGAGGCCTCTTAGCGCTCAGAATGTCCAATTGCAATTTCTACAGAAAGAGTGTTTCAGAAAGGCTCAATCAAAAGTAAGGTTCAACTCTGATAGTTGAATGCACAGAACAGAAAGAAGTTTCATACAATGCTTCTGTGTAGTTTATATTTGAACATATTCTTTTTTCCACTATTACCCACTTAGCGCTACGAATGTCCAGTTGCATTTTCTACAGAGAGAGTGTTTCAAAACTGCTTAATCAAAAGTATGGTTTAACTCTGTTAGCTGAATGCTCAGATCAGAAAGAAGTTTCACAGAATGCTTCTGTGTAGTTTATATTTGAATATATTTCTTTTTCCACTACTACTCTCTTAGCGCTCCAAAGGTCCAGTTGCATTTTCTACAGAAAGAGTGTTCAGATCTGCTCAATCAAAAGTATGGTTTAATTCTGTTAGCTGAATGCACAGATCAGAAAGAAGTTTCACAGAATGATTCTGTGTAGTTTATATTTGGAGACATTCCTTTTTCCACTATTACCCTCTTAGGGCTCTGAAACCCCACTTGCATTTTCTACAGAAAGAGTGTTTCAGAACGGCTCAATCAAAACTAATGTTCAACTCTTTTAGTTGAACAAACAGAACAGAAAGAAGTTTCACACAATTCTTCTGTGTAGTTTTTATTTGTAGACATTCTTTTTCCCAATATAGGCCTCTTAGCGCTCAGAATGTCCAATTGCAGTTTCTACAGAAATAGTGTTTCAGAACGGCTCAATCAAAAGTAAGGTTCAACTCTGTTAGTTGAATGCACAGAACAGAAAGAAGTTTCATACAATGCTTCTGTGTAGTTTATATTTGAACATATTCTCTTTTCCACTATTACCCACTTAGCGCTACGAATGTCCAGTTGCATTTTCTACAGACAGAGTGTTTCAAAACTGCTCAATCAAAAGTATGGTTTAACTCTGTTAGCTGAATGCTCAGATCAGAAAAAAGTTTCACAGAATGCTTCTGTGTAGTTTATATTTGAATATATTCCTTTTTCCACTACTACTCTCTTAGCGCTCCAAAAGTCCAGTTGCATTTTCTACAGAAAGAGTGTTCAGATCTGCTCAATCAAAAGTATGGTTTAACTCTGTTAGCTGAATGCACAGATCAGAAGGAAGTTTCACAGAATGATTCTGTGTAGTTTATATTTGGAGACATTCCTTTTTCCACTATTACCCTCTTAGCGCTCCGAATCTCCACTTGCATTTTCTACAGAAAGAGTGTTTCAGAACGGCTCAATCAAAACTAAGGTTCAACTCTTTTAGTTGAACAAACAGAACAGAAAGAAGTTTCACACAATTCTTCTGTGTAGTTTTTATTTGTAGACATTCCTTTTCCCAATATAGGCCTCCTAGCGCTCAGAATGTCCAATTGCAGTTTCTACAGAAAGAGTGTTTCAGAACGGCTCAATCAAAAGTAAGGTTCAACTCTGTTAGTTGAATGCACAGAACAGAAAGAAGTTTCATACAATGATTCTTTGTAGTTTATATTTGAACATATTCTTTTTTCCACTATAACACACTTAGCGCTACGAATGTCCAGTTGCATTTTCTACAGACAGTGTGTTTCAAAACTGCTCAATCAAAAGTATGGTTTAACTCTGTTAGCTGAATGCTCAGATCAGAAAGAAGTTTCACAGAATGCTTCTGTGTAGTTTATATTTGAATATATTCCTTTTTCCACTACTACGCTCTTAGCGCTCCAAATGTCCAGTTGCATTTTCTACAGAAGGAGTGTTCAGATCTGCTCAATCAAAAGTATGGTTTAACCCTGTTAGCTGAATGCACAGATCAGAAAGAAGTTTCACCGAATGATTCTGTGTAGTTTATATTTGAAGACATTCCTTTTTCCACTATTACCCTCTTAGCGCTCCGAATCTCCACTTGCATTTTCTACAAAAAGTGTGTTTCATAACTGCTCAATCAAAAATATGTTTTATCTCTGTTAACTGAATTTACAGATCAGAAATAAGTTTCACAGAATGCATCTGAGTAGTTTTTATTTGAAGATATTCTATTTCCCAATGTAGGCCTCTTAGCGCTTAGCATGTCCAATTGCAGTTTCTACAGAAAGAGTGTTTCAGAACGGCTCAATCAAAAGTAAGGTTCAACTCTGTTGGTTGAATGCACAGAACAGAAAGAATTTTCACAGAATGATTCTGTGTAGTTTATATTTGGAGACATTCCTTTTTCCACTATTACCCTCTTAGCGCTCCGAATCTCCACTTGCATTTTCTACAGAAAGAGTGTTTCAGAACAGCTCAATCAAAACTAAGGTTCAACTCTTTTAGTTGAACAAACAGAACAGAAAGAAGTTTAACACAATTCTTCTGTGTAGTTTTTATTTCTAGACATTCTTTTTCCCAATATAGGCCTCCTAGCGCTCAGAATGTCCAATTGCAGTTTCTACAGAAAGAGTGTTTCAGAACGGCTCAATCAAAAGTAAGGTTCAACTCTGTTAGTTGAATGCACAGAACAGAAAGAAGTTTCATACAATGCTTCTGTGTAGTTTATATTTGAACATATTCTTTTTTCCACTATTACCCACTTAGCGCTACGAATGTCCAGTTGCATTTTCTACAGACAGTGTGTTTCAATACTGCTCAATCAAAAGTATGGTTTAACTCTGTTAGCTGAATGCTCAGATCAGAAAGAAGTTTCACAGAATGGTTCTGTGTAGTTTATATTTGAATATATTCCTTTTTCCACTACTACGCTCTTAGCGCTCCAAATGTCCAGTTGCATTTTCTACAGAAAGAGTGTTCAGATCTGCTCAATCAAAAGTATGGTTTAACACTGTTAGCTGAATGCACAGATCAGAAAGAAGTTTCACCGAATGATTCTGTGTAGTTTATATTTGAAGACATTCCTTTTTCCACAATTACCCTCTTAGCGCTCCGAATCTCCACTTGCATTTTCTACAAAAAGAGTGTTTCATAACTGCTCAATCAAAAATATGTTTTATCTCTGTTAACTGAATTTACAGATCAGAAATAAGTTTCACAGAATGCATCTGTGTAGTTTTTATTTGAAGATATTCTTTTTCCCAATGTAGGCCTCTTAGCGCTTAGCATGTCCAATTGCAGTTTCTACAGAAAGAGTGTTTCAGAACGGCTCAATCAAAAGTAAGGTTGAACTCTGTTAGTTGAATGCACAGAACAGAAAGAATTTTCACAGAATGCTACTGTGTAGTTTATATTTGAATATATTCCTTTTTCCACTATTACCCTCTTAGTGCTCCGAATGTCCACTTGCATTTTCTACAGAAAGAGTGTTCAGAACTGCGCAATCAAAAGTATGGTTTAACTCTGTTAGCTTAATGAACATATCAGGAATAAGTTTCACACAATGCTTCTGTGTAGTTTTTATTTGAAGATATTATTTTTCCCAATATAGGCCTCTTAGCGCTCAGAATGTCCAATTGCAGTTTCTACAGAAAGAGTGTTTCAGAACGGCTCAATCAAAAGTAAGGTTCAACTCTGTTAGTTGAATGCACAGAACAGAAAGAAGTTTCATACAATGCTTCTGTGTAGTTTATATTTGAACATATTCTTTTTTCCACTATTACCCACTTAGCGCTACGAATGTCCAGTTGCATTTTCTACAGACAGTGTGTTTCAAAACTGCTAAATCAAAAGTATGGTTTAACTCTGTTAGCTGAATGCTCAGATCAGAAAGAAGTTTCACAGAATGCTTCTGTGTAGTTTATATTTGAATATATTCCTTTTTCCACTACTACGCTCTTAGCGTTCCAAATGTCCAGTTGCATTTTCTACAGAAAGAGTGTTCAGATCTGCTCTATCAAAAGTATGGTTTAACTCTGTTAGCTGAATGCACAGATCAGAAAGAAGTTTCACCGAATGATTCTGTGTAGTTTATATTTGAAGACATTCCTTTTTCCACTATTACCCTCTTAGCGCTCCGAATCTCCACTTGCATTTCCTACAAAAAGAGTGTTTCATAACTGCTCAATCAAAAATATGTTTTATCTCTGTTAACTGAATTTACAGATCAGAAATAAGTTTCACAGAATGCATCTGTGTAGTTTTAATTTGAAGATATTCTTTTTCCCAATATAGGCCTCTTAGCGCTTAGCATGTCCAATTGCAGTTTCTACAGAAAGAGTGTTTCAGAACGGCTCAATCAAAAGTAAGGTTCAACTCTGTTGGTTGAATGCACAGAACAGAAAGAATTTTCACAGAATGCTACTGTGTAGTTTATATTTGAATATATTCCTTTTTCCACTATTACCCTCTTAGCGCTCCGAAGGTCCACTTGCATTTTCTACAGAAAGAGTGTTCAGAACTGCGCAATCAAAAGTATGGTTTAACTCTGTTAGCTTAATGAACATACCAGAAATAAGTTTCACAAAATGCTTCTGTGTAGTTTTTATTTGAAGATATTATTTTTCCCAATAGAGGCCTCTTAGCGCTCAGAATGTCCAATTGCAGTTTCTACAGAAAGAGTGTTTCAGAAAGGCTCAATCAAAAGTAAGGTTCAACTCTGTTAGTTGAATGCACAGAACAGAAAGAAGTTTCATACAATGCTTCTGTGTAGTTTATATTTGAACATATTCTTTTTTCCACTATTACCCACTTAGCGCTACGAATGTCCAGTTGCATTTTCTACAGACAGAGTGTTTCAAAACTGCTCAATCAAAAGTATGGTTTAACTCTGTTAGCTGAATGCTCAGATCAGAAAGAAGTTTCACAGAATGCTTCTGTGTAGTTTATATTTGAATATATTCCTTTTTCCACTACTACGCTCTTAGCGCTCCAAATGTCCAGTTGCATTTTCTACAGAAAGAGTGTTCAGATCTGCTCAATCAAAAGTATGGTTTAACTCTGTTAGCTGAATGCACAGATCAGAAAGAAGTTTCACCGAATGATTCTGTGTAGTTTATATTTGAAGACATTCCTTTTTCCACTATTACCCTCTTAGCGCTCCGAATCTCCACTTGCATTTTCTACAAAAAGAGTGTTTCAGAACGGCTCAATCAAAACAAAGGTTCAACTCTTTTAGTTGAACAAACAGAACCGAAAGTAGTTTCACACAATTCTTCTGTGTAGTTTTTATTTGTAGACATTCTTTTTCCCAATATAGGCCTCTTAGCGCTCAGAATGTCCAATTGCAGTTTCTACAGAAAGAGGGTTTCAGAACGGCTCAATCAAAAGTAAGGTTCAACTCTGTTAGTTGAATGCACAGAACAGAATGAAGTTTCATACAATGCTTCTGTGTAGTTTATATTTGAACATGTTCTTTTTTCCACTATTACCCACTTAGCGCTACGAATGTCCAGTTGCATTTTCTACAGACAGAGTGTTTCAAAACTGCTCAATCAAAAGTATGGTTTAACTCTGTTAGCTGAATGCTCAGATCAGAAAGAAGTTTCACAGAATGCTTCTGTGTAGTTTATATTTGAATATATTAATTTTTCCACTACTACGCTCTTAGCGCTCCAAATGTCCAGTTGCATTTTCTACAGAAAGAGTGTTCAGATCTGCTCAATCAAAAGTATGGTTTAACTCTGTTAGCTGAATGCACAGATCAGAAAGAAGTTTCACAGAATGATTCTGTGTAGTTTATATTTGGAGACATTCCTTTTTCCACTATTACCCTCTTAGCGCTCCGAATCTCCACTTGCATTTTCTACAGAAAGAGTGTTTCATAACTGCTCAATCAAAAATATGCTTTATCTCTGTTAACTGAATTTACAGATCAGAAATAAGTTTCACAGAATGCATCTGTGTAGTTTTTATTTGAAGATATTCTTTTTCCCAATGTAGGCCTCTTAGCGCTTAGCATGTCCAATTGCAGTTTCTACAGAAAGAGTGTTTCAGAACGGCTCAATCAAAAGTAAGGTTCAACTCTGTTAGTTGAATGCACAGAACAGAAAGAATTTTCACAGAATGCTACTGTGTAGTTTATATTTGAATATATTCCTTTTTCCACTATTACCCTCTTAGTGCTCCGAATGTCCACTTGCATTTTCTACAGAAAGAGTGTTCAGAACTGCGCAATCAAAAGTATGGTTTAACTCTGTTAGCTTAATGAACATATCAGGAATAAGTTTCACACAATGCTTCTGTGTAGTTTTTATTTGTAGATATTATTTTTCCCAATAGAGGCCTCTTAGCGCTCAGAATGTCCAATTGCAGTTTCTACAGAGAGAGTGTTTCAGAACGGTTCAATCAAAAGTAAGGTTCAACTCTGTTAGTTGAATGCACAGAACAGAAAGAAGTTTCATACAATGCTTCTGTGTAGTTTATATTTGAACATATTCTTTTTTCCACTATTACCCACTTAGCGCTACGAATGTCCAGTTGCATTTTCTACAGACAGAGTGTTTCAAAACTGCTCAATCAAAAGTATGGTTTAACTCGGTTAGCTGAATGCTCAGATTAGAAAGAAGTTTCACAGAATGCTTCTGTGTAGTTTATATTTGAATATATTCCTTTTTCCACTACTACTCTCTTAGCGCTCCAAATGTCCAGTTGCATTTTCTACAGAAAGAGTGTTCAGATCTGCTCAATCAAAAGTATGTTTTAACTCTGTTAGCTGAATGCACAGATCAGAAAGAAGTTTCACAGAATGATTCTGTGTAGTTTATATTTGGAGACATTCCTTTTTCCACTATTACCCTCTTAGCGCTCCGAATCTCCACTTGCATTTTCTACAGAAAGAGTGTTTCAGAACGGCTCAATCAAAACAAAGGTTCAACTCTTTTAGTTGAACAAACAGAACAGAAAGAAGTTTCACACAATTCTTCTGTGTAGTTTTTATTTGTAGACATTCTTTTTCCCAATATAGGCCTCTTAGCGCTCAGAATGTCCAATTGCAGTTTCTACAGAAAGAGTGTTTCACAACGGCTCAATCAAAAGTAAGGTTCAACTCTGTTAGTTGAATGCACAGAACAGAAAGAAGTTTCATACAATGTTTCTGTGTAGTTTATATTTGAACATATTCTTTTTTCCACTATTACCCACTTAGCGCTACGAATGTCCAGTTGCATTTTCTACAGACAGTGTGTTTCAAAACTGCTCAATCAAAAGTATGGTTTAACTCTGTTAGCTGAATGCTCAGATCAGAAAGAAGTTTCACAGAATGCTTCTGTGTAGTTTATATTTGAATATATTCCTTTTTCCACTACTACGCTCTTAGCGCTCCAAATGTCCAGTTGCATTTTCTACAGAAAGAGTGTTCAGATCTGCTCAATCAAAAGTATGGTTTAACCCTGTTAGCTGAATGCACAGATCAGAAAGAAGTTTCACCGAATGATTCTGTGTAGTTTATATTTGAAGACATTCCTTTTTCCACTATTACCCTCTTAGCGCTCCGAATCTCCACTTGCATTTTCTACAAAAAGAGTGTTTCATAACTGCTCAATCAAAAATATGTTTTATCTCTGTTAACTGAATTTACAGATCAGAAATAAGTTTCACAGAATGCATCTGAGTAGTTTTTATTTGAAGATATTCTATTTCCCAATGTAGGCCTCTTAGCGCTTAGCATGTCCAATTGCAGTTTCTACAGAAAGAGTGTTTCAGAACGGCTCAATCAAAAGTAAGGTTCAACTCTGTTGGTTGAATGCACAGAACAGAAAGAATTTTCACAGAATGATTCTGTGTAGTTTATATTTGGAGACATTCCTTTTTCCACTATTACCCTCTTAGCGCTCCGAATCTCCACTTGCATTTTCTACAGAAAGAGTGTTTCAGAGCGGCTCAATCAAAACTAAGGTTCAACTCTTTTAGTTGAACAAACAGAACAGAAAGAAGTTTAACACAATTCTTCTGTGTAGTTTTTATTTCTAGACATTCTTTTTCCCAATATAGGCCTCCTAGCACTCAGAATGTCCAACTGCAGTTTCTACAGAAAGAGTGTTTCAGAACGGCTCAATCAAAAGTAAGGTTCAACTCTGTTAGTTGAATGCACAGAACAGAAAGAAGTTTCATACAATGCTTCTGTGTAGTTTATATTTGAACATATTCTTTTTTCCACTATTACCCACTTAGCGCTACGAATGTCCAGTTGCATTTTCTACAGACAGAGTGTTTCAAAACTGCTCAATCAAAAGTATGGTTTAACTCTATTAGCTGAATGCTCAGATCAGAAAGAAGTTTCACAGAATGCTTCTGTGTAGTTTATATTTGAATATATTCCTTTTTCCACTACTACGCTCTTAGCTCTCCAAATGTCCAGTTGCATTTTCTACAGAAAGAGTGTTCAGATCTGCTCAATCAAAAGTATGGTTTAACTCTGTTAGCTGAATGCACAGATCAGAAAGAAGTTTCACAGAATGATTCTGTGTAGTTTATATTTGGAGACATTCCTTTTTCCACTATTACCCTCTTAGCGCTCCGAATCTCCACTTGCATTTTCTACAGAAAGAGTGTTTCATAACTGCTCAATCAAAAATATGCTTTATCTCTGTTAACTGAATTTACAGATCAGAAATAAGTTTCACAGAATGCATCTGTGTAGTTTTTATTTGAAGATATTCTTTTTCCCAATGTAGGCCTCTTAGCGCTTAGCATGTCCAATTGCAGTTTCTACAGAAAGAGTGTTTCAGAACGGCTCAATCAAAAGTAAGGTTCAACTCTGTTAGTTGAATGCACAGAACAGAAAGAATTTTCACAGAATGCTACTGTGTAGTTTATATTTGAATATATTCCTTTTTCCAATATTACCCTCTTAGTGCTCCGAATGTCCACTTGCATTTTCTACAGAAAGAGTGTTCAGAACTGCGCAATCAAAAGTATGGTTTAACTCTGTTAGCTTAATGAACATATCAGGAATAAGTTTCACACAATGCTTCTGTGTAGTTTTTATTTGTAGATATTATTTTTCCCAATAGAGGCCTCTTAGCGCTCAGAATGTCCAATTGCAGTTTCTACAGAGAGAGTGTTTCAGAACGGTTCAATCAAAAGTAAGGTTCAACTCTGTTAGTTGAATGCACAGAACAGAAAGAAGTTTCATACAATGCTTCTGTGTAGTTTATATTTGAACATATTCTTTTTTCCACTATTACCCACTTAGCGCTACGAATGTCCAGTTGCATTTTCTACAGACAGAGTGTTTCAAAACTGCTCAATCAAAAGTATGGTTTAACTCTGTTAGCTGAATGCTCAGATTAGAAAGAAGTTTCACAGAATGCTTCTGTGTAGTTTATATTTGAATATATTCCTTTTTCCACTACTACTCTCTTAGCGCTCCAAATGTCCAGTTGCATTTTCTACAGAAAGAGTGTTCAGATCTGCTCAATCAAAAGTATGTTTTAACTCTGTTAGCTGAATGCACAGATCAGAAAGAAGTTTCACAGAATGATTCTGTGTAGTTTATATTTGGAGACATTCCTTTTTCCACTATTACCCTCTTAGCGCTCCGAATCTCCACTTGCATTTTCTACAGAAAGAGTGTTTCAGAACGGCTCAATCAAAACAAAGGTTCAACTCTTTTAGTTGAACAAACAGAACAGAAAGAAGTTTCACACAATTCTTCTGTGTAGTTTTTATTTGTAGACATTCTTTTTCCCAATATAGGCCTCTTAGCGCTCAGAATGTCCAATTGCAGTTTCTACAGAAAGAGTGTTTCACAACGGCTCAATCAAAAGTAAGGTTCAACTCTGTTAGTTGAATGCACAGAACAGAAAGAAGTTTCATACAATGCTTCTGTGTAGTTTATATTTGAACATATTCTTTTTTCCACTATTACCCACTTAGCGCTACGAATGTCCAGTTGCATTTTCTACAGACAGTGTGTTTCAAAACTGCTCAATCAAAAGTATGGTTTAACTCTGTTAGCTGAATGCTCAGATCAGAAAGAAGTTTCACAGAATGCTTCTGTGTAGTTTATATTTGAATATATTCCTCTTTCCACTACTACGCTCTTAGCGCTCCAAATGTCCAGTTGCATTTTGTACAGAAAGAGTGTTCAGATCTGCTCAATCAAAAGTATGGTTTAACTCTGTTAGCTGAATGCACAGATCAGAAAGAGGTTTCACAGAATGATTCTGTGTAGTTTATATTTGGAGACATTCCTTTTTCCACTATTACCCTCTTAGCGCTCCGAATCTCCACTTGCATTTCCTACAGAAAGAGTGTTTCAGAACGGCTCAATCAAAACTACGGTTCAACTCTTTTAGTTGAACAAACAGAACAGAAATAAGTTTCACACAATTCTTCTGTGTAGTTTTTATTTGTAGACATTCTTTTTCCCAATATAGGCCTCTTAGCGCTCAGAATGTCCAATTGAAGTTTCTACAGAAAGAGTGTTTCAGAACGGCTCAATCAAAAGTAAGGTTCAACTCTGTTAGTTGAATGCACAGAACAGAAAGACGTTTCATACAATGCTTCTGTGTAGTTTATATTTGAACATAGTCTTTTTTCCACTATTACCCACTTAGCGCTACGAATGTCCAGTTGCATTTTCTACAGACAGAGTGTTTCAAAACTGCTCAATCAAAAGTATGGTTTAACTCAGTTAGCTGAATGCTCAGATCAGAAAGAAGTTTCACAGAATTATTCTGTGTAGTTTATATTTGAATATATTCCTTTTTCCACTACTACGCTCTTAGCGCTCCAAATGTCCAGGTGCATTTTCTACAGAAAGAGTGTTCAGATCTGCTCAATCAAAAGTATGGTTTAACTCTGTTAGCTGAATGCACAGATCAGAAATAAGTTTCACCGAATGATTCTGTGTAGTTTATATTTGAAGACATTCCTTTTTCCACTATTACCCTCTTAGCGCTCCGAATCTCCACTTGCATTTTCTACATAAAGAGTGTTTCATAACTGCTCAATCAAAAATATGTTTTATCTCTGTTAACTGAATTTACAGATCAGAAATAAGTTTCACAGAATGCATCTGTGTAGTTTTTATTTGAAGATATTCTTTTTCCCAATGTAGGCCTCTTAGCGCTTAGCATGTCCAATTGCAGTTTCTACAGAAAGAGTGTTTCAGAACGGCTCAATCAAAAGTAAGGTTCAACTCTGTTAGTTGAATGCACAGAACAGAAAGAATTTTCACAGAATGCTACTGTGTAGTTTATATTTGAATATATTCCTTTTTCCACTACTACGCTCTTAGCGCTCCAAATGTCCAGTTGCATTTTCTACAGAAAGAGTGTTCAGATCTGCTCAATCAAAAGTATGGTTTAACACTGTTAGCTGAATGCACAGATCAGAAAGAAGTTTCACAGAATGATTCTGTGTAGTTTATATTTGGAGACATTCCTTTTTCCACTATTACCCTCTTAGCGCTCCGAATCTCCACTTGCATTTTCCACAGAAAGAGTGTTTCATAACGGCTCAATCAAAACTTAGGTTCAACTCTTTTAGTTGAACAACAGAACAGAAAGAAGTTTCACACAATTCTTCTGTCTAGTTTTTATTTGTAGACATTCTTTTTCCCAATATAGGCCTCTAAGCGCTCAGAATGTCCAATTGCAGTTTCTACAGAAAGAGTGTTTCAGAACGGCTCAATCAAAAGTAAGGTTCAACTCTGTTAGTTGAATGCACAGAACAGAAAGAAGTTTCATACAATGCTTCTGTGTAGTTTATATTTGAACATATTCTTTTTTCCACTATTACCCACTTAGCGCTACGAATGTCCAGTTGCATTTTCTACAGACAGTGTGTTTCAAAACTGCTCAATCAAAAGTATGGTTTAACTCTGTTAGCTGAATGCTCAGATCAGAAAGAAGTTTCACAGAATGCTTCTGTGTAGTTTATATTTGAATATATTCCTTTTTCCACTACTACGCTCTTAGCGCTCCAAATGTCCAGTTGTATTTTCTACAGAAAGAGTGTTCAGATCTGCTCAATCAAAAGTATGGTTTAACTCTGTTAGCTGAATGCACAGATCAGAAAGAAGTTTCACCGAATGATTCTGTGTAGTTTATATTTGAAGACATTCCTTTTTCCACTATTACCCTCTTAGCGCTCCGAATCTCCACTTGCATTTTCTACAAAAAGAGTGTTTCATAACTGCTCAATCAAAAATATGTTTTATCTCTGTTAACTGAATTTACAGATCAGAAATAAGTTTCACAGAATGCATCTGTGTAGTTTTTATTTGAAGATATTCTTTTTCCCAATGTTGGCCTCTTAGCGCTTAGCATGTCCAATTGCAGTTTCTACAGAAAGAGTGTTTCAGAATGGCTCAATCAAAAGTAAGGTTCAACTCTGTTGGTTGAATGCACAGAACAGAAAGAATTTTCACAGAATGCTACTGTGTAGTTTATATTTGAATATATTCCTTTTTCCACTCTTACCCTCTTAGCGCTCCGAATGTCCACTTGCATTTTCTACAGAAAGAGTGTTCAGAACTGCGCAATCAAAAGTATGGTTTAACTCTGTTAGTTTAATGAACATATCAGAAATAAGTTTCACACAATGCTTCTGTGTAGTTTTTATTTGAAGATATTATTTTTCCCAATAGAGGCCTCTTAGCGCTCAGAATGTCCAATTGCAGTTTCTACAGAAAGAGTGTTTCAGAAAGGCTCAATCAAAAGTAAGGTTCAACTCTGTTAGCTGAATGCACAGAACAGAAAGAAGTTTCATACAATGCTTCTGTGTAGTTTATATTTGAACATATTCTTTTTTCCACTATTACCCACTTAGCGCTACGAATGTCCAGTTGCATTTTCTACAGACAGAGTGTTTCAAAATTGCTCAATCAAAAGTATGGTTTAACTCTGTTAGCTGAATGCTCAGATCAGAAAGAAGTTTCACAGAATGCTTCTGTGTAGTTTATATTTGAATATATTCCTTTTTCCACTACTACTCTCTTAGCGCTCCAAATGTCCAGTTGCATTTTCTACAGAAAGAGTGTTCAGATCTGCTCAATCAAAAGTATGGTTTAACTCTGTTAGCTGAATGCACAGATCAGAAAGAAGTTTCACAGAATGATTCTGTGTAGTTTATATTTGGAGACATTCCTTTTTCCACTATTACCCTCTTAGTGCTCCGAATCTCCACTTGCATTTTCCACAGAAAGAGTGTTTCAGAACGGCTCAATCAAAACTAAGGTTCAACTCTTTTAGTTGAACAAACAGAACAGAAAGTAGTTTCACACATTTCTTCTGTGTAGTTTTTATTTGTAGACATTCTTTTTCCCAATATAGGCCTCTTAGCGCTCAGAATGTCCAATTGCAGTTTCTACAGAAAGAGTGTTTCAGAACGGCTCAATCAAAAGTAAGGTTCAACTCTGTTAGTTGAATGCACAGAACAGAAAGACGTTTCATACAATGCTTCTGTGTAGTTTATATTTGAACATATTCTTTTTTCCACTATTACCCACTTAGCGCTACGAATGTCCAGTTGCATTTTCTACAAAAAGAGTGTTTCATAACTGCTCAATCAAAAATATGTTTTATCTCTGTTAACTGAATTTACAGATCAGAAATAAGTTTCACAGAATGCATCTGTGTAGTTTTTATTTGAAGATATTCTTTTTCCCAATGTAGGCCTCTTAGCGCTTAGCATGTCCAATTGCAGTTTCTACAGAAAGAGTGTTTCAGAACGGCTCAATCAAAAGTAAGGTTCAACTCTGTTAGTTGAATGCACAGAACAGAAAGAATTTTCACAGAATGCTACTGTGTAGTTTATATTTGAATATATTCGTTTTTCCACTATTACCCTCTTAGCGCTCCGAATGTCCACTTGCATTTCCTACAGAAAGAGTGTTCAGAACTGCGCAATCAAAAGTATGGTTTAACTCTGTTAGCTTAATGAACATATCAGGAATAAGTTTCACACAATGCTTCTGTGTAGTGTTTATTTGAAGATATTATTTTTCCCAATAGAGGCCTCTTAGCGCTCAGAATGTCCAATTGCAGTTTCTACAGAAAGAATGTTTCAGAAAGGCTCAATCAAAAGTAAGGTTCAACTCTGTTAGTTGAATGCACAGAACAGAAAGAAGTTTCATACAATGCTTCTGTGTAGTTTATATTTGAACATATTCCTTTTTCCACTATTACCCACTTAGCGCTACGAATGTCCAGTTGCATTTTCTACAGACAGAGTTTTTCAAAACTGCTCAATCAAAAGTATGGTTTAACTCTGTTAGCTGAATGCTCAGATCAGAAAGAAGTTTCACAGAATGCTTCTGTGTAGTTTATATTTGAATATATTCCTTTTTCCACTACTACTCTCTTAGCGCTCCAAATGTCCAGTTGCATTTTCTACAGAAAGAGTGTTCAGATCTGCTCAATCAAAAGTATGGTTTAACTCTGTTAGCTGAATGCACAGATCAGAAAGAAGTTTCACAGAATGATTCTGTGTAGTTTATATTTGGAGACATTCCTTTTTCCACTATTACCCTCTTAGCGCTCCGAATCTCCACTTGCATTTTCTACAGAAAGAGTGTTTCAGAACGGCTCAATCAAAACTAAGGTTCAACTCTTTTAGTTGAACAAACAGAACAGAAAGAAGTTTCACACAATTCTTCTGTGTAGTTTTTATTTGTAGACATTCTTTTTCCCAATATAGGCCTCTTAGCGCTCAGAATGTCCAATTGCAGTTTCTACAGAAAGAGTGTTTCAGAACGGCTCAATCAAAAGTAAGGTTCAACTCTGTTAGTTGAATGCACAGAACAGAAAGAAGTTTCATACAATGCTTCTGTGTAGTTTATATTTGAACATATTCTTTTTTCCACTATTACCCACTTAGCGCTACGAATGTCCAGTTGCATTTTCTACAGACAGTGTGTTTCAAAACTGCTCAATCAAAAGTATGGTTTAACTCTGTTAGCTGAATGCTCAGATCAGAAAGAAGTTTCACAGAATGCTTCTGTGTAGTTTATATTTGAATATATTCCTTTTTCCACTACTACGCTCTTAGCGCTCCAAATGTCCAGTTGCATTTTCTACAGAAAGAGTGTTCAGATCTGCTCAATCAAAAGTATGGTTTAACTCTGTTAGCTGAATGCACAGATAAGAAAGAAATTTCACCGAATGATTCTGTGTAGTTTATATTTGAAGACATTCCTTTTTCCACTATTACCCTCTTAGCGCTCCGAATCTCCACTTGCATTTTCTACAAAAAGAGTGTTTCATAACTGCTCAATCAAAAATATGTTTTATCTCTGTTTACTGAATTTACAGATCAGAAATAAGTTTCACAGAATGCATCTGTGTAGTTTTTATTTGAAGATATTCTTTTTCCCAATGTTGGCCTCTTAGCGCTTAGCATGTCCAATTGCAGTTTCTACAGAAAGAGTGTTTCAGAACGGCTCAATCAAAAGTAAGGTTCAACTCTGTTGGTTGAATGCACAGAACAGAAAGAATTTTCACAGAATGCTACTGTGTAGTTTATATTTGAATATATTCCTTTTTCCACTATTACCCTCTTAGTGCTCCGAATGTCCACTTGCATTTTCTACAGAAAGAGTGTTCAGAACTGCGCAATCAAAAGTATGGTTTAACTCTGTTAGCTTAATGAACATATCAGAAATAAGTTTCACACAATGCTTCTGTGTAGTTTTTATTTGAAGATATTATTTTTCCCAATAGAGGCCTCTTAGCGCTCAGAATGTCCAATTGCAGTTTCTACAGAAAGAGTGTTTCAGAAAGGCTCAATCAAAAGTAAGGTTCAACTCTGTTAGTTGAATGCACAGAACAGAAAGAAGTTTCACACAATTCTTCTGTGTAGTTTTTATTTGTAGACATTCTTTTTCCCAATATAGGCCTCTTAGCGCTCAGAATGTCCAATTGCAGTTTCTACAGAAAGAGTGTTTCAGAACGGCTCAATCAAAAGTAAGGTTCAACTCTGTTAGTTGAATGCACAGATCAGAAAGAAGTTTCACAGAATGCTTCTGTGTAGTTTATATTTGAATATATTCCTTTTTCCACTACTACTCTCTTAGCGCTCCAAATGTCCAGTTGCATTTTCTACAGAAAGAGTGTTCAGATCTGCTCAATCAAAAGTATGTTTTAACTCTGTTAGCTGAATGCACAGATCAGAAAGAAGTTTCACAGAATGATTCTGTGTAGTTTATATTTGGAGACATTCCTTTTTCCACTATTACCCTCTTAGCGCTCCGAATCTCCACTTGCATTTTCCACAGAAAGAGTGTTTCAGAACGGCTCAATCAAAACTAAGGTTCAACTCTTTTAGTTGAACAAACAGAACAGAAAGTAGTTTCACACATTTCTTCTGTGTAGTTTTTATTTGTAGACATTCTTTTTCCCAATATAAGCCTCTTAGCGCTCAGAATGTCCAATTGCAGTTTCTACAGAAAGAGTGTTTCAGAACGGCTCAATCAAAAGTAAGGTTCAACTCTGTTAGTTGAATGCACAGAACAGAAAGTCGTTTCATACAATGCTTCTGTGTAGTTTATATTTGAACATATTATTTTTTCCACTATTACCCACTTAGCGCTACGAATGTCCAGTTGCATTTTCTACAGACAGAGTGTTTCAAAACTGCTCAATCAAAAGTATGGTTTAACTCTGTTAGCTGAATGCTCAGATCAGAAATAAGTTTCACAGAATGCTTCTGTGTAGTTTATATTTGAATATATTCCTTTTTCCACTACTACGCTCTTAGCGCTCCAAATGTCCAGTTGCATTTTCTACAGAAAGATTGTTCAGATCTGCTCAATCAAAAGTATGGTTTAACTCTGTTAGCTGAATGCACATTTCAGAAAGAAGTTTCACCGAATGATTCTGTGTAGTTTATATTTGAAGACATTCCTTTTTCCACTATTACCCTCTTAGCGCTCCGAATCTCCACTTGCATTTTCTACAAAAAGAGTGTTTCATAACTGCTCAATCAAAAATATGTTTTATCTCTGTTAACTGAATTTACAGATCAGAAATAAGTTTCACAGAATGCATCTGTGTAGTTTTTATTTGAAGATATTCTTTTTCCCAATGTAGGCCTCTTAGCGCTTAGCATGTCCAATTGCAGTTTCTACAGAAAGAGTGTTTCAGAACGGCTCAATCAAAAGTAAGGTTCAACTCTGTTAGTTGAATGCACAGAACAGAAAGAATTTTCACAGAATGCTACTGTGTAGTTTATATTTGAATATATTCCATTTTCCACTATTACCCTCTTAGCGCTCCGAATGTCCACTTGCATTTTCTACAGAAAGAGTGTTCAGAACTGCGCAATCAAAAGTATGGTTTAACTCTGTTAGCTTAATGAACATATCAGGAATAAGTTTCACACAATGCTTCTGTGTAGTTTTTATTTGAAGATATTATTTTTCCCAATAGAGGCCTCTTAGCGCTCAGAATGTCCAATTGCAGTTTCTACAGAAAGAGTGTTTCAGAAAGGCTCAATCAAAAGTAAGGTTCAACTCTGTTAGTTGAATGCACAGAACAGAAAGTAGTTTCATACAATGCTTCTGTGTAGTTTATATTTGAACATATTCTTTTTTCCACTATTACCAACTTAGCGCTACGAAAGTCCAGTTGCATTTTCTACAGAAAGAGTGTTCAAAACTGCTCAATCAAAAGTATGGTTTAACTCTGTTAGCTTAATGAACATATCAGAAATAAGTTTCACACAATGCTTCTGTGTAGTTTTTATTTGAAGATATTATTTTTCCCAATAGAGGCCTCTTAGCGCTCAGAATGTCCAATTGCAGTTTCTACAGAAAGAGTGTTTCAGAAAGGCTCAATCAAAAGTAAGGTTCAACTCTGTTAGTTGAATGCACAGAACAGAAAGGAGTTTCATACAATGCTTCTGTGTAGTTTATATTTGAACATATTCTTTTTTCCACTATTACCCACTTAGCGCTACGAATGTCCAGTTGCATTTTCTACAGACAGAGTGTTTCAAAACTGCTCAATCAAAAGTATGGTTTAACTCTGTTAGCTGAATGCTCAGATGAGAAAGAAGTTTCACAGAATGCTTCTGTGTAGTTTGTATTTGAATATATTCCTTTTTCCACTACTACTCTCTTAGCGCTCCAAATGTCCAGTTGCATTTTCAACAGAAAGAGTGTTCAGATCTGCTCAATCAAAAGTATGGTTTAACTCTGTTAGCTGAATGCACAGAACAGAAAGAAGTTTCACAGAATGATTCTGTGTAGTTTATATTTGGAGACATTCTTTTTTCCACTATTACCCTCTTAGCGCTCCGAACTCCACTTGCATTTTCTACAGAAAGAGTGTTTCAGAACGGCTCAATCAAAACTAAGGTTCAACTCTTTTAGTTGAACAAACAGAACAGAAAGAAGTTTCACACAATTCTTCTGTGTAGTTTTTATTTGTAGACATTCTTTTTCCCAATAAAGGCCTCTTAGCGCTCAGAATATCCAATTGCAGTTTCTACAGAAAGAGTGTTTCAGAACGGCTCAATCAAAAGTAAGGTTCAACTCTGTTAGTTGAATGCACAGAACAGAAAGAAGTTTCATACAATGCTTCTGTGTAGTTTATATTTGAACATATTCTTTTTTCCACTATTACCCACTTAGCGCTACGAATGTCCAGTTGCATTTTCTACAGACAGTGTGTTTCAAAACTGCTCAATCAAAAATATGGTTTAACTCTGTTAGCTGAATGCTCAGATCAGAAAGAAGTTTCACAGAATGCTTCTGTGTAGTTTATATTTGAATATATTCCTTTTTCCACTACTACGCTCTTAGCGCTCCAAATGTCCAGTTGCATTTTCTACAGAAAGAGTGTTCAGATCTGCTCAATCAAAAGTATGGTTTAACTCTGTTAGCTGAATGCACAGATCAGAAAGAAGTTTCACCGAATGATTCTGTGTAGTTTATATTTGAAGACATTCCTTTTTCCACTATTACCCTCTTAGCGCTCCGAATCTCCACTTGCATTTTTTACAAAAAGAGTGTTTCATAACTGCTCAATCAAAAATATGTTTTATCTCTGTTAACTGAATTTACAGATCAGAAATAAGTTTCACAGAATGCACCTATGTAGTTTTTATTTGAAGATATTCTTTTTCCCAATGTAGGCCTCTTAGCGCTTAGCATGTCCAATTGCAGTTTCTACAGAAAGAGTGTTTCAGAACGGCTCAATCAAAAGTAAGCTTCAACTCTGTTAGTTGAATGCACAGAACAGAAAGAATTTTCACAGAATGCTACTGTGTAGTTTATATTTGAATATATTCCTTTTTCCACTATTACCCTCTTAGCGCTCTGAATGTCCACTTGCATTTTCTACAGAAAGAGTGTTCAGAACTGCGCAATCAAAAGTATGGTTTAACTCTGTTAGCTTAATGAACATATCAGGAATAAGTTTCACACAATGCTTCTGTGTAGTTTTTATTTGAAGATATTATTTTTCCCAATAGAGGCCTCTTAGCGCTCAGAATGTCCAATTGCAGTTTCTACAGAAAGAGTGTTTCAGAAAGGCTCAATCAAAAGTAAGGTTCAACTCTGTTAGTTGAATGCACAGAACAGAAAGTAGTTTCATACAATGCTTCTGTGTAGTTTATATTTGAACATATTCTTTTTTCCACTATTACCAACTTAGCGCTACGAAAGTCCAGTTGCATTTTCTACAGAAAGAGTGTTCAAAACTGCTCAATCAAAAGTATGGTTTAACTCTGTTAGCTTAATGAACATATCAGAAATAAGTTTCACACAATGCTTCTGTGTAGTTTTTATTTGAAGATATTATTTTTCCCAATAGAGGCCTCTTAGCGCTCAGAATGTCCAATTGCAGTTTCTACAGAAAGAGTGTTTCAGAAAGGCTCAATCAAAAGTAAGGTTCAACTCTGTTAGTTGAATGCACAGAACAGAAAGGAGTTTCATACAATGCTTCTGTGTAGTTTATATTTGAACATATTCTTTTTTCCACTATTACCCACTTAGCGCTACGAATGTCCAGTTGCATTTTCTACAGACAGAGTGTTTCAAAACTGCTCAATCAAAAGTATGGTTTAACTCTGTTAGCTGAATGCTCAGATGAGAAAGAAGTTTCACAGAATGCTTCTGTGTAGTTTGTATTTGAATATATTCCTTTTTCCACTACTACTCTCTTAGCGCTCCAAATGTCCAGTTGCATTTTCAACAGAAAGAGTGTTCAGATCTGCTCAATCAAAAGTATGGTTTAACTCTGTTAGCTGAATGCACAGAACAGAAAGAAGTTTCACAGAATGATTCTGTGTAGTTTATATTTGGAGACATTCTTTTTTCCACTATTACCCTCTTAGCGCTCCGAACTCCACTTGCATTTTCTACAGAAAGAGTGTTTCAGAACGGCTCAATCAAAACTAAGGTTCAACTCTTTTAGTTGAACAAACAGAACAGAAAGAAGTTTCACACAATTCTTCTGTGTAGTTTTTATTTGTAGACATTCTTTTTCCCAATAAAGGCCTCTTAGCGCTCAGAATATCCAATTGCAGTTTCTACAGAAAGAGTGTTTCAGAACGGCTCAATCAAAAGTAAGGTTCAACTCTGTTAGTTGAATGCACAGAACAGAAAGAAGTTTCATACAATGCTTCTGTGTAGTTTATATTTGAACATATTCTTTTTTCCACTATTACCCACTTAGCGCTACGAATGTCCAGTTGCATTTTCTACAGACAGTGTGTTTCAAAACTGCTCAATCAAAAATATGGTTTAACTCTGTTAGCTGAATGCTCAGATCAGAAAGAAGTTTCACAGAATGCTTCTGTGTAGTTTATATTTGAATATATTCCTTTTTCCACTACTACGCTCTTAGCGCTCCAAATGTCCAGTTGCATTTTCTACAGAAAGAGTGTTCAGATCTGCTCAATCAAAAGTATGGTTTAACTCTGTTAGCTGAATGCACAGATCAGAAAGAAGTTTCACCGAATGATTCTGTGTAGTTTATATTTGAAGACATTCCTTTTTCCACTATTACCCTCTTAGCGCTCCGAATCTCCACTTGCATTTTTTACAAAAAGAGTGTTTCATAACTGCTCAATCAAAAATATGTTTTATCTCTGTTAACTGAATTTACAGATCAGAAATAAGTTTCACAGAATGCACCTATGTAGTTTTTATTTGAAGATATTCTTTTTCCCAATGTAGGCCTCTTAGCGCTTAGCATGTCCAATTGCAGTTTCTACAGAAAGAGTGTTTCAGAACGGCTCAATCAAAAGTAAGCTTCAACTCTGTTAGTTGAATGCACAGAACAGAAAGAATTTTCACAGAATGCTACTGTGTAGTTTATATTTGAATATATTCCTTTTTCCACTATTACCCTCTTAGCGCTCTGAATGTCCACTTGCATTTTCTACAGAAAGAGTGTTCAGAACTGCGCAATCAAAAGTATGGTTTAACTCTGTTAGCTTAATGAACATATCAGGAATAAGTTTCACACAATGCTTCTGTGTAGTTTTTATTTGAAGATATTATTTTTCCCAATAGAGGCCTCTTAGCGCTCAGAATGTCCAATTGCAGTTTCTACAGAAAGAGTGTTTCAGAAAGGCTCAATCAAAAGTAAGGTTCAACTCTGTTAGTTGAATGCACAGAACAGAAAGAAGTTTCATACAATGCTTCTGTGTAGTTTATATTTGAACATATTCTTTTTTCCACTATTACCCACTTAGCGCTACGAATGTCCAGTTGCATTTTCTACAGACAGAGTGTTTCAAAACTGCTCAATCAAAAGTATGGTTTAACTCTGTTAGCTGAATGCTCAGATCAGAAAGAAGTTTCACAGAATGCTTCTGTGTAGTTTATATTTGAATATATTCCTTTTTCCACTACTACTCTCTTAGCGCTCAAAATGTCCAGTTGCATTTTCTACAGAAAGAGTGTTCAGATCTGCTCAATCAAAAGTATGGTTTAACTCTGTTAGCTGAATGCACAGATCAGAAAGAAGTTTCACAGAATGATTCTGTGTAGTTTATATTTGGAGACATTCCTTTTTCCACTATTACCCTCTTAGCGCTCCGAATGTCCACTTGCATTTTCTACAGAAAGAGTGTTTCAGAACGGCTCAATCAAAACTAAGGTTCAACTCTTTTAGTTGAACAAACAGAACAGAAAGAAGTTTCACACAATTCTTCTGTGTAGTTTTTATTTGTAGACATTCTTTTTCCCAATATAGGCCTCCTAGCGCTCAGAATGTCCAATTGCAGTTTCTACAGAAAGAGTGTTTCAGAACGGCTCAATCAAAAGTAAGGTTCAACTCTGTTAGTTGAATGCACAGAACAGAAAGAAGTTTCATACAATGCTTCTGTGTAGTTTATATTTGAACATACTCTTTTTTCCACTATTACCCACTTAGCGCTACGAATGTCCAGTTGCATTTTCTACAGACAGTGTGTTTCAAAACTGCTCAATCAAAAGTATGGTTTAACTCTGTTAGCTGAATGCTCAGATCAGAAAGAAGTTTCACAGAATGCTTCTGTGTAGTTTATATTTGAATATATTCCTTTTTCCACTACTACGCTCTTAGCGCTCCAAATGTCCAGTTGCATTTTCTACAGAAAGAGTGTTCAGATCTGCTCAATCAAAAGTATGGTTTAACTCTGTTAGCTGAATGCACAGATCAGAAAGAAGTTTCACCGAATGATTCTGTGTAGTTTATATTTGAAGACATTCCTTTTTCCACTATTACCCTCTTAGCGCTCCGAATCTCCACTTGCATTTTCTACAAAAAGAGTGTTTCATAACTACTCAATCAAAAATATGTTTTATCTCTGTTCACTGAATTTACAGATCAGAAATAAGTTTCACAGAATGCATCTGTGTAGTTTTTATTTGAAGATATTCTTTTTCCCAATGTTGGCCTCTTAGCGCTTAGCATGTCCAGTTGCAGTTTCTACAGAAAGAGTGTTTCAGAACGGATCAATCTAAAGTAAGGTTCAACTCTGTTGGTTGAATGCACAGAACAGAAACAATTTTCACAGAATGCTACTGTGTAGTTTATATTTGAATATATTCCTTTTTCCACTATTACCCTCTTAGCGCTCCGAATGTCCACTTGCATTTTCTACAGAAAGAGTGTTCAGAACTGCGCAATCAAAAGTATGGTTTAACTCTGTTAGCTTAATGAACATATCAGGAATAAGTTTCACACAATGCTTCTGTGTAGTTTTTATTTGAAGATATTATTTTTCCCAATAGAGGCCTCTTAGTGCTCAGAATGTCCAATTGCAGTTTCTACAGAAAGAGTGTTTCAGAAAGGCTCAATCAAAAGTAAGGTTCAACTCTGTTAGTTGAATGCACAGAAGAGAAAGAAGTTTCATAGAATGCTTCTGTGTAGTTTATATTTGAACATATTCTTTTTTCCACTATTACCCACTTAGCGCTACGAATGTCCAGTTGCATTTTCTACAGACAGAGTGTTTCAAAACTGCTCAATCAAAAGTATGGTTTAACTCTGTTAGCTGAATGCTCAGATCAGAAAGAAGTTTCACAGAATGCTTCTGTGTAGTTTATATTTGAATATATTCCTTTTTCCACTACTACTCTCTTAGCGCTCCAAATTTCCAGTTGCATTTTCTACAGAAAGAGTGTTCAGATCTGCTCAATCAAAAGTATGGTTTAACTCTGTTAGCTGAATGCACAGATCAGAAAGAAGTTTCACAGAATGATTCTGTGTAGTTTATATTTGGAGACATTCCTTTTTCCACTATTACCCTCTTAGCGCTCCGAATCTCCACTTGCATTTTCTACAGAAAGAGTGTTTCAGAACGGCTCAATCAAAACTAAGGTTCAACTCTTTTAGTTGAACAAACAGAACAGAAAGAAGTTTCACACAATTCTTCTGTGTAGTTTTTTTTGTAGACATTCTTTTTCCCAATATAGGCCTCTTAGCGCTCAGAATGTCCAATTGCAGTTTCTACAGAAAGAGTGTTTCAGAACGGCTCAATCAAAAGTAAGGTTCAACTCTGTTAGTTGAATGCACAGAACAGGAAGAAGTTTCATACAATGCTTCTGTGTAGTTTATATTTGAACATATTCTTTTTTCCACTATTACCCACTTAGCGCTACGAATATCCAGTTGCATTTTCTACAGACAGAGTGTTTCAAAACTGCTCCATCAAAAGTATGGTTTAACTCTGTTAGCTGAATGCTCAGATCAGAAAGAAGTTTCACAGAATGCTTCTGTGTAGTTTATATTTGAATATATTCCTTTTTCCACTACTACGCTCTTAGCGCTCCAAATGTCCAGTTGCATTTTCTACAGAAAGAGTGTTCAGATCTGCTCAATCAAAAGTATGGTTTAACTCTGTTAGCTGAATGCACAGATCAGAAAGAAGTTTCACCGAATGATTCTGTGTAGTTTATATTTGAAGACATTCCTTTTTCCACTATTACCCTCTTAGCGCTCCGAATCTCCACTTGCATTTTCTACAAAAAGAGTGTTTCATAACTACTCAATCAAAAATATGTTTTATCTCTGTTCACTGAATTTACAGATCAGAAATAAGTTTCACAGAATGCATCTGTGTAGTTTTTATTTGAAGATATTCTTTTTCCCAATGTTGGCCTCTTAGCGCTTAGCATGTCCAGTTGCAGTTTCTACAGAAAGAGTGTTTCAGAACGGATCAATCAAAAGTAAGGTTCAACTCTGTTGGTTGAATGCACAGAACAGAAAGAATTTTCACAGAATGCTACTGTGTAGTTTATATTTGAATATATTCCTTTTTCCACTATTACCCTCTTAGCGCTCCGAATGTCCACTTGCATTTTCTACAGAAAGAGTGTTCAGAACTGCGCAATCAAAAGTATGGTTTAACTCTGTTAGCTTAATGAACATATCAGGAATAAGTTTCACACAATGCTTCTGTGTAGTTTTTATTTGAAGATATTATTTTTCCCAATAGAGGCCTCTTAGCGCTCAGAATGTCCAATTGCAGTTTCTACAGAAAGAGTGTTTCAGAAAGGCTCAATCAAAAGTAAGGTTCAACTCTGTTAGTTGAATGCACAGAAGAGAAAGAAGTTTCATAGAATGCTTCTGTGTAGTTTATATTTGAACATATTCTTTTTTCCACTATTACCCACTTAGCGCTACGAATGTCCAGTTGCATTTTCTACAGACAGAGTGTTTCAAAACTGCTCAATCAAAAGTATGGTTTAACTCTGTTAGCTGAATGCTCAGATCAGAAAGAAGTTTCACAGAATGCTTCTGTGTAGTTTATATTTGAATATATTCCTTTTTCCACTACTACTCTCTTAGCGCTCCAAATTTCCAGTTGCATTTTCTACAGAAAGAGTGTTCAGATCTGCTCAATCAAAAGTATGGTTTAACTCTGTTAGCTGAATGCACAGATCAGAAAGAAGTTTCACAGAATGATTCTGTGTAGTTTATATTTGGAGACATTCCTTTTTCCACTATTACCCTCTTAGCGCTCCGAATCTCCACTTGCATTTTCTACAGAAAGAGTGTTTCAGAACGGCTCAATCAAAACTAAGGTTCAACTCTTTTAGTTGAACAAACAGAACAGAAAGAAGTTTCACACAATTCTTCTGTGTAGTTTTTATTTGTAGACATTCTTTTTCCCAATATAGGCCTCTTAGCGCTCAGAATGTCCAATTGCAGTTTCTACAGAAAGAGTGTTTCAGAACGGCTCAATCAAAAGTAAGGTTCAACTCTGTTAGTTGAATGCACAGAACAGGAAGAAGTTTCATACAATGCTTCTGTGTAGTTTATATTTGAACATATTCTTTTTTCCACTATTACCCACTTAGCGCTACGAATGTCCAGTTGCATTTTCTACAGAAAGTGTGTTTCAAAACTGCTCAATCAAAAGTATGGTTTAACTCTGTTAGCTGAATGCTCAGATCAGAAAGAAGTTTCACAGAATGCTTCTGTGTAGTTTATATTTGAATATATTCCTTTTTCCACTACTACGCTCTTAGCGCTCCAAATGTCCAGTTGCATTTTCTATAGAAAGAGTGTTCAGATCTGCTCAATCAAAACTATGGTTTAACTCTGTTAGCTGAATGCACAGATCAGAAAGAATTTCAACGAATGATTCTGTGTAGTTTATATTTGAAGACATTCCTTTTTCCACTATTACCCTCTTAGCGCTCCGAATCTCCACTTGCATTTTCTACAAAAAGAGTGTTTCATAACTGCTCAATCAAAAATATGTTTTATCTCTGTTAACTGAATTTACAGATCAGAAATAAGTTTCACAGAATGCATCTGTGTAGTTTTTATTTGAAGATATTCTTTTTCCCAATGTTGGCCTCTTAGCGCTTAGCATGTCCAGTTGCAGTTTCTACAGAAAGAGTGTTTCAGAACGGATCAATCAAAAGTAAGGTTCAACTCTGTTGGTTGAATGCACAGAACAGAAAGAATTTTCACAGAATGCTACTGTGTAGTTTATATTTGAATATATTCCTTTTTCCACTATTACCCTCTTAGCGCTCCGAATGTCCACTTGCATTTTCTACAGAAAGAGTGTTCAGAACTGCGCAATCAAAAGTATGGTTTAACTCTGTTAGCTTAATGAACATATCAGGAATAAGTTTCACACAATGCTTCTGTGTAGTTTTAATTTGAAGATATTATTTTTCCCAATAGAGGCCTCTTAGCGCTCAGAATGTCCAATTGCAGTTTCTACAGAAAGAGTGTTTCAGAAAGGCTCAATCAAAAGTAAGGTTCAACTCTGTTAGTTGAATGCACAGAAGAGAAAGAAGTTTCATAGAATGCTTCTGTGTAGTTTATATTTGAACATATTCTTTTTTCCACTATTACCCACTTAGCGCTACGAATGTCCAGTTGCATTTTCTACAGACAGAGTGTTTCAAAACTGCTCAATCAAAAGTATGGTTTAACTCTGTTAGCTGAAGGCTCAGATCATAAAGTAGTTTCACAGAATGCTTCTGTGTAGTTTATATTTGAATATATTCCTTTTTCCACTACTACGCTCTTAGCGCTCCAAATGTCCAGTTGCATTCTCTACAGAAAGAGTGTTCAGATCTGCTCAATCAAAAGTATGGTTTAACTCTGTTAGCTGAATGCACAGATCAGAAAGAATTTTCACAGAATGATTCTGTGTAGTTTATATATGGAGACATTCCTTTTTCCACTTTTACCCTCTTAGCGCTCCGAATCTCCACTTGCATTTTCTACAGAAAGAGTGTTTCAGTACGGCTCAATCAAAACTAAGGTTCAACTCTTTTAGTTGAACAAACAGAACCGAAAGAAGTTTCACACAATTCTTCTGTGTAGTTTTTATTTGTAGACATTCTTTTTCCCAATATAGGCCTCTTAGCGCTCAGAATGTCCAATTGCAGTTTCTACAGAAAGAGTGTTTCAGAAAGGCTCAATCAAAAGTAAGGTTCAACTCTGTTAGTTGAATGCACAGAACAGAAAGAAGTTTCATACAATGCTTCTGTGTAGTTTATATTTGAACATATTCTTTTTTCCACTATTACCCACTTAGCGCTACGAATGTCCAGTTGCATTTTCTACAGACAGAGTGTTTCAAAACTGCTCAATCAAAAGTATGGTTTAACTCTGTTAGCTGAATGCTCAGATCAGAAAGAAGTTTCACAGAATGCTTCTGTGTAGTTTATATTTGAATATATTCCTTTTTCCACTACTACTCTCTTAGCGCTCCAAATGTCCAGTTGCATTTTCAACAGAAAGAGTGTTCAGATCTGCTCAATCAAAAGTATGGTTTAACTCTGTTAGCTGAATGCACAGAACAGAAAGAAGTTTCACAGAATGATTCTGTGTAGTTTATATTTGGAGACATTCCTTTTTCCACTATTACCCTCTTAGCGCTCCGAATCTCCACTTGCATTTTCTACAGAATGAGTGTTTCAGAACGGCTCAATCAAAACTAAGGTTCAACTCTTTTAGTTGAACAAACAGAACAGAAAGAAGTTTCACACAATTCTTCTGTGTAGTTTTTATTTGTAGACATTCTTTTTCCCAATATAGGCCTCTTAGCGCTCAGAATATCCAATTGCAGTTTCTACAGAAAGAGTGTTTCACAACGGCTCAATCAAAAGTAAGGTTCAACTCTGTTAGTTGAATGCACAGAACAGAAAGAAGTTTCATACAATGCTTCTGTGTAGTTTATATTTGAACATATTCTTTTTTCCACTATTACCCACTTAGCGCTACGAATGTCCAGTTGCATTTTCTACAGACAGTGTGTTTCAAAACTGCTCAATCAAAAATATGGTTTAACTCTGTTAGCTGAATGCTCAGATCAGAAATAAGTTTCACAGAATTCTTCTGTGTAGTTTATATTTGAATATATTCCTTTTTCCACTACTACGCTCTTAGCGCTCCAAATGTCCAGTTGCATTTTCTACAGAAAGAGTGTTCAGATCTGCTCAATCAAAAGTATGGTTTAACTCTGTTAGCTGAATGCACAGATCAGAAAGAAGTTTCACCGAATGATTCTGTGTAGTTTATATTTGAAGACATTCCTTTTTCCACTATTACCCTCTTAGCGCTCCGAATCTCCACTTGCATTTTCTACAAAAAGAGTGTTTCATAACTGCTCAATCAAAAATATGTTTTATCTCTGTTAACTGAATTTACAGATCAGAAATAAGTTTCACAGAATGCATCTGTGTAGTTTTTATTTGAAGATATTCTTTTTCCCAATGTAGGCCTCTTAGCGCCTAGCATGTCCAATTGCAGTTTCTACAGAAAGAGTGTTTCAGAACGGCTCAATCAAAAGTAAGGTTCAACTCTGTTAGTTGAATGCACAGAACAGAAAGAATTTTCACAGAATGCTACTGTGTAGTTTATATTTGAATATATTCCTTTTTCCACTATTACCCTCTTAGCGCTGCGAATGTCCACTTGCATTTTCTACAGAAAGAGTGTTCAGAACTGCACAATCAAAAGTATGCTTTAACACTGTTAGCTTAATGAACATATCAGAAATAAGTTTCACACAATGCTTCTGTGTAGTTTTTATTTGAAGATATTATTTTTCCCAATAGAGGCCTCTTAGCGCTCAGAATGTCCAATTGCAGTTTCTATAGAAAGAGTGTTTCAGAAAGGCTCAATCAAAAGTAAGGTTCAACTCTATTAGTTGAATGCACAGAACAGAAAGAAGTTTCATACAATGCTTCTGTGTAGTTTATATTTGAACATATTCTTTTTTCCACTATTACCCACTTAGCGCTACGAATGTCCAGTTGCATTTTCTACAGACAGAGTGTTTCAAAACTGCCCAATCAAAAGTATGGTTTAACTCTGTTAGCTGAAGGCTCAGATCATAAAGTAGTTTCACAGAATGCTTCTGTGTAGTTTATATTTGAATATATTCCTTTTTCCACTACTACGCTCTTAGCGCTCCAAATGTCCAGTTGCATTCTCTACAGAAAGAGTGTTCAGATCTGCTCAATCAAAAGTATGTTTTAACTCTGTTAGCTGAATGCACAGATCAGAAAGAATTTTCACAGAATGATTCTGTGTAGTTTATATTTGGAGACATTCCTTTTTCCACTTTTACCCTCTTAGCGCTCCGAATCTCCACTTGCATTTTCTACAGAAAGAGTGTTTCAGTACGGCTCAATCAAAACTAAGGTTCAACTCTTTTAGTTGAACAAACAGAACCGAAAGAAGTTTCACACAATTCTTCTGTGTAGTTTTTATTTGTAGACATTCTTTTTCCCAATATAGGCCTCTTAGCGCTCAGAATGTCCAATTGCAGTTTCTACAGAAAGAGGGTTTCAGAACGGCTCAATCAAAAGTAAGTTTCAACTCTGTTAGTTGAATGCACAGAACAGAAAGAAGTTTCATACAATGCTTCTGTGTAGTTTATATTTGAACATATTCTTTTTTCCACTATTACCCACTTAGCGCTACGAATGTCCAGTTGCATTTTCTACAGACAGAGTGTTTCAAAACTGCTCAATCAAAAGTATGGTTTAACTCTGTTAGCTGAATGCTCAGATCAGAAAGAAGTTTCACAGAATGCTTCTGTGTAGTTTATATTTGAATATATTCCTTTTTCCACTACTACTCTCTTAGCGCTCCAAATTTCCAGTTGCATTTTCTACAGAAAGAGTGTTCAGATCTGCTCAATCAAAAGTATGGTTTAACTCTGTTAGCTGAATGCACAGATCAGAAAGAAGTTTCACAGAATGATTCTGTGTAGTTTATATTTGGAGACATTCCTTTTTCCACTATTACCCTCTTAGCGCTCCGAATCTCCACTTGCATTTTCTACAGAAAGAGTGTTTCAGAACGGCTCAATCAAAACTAAGGTTCAACTCTTTTAGTTGAACAAACAGAACAGAAAGAAGTTTCACACAATTCTTCTGTGTAGTTTTTATTTGTAGACATTCTTTTTCCCAATATAGGCCTCTTAGCGCTCAGAATGTCCAATTGCAGTTTCTACAGAAAGAGTGTTTCAGAACGGCTCAATCAAAAGTAAGGTTCAACTCTGTTAGTTGAATGCACAGAACAGGAAGAAGTTTCATACAATGCTTCTGTGTAGTTTATATTTGAACATATTCTTTTTTCCACTATTACCCACTTAGCGCTACGAATATCCAGTTGCATTTTCTACAGACAGAGTGTTTCAAAACTGCTCCATCAAAAGTATGGTTTAACTCTGTTAGCTGAATGCTCAGATCAGAAAGAAGTTTCACAGAATGCTTCTGTGTAGTTTATATTTGAATATATTCCTTTTTCCACTACTACGCTCTTAGCGCTCCAAATGTCCAGTTGCATTTTCTACAGAAAGAGTGTTCAGATCTGCTCAATCAAAAGTATGGTTTAACTCTGTTAGCTGAATGCACAGATCAGAAAGAAGTTTCACCGAATGATTCTGTGTAGTTTATATTTGAAGACATTCCTTTTTCCACTATTACCCTCTTAGCGCTCCGAATCTCCACTTGCATTTTCTACAAAAAGAGTGTTTCATAACTACTCAATCAAAAATATGTTTTATCTCTGTTCACTGAATTTACAGATCAGAAATAAGTTTCACAGAATGCATCTGTGTAGTTTTTATTTGAAGATATTCTTTTTCCCAATGTTGGCCTCTTAGCGCTTAGCATGTCCAGTTGCAGTTTCTACAGAAAGAGTGTTTCAGAACGGATCAATCAAAAGTAAGGTTCAACTCTGTTGGTTGAATGCACAGAACAGAAAGAATTTTCACAGAATGCTACTGTGTAGTTTATATTTGAATATATTCCTTTTTCCACTATTACCCTCTTAGCGCTCCGAATGTCCACTTGCATTTTCTACAGAAAGAGTGTTCAGAACTGCGCAATCAAAAGTATGGTTTAACTCTGTTAGCTTAATGAACATATCAGGAATAAGTTTCACACAATGCTTCTGTGTAGTTTTTATTTGAAGATATTATTTTTCCCAATAGAGGCCTCTTAGCGCTCAGAATGTCCAATTGCAGTTTCTACAGAAAGAGTGTTTCAGAAAGGCTCAATCAAAAGTAAGGTTCAACTCTGTTAGTTGAATGCACAGAAGAGAAAGAAGTTTCATAGAATGCTTCTGTGTAGTTTATATTTGAACATATTCTTTTTTCCACTATTACCCACTTAGCGCTACGAATGTCCAGTTGCATTTTCTACAGACAGAGTGTTTCAAAACTGCTCAATCAAAAGTATGGTTTAACTCTGTTAGCTGAATGCTCAGATCAGAAAGAAGTTTCACAGAATGCTTCTGTGTAGTTTATATTTGAATATATTCCTTTTTCCACTACTACTCTCTTAGCGCTCCAAATTTCCAGTTGCATTTTCTACAGAAAGAGTGTTCAGATCTGCTCAATCAAAAGTATGGTTTAACTCTGTTAGCTGAATGCACAGATCAGAAAGAAGTTTCACAGAATGATTCTGTGTAGTTTATATTTGGAGACATTCCTTTTTCCACTATTACCCTCTTAGCGCTCCGAATCTCCACTTGCATTTTCTACAGAAAGAGTGTTTCAGAACGGCTCAATCAAAACTAAGGTTCAACTCTTTTAGTTGAACAAACAGAACAGAAAGAAGTTTCACACAATTCTTCTGTGTAGTTTTTATTTGTAGACATTCTTTTTCCCAATATAGGCCTCTTAGCGCTCAGAATGTCCAATTGCAGTTTCTACAGAAAGAGTGTTTCAGAACGGCTCAATCAAAAGTAAGGTTCAACTCTGTTAGTTGAATGCACAGAACAGGAAGAAGTTTCATACAATGCTTCTGTGTAGTTTATATTTGAACATATTCTTTTTTCCACTATTACCCACTTAGCGCTACGAATGTCCAGTTGCATTTTCTACAGAAAGTGTGTTTCAAAACTGCTCAATCAAAAGTATGGTTTAACTCTGTTAGCTGAATGCTCAGATCAGAAAGAAGTTTCACAGAATGCTTCTGTGTAGTTTATATTTGAATATATTCCTTTTTCCACTACTACGCTCTTAGCGCTCCAAATGTCCAGTTGCATTTTCTATAGAAAGAGTGTTCAGATCTGCTCAATCAAAACTATGGTTTAACTCTGTTAGCTGAATGCACAGATCAGAAAGAATTTCAACGAATGATTCTGTGTAGTTTATATTTGAAGACATTCCTTTTTCCACTATTACCCTCTTAGCGCTCCGAATCTCCACTTGCATTTTCTACAAAAAGAGTGTTTCATAACTGCTCAATCAAAAATATGTTTTATCTCTGTTAACTGAATTTACAGATCAGAAATAAGTTTCACAGAATGCATCTGTGTAGTTTTTATTTGAAGATATTCTTTTTCCCAATGTTGGCCTCTTAGCGCTTAGCATGTCCAGTTGCAGTTTCTACAGAAAGAGTGTTTCAGAACGGATCAATCAAAAGTAAGGTTCAACTCTGTTGGTTGAATGCACAGAACAGAAAGAATTTTCACAGAATGCTACTGTGTAGTTTATATTTGAATATATTCCTTTTTCCACTATTACCCTCTTAGCGCTCCGAATGTCCACTTGCATTTTCTACAGAAAGAGTGTTCAGAACTGCGCAATCAAAAGTATGGTTTAACTCTGTTAGCTTAATGAACATATCAGGAATAAGTTTCACACAATGCTTCTGTGTAGTTTTAATTTGAAGATATTATTTTTCCCAATAGAGGCCTCTTAGCGCTCAGAATGTCCAATTGCAGTTTCTACAGAAAGAGTGTTTCAGAAAGGCTCAATCAAAAGTAAGGTTCAACTCTGTTAGTTGAATGCACAGAAGAGAAAGAAGTTTCATAGAATGCTTCTGTGTAGTTTATATTTGAACATATTCTTTTTTCCACTATTACCCACTTAGCGCTACGAATGTCCAGTTGCATTTTCTACAGACAGAGTGTTTCAAAACTGCTCAATCAAAAGTATGGTTTAACTCTGTTAGCTGAAGGCTCAGATCATAAAGTAGTTTCACAGAATGCTTCTGTGTAGTTTATATTTGAATATATTCCTTTTTCCACTACTACGCTCTTAGCGCTCCAAATGTCCAGTTGCATTCTCTACAGAAAGAGTGTTCAGATCTGCTCAATCAAAAGTATGGTTTAACTCTGTTAGCTGAATGCACAGATCAGAAAGAATTTTCACAGAATGATTCTGTGTAGTTTATATATGGAGACATTCCTTTTTCCACTTTTACCCTCTTAGCGCTCCGAATCTCCACTTGCATTTTCTACAGAAAGAGTGTTTCAGTACGGCTCAATCAAAACTAAGGTTCAACTCTTTTAGTTGAACAAACAGAACCGAAAGAAGTTTCACACAATTCTTCTGTGTAGTTTTTATTTGTAGACATTCTTTTTCCCAATATAGGCCTCTTAGCGCTCAGAATGTCCAATTGCAGTTTCTACAGAAAGAGTGTTTCAGAAAGGCTCAATCAAAAGTAAGGTTCAACTCTGTTAGTTGAATGCACAGAACAGAAAGAAGTTTCATACAATGCTTCTGTGTAGTTTATATTTGAACATATTCTTTTTTCCACTATTACCCACTTAGCGCTACGAATGTCCAGTTGCATTTTCTACAGACAGAGTGTTTCAAAACTGCTCAATCAAAAGTATGGTTTAACTCTGTTAGCTGAATGCTCAGATCAGAAAGAAGTTTCACAGAATGCTTCTGTGTAGTTTATATTTGAATATATTCCTTTTTCCACTACTACTCTCTTAGCGCTCCAAATGTCCAGTTGCATTTTCAACAGAAAGAGTGTTCAGATCTGCTCAATCAAAAGTATGGTTTAACTCTGTTAGCTGAATGCACAGAACAGAAAGAAGTTTCACAGAATGATTCTGTGTAGTTTATATTTGGAGACATTCCTTTTTCCACTATTACCCTCTTAGCGCTCCGAATCTCCACTTGCATTTTCTACAGAAAGAGTGTTTCAGAACGGCTCAATCAAAACTAAGGTTCAACTCTTTTA
The DNA here is from genome assembly GCF_028878055.3 of Symphalangus syndactylus. Classification (NCBI taxonomy): domain Eukaryota; kingdom Metazoa; phylum Chordata; class Mammalia; order Primates; family Hylobatidae; genus Symphalangus; species Symphalangus syndactylus. The sequence continues at coordinate 4,943,488 of NC_072429.2, forward strand.
GTTGAACAAACAGAACAGAAAGAAGTTTCACACAATTCTTCTGTGTAGTTTTTATTTGTAGACATTCTTTTTCCCAATATAGGCCTCTTAGCGCTCAGAATATCCAATTGCAGTTTCTACAGAAAGAGTGTTTCACAACGGCTCAATCAAAAGTAAGGTTCAACTCTGTTAGTTGAATGCACAGAACAGAAAGAAGTTTCATACAATGCTTCTGTGTAGTTTATATTTGAACATATTCTTTTTTCCACTATTACCCACTTAGCGCTACGAATGTCCAGTTGCATTTTCTACAGACAGTGGGTTTCAAAACTGCTCAATCAAAAATATGGTTTAACTCTGTTAGCTGAATGCTCAGATCAGAAATAAGTTTCACAGAATTCTTCTGTGTAGTTTATATTTGAATATATTCCTTTTTCCACTACTACGCTCTTAGCGCTCCAAATGTCCAGTTGCATTTTCTACAGAAAGAGTGTTCAGATCTGCTCAATCAAAAGTATGGTTTAACTCTGTTAGCTGAATGCACAGATCAGAAAGAAGTTTCACCGAATGATTCTGTGTAGTTTATATTTGAAGACATTCCTTTTTCCACTATTACCCTCTTAGCGCTCCGAATCTCCACTTGCATTTTCTACAAAAAGAGTGTTTCATAACTGCTCAATCAAAAATATGTTTTATCTCTGTTAACTGAATTTACAGATCAGAAATAAGTTTCACAGAATGCATCTGTGTAGTTTTTATTTGAAGATATTCTTTTTCCCAATGTAGGCCTCTTAGCGCCTAGCATGTCCAATTGCAGTTTCTACAGAAAGAGTGTTTCAGAACGGCTCAATCAAAAGTAAGGTTCAACTCTGTTAGTTGAATGCACAGAACAGAAAGAATTTTCACAGAATGCTACTGTGTAGTTTATATTTGAATATATTCCTTTTTCCACTATTACCCTCTTAGCGCTGCGAATGTCCACTTGCATTTTCTACAGAAAGAGTGTTCAGAACTGCACAATCAAAAGTATGCTTTAACACTGTTAGCTTAATGAACATATCAGAAATAAGTTTCACACAATGCTTCTGTGTAGTTTTTATTTGAAGATATTATTTTTCCCAATAGAGGCCTCTTAGCGCTCAGAATGTCCAATTGCAGTTTCTATAGAAAGAGTGTTTCAGAAAGGCTCAATCAAAAGTAAGGTTCAACTCTATTAGTTGAATGCACAGAACAGAAAGAAGTTTCATACAATGCTTCTGTGTAGTTTATATTTGAACATATTCTTTTTTCCACTATTACCCACTTAGCGCTACGAATGTCCAGTTGCATTTTCTACAGACAGAGTGTTTCAAAACTGCCCAATCAAAAGTATGGTTTAACTCTGTTAGCTGAAGGCTCAGATCATAAAGTAGTTTCACAGAATGCTTCTGTGTAGTTTATATTTGAATATATTCCTTTTTCCACTACTACGCTCTTAGCGCTCCAAATGTCCAGTTGCATTCTCTACAGAAAGAGTGTTCAGATCTGCTCAATCAAAAGTATGGTTTAACTCTGTTAGCTGAATGCACAGATCAGAAAGAATTTTCACAGAATGATTCTGTGTAGTTTATATTTGGAGACATTCCTTTTTCCACTTTTACCCTCTTAGCGCTCCGAATCTCCACTTGCATTTTCTACAGAAAGAGTGTTTCAGTACGGCTCAATCAAAACTAAGGTTCAACTCTTTTAGTTGAACAAACAGAACCGAAAGAAGTTTCACACAATTCTTCTGTGTAGTTTTTATTTGTAGACATTCTTTTTCCCAATATAGGCCTCTTAGCGCTCAGAATGTCCAATTGCAGTTTCTACAGAAAGAGGGTTTCAGAACGGCTCAATCAAAAGTAAGTTTCAACTCTGTTAGTTGAATGCACAGAACAGAAAGAAGTTTCATACAATGCTTCTGTGTAGTTTATATTTGAACATATTCTTTTTTCCACTATTACCCACTTAGCGCTACGAATGTCCAGTTGCATTTTCTACAGACAGAGTGTTTCAAAACTGCTCAATCAAAAGTATGGTTTAACTCTGTTAGCTGAATGCTCAGATCAGAAAGAAGTTTCACAGAATGCTTCTGTGTAGTTTATATTTGAATATATTCCTTTTTACACTACTACGCTCTTAGCGCTCCAAATGTCCAGTTGCATTTTCTACAGAAAGAGTGTTCAGATCTGCTCAATTAAAAGTATGGTGTAACTCTGTTAGCTGAATGCACAGATCAGAAAGAAGTTTCACCGAATGATTCTGTGTAGTTTGTATTTGAAGACATTCCTTTTTCCACTATTACCCTCTTAGCGCTCCGAATCTCCACTTGCATTTTCTACAAAAAGTGTGTTTCATAACGGCTCAATCAAAAATATGTTTTATCTCTGTTAACTGAATTTACAGGTCAGAAATAAGTTTCACAGAATGCATCTGTGTAGTTTTTATTTGAAGATATTCTTTTTCCCAATTTAGGCCTCTTAGCGCTTAGCATGTCCAATTGCAGTTTCTACAGAAAGAGTGTTTCAGACCGGCTCAATCAAAAGTAAGGTTCAACTCTGTTAGTTGAATGCACAGAAGAGAAAGAATTTTCACAGAATGCTACTGTGTAGTTTATATTTGAATATATTCCTTTTTCCACTATTACCCTCTTAGCGCTCCGAATGTCCACTTGCATTTTCTACAGAAAGAGTGTTCAGAACTGCGCAATCAAAAGTATGGTTTAACTCTGTTAGCTTAATGAACATATCAGAAATAAGTTTCAAACAATGCTTCTGTGTAGTTTTTATTTGAAGTTATTATTTTTCCCAATAGAGGCCTCTTAGCGCTCAGAATGTAAAATTGCAGTTTCTACAGAAAGAGTGTTTCAGAAAGGCTCAATCAAAAGTAAGGTTCAACTCTGTTAGTTGAATGCACAGAACAGAAAGAAGTTTCATAGAATGCTTCTGTGTAGTTTATATTTGAACATATTCTTTTTTCCACTATTACCCACTTAGCGCTACGAATGTCCAGTTGCATTTCCTACAGACAGAGTGTTTCAAAACTGCTCAATCAAAAGTATGGTTTAACTCTGTTAGCTGAATGCTCAGATCAGAAAGAAGTTTCAGAGAATGCTTCTGTGTAGTTTATATTTGAATATATACCTTTTTCCACTACTACTCTCTTAGCGCTCCAAATGTCCAGTTGCATTTTCTACAGAAAGAGTGTTCAGATCTGCTCAATCAAAAGTATGGTTTAACTCTGTTAGCTGAATGCACAGATCAGAAAGAAGTTTCACAGAATGATTCTGTGTAGTTTATATTTGGAGACATTCCTTTTTCCACTATTACCCTCTTAGCGCTCCGAATCTCCACTTGCATTTTCTACAGAAAGAGTGTTTCAGAACGGCTCAATCAAAAGTAAGGTTCAACTCTGTTAGTTGAATGCACAGAACAGAAAGAATTTTCACAGAATGCTACTGTGTAGTTTATATTTGAATATATTCCTTTTTCCACTATTACCCTCTTAGCGCTCCGAATGTCCACTTGCATTTTCTACAGAAAGAGTGTTCAGAACTGCGCAATCAAAAGTATGGTTTAACTCTGTTAGCTTAATGAACATATCAGAAATAAGTTTCACACAATGCTTCTGTGTAGTTTTTATTTGAAGATATTATTTTTCCCAATAGAGGCCTCTTAGCGCTCAGAATGTCCAATTGCAGTTTCTACAGAAAGAGTGTTTCAGAAAGGCTCAACCAAAAGTAAGGTTCAACTCTGTTAGTTGAATGCACAGAACAGAAAGAAGTTTCATACAATGCTTCTGTGTAGTTTATATTTGAACATATTCTTTTTTCCACTATTACCCACTTAGCGCTACGAATGTCCAGTTGCATTTTCTACAGACAGAGTGTTTCAAAACTGCTCAATCAAAAGTATGGTTTAACTCTGTTTGCTGAAATCTCAGATCACAAAAAAGTTTCACAGAATGCTTCTGTGTAGTTTATATTTGAATATATTCCTTTTTCCACTACTACTCTCTTAGCGCTCCAAATGTCCAGTTGCATTTTCTACAGAAAGAGTGTTCAGATCTGCTCAATCAAAAGTATGGTTTAACTCTGTTAGCTGAATGCACAGATCAGAAGGACTTTTCACAGAATGATTCTGTGTAGTTTATATTTGGAGACATTCCTTTTTCCACTATTACCCTCTTAGCGCTCCGAATCTCCACTTGCATTTTCTACAGAAAGAGTGTTTCAGAACGGCTCAATCAAAACAAAGGTTCAACTCTTTTAGTTGAACAAACAGAACAGAAAGAAGTTTCACACAATTCTTCTGTGTAGTTTTTATTTGTAGACATTCTTTTTCCCAATATAGGCCTCTTAGCGCTCAGAATGTCCAATTGCAGTTTCTACAGAAAGAGAGTTTCAGAACGGCTCAATCAAAAGTAAGGTTCAACTCTGTTAGTTGAATGCACAGAACAGAAAGAAGTTTCATACAATGCTTCTGTGTAGTTTATATTTGAACATATTCTTTTTTCCACTATTACCCACTTAGCGCTACGAATGTCCAGTTGCATTTTCTACAGACAGAGTGTTTCAAAACTGCTCAATCAAAAGTATGGTTTAACTCTGTTAGCTGAATGCTAAGATCAGAAATAAGTTTCACAGAATGCTTCTGTTTAGTTTATATTTGAATATATTCCTTTTTCCACTACTACGCTCTTAGCGCTCCAAATGTCCAGTTGCATTTTCTACAGAAAGAGTGTTCAGATCTGCTCAATCAAAAGTATGGTTTAACTCTGTAAGCTGAATGCACAGATCAGAAAGAAGTTTCACCGAATGATTCTTTGTAGTTTATATTTGAAGACATTCCTTTTTCCACTATTACCCTCTTAGCGCTCCGAATCTCCACTTGCATTTTCTACAAAAAGAGTGTTTCATAACTGCTCAATCAAAAATATGTTTTATCTCTGTTAACTGAATTTACAGATCAGAAATAAGTTTCAGAGAATGCATCTGTGTAGTTTTTATTTGAAGATATTCTTTTTTCCCAATGTAGGCCTCTTAGCGCTTAGCATGTCCAATTGCAGTTTCTACAGAAAGTGTGTTTCAGAACGGCTCAATCAAAAGTAAGGTTCAACTCTGTTAGTTGAATGCACAGAACAGAAAGAATTTTCACAGAATGCTACTGTGTAGTTTATATTTGAATATATTCCTTTTTCCACTATTACCCTCCTAGCGCTCCGAATGTCCACTTGCATTTTCTACAGAAAGAGTGTTCAGAACTGCGCAATCAAAAGTATGGTTTAACTCTGTTAGCTTAATGAACATATCAGAAATAAGTTTCACACAATGCTTCTGTGTAGTTTTTATTTGAAGATATTATTTTTCCCAATAGAGGCCTCTTAGCGCTCAGAATGTCCAATTGCAGTTTCTACAGAAAGAGTGTTTCAGAACGGCTCAATCAAAAGTAAGGTTCAACTCTGTTACTTGAATGCACAGAACAGAAAGAAGTTTCATACAATGCTTCTGTGTAGTTTATATTTGAACATATTCTTTTTTCCACTATTACCCACTTAGCGCTACGAATGTCCAGTTGCATTTTCTACAGACAGAGTGTTTCAAAACTGCTCAATCAAAAGTATGGTTTAACTCTGTTAGCTGAATGCTCAGATCAGAAAGAAGTTTCACAGAATGCTTCTGTGTAGTTTATATTTGAATATATTCCTTTTTCCACTACTACGCTCTTAGCGCTCCAAATGTCCAGTTGCATTTTCTACAGAAAGAGTGTTCAGATCTGCTCAATCAAAAGTATGGTTTAACTCTGTTAGCTGAATGCACAGATCAGAAAGAAGTTTCACCGAATGATTCTGTGTAGTTTATATTTGAAGACATTCCTTTTTCCACTATTACTTTCTTAGCGCTCCGAATCTCCACTTGCATTTTCTACAAAAAGAGTGTTTCATAACTGCTCAATCAAAAATATGTTTTATCTCTGTTAACTGAATTTACAGATCAGAAATAAGTTTCACAGAATGCATCTGTGTAGTTTTTATTTGAAGATATTCTTTTTCCCAATGTAGGCCTCTTAGCGCTTAGCATGTCCAATTGCAGTTTCTACAGAAAGAGTGTTTCAGAACGGCTCAATGAAAAGTAAGATTCAACTCTGTAAGTTGAATGCACAGAACAGAAAGTATTTTCACAGAATGCTACTGTGTAGTTTATATTTGAATATATTCCTTTTTCCACTATTACCCTCTTAGCGCTCCGAATGTCCACTTGCATTTTCTACAGAAAGAGTGTTCAGAACTGCGCAATCAAAAGTATGGTTTAACTCTGTTAGCTTAATGAACATATCAGAAATAAGTTTCACACAATGCTTCTGTGTAGTTTTTATTTGAAGATATTATTTTTCCCAATAGAGGCCTCTTAGCGCTCTGAATGTCCAATTGCAGTTTCTACAGAAAGAGTGTTTCAGAACGGCTCAATCAAAAGTAAGGTTCAACTCTGTTAGTTGAATGCACAGAACAGAAAGAAGTTTCACACAATGCTTCTGTGTAGTTTATATTTGAACATATTCTTTTTTCCACTATTACCCACTTAGCGCTACGAATGTCCAGTTGCATTTTCTACAGACAGAGTGTTTCAAATCTGCTCAATCAAAAGTATGCTTTAATTCTGTTAGCTGAATGCTCAGATCAGAAAGTAGTTTCACAGAATGCTTCTGTGTAGTTTATATTTGTATATATTCCTTTTTCCACTACTACTCTCTTAGCGCTCCAAATGTCCAGTTGCATTTTCTACAGAAAGAGTGTTCAGATCTGCTCAATCAAAAGTATGGTTTAACTCTGTTAGCTGAATGCACAGATCAGAAACAAATTTCACAGAATGATTCTGTGTAGTTTATATTTGGAGACATTCCTTTTTCCACTATTACCCTCTTAGCGCTCCGAATCTCCACTTGCATTTTCTACAGAAAGAGTGTTTCAGAACGGCTCAATCAAAACTAAGGTTCAACTCTTTTAGTTGAACAAACAGAACAGAAAGAAGTTTCACACAATTCTTCTGTGTAGTTTTTATTTGTAGACATTCTTTTTCCCAATATAGGCCTCTTAGCGCTCAGAATGTCCAATTGCAGTTTCTACAGAAAGAGTGTTTCAGAACGGCTCAATCAAAAGTAAGGTTCAACTCTGTTAGTTGAATGCACAGAACAGAAAGAAGTTTCATACAATGCTTCTGTGTAGTTTATATTTGAACATATTCTTTTTTCCACTATTACCCACTTAGCGCTACGAATATCCAGTTGCATTTTCTACAGACAGAGTGTTTCAAAACTGCTCAATCAAAAGTATGGTTTAACTCTGTTAGCTGAATGCTCAGATCAGAAAGAAGTTTCACAGAATGCTTCTGTGTAGTTTATATTTGAATATATTCCTTTTTCCACTACTACGCTCTTAGCGCTCCAAATGTCCAGTTGCATTTTCTACAGAAAGAGTGTTCAGATCTGCTCAATAAAAAGTATGGTTTAACTCTGTTAGCTGAATGCACAGATCAGAAAGAAGTTTCACAGAATGATTCTGTGTAGTTTATATTTGAAGACATTCCTTTTTCCACTATTACCATCTTAGCGCTCCGAATCTCCCCTTGCATTTTCTACAAAAAGAGTGTTTCATAACTGCTCAATCAAAAATATGTTTTATCTCTGTTAACTGAATTTACAGATCAGAAATAAATTTCAGAGAATGCATCTGTGTAGTTTTTATTTGAAGATATTCTTTTTCCCAATGTAGGCCTCTTAGCGCTTAGCATGTCCAATTGCAGTTTCTACAGAAAGAGTGTTTCAGAACGGCTCAATCAAAAGTAAGGTTCAACTCTGTTAGTTGAATTCACAGAACAGAAAGAATTTTCACAGAATGCTACTGTGTAGTTTATATTTGAATATATTCCTTTTTCCACTATTACCCTCTTAGCGCTCCGAATGTCCACTTGCATTTTCTACAGAAAGAGTGTTCAGAACTGCGCAATCAAAAGTATGGTTTAACTCTGTTAGCTTAATGAACATATCAGAAATAAGTTTCACACAATGCTTCTGTGTAGTTTTTATTTGAAGGTATTTTATTTCCCAATAGATTCCTATTAGCGCTCAGAATGTCCAATTGCAGTTTCTACAGAAAGAGTGTTTCAGAACGGCTCAATCAAAAGTAAGGTTCAACTCTGTTAGTTGAATGCACAGAACAGAAAGAAGTTTCATAAAATGCTTCTGTGTAGTTTATATTTGAACATATTCTTTTTTCCACTATTACCCACTTAGCGCTACGAATGTCCAGTTGCATTTTCTACAGACAGAGTGTTTCAAATCTGCTCAATCAAAAGTATGGTTTAATTCTGTTAGCTGAATGCTCAGATCAGAAAGAAGTTTCACAGAATGCTTCTGTGTAGTTTATATTTGTATATATTCATTTTTCCACTACTACTCTCTTAGCGCTACAAATGTCCAGTTGCATTTTCTACAGAAAGAGTGTTCAGATCTGCTCAGTCAAAAGTATGGTTTAACTCTCTTAGCTGAATGCACAGATCAGAAAGAAGTTTCACAGAATGATTCTGTGTAGTTTATATTTGGAGGCATTCCTTTTTCCACTATTACCCTCTTAGCGCTCCGAATCTCCACTTGCATTTTCTACAGAAAGAGTGTTTCAGAACGGCTCAATCAAAACTAAGGTTCAACTCTTTTAGTTGAACAAACAGAACAGAAAGAAGTTTCACACAATTCTTCTGTGTAGTTTTTATTTGTAGACATTCTTTTTCCCAATATAGGCCTCTTAGCGCTCAGAATGTCCAATTGCAGTTTCTACAGAAAGAGTGTTTCAGAACGGTTCAATCAATAGTAAGGTTCAACTCTGTTAGTTGAATGCACAGAACAGGAAGAAGTTTCATACAATGCTTCTGTGTAGTTTATATTTGAACATATCCTTTTTTCCACTATTACCCACTTAGCGCTACGAATCTCCACTTGCATTTTCTACAGAAAGAGTGTTTCAGAACGGCTCAATCAAAACTAAGGTTCAACTCTTTTAGTTGAACAAACAGAACAGAAAGAAGTTTCACACAATTCTTCCGTGTAGTTTTTATTTGTAGACATTATTTTTCCCAATATAGGCCTCTTAGCGCTCAGAATGTCCAATTGCAGTTTCTACAGAAAGAGTGTTTCAGAACGGCTCAATCAAAAGTAAGGTTCAACTCTGTTAGTTGAATGCACAGAACAGGAAGAAGTTTCATACAATGCTTCTGTGTAGTTTATAATTGAACATATTCTTTTTTCCACTATTACCCACTTAGCGCTACGAATGTCCAGTTGCATTTCCTACAGACAGTGTGTTTCAAAACTGCTCAATCAAAAGTATGGTTTAACTCTGTTAGCTGAATGCTCAGATCAGAAAGAAGTTTCACAGAATGCTTCTGTGTAGTTTATATTTGAATATATTACTATTTCCACTACTACGCTCTTAGCGCTCCAAATGTCCAGTTGCATTTTCTACAGAAAGAGTATTCAGATCTGCTCAATCAAAAGTATGGTTTAACTCTGTTAGCTGAATGCACAGATCAGAAAGAAGTTTCACCGAATGATTCTGTGTAGTTTATATTTGAAGACATTCCTTTTTCCACTATTACCCTCTTAGCGCTCCGAATCTCCACTTGCATTTTCTACAAAAAGAGTGTTTCATAACTGCTCAATCAAAAATATGTTTTATCTCTGTTAACTGAATTTACAGATCAGAAATAAGTTTCACAGAATGCATCTGTGTAGTTTTTATTTGAAGATATTCTTTTTCCCAAAGTAGGCCTCTTAGCGCTGAGCATGTCCAATTGCAGTTTCTACAGAAAGAGTGTTTCAGAACGGCTCAATCAAAAGTAAGGTTCAACTCTGTTAGTTGAATGCATAGAACAGAAAGAATTTTCACAGAATGCTACTGTGTAGTTTATATTTGAATATATTCCTTTTTCCACTATTACCCTCTTAGCGCTCGGAATGTCCACATGCATTTTCTACAGAAAGAGTGTTCAGAACTGCGCAATCAAAAGTATGGTTTAACTCTGTTAGCTTAATGAACATATCAGAAATAAGTTTCACACAATGCTTCTGTGTAGTTTTTATTTGAAGATATTATTTTTCCCAATAGAGGCCTCTTAGCGCTCAGAATGTCCAATTGCAGTTTCTACAGAAAGAGTGTTTCAGAACGGCTCAATCAAAAGTAAGGTTCAACTCTGTTAGTTGAATGCACAGAACAGAAAGAAGTTTCATACAATGCTTCTGTGTAGTTTATATTTGAACATATTCTTTTTTCCACTATTACCCACTTAGCGCTACGAATGTCCAGTTGCATTTTCTACAGACAGAGTGTTTCAAAACTGCTCAATCAAAAGTATGGTTTAACTCTGTTAGCTGAATGCTCAGATCAGAAAGAAGTTTCACAGAATGCTTCTGTGTAGTTTATATTTGAATATATTCCTTTTTCCACTACTACGCTCTTAGCGCTCCAAATGTCCAGTTGCATTTTCTACAGAAAGAGTGTTCAGATCTGCTCAATCAAAAGTATGGTTTAACTCTGTTAGCTGAATGCACAGATCAGAAAGAAGTTTCACCGAATGATTCTGTGTAGTTTATATTTGAAGACATTCCTTTTTCCACTATTACCCCCTTAGCGCTCTGAATCTCCACTTGCATTTTCTACAAAAAGAATGTTTCATAACTGCTCAATCAAAAATATGTTTTATCTCTGTTAACTGAATTTACAGATCATAAATAAGTTTCACAGAATGCATCTGTGTAGTTTTTATTTGAAGATATTCTTTTTCCCAATGTAGGCCTCTTAGCGCTTAGCATGTCCAATTGCAGTTTCTACAGATAGAGTGTTTCAGAATGGCTCAATCAAAAGTAAGGTTCAAATCTGTTAGTTGAATGCACAGAACAGAAAGAATTTTCACAGAATGCTACTGTGTAGTTTATATTTGAATATATTCCTTTTTCCACTATTACCCTCTTAGCGCTCCGAATGTCCACTTGCATTTTCTACAGAAACAGTGTTCTGAACTGCGCAATCAAAAGTATGGTTTAACTCTGTTATCTTAATGAACATATCAGAAATAAGTTTCACACAATGCTTCTGTGTAGTATTTATTTGAAGATATTATTTTTCCCAATAGAGGCCTCTTAGCGCTCAGAATGTCCAATTGCAGTTTCTACAGAAAGAGTGTTTCAGAACGGCTCAATCAAAAGTAAGGTTCAACTCTGTTAGTTGAATGCACAGAACAGAAAGAAGTTTCATACAATGCTTCTGTGTAGTTTATATTTGAACATATTCTTTTTTCCACTATTACCCACTTAGCGCTACGAATGTCCAGTTGCATTTTCTACAGACAGAGTGTTTCGAACCTGCTCAATCAAAAGTATGGTTTAATTCTGTTAGCTGAATGCTCAGATCAGAAAGAAGTTTCACAGAATGCTTCTGTGTAGTTTATATTTGTATATATTCCTTTTTCCACTACTACTCTCTTAGCGCTCCAAATGTACAGTTGCATTTTCTACAGAAAGAGTGTTCAGATCTGCTCAATCAAAAGTATGGTTTAAATCTGTTAGGTGAATGCACAGATCAGAAAGAAGTTTCACAGAATGATTCTGTGTAGTTTATATTTGGAGACATTCCTTTTTCCACTATTACCCTCTTAGCGCTCCGAATCTCCACTTGCATTTTCTACAGAAAGAGTGTTTCAGAACGGCTCAATCAAAACTAAGGTTCAACTCTTTTAGTTGAACAAACAGAACAGAAAGAAGTTTCACACAATTCTTCTGTGTAGTTTTTATTTGTAGACATTCTTTTTCCCAATATAGGCCTCTTAGCGCTCAGAATGTCCAATTGCAGTTTCTACAGAAAGAGTGTTTCAGAACGGCTCAATCAAAAGTAAGGTTCAACTCTGTTAGTTGAATGCACAGAACAGGAAGAAGTTTCATACAATGCTTCTGTGTAGTTTATATTTGAACATATTCTTTTTTCCACTATTACCCACTTAGCGCTACGAATGTCCAGTTGCATTTTCTACAGACAGAGTGTTTCAAAACTGCTCAATCAAAAGTATGGTTTAACTCTGTTAGCTGAATGCTCAGATCAGAAAGAAGTTTCACAGAATGCTTCTGTGTAGTTTATATTTGAATATATTCCTTTTTCCACTACTACGCTCTTAGCGCTCCAAATGTCCAGTTGCATTTTCTACAGAAAGAGTATTCAGATCTGCTCAATCAAAAGTATGCTTTAACTCTGTTAGCTGAATGCACAGATCAGAAAGAAGTTTCACCGAATGATTCTGTGTAGTTTATATTTGAAGACATTCCTTTTTCCACTATTACCCTCTTAGCGCTCCGAATCTCCACTTGCATTTTCTACAAAAAGAGTGTTTCATAACTGCTCAATCAAAAATATGTTTTATCTCTGATAACTGAATTTACAGATCAGAAATAAGTTTCACAGAATGCATCTGTGTAGTTTTTATTTGAAGATATTCTTTTTCCCAATGTAGGCCTCTTAGCGCTTAGCATGTCCAATTGCAGTTTCTACAGAAAGAGTGTTTCAGAACGGCTCAATCAAAAGTAAGGTTCAAATCTGTTAGTTGAATGCACAGAACAGAAAGAATTTTCACAGAATGCTACTGTGTAGTTTATATTTGAATATATTCCTTTTTCCACTATTACCCTCTTAGCGCTCGGAATGTCCACTTGCATTTTCTACAGAAAGAGTGTTCAGAACTGCGCAATCAAAAGTATGGTTTAACTCTGTTAGCTTAATGAACATATCAGAAATAAGTTTCACACTATGCTTCTGTGTAGTTTTTATTTGAAGATATTATTTTTCCCAATAGAGGCCTCTTAGCGCTCAGAATGTCCAATTGCAGTTTCTACAGAAAGAGTGTTTCAGAACGGCTCAATCAAAAGTAAGGTTCAACTCTGTTACTTGAATGCACAGAACAGAAAGAAGTTTCATACAATGCTTCTGTGTAGTTTATATTTGAACATATTCTTTTTTCCACTATTACCCACTTAGCGCTACGAATGTCCAGTTGCATTTTCTACAGACAGAGTGTTTCAAAACTGCTCAATCAAAAGTATGGTTTAACTCTGTTAGCTGAATGCTCAGATCAGAAAGAAGTTTCACAGAATGCTTCTGTGTAGTTTATATTTGAATATATTCCTTTTTCCACTACTACGCTCTTAGCGCTCCAAATGTCCAGTTGCATTTTCTACAGAAAGAGTGTTCAGATCTGCTCAATCAAAAGTATGGTTTAACTCTGTTAGCTGAATGCACAGATCAGAAAGAAGTTTCACCGAATGATTCTGTGTAGTTTATATTTGAAGACATTCCTTTTTCCACTATTACCCTCTTAGCGCTCCGAATCTCCACTTGCATTTTCTACAAAAAGAATGTTTCATAACTGCTCAATCAAAAATATGTTTTATCTCTGTTAACTGAATTTACAGATCAGAAATAAGTTTCAGAGAATGCATCTGTGTAGTTTTTATTTGAAGATATTCTTTTTCCCAATGTAGGCCTCTTAGCGCTTAGCATGTCCAATTGCAGTTGCTACAGAAAGAGTGTTTCAGAATGGCTCAATCAAAAGTAAGGTTCAACTCTGTTAGTTGAATGCACAGAACAGAAAGAATTTTCACAGAATGCTACTGTGTAGTTTATATTTGAATATATTCCTTTTTCCACTATTACCCTCTTAGCGCTCCGAATGTCCACTTGCATTTTCTACAGAAAGAGTGTTCAGAACTGCGCAATCAAAAGTATGGTTTAACTCTGTTAGCTTAATGAACATATCAGAAATAAGTTTCACACAATGCTTCTGTGTAGTTTTTATTTGAAGATATTATTTTTCCCAATAGAGGCCTCTAAGCGCTCAGAATGTCCAATTGCAGTTTCTACAGAAAGAGTGTTTCAGAACGGCTCAATCAAAAGTAAGGTTCAACACTGTTAGTTGAATGCACAGAACAGAAAGTAGTTTCATACAATGCTTCTGTGTAGTTTATATTTGAACATATTCTTTTTTCCACTATTACCCACTTAGCGCTACGAATGTCCAGTTGCATTTTCTACAGACAGAGTGTTTCAAAACTGCTCAATCAAAAGTATGGTTTAATTCCGTTAGCTGAATGCTCAGATCAGAAAGAAGTTTCACAGAATGCTTCTGTGTAGTTTATATTTGAATATATTGCTTTTTCCACTACTACGCTCTTAGCGCTCCAAATGTCCAGTTGCATTTTCTACAGAAAGAGTGTTCAGATCTGCTCAATCAAAAGTATGGTTTAACTCTGTTAGCTGAATGCACAGATCAGAAAGAAGTTTCACAGAATGATTCTGTGTAGTTTATATTTGGAGACATTCCTTTTTCCACTATTACCCTCTTAGCGCTCCGAATCTCCACTTGCATTTTCTACAGAAAGAGTGTTTCAGAACGGCTCAATCAAAATTAAGGTTCAACTCTTTTAGTTGAACAAACAGAACAGAAAGGAGTTTCACACAATTCTTCTGTGTAGTTTTTATTTGTAGACATTCTTTTTCCCAATATAGGCCTCTTAGCGCTCAGAATGTCCAATTGCAGTTTCTACAGAAAGAGTGTTTCAGAACGGCTCAATCAAAAGTAAGGTTCAACTCTGTTAGTTGAATGCACAGAACAGAAAGAAGTTTCATACAATGCTTCTGTGTAGTTTATATTTGAACATGTTCTTTTTTCCACTATTACCCACTTAGCGCTACGAATGTCCAGTTGCATTTTCTACAGACAGAGTGTTTCAAAACTGCTCAATCAAAAGTATGGTTTAACTCTGTTAGCTGAATGCTCAGATCAGAAAGAAGTTTCACAGAATGCTTCTGTGTAGTTTATATTTGAATATATTCCTTTTTCCACTACTACGCTCTTAGCGCTCCAAATGTCCAGTTGCATTTTCTACAGAAAGAGTGTTCAGATCTGCTCAATCAAAAGTATGGTTTAACTCCATTAGCTGAATGCACAGATCAGAAAGAAGTTTCACCGAATGATTCTGTGTAGTTTATATTTGAAGACATTCCTTTTTCCACTATTACCCTCTTAGCGCTCCGAATCTCCACTTGCATTTTCTACAAAAAGAGTGTTTCATAACTGCTCAATCAAAAATATGTTTTATCTCTGTTAACTGAATTTACAGATCCGAAATAAGTTTCACAGAATGCATCTGTGTAGTTTTTATTTGAAGATATTCTTTTTCCCAATGTAGGCCTCTTAGCGCTTAGCATGTCCAATTGCAGTTTCTACAGAAAAAGTGTTTCAGAATGGCTCAATCAAAAGTAAGGTTCAACTCTGTTAGTTGAATGCACAGAACAGAAAGAATTTTCACAGAATGCTACTGTGTAGTTTATATTTGAATATATTCCTTTTTCCACTATTACCCTCTTAGCGCTCCGAATGTCCACTTGCATTTTCTACAGAAAGAGTTTTCAGAACTGCGCAATCAAAAGTATGGTTTAACTCTGTTAGCTTAATGAACATATCAGAAATAAGTTTCACACAATGCTTCTGTGTAGTTTTTATTTGAAGATATTATTTTTCCCAATAGAGGCCTCTTAGCGCTCAGAATGTCCAATTGCAGTTTCTACAGAAAGAGTGTTTCAGAACGGCTCAATCAAAAGTAAGGTTCAACTCTGTTAGTTGAATGCACAGAACAGAAAGAAGTTTCATACAATGCTTCTGTGTAGTTTATATTTGAACATATTCTTTTTTCCACTATTACCCACTTAGCGCTACGAATGTCCAGTTGCATTTTCTACAGACAGAGTGTTTCAAAACTGCTCAATCAAAAGTATGGTTTAACTCTGTTAGCTGAATGCTCAGATCAGAAAGAAGTTTCACAGAATGCTTCTGTGTAGTTTATATTTGAATATATTGCTTTTTCCACTACTACGCTCTTAGCGCTCCAAATGTCCAGTTGCATTTTCTACAGAACGAGTGTTCAGATCTGCTCAATCAAAAGTATGGTTTAACTCTGTTAGCTGAATGCACAGATCAGAAAGAAGTTTCACCGAATGATTCTGTGTAGTTTATATTTGGAGACATTCCTTTTTCCACTATTACCCTCTTAGCGCTCCGAATCTCCACTTGCATTTTCTACAGAAAGAGTGTTTCAGAACGGCTCAATCAAAACTAAGGTTCAACTCTTTTAGTTGAACAAACAGAACAGAAAGAAGTTTCACACAATTCTTCCGTGTAGTTTTTATTTGTAGACATTCTTTTTCCCAATATAGGCCTCTTAGCGCTCAGAATGTCCAATTGCAGTTTCTACAGAAAGAGTGTTTCAGAACGGCTCAATCAAAAGTAAGGTTCAACTCTGTTAGTTGAATGCACAGAACAGGAAGAAGTTTCATACAATGCTTCTGTGTAGTTTATATTTGAACATATTCTTTTTTCCACTATTACCCACTTAGCGCTACCAATGTCCAGTTGCATTTTCTACAGACAGAGTGTTTCAAAACTGCTCAATCAAAAGTATGGTTTAACTCTGTTAGCTGAATGCTCAGATCAGAAAGAAGTTTCACAGAATGTTTCTGTGTAGTTTATATTTGAATATATTGCTTTTTCCACTACTACGCTCTTAGCGCTCCAAATGTCCAGTTGCATTTTCTACCGAAAGAGTATTCAGATCTGCTCAATCAAAAGTATGGTTTAACTCTGTTAGCTGAATGCACAGATCAGAAAGAAGTTTCACCGAATGATTCTGTGTAGTTTATATTTGAAGACATTCCTTTTTCCACTATTACCCTCTTAGCGCTCCGAATCTCCACTTGCATTTTCTACAAAAAGAGTGTTTCATAACTGCTCAATCAAAAATATGTTTTATCTCTGTTAACTGAATTTACAGATCAGAAATAAGTTTCACAGAATGCATCTGTGTAGTTTTTATTTGAAGATATTCTTTTTCCCAATGTAGGCCTCTTAGCGCTTAGCATGTCCAATTGCAGTTTCTACAGAAAGAGTGTTTCAGAACGGCTCAATCAAAAGTAAGGTTCAACTCTGTTAGTTGAATGCACAGAACAGAAAGAATTTTCACAGAATGCTACTGTGTAGTTTATATTTGAATATATTCCTTTTTCCTCTATTAACCTCTTAGCGCTCCGAATGTCCACTTGCATTTTCTACAGAAAGAGTGTTCAGAACTGCGCAATCAAAAGTATGGTTTAACTCTGTTAGCTTAATGAACATATCAGAAATAAGTTTCACACAATGCTTCTGTGTAGTTTTTATTTGAAGATATTATTTTTCCCAATAGAGGCCTCTTAGCGCTCAGAATGTCCAATTGCAGTTTCTACAGAAAGAGTGTTTCAGAACGGCTCAATCAAAAGTAAGGTTCAACTCTGTTAGTTGAATGCACAGAACAGAAAGTAGTTTCATACAATGCTTCTGTGTAGTTTATATTTGAACATATTCTTTTTTCCACTATTACCCACTTAGCGCTACGAATGTCCAGTTGCATTTTCTACAGACAGAGTGTTTCAAAACTGCTCAATCAAAAGTATGGTTTAACTCTGTTAGCTGAATGCTCAGATCAGAAAGAAGTTTCACAGAATGCTTCTGTGTAGTTTATATTTGAATATATTGCTTTTTCCACTACTACGCTCTTAGCGCTCAAAATGTCCAGTTGCATTATCTACAGAAAGAGTGTTCAGATCTGCTCAATCAAAAGTATGGTTTAACTCTGTTAGCTGAATGCACAGATCAGAAAGAAGTTTCACAGAATGATTCTGTGTAGTTTATATTTGGAGACATTCCTTTTTCCACTATTACCCTCTTAGCGCTCCGAATCTCCACTTGCATTTTCTACAGAAAGAGTGTTTCAGAACGGCTCAATCAAAACTAAGGTTCAACTCTTTTAGTTGAACAAACAGAACAGAAAGAAGTTTCACACAATTCTTCCGTGTAGTTTTTATTTGTAGACATTCTTTTTCCCAATATAGGCCTCTTAGCGCTCAGAATGTCCAATTGCAGTTTCTACAGAAAGAGTGTTTCAGAACGGCTCAATCAAAAGTAAGGTTCAACTCTGTTAGTTGAATGCACAGAACAGGAAGAAGTTTCATACAATGCTTCTGTGTAGTTTATAATTGAACATATTCTTTTTTCCACTATTACCCACTTAGCGCTACGAATGTCCAGTTGCATTTTCTACAGACAGTGTGTTTCAAAACTGCTCAATCAAAAGTATGGTTTAACTCTGTTAGCTGAATGCTCAGATCAGAAAGAAGTTTCACAGAATGCTTCTGTGTAGTTTATATTTGAATATATTCCTATTTCCACTACTACGCTCTTAGCGCTCCAAATGTCCAGTTGCATTTTCTACAGAAAGAGTATTCAGATCTGCTCAATCAAAAGTATGGTTTAACTCTGTTAGCTGAATGCACAGATCAGAAAGAAGTTTCACCGAATGATTCTGTGTAGTTTATATTTGAAGACATTCCTTTTTCCACTATTACCCTCTTAGCGCTCCGAATCTCCACTTGCATTTTCTACAAAAAGAGTGTTTCATAACTGCTCAATCAAAAATATGTTTTATCTCTGTTAACTGAATTTACAGATCAGAAATAAGTTTCACAGAATGCATCTGTGTAGTTTTTATTTGAAGATATTCTTTTTCCCAAAGTAGGCCTCTTAGCGCTTAGCATGTCCAATTGCAGTTTCTACAGAAAGAGTGTTTCAGAACGGCTCAATCAAAAGTAAGGTTCAACTCTGTTAGTTGAATGCACAGAACAGAAAGAATTTTCACAGAATGCTACTGTGTAGTTTATATTTGAATATATTCCTTTTTCCACTATTACCCTCTTAGCGCTCGGAATGTCCACATGCATTTTCTACAGAAAGAGTGTTCAGAACTGCGCAATCAAAAGTATGGTTTAACTCTGTTAGCTTAATGAACATATCAGAAATAAGTTTCACACAATGCTTCTGTGTAGTTTTTATTTGAAGATATTATTTTTCCCAATAGAGGCCTCTTAGCGCTCAGAATGTCCAATTGCAGTTTCTACAGAAAGAGTGTTTCAGAAAGGCTCAATCAAAAGTAAGGTTCAACTCTGTTAGTTGAATGCACAGAACAGAAAGTAGTTTCATACAATGCTTCTGTGTAGTTTATATTTGAACATATTTTTTTTTCCACTATTACCCACTTAGCCCTACGAATGTCCAGTTGCATTTTCTACAGACAGAGTGTTTCAAAACTGCTCAATCAAAAGTATGGTTTAACTCTGTTAGCTGAATGCTCAGATCAGAAAGAAGTTTCACAGAATGCTTCTGTGTAGTTTATATTTGAATATATTCCTTTTTCCACTACTACGCTCTTAGCGCTCCAAATGTCCAGTTGCATTTTCTACAGAAAGAGTGTTCAGATCTGCTCAATCAAAAGTATGGTTTAACTCTGTTAGCTGAATGCACAGATCAGAAAGAAGTTTCACCGAATGATTCTGTGTAGTTTATATTTGAAGACATTCCTTTTTCCACTATTACCCTCTTAGCGCTCCGAATCTCCACTTGCATTTTCTACCAAAAGAGTGTTTCATAACTGCTCAATCAAAAATATGTTTTATCTCTGTTAACTGAATTTACAGATCAGAAATAAGTTTCACAGAATGCATCTGTGTAGCTTTTATTTGAAGATATTCTTTTTCCCAATGTAGGCCTCTTAGCGCTTAGCATGTCCAATTGCATTTTCTACAGAAAGAGTGTTTCAGAACGGCTCAATCAAAAGTAAGGTTCAACTCTGTTAGTTGAATGCACAGAACAGAAAGAATTTTCACAGAATGCTACTGTGTAGTTTATATTTGAATATATTCCTTTTTCCACTATTACACTCTTAGCGCTCCGAATGTCCACTTGCATTTTCTACAGAAAGAGTGTTCAGAACTGCGCAATCAAAAGTATGGTTTAACTCTGTTAGCTTAATGAACATATCAGAAATAAGTTTCACACAATGCTTCTGTGTAGTTTTTATTTGAAGATATTATTTTTCCCAATAGAGGCCTCTTAGCGCTCAGAATGTCCAATTGCAGTTTCTACAGAAAGAGTGTTTCAGAACGGCTCAGTCAAAAGTAAGGTTCAACTCTGTTAGTTGAATGCACAGAACAGAAAGAAGTTTCATACAATGCTTCTGTGTAGTTTATATTTGAACATATACTTTTTTCCACTATTACCCACTTAGCGCTACGAATGTCCAGTTGCATTTTCTACAGACAGAGTGTTTCAAATCTGCTCAATCAAAAGTATGGTTTAATTCTGTTAGCTGAATGCTCAGATCAGAAAGAAGTTTCACAGAATGCTTCTGTGTAGTTTATATTTGTATATATTCCTTTTTCCACTACTACTCTCTTAGCGCTCCAAATGTCCAGTTGCATTTTCTACAGAAAGAGTGTTCAGATCTGCTCAATCAAAAGTATGGTTTAATTCTGTTAGCTGAATGCACAGATCAGAAAGAAGTTTCACAGAATGATTCTGTGTAGTTTATATTTGGAGACATTCCTTTTTCCACTATTACCCTCTTAGCGCTCCGAATCTCCACTTGCGTTTTCTACAGAAAGAGTGTTTCAGAACGGCTCAATCAAAACTAAGGTTCAACTCTTTTAGTTGAACAAACAGAACAGAAAGAAGTTTCCCACAATTCTTCCGTGTAGTTTTTATTTGTAGACATTCTTTTTACCAATATAGGCCTCTTAGCGCTCAGAATGTCCAATTGCAGTTTCTACAGAAAGAGTGTTTCAGAACGGCTCAATCAAAAGTAAGGTTCAACTCTGTTAGTTGAATGCACAGAACAGGAAGAAGTTTCATACAATGCTTCTGTGTAGTTTATATTTGAACATATTCTTTTTTCCACTATTACCCACTTAGCGCTACGAATGTCCAGTTGCATTTTCTACAGACAGAGTGTTTCAAAACTGCTCAATCAAAAGTATGGTTTAACTCTGTTAGCTGAATGCTCAGATCAGAAAGAAGTTTCACAGAATGCTTCTGTGTAGTTTGTATTTGAATATATTCCTTTTTCCACTACTACGCTCTTAGCGCTCCAAATGTCCCGTTGCATTTTCTACAGAAAGAGTATTCAGATCTGCTCAATCAAAAGTATGGTTTAACTCTGTTAGCTTAATGCACAGATCAGAAAGAAGTTTCACCGAATGATTCTGTGTAGTTTATATTTGAAGACATTCCTTTTTCCACTATTACCCTCTTAGCGCTCCGAATCTCCACTTGCATTTTCTACAAAAAGAGTGTTTCATAACTGCTCAATCAAAAATATGTTTTATCTCTGTTAACTGAATTTACAGATCAGAAATAAGTTTCACAGAATGCATCTGTGTAGTTTTTATTTGAAGATATTCTTTTTCCCAATGTAGGCCTCTAGCGCTTAGCATGTCCAATTGCAGTTTCTACAGAAAGAGTGTTTCAGAACGGCTCAATCAAAAGTAAGGTTCAACTCTGTTAGTTGAATGCACAGAACAGAAAGAATTTTCACAGAATGCTACTGTGTAGTTTATATTTGAATATATTCCTTTTTCCACTATTACCCTCTTAGCGCTCCGAATGTCCACTTGCATTTTCTACAGAAAGAGTGTTCAGTACTGCGCAATCAAAAGTATGGTTTAACTCTGTTAGCTTAATGAACATATCAGAAATAAGTTTCACACAATGCTTCTGTGTAGTTTTTATTTGAAGATATTATTTTTCCCAATAGAGGTCTCTTAGCCCTCAGAATGTCCAATTGCAGTTTCTACAGAAAGAGTGTTTCAGAACGGCTCAATCAAAAGTAAGGTTCAACTCTGTTAGTTGAATGCACAGAACAGAAAGTAGTTTCATACAATGCTTCTGTGTAGTTTATATTTGAACATATTCTCTTTTCCACTATTACCCACTTAGCGCTACGAATGTCCAGTTGCATTTTCTACAGACAGAGTGTTTCAAAACTGCTCAATCAAAAGTATGGTTTAACTCTGTTAGCTGAATGCTCAGATCAGAAAGAAGTTTCACAGAATGCTTCTGTGTAGTTTATATTTGAATATATTCCTTTTTCCACTACTACTCTCTTAGCGCTCCAAATGTCCAGTTGCATTTTCTACAGAAAGAGTGTTCAGATCTGCTCAATCAAAAGTATGGTTTAACTCTGTTAGCTGAATGCACAGATCAGAAAGAAGTTTCACAGAATGATTCTGTGTAGTTTATATTTGGAGACATTCCTTTTTCCACTATTACCCTCTTAGCGCTCCGAATCTCCACTTGCATTTTCTACAGAAAGAGTGTTTCAGAACGGCTCAATCAAAACTAAGGTTCAACTCTTTTAGTTGAACAAACAGAACAGAAAGATGTTTCACACAATTCTTCTGTGTAGTTTTTATTTGTAGACATTCTTTTTCCCAATATAGGCCTCTTAGCGCTCAGAATGTCCAATTGCAGTTTCTACAGAAAGAGTGTTTCAGAACGGCTCAATCAAAAGTAAGGTTCAACTGTGTTAGTTGAATGCACAGAACAGAAAGAAGTTTCATACAATGCTTCTGTGTAGTTTCTATTTGAACATATTCTTTTTTCCACTATTACCCACTTAGCGCTACGAATGTCCGGTTGCATTTTCTACAGACAGAGTGTTTCAAAACTGCTCAATCAAAAGTATGGTTTAACTCAGTTAGCTGAATGCTCAGATCAGAAAGAAGTTTCACAGAATGCTTCTGTGTAGTTTATATTTGAATATATTCCTTTTTCCACTACTACACTCTTAGCGCTCCAAATGTCCAGTTGCATTTTCTACAGAAAGAGTGTTCAGATCTGCTCAATCAAATGTATGGTTTAACTCTGTTAGCTGAATGCACAGATCAGAAAGAAGTTTCACAGAATGATTCTGTGTAGTTTATATTTGGAGACATTCCTTTTCCACTATTACCCTCTTAGCGCTCCGAATCTCCACTTGCATTTTCTACAGAAATAGTGTTTCAGAACGGCTCAATCAAAACTAAGGTTCAACTCTTTTAGTTGAACAAACAGTACAGAAAGAAGTTTCACACAATTCTTCTGTGTAGTTTTTATTTGTAGACATTCTTTTTCCCAATATAGGCCTCTTAGCGCTCACAATGTCCAATTGCAGTTTCTACAGAAAGAGTGTTTCAGAACGGCTCAATCAAAAGTAAGGTTCAACTCTGTTAGTTGAATGCACAGAACAGAAAGAAGTTTCATACAATGCTTCTGTGTAGTTTATATTTGAACATATTCTTTTTTCCACTATTACCCACTTAGCGCTACGAATGTCCAGTTGCATTTTCTACAGACAGAGTGTTTCAAAACTGCTCAATCAAAAGTATGGTTTAACTCTGTTAGCTGAATGCTCAGATCAGAAAGAAGTTTCACAGAATGCTTCTGTGTAGCTTATATTTGAATATATTCCATTTTCCACTACTACGCTCTTAGCGCTCCAAATGTCCAGTTGCATTTTCTACAGAAAGAGTGTTCAGATCTGCTCAATCAAAAGTATGGTTTAACTCTGTTAGCTGAATGCACAGATCAGAAAGAAGTTTCACCGAATGATTCTGTGTAGTTTATATTTGAAGACATTCCTTTTTCCACTATTACCCTCTTAGCGCTCCGAATCTCCACTTGCATTTTCTACAAAAAGAGTGTTTCATAACTGCTCAATCAAAAATATGTTTTATCTCTGTTAACTGAATTTACAGATCAGAAATAAGTTTCACAGAATGCATCTGTGTAGTTTTTATTTGAAGATATTCTTTTTCCCAATGTAGGCCTCTTAGCGCTTAGCATGTCCAATTGCAGTTTCTACAGAAAGAGTGTTTCAGAACGGCTCAATCAAAAGTAAGGTTCAACTCTGTTAGTTGAATGCACAGAACAGAAAGAATTTTCACAGAATGCTACTGTGTAGTTTATATTTGAATATATTCCTTTTTCCACTATTACCCTCTTAGCGCTCGGAATGTCCACTTGCATTTTCTACAGAAAGAGTGTTCAGAACTGCGCAATCAAAAGTATGGTTTAACTCTGTTAGCTTAATGAACATATCAGAAATAAGTTTCACACAATGCTTCTGTGTAGTTTTTATTTGAAGATATTTTTTTTCCCAATAGAGGCCTCTTAGCGCTCAGAATGTCCAATTGCAGTTTCTACAGAAAGAGTGTTTCAGAACGGCTCAATCAAAAGTAAGGTTCAACTCTGTTAGTTGAATGCACAGAACAGAAAGAAGTTTCATACAATGCTTCTGTGTAGTTTATATTTGAACATATACTTTTTTCCACTATTACCCACTTAGCGCTACGAATGTCCAGTTGCATTTTCTACAGACAGAGTGTTTCAAATCTGCTCAATCAAAAGTATGGTTTAATTCTGTTAGCTGAATGCTCAGATCAGAAAGAAGTTTCACAGAATGCTTCTGTGTAGTTTATATTTGTATATATTCCTTTTTCCACTACTACTCTCTTAGCGCTCCAAATGTCCAGTTGCATTTTCTACAGAAAGAGTGTTCAGATCTGCTCAATCAAAAGTATGGTTTAATTCTGTTAGCTGAATGCACAGATCAGAAAGAAGTTTCACAGAATGATTCTGTGTAGTTTATATTTGGAGACATTCCTTTTTCCACTATTACCCTCTTAGCGCTCCGAATCTCCACTTGCATTTTCTACAGAAAGAGTGTTTCAGAACGGCTCAATCAAAACTAAGGTTCAACTCTTTTAGTTGAACAAACAGAACAGAAAGAAGTTTCCCACAATTCTTCCGTGTAGTTTTTATTTGTAGACATTCTTTTTCCCAATATAGGCCTCTTAGCGCTCAGAATGTCCAATTGCAGTTTCTACAGAAAGAGTGTTTCAGAACGGCTCAATCAAAAGTAACGTTCAACTCTGTTAGTTGAATGCACAGAACAGGAAGAAGTTTCATACAATGCTTCTGTGTAGTTTATATTTGAACATATTCTTTTTTCCACTATTACCCACTTAGCGCTACGAATGTCCAGTTGCATTTTCTACAGACAGAGTGTTTCAAAACTGCTCAATCAAAAGTATGGTTTAACTCTGTTAGCTGAATGCTCAGATCAGAAAGAAGTTTCACAGAATGCTTCTGTGTAGTTTATATTTGAATATATTCCTTTTTCCACTACTACGCTCTTAGCGCTCCAAATGTCCCGTTGCATTTTCTACAGAAAGAGTATTCAGATCTGCTCAATCAAAAGTATGGTTTAACTCTGTTAGCTTAATGCACAGATCAGAAAGAAGTTTCACCGAATGATTCTGTGTAGTTTATATTTGAAGACATTCCTTTTTCCACTATTACCCTCTTAGCGCTCCGAATCTCCACTTGCATTTTCTACAAAAAGAGTGTTTCATAACTGCTCAATCAAAAATATGTTTTATCTCTGTTAACTGAATTTACAGATCAGAAATAAGTTTCACAGAATGCATCTGTGTAGTTTTTATTTGAAAATATTCTTTTTCCCAATGTAGGCCTCTTAGCGCTTAGCATGTCCAATTGCAGTTTCTACAGAAAGAGTGTTTCAGAACGGCTCAATCAAAAGTAAGGTTCAACTCTGTTAGTTGAATGCACAGAACAGAAAGAATTTTCACAGAATGCTACTGTGTAGTTTATATTTGAATATATTCCTTTTTCCACTATTACCCTCTTATCGCTCCGAATGTCCACTTGCATTTTCTACAGAAAGAGTGTTCAGTACTGCGCAATCAAAAGTATGGTTTAACTCTGTTAGCTTAATGAACATATCAGAAATAAGTTTCACACAATGCTTCTGTGTAGTTTTTATTTGAAGATATTATTTTTCCCAATAGAGGCCTCTTAGCGCTCAGAATGTCCAATTGCAGTTTCTACAGAAAGAGTGTTTCAGAACGGCTCAATCAAAAGTAAGGTTCAACTCTGTTAGTTGAATGCACAGAACAGAAAGAAGTTTCATACAATGCTTCTGTGTAGTTTATATTTGAACATATTCTTTTTTCCACTATTACCCACTTAGCGCTACGAATGTCCAGTTGCATTTTCTACAGACAGAGTGTTTCAAAACTGCTCAATCAAAAGTATGGTTTAACTCTGTTAGCTGAATGCTCAGATCAGAAAGAAGTTTCACAGAATGCTTCTGTGTAGTTTATATTTGAATATATTCCTTTTTCCACTACTACTCTCTTAGCGCTCCAAATGTCCAGTTGCATTTTCTACAGAAAGAGTGTTCAGATCTGCTCAATCAAAAGTATGGTTTAACTCTGTTAGCTGAATGCACAGATCAGAAAGAAGTTTCACAGAATGATTCTGTGTAGTTTATATTTGGAGACATTCCTTTTTCCACTATTACCCTCTTAGCGCTCCGAATCTCCACTTGCATTTTCTACAGAAAGAGTGTTTCAGAACGGCTCAATCAAAACTAATGTTCAACTCTTTTAGTTGAACAAACAGAACAGAAAGATGTTTCACACAATTCTTCTGTGTAGTTTTTATTTGTAGACATTCTTTTTCCCAATATAGGCCTCTTAGCACTCACAATGTCCAATTGCAGTTTCTACAGAAAGAGTGTTTCAGAACGGCTCAATCAAAAGTAAGGTTCAACTCTGTTAGTTGAATGCACAGAACAGAAAGAAGTTTCATACAATGCTTCTGTGTAGTTTATATTTGAACATATTCTTTTTTCCACTATTACCCACATAGCGCTACGAATGTCCAGTTGCATTTTCTACAGACAGAGTGTTTCAAAACTGCTCAATCAAAAGTATGGTTTAACTCTGTTAGCTGAATGCTCAGATCAGAAAGAAGTTTCACAGAATGCTTCTGTGTAGCTTATATTTGAATATATTCCATTTTCCACTACTACGCTCTTAGCGCTCCAAATGTCCAGTTGCATTTTCTACAGAAAGAGTGTTCAGATCTGCTCAATCAAAAGTATGGTTTAACTCTGTTAGCTGAATGCACAGATCAGAAAGAAGTTTCACCGAATGATTCTGTGTAGTTTATATTTGAAGACATTCCTTTTTCCACTATTACCCTCTTAGCGCTCCGAATCTCCACTTGCATTTTCTACAAAAAGAGTGTTTCATAACTGCTCAATCAAAAATATGTTTTATCTCTGTTAACTGAATTTACAGATCAGAAATAAGTTTCACAGAATGCATCTGTGTAGTTTTTATTTGAAGATATTCTTTTTCCCAATGTAGGCCTCTTAGCGCTTAGCATGTCCAATTGCAGTTTCTACAGAAAGAGTGTTTCAGAACGGCTCAATCAAAAGTAAGGTTCAACTCTGTTAGTTGAATGCACAGAACAGAAAGAATTTTCACAGAATGCTACTGTGTAGTTTATATTTGAATATATTCCTTTTTCCACTATTACCCTCTTAGCGCTCGGAATGTCCACTTGCATTTTCTACAGAAAGAGTGTTCAGAACTGCGCAATCAAAAGTATGGTTTAACTCTGTTAGCTTAATGAACATATCAGAAATAAGTTTCACACAATGCTTCTGTGTAGTTTTTATTTGAAGATATTATTTTTCCCAATAGAGGCCTCTTAGCGCTCAGAATGTCCAATTGCAGTTTCTACAGAAAGAGTGTTTCAGAACGGCTCAATCAAAAGTAAGGTTCAACTCTGTTAGTTGAATGCACAGAACAGAAAGAAGTTTCATACAATGCTTCTGTGTAGTTTATATTTGAACATATACTTTTTTCCACTATTACCCACTTAGCGCTACGAATGTCCAGTTGCATTTTCTACAGACAGAGTGTTTCAAATCTGCTCAATCAAAAGTATGGTTTAATTCTGTTAGCTGAATGCTCAGATCAGAAAGAAGTTTCACAGAATGCTTCTGTGTAGTTTATATTTGTATATATTCCTTTTTCCACTACTACTCTCTTAGCGCTCCAAATGTCCAGTTGCATTTTCTACAGAAAGAGTGTTCAGATCTGCTCAATCAAAAGTAGGGTTTAATTCTGTTAGCTGAATGCACAGATCAGAAAGAAGTTTCACAGAATGATTCTGTGTAGTTTATATTTGGAGACATTCCTTTTTCCACTATTACCCTCTTAGCGCTCCGAATCTCCACTTGCATTTTCTACAGAAAGAGTGTTTCAGAACGGCTCAATCAAAACTAAGGTTCAACTCTTTTAGTTGAACAAACAGAACAGAAAGAAGTTTCCCACAATTCTTCCGTGTAGTTTTTATTTGTAGACATTCTTTTTCCCAATATAGGCCTCTTAGCGCTCAGAATGTCCAATTGCAGTTTCTACAGAAAGAGTGTTTCAGAACGGCTCAATCAAAAGTAAGGTTCAACTCTGTTAGTTGAATGCACAGAACAGGAAGAAGTTTCATACAATGCTTCTGTGTAGTTTATATTTGAACATATTCTTTTTTCCACTATTACCCACTTAGCGCTACGAATGTCCAGTTGCATTTTCTACAGACAGAGTGTTTCAAAACTGCTCAATCAAAAGTATGGTTTAACTCTGTTAGCTGAATGCTCAGATCAGAAAGAAGTTTCACAGAATGCTTCTGTGTAGTTTATATTTGAATATATTCCTTTTTCCACTACTACGCTCTTAGCGCTCCAAATGTCCCGTTGCATTTTCTACAGAAAGAGTATTCAGATCTGCTCAATCAAAAGTATGGTTTAACTCTGTTAGCTTAATGCACAGATCAGAAAGAAGTTTCACCGAATGATTCTGTGTAGTTTATATTTGAAGACATTCCTTTTTCCACTATTACCCTCTTAGCGCTCCGAATCTCCACTTGCATTTTCTACAAAAAGAGTGTTTCATAACTGCTCAATCAAAAATATGTTTTATCTCTGTTAACTGAATTTACAGATCAGAAATAAGTTTCACAGAATGCATCTGTGTAGTTTTTATTTGAAAATATTCTTTTTCCCAATGTAGGCCTCTTAGCGCTTAGCATGTCCAATTGCAGTTTCTACAGAAAGAGTGTTTCAGAACGGCTCAATCAAAAGTAAGGTTCAACTCTGTTAGTTGAATGCACAGAACAGAAAGAATTTTCACAGAATGCTACTGTGTAGTTTATATTTGAATATATTCCTTTTTCCACTATTACCCTCTTATCGCTCCGAATGTCCACTTGCATTTTCTACAGAAAGAGTGTTCAGTACTGCGCAATCAAAAGTATGGTTTAACTCTGTTAGCTTAATGAACATATCAGAAATAAGTTTCACACAATGCTTCTGTGTAGTTTTTATTTGAAGATATTATTTTTCCCAATAGAGGCCTCTTAGCGCTCAGAATGTCCAATTGCAGTTTCTACAGAAAGAGTGTTTCAGAACGGCTCAATCAAAAGTAAGGTTCAACTCTGTAAGTTGAATGCACAGAACAGAAAGAAGTTTCATACAATGCTTCTGTGTAGTTTATATTTGAACATATTCTTTTTTCCACTATTACCCACTTAGCGCTACGAATGTCCAGTTGCATTTTCTACAGACAGAGTGTTTCAAAACTGCTCAATCAAAAGTATGGTTTAACTCTGTTAGCTGAATGCTCAGATCAGAAAGAAGTTTCACAGAATGCTTCTGTGTAGTTTATATTTGAATATATTCCTTTTTCCAATACTACTCTCTTAGCGCTCCAAATGTCCAGTTGCATTTTCTACAGAAAGAGTGTTCAGATCTGCTCAATCAAAAGTATGGTTTAACTCTGTTAGCTGAATGCACATATCAGAAAGAAGTTTCACCGAAAGATTCTGTGTAGTTTATATTTGAAGACATTCCTTTTTCCAATATTACCCTCTTAGCGCTCCGAATCTCCACTTGCATTTTCTACAAAAAGAGTGTTTCATAACTGCTCAATCAAAAATATGTTTTATCTCTGTTAACTGAATTTACAGATCAGAAATAAGTTTCACAGAATGCATCTGTGTAGTTTTTATTTGAAGATATTCTTTTTCCCAATGTAGGCCTCATAGCGCTTAGCATGTCCAATTGCAGTTTCTACAGAAAGAGTGTTTCAGAACGGCTCAATCAAAAGTAAGGTCAACTCTGTTAGTTGAATGCACAGAACAGAAAGAATTTTCACAGAATGCTACTGTGTAGTTTATATTTGTATATATTCCTTTTTCCACTATTACCCACTTAGCGCTCCGAATGTCCATTTGCATTTTCTACAGAAAGAGTGTTCAGAACTGCGCAATCAAAAGTATGGTTTAACTCTGTTAACTTAATGAACATATCAGCAATAAGTTTCACACAATGCTTCTGTGTAGTTTTTATTTGAAGATATTATTTTTCCCAATATAGGCCTCTTAGCGCTCAGAATGTCCAATTGCAGTTTCTACAGAAAGAGTGTTTCAGAAAGGCTCAATCAAAAGTAAGGTTCAACTCTGTTAGTTGAATGCACAGAACAGAAAGAATTTTCATACAATGCTTCTGTGTAGTTTATATTTGAACATATTCTTTTTTCCACTATTACCCCCTTAGCGCTACGAATGTCCAGTTGCATTTTCTACAGACAGAGTGTTTCAAAACTGCTCAATCAAAAGTATGGTTTAACTCTGTTAGCTGAATGCTCAGATCAGAAAGAAGTTTCACAGAATGCTTCTGTGTAGTTTATATTTGAATATATTCCTTTTTCCACTAATACTCTCTTAGCGCTCCAAATGTCCAGTTGCATTTTCTACAGAAAGAGTGTTCAGATCTGCTCAATCAAAAGTGTGGTTTAACTCTGTTAGCTGAATACACAGATCAGAAAGAAGTTTCACAGAATGATTCTGTGTAGTTTATATTTGGAGACATTCCTTTTCCACTATTACCCTCTTAGCGCTCCGAATCTCCACTTGCATTGTCTACAGAAAGAGTGTTTCAGAACGGCTCACTCAAAACTAAGGTTCAACTCTTTTAGTTGAACAAAGAGAACAGAAAGAAGTTTCACACAATTCTTCTGTGTAGTTTTTATTTCTAGACATTATTTTTCCCAATAGAGGCCTCTTAGCGCTCAGAATGTCCAATTGCAGTTTCTACAGAAAGAGTGTTTCAGAAAGGTTCAATCAAAAGTAAGGTTCAACTCTGTTAGTTGAATGCACAGAACAGAAAGAAGTTTCATACAATGCTTCTGTGTAGTTTATATTTGAACATATTCTTTTTTCCACTATTACCCACTTATCGCTACGAATGTCCAGTTGCATTTTCTACAGACAGAGTGTTTCAAAACTGCTCAATCAAAAGTATGGTTTAACTCTGTTAGCTGAATGCACAGATCAGAAAGAAGTTTCACCGAATGATTCTGTGTAGTTTATATTTGAAGACATTCCTTTTTCCACTATTACCCTCTTAGCGCTCCGAATCTCCACTTGCATTTTCTACAAAAAGAGTGTTTCATAACTGCTCAATCAAAAATATGTTTTATCTCTGTTAACTGAATTTACAGATCAGAAATAAGTTTCACAGAATGCATCTGTGTAGTTTTTATTTGAAAATATTCTTTTTCCCAATGTAGGCCTCTTAGCGCTTAGCATGTCCAATTGCAGTTTCTACAGAAAGAGTGTTTCAGAACGGCTCAATCAAAAGTAAGGTTCAACTCTGTTAGTTGAATGCACAGAACAGAAAGAATTTTCACAGAATGCTACTGTGTAGTTTATATTTGAATATATTCCTTTTTCCACTATTACCCTCTTATCGCTCCGAATGTCCACTTGCATTTTCTACAGAAAGAGTGTTCAGTACTGCGCAATCAAAAGTATGGTTTAACTCTGTTAGCTTAATGAACATATCAGAAATAAGTTTCACACAATGCTTCTGTGTAGTTTTTATTTGAAGATATTATTTTTCCCAATAGAGGCCTCTTAGCGCTCAGAATGTCCAATTGCAGTTTCTACAGAAAGAGTGTTTCAGAACGGCTCAATCAAAAGTAAGGTTCAACTCTGTTAGTTGAATGCACAGAACAGAAAGAAGTTTCATACAATGCTTCTGTGTAGTTTATATTTGAACATATTCTTTTTTCCACTATTACCCACTTAGCGCTACTAATGTCCAGTTGCATTTTCTACAGACAGAGTGTTTCAAAACTGCTCAATCAAAAGTATGGTTTAACTCTGTTAGCTGAATGCTCAGATCAGAAAGAAGTTTCACAGAATGCTTCTGTGTAGTTTATATTTGAATATATTCCTTTTTCCAATACTACTCTCTTAGCGCTCCAAATGTCCAGTTGCATTTTCTACAGAAAGAGTGTTCAGATCTGCTCAATCAAAAGTATGGTTTAACTCTGTTAGCTGAATGCACAGATCAGAAAGAAGTTTCACAGAATGATTCTGTGTAGTTTATATTTGGAGACATTCCTTTTTCCACTATTACCCTCTTAGCGCTCCGAATCTCCACTTGCATTTTCTACAGAAAGAGTGTTTCAGAACGGCTCAATCAAAACTAATGTTCAACTCTTTTAGTTGAACAAACAGAACAGAAAGATGTTTCACACAATTCTTCTGTGTAGTTTTTATTTGTAGACATTCTTTTTCCCAATATAGGCCTCTTAGCGCTCAGAATGTCCAATTGCAGTTTCTACAGAAAGAGTGTTTCAGAACGGCTCAATCAAAAGTAAGGTTCAACTGTGTTAGTTGAATGCACAGAACAGAAAGAAGTTTCATACAATGCTTCTGTGTAGTTTCTATTTGAACATATTCTTTTTTCCACTATTACCCACTTAGCGCTACGAATGTCCAGTTGCATTTTCTACAGACAGAGTGTTTCAAAACTGCTCAATCAAAAGTATGGTTTAACTCAGTTAGCTGAATGCTCAGATCAGAAAGAAGTTTCACAGAATGCTTCTGTGTAGTTTATATTTGAATATATTCCTTTTTCCACTACTACACTCTTAGCGCTCCAAATGTCCAGTTGCATTTTCTACAGAAAGAGTGTTCAGATCTGCTCAATCAAATGTATGGTTTAACTCTGTTAGCTGAATGCACAGATCAGAAAGAAGTTTCACAGAATGATTCTGTGTAGTTTATATTTGGAGACATTCCTTTTCCACTATTACCCTCTTAGCGCTCCGAATCTCCACTTGCATTTTCTACAGAAATAGTGTTTCAGAACGGCTCAATCAAAACTAAGGTTCAACTCTTTTAGTTGAACAAACAGTACAGAAAGAAGTTTCACACAATTCTTCTGTGTAGTTTTTATTTGTAGACATTCTTTTTCCCAATATAGGCCTCTTAGCGCTCAGAATGTCCAATTGCAGTTTCTACAGAAAGAGTGTTTCAGAACGGCTCAATCAAAAGTAAGGTTCAACTCTGTTAGTTGAATGCACAGAACAGAAAGAAGTTTCATACAATGCTTCTGTGTAGTTTATATTTGAACATATTCTTTTTTCCACTATTACCCACATAGCGCTACGAATGTCCAGTTGCATTTTCTACAGACAGAGTGTTTCAAAACTGCTCAATCAAAAGTATGGTTTAACTCTGTTAGCTGAATGCTCAGATCAGAAAGAAGTTTCACAGAATGCTTCTGTGTAGCTTATATTTGAATATATTCCTTTTTCCACTACTATGCTCTTAGCGCTCCAAATGTCCAGTTGCATTTTCTACAGAAAGAGTGTTCAGATCTGCTCAATCAAAAGTATGGTTTAACTCTGTTAGCTGAATGCACATATCAGAAAGAAGTTTCACCGAAAGATTCTGTGTAGTTTATATTTGAAGACATTCCTTTTTCCAATATTACCCTCTTAGCGCTCCGAATCTCCACTTGCATTTTCTACAAAAAGAGTGTTTCATAACTGCTCAATCAAAAATATGTTTTATCTCTGTTTACTGAATTTACAGATCAGAAATAAGTTTCACAGAATGCATCTGTGTAGTTTTTATTTGAAGATATTCTTTTTCCCAATGTAGGCCTCATAGCGCTTAGCATGTCCAATTGCAGTTTCTACAGAAAGAGTGTTTCAGAACGGCTCAATCAAAAGTAAGGTCAACTCTGTTAGTTGAATGCACAGAACAGAAAGAATTTTCACAGAATGCTACTGTGTAGTTTATATTTGTATATATTCCTTTTTCCACTATTACCCACTTAGCGCTCCGAATGTCCATTTGCATTTTCTACAGAAAGAGTGTTCAGAACTGCGCAATCAAAAGTATGGTTTAACTCTGTTAACTTAATGAACATATCAGTAATAAGTTTCACACAATGCTTCTGTGTAGTTTTTATTTGAAGATATTATTTTTCCCAATATAGGCCTCTTAGCTCTCAGAATGTCCAATTGCAGTTTCTACAGAAAGAGTGTTTCAGAAAGGCTCAATCAAAAGTAAGGTTCAACTCTGTTAGTTGAATGCACAGAACAGAAAGAATTTTCATACAATGCTTCTGTGTAGTTTATATTTGAACATATTCTTTTTTCCACTATTACCCCCTTAGCGCTACGAATGTCCAGTTGCATTTTCTACAGACAGAGTGTTTCAAAACTGCTCAATCAAAAGTATGGTTTAACTCTGTTAGCTGAATGCTCAGATCAGAAAGAAGTTTCACAGAATGCTTCTGTGTAGTTTATATTTGAATATATTCCTTTTTCCACTAATACTCTCTTAGCGCTCCAAATGTCCAGTTGCATTTTCTACAGAAAGAGTGTTCAGATCTGCTCAATCAAAAGTGTGGTTTAACTCTGTTAGCTGAATACACAGATCAGAAAGAAGTTTCACAGAATGATTCTGTGTAGTTTATATTTGGAGACATTCCTTTTTCCACTATTACCCTCTTAGCGCTCCGAATCTCCACTTGCATTTTCTACAGAAAGAGTGTTTCAGAACGGCTCAATCAAAACTAATGTTCAACTCTTTTAGTTGAACAAACAGAACAGAAAGATGTTTCACACAATTCTTCTGTGTAGTTTTTATTTGTAGACATTCTTTTTCCCAATATAGGCCTCTTAGCGCTCAGAATGTCCAATTGCAGTTTCTACAGAAAGAGTGTTTCAGAACGGCTCAATCAAAAGTAAGGTTCAACTGTGTTAGTTGAATGCACAGAACAGAAAGAAGTTTCATACAATGCTTCTGTGTAGTTTCTATTTGAACATATTCTTTTTTCCACTATTACCCACTTAGCGCTACGAATGTCCAGTTGCATTTTCTACAGACAGAGTGTTTCAAAACTGCTCAATCAAAAGTATGGTTTAACTCAGTTAGCTGAATGCTCAGATCAGAAAGAAGTTTCACAGAATGCTTCTGTGTAGTTTATATTTGAATATATTCCTTTTTCCACTACTACACTCTTAGCGCTCCAAATGTCCAGTTGCATTTTCTACAGAAAGAGTGTTCAGATCTGCTCAATCAAATGTATGGTTTAACTCTGTTAGCTGAATGCACAGATCAGAAAGAAGTTTCACAGAATGATTCTGTGTAGTTTATATTTGGAGACATTCCTTTTCCACTATTACCCTCTTAGCGCTCCGAATCTCCACTTGCATTTTCTACAGAAATAGTGTTTCAGAACGGCTCAATCAAAACTAAGGTTCAACTCTTTTAGTTGAACAAACAGTACAGAAAGAAGTTTCACACAATTCTTCTGTGTAGTTTTTATTTGTAGACATTCTTTTTCCCAATATAGGCCTCTTAGCGCTCAGAATGTCCAATTGCAGTTTCTACAGAAAGAGTGTTTCAGAACGGCTCAATCAAAAGTAAGGTTCAACTCTGTTAGTTGAATGCACAGAACAGAAAGAAGTTTCATACAATGCTTCTGTGTAGTTTATATTTGAACATATTCTTTTTTCCACTATTACCCACATAGCGCTACGAATGTCCAGTTGCATTTTCTACAGACAGAGTGTTTCAAAACTGCTCAATCAAAAGTATGGTTTAACTCTGTTAGCTGAATGCTCAGATCAGAAAGAAGTTTCACAGAATGCTTCTGTGTAGCTTATATTTGAATATATTCCTTTTTCCACTACTATGCTCTTAGCGCTCCAAATGTCCAGTTGCATTTTCTACAGAAAGAGTGTTCAGATCTGCTCAATCAAAAGTATGGTTTAACTCTGTTAGCTGAATGCACATATCAGAAAGAAGTTTCACCGAAAGATTCTGTGTAGTTTATATTTGAAGACATTCCTTTTTCCAATATTACCCTCTTAGCGCTCCGAATCTCCACTTGCATTTTCTACAAAAAGAGTGTTTCATAACTGCTCAATCAAAAATATGTTTTATCTCTGTTTACTGAATTTACAGATCAGAAATAAGTTTCACAGAATGCATCTGTGTAGTTTTTATTTGAAGATATTCTTTTTCCCAATGTAGGCCTCATAGCGCTTAGCATGTCCAATTGCAGTTTCTACAGAAAGAGTGTTTCAGAACGGCTCAATCAAAAGTAAGGTCAACTCTGTTAGTTGAATGCACAGAACAGAAAGAATTTTCACAGAATGCTACTGTGTAGTTTATATTTGTATATATTCCTTTTTCCACTATTACCCACTTAGCGCTCCGAATGTCCATTTGCATTTTCTACAGAAAGAGTGTTCAGAACTGCGCAATCAAAAGTATGGTTTAACTCTGTTAACTTAATGAACATATCAGTAATAAGTTTCACACAATGCTTCTGTGTAGTTTTTATTTGAAGATATTATTTTTCCCAATATAGGCCTCTTAGCTCTCAGAATGTCCAATTGCAGTTTCTACAGAAAGAGTGTTTCAGAAAGGCTCAATCAAAAGTAAGGTTCAACTCTGTTAGTTGAATGCACAGAACAGAAAGAATTTTCATACAATGCTTCTGTGTAGTTTATATTTGAACATATTCTTTTTTCCACTATTACCCCCTTAGCGCTACGAATGTCCAGTTGCATTTTCTACAGACAGAGTGTTTCAAAACTGCTCAATCAAAAGTATGGTTTAACTCTGTTAGCTGAATGCTCAGATCAGAAAGAAGTTTCACAGAATGCTTCTGTGTAGTTTATATTTGAATATATTCCTTTTTCCACTAATACTCTCTTAGCGCTCCAAATGTCCAGTTGCATTTTCTACAGAAAGAGTGTTCAGATCTGCTCAATCAAAAGTGTGGTTTAACTCTGTTAGCTGAATACACAGATCAGAAAGAAGTTTCACAGAATGATTCTGTGTAGTTTATATTTGGAGACATTCCTTTTCCACTATTACCCTCTTAGCGCTCCGAATCTCCACTTGCATTGTCTACAGAAAGAGTGTTTCAGAATGGCTCACTCAAAACTAAGGTTCAACTCTTTTAGTTGAACAAAGAGAACAGAAAGAAGTTTCACACAATTCTTCTGTGTAGTTTTTATTTGTAGACATTATTTTTCCCAATAGAGGCCTCTTAGCGCTCAGAATGTCCAATTGCAGTTTCTACAGAAAGAGTGTTTCAGAAAGGTTCAATCAAAAGTAAGGTTCAACTCTGTTAGTTGAATGCACAGAACAGAAAGAAGTTTCATACAATGCTTCTGTGTAGTTTATATTTGAACATATTCTTTTTTCCACTATTACCCACTTATCGCTACGAATGTCCAGTTGCATTTTCTACAGACAGAGTGTTTCAAAACTGCTCAATCAAAAGTATGGTTTAACTCTGTTAGCTGAATGCACAGATCAGAAAGAAGTTTCACCGAATGATTCTGTGTAGTTTATATTTGAAGACATTCCTTTTTCCACTATTACCCTCTTAGCGCTCCGAATCTCCACTTGCATTTTCTACAGAAAGAGTGTTTCAGAACGGCTCAATCAAAACTAAGGTTCAACTAGTTTAGTTGAACAAACAGAACAGAAAGAAGTTTCACACAATTCTTCTGTGTAGTTTTTATTTGTAGACATTCTTTTTCCCAATATAGGCCTCCTAGCGCTCAGAATGTCCAATTGCAGTTTCTACAGAAAGAGTGTTTCAGAACGGCTCAATCAAAAGTAAGGTTCAACTCTGTTAGTTGAATGCACAGAACAGAAAGAAGTTTCATACAATGCTTCTGTGTAGTTTATATTTGAACATATTCTTTTTTCCACTATTACCCACTTAGTGCTACGAATGTCCAGTTGCATTTTCTACAGACAGAGTGTTTCAAAACTGCTCAATCAAAAGTATGGTTTAACTCTGTTAGCTGAATGCTCAGATCAGAAAGAAGTTTCACAGAATGCTTCTGTGTAGTTTATATTTGAATATATTCCTTTTTCCACTACTACGCTCTTAGCGCTCCAAATGTCCAGTTGAATTTTCTACAGAAAGAGTGTTCAGATCTGCTCAAACAAAAGTATGCTTTAACTCTGTTAGCTGAATGCACAGATCAGAAAGAAGTTTCACCGAATGATTCTGTGTAGTTTATATTTGAAGACATTCCTTTTTCCACTGTTACCCTCTTAGCGCTCCGAATCTCCACTTGCATTTTCTACGAAAAGAATGTTTCATAACTGCTCAATCAAAAATATGTTTTATCTCTGTTAACTGAATTTACAGATCAGAAATAAGTTTCGCAGAATGCATCTGTGTAGTTTTTATTTGAAGATATTCTTTTTCCCAATGTAGGCCTCTTAGCGCTTAGCATGTCCAATTGCAGTTTCTACAGAAAGAGTGTTTCAGAACGGCTCAATCAAAAGTAAGGTTCAACTCTGTTAGTTGAATGCACAGAACAGAAAGAATTTTCACAGAATGCTACTGTGTAGTTTATATTTGAATATATTCCTTTTTCCTCTATTACCCTCTTAGCGCTCCGAATGTCCACTTGCATTTTCTACAGAAAGAGTGTTCAGAACTGCGCAATCAAAAGTATGGTTTAACTCTGTTAGCTTAATGAACATATCAGAAATAAGTTTCACACAATGCTTCTGTGTAGTTTTTATTTGAAGATATTATTTTTCCCAATAGAGTCCTCTTAGCGCTCAGAATGTCCAATTGCAGTTTCTACAGAAAGAGTGTTTCAGAAAGGTTCAATCAAAAGTAAGGTTCAACTCTGTTAGTTGAATGCACAGAACAGAAAGAAGTTTCATACAATGCTTCTGTGTAGTTTATATTTGAACATATTCTTTTTTCCACTATTACCCACTTATCGCTACGAATGTCCAGTTGCATTTTCTACAGACAGAGTGTTTCAAAACTGCTCAATCAAAAGTATGGTTTAACTCTGTTAGCTGAATGCTCAGATCAGAAAGAAGTTTCACAGAATGCTTCTGTGTAGTTTATATTTGAATATATTCCTTTTTCCACTACTACCCTCTTAGCGCTCCAAATGTCCAGTTGCATTTTCTACAGAAAGAGTATTCAGATCTGCTCAATCAAAAGTATGGTTTAACTCTGTTAGCTGAATGCACAGATCAGAAAGAAGTTTCACAGAATGATTCTGTGTAGTTTATATTTGGAGACATTCCTTTTTCCACTGTTACCCACTTAGCGCTCCGAATCTCCGCTTGCATTTTCTACAAAAAGAGGGTTTCATAACTGCTCAATCAAAAATATGTTTTATCTCTGTTAACTCAATTTACAGATCAGAAATATGTTTCGCAGAATGCATCTGTGTA
This sequence comes from Symphalangus syndactylus, assembly GCF_028878055.3. Classification (NCBI taxonomy): domain Eukaryota; kingdom Metazoa; phylum Chordata; class Mammalia; order Primates; family Hylobatidae; genus Symphalangus; species Symphalangus syndactylus. The sequence goes on from NC_072429.2 coordinate 4,982,960, forward strand.
GTTTTTATTTGAAGATATTCTTTTTCCCAATGTAGGCCTCTTAGCGCTTAGCATGTCCAATTGCAGTTTCTACAGAAAGAGTGTTTCAGAACGGCTCAATCAAAAGTAAGGTTCAACTCTGTTAGTTGAATGCACAGAACAGAAAGAATTTTCACAGAATGCTACTGTGTAGTTTATATTTGATTATATTCCTTTTTCCACTATTACCCTCTTAGCGCTCCGAATGTCCACTTGCATTTTCTACAGAAAGAGTGTTCAGAACTGCGCAATCAAAAGTATGGTTTAACTCTGTTAGCTTAATGAACATATCAGAAATAATTTTCACACAATGCTTCTGTGTAGTTTTTATTTGAAGATATTATTTTTCCCAATAGAGGCCTCTTAGCGCTCAGAATGTTCAATTGCAGTTTCTACAGAAAGAGTGTTTCAGAAAGGTTCAATCAAAAGTAAGGTTCAACTCTGTTAGTTGAATGCACAGAACAGAAAGAAGTTTCATACAATGCTTCTGTGTAGTTTATATTTGAACATATTCTTTTTTCCACTATTACCCACTTAGCGCTACGAATGTCCAGTTGCATTTTCTACAGACAGAGTGTTTCAAAACTGCTCAATCAAAAGTATGGTTTAACTCTGTTAGCTGAATGCTCAGATCAGAAAGAAGTTTCACAGAATGCTTCTGTGTAGTTTATACTTGAATATATTCCTTTTTCCACTACTACCCTCTTAGCGCTCCAAATGTCCAGTTGCATTTTCTACAGAAAGAGTGTTCAGATCTGCTCAATCAAAAGTATGGTTTAACTCTGTTAGCTGAATGCACAGATCAGAAAGAAGATTCACCGAATGATTCTGTGTAGTTTATATTTGAAGACATTCCTTTTTCCACTATTACCCTCTTAGCGCTCCGAATCTCCACTTGCATTTTCTACAAAAAGAGTGTTTCATAACTGCTCAATCAAAAATATGTTTTATCTCTGTTAACTGAATTTACAGATCAGAAATTAGTTTCACAGAATGCATCTGTGTAGTTTTTATTTGAAGATATTCTTTTTCCCAATATAGGCCTCTTAGCGATTAGCATGTCCAATTGCAGTTTCTACAGAAAGAGTGTTTCAGAACGGCTCAATAAAAAGTAAGGTTCAACTCTGTTAGTTGAGTGCACAGAACAGAAAGAATTTTCACAGAATGCTACTGTGTAGTTTATATTTGAATATATTCCTTTTTCCACTATTACCCTCTTAGCGCTACGAATGTCCACTTGCATTTTCTACAGAAAGAGTGTTCAGAACTGCGCAATCAAAAGTAAGGTTTAACTCTGTTAGCTTAATGAACATATCAGAAATAAGTTTCACACAATGCTTCTGTGTAGTTTTTATTTGAAGATATTATTTTTCCCAATAGAGGCCTCTTAGCGCTCAGAATGTCCAATGGCAGTTTCTAAAGAAACAGTGTTTCAGAAAGACTCAATCAAAAGTAAGGTTCAACTCTGTTAGTTGAATGCACAGAACAGAAAGAAGTTTCATACAATGCTTCTGTGTAGTTTATATTTGAACATATTCTTTTTTCCACTATTACCCACTTAGCGCTACGAATGTCCAGTTGCATTTTCTACAGACAGAGTGTTTCAAAACTGCTCAATCAAAAGTATGGTTTAACTCTGTTAGCTGAATGCTCAGATCAGAAAGAAGTTTCACAGAATGCTTCTGTGTAGTTTATATTTGAATATATTCCTTTTTCCACTACTACTCTCTTAGCGCTCCAAATGTCCAGTTGCATTTTCTACAGAAAGAATGTTTAGATCTGCTCAATCAAAAGTATGGTTTAACTCTGTTAGCTGAGTGCACAGATCAGAAAGAAGTTTCACAGAATGATTCTGTGTAGTTTATATTTGGAGACATTCCTTTTTCCACTATTACCCTCTTAGCGCTCCGAATCTCCACTTGCATTTTCTACAGAAAGAGTGTTTCAGAACGGCTCAATCAAAACTAAGATTCAACTCTTTTAGTTGAACAAACAGAACAGAAAGAAGTTTCACACAATTCTTCTGTGTAGTTTTTATTTGTAGACATTCGTTTTCCCAATATAGGCCTCCTAGCGCTCAGAATGTCCAATTGCAGTTTGTACAGAAAGAGTGTTTCAGAACGGCTCAATCAAAAGTAAGGTTCAACTCTGTTAGTTGAATGCACAGAACAGAAAGAAGTTTCATACAATGCTTCTGTGTAGTTTATATTTGAACATATTCTTTTTTCCACTATTACCCACTTAGCGCTACGAATGTCCAGTTGCATTTTCTACAGACAGAGTGTTTCTAAACTGCTCAATCAAAAGTATGGTTTAACTCTGTTAGCTGAATGCTCAGATCAGAAAGAAGTTTCACAGAATGCTTCTGTGTAGTGTATATTTGAATATATTCCTTTTTCCACTACTACGCTCTTAGCGCTCCAAATGTCCAGTTGCATTTTCTACAGAAACAGTGTTCAGATCTGCTCAATCAAAAGTATGGTTTAACTCTGTTAGCTGAATGCACAGAGCAGAAAGAAGTTTCACCGAATGATTCTGTGTAGTTTATAGTTGAAGACATTCCTTTTTCCACTATTACCCTCTTAGCGCTCCGAATCTCCACTTGCATTTTCTACAAAAAGAGTGTTTCATAACTGCTCAATCAAAAATATGTTTTATCTCTGTTAACTGAATTTACAGATCAGGAATAAGTTTCACAGAATGCATCTGTGTAGTTTATATTTGAAGATATTCTTTTTCCCAATGTAGGCCTCTTAGCGCTTAGCATGTCCAATTGCATTTTCTACAGAAAGAGTGTTTCAGAACGGCTCAATCAAAAGTAAGGTTCAACTCTGTTAGTTGAATGCACAGAACAGAAAGAATTTTCACAGAATGCTACTGTGTAGTTTATATTTGAATATATTCCTTTTTCCACTATTACCCTCTTAGCGCTCGGAATGTCCACTTGCATTTTCTACAGAAAGAGTGTTCAGAACTGCGCAATCAAAAGTATGGTTTAACTCTGTTAGCTTAATGAACATATCAGAAATAATTTTCACACAATGCTTCTGTGTAGTTTTTATTTGAAGATATTATTTTTCCCAATAGAGGCCTCTTAGCGCTCAGAATGTCCAATTGCAGTTTCTACAGAAAGAGTGTTTCAGAAAGGTTCAATCAAAAGTAAGGTTCAACTCTGTTAGTTGAATGCACAGAACAGAAAGAAGTTTCATACAATGCTTCTGTGTAGTTTATATTTGAACATATTCTTTTTTCCACTATTACCCACTTAGCGCTACGAATGTCCAGTTGCATTTTCTACAGACAGAGTGTTTCAAAACTGCTCAATCAAAAGTATGGTTTAACTCTGTTAGCTGAATGCTCAGATCAGAAAGAAGTTTCACAGAATGCTTCTGTGTAGTTTATACTTGAATATATTCCTTTTTCCACTACTACCCTCTTAGCGCTCCAAATGTCCAGTTGCATTTTCTACAGAAAGAGTGTTCAGATCTGCTCAATCAAAAGTATGGTTTAACTCTGTTAGCTGAATGCACAGATCAGAAAGAAGATTCACCGAATGATTCTGTGTAGTTTATATTTGAAGACATTCCTTTTTCCACTATTACCCTCTTAGCGCTCCGAATCTCCACTTGCATTTTCTACAAAAAGAGTGTTTCATAACTGCTCAATCAAAAATATGTTTTATCTCTGTTAACTGAATTTACAGATCAGAAATTAGTTTCACAGAATGCATCTGTGTAGTTTTTATTTGAAGATATTCTTTTTCCCAATATAGGCCTCTTAGCGATTAGCATGTCCAATTGCAGTTTCTACAGAAAGAGTGTTTCAGAACGGCTCAGTAAAAAGTAAGGTTCAACTCTGTTAGTTGAGTGCACAGAACAGAAAGAATTTTCACAGAATGCTACTGTGTAGTTTATATTTGAATATATTCCTTTTTCCACTATTACCCTCTTAGCGCTACGAATGTCCACTTGCATTTTCTACAGAAAGAGTGTTCAGAACTGCGCAATCAAAAGTATGGTTTAACTCTGTTAGCTTAATGAACATATCAGAAATAAGTTTCACACAATGCTTCTGTGTAGTTTTTATTTGAAGATATTATTTTTCCCAATAGAGGCCTCTTAGCGCTCAGAATGTCCAATTGCAGTTTCTAAAGAAACAGTGTTTCAGAAAGACTCAATCAAAAGTAAGGTTCAACTCTGTTAGTTGAATGCACAGAACAGAAAGAAGTTTCATACAATGCTTCTGTGTAGTTTATATTTGAACATATTCTTTTTTCCACTATTACCCACTTAGCGCTACGAATGTCCAGTTGCATTATCTACAGACAGAGTGTTTCAAAACTGCTCAATCAAATGTATGGTTTAACTCTGTTAGGTGAATGCTCAGATCAGAAAGAAGTTTCACAGAATGCTTCTGTGTAGTTTATATTTGAATATATTCCTTTTTCCACTACTACTCTCTTAGCGCTCCAAATGTGCAGTTGCGTTTTCTACAGAAAGAGTGTTCAGATCTGCTCAATCAAAAGTATGGTTTAACTCTGTTACCTGAATGCACAGATCAGAAAAAAGTTTCACAGAATGATTCTGTGTAGTTTATATTTGGAGACATTCCTTTTTCCACTATTACCCTCTTAGGGCTCTGAATCTCCACTTGCATTTTCTACAGAAAGAGTGTTTCAGAACGGCTCAATCAAAACTAATCTTCAACTCTGTTAGTTGAACAAACAGAACAGAAAGAAGTTTCACACAATTCTTCTGTGTAGTTTTTATTTGTAGACATTCTTTTTCCCAATATAGGCCTCTTAGCGCTCAGAATGTCCAATTGCAGTTTCTACAGAAGGAGTGTTTCAGAACGGCTCAATCAAAAGTAAGGTTCAACTCTGTTAGTTGAATGCACAGAACAGAAAGAAGTTTCATACAATGCCTCTGTGTAGTTTATATTTGAACATATTCTTTTTTCCACTATTACCCACTTAGCGCTACGAATGTCCAGTTGCATTTTCTACAGACAGAGTGTTTCAAAACTGCTCAATCAAAAGTATGGTTTAACTCTGTTAGCTGAATGCTCAGATCAGAAAGAAGTTTCACAGAATGCTTCTGTGTAGTTTATATTTGAATATATTCCTTTTTCCACTACTACGCTCTTAGCGCTCCAAATGTCCAGTTGCATTTTCTACAGAAAGAGTGTTCAGATCTGCTCAATCAAAAATATGGTTTAACTCTGTTAGCTGAATGCACAGATCAGAAAGAAGTTTCACCGAATGATTCTGTGTAGTTTATATTTGAAGACATTCCTTTTTCCACTATTACCCTCTTAGCGCTGCGAATCTCCACTTACATTTTCTACAAAAAGAGTGTTTCATAACTGCTCAATCAAAAATATGTTTTATCTCTGTTAACTGAATTTACAGATCAGAAATAAGTTTCACAGAATGCATCTGTGTAGTTTTTATTTGAAGATATTCTTTTTCCCAATGTAGGCCTCTTAGCGCTTAGCATGTCCAATTGCAGTTTCTACAGAAAGAGTTTTTCAGAACGGCTCAATCAAAAGTAAGGTTCAACTCTGTTAGTTGAATGCACAGAACAGAAAGAATTTTCACAGAATGCTACTGTGTAGTTTATATTTGAATATATTCCTTTTTCCACTATTACCCTCTTAGTGCTCGGAATGTCGACTTGCATTTTCTACAGAAAGAGTGTTCAGAACTGCGCAATCAAAAGTATGGTTTAACTCTGTTAGCTTAATGAACATATCAGAAATAAGTTTCACACAATGCTTCTGTGTAGTTTTTATTTGAAGATATTATTTTTCCCAATATAGGCCTCTTAGCGCTCAGAATGTCCAATTGCAGTTTCTACAGAAAGAGTGTTTCAGAAAGGCTCAATCAAAAGTTAGGTTCAACTCTGTTAGTTGAATGCACAGAACAGAAAGAAGTTTCATACAATGCTTCTGTGTAGTTTATATTTGAACATATTATTTTTTCCACTATTACCCACTTAGCGCTACGAATGTCCAGTTGCATTTTCTACAGACAGAGTGTTTCAAAACTGCTCAATCAAAAGTATGGTTTAACTCTGTTAGATGAATGCTCAGATCAGAAAGAAGTTTAACAGAATGCTTCTGTGTAGTTTATATTTGAATATATTCCTTTTTCCACTACTACTCTCTTAGCGCTCCAAATGTCCAGTTGCATTTTCTACAGAAAGAGTGTTCAGATCTGCTCAATCAAAAGTATGGTTTAACTCTGTTAGCTGAATGCACAGATCAGAAAAAAGTTTCACAGAATGATTCTGTGTAATTTATATTTGGAGACATTCCTTTTTCCACTATTATCCTCTTAGGGCTCTGAATCTCCACTTGCATTTTCTACAGAAAGAGTGTTTCAGAACGGCTCAATCAAAACTAAGGTTCAACTCTTTTAGTTGAACAAACAGAACAGAAAGAAGTTTCACACAATTCTTCTGTGTAGTTTTTATTTGTAGACATTCTTTTTCCCAATATAGGCCTCTTAGCCCTCAGAATGTCCAATTGCAGTTTCTACAGAAAGAGTGTTTCAGAACGGCTCAATCAAAAGTAAGGTTCAACTCTGTTAGTTGAATGCACAGAACAGAAAGAAGTTTCATACAATGCTTCTGTGTAGTGTATATTTGAACATATTCTTTTTTCCACTATTACCCACTTAGCGCTACGAATGTCCAGTTGCATTTTCTACAGACAGAGTGTTTCAAAACTGCTCAATCAAAAGTATGGTTTAACTCTGTTAGCTGAATGCTCAGATCAGAAAGAAGATTCACAGAATGCTTCTGTGTAGTTTATATTTGAATATATTCCTTTTTCCACTACTACGCTCTTAGCGCTCCAAATGTCCAGTTGCATTTTCTACAGAAAGAGTGTTCAGATCTGCTCAATCAAAAATATGGTTTAACTCTGTTAGCTGAATGCACAGATCAGAAAGAAGTTTCACCGAATGATTCTGTGTAGTTTATATTTGAAGACATTCCTTTTTCCACTATTACCCCCTTAGCGCTCCGAATCTCCACTTGCATTTTCTACAAAAAGAGTGTTTCATAACTGCTCAATCAAATATATGTTTTATCTCTGTTAACTGAATTTACAGATCAGAAATAAGTTTCACAGAATGCATCTGTGTAGTTTTTATTTGAAGATATTCTTTTTCCCAATGTAGGCCTCTTAGCGCTTAGCATGTCCAATTGCAGTTTCTACAGAAAGAGTGTTTCAGAACGGCTCAATCAAAAGTAAGGTTCAACTCTGTTAGTTGAATGCACAGAAGAGAAAGAATTTTCACAGAATGCTACTGTGTAGTTTATATTTGAATATATTCCTTTTTCCACTATTACCCTCTTAGCGCTCCGAATGTCCACTTGCATTTTCTACAGAAAGAGTGTTCAGAACTGCGCAATCAAAAGTATGGTTTAACTCTGTTAGCTTAATGAACATATCAGAAATAAGTTTCACACAATGCTTCTGTGTAGTTTTTATTTGAAGATATTATTTTTCCCAATAGAGGCCTCTTAGCGCTCAGAATGTCCAATTACAATTTCTACAGAAAGAGTGTTTCAGAAAGGCTCAATCATAAGTAAGGTTCAACTCTGTTAGTTGAATGCACAGAACAGAAAGAAGTTTCATACAATGCTTCTGTGTAGTTTATATTTGAACATATTATTTTTCCCACCATTACCCACTTAGCGCTACGAATGTCCAGTTGCATTTTCTACAGACAGAGTGTTTCAAAACTGCTCAATCAAAAGTATGGTTTAAATCTGTTAGCTGAATGCTCAGATCAGAAATAAGTTTCACAGAATGCTTCTGTGTAGTTTATATTTGAATATATTCCTTTTTTCACTACTACTCTCTTAGCGCTCCACATGTCCAGTTGCGTTTTCTACAGAAAGAGTGTTCAGATCTGCTCAATCAAAAGTATGGTTTAACTCTGTTAGCTGAATGCACAGATCAGAAAAAAGTTTCACAGAATGATTCTGTGTAGTTTATATTTGGAGACATTCCTTTTTCCACTATTACCCTCTTAGGGCTCTGAATCTCCACTTGCATTTTCTACAGAAAGAGTGTTTCAGAACGGCTCAATCAAAACTAATGTTCAACTCTTTAGTTGAACAAACAGAACAGAAAGAAGTTTCACACAATTCTTCTGTGTAGTTTTTATTTGTAGACATTCTTTTTCCCAATATAGGCCTCTTAGCGCTCAGAATGTCCAATTGCAGTTTCTACAGAAGGAGTGTTTCAGAACGGCTCAATCAAAAGTAAGGTTCAACTCTGTTAGTTGAATGCACAGAACAGAAAGAAGTTTCATACAATGCCTCTGTGTAGTTTATATTTGAACATATTCTTATTTCCACTATTACCCACTTAGCGCTACGAATGTCCAGTTGCATTTTCTACAGACAGAGTGTTTCAAAACTGCTCAATCAAAAGTATGGTTTAACTCTGTTAGCTGAATGCTCAGATCAGAAAGAAGTTTCACAGAATGCTTCTGTGTAGTTTATATTTGAATATATTCCTTTTTCCACTACTACGCTCTTAGCGCTCCAAATGTCCAGTTGCATTTTCTACAGAAAGAGTGTTCAGATCTGCTCAATCAAAAATATGGTTTAACTCTGTTAGCTGAATGCACAGATCAGAAAGAAGTTTCACCGAATGATTCTGTGTAGTTTATATTTGAAGACATTCCTTTTTCCACTATTAACCTCTTAGGGCTCTGAATCTCCACTTGCATTTTCTACAGAAATAGTGTTTCAGAACGGCTCAATCAAAACTAATGTTCAACTCTTTTAGTTGAACAAACAGAACAGAAAGAAGTTTCACACAATTCTTCTGTGTAGTTTTTATTTGTAGACATTCTTTTTCCCAATATAGGCCTCTTAGCGCTCAGAATGTCCAATTGCAGTTTCTACAGAAATAGTGTTTCAGAACGTCTCAATCAAAAGTATGGTTCAACTCTGTTAGTTGAATGCACAGAACAGAAAGAAGTTTCATACAATGCTTCTGTGTAGTTTATATATGAACATATTCTTTTTTCCACTATTACCCACTTAGCGCTACGAATGTCCAGTTGCATTTCCTACAGACAGAGTGTTTCAAAACTGCTCAATCAAAAGTATGGTTCAACTCTGTTAGCTGAATGCTCAGATCAGAAAGAAGTTTCAGAGAATGCTTCTGTGTAGTTTATAATTGAATATATTCCTTTTTCCACTACTACGCTCTTAGCGGTCCAAATTTCCAGTTGCATTTTCTACAGAAAGAGTGTTCAGATCTGCTCAATCAAAAATATGGTTTAACTCTGTTAGCTGAATGCACAGATCAGAAAGAAGTTTCACCGAATGATTCTGTGTAGTTTATATTTGAAGACATTCCTTTTTCCACTATTACCCTCTTAGCGCTCCGAATCTCCACTTGCATTTTCTACAAAAAGAGTGTTTCATAACTGCTCAATCAAAAATATGTTTTATCTCTGTTAACTGAATTTACAGATCAGAAATAAGTTTCACAGAATGCATCTGTGTAGTTTTTATTTGAAGATATTCTTTTTCCCAATGTAGGCCTCTTAGCGCTTAGCATGTCCAATTGCAGTTTCTACAGAAAGAGTTTTTCAGAACGGCTCAATCAAAAGTAAGGTTCAACTCTGTTAGTTGAATGCACAGAACAGAAAGAATTTTCACAGAATGCTACTGTGTAGTTTATATTTGAATATATTCCTTTTTCCACTATTACCCTCTTAGCGCTCGGAATGTCCACTTGCATTTTCTACAGAAAGAGTGTTCAGAACTGCGCAATCAAAAGTATGGTTTAAGTCTGTTAGCTTAATGAACATATCAGAAATAAGTTTCACACAATGCTTCTGTGTAGTTTTTATTTGAAGATATTATTTTTCCCAATATAGGCCTCTTAGCGCTCAGAATGTCCAATTGCAGTTTCTACAGAAAGAGTGTTTCAGAAAGGCTCAATCAAAAGTTAGGTTCAACTCTGTTAGTTGAATGCACAGAACAGAAAGAAGTTTCATACAATGCTTCTGTGTAGTTTATATTTGAACATATTATTTTTTCCACTATTACCCACTTAGCGCTACGAATGTCCAGTTGCATTTTCTACAGACAGAGTGTTTCAAAACTGCTCAATCAAAAGTATGGTTTAACTCTGTTAGCTGAATGCTCAGATCAGAAAGAAGTTTAACAGAATGCTTCTGTGTAGTTTATATTTGAATATATTCCTTTTTCCACTACTACTCTCTTAGCGCTCCAAATGTCCAGTTGCATTTTCTACAGAAAGAGAGTTCAGATCTGCTCAATCAAAAGTATGGTTTAACTCTGTTAGCTGAATGCACAGATCAGAAAAAAGTTTCACAGAATGATTCTGTGTAATTTATATTTGGAGACATTCCTTTTTCCACTATTATCCTCTTAGGGCTCTGAATCTCCACTTGCATTTTCTACAGAAAGAGTGTTTCAGAACGGCTCAATCAAAACTAAGGTTCAACTCTTTTAGTTGAACAAACAGAACAGAAAGAAGTTTCACACAATTCTTCTGTGTAGTTTTTATTTGTAGACATTCTTTTTCCCAATATAGGCCTCTTAGCCCTCAGAATGTCCAATTGCAGTTTCTACAGAAAGAGTGTTTCAGAACGGCTCAATCAAAAGTAAGGTTCAACTCTGTTAGTTGAATGCACAGAACAGAAAGAAGTTTCATACAATGCTTCTGTGTAGTGTATATTTGAACATATTCTTTTTTCCACTATTACCCACTTAGCGCTACGAATGTCCAGTTGCATTTTCTACAGACAGAGTGTTTCAAAACTGCTCAATCAAAAGTATGGTTTAACTCTGTTAGCTGAATGCTCAGATCAGAAAGAAGATTCACAGAATGCTTCTGTGTAGTTTATATTTGAATATATTCCTTTTTCCACTACTACGCTCTTAGCGCTCCAAATGTCCAGTTGCATTTTCTACAGAAAGAGTGTTCAGATCTGCTCAATCAAAAATATGGTTTAACTCTGTTAGCTGAATGCACAGATCAGAAAGAAGTTTCACCGAATGATTCTGTGTAGTTTATATTTGAAGACATTCCTTTTTCCACTATTACCCCCTTAGCGCTCCGAATCTCCACTTGCATTTTCTACAAAAAGAGTGTTTCATAACTGCTCAATCAAATATATGTTTTATCTCTGTTAACTGAATTTACAGATCAGAAATAAGTTTCACAGAATGCATCTGTGTAGTTTTTATTTGAAGATATTCTTTTTCCCAATGTAGGCCTCTTAGCGCTTAGCATGTCCAATTGCAGTTTCTACAGAAAGAGTGTTTCAGAACGGCTCAATCAAAAGTAAGGTTCAACTCTGTTAGTTGAATGCACAGAACAGAAAGAATTTTCACAGAATGCTACTGTGTAGTTTATATTTGAATATATTCCTTTTTCCACTATTACCCTCTTAGCGCTCCGAATGTCCACTTGCATTTTCTACAGAAAGAGTGTTCAGAACTGCGCAATCAAAAGTATGGTTTAACTCTGTTAGCTTAATGAACATATCAGAAATAAGTTTCACACAATGCTTCTGTGTAGTTTTTATTTGAAGATATTATTTTTCCCAATAGAGGCCTCTTAGCGCTCAGAATGTCCAATTACAATTTCTACAGAAAGAGTGTTTCAGAAAGGCTCAATCCAAAGTAAGGTTCAACTCTGATAGTTGAATGCACAGAACAGAAAGAAGTTTCATACAATGCTTCTGTGTAGTTTATATTTGAACATATTCTTTTTTCCACTATTACCCACTTAGCGCTACGAATGTCCAGTTGCATTTTCTACAGAGAGAGTGTTTCAAAACTGCTTAATCAAAAGTATGGTTTAACTCTGTTAGCTGAATGCTCAGATCAGAAAGAAGTTTCACAGAATGCTTCTGTGTAGTTTATATTTGAATATATTCCTTTTTCCACTACTACTCTCTTAGCGCTCCAAATGTCCAGTTGCATTTTCTACAGAAAGAGTGTTCAGATCTGCTCAATCAAAAGTATGGTTTAACTCTGTTAGCTGAATGCACAGATCAGAAAGAAGTTTCACAGAATGATTCTGTGTAGTTTATATTTGGAGACATTCCTTTTTCCACTATTACCCTCTTAGCGCTCCGAATCTCCACTTGCATTTTCTACAGAAAGAGTGTTTCAGAATGGCTCAATCAAAACTAAGGTTCAACTCTTTTAGTTGAACAAACAGAACAGAAAGAAGTTTCACACAATTCTTCTGTGTAGTTTTTATTTGTAGACAATCTTTTTCCCAATATAGGCCTCTTAGCGCTCAGAATGTCCAATTGCAGTTTCTACAGAAAGAGTGTTTCAGAACGGCTCAATCAAAAGTAAGGTTCAACTCTGTTAGTTGAATGCACAGAACAGAAAGAAGTTTCATACAATGCTTCTGTGTAGTTTATATTTGAACATATTCTTTTTTCCACTATTACCCACTTAGCGCTACGAATGTCCAGTTGCATTTTCTACAGACAGAGTGTTTCAAAACTGCTCAATCAAAAGTATGGTTTAACTCTGTTAGCTGAATGCTCAGATCAGAAAGAAGTTTCACAGAATGCTTCTGTGTAGTTTATATTTGAATATATTCCTTTTTCCACTACTACGCTCTTAGCGCTCCAAATGTCCAGTTGCATTTTCTACAGAAAGAGTGTTCAGATCTGCTCAATCAAAAGTATGGTTTAACTCTGTTAGCTGAATGCACAGATCAGAAAGAAGTTTCACCGAATGATTCTGTGTAGTTTATATTTGAAGACATTCCTTTTTCCACTATTACCCTCTTAGCGCTCCGAATCTCCACTTGCATTTTCTACAAAAAGAGTGTTTCATAACTGCTCAATCAAAAATATGTTTTATCTCTGTTAACTGAATTTACAGATCAGAAATAAGTTTCACAGAATGCATCTGTGTAGTTTTTATTTGAAGATATTCTTTTTCCCAATGTAGGCCTCTTAGCGCTTAGCCTGTCCAATTGCAGTTTCTACAGAAAGAGTTTTTCAGAACGGCTCAATCAAAAGTAAGGTTCAACTCTGTTAGTTGAATGCACAGAACAGGAAGAATTTTCACAGAATGCTACTGTGTAGTTTATATTTGAATATATTCCTTTTTCCACTATTACCCTCTTAGCGCTCGGAATGTCCACTTGCATTTTCTGCAGAAAGAGTGTTCAGAACTGCGCAATCAAAAGTATGGTTTAACTCTGTTAGCTTAATGAACATATCAGAAATACGTTTCACACAATGCTTCTGTGTAGTTTTTATTTGAAGATATTATTTTTCCCAATATAGGCCTCTTAGCGCTCAGAATGTCCAATTGCAGTTTCTACAGAAAGAGTGTTTCAGAAAGGCTCAATCAAAAGTTAGGTTCAACTCTGTTAGTTGAATGCACAGAACAGAAAGAAGTTTCATACAATGCTTCTGTGTAGTTTATATTTGAACATATTCTTTTTTCCACTATTACCCATATAGCGCTACGAATGTTCAGTTGCATTTTCTACAGACAGAGTGTTTCAAAACTGCTCAATCAAAAGTATGGTTTAACTCAGTTAGCTGAATGCTCAGATCAGAAAGAAGTTTCACAGAATGCTTCTGTGTAGTTTATATTTGAATATATTCCTTTTTCCACTACTACGCTCTTAGCGCTCCAAATGTCCAGTTGCATTTTCTACAGAAAGAGTGTTCAGATCTGCTCAATCAAAAATATGGTTTAACTCTGTTAGCTGAATGCACAGATCAGAAAGAAGTTTCACCGAATGATTCTGTGTAGTTTATATTTGAAGACATTCTTTTTCCACTATTACCCCCTTAGCGCTCCGAATCTAAACTTGCATTTTCTACAAAAAGAGTGTTTCATAACTGCTCAATCAAAAATATGTTTTACCTCTGTTAACTGAATTTACAGATCAGAAATAAGTTTCACAGAATGCATCTGTGTAGTTTTTATTTGAAGATATTCTTTTTCCCAATGTAGGCCTCTTAGCGCTTAGCATGTCCAATTGCAGTTTCTACAGAAAGAGTGTTTCAGAACGGCTCAGTCAAAAGTAAGGTTCAACTCTGTTAGTTGAATGCACAGAACAGAAAGTATTTTCACAGAATGCTACTGTGTAGTTTATATTTGAATATATTCCTTTTTCCACTATTACCCTCTTAGCGCTCCGAATGTCCACTTGCATTTTCTACAGAAAGAGTGTTCAGAACTGCGCAATGAAAAGTATGGTTTAACTCTGTTAGCTTAATGAACATATCAGAAATAAGTTTCACACAATGCTTCTGTGTAGTTTTTATTTGAAGATATTATTTTTCCCAATAGAGGCCTCTTAGCGCTCAGAATGTCCAATTGCAGTTTCTACAGAAAGAGTGTTTCAGAACGGCTCAATCAAAAGTAAGGTTCAACTCTGTTAGTTGAATGCACAGAACAGAAAGAAGTTTCATACAATGCTTCTGTGTAGTTTATATTTGAACATATTCTTTTTTCCACTATTACCCACTTAGCGCTACGAATGTCCAGTTGCATTTTCTACAGAGAGAGTGTTTCAAAACTGCTTAATCAAAAGTATGGTTTAACTCTGTTAGCTGAATGCTCAGATCAGAAAGAAGTTTCACAGAATGCTTCTGTGTAGTTTATATTTGAATATATTCCTTTTTCCACTACTACTCTCTTAGCGCTCCAAATGTCCAGTTGCATTTTCTACAGAAAGATTGTTCAGATCTGCTCAATCAAAAGTATGGTTTAACTCTGTTAGCTGAATGCACAGATCAGAAAGAAGTTTCACAGAATGATTCTGTGTAGTTTATATTTGGAGACATTCCTTTTTCCACTATTACCCTCTTAGGGCTCTGAATCTCCACTTGCATTTTCTTCAGAAATAGTGTTTCAGAACGGCTCAATCAAAACTAATGTTCAACTCTTTTAGTTGAACAAACAGAACAGAAAGAAGTTTCACACAATTCTTCTGTGTAGTTTTTATTTGTAGACATTCTTTTTCCCAATATAGGCCTCTTAGCGCTCAGAATGTCCAATTGCAGTTTCTACAGAAATAGTGTTTCAGAACGTCTCAATCAAAAGTATGGTTCAACTCTGTTAGTTGAATGCACAGAACAGAAAGAAGTTTCATACAATGCTTCTGTGTAGTTTATATTTGAACATATTCTTTTTTCCACTATTACCCACTTAGCGCTACGAATGTCCAGTTGCATTTTCTACAGACAGAGTGTTTCAAAACTGCTCAATCAAAAGTATGGTTTAACTCTGTTAGCTGAATGCTCAGATAAGAAAGAAGTTTCACAGAATGCTTCTGTGTAGTTTATATTTGAATATATTCCTTTTTCCACTACTACGCTCTTAGAGCTCCAAACGTCCAGTTGCATTTTCAACAGAAAGAGTGTTCAGATCTGCTCAATCAAAAGTATGGTTTAACTCTGTTAGCTGAATGCACAGATCAGAAAGAAGTTTCACCGAATGATTCTGTGTAGTTTATATTTGAAGACATTCCTTTTTCCACTATTACCCTCTTAGCGCTCCGAATCTCCACTTGCATTTTCTACAAAAAGAGTGTTTCATAACTGCTCAATCAAAAATATGTTTTATCTCTGTTAACTGAATTTACAGATCAGAAATAAGTTTCACAGAATGCATCTGTGTAGTTTTTATTTGAAGATATTCTTTTTCCCAATGTAGGCCTCTTAGCGCTTAGCATGTCCAATTGCAGTTCCTACAGAAAGAGTTTTTCAGAACGGCTCAATCAAAAGTAAGGTTCAACTCTGTTAGTTGAATGCACAGAACAGAAAGAATTTTCACAGAATGCTACTGTGTAGTTTATATTTGAATATATTCCTTTTTCCACTATTACCCTCTTAGCGCTCGGAATGTCCACTTGCATTTTCTACAGAAAGAGTGTTCAGAACTGCGCAATCAAAAGTATGGTTTAACTCTGTTAGCTTAATGAACATATCAGAAATAAGTTTCACACAATGCTTCTGTGTAGTTTTTATTTGAAGATATTATTTTTCCCAATATAGGCCTCTTAGCGCTCAGAATGTCCAATTGCAGTTTCTACAGAAAGAGTGTTTCAGAAAGGCTCAATCAAAAGTTAGGTTCAACTCTGTTAGTTGAATGCACAGAACAGAAAGAAGTTTCATACAATGCTTCTGTGTAGTTTATATTTGAACATATTATTTTTTCCACTATTACCCACTTAGCGCTACGAATGTCCAGTTGCATTTTCTACAGACAGAGTGTTTCAAAACTGCTCAATCAAAAGTATGTTTTAACTCTGTTAGCTGAATGCTCAGATCAGAAAGAAGTTTAACAGAATGCTTCTGTGTAGTTTATATTTGAATATATTCCTTTTTCCACTACTACTCTCTTAGCGCTCAAAATGTCCAGTTGCATTTACTACAGAAAGAATGTTCACATCTGCTCAATCAAAAGTATGGTTTAACTCTGTTAGCTGAATGCACAGATCAGAAAAAAGTTTCACAGAATGATTCTGTGTAATTTATATTTGGAGACATTCCTTTTTCCACTATTACCCTCTTAGGGCTCTGAATCTCCACTTGCATTTTCTACAGAAAGAGTGTTTCAGAACGGCTCAATCAAAACTAAGGTTCAACTCTTTTAGTTGAACAAACAGAACAGAAAGAAGTTTCACACAATTCTTCTGTGTAGTTTTTATTTGTAGACATTCTTTTTCCCAATATAGGCCTCTTAGCCCTCAGAATGTCCAATTGCAGTTTCTACAGAAAGAGTGTTTCAGAACGGCTCCATCAAAAGTAAGGTTCAACTCTGTTAGTTGAATGCACAGAACAGAAAGAAGTTTCATACAATGCTTCTGTGTAGTGTATATTTGAACATATTCTTTTTTCCACTATTACCCACTTAGCGCTACGAATGTCCAGTTGCATTTTCTACAGACAGAGTGTTTCAAAACTGCTCAATCAAAAGTATGGTTTAACTCTGTTAGCTGAATGCTCAGATCAGAAAGAAGATTCACAGAATGCTTCTGTGTAGTTTATATTTGAATATATTCCTTTTTCCACTACTACGCTCTTAGCGCTCCAAATGTCCAGTTGCATTTTCTACAGAAAGAGTGTTCAGATCTGCTCAATCAAAAATATGGTTTAACTCTGTTAGCTGAATGCACAGATCAGAAAGAAGTTTCACCGAATGATTCTGTGTAGTTTATATTTGAAGACATTCCTTTTTCCACTATTACCCCCTTAGCGCTCCGAATCTCCACTTGCATTTTCTACAAAAAGAGTGTTTCATAACTGCTCAATCAAATATATGTTTTATCTCTGTTAACTGAATTTACAGATCAGAAATAAGTTTCACAGAATGCATCTGTGTAGTTTTTATTTGAAGATATTCTTTTTCCCAATGTAGGCCTCTTAGCGCTTAGCATGTCCAATTGCAGTTTCTACAGAAAGAGTGTTTCAGAACGGCTCAATCAAAAGTAAGGTTCAACTCTGTTGGTTGAATGCACAGAACAGAAGGAATTTTCACAGAATGCTACTGTGTAGTTTATATTTGAATATATTCCTTTTTCCACTATTACCCTCTTACCGCTCCGAATGTCCACTTGCATTTTCTACAGAAAGAGTGTTCAGAACTGCGCAATCAAAAGTATGGTTTAACTCTGTTAGCTTAATGAACATATCAGAAATAAGTTTCACACAATGCTTCTGTGTAGTTTTTATTTGAAGATATTATTTTTCCCAATAGAGGCCTCTTAGCGCTCAGAATGTCCAATTGCAGTTTCTACAGAAAGAGTGTTTCAGAACGGCTCAATCAAAAGTAAGGTTCAACTCTGTTAGTTGAATGCACAGAACAGAAAGAAGTTTCATACAATGCTTCTGTGTAGTTTATATTTGAACATATTCTTTTTTCCACTATTACCCACTTAGCGCTACGAATGTCCAGTTGCATTTTCTACAGAGAGAGTGTTTCAAAACTGCTTAATCAAAAGTATGGTTTAACTCTGTTAGCTGAATGCTCAGATCAGAAAGAAGTTTCACAGAATGCTTCTGTGTAGTTTATATTTGAATATATTCCTTTTTCCACTACTACTCTCTTAGCGCTCCAAATGTCCAGTTGCATTTTCTACAGAAAGATTGTTCAGATCTGCTAAATCAAAAGTATGGTTTAACTCTGTTAGCTGAATGCACAGATCAGAAAGAAGTTTCACAGAATGATTCTGTGTAGTTTATATTTGGAGACATTCCTTTTTCCACTATTACCCTCTTAGGGCTCTGAATCTCCACTTGCATTTTCTACAGAAATAGTGTTTCAGAACGGCTCAATCAAAACTAATGTTCAACTCTTTTAGTTGAACAAACAGAACAGAAAGAAGTTTCACACAATTCTTCTGTGTAGTTTTTATTTGTAGACATTCTTTTTCCCAATATAGGCCTCTTAGCGCTCAGAATGTCCAATTGCAGTTTCTACAGAAATAGTGTTTCAGAACGTCTCAATCAAAAGTATGGTTCAACTCTGTTAGTTGAATGCACAGAACAGAAAGAAGTTTCATACAATGCTTCTGTGTAGTTTATATTTGAACATATTCTTTTTTCCACTATTACCCACTTAGCGCTACGAATGTCCAGTTGCATTTTCTACAGACAGAGTGTTTCAAAACTGCTCAATCAAAAGTATGGTTTAACTCTGTTAGCTGAATGCTCAGATAAGAAAGAAGTTTCACAGAATGCTTCTGTGTAGTTTATATTTGAATATATTCCTTTTTCCACTACTACGCTCTTAGAGCTCCAAACGTCCAGTTGCATTTTCAACAGAAAGAGTGTTCAGATCTGCTCAATCAAAAGTATGGTTTAACTCTGTTAGCTGAATGCACAGATCAGAAAGAAGTTTCACCGAATGATTCTGTGTAGTTTATATTTGAAGACATTCCTTTTTCCACTATTACCCTCTTAGCGCTCCGAATCTCCACTTGCATTTTCTACAAAAAGAGTGTTTCATAACTGCTCAATCAAAAATATGTTTTATCTCTGTTAACTGAATTTACAGATCAGAAATAAGTTTCACAGAATGCATCTGTGTAGTTTTTATTTGAAGATATTCTTTTTCCCAATGTAGGCCTCTTAGCGCTTAGCATGTCCAATTGCAGTTCCTACAGAAAGAGTTTTTCAGAACGGCTCAATCAAAAGTAAGGTTCAACTCTGTTAGTTGAATGCACAGAACAGAAAGAATTTTCACAGAATGCTACTGTGTAGTTTATATTTGAATATATTCCTTTTTCCACTATTACCCTCTTAGCGCTCGGAATGTCCACTTGCATTTTCTACAGAAAGAGTGTTCAGAACTGCGCAATCAAAAGTATGGTTTAACTCTGTTAGCTTAATGAACATATCAGAAATAAGTTTCACACAATGCTTCTGTGTAGTTTTTATTTGAAGATATTATTTTTCCCAATATAGGCCTCTTAGCGCTCAGAATGTCCAATTGCAGTTTCTACAGAAAGAGTGTTTCAGAAAGGCTCAATCAAAAGTTAGGTTCAACTCTGTTAGTTGAATGCACAGAACAGAAAGAAGTTTCATACAATGCTTCTGTGTAGTTTATATTTGAACATATTATTTTTTCCACTATTACCCACTTAGCGCTACGAATGTCCAGTTGCATTTTCTACAGACAGAGTGTTTCAAAACTGCTCAATCAAAAGTATGTTTTAACTCGGTTAGCTGAATGCTCAGATCAGAAAGAAGTTTAACAGAATGCTTCTGTGTAGTTTATATTTGAATATATTCCTTTTTCCACTACTACTCTCTTAGCGCTCAAAATGTCCAGTTGCATTTACTACAGAAAGAATGTTCAGATCTGCTCAATCAAAAGTATGGTTTAACTCTGTTAGCTGAATGCACAGATCAGAAAAAAGTTTCACAGAATGATTCTGTGTAATTTATATTTGGAGACATTCCTTTTTCCACTATTACCCTCTTAGGGCTCTGAATCTCCACTTGCATTTTCTACAGAAAGAGTGTTTCAGAACGGCTCAATCAAAACTAAGGTTCAACTCTTTTAGTTGAACAAACAGAACAGAAAGAAGTTTCACACAATTCTTCTGTGTAGTTTTTATTTGTAGACATTCTTTTTCCCAATATAGGCCTCTTAGCCCTCAGAATGTCCAATTGCAGTTTCTACAGAAAGAGTGTTTCAGAACGGCTCCATCAAAAGTAAGGTTCAACTCTGTTAGTTGAATGCACAGAACAGAAAGAAGTTTCATACAATGCTTCTGTGTAGTGTATATTTGAACATATTCTTTTTTCCACTATTACCCACTTAGCGCTACGAATGTCCAGTTGCATTTTCTACAGACAGAGTGTTTCAAAACTGCTCAATCAAAAGTATGGTTTAACTCTGTTAGCTGAATGCTCAGATCAGAAAGAAGATTCACAGAATGCTTCTGTGTAGTTTATATTTGAATATATTCCTTTTTCCACTACTACGCTCTTAGCGCTCCAAATGTCCAGTTGCATTTTCTACAGAAAGAGTGTTCAGATCTGCTCAATCAAAAATATGGTTTAACTCTGTTAGCTGAATGCACAGATCAGAAAGAAGTTTCACCGAATGATTCTGTGTAGTTTATATTTGAAGACATTCCTTTTTCCACTATTACCCCCTTAGCGCTCCGAATCTCCACTTGCATTTTCTACAAAAAGAGTGTTTCATAACTGCTCAATCAAATATATGTTTTATCTCTGTTAACTGAATTTACAGATCAGAAATAAGTTTCACAGAATGCATCTGTGTAGTTTTTATTTGAAGATATTCTTTTTCCCAATGTAGGCCTCTTAGCGCTTAGCATGTCCAATTGCAGTTTCTACAGAAAGAGTGTTTCAGAACGGCTCAATCAAAAGTAAGGTTCAACTCTGTTGGTTGAATGCACAGAACAGAAGGAATTTTCACAGAATGCTACTGTGTAGTTTATATTTGAATATATTCCTTTTTCCACTATTACCCTCTTACCGCTCCGAATGTCCACTTGCATTTTCTACAGAAAGAGTGTTCAGAACTGCGCAATCAAAAGTATGGTTTAACTCTGTTAGCTTAATGAACATATCAGAAATAAGTTTCACACAATGCTTCTGTGTAGTTTTTATTTGAAGATATTATTTTTCCCAATAGAGGCCTCTTAGCGCTCAGAATGTCCAATTGCAGTTTCTACAGAAAGAGTGTTTCAGAACGGCTCAATCAAAAGTAAGGTTCAACTCTGTTAGTTGAATGCACAGAACAGAAAGAAGTTTCATACAATGCTTCTGTGTAGTTTATATTTGAACATATTCTTTTTTCCACTATTACCCACTTAGCGCTACGAATGTCCAGTTGCATTTTCTACAGAGAGAGTGTTTCAAAACTGCTTAATCAAAAGTATGGTTTAACTCTGTTAGCTGAATGCTCAGATCAGAAAGAAGTTTCACAGAATGCTTCTGTGTAGTTTATATTTGAATATATTCCTTTTTCCACTACTACTCTCTTAGCGCTCCAAATGTCCAGTTGCATTTTCTACAGAAAGATTGTTCAGATCTGCTAAATCAAAAGTATGGTTTAACTCTGTTAGCTGAATGCACAGATCAGAAAGAAGTTTCACAGAATGATTCTGTGTAGTTTATATTTGGAGACATTCCTTTTTCCACTATTACCCTCTTAGGGCTCTGAATCTCCACTTGCATTTTCTACAGAAATAGTGTTTCAGAACGGCTCAATCAAAACTAATGTTCAACTCTTTTAGTTGAACAAACAGAACAGAAAGAAGTTTCACACAATTCTTCTGTGTAGTTTTTATTTGTAGACATTCTTTTTCCCAATATAGGCCTCTTAGCGCTCAGAATGTCCAATTGCAGTTTCTACAGAAATAGTGTTTCAGAACGTCTCAATCAAAAGTATGGTTCAACTCTGTTAGTTGAATGCACAGAACAGAAAGAAGTTTCATACAATGCTTCTGTGTAGTTTATATTTGAACATATTCTTTTTTCCACTATTACCCACTTAGCGCTACGAATGTCCAGTTGCATTTTCTACAGACAGAGTGTTTCAAAACTGCTCAATCAAAAGTATGGTTTAACTCTGTTAGCTGAATGCTCAGATAAGAAAGAAGTTTCACAGAATGCTTCTGTGTAGTTTATATTTGAATATATTCCTTTTTCCACTACTACGCTCTTAGAGCTCCAAACGTCCAGTTGCATTTTCAACAGAAAGAGTGTTCAGATCTGCTCAATCAAAAGTATGGTTTAACTCTGTTAGCTGAATGCACAGATCAGAAAGAAGTTTCACCGAATGATTCTGTGTAGTTTATATTTGAAGACATTCCTTTTTCCACTATTACCCTCTTAGCGCTCCGAATCTCCACTTGCATTTTCTACAAAAAGAGTGTTTCATAACTGCTCAATCAAAAATATGTTTTATCTCTGTTAACTGAATTTACAGATCAGAAATAAGTTTCACAGAATGCATCTGTGTAGTTTTTATTTGAAGATATTCTTTTTCCCAATGTAGGCCTCTTAGCGCTTAGCATGTCCAATTGCAGTTCCTACAGAAAGAGTTTTTCAGAACGGCTCAATCAAAAGTAAGGTTCAACTCTGTTAGTTGAATGCACAGAACAGAAAGAATTTTCACAGAATGCTACTGTGTAGTTTATATTTGAATATATTCCTTTTTCCACTATTACCCTCTTAGCGCTCGGAATGTCCACTTGCATTTTCTACAGAAAGAGTGTTCAGAACTGCGCAATCAAAAGTATGGTTTAACTCTGTTAGCTTAATGAACATATCAGAAATAAGTTTCACACAATGCTTCTGTGTAGTTTTTATTTGAAGATATTATTTTTCCCAATATAGGCCTCTTAGCGCTCAGAATGTCCAATTGCAGTTTCTACAGAAAGAGTGTTTCAGAAAGGCTCAATCAAAAGTTAGGTTCAACTCTGTTAGTTGAATGCACAGAACAGAAAGAAGTTTCATACAATGCTTCTGTGTAGTTTATATTTGAACATATTATTTTTTCCACTATTACCCACTTAGCGCTACGAATGTCCAGTTGCATTTTCTACAGACAGAGTGTTTCAAAACTGCTCAATCAAAAGTATGTTTTAACTCTGTTAGCTGAATGCTCAGATCAGAAAGAAGTTTAACAGAATGCTTCTGTGTAGTTTATATTTGAATATATTCCTTTTTCCACTACTACTCTCTTAGCGCTCAAAATGTCCAGTTGCATTTACTACAGAAAGAATGTTCAGATCTGCTCAATCAAAAGTATGGTTTAACTCTGTTAGCTGAATGCACAGATCAGAAAAAAGTTTCACAGAATGATTCTGTGTAATTTATATTTGGAGACATTCCTTTTTCCACTATTACCCTCTTAGGGCTCTGAATCTCCACTTGCATTTTCTACAGAAAGAGTGTTTCAGAACGGCTCAATCAAAACTAAGGTTCAACTCTTTTAGTTGAACAAACAGAACAGAAAGAAGTTTCACACAATTCTTCTGTGTAGTTTTTATTTGTAGACATTCTTTTTCCCAATATAGGCCTCTTAGCCCTCAGAATGTCCAATTGCAGTTTCTACAGAAAGAGTGTTTCAGAACGGCTCCATCAAAAGTAAGGTTCAACTCTGTTAGTTGAATGCACAGAACAGAAAGAAGTTTCATACAATGCTTCTGTGTAGTGTATATTTGAACATATTCTTTTTTCCACTATTACCCACTTAGCGCTACGAATGTCCAGTTGCATTTTCTACAGACAGAGTGTTTCAAAACTGCTCAATCAAAAGTATGGTTTAACTCTGTTAGCTGAATGCTCAGATCAGAAAGAAGATTCACAGAATGCTTCTGTGTAGTTTATATTTGAATATATTCCTTTTTCCACTACTACGCTCTTAGCGCTCCAAATGTCCAGTTGCATTTTCTACAGAAAGAGTGTTCAGATCTGCTCAATCAAAAATATGGTTTAACTCTGTTAGCTGAATGCACAGATCAGAAAGAAGTTTCACCGAATGATTCTGTGTAGTTTATATTTGAAGACATTCCTTTTTCCACTATTACCCCCTTAGCGCTCCGAATCTCCACTTGCATTTTCTACAAAAAGAGTGTTTCATAACTGCTCAATCAAATATATGTTTTATCTCTGTTAACTGAATTTACAGATCAGAAATAAGTTTCACAGAATGCATCTGTGTTGTTTTTATTTGAAGATATTCTTTTTCCCAATGTAGGCCTCTTAGCGCTTAGCATGTCCAATTGCAGTTTCTACAGAAAGAGTGTTTCAGAACGGCTCAATCAAAAGTAAGGTTCAACTCTGTTGGTTGAATGCACAGAACAGAAGGAATTTTCACAGAATGCTACTGTGTAGTTTATATTTGAATATATTCCTTTTTCCACTATTACCCTCTTACCGCTCCGAATGTCCACTTGCATTTTCTACAGAAAGAGTGTTCAGAACTGCGCAATCAAAAGTATGGTTTAACTCTGTTAGCTTAATGAACATATCAGAAATAAGTTTCACACAATGCTTCTGTGTAGTTTTTATTTGAAGATATTATTTTTCCCAATAGAGGCCTCTTAGCGCTCAGAATGTCCAATTGCAGTTTCTACAGAAAGAGTGTTTCAGAAAGGCTCAATCAAAAGTAAGGTTCAACTCTGTTAGTTGAATGCACAGAACAGAAAGAAGTTTCATACAATGCTTCTGTGTAGTTTATATTTGAACAAATTTTTTTCCACTATTACCCACTTAGCGCTACGAATGTCCAGTTGCATTTTCTACAGACAGAGTGTTTCAAAACTGCTCAATCAAAAGTATGGTTTAACTCTGTTAGCTGAATGCTCCGATCAGAAAGAAGTTTCACAGAATGCTTCTGTGTAGTTTATATATGAATATATTCCTTTTTCCACTACTACTCTCTTAGCACTCCAAATGTCCAGTTGCATTTTCTACAGAAAGAGTGTTCAGATCTGCTCAATCAAAAGTATGGTTTAATTCTGTTAGCTGAATGCACAGATCAGAAAGAAGTTTCACAGAATGATTCTGTGTAGTTTATATTTGGAGACATTCCTTTTTCCACTATTACCCTCTTAGCGCTCCGAATCTCCACTTGCATTTTCTACAGAAAGAGTGTTTCAGAACGGCTCAATCAAAACTAAGGTTCAACTCTTTTAGTTGAACAAACAGAACAGAAAGAAGTTTCACACAATTCTTCTGTGTAGTTTTTATTTGTAGACATTCTTTTTCCCAATATAGGCCTCCTAGCGCTCAGAATGTCCAATTGCAGTTTCTACAGAAAGAGTGTTTCAGAACGGCTCAATCAAAAGTAAGGTTCAACTCTGTTAGTTGAATGCACAGAACAGAAAGTAGTTTCATACAATGCTTCTGTGTAGTTTATATTTGAACATATTCTTTTTTCCACTATTACGCACTTAGCGCTACGAATGTCCTGTTGCATTTTCTACAGACAGAGTGTTTCAAAACTGCTCAATCAAAAGTATGGTTTAACTCTGTTAGCTGAATGCTCAGATCAGAAATAAGTTTCACAGAATGCATCTGTGTAGTTTTTATTTGAAGATATTCTTTTTCCCAATGTAGGCCTCTTAGCGCTTAGCATGTCCAATTGCAGTTTCTACAGAAAGAGTGTTTCAGAACGGCTCAATCAAAAGTAAGGTTCAACTCTGTTGGTTGAATGCACAGAACAGAAAGAATTTTCACAGAATGCTAATGTGTAGTTTATATTTGAATATATTCCTTTTTCCACTATTACCCTCTTAGCGCTCCGAATGTCCACTTGCATTTTCTACAGAATGAGTGTTCAGAACTGCGCAATCAAAAGTATGGTTTAACTCTGTTAGCTTAATGAACATATCAGGAATAACTTTCACACAATGCTTCTCTGTAGTTTTTATTTGAAGATATTATTTTTCCCAATAGAGGCCTCTTAGCACTCAGAATGTCCAATTGCAGTTTCTACAGAAAGAGTGTTTCAGAAAGGCTCAATCAAAAGTAAGGTTCAACTCTGTTAGTTGAATGCACAGAACAGAAAGAAGTTTCATACAATGCTTCTGTGTAGTTTATATTTGAACATATTCTTTTTTCCACTATTACCCACTTAGCGCTACGAATGTCCAGTTGCATTTTCTACAGACAGAGTGTTTCAAAACTGCTCAATCAAAAGTATGGTTTAACTCTGTTGGCTGAATGCTCAGATCAGAAAGAAGTTTCACAGAATGCTTCTGTGTAGTTTATATTTGAATATATTCCTTTTTCCACTACTACTCTCTTAGCGCTCCAAATGTCCAGTTGCATTTTCTACAGAAAGAGTGTTCAGATCTGCTCAATCAAAAGTATGGTTTAACTCTGTTAGCTGAATGCACAGATCAGAAAGAAGTTTCACAGAATGATTCTGTGTAGTTTATATTTGGAGACATTCCTTTTTCCACTATTACCCTCTTAGCGCTCCGAATCTCCACTTGCATTTTCTACAGAAAGAGTGTTTCAGAACGGCTCAATCAAAACTAAGGTTCAACTCTTTTAGTTGAACAAACAGAACAGAAAGAAGTTTCACACATTTCTTCTGTGTAGTTTTTATTTGTAGACATTCTTTTTCCCAATATAGGCCTCCTAGCGCTCAGAATGTCCAATTGCAGTTTGTACAGAAAGAGTGTTTCAGAACGGCTCAATCAAAAGTAAGGTTCAACTCTGTTAGTTGAATGCACAGAACAGAAAGAAGTTTCATACAATGCTTCTGTGTAGTTTATATTTGAACATATTCTTTTTTCCACTATTACCCACTTAGCGCTACGAATGTCCAGTTGCATTTTCTACAGACAGAGTGTTTCAAAACTGCTCAATCAAAAGTATGGTTTAACTCTGTTAGCTGAATGCTCAGATCAGAAATAAGTTTCACAGAATGCATCTGTGTAGTTTCTATTTGAAGATATTCTTTTTCCCAATGTAGGCCTCTTAGCGCTTAGCATGTCGAATTGCAGTTTCTACAGAAAGAGTGTTTCAGAACGGCTCAATCAAAAGTAAGGTTCAACTATGTTAGTTGAATGCACAGAACAGAAAGAAGTTTCATACAATGCTTCTGTGTAGTTTATATTTGAACATATTCTTTTTTCCACTATTCCCCACTTAGCGCTACGAATGTCCAGTTGCATTTTCTACAGACAGTGTGTTTCAAAACTGCTCAATCAAAAGTATGGTTTAACTCTGTTAGCTGAATGCTCAGATCAGAAAGAACTTTCACAGAATGGTTCTGTGTAGTTTATATTTGAATATATTCCTTTTTCCACTACTACGCTCTTAGCGCTCCAAATGTCCAGTTGCATTTTCTACAGAAAGAGTGTTCAGATCTGCTCAATCAAAAGTATGGTTTAACACTGTTAGCTGAATGCACAGATCAGAAAGAAGTTTCACCGAATGATTCTGTGTAGTTTATATTTGAAGACATTCCTTTTTCCACTATTACCCTCTTAGCGCTCCGAATCTCAACTTGCATTTTCTACAAAAAGAGTGTTTCATAACTGCTCAATCAAAAATATGTTTTATCTCTGTTAACTGAATTTACAGATCAGAAATAAGTTTCACAGAATGCATCTGTGTAGTTTTTATTTGAAGATATGATTTTTCCCAATGTAGGCCTCTTACCGCTTAGCATGTCCAATTGCAGTTTCTACAGAAAGAGTGTTTCAGAACGGCTCAATCAAAAGTAAGGTTCAAATCTGTTGGTTGAATGCACAGAACAGAAAGAATTTTCACAGAATGCTACTGTGTAGTTTATATTTGAATATATTCCTTTTTCCACTATTACCCTCTAAGCGCTCCGAATGTCCACTTGCATTTTCTACAGAAAGAGTGTTCAGAACTGCGCAATCAAAAGTATGGTTTAACTCTGTTAGCTTAATGAACATATCAGAAATAAGTTTCACACAATGCTTCTGTGTAGTTTTTATTTGAAGATATTATTTTTCCCAATAGAGGCCTCTTAGCGCTCAGAATGTCCAATTGCAGTTTCTACAGAAAGAGTGTTTCAGAAAGGCTCAATCAAAAGTAAGGTTCAACTCTGTTAGTTGAATGCACAGAACAGAAAGAAGTTTCATACAATGCTTCTGTGTAGTTTATATTTGAACATATTCTTTTTTCCACTATTACCCACTTAGCGCTACGAATGTCCAGTTGCATTTTCTACAGACAGAGTGTTTCAAAACTGCTCAATCAAAAGTATGGTTTAACTCTGTTAGCTGAATGCTCAGATCAGAAAAAAGTTTCACAGAATGCTTCTGTGTAGTTTATATTTGAATATATTCCTTTTTCCACTACTACTCTCTTAGCGCTCCAAATGTCCAGTTGCATTTTCTACAGAAAGAGTTTTCAGATCTGCTCAATCAAAAGTATGGTTTAACTCTGTTAGCTGAATGCACAGATCAGAAAGAAGTTTCACAGAATGATTCTGTGTAGTTTATATTTGGAGACATTCCTTTTTCCACTATTACCCTCTTAGCGCTCCGAATCTCCACTTGCATTTTCTACAGAAAGAGTGTTTCAGAACGGCTCAATCAAAACTAAGGTTCAACTCTTTTAGTTGAACAAACAGAACAGAAAGAAGTTTCACACAATTCTTCTGTGTAGTTTTTATTTGTAGACATTCTTTTTCCCAATATAGGCCTCCTAGCGCTCAGAATGTCCAATTGCAGTTTCTACAGAAAGAGTGTTTCAGAACGGCTCAATCAAAAGTAAGGTTCAACTCTGTTAGTTGAATGCACAGAACAGAAAGTAGTTTCATACAATGCTTCTGTGTATTTTATATTTGAACATATTCTTTTTTCCACTATTACGCACTTAGCGCTACGAATGTCCTGTTGCATTTTCTACAGACAGAGTGTTTCAAAACTGCTCAATCAAAAGTATGGTTTAACTCTGTTAGCTGAATGCTCAGATCAGAAATAAGTTTCACAGAATGCATCTGTGTAGTTTTTATTTGAAGATATTCTTTTTCCCAATGTAGGCCTCTTAGCGCTTAGCATGTCCAATTGCAGTTTCTACAGAAAGAGTGTTTCAGAACGGCTCAATCAAAAGTAAGGTTCAACTCTGTTGGTTGAATGCACAGAACAGAAAGAATTTTCACAGAATGCTACTGTGTAGTTTATATTTGAATATATTCCTTTTTCCACTATTACCCTCTTAGCGCTCCGAATGTCCACTTGCATTTTCTACAGAATGAGTGTTCAGAACTGCGCAATCAAAAGTATGGTTTAACTCTGTTAGCTTAATGAACATATCAGGAATAACTTTCACACAATTCTTCTCTGTAGTTTTTATTTGAAGATATTATTTTTCCCAATAGAGGACTCTTAGCACTCAGAATGTCCAATTGCAGTTTCTACAGAAAGAGTGTTTCAGAAAGGCTCAATCAAAAGTAAGGTTCAACTCTGTTAGTTGAATGCACAGAACAGAAAGAAGTTTCATACAATGCTTCTGTGTAGTTTATATTTGAACATATTCTTTTTCCCACTATTACCCACTTAGCGCTACGAATGTCCAGTTGCATTTTCTACAGACAGAGTGTTTCAAAACTGCTCAATCAAAAGTATGGTTTAACTCTGTTGGCTGAATGCTCAGATCAGAAAGAAGTTTCACAGAATGCTTCTGTGTAGTTTATATTTGAATATATTCCTTTTTCCACTACTACTCTCTTAGCGCTCCAAATGTCCAGTTGCATTTTCTACAGAAAGAGTGTTCAGATCTGCTCAATCAAAAGTATGGTTTAACTCTGTTAGCTGAATGCACAGATCAGAAAGAAGTTTCACAGAATGATTCTGTGTAGTTTATATTTGGAGACATTCCTTTTTCCACTATTACCCTCTTAGCGCTCCGAATCTCCACTTGCATTTTCTACAGAAAGAGTGTTTCAGAACGGCTCAATCAAAACTAAGGTTCAACTCTTTTAGTTGAACAAACAGAACAGAAAGAAGTTTCACACATTTCTTCTGTGTAGTTTTTATTTGTAGACATTCTTTTTCCCAATATAGGCCTCCTAGCGCTCAGAATGTCCAATTGCAGTTTGTACAGAAAGAGTGTTTCAGAACGGCTCAATCAAAAGTAAGGTTCAACTCTGTTAGTTGAATGCACAGAACAGAAAGAAGTTTCATACAATGCTTCTGTGTAGTTTATATTTGAACATATTCTTTTTTCCACTATTACCCACTTAGCGCTACGAATGTCCAGTTGCATTTTCTACAGACAGAGTGTTTCAAAACTGCTCAATCAAAAGTATGGTTTAACTCTGTTAGCTGAATGCTCAGATCAGAAATAAGTTTCACAGAATGCATCTGTGTAGTTTCTATTTGAAGATATTCTTTTTCCCAATGTAGGCCTCTTAGCGCTTAGCATGTCGAATTGCAGTTTCTACAGAAAGAGTGTTTCAGAACGGCTCAATCAAAAGTAAGGTTCAACTATGTTAGTTGAATGCACAGAACAGAAAGAAGTTTCATACAATGCTTCTGTGTAGTTTATATTTGAACATATTCTTTTTTCCACTATTCCCCACTTAGCGCTACGAATGTCCAGTTGCATTTTCTACAGACAGTGTGTTTCAAAACTGCTCAATCAAAAGTATGGTTTAACTCTGTTAGCTGAATGCTCAGATCAGAAAGAACTTTCACAGAATGGTTCTGTGTAGTTTATATTTGAATATATTCCTTTTTCCACTACTACGCTCTTAGCGCTCCAAATGTCCAGTTGCATTTTCTACAGAAAGAGTGTTCAGATCTGCTCAATCAAAAGTATGGTTTAACACTGTTAGCTGAATGCACAGATCAGAAAGAAGTTTCACCGAATGATTCTGTGTAGTTTATATTTGAAGACATTCCTTTTTCCACTATTACCCTCTTAGCGCTCCGAATCTCAACTTGCATTTTCTACAAAAAGAGTGTTTCATAACTGCTCAATCAAAAATATGTTTTATCTCTGTTAACTGAATTTACAGATCAGAAATA